>NC_140076.1:91767203-92967203 GCF_964194135.1 Talpa europaea
ATGGGTGCCTGTGACTGAACTCTAGGAGAAGGGCCTGCCAGGAAACTGTCTCCTAATGATACGATCTGCATATTTTAATGAGACTGGAAATGTAGGAAACTGCATAGACTCTGGACTCTGCTCAATCTGGGTTTTTTTCCAACCTTATAGATTGCACGTTGTTTACCTTCGTTAATATACACTAACTGAAAATGGGGTTCCTGTCACTATCCAGCATCTCTAGATGGCTTGACATTTTCACAGTTTAGATGAAATACTAATAACCTTTATGGTAACTCTATTGTGTGCTTATTCTAATGAGGTCCATTCAGTCACAGAGAGGATGTGAGGCTACTTACATTTAATAGCATAGAAACAAACATATAATCCAATTACCAAAAAATAGAAAAGGGAAGTTATTCAAGATACTGGAAGGAAATCATTTTTTTCACATTTTTGACCCTCTCTCCCCTTTATGATAACAGTTCCTCCTTGCATGGTTTCCCTGTGTGTTCACATTCCTCACTCTCTTGCTCTCTTACTTTTCTGCTTTCTCTCATCCGATCACCAGGTTCCATGGCGCATGGGTCAGGCCCAGCTTAATCGCTTCATGTGCATCATGGTATCCAATCTAACAATATCACAAAATGAGCATGAGGACTCATGGTTACTTCTTTTTACACTCTACCTTCCCTTATACCCCTTGAATCCATCTCTTTCCTCCTCACTCTTAACCTCAGAAATATTACTTTATTGTGCTGCAAGTTTTTATGAGTGTTTGTCCTTATTGAAGGTCCTCTATTTTTTTTAAAGATTTATTTATTTATTTATACAAGCACTGGATACAGTCAGAAGCGCGGGAGGGTGAGAGAATCCATCAGAGCCAGAGCAGGGAACAGAACAGGCAGACTGATGAAATACACTGCTGAGGGGAGCAGCGGGTGCGGCAGGAGAGGTCTGCACACCATGTGGGACCCTCACCAGCGGCCAGATATCGAACGGGTGCTGCAGAGGCTGCGGGCAGTTTTGCAGCTATAGGGTCAGGAAAGACCACAGTGAAGGTTTTCTGATCCAGCAGATTGGGTAAAGGAGGAGTCAGAGTCCTCAGTGGCTTTTGCTGGCTTTTTTATTTGGATTTACCAGGTACATGGCAGGCAGAGATGCTGGGGGGCCCGGAGGCTAGCAGGCCTCCCAGCCCCCAGCATGTCTTCACTCTGGGCTTTTCGGCCTTCTCTCACATTCTCTCTGCTCTGATTGCTCTGCTACTCTCTCTCCTTCTCTGCTTCTTTCTCGGCTTCTGCTGGTGTCCCCGTGACACCATCCTTAAAAGCCCAGTCTTAGCCCAGGTGTACCCCATCTACATATGCTTACACCCTATTCCAGGTGCCCGCCATCAGGCATGCATTCAGGACCACAAGGATCCATCATCTATTCTGATGGAAGGAAGGCAGAAAAGCCTGATATTTTTCCTTACCATACAGCAGCCTAGCGCTCAACCGCTGGGCCACCAGGGGAGGCCCTGAATTTCCTCTATTTATCTTTATCATTCTGACTTGCTTTACTACATAGAATTCCCCCATTCCTTCCATTTTGCTGTAAAGCTACTTTTTATGTGTGTATGTGTGTGTACAGGTGGTACATGTACATATATGAGTGTATCAAATATTCCTGCTATTGACATTGTTAACACTTACTAAATGTAGCATAGTAAATGTAGATGGAAATAAACTTGATGTAGTCTAAGAACACACAACTAATAAATATGACCTGAATCAAACTTAGGTTAAAGTATGCCTCTGAGGTATCATGAATTTTCTCTTAGGCCAGAATATTTGGAAATAAGAATATTTTTTAAAGATTTATTTATTTATTTGTTTGTTTATTTATTTATTTATACAAGAACTGGGGTACAGGCCAGATGCGCGGGAGGGTGAGAGGTTTCACCAGAGACAGAGTGGGGAACAGAACAGGCAGAATGATGAAATACACTGCTGAGGGGAGCAACGGGAGAGGCAGGAGAGTTCTGCCACGCCATGTGGGACTCTCCCCGGCTGGCGGGGATCAATCCAGCGCTGCAGAGGCTGCCGACAGCTTCACAGCGCCGCGCTCAACCCCCTGCGCCACCAAGAGATGCCCTGGAAATTAGAATTTTTATTGTGTTCCTTCTGCTCAACCCCCAAATTACTTAACTAATTTGCATACAAAACAAAATTCTTCATCTGTTGTCATTATGATTTTTTAAATACAAAATAATGTAATATTTGGGGTTATAATTTTTTTTTCCAAACTGTCTGATAACAAAGATTCATAAGGGATAGCCTAAAATAGATTGTCTTCAAACTAAGAGTTAAAGAAAGGACAGACTTTTGCATCCAGGTAATTTTGTTGTAAATGGTTCATAGAAACAGCATAAGATATATGGTCAAAGTAGATAGATTTTAATCATAAATAATTTTTTAGGATTAAAAATATCACCTAGAAAAGCTACTTTGAAAACCCTACTTACCTAGAAAAAACCAGTCTGAATAGAAGCAGATTACAACATCCCAATGGAAAATGGGCAGTTTACCAGAGTATAAACTGTTTGGGTTTTGTCAATTTTCTTAGCCCCTTGCATTTACAGCTGTCACAGTGCTTATCACTCTCCTTGTGGCAGCCTGTCAACCTGAATGGCCTCATGAAACTATGGACTTTCTGAGGCTACCATTTAAAGTTCATTTTTTTAATTGTGGGTGGTTTCCTTAACCATAGATAACTCTAGGAAGTTTGTTGAAATGAATTAAAGAAATTTAATAACTCAAAAAGAAAAATGAAATCTTATGTCCAGGGAGGGAGTCATTTTAACACATTTCAGTGCATAGCTGGCCAGGTGGCTTAAAACACAGATTTCTATATTTTAGAGATTCTTGAATCAACAGCTCTGGGATGGGTCCAGGAATCAAATTTTTGAAAAGTTCCTTAGGGACTTCAGATCATACTTCAAAGACTGAAGTTTGCCTTAAGCAACATGAGAAAGCAATTGGAAGATCCTGACTTGAGGTTGACTTCCAGTTTTCCTGTCTTTGCTTTGTACATTTGAGTTCCTATACCTAGCAAGGAATCTTCATTTAAAATACTTAATCTGGGCCTCCCTGGTGGCACAAGGGGTTAAGCACCACACTATGAAGCAATCAACAGCCTCTGCAGCACGAGTTCAATCCCCAGCCAGCCAGGGAGCAACCCACATGGCACAGCTGACCTCTGCTGTCTCACACATTGCTCCCCTCAGCAGTGTATTTCAGTCAATCGACCTGTTCTGTTCCCCTGTTCTGTTCACTGTCTCTGGTGAATCCTCTCACCCCCCAAACCTCTGGCCTGTACCCCAGTTCTTGTATGCATAAATAAATAAATCTTTAAAAAATTAGAATACTTATTCTTCCCATCACTCTATTGTCTTTTCCATCCCAACCTGAAGTTTAACTCCCTCCCCTAACTGATCATCACCAGCCTCTCTCTCACTGGATATATAACATTATCATTCAAATTATACAGATGGCTCCTTGGAATCAGAATTGATACATTTTATAATATTTTAATAAGAATATACCTTTTTACTAGATACCAAATTACTTTTACAGTATTGTCATTTTGTTGAAGAAATTTACACTTCATAAGGTGGTGAGTAGAAGAGGTAGGTGATGTATGCTAAAAACTAAGGAGAAAGATCAAGGAATGGTATGCTTTGTAAATGGAAATCTTCAATAAAGATATGTTAAAAGCAGGTAATTTGTTTTAATGGAATTTTTCCATTTCTTTAAGCTCCTATCAATTATATTCCTTCTCACCTTCTAACTAACTGTTCAGAGTATCTTTTGTGTTTTATTTTTTAACATTTATTTATTTATGCATACAGAAATTAGGGTACTGGGCCTCCCCTGGTGGTGCAGGCGGTTGAATGCAGCACTGTGAAGCTCTCCACAGCTTTTGCATTGCCAGTTCGATCCCAGCTGGCCGACGAGGGTCCCATATGTCATGGCAGACCTCTCCTGTCGCACCCACTGCTCCCTTCAGCAGTGTATTTCATCATTCTGACTGTTCTGTTCCCCTCTCTGTCTCTGGTGAATCCTCTCACCCTCCTGCGAATCTGGCCTGTACCCTGGTTCTTGTATAAATAAATAAATCTTTAAAAAAAAGAACCGGGGTGCAGGCCAGAGGTGTGGGGGGTGAGAGTATTCACCAGAGACAGAGTGGTGAACAGAATAGGCAGACAGATGAAATAGGCAGACTGCTGAGGGGAGCAGTGGGCGAGTCAGGAGAAGTCTGCTGTGCCATGTCAGTAGCTCCCAGGCCGGGGATCGAACGCATGCTGCAGAGACTACTGATAGCTTCATAGGTTGCATCTTAAAGCCTTGTGCCACCAGGGAGGCCCATCTTCTGTATTCTAAGACCCTCAAGTAGGCAATCATGAGAGAAAAAACAATATCAACATAGCTGGGGGATGAAATTTGAATAGACTTGGTAGCTTGCTTGCTTTATTCATTCATTCATTCGTCCATTCATCTGCTCATTCATTTGAGGTTAACAATGGTTTACATCACTGTGTATGTTGTGGGAGTTACAGGTTGAGTTCTTCAGATGTATGGCACCAAACTGAAGCCAGTGTGTGCTTTACCCTGATTACAGCTGCTGCTGCTGCTCCTGTTGTTCACCCTGGTAATCCTGAAACCACCACGTGTTCGTGTCTCAAGAAGCCATAAAAAGGAAATCCTAGACAAATGCTCAGATAAATAAGTGGAGAAAAGCAAATCTTTATTTAGAGAGTAAAGATAAGTTTGTTTAGAGGAGAAAGAACAAAAGCAAAGACTCCAAGGCAGTGATGCCAAGGAGGGTCAAAAGATGCCATATAGGCCTGTGTCTAGGGAATATTTTAACACCTCTTTTTCTCTATTTTAAAATGCCATCATCCTGGGCCTCCCTGGTGACACAGCAGTTGAGCACTGGGTTGCGAAGCTGCCCGCAGCCTCTGCAGCACCCGTTCCATCCTCAGCAATCAGGTGATTGTCCCACATGGCACGCAGACCTCTCCTGCCGCCCGCTGCTCCCCTCAGCAATGTACTTCGTCAGTCTGCCTGTTCTGCTCTCTGCTCTGGCTCTGGTGAATTCTCTCACCCTCCCACGCTTCTGACTGTACCAGTGCTTGTATAAATAAATAAATAAATCTTAAAAAAATTTTAAAAAACAAAAAATAAATAAAATGCCATCATCCTACTTTGTGATTGGCTCTTTCTCCTAGTGGCTACCCTGCTCTAGGCAGATATGCCAGTTTTCCCCGCTCTTATCTCAAAGTTTACCTCCCCTATCCAAGGTCTCTGAAAATTTACTGCCCTATTAGCCCTCCTGGATTTCTGACCTCATCTCTGGAGTATATATGGTTAGCACCTCCTCGAATTTACCGTCCTTAACTCTGGAGTATGTTTTCATTAGCACCCCTTTAACTCTCAGAGTCTGCCTATACTGTCCCTGAAGCTGCCTAATTAACCCTAACTAGACATAAAACTTAAAACCACAGTCCACTGGGCCCCTCTCCAACGTTGGCTCCTACCCCCCATCCCTCTGGTGACCTTAGTTCCCTTTTCAGAATCCAAGGGTTTGTTTTTGTTTTGTTTTGTCTGTTCATTTGCTGTTTCTTTATATTCCACACACACGAGTGAGTCCATTCTGTATTTGTCTTTCTCCTGCTGACTTATTTCACTTAGCATAATCCTCTCAAATCTGGTCCATGGTGTGACAATTGGTAAGATTTCATCTGTTTTATAGCTGCTTCATTTTCCATTGTGTATATATACCACATCTTCGTTATCCAGTCATCCGACAGGCACATAGCTTGTTTCTACAGCTTGGCTATTGTGAGTAGTGCCTCAAAGAACAGAGGGTTTCTGTGTCTCCTCCAATTAGTGTTTTTATATTCCCTGAATAGATACCTAAAAGTGAATCGCTGGATCATATGGTCGTTCCATTTTCTAATTTTGAGGAAACTCCATGTTGTTTTCTAGAGTGGCTGCTCCAATTTATATCTCTACCAACCAGGCATAAGTTTTCCTTATTCTCCACACCCTCACTAGCACTTACTGTTTCTGGTATTTTTTTATGTCGTTTTGGAGAGTTATTGGGTCAGAGAATGGTTTCCTTGGGTTACCTCTGAGAAAAGTTTCACCACAGTTTCACTTTCAGTGACAATGGTGAGTTTATCCACAAACAAAGATGTTTCAACAGGCACCGGAGGTGAAGGTTACATTTTAAAGGGAAAGGTTTATTAGGAAAAGGAAAAGTGGTACCTGGGGAGTCTGAGGTGGTCAGGAGAACTGCAGCTCCTGTTTTGCAAAGGGAAAAGATCTGTGTAAAGAAGCACCTGCATAGTCACAGATGGGCAGGAGAGCTGCATTATTGCCAAAAAGGACAGATTTATCATATAAAAAAGGAAGGGAAAGTAGAGAACACTTGCCCAGACATAAGCAAACCTGAAAGGGACAGGTTCGTTAAGAGAGAAGCCTGCACAGACACAGGCTGACCAGTCTTGGGACAAGAGCTGAATTTTGCAAGTGCAGAAATTGTACTGATACAGTGTTCTTTTAGGGAGAGGCCATTCCTTTATGGAATCACTATCTACTGTTAATTACTTCTAGGGTATGACTAGGTTGATTTGTAAGGACCTGTGATTCTCTACAATGGCTCTCAATCTCCATATAATCCTCTCTGGCCTATGCCTCCTGATACTTTCTATAGCAGTCTGATTCTTGCTGTTGCACTTGGCCTAAGGATTCTTCATTTCTGTAGCTGGTTTAACAACTATGTTAATCATTTCTACCCTTGTTTCGGGTCTTGTGATACCTCCATCCTAAATTTTCTACTCTTAGCCTCCATCATTTTTCATATAGGGCAGTCTCACACATGTAAAGTGATAGCTTGTTGTAGTTTTTTTCATTTCCCTTCTAGTAATGAGCAATTTTTTCATGTACCGATTGGGGTCATGTTTTTGTTTTGGTTTTGGTTTTGTTTTTTTAAGATTCTAAATATTTAATGACATTGCTTTAAAGGTTGCTATAAAAGGTCTGCTTAGCACAGTTTCTGACAACCTAATCCCCACAAAACTATCCAGAAGTCTGACAAATGTAGCATTTTGAGTTTGGGTACCAGCACATTGATTTTCTTCCTAATTATAAAAGTATTTCCTTCAAAATGTCTCTTTGGTGTTTCTTACTATGTTATATGGCACAAAGGAAACTTAGACAGCAGGGCTAACAAGAAGCAGGTTTATTGCACCAGAGCTGACTAAGCAGACTTGCATCCAAAGGCTGAGCCCCATCTGTAGGAAGTCAGGGGTTTGTATACACTTTCAGTTTCTACAAGGTTCCAAATGGGTTTGCATTGGCAGCTGTACATATTCAGATATGATGTGGCTACATACCAAGAGGTGAGTTGTATAGTTGCATACCAAGGAGTGAGTAAAGGGTCAGTAATCACCGGCCCCCCTCCCCCCACCCAGTCCAGGTCCATTTTTCCTCATGACTGTACATGGTCTTACATGAAGCAAGATTCACATCATACCAGGAATTAAGCTGCATACCAGGAACTGAGCAAAAGGTGGTTACTAAGCCCCCAAGCTGCTTGTCTCAGGTGATGCTTCATTTGTCTAATTTTATAGTTACTTTATCAACAAAATAATTAATTCATAGAGAGGTTAGAGACATATTTTACAGAGGTATTTATATCTTTAAAAAAGAATATATGGATATATTCAGTGCTATCAGAAATGGAAGTTGGATGAAGGTTATAAGAGAGATGTGTCTGCTGGTAGAACAGAGGTAATCAACCTCAGTGGCACAGAGCAAGTATGGCCTTCAGTCTATTAGTATTTGGTCCATTCATGAAAAATAGATTTACCATATTGGGGTACATATGTTTTTGGAAAATTTTAAGTTTTTACATTGTAAGTGGTTGAAAATTTAAAATCAAAATACTATTTTGTGGCACATGAAAATCATTTGAAATTCAAGTTTTGGTGACCTGTTGGTAAAGTGTAATACCCCCTTCTTTCTATATTGTCTGTGTTTGCTTCTGTACCACAATGGTAGGACTCTGGTTGTGAAAGAGATGCTCTGTGGTGCACACTGCTTGGAGCGCTATAAATTGCAGTGAAGCAGTTACATATTGACAGCATTTCAGTGCTACATATGTTACATGTCTGTGTGAAAAGCCATTTTCAAAGATGAAATACATAAAATCTTATTATAGATCAGCATTAACAGGTGAATATTTGCAATAAATTTTGATGATAGGGAATGCTAACTTTGAACTCCAATTAAGCAAAATATTAGTACACACATATGAAAATAGTATCAGTCTTTTCATTACTGCATGTTTATAAAAATTGTTCTGTTATTAGTATCATGTTTTGAATTTCATCAAAATATGTGAGGACATTTGGTTTCTTTCCACTTGTGTTAGTATCTATGTAATGTCTCCATCTTGCTGCTTGACCAGCAAAGTCTAAAGTATTTTCTATCAAGAGAATGCTGTACAAAAGTTGACTGACACATTTAAGAAGCAACAAATGCTTATAAATTATGAGATGGTTATTTCAGTTATAGAAAAACAGTTTCAACTTGATAAAATTATCTTTTTTTAAAAGATTTATTTATTTATTTATGCAAGAACCAGGGTAAGGGCCAGATGTGCGGGAGGGTAAGAGGATTTACCGGAGACAGAGCAGGGAACAGAACAGGCAGACTGACGAAACACACTGCTGAGGGAAGCAGTGAGCGTGACAGGAGAGGTCTGCCGAGCCATGTGGGACCCTCGCCGGCCGGCAGGGATCAAACCAGCGCTGCAGAGGCTGCGGACAGCTTCACAGCATGTCACTCAACCGCCTGTGCCACCAGGGAGGACTGATAGAATTATCTTTTAAAAATAGAATTTTCCATGATTATCTGAGAGGTATGTGCTAGTGATGCAAAATTTGAAAAAGACTGCAAGGTATAAATGAAAACTCCCTTAGTTTTTATCATCTGGATATGAATAAACTCTGCTAATGTGTCAGTGTACTTCCCTGTAGACCTGTTTTCAAATACTTTAATATATTTGAAAAGTTACTATAAAAACTATATTCAGTATCACTTAAAACTTTATGAGGAGTCATTCCCCATGCTATTTGCAAATCTTTGTAAATGCTATTTTTATGAATTATTATTATTCATTCACATGGATGAGCCTTATCTGAGTTTCCTTTCAGTAAGATGGTTAAGATTTTTCAGCTTTTCCTTTTCTCTTTTTAATACCATGATAAGCTTATGATGAATAGTTTAATTGCTCACAAACTTCAGATTATAGTTTCATAATTATTTAAATGTTGTATTTCCTTCATTCATTTAAAATATAATTTGCTTGAAGAATTTGGTAACACACCCTAATATTTATTAACAAGTAAATCAAGCTAGCCATTATTCACTTGATAAAGCAAACATTTGTTTTGTCCTATTATAAATGAATAGCAAAATAGTAGTTAGGACAGTTATAGACACGCTATGTAGCAAATCAGAAGACTTTAAACCCCAACTTTGCAACCTAATTAAAATTATTAAGCTCTGGAAATTGGAAATGACAGTAGAATCTTTAGCTTAAGGTAACTGTCTTCACAGATATAGGATATGAGGAATGTGCGTAAAATGTTTAGATCAGTGTCAGGCAACCATAGGAGCACAATAAGTGTTAGTGTAATATAATACAATAAAAATATCCAGCCCCTTTCTTTCACTTAAATCCAGGAAAGCAGTTTCCTTAAGAAATATCTACTTGGCTTTAAAGAGGAAATCTGCCACATGAAATTCATCTTTGCTTCTTTTGGATTTTCAAATGATGAAACAGTAGGGGGCTTGACCTAAGGTTTTGATTGCTATATAATTCTCCTTCACCTCACCTTTAACAGAAATCATCTTCTAAGTTAGTGAGTTATTGTGAAAATTAAGTTGAACAACACATGCAGCTTAGCCCAGACCTAGCCCAGCCCCTGTGGGTCATTAGCTCACCGATGCTTTGTTATATACCCCAATAATAACAAAATTTCAAAGCCTGTGAGTTCTAACCTTGACCCTCATGAGCCTCCAGAAACGTCTCCCCATTAGACATTAAAATGATGGGCTTTTACTGTAGAGATGGTAGCTTTGCTGCATTATCAAATGGGCTTTATACTTCATCTGACTAAAAGCTATGTGTGTGTGTGTGTGAGAGAGAGAGAGAGAGACAAAAACAGAGACAGAGAGACAGAGAGAGAGAGAGAAAGAGAGAGAGCGAGATTATGGAGATTAAGAAGGTGGGAAAAAAAAGATACAAATGATCAAATGAATGCTATATAAGTTTGAAGATCACAGCCTTTCCACAGCTCCCCTTGGCTTCTGACATCAGTTTTTCCTAATATAATATTAAATGTTAATTTTAAAAATGTTAAACTAAACCTCTATTAGTTTTCAGTAAATTTCCTTTTGTACATCTATTTAATTCAAACAAGCTAGTGGACACATTCTTTTTCTCCAGCTCAACTTGAAATGGTTAATAACAAATAAGCTCTTTCAAAATATTTAATCTCTCTGAAATTCATTCTTCAGGAATATTAGCTCACCTTATTTTTTAAGGAAAAAAAAGTTCATTATAATTTGTTAATCTAACTCTGCTGCCAAGTTGGCTGTTTTATTTAACAATAAATTGAATACAAAAGCTCCCCAAGGCAGGAAGATAGAGTACCAAGCTCTGAAAGTTTGGCAGTTTAATTGACATTTCATTGTAGCCACAGGATGAAGTTAATTTCATCGCAGGTTATATATACAGACTTAGGTTTTTGCATAGGTTACCATGGTGTATATACATGTCCATATATCTGTCTTGAGAGTTAGAGTACAACTAAATGAAGAGTGATTTTGCCCACTTCTTATATATACTCCTGACTATATCATATAAAAATTCATTTTAGAATCATGAAAGAAGTTGTTAATCTTTAGTGATTTTTTTCCAGAATGTCAATCTGTATTTTTATAAAAAGAAAAAAATTTTTCATGTTCTCTTATGGGTTGAGTTGCATCCCACTAAAATTCTTATGTTTATGTCCAAACCCTTTTACTGTTCTTATTTAGATAGAGAGTAGATAGGAGTAATCAAGTTAAGATGCAGTTATTAGGGTGGACCTTAATCCAATATGACTGGCATCCCCACAAAATGGGATAGCTGGACACAGAGGTATGTTAGAGGGAAGCGGATGTGAAGGGATACAAGACAATGACCATTTGAAAACCAAGGAGAGAGACTTGGGATAGTTTTCCTTCATGGTACTCATAAGGAACACAACCTGCCAACACCTCTGTCCTGGATTCTAGCCTACACACCTTTAGGACAATATATGTCATGCTAGTCTGTGGTACTTACTAGTCTAGGTTGTTATGACCACCATAGGGAATTCATCCATATTCCCTTAAGGTAAGTACAATGCCTCCTATCAATATTCTATAGTAAGACACTAAGGCAAGACAAATGATAGAACTTGATTGTCCATATGTACTGAGGGGCATTTGAACAACAGCTACCACATATGAAATTAATATTGAATCAGCTCGTGACACTCAAGAATCTCAGTCTGTCATTCATGTCTTGTGACTCATAAAATGTTTAAAATAGGAGTCATGAGAAATAAAAAAAAAAAATGAACCAACTTTTCTTAAAAAAAAAAAAGTATCTCTTAGATATGCTGATTTACAACGCATAGGTCCCATTACTATCTTCTACTTAAAACAAATGCATAGCCAGTATTCTGTGTGAGTACAGTGATGTTCTGTATCCCAAGATTCATAATTTTATTTTAGGCAGCTTAGGTCTCTTTAAAATTTCTCCCCCAGGGTTGAGGTCTTCATCCAGCTGGTGGCCTTATTAGGGAGTAGACTAAAGGATTATGAGGTTTTATAAGTCCTAATGTTGTTGGGGCTGGTAATTCATGAGTAGTAGATGCAGAAACCACAGGGAAAAGCTCAGAGCACCAGGAGAACTAAAGACAGGAAGACAAGAGTCTCTATGAGCCTCCAGATTAATCTTCCCAGGAAGGAGCGGAGACACTAATGCTTGAGGAACATAAAAACAGACTACAAAAAGCGGTAAGGAAAAAACCACATTATGGCTTTTACTTATTTTGTTGGACTTTTATTTCCAAATCACACAATTGTCTGAGATGATTTAATGCACAATTACATAAAAAATGAAATTAACATGTTTTTAAAAGCATAAAAGCAACTGCTAAATAAAGCCATAACATTTTTCTCTGTGCTACTAAGATAATGAACCGTATTTTTCATCTCTAACTGTGCCTCTGTGTCAAGAGTATAGAATTTGGGGCAGGAGGGGGGCAGGGAAATAGACCTTCGTTACTGAGAGGCTGTCTCGAATCTCCCTGGGAAGTGGCTTTTGTCACTTCTAAAGTGCAGGGAGTTGAAGAACAAAACAGCAGCGGCTGTGAAGAACTGTGTCACTATGACACTGAATGCTTAAACACTCTAACAAGTTACAGGGGGCAGAGAAGTGCAAATTGAGCATATCATGGGGTACACATTTTATAACTTGTTACATTTTGGGCTGTATAATGCTGACTGTTGATCCAAGGTTGCCACTGTGCTTTTGATATAGGGCATAGCCCTCTTGATAATGATCTGTGCACCTGTATGTGCACTTAGGTACACATATGTGAACTGAGAAAAGGCCACTGCCTTCATGTATGTATGTGCACAGATTATATTTACAGTACATGTTTATAAATGCACACACATCTAAAAACTTTTCTCAATCTCTAGTTGAAATGCCTCCCCCTATTGTTATCTGTAAAATATCCTCTACGTTTGGGGTAAAAAAATGAAGTCATGTCATATTTTCAGAGAGATTTTTACAAAGAGTGTGGTCCAGTGTAGTGATAAAGTACTGTAATGATTGTACTCAAAGACTGAATAAGTATCTAAGTCTCTACCATATTCCCAAGCTGTGCTTGTAAGATGGAAATAAATTCATAGGCTGTTGCTTCTGCCCTTAGTGAGTGCACAGGGTGGTATTTTTGTTATTGGAAGATTCCATTCCCCTGGCTTCCGGAATGGTTTTGCTCTTAACTAACTGCCAAGTGTCCTTTGCTGTTTTCTTCTCTCTTACCTCCTAGTGTTGCAGTCTGCCAGGACAGACTCACTGCACACCTTCTTTTCACTCTTCTGCCTTGGGAATCTTCTTTTGCCTTGTGCCTCTGTGTTTATGAAACCCAACTTTACTTCAGATTTCTCCTGGATGCCATACTTAAACATTCAACTGCTTACTTAATATGTGCATCAGAAAGCTCAGGAAATGTCCCAAACTTAACATGTTCAAAACAAAACTCTTGGTCTTATCACTCCATCTCTGTAATGCTAACCTGTCCTTCCATTTTCTCGGGTCAGAACATTTAAAGAAACCTCTGATTCATGTCATCCCTCATTGCTTATCTAATGCTCTCAATTATAAGTTAGAAATTATTCAAGAGCCTAACTATTGGTAACCTCTTCCAGGGTTATTACCCTCGTCTGCGGCACTACCACTGTTCTCCTAGGCCATTGCAGCTGCCTTCCTGACAGTCTTCCTACATTCACTATTGCCTCTTTCAGTATCTGTTCTCAAAAATGGTAGCCATTTGAAAGATAAATCATGGCCCTCTTCATGGCAAATCCCTGGAGTACTCTCCATTCACTCAACAGTGTAGACCAAGGTCCTACCCATTCAGTCTGTCCTCTGCTGACCCCCTGCCATGCTTTCCCATTCCCTTTGCCCTCCAGAACACTGTTCTTTGCAGAAGTCCTAGAAATCTCCAGGCATGTCCTTGCCTATGAGCTGTGCACTTAACTATTCTCCCTCTTTCTGGATAGCTCTTGCCCCTAGAAAGGCATCACACTCACTCCCTCACTATTTTTTAGACCTTTGCACAATTACCAGTTTCTCTGCAATCTTTCCTTCCAAAATGCAATACAACTCTCCAGCCTTTCCACTCTCCTTATCTCTCATCATTCCTTATTTCTCTCTGTAACAATCACCAACCACTTACCAAGCCTTTTAGTATACTATATAATGTACATGCATAGTGCTCTTATTATACTCAACCATGTGCTCCATTAAAGCAGGAATGTTTGTGCATTGTGTTTTCAGTGCCAAACACAATAGATGCTTTCTATATATTCTTTTCAGAAGATATTTAAGAATATGATTGGTACTGTGCCATATATGTTACATGTTGATGTGCTTTTTTACAACTTACTGTTACCTAAAAAATTTTCTTTTTTTACTGGGTGATTTTATCACAGTATATTTGTTTCTGGCACAACCGTTTCCTGCTGTATCAATGTTCCATCATTTATTAGATCCCTGTTACTGGATATGTATGCAGCTGAAATTTTTAAATAATGTAGAAAAAAACCCACCTTTTTAAATGTCTGTATGACTATTTGTACATTCTTCAGATTATTTTCTAAGAATTATTTTTCTGGGAAATGTAATTTTGGACCAAAGTATGTGCTGATTTCATAGACCGAGGTAAATATGATCAAATTAACCTCCAGAGAGTTGGCATTTGTTTATTTACTTCACCATCACAGTTTATAAATATATCCCTTTTCCTGGTACATTACACTACATTTTATGTCGGTGTTTAAAAAAAAAAATTGACAAATTGATACACAAAGTGTAATAAGTATTTTATTTAATTTTTAATTTCGAAATAATTTTAGGTTTATAAAGGTGACAAGAAGAAGATAGACAGTCTTCCTTAATGATAATATCTTATGTAATCATCATATATTTGCCCAACTGAGCAGTTAACTTCAGTATGTTACAAAGTCCATCAATTAATGTTTTTCTCCAGGTTGAATCCCACCCTTCCCATTTGTTACTTCGATGTCTTCTTTCATGGAATGTAATTTTGTCATTTGTCAGTTTTTAATGGTATGATTTTTAATGAATTTATGTTGTCTGTTTTAAATCTAGTGAACTAATATCTATTGAAAGCAGTAATATTTTATATTCAGCTGTCTCAAAATTTCTATCATATTATCAGTAATTCCTCTAAAATTGGTAGATGTTACATATCAAAATGGTTCCATTATCATGAACATTTAGGTAACATTAATATATAGTATAATACAGGCCTGGATTTTAGCCAAAATTAATTAGATCCAAGTTAGTTCTTGATTTGTTGGTTAAGTCTGTTACAAGTGACAAAATGTCTAACTCAGCTAGCTTACATGCGTAAGGTAATGAAGATAGGATGCAACGAGAAATCCCAGGTATAGTAGCCAGATTGAGGAAGCCAGCATTGACAATAGGACGACACATCTCTATATCCTTCAGTGTGCACATCTCTTTTATCAATATCTGTGGGATGGTAAGATTACTTCCAGCATAAATCCCATGAATCCCCTTTTAGTTCTGAACCAGTCACAGTGACATAGGTTAAGTTCACGCTAAGTGACTTTTCCAGGGAAGAATCCATTCATAAGGATGGGTGAAATCACAGGTACAGAGATTGTGACAAAGTGTGTCTCTAAATTAGAAGTGTGCGCTGTTTATAGAAGTGAGCACAGCAATCATGAAGTTAAACAATAAATATCTATTATTGTTATATATCATAGACAATCTTTAAGAAAACCACTTGAATTTCACATGAGACCCTAAATGTCCCCAACCTGTCTGTCATAAGCATTGTTTCCTATTACCTTTGAGAGAAGGAGGGTAAAACTTATTTTGTTTAACTCCACTTTTCCTATGGGATAACTCAGCTCAATAACAATTAATTGGTACTAGAACTAAAAGGCAGTACTTATTCCCTATTCACTGATCATCCCTTCCATCTGTAACTACATTACTTATAACTATTATTTGCAACCACAGAGAAAATTTTACACTCAGCAACAGTTTTTACAGTGGTCCATCAGCCACTCTGCCAGCCATGAATACATTTTTGTTCTAATGACCCACTATCCATTTCATCAGTGCATCTGAAAAACTTTGAGGTTTTCACCAAAAGGCTGTCAGCTGTTACCTCCATGATCTACTGCTCAGATCTCCTACTGTGAATCTTCTGGTCTTCCTTTTGTTTTGCTATGTATCTACAGTGTTGTCAAGGATACTTCGCTTTCCACTCTCTTGTCTGAACATCCACAAAGCATTCTATTAAAAGTCCCAATTAAATGTGTACAGCCATTCACCTGTACATTCATCTCTTTACCCCTTTCCCACCCACACTCAGCTAACTACCTGATCTAAAATATAGCGTGGGGTCAGAAGGCATCAAAAGAATGAACATGGGCCCTCTAGGTATCATCTAATAGCTATGGCAATGTTATCTCAAGTAATTGCTGTCCTAACAAAGCAGAATAAAACCAGATTGAAAAGATGTAAATAAAGAGAGCAAGGGGATGATAGACATTTTTTTCAGTTTTCTACCTGTTACCTTATTTATATCTTAAAATCTAAAAGGTTGTTTTCAGTGGAAAATGCACTGCTTTAGGTAGAGTAAGAGAAAAGTTGTTGAGATCGAGACGTCATTAGATCATCAAAAAAGTATAGAAATCTTTGAAATTCAGATTGTATTACTTAGTATGTGTCTATTTCTACATAGTTAATTTTCAGTTTCTAGTTAGTTTAGAGCAGTGGTTGAAAGCACAGGTTTTGGAATCAGAGAGAGATATTTTTATCATTCCCATTTACTACTTGGATGTCCTTGAGGAGTGCATAACCCTATTTGAGACTCAGTTTCATGATCTAGAAAATGAAATTACTGAAATAACTAATAATAGCACCTACATCATGACATCTTGTAGCATGCAATAAGATAATGCATGTAATGAGCTAACTATAGCCTTTGCACAAAGTAAGAAAATATGTTATCTTTCATTAAATAATACATAAGTCCTCCTGGTAGTGCAGGCAGTTGAGCTCAGCACTGTGAAGCTGTCCGTAGCCTCTGTAGTGCCAATTCGATCCCTACCAGCTGCAGGGAAACCCACATGGCATGGTAGACCTCTCCTGTCTTGCCCGCTGCTCCCCTCAGCAGTGTATTTCGGACAGTCTGCCTGTTCTGTTCCCTACTCTGTCTCTGGTGAATCCTCTCACCCTCCCACATATCTGGCCTATACCCCGGTTCTTGTATAAATAAATAAAATCTTAAAAAAAAGAACTAAAATAAATAAATAAATGAATAAATAAATAAATAATGTTATTAAGGAAATTGTGAGCAAATAATTCCTCTTATACCTAAGCTTTTGTAATTTTATAAGATTAGTATGGTTATTTTTAATAATCTATATAAAACTTTACATATTTTCCAGTAAATTATAGACTGATGTTATGAAAAGATAAAAAGCAGTAAAAATAATAATCTGGGGATGTTTAGCCTATGGAAGAGAAGACTGTCTCAGGACATGGTACTTGCTATTGTGAGGAAGAGGTTATACTTATCCTATGCAGTCACATAGGAGTAGAAATAGAAGTGTGAATAGAATGTTCAGGAAGGCAGATGTTGTTTGATTGTGAAATGACTTCAAATCACCTTAAATTTTACAACTTCTCTATAGTGGTAAGTTCTGTTGTTATAAAAACTCAACTCCTTTCTGCTGAAATATTCCAAGCAGAGACTGGGGAAAATCTCATCCAGGAAATCATAGAGGAAATGCATTTGGAGGTTAGGAATTGATCCTAGCTTAGGTGAAGAAATTGACAGGAACCTTTCTTACTATGGGATTCCATGATTCTGGTTTGTAAATGAAAGTCAAATACCTTTGTTACGCATTCAGGAGGCCTTTACCAATACTGTAGGACATGTCATGGGACTATGTTTATTAAGATCACACATTGTAGAGTCTGCTAAACCTTTGTTCAGCCCCATTTGTGACATTGAATCTATAGTGAGTGGGGCAAATGACTTGATTTCTCTGAAATCTCCACTTACTCATGTGAAAACGGAAGTAACAGTAGTTTCTATCTCATGGGATTCTTTTGAGTATCAAATGAAATATGCCATATAATAACCTCACCACATCTAGCAAGCATTCAATAAATGTGTGTGCTTCTATTAATATTGAATGAATGAAAGTACCAAGATATGCAGGATCAAAGATGGATTACCTATTATCTTAACTTTTAAAAAAGTTCGTAAAGATCAGTGAGAAAGATTTAAGCACATATATCTATAATTTAAAGGAAAAATAATATGTGCATATATTTCTCTAGAATTCACTCTTTTATTCAGCATATATATTTAAATACCTGTAAGCAGGAAAGAAAAGGTCCCTGCCATGGATATGGTATGATGTTGTAGGGAAAGAAAGTTGTTAAGCAGACAAAATAGACCACATAGAACAGTTAGTAGGCACACAGAATGGCATGGAATAGCAGGTGTGTTCAGGATCCACCTAACTGGAGAGGCAATGTGTATGATCTGTTACTAAAATGATAAAGAGTTCATGGGGAAGAAAGATGATTTCTACATTGCATCACTGGGGCAATTTTCATGGGAAAAAAATGATATTAGCGTTCATTCTTGAAGGTTGAATAAAATTTCACGATCCATCCATTTGTTGATTCACTCAACTAATACTTGATGAGTATGTGAGAGCCACTATATTTTAACACTGGAAATTAAAAAAAAAAAAATCACATAGAACCTAACATGGAGAACAGGCAGCTGTCTCTATCCTGATGGAGAGAGAAACAATAGTACCCAAGGTAACCAGTTCCACGCTGTTATGGAAGAATATAATGAATTAATGAGTGAGAGAAAAGGCTAGAAAAGAAAACTTATCTGACATTTTGAAGACTCAGAGGATGTAGAG
This sequence comes from Talpa europaea, assembly GCF_964194135.1. NCBI lineage: Eukaryota > Metazoa > Chordata > Mammalia > Eulipotyphla > Talpidae > Talpa > Talpa europaea. Next base: position 91,786,082 of record NC_140076.1, read on the forward strand.
TTTCATTCTTTAGATAATGAGTTACTTTAAAGTTGTTTGATCAAGGAAATAATATGATCAAATGTTTATAAAATCCAGTCAGGAGCAGTGAGGAAACTCTTAATCCTTCTGTGTAGTTTTACATGATTTTTGTTCACTAACTCATCATTCCTGCATACATTCATTCATACATGCATTATTTCAGCAAACACCAACCATGTAAGCCCTGTCTGCAGCAACAGGATCACTAAAGGATCCCCCACCTAAAAAAAGACTTGTGAATACATATATAAAACAGACATATTTGAAGCCCATACATGAAGAGAGCGATGATTTCAAGTGAAGTGAAGTTTAAAGAAATAACAGTAAATGTGTTTTCTCTGTTCTTTGCTAGAAAAATCAAAGATTCTTTTTAAAAATCCAATTATGCCATTTTTCTAACTGTCTACCTTAGTCTGTTATGAGCAAGACTTAAAGTTGGACTGAATAGATGACCCTAGATAAAAACACCAGGATAAGGAAAACCTAATATATTCAACCAACTGTAATAATTCATATTTTTTAAGATTTCATTTAGACTATTATGAATAATTTTAATATACAGTCTCTAAAATTTATGAGCTGTAGTTAGATGACATTTTCAATCCACAAAGGCAAATGGATTTATTTAGATGATATACAATCTTTCTAATGGCGGGAGGTTTTAATATAAAGTTTTTATTTTAATAATTTAAAATGAACATCACACACATTTGTTGAATAGGCCTCGAGGTCAAAAATTTCAAATGACACCCTCAGCTTTGTAAGCTAATGCAAACCCATAGTCAAGTAAACTGGTAAGGAATCGTGCCGAATTCCCTTTAAAACCACAAAATCATATAAAGTCTCCTTTTTAAAATCATTTGCATAATTGAGAATGTAGACAGCCAAAACCAACATTAAATTGGGGGGAACAAAGTCAGCAGTAACAAAATGGGAGCTGTTTGAAAAAACTTTGGATGCTTCCCTGTCCTATGATAACAATCCTTTTCATCTCCAGCCGTAGGATCACAAGGCTGATACAGCAGTAGTCAGATATCTTAAATGATCCAGCCTCCCTAACATCAAATGGCTAGAGCAAGATGTACATCCCAAGTTGTACTTAACAGATTCCAGCAGAATGTCTTTTGGAAATTTGGATAATAGGAGTGGGAGCAATGTATGTTAAGGAAGTTTCCAGAATAACCACTAGCAACACACTGCAGAGATGCTTGGCCCTTTGTGAGGTCCTGATTGTTTTTCTTTTATGTAGCTCTTTTCAGATGTTCAGAAACCTGCCCAGAAAATATCTGCATTGTTTAGAATAACTTAGATTGCATTTTATTGTTTGTAACCAAAAACAAGATAAAACAAGAAGAATTTAATCTCTATAGTTCCTTTACAATCACAATCAATAACAATTTGAATTTTTAAATTTAGCCCATAACATTATATAGTCAGTGGAAAGTGTTTCTAGCTCAAGATATAATAAGCCACTGGTTGGAAACTGATGCTTATGACTTCACAGCCTACTTTAAGTTTTGGCGATTCTAAGATTTTGCAAAATGTTATATAGGTTCTCTCATACGCCCCTCTCCATTGCACAAACCCAGAGTAAAGAGAATTCCTGATTCAAGCAAAGGAAATGCAGCCATGCCACAAATATAGCTGATCTTAAACTCTAAATCAATTGGAATGGATTTTAAAACAGAAGTAGGACAAGTCCTTTCAGAAATGAAGTTAGGGCAGAAAATGGTGCTTCCAGGGTAGCGTTGCGATCTTGATGTGATTCATTTCATCCCATTGCTCAAAATATTCACAAAATTCCCCTTCCTCATTTAGTTCTCAGAACTGTTCAAGGATATGTTTATCAGCAGCAGGAAGAAATGCCTGGTAGCCTTAGAAGATTGCCCTGTCTCTTTGTATTACTTCTTTCAACTCTGATGTTTACTTGATTTTTAAAATGACACTGAGGATATCTGTAGGTGCAGATGGATTTTAGTAAGCTGAAACTTCATTCACAGAGACCAGAACTCTTCCCAACCAGGAGCAATCAGTATTAATCACTTTCTCTTTGTGCTTTCCGTGTCCTGCTTTTTGTTTGTTGCTGTTGCTTTTCTTCAGTGCTACCTATTAAAAATTAATGGTGTGACATGGTTTTAGAAGAGTGTCCACTTTTCTTTTATTAACAGGTGTAATTCAAGGAAAGTATGCAGCGGAAACCTCCATTCCACACCACTTCCTCACAGAATTCAATTGCGAGATGCTATTACTATTTATTAATTGCTCAGGCTGCACTGTCATGGTTTATGATATTAGCACAGACCCTCCATTGAGTTACAGTCTTGTATTCAATTAGAGACTGTGTGTTATTGTACATGTTAACACCATAGAGCCACAGATGCTACCCATCTGTAGATTTGATTTTTTTTTTCTCTCCTAGTCCTCAGAAATGGAGCAATTTAAATCAGCACTCCTAGAGAGACTTATAAAATAAAGTAAGCACTAAAGCACATCAGTTGGCAGATTTAAAAACAAGGGCAGTGTAAAATTTAAATTTGAAAAGCTCTATCAAAAGTATTTGCATAATTAGAATCTCAGGGCATGTTCATCATGCTAGGTGGTCACTTACAGCTGAAGAGGAATAAGTGTTGTTTTCTCAAGTCAAAACATTATCCTCTGAGTGGATGGAGAACAGTATCAAAAGTTAGAAGATCAAAGTGAGTAAATAGGATGACAAAAACATCGGGGATAAACTTGTCCAGATGAAGAAGGTTACATGAGCAGCACACATGTCTGCACAGGACATTCAGGAGAGAGAGATTCTTCCCCTTCCTTCCTTTTTCCTGGTGTCCCAATGAACTGTGGATGCCTCCCCAGCTAGAAGGTGATCTTCACAATGAAGCAAGATGATGGGAAAGATATCTGGCCAGCATCAGGGTCTCAGTCATCAGATCCTTTCCATGAATTATTCCAAATAGATCATCTCCTACAAGAGAGATCCCTGCTTAGGCCCCTCCATGATGCATTATGTTAGCAAGGCCATCATTTACCCTTGACAATTCAATGCTCACTGTGGTCAGTTTTGTCACTTAATGTCAAAGTGGATTGAAGATCTCTTGCTTTTGCACAATCATGACCTCCTCTTTGAAAACATGAGGCCTACACCCCATTGCTCTGGCCAAATTCCAGGTTAGGTAATTACATTCTGTTACCTAAAGACCCCCTGTAGTTTCAATTAGAGAAATCATTTTGCCTCATCCTTCTACCTGTGGTGTTGAATAAGGGTAGGTGCTGCATTGCTGAACAGCCAACTTATCTCATCCCAGAATGAGCTGCTCTTTATCATCATCCTTAATTAATATTTATTGGGTACCCACAGGGTGAGTGGCTTGGGACAGGGTGACTTGGTAATTAAGTGTTCCGGAATACCAGTTGTCTCCTTTGAAAATGAATATAGAGGACCCAAGTTTGAACAATCTACTCATTATCTCAGAAACAGCATCTATTTTTGGGCTAGGGAGCTAACTTGCTCACTTCTGATACCTGTCCATCTGGTATACCTTTAATCAAAAACATTTTTTAGATCAGTGGATCCTAATAGTCACAGAATTATGTCAAGAAGCTCTTTGTGGGAATTGACCAGAGTTTGTGAACTGGCTTTTCAGTTCCAACCAATTACAGATTACACATCTCGGCTTTTCTTGGGGGGGCTGGTGGGGTGAGTTTGTTGTCCTAATGAGCAGCACACCTTTAACTTTGAAGCGTGACGTGTTGCTCAGATTACAGTGTCATCTGTGCCATCTGCTGTTCTCCTTTGCTATGTAGTTTTGTTCACAGCTTTAAAAGGCACTTGAAACCCTTAGAAAGAATCAGCTATGGAGATTCTTCCCCTTTTCTCTTCAGACTCTTGATGTATAGCCTGATTTTATGTTTTCCTGTTGAATGATTGCATACTTTAGGAATCATACTTACTTTTTTGCTATGTTCCTAGAATGTTGCTCACCTTCTGATTTTTCAGTATATTGTCAAGATTTCTGATTTTTTAGCATATTGTCAATGCTGATATGCCATGGCTGTGAGGAGCAAGTATTTCAGGGATTATCTTGTTCAACAAAAGAGGGTTCATCCTTCTACTGACATGTCCTCCAATATAAACATCTCTTCTGGTTGCAACCGCATGAACTGACACACTGACACAGGTACAGAGTAGGTGCAGAGATGAAGCAGGGCAGTTACTCTCCACAAGCTTACACTCTAGAATTAATAGCTCAGTCTCAACAGATAGCATCACAGAGAACCTTTGGGTTCTTGCAAGAATGATGTCAAAGGTGAATTAGGGAAAAACTACAATTCTCCCATATTATTTTTTAAAGTTTTATTCCAAATTATAAAGTTTTTCACCATTCTCTCTCTTTGATTTTGGGAAGGATGACCTGTGTGGAAGTATTACTATTGAGACCATGAAAATATTCTCCATCTTAGGGAGCTAGAGGTTCATCATTTGCATTTTGCTCCAAAACCAGGGTTGAAGGTTTCATTGACAATAGCAGTGACAAGGTTTTAGCTTTTACCAAAATGTGGTCTACCTGCCTGAATACAGACTTTAGTGTCTGTGCTTTTCTCCCATTTCAGCTGACCTCCTCTCCCTGCATGTTTTTATCTACTTGACAGTCCTCTGTCCCTTCCAATGTATCCCTTTCTCTACCCTAAGGTCTGCCCCTGTGTCCTTAACATATTCCTATGTGGCACTGTTCACTGCCCTCTTCGCCCATTAGACACTTCTACCACAGGTACTGGATCTGGCATCATTTATTGGTTGTATGCAACACTGATAACTCTGAGGACCTAAGCAAAGATGGATTTTTGGGAAGGCGAGCGGGAGCTCAGAGACTTAGTGTAAAGGCTAGAAGATGTGTGCTAGAAGTAGGATTGGGGAATATTTACCAAAAGAATGTTCTGCTTCAGAGATGCATATTGAAATATTTTTGGATAAAGTAATGCACTTTCTAGAATTGGCTTCAAAACTTTCCAGTGTGGGATGAGGATAGATGGAGCTAAAAAGGAAATAGGAATCATCATGAGCAGATGAGGTTCGTAGCTGGACGATGGGTATATGAGAGTTCATTTGCAGTTCTTTCTATTTGGGGGGCATGGTGAGAATTTCCATGTGAAAAGTCGATATGAAAAGATGTTTCCATGGCCGCTGTTCCAACTAAGAGCTTTCCAAACTACCCTGAATTGAAAGAGATGGGTGTTGCGACTCCTGAATAGCTCGAAGATGAATTCTAAAGAAGATACAGTTAGTTTCCTGGTATTTGCCTTGTTTTGATCCACTTCACGTGTGCACATGTGTGTGTGCAACTGTGTGCCTTATGCATGTATATGAACAGGTGTCTGTGGCACCATGCATATACGAGTGTTTGTGTGTGGACATGTGTTTGGGAATTTAAGCTGTATATGAGGAAGAGACTGTGAGGGTCTATTCTGTGAAGAGTGTATTTATGTGTATATGTGTGTGTGTGCGTATCAGAGAGAGAAGGTGTGTGTCTTAGCTCTAGCAAGGTGTAAAGCCTGAAAACAGGGGTGACAAAGGTGAAGTGCCCTTGTCCTCTGTGGCAGTTCTGTCCCATATTTAGTTGACAACTGTCCTGTTTGATAATCATTTCAGACTTTGAGCTTTCTGTCCAGTGAATTCAAAGCCCTAAATGTAAAAAGACTGTTATCCCCCTAGCGGAGTAGGTTTTATCACTGTGAAGCTGCAATCTGTAGACGCTCAATCAGTGTGGTGTGATGTAAAAGTAAAATCTACAATGGAGCTTGTTGCCAATACATTTTCCATATTATATCTCAGAAATTGTTTTAAGTATGAAGAAATGGGCAGGAACTGAGATGATCTAGATAGCAAAGGAGCAGGAAATAGAAAATAGACTTGCCTGGTCAGGAAACTACAGGTAATACTACCACTCACCTTATTTTCCTTTCTGTTTCTGGACTGAATGCAAATTCTAGTCGGTCAAAGTCTGATGGCACTGATTCAGCTTTAATGCCCGATTTCTAGCCTCTAGAAGAGGAGTCAAAGATTCTGGAAGAAAATGAGATACTCAAGGGCCATGATGAGTAACCCAGACTAACAATTCTGGGTCCAGAGAAGAGGCAGTTCCTCACAAGGAAGATAGATGGCAAGCTGTTTGGCAGAAGGAAGAATTGCTAACTAGTCCCAAATCTGAATGTCCTCAGTATTGCTTCATAATCCCAACTGCCCATTTTGCTCTCCAGCGTTAATATTTTCAGTAGCTTCTGTTACTATAAAATAACTCCACCCTTCTTTAGTGTGATACCTGAGTGTGGACCCTCACAAACAGCTCAGGAGCCTTTTCTTTTCTTTCAGGCCATTGGTCACACACAGGCTGTAGACATGAGTCACACAAATAGTATATTTCTTTCCAAAAGCCATACATGCTGTGGTGACTTACGCATATTATTGTGGGCCTTGTACAGATGCATTTATAAAGATGTCTTAATCTAAATTTTATCTATGGTCAGTAGTGTAAGTTCCATGCATTCTCATATTTTATGTTATATTCTACACTGACTTCTGCCTCTCACCCCCACTCTCCAAATCCTTCTTCCAGCTCCTTGTTCCTCCCAGCCATGCGCTGATTTCCATGTTACCCACTCTACTGTTGGGGCCACGAGAGGGAACTCTCTAGTGGCCTTCACTGGGTTAAAACAATGTGAGGACTTCTTAGCTCAGTTGCTCCCTTTTTCTTCATTTAGGAGGGCTTGGGGGTTTGGGGTAGCTGGGCTTTGCCATCACCAACCCCACCCTCTCTGTATTGTGGTTGGGGTTGGCAGCCTATAGAAATAAATATTTGTTGAATTATACAATTGCAACATAAATACTGGGGAAAGAGAAAAAGGATGTGAAATAGAACTATGTCATAAGAAATCTTGGTTTTTACTATTATGTGTGTAATTGTCACACCGCTAAAAGTGTACTATTTTTTTTTTTCAAACTTGTCACTTCACAAAAATACTAGAAACTTGGAAGCAAAAATGAAAAAAACAAAAAACTACTGGGTCATGTTGCTTGCTCTAGATATTTTTGGCATGACTAAGATGTGCTGGGAATATTTCATTTTTGACATGAACTCTGACCAGTTTTCACTTGTAAATGGCCAGCATGCATATATTTACCCAATACAGGGTAGGTTTTGTGATAACAATATCATGATGCACTGCGGCTGTATTAAGGATTCCACTGATTTAGTTGAGCTGAGTACATCTAAAGCCTCTGGTAAAGACACATGAATGACCTATTTCTTCTTTTTTTTTGTTTAAGAATCAGGACTAAAAGCAGTCAAATTATGAATCAGGAGCTAATAGGATGAATAGATGCAGGAAAACAGCGTGCAACAATTTAATGAAAGAAAAATGTATTATATGCTCAGGACACAAATAAAATGCCACTTTCTGATTATGGTTTTTGCAATCTATTTATTTGCTTCATTTTCTTTAACTGCTATTTCACTCAGCTACAACTTTTAATATTCATTGAACAAACAGTACTGAAAAGCTTGATTATTTTCAAATCTTTGTTGAGCTCCTTCCAACATTTCTTTATATTTCACTGTCTATAATGGAGTGTTTAGTTATAATAGGACATTACATTTTGCATGGTTAAGTTACTTCTCTTCTTTTAAAAATGGCTAACAATATCAGCCTACAAAAACATGCTGGTAAAATGGTTGGTTTTTGTCAAAACCACTGAATCCCCATTAGATCCACTCTCTTATAAAGTGTGGTCCTTGAATAATTGTTTAATTTTCAGGTGGTGATTCATGCTAATAAGGCACATTTTTGCGTCAATTCTAAGATGAAATATATCAAAACAGCTACTAGTAACTGAGATCTGGATTTTAACAACCTTTCAAAGAGTCTGTTCTTACCAACTTTCGAAACCTTTTGGTTTAAGCATTGAAGATAAAACTGGTATATAATTGATCTGTGGAATAAGAAGTAGGTTTTAAAAATCACCCAAATAATCTCAATCTACCAATATTTCTTTATGACATATTTTGTTTTAATTGTCCTGTTTTGCAGGTTAAACTTCACACTTGCAAATTTTTAGCAAATCTCTCCTCCCCTATTTTGGAGACACTGTTTTAGACTCATAATCAAACCTATTGATACCTCTTTTTTTTAAAGATTTATTTATTTATTCATACAGAGCTGTGGTGTAGGTCAGAGGTGGGAGGGGAAGAGAGAATTCACCAGAGACAGAATGGGGAGCAGAACAGGCGGAGCCACTGAAATACATTGCTGAGGGAAGCAGCGGGTGAGTCAGGAGAGGTCTGCTGCACCATGTGGGTTGCTTTCTGGCCGGCTGGGAATCAAACTTGTGCTGTAATGGCTGTCAACAGTTTAATAGCTCTGTCTTTAACAAACCCTGTGCCAAGAGGGAGGCCCCCTGTTGATAACTCTTAAGGAGTAGTCCCTAAACCTACTGAGTCTCCTTTTCATTCAGCTATCTTGATCTTCAGTCATTCTATCATCTCTTTCCTCTTGTGAAATGTATCCAGCTGTCTAATTAATGAATGGCTGTGATCAACTCACCAACTCAACTTTCACCCTTTCCACTCCCTGAATCTCCACTCATTATTTTATACATTTTTGGTAAGATATTTAAGACATCATTGTACATTCATCTAGGCAGGAATCACAGCAAATTTAAGCTTAAAAATAATATTTGAAAGGTTACATGTTATTATTTACTAATCAAAGGAATACATTTTACTGTGGGAAAATTGTAATTACAATAAATAATTAAGAGTTAAAAATAAGTCATTATTGCATAATGGAAAATCTATACTACTATTATATTTTTTAAAAAATTGAAAGCACCTAATGAAATCTCATTAAGAACATAATGTGAATGCAGTTTGACACTTTCCCTTTTCTTAGCGAATCTAAGCTTAATATAGACAGTGTCACTGTGGATGTTCAGCCTTAGAGAGGTAGAGGGTAAAGAGTGATATAGAAAAATTTAGAGTAGGTGGAGGAGGGGCAGATGGGGGTAATGATTAACTCACAAGTGAATCCAAATGTGTACGTCCATAAGATGACATCACTTATGCAGAGTACAGAGAAACAAAACAAAGGAACTGACAAAACTAACCAAACCAAACCCTGGAAATATTAATTGTAGAATCGAGGCTACTAGAAGGGTACAGGGAGGGTGGAGGTGGGAACAAAGTAGAAAAGGGGCATGATGGCTTGTGGGTGCTTTGGTGGTGGGCGTGGTGTGATGACATTCACCTGAGGTGGTGTGAGCCTGCTCCCCTAAGTCCTATACAATGATGTAAACCAGTGTTGGCTCAGTTTTTTAAAAAAGTATATGTAAAATATTAATAGATTATAGCCTGCCCTGCCCCCCCCCTTTTTTAGTGTATACAAATAAAGAAGTAACTTGAACACCTCTATAATAGATTAACTGAGGCACCAGAATCTCTATGTCAGAGGTCAGGTATCTCTGAGATCTAGAAGCTAGATCATATTAGAGAACAGGTCTTTGAGTGCATGATTCGGTTTAGTGTTTAGGTTTTGCTTTTCCTTTACAAAGTTAATTTGGGGACTTCATAGAACTTGTATTTTGCATATGTAATATGAAACAGATATAATTTTTATGTCAAATGGAAGTAATACTTGAGTTCTTCTAATGAAAATTGTTAAAGTGCAGAGTATTACTATTCTGTTATTAGGGTTATATTAGGCAACTGGCTTTATTCATTATTTCTAAATAAAGTGAAATGCAGACCCCCATGCATGAAGATATTTATTACTTATTGATATTTAAAGGTTGTTAAATTAATCTTATTTAAATTACTCCTACTGCCAGCGACTGTTACAATAATTTATTATATAATATTACTTGAGGGTTTTCTTTTAGTTTAATAAAAAACTTGCAAAAGCAATATATTGCCTGTAGATTTTTCCTACAGTTCATTGTAACTGTGACTAATTCATCACAGCTGTTTAGACATGCAAAATCTATAATACTTCACAATGTTGATTTTCTGTTTCTGTTTTCTAAGACTGGAGCTTGATTTGAAACCATATAATGAAAAATTACATGCATCTCACCGGAAGAAATATTGCTTTAACCACTTGGAGGTGGAAGACCAGAAAGAACCCTGTGACTGTACAGATGGGGTTGTGTACATGAATGTCTGAAAATGTCACTAAACTTTCTTATGCTTCTCCATTATAATGAGATTTGACCTGTCTTTAGTTGTTTAATTTTGATCCAGAATTCATGTCTAATGTCATTGCTTTATCTTTCCTATTATTGGCAAGCTCTTTCTCTCTGTCAGGTAGCGTAGAATTTCTTCCAAAATATACTTCTTTATAGATTATCTAGGGACATATATTTCTTTTATGAATGATCGTGCCTCCTACCTCTACTTCTGCATCTACCCCTACTTCTGCATTCCTTCCTTCCCTTCTTTATCCTGAAGGACATGATACTACTTTTCATTCCCATTACCCAAAAGGCTGGGCAGAGGCAAAAAATGGAATCTTCCATCCCTTCGAAGATTCTTTGATGGTTGAAGAGAAAAACAAATCTATGGTAGTAAAGTGAGGCTTTGCAATTGTTTGTGGTGATGGATTGTATGTATGCCATTAACACAGATGATTGGAAGCTGCTCCTGTATCATTGTGTTTGAAATTCAAACTAATGCTATCATCTTCTTAGGGATGATTGAAAGCTGCTTTAGTATCATTATGCTTGATATTCAAGCTGATGTTATCATTTTCTTGGTTTGCATGTGGAATAGACTGATGAATTATTAGTTACATCAAATCTTTAACATGTGCAAATTAGTCAAATGCAAAATATGTTTATAAAATTCATGGTTATTATTCTAACATCAGTATTATTTTTGAGGCTTCACACAAGAGTAGAAGAATATGTAATGGTCTTAACTGTTATTTAGTAATTTAGAGTTTAAATAAATATATAAAGCACAGAAACACTAGAAAAATAAGGGATCTGTAAGGATGTAAGGGAAACAATTGCTTTGTCATACCAAACTCGTGTTATTGTTCAAAAGTAATAGAAATAGGAGGGAAGTTGAAAAATGCAAGCAAACTTTTTTCTTTTTTAAAAAAAATTCACTTTTTATAGAATCTGAATATTTTTTAATTTTATTTATTTTTTTAAGTTTTATTTATTTATACATAACTGAGGTACAGGCCAGAGGCACAGGAGGGTGAGAGGATTCATCAGAGACAGAGTGTGGAGCAGAACAGGCAGACAGAGCAGTGGGTGAGATAGGAGAGGTCTGCCGCACCATGTGGGTCTCTCCCTAGCCAGCCGGAAATCAAACCTGCGCTGCAGAGGCTGTGAGCAGCTTCACAGGCGCTGCACCAACGGGGCGGCCCCGGATATTTTTTAAAATGCAGTATAGCAGAATAAAAGAAATAGGGCTGGTATAAGCTGGGCATCCATTCATTCTTTGAAAACCTACTAATTAACTAAGGGAACATAGAAATTCATAATACAGAAAAATATTATAATAGGAACATAAAATAAAGGCTTTGTCTTTGTAGAATTAGGAGAGGGAGACATGCATTGAAAAATCATCAAAGTTATGCAATTACTAGATGTGATAGGTTATATGAAGGAAAATAAGGGGGGTTGAGGAGAAAGTATGAAAGGGGGTATCATCTTTATGATCCTGGACAAGATAAATCAGTTTTAAAGAATAGTTATTAAAGTTCAGTCATATAATGAACAGCAATTGACTAAGGGTCCAGAGAAAAGAGCACTCCAGAAATATCAGCATGGCAGCAACCTGCTGTGATATGACTATCTAAAAAGAGTCCTCACATTTATGTATGACAAGCCCTATCACATGTTTTTAGAGAATGGCTTATTTGCTATGATATTTCACATGGCATCCCTAGCAAAGATTTTTAGAATGCATATGTCATTGAATTGACGATTGTAGATAGAGCACTCAGGCATGTACAAATAATTTCATGCATTTGGCAATTTTTCTTCCTACCAACTTACAAACACCTTTATGATTCTCCTAAATGGTTCTGCTTTGAATGACATTAAGAGAACTGCTTTAACTACAGCTAACTTGGTGAAGGTTGGTTTTCCATGCAGGCTGAAATTAAAAAAAAAAAAAAAAAAAACAGAAACCAATACATTTCAGAAAAAAAATAATTTAGTATCTTACTGTTACAAATATGCTGATGTCTGAAGTTGTATTTAAAGCTATTTTTAGTAAATAAGACTCAGCAATCAAGTCAGACTTGCTGGCATAGAGTTCATTTGGTATAATGACACTTAAGGGATACTTGACTTATTGTTCATTTCATGATGTCCAATTCCATTATTAAGGTAATGGTGTGGGGAGGAAAAAGGTAACTCTTTAAAACGGTCAGTTTAGCAGTTTCACTTCATTGAATTCTTGTTTAATTTCTAGTTGCAGAACATGAGTGAGTGTTTTTATAATCTTTCATAAATGGCACATGGAAGTATTTGATCTATGGTATTTGAAGATATTTCTAGATGTGAGTTTCTGGGTTTGAAAATTATCATCTTGAACCACTTTTGAAATGTGTCTAAATTAAATAAATCCAAATTAATTTGTTTTTGAGTCTTCTATCTTCACTCACATAATTAGCCATCAGATTTAAACAACTTTTCTAGTGTAAAATGTCAGTTAATTATTAATACATATTTTTAAAGCAAAACAAGTTGCTGGAAGCAGTTTTTGAATTCGTAATTGGATATCTGTATGTTGTTCATAAGTATAAGAACTCAACTATCAAATTTCTTAATGGTAAACTAATTGTAATTTTGTTAAATATGCCTTGCTTTCAGATAAATAGAGGAGCATCTACCTCTCATGAAATTAAAAAAAAAAGTTAATTCAATTATTAAACTGTAATGCTCATAAGTAATTTTAATTATTTAAATTTTTAGAGTAACTATCTCATTGGCCTGGGATAGAGGATTAACTTACCATGTCACCCTCATTAAAAACAGGATTTCTCATTTTTCAATAGTACTTTGTCTATATTAAAGTTACAGTGTGCTTAATAAGATACTAAAAATGAAATGTAATTCCTCAAAGATGCCTAAGAAACATAGAGCAAATTATACGTCTTTGATATGAAATTCTCTACCTCTATAAAAATTAGGGCATAGATTGCTGCAGAGGTCTTAGAAATACCTGTCAACATCACGTACCTTCAATTCATGGTGAATGCAGCACGCATCCCTAGCCTGGAACAAGTGACATCATGCAAATGGTGGCCTTAGTGTCACGAGTAATAATGGCTTCTCCTTCAACCCTGTCAAACAGCATCAAGTTGCTAGGCTCTAACTTTTGTTACAGAGCTCAATGAAACTAAAAGAAAACAATAAAACAAAACCAGGTTGCTGTGCATAGTTTGGTAAAGCAGTTCATCAATAAATAACAATTACCATAGACGTGATTATGGAATCCAATTTTTTTTAATGAAAACCATGAAGTTTCTTTGTCTGTAGAATTTTTGCATTCTGCTATAAAATCAGAATTTGTCATTCTGCTACAAGGAGCTCTGTGACTCAGCAGATAAGGATATGCAACGCAAGGAAACCCCACTGAACATGCAAAAAAGCCGAGGCAGGAAAAGTGTTTTCTGTTGAGGAACTCATGCCAGTTTGTTCAACTTTCCTTAATTATCAGAATACTTTTCATTTGGAACTTAAAACCAGTTGGCCCAAGCATATTTCACTTTAAGCGTTTTCAGCTTTGAAAGGGGGTGGGTGAATGACATTAAATGGCTCTCCACTCCCTTTTCTATCCTCTCTCTTCCTCTAATGGAAAAAGGGATACTGGTAAAGCCCAGCTATCTTGCTAGTACAGCTTCAAGTACAAAGAAAGGACAGTAGGGGTGGTGATTTTAATTATCTATGTAAATTAAACTATGTACTACAGTCCTGTGATTGAAACTCATTACTTTAACTTTATTGTTTAGTTATGAGTGTAAACCTCAGCTCAATTAAATTATAAACCAGATCCTGATGGTGCTAGGCATTTACAGAATTTGAAGGAAAATAAATACCGTCAGGACAAAAGAGTGCCTCAGCTGTCTTTTATGTGTTATCACGCCCAGCATACCACCGTGAGGCACGCACTGGAAGGACAGCTTATATTTTTTGTAGCCTGTCACTGTGCAATAGAAATATGCCAATGTTAGGAGCTGTTTAGTACGCATTCAAGAACTAAGTTATAGCTGGTGCTTTATTTTGTCAGTTTTACTGAACTGTGGTCTCTGCACCCCCTCCCTCAAAATCAAGTATGAATTAGAACCTCAAGCTCCATTTTTCCCCTAATATCTGACATATCTGATATTTTAGGGCGCACTATTTCTTCATTCCTCTTGAATGACCTTGTCATTCTTCTTGTCTATGTTCTCCCTACCTTAAGATATTTACCGTAACCGTCAGATTGTGTAAGCACCATTGATTGTAGGCTAATTGTCCTCAAATTGAATATATTAAATTTTCTAATTGCCATGAGAAGGGATGCTGCATTTCCCCTCCAGTCACTGTGGAATCAGTTTCCTCACATGGGAGATTGATTCAGAGATAGTTTTACTTCACTTGAAATAATTGTGGACATTTAAAATGCCAAAGTTACTGACTTAACTTGAAAAGTCATTTTTGCTGTGCAGATTTATTTCAAGTTTGAGGGTGGCTGCCTTTAATTGATGCTTAATTAACATGTTTGCTTTTGTTTCATTTCTCCTTAGAATTATATTTCTTATCCCAATTGTGATATTTTGATTTGCAACATTTACACACATGAGAATCTAATAATTTGGCAATTTAATGGGTAATTAAAGCTATTTGACTTTTCAAGTAGAGGGCATTATTATTAGTGATAATAGTAATAAATATGAGCATTTATCGAACACTTACCATGTGCTAGGAACCATGCTAAGCAAGCACAGGCATTGCTTCACATAATTTTAACAATAATGTAACTAGCTGAAGATATTCTCATTATTTATTATCCCATTCTAGGTCTAGGGATGCTAAGTAACTCAATGCCCTATAAAATCTGTTAAATGGCAGCTGTGATTGGACTTGAGTCTATTTGACTCACAAACCCATAAGGTGGTTGAGACACACTGAATGATTAAACAGTGTATCACAGTTAGACCTAACAGACAAGTACAAAAGAATGATACTCAGCTCTCATATACAGCTGCCTTTTTACTATCAACATATTTTCACTTTTTAAAAAAAGGCTTTTTCCAGTTTTATTGATATATAATTGATACATAACATTATGCAATTTAAGATGCACAATGTGTGATTGAATATCCTTACATATTGCAGAATGATTATCACTTGTACCACGTCACCCAATTACTGATTCTTTTATGTAGTGGGAATGTTTACTATTTACTCTCTTTGCAGCTTTCAAGTATATAATATGGTCTTAACTATAGTCACCAGCTGTACATTAGATTCCCCAGATCTTTCTCATCTTATAAACAGAAGTTTGTGCTCTTTAACCATGTCATCCTCTCCCCCCCTTCAGTTTTTCAAGATACCACATGTATGGGCTATTCTGGATTTGTCTTTATTTGTCTGATTTATTTTACTCTAGTGTGATAACCGTGAGGTCCACCTTGTTGATGCAAAGGACTGGATGTCCCTGTTTTTCATGGTGGATTAATAGTTGTGTGTGTGGGGGTGGAGGAGGGGGTGTTTTTCACATCTTCTTTATCCATTTGAAAGCAGGTCAGTATGTGTGAAAATTTGCATCTAGAGCCTAGCACAGTGCTGGGCACAAATAGGCTCTCCATAAAGATGTGTTCAGTTTAAATGAAGGATACTTTGAACAGGGAATTAGATAAAGAGCATTAGCATTTAATATTTTATATTGAAAATATTCTGCAATACAGGCACACCTCAGAGATATTGCAGATTTGGCCGCAGACTACCACAATAAAATGAGTCATGTAAATTGTTTGGTTTCCCAGTGCATGTAAAAGTTATGTTTACACTATAATGTAGTCTAGTAAGCGTGCAATAGCATTATGTCTAAGAAAGCAATGTGCACACCTTAATTAAATGTGACACAGAGACACGAAGTGAGCACATGGTATTGGATGCCGACAGACTAGCCGGCCGCTAGATTGCAACAGACCTTCAATTTGCAATATCTGTGAGGCACAATAAAGCAAGGCGCAATAAAATGAGGTATGCCTGGAATTATTTTCCCAAACTGTTATTATAGACAAAGTCAATGCCTGTTAAAAGAAAAAAAGAAGCTATTGACAATTTAGTTTAATTTCGTTGTTGTGTTTCTTTTGGACTAATAAATTGCACCTCTGATAACTACACCACCTAAATTGAGATTGCAGTATTTCTTTCCATGTATTGTTGCATACATATATAATCCTCAATCCCATTATGTTCTCAAATACAAATATTAAATCATTGCCCTTTTTCAGGCCTCATTTTAAGGTAAAATGGATTCCAAATAAAATATTCTGTGTGTATTGAGAGAGAATGGGGGTAAGGAGGAATAAAATGGGGGGCTGTTGAAGGGAAGGGGAAGGGAAAAGGAGAGAAAGAGAAAGAGAGGGAGAAAGAAAAAGAAATAGTTGGGGAAGGAGGTAAAATCATGCTGAAACGCGGTATCAACCTTCTTGCTGCCGTCCCTACTTCTGCATTTTGCTTTTTTTTTTTGTTTTGTTTTGTTTTGTTTTACTCTTCACTCCACAGGCATGCAAGGATACTTTCTTTGGATGAGACACTGTGATAAGGGATTCAGATGAATTCCAAGATAAACAAGGATAGCCCTATGGTTTTACCTAATCCACAATGGAATAAAGAGGAGATAATATAATCCCAAAGAAAGTGTCCACTGTCCTCCAAGGAGGAGAGAGAAAAGGCTGTGGGACTTCAGAACAAAAGGGATTGTCCTTGATTCTAAAAAGACCCATCAGGAAAGGGAAATTTTCAGTGGGAAAGGAAAATGTGAGTTGGGGCCTGGGAATAGAGTAGCATTCAACTCCTCCTGACTCAGACGGAGTTTCCAGAAGCAATTGCACACTGGCTCTTTCTTCCTTCTCTGGCCTTTACCTAACCACCACCAAGCACTAATCAATCTTGATGCTTCTTTGTTACCAAGCCCTACAATAGATAGGAATTTGCATACCTTTGTCACAAGAGGACTTGTCAAAAAGACAAGTGTAAGGACTCTGCCATTAACTGAGTTTCTGCAGGAAAAAAAAAAAAATCATTCTCCCTGTAGAATCTTTGAGTAAGATGAATGGACAAGAACTGGGATTGCAAGTGGCACCTCCTGTCCACGGATAGTGAATGCCTGGGGTATGGGCTTGGCTGTGCTTGTGTTAGCAAGCCAAGTCAAAACTAAGTAGAAAGAAATTGCAGTCAGTTATGTCTGCCACTGGCATAAAATGAAGGAGTGAGTTACCCTTTCCATATATTTACAACCACATCTTAAATTACTTCAGCTGAAGGGAGACTCTACATTTTGGGTCACTAAACATCTTAGGGAGTTTTTATTTCCAAATTTTTCCATGAGTGGCATTTGGGGTAGAATTTTTCTGTTCAAGTAGAGACAATCTTAGAAAATCATTATCAGCCTTTAGAGACAACACACCTGGTTTTTGAAGTGAAGCTGAACTACTGAGCATTTGAATCATGTGGTAGGCTTTTTTGGGAGCATTTAAGAGCACCAGAAGCTTCAGAATTTCACTGGAAAGTTCTAGATTTGAAAGTAGTTTGTTATTAGCACATTCGGTTGTAAATAAACTCAACAGATAACTGGAATTGGTGACTGGATTACTGACATAATTCAAGAAATGTGACCTACAGATAGACCCATGGAAAATACTTCAGAGTACATTATGTTTAGATGGTGGGTATATCCGATAAGGTGTCTCTGAAATAAACTCAAGTACATGTGTTAGTTACTAAAAATAGTCGGCATATTTCATAAAGCTCCTCTGGCAACTCTAAAACCCTATTTAAATTATGAGTTTCACCATCAGTTTCAAAATACATCATAGAAAATTGTTACCCTTGGATAATGGTGCAATGGGTGGAATTTGCTTTAAAAGCATTAAAGCACAGAGTAGTGATGGGGGTATAGGTGAAACAAGTGTGGCCAAATAATAATTGTTGAAACTGGGGGACAGGCACATGGGCGTTTATTAATTATAAGTACATATACACTAATATTTCATTATATTAGTTTTATTAGTTTAATTTTTGTGATATTGTGTATGTTTGGAATTGACAATATATTTTTTTTTTTTTAAGAAAAGAAATCCTGAGGACAGAGGTGGTCCAGGTTCCTGGTGTTTTCTGGGCTGGCATTCTTGAAAAAAAAATTAATTAATTAAAATAAAATGAATACCTAACTGCAGGCAGAGGCTCACAACAATGCTTAATAAGCATAGTCTTTATCTTATTTTACACAGATCCCTGCACTGCCAGGGACACATTTGAGTTAGTGGCTGTAATGAATTTGCTTCAGGAGCACTAGCGTTCCTCTAAATAAGTGAAAGGAGCAGCATTTTTGTAGATGCTTGTTTTCATTTTACTGATGCTTCTTTGGAAGTATAGTTAGCCTCCTAATGACACTAACTGCACCTCTTAGGTTTACAAGAGGACTGAGATCTATTATAAAATTATTTTGAAAACATAGTTTATCCATAACCCTCTGGTGACGCAAATGTCAAAATTACCTATGGAATTTCGGGAAAGCAATTTTGTTCTTCCTTTGTCTGAGTCTTTGTGGTGTCTATTTTTATGAAGCAGTTTTTCTGTTTTCCCCCTTTTATAATTTTTAAATGGTTAAGTTGCGGGATAGTATCTTCCATTGCCATCATCAAGCACTTCCAGTTGTCACTGCCTTGAAATTATAACTGATTAATACACGAATAAAGAAGTGATGGGGGATTGGATTTTGAAAAGAAATGAGACTAGGTGAAACTGGTTTGAAGCTATGATTTCATTTTGGAAGAGTTGAAACACAAAGGTTTCCCCAAAGTCTCATTTTTCATAGACATGAGATAAAATCTGTAACTCTCCTTTCACTGTGGTTAGGCCATTTGTTGGCTTTAATTTAATTGGATAGAAGGCAAGGAATAATGTTTTACTTTGAGCTCGCTTTTATCTTCCTTAGTAACATGTCACTTCCATGACCCATGGACTCTATAAGGAGTTTTGAAAATACCTCTTTAAAGTATGCCTCTTCATATTAGGGCACTAAACTATGTTTTACTTTGAGGTGTTCAGGGGGCAATAAAATATAGAATACCATTTTAATAATAGAGTAAAATTCAGTGGAATAAAGTAAATGGGGGTAATCAAAGTGAAGCCTTCTGCCCAGAAGTTTAAGTGCTGGCTTCATGGCAGACATCAAATTGCCTTATGAGCCTGTTTGTAGGAAACACTTAACGTACATTGATATATCCTCTCTGAAGCCTCATTACTTAAGTCTAAATTTTTGTGTGGGGATGGTGTGCTTTTTCTGGTATCCTGTCATTTACAGAATCCACCGGTATGGCCACTTTAAAGCAGGTGTGCTTGACTGGGTGCTCTGAACAGACATTTTTTTATGGCTCGAATGAAGTGCACTTATTCTTAGCCTGGGGTAGTCAGTGATATTCTGTGATTCCTGCACATCCATCCAGCAGCAGCTTTCCTGTTTCTCAAAATATCTCACCCTAGACATTCAGGAGCCACTTCTAGGGGAGGGAGAACAGTTTAACCTGCACTGACATCCTATTGTTAGCTTTGCTCTTGAGTTGGCTGATAGTCACCATCCTGCTGACTAAGATTTTCTTCTCCTGGGTCTCACCGTGGTCAAATCAATGCAGTAGTGCCTGAGAAGGAAGCATGATAAGGCATCTGATTCTCAGCTCCTCTTTAGTCTTCTTTTCTCTGAGCTCTTTCTTTAAATGTTTGGATTTCCTGTTCCTTAGGTTGATGTGCTATATAGTGTGTCACTAGGAAGCGTACAGTGTTCAGTTCTCTCTACTGTGCTCAACCCAATGTCCCTGCAAACTCGTCTGGGACAATTCAGCTCACTGAATCTCAGTATCCCCTTTCATTCATTGCCAAAGCTATCTTTGAGTATCAATCTATGTTTATTGGATTAGGTATTATTCAAGTACTGACAGGAGAAAACCATCCTGTAGAGAAGACAGGGAAGTAAACAGCCAGTTATGAACACAGCCCTCCCCCCTCCCCCTACCCAGCTCCCTGGAGGAATTGTCAGGCAGAGATGGTGATAAATGGATGGTGCTTCTTAGCCTTTTATGGCCATGTGAATTTTGGGAAGTGTCTACAGTGGTAGTTATTCCCAAAGGGCACTGCCCATGTACCATATTCACCCCACAGGAACACACAACAGTGTCTTAAGGTTTTGACATTTGGTGGTAAGAAATACCTGGATCCTCCCAAAAATACACAATGTCAATAGTCATTAATAAAAAGAGAGATGTGACTGCTAGAAAATAAATGTTAGAGATATACAGAGGAATGACAGCTACCACTGGAAGTTCAGAGAAGGCTTCTGAGAGGAAGTACAAGGTCAGCATGACTGACAGTGTATGTAGATGGCAAACCAGACCAAGAGCCTTCCCTACAAAAGGGACAGTGTGCAGGGGTAGAAATGGAAACAATTTGTTTGGGATGGTAAGGCAAACTTGTCTGGTCCAGCAAGTTCTTGAAACTAAATATTGAGAGTAATAGTTGCATGTTATTTTGGTCCTTGTTCACATGGTTCTTAGTTCCTTCTTAATCTGCTAAATAGCATGTCATTGGCAAAGTTCATTTAAACATGAAACTTAGACAACAGCCACATTTGCTTCAGCCCACATCTACATAAACAGAGTTGGCAAAGTTAGAATTTTTGGACTATCTGCATTATGTAGACTGTAAGTATATGTATATCTCTGTAACACAAATATGGGGAGATAATGCGATTTCTGCTAGACAAATCTTACAGGTTAAAGACATTGTACACAGTTTTTATATGATTTTAAACTCAGAAACATGGTTTAGAGTATATTTTATAGATTTTCTTTTCATGTAGTCTTAATATTTTTTTTCAAAACTGCATTCTGCATAGAAATTTAATTGTTATATTCAGCAACCAATATTGGTGGATGGTTTTCAATGGTGATAGAGTTTGGCACTATGCAAAGTGTTGGAGATACTAAGATAGAAGTTTCAGACTGTTGCCTTCAAAGAGGGTAAAGTCAATTGAAGAAAAAAGGAGGTACCTAGGCAGGAAAATTGTAGGACAGTATTTAGTTTATGCTATAAATATTGGGGGCAAGTTCTTTTCCATATTTTTGTTAATTAGGTTTATTTGGCTAAAGGAAATACTAGTTAAGTGAAAATTCTATCCCTTTGATGAACATCTTGGTAATCTTTGCTCACAAATACCTATAATATTAACCTGAGAACAATTTTTCCCCAGAAATTTCTCTTGATAATGATTGCATATGCATGTCAAAAAACATAAGAAAATGCCAAAACTTGTATTTAAGTTATTGTTATAAATTATATATTAGCATCTCCTAAAAAGTGGGGGCAAGAAAAATGTAGAGGGAAAAATTGGGGAAAACAAGATATGATCTCATGAGTCTATAAAACAAATTAGATTTCAAATTCTTGGTGGTTAAAGGGGGATATCTAACTTACCAACATCCTCAGACCTTCAGGCTTGTAGCCTAAGTGTTTCTTTTTAAAATTCCATCACACACCTAACACTCCAAGTGCATTTTTACTTACATAGACATTTTAATGAAATACAAAAGGAAGAAAAGTTAGGTTTCATAGAATATCTCTAAAAAAGAAACCTAATTAAAAAATTGGTACTATTTCTTTGCCATACTCATGAGCCTTCCTCATTCCTAATGGCTTATCTTCATCAAAAACTGTGGCTTTTGCTTGTGGTCTGGACTAGTAACTTAATGTGGCGATTAAGACACATTCTTCGTAGATTTGCATATATACAAAGACATGGATGTCCTTTCAAATTATACCCACCTTCTCCTTAGGCTAATGCTATATTAAATTGCATTGAAATGCTAAGGTACCTCAATATAATGATTTTCCACATCCCATTTACTTGTTGATTATTAATGAATGCTTCCTGAGTTGCGTTCCTGCTATTTTGTCTTTAAAACTACTTTCAGGGTTTTAGCATCATATTCAAGAGGCCAGTCAGAGTTCTGTGCTTGCAGCTTCATTAAAATTCTGTCCTACACATCATCTGACTCACACTTTATAATCTATCAGAACACCTGTTTTCTTTACAATGGCCACGAGGCAGCTCAAAACACTGTGGTATTTAGCATTTAATAATGAGCACAAGATATGTATTTTTGACACTTTAAATTTTCTTTAGAAAAGTGCATGGAAAAAAGCCAAGTTTGAATGAATTATCTAAACTTTTGCAATTTCATAACATGAATTTTAACCAACTTTTGAAAAAATGTGTATCAGAAAGTGCCTTCTCTTTGTCAGTGGGCTTTACGTTGGCTAACTAGGAAAGGATGTAGAGGGAAATAACTTTAAAATGTCACTGCATAAACTAATAGTGGTCTAGAAAGTATTTTAAGGAGAGTCTGTGCATTATTACTTTCCCTATTTACATACCAGTCTCACAGACACTTCATTGTAATTCTCACTCTGAGAGGAAGCTGAGAAGCTTAATGTCACTGTTAATATCTAGATATGTTTATAATTTGGTGACTTAAGTCAGTTATGGGCCATATATATAAATATATATACATATTCTATATACATAAATAATGAATATGCATGAATATGAATACACATACATATCCTCCTGTTCTTTTAAGTTCAGGCATTTGGAATGTGATTGTTAAATGGTCCTCACTATCACTGTATCTATTTGGAATACAAAGGGAGGGAGAGGAAGGTAATGGATGGTCTCAGAAGGGTGAAAGTCTGTCACTATAATATGTAAATGAAGAAATGTCTCCCAGTGCTTATGAACTGCTATAGTTTTAAGCACTAATAGAGGACATACTGCAAGTTGATTATTGTAATCCTACAGCGTTATCTCATCAGTGAGTGGATTAAAGGAGCTCTCTCTGCTGAGGGGTCTGAATAAGCATTTTCATTTACCCCCTGCTGGGTCATTGACAAATGGAGGTTTTATCTGGGAACATTTAAAAGCATATACAGTAAACAAAACCTACGTTTCTTGCCTATCTTGGGTCCTTGATTGAATTTGTGCTGTTGATATTTTGGAAAGTTTGGTGCCCCTCAACCTAGCAGTCTACTGACAGAGCACGCAGGAGGCAAGGGAAGGGTTAAGAGGAGGGATCTAGGTCTGCCCTATGAAAAATTATTTGATAGTCTAAGTTCATTCCTCCTTCTCTTTCTATTATTCAAATCCACACACTCAGTAATGACATTATCTTCTGCCCAATGACCACCCTATTATAGCTGCCTGTATAAGGTAACCTCAACAACTTGGGTTTCCCTCTACTTCACCCAAATTCATAACTGTCCTTTATGTCCCTCCTTCAGGATTCCAAGAAATCACTAACTATTCAATTTGATTATATAATAAATTTGTTACTAACCAGAAACAGTCAGGTGGAATCATATAATGTCATTTTTGTAGGACAAAACAGGTGAAGGCTGGTACTTTCATACAAGGCAATCAGAAATGTCTGGATCATTTGTATAGGTTAGCAAGGGGTTGAATGAGAAGGACAGGGGAATGACATGCGATCATGCGAAGGTTCGTAGGCTCCCCACAATGCTGCACGGAGAGGCTGGGTGCTTGTCACATAGTCCTTCATTTAGTCCTGTAACAGTCATATTACCGACATGAAAACTGACACTGGGTACTCAGCTCCATGTCACACGGTGACATTAATGACCAAAGCAGAACTAAGCTAACATTTGTGTGACTTTAAAGTCCATGTTCATTTGTTAGTGTCTTCAAAGGATCAAACAATGGAATGATGAGCCTGGCTTAGATGAGCCCAGTGGCAGGAAGCACTGGAAAGACAGGAGGAGGTAGGGTTCTCACTTGAGAAACACAAAGGCAGTAGTCAGGCTGCTTGTGTTTAAATTCACCTTGGGGAAGGGGAAGTCATGTGACCTACTGTGGTGATACATTTCTTGTTAATTTTATGCTGCAGTGTTTCTGTAGACAGTGTAGAGAGGACGAGGCTTTACCCAGTATGAAATCTTTCCTCCTTCAGTTTAGCATTCCAATCCTTAATGCGGAAAAGCATTCACTATAAACCTCAGTGTCCCCTGGATCTGGCACCTAACACTCCCTACCAAACAACCATGCACTTAATTACATTTTGCCCTATAATGAATTCTTACTTGCTTAAATGTTAGAACCTCTTCCAAAGCAAAAGCAGTGGCCTGTCCTTGATGTCTATTTCCTATAGGGTCTGTCCCAATCGTAAGCATGTAACCCCAGATCCACCACTGAGTCTGTGATAAGCAGCATCACAGAGGTACTAAAGATTTTTATAGGAAGTGTTTTCCAAGTTTTTGAGTTATTCAACCAGGATCATGGTTGTCTATGCCCAAACAAACATTTTTGTGAATAAGGATCATAGGTGTATAATACATGTTTATTATATGTTGGAAGAAATGGTTCAAAAATGAAAATTATTATATTACTTTCAAAAGGTACAAACAAGTCAAGGTATCCAAAGATCACTGTTTCCTCTCATATACCTCTAAACCATATACTGCTAAACAATTAAGGAATTATAGTTCACTATGAGCTTCTAAAAAATATAACCAGGTCACCTAGGTGTCAAAAGTGTTTGAAATTATTATTTCTTAGAAAGGATTATTTCCACCCATAATTCATAATCAAAAGGTCATTGTTTTTAAAGCACATACACACATACTGTCTCTCTTTCACACACATCTCTACACTCAATAATACTTTTGGATTTTAAAGAGGCACTCCAGGAAACATGTCAGATTAAATTTTAAGTTAATGTTAGCTTCAGATTTAATATGATATTTACAAGATGAATCACTTAGGGCTTAATGCAGGAAATGAATAAGATGTCTAAAGCAACATAGAAACCTTCTAAAACTGAAGAATCATGTTACAAAACGTTGGAAATTAGAACCTTGATTCACCATTTTGTGAGCATAGACGAAATGGAGCCTAAACATTTAATTGAAGTTAAAATTAGAGTTAATGATACCCGATATTTAATCAACCAACGCCTTAAAATACCCAGCAAGGAGCAGTTGGGGAAGTGCACATTTGAGCTTTAAAGTATTTTGGTATTCTCTGTAGCCAGTATGTGTCTGCTTTAGATTAGATCTTATTGAGCAGTGCATATCAAGATGCCTATACTTTAGATGCCCATATAACATCAAACAAAGTGGTTATGAAACAGCAGGATCTCTGCAGGGAGCAAAAGATATCTCAGATAGTACATAATCAAACCTGGAAGCTGGTTTAGCATCATCAGATGCATGTTTAGATTTATATTCTGTTTTTAGAAGATACTCTCTCTCTCTCATTTGCTAGAAACAGACTCATTTCTATTCCTTCAGTAATAGGTAAGAAGGTGGGATTTTATATATGGATAATAATATGCAAAGGTGGTCCATATTATCCATGGAGAATGAAGAAAAAGAAAAGAGTTGTGGACACAGGCAGATTCTTCCAGAGAAAGAGTGTCCTGTATACAAAAAAGTTTCTAGAAACCTCTGCAGAATTAGAGTTCATGGTTCATCCATGTAGTGATCTGAACATGGTGTGTAACTTGACTCCTGGACATGTGCTTTTCTCTCTGCTCTTTACCATGCTGTATCTTTTCTCT
This sequence comes from Talpa europaea, assembly GCF_964194135.1. Taxonomy (NCBI): domain Eukaryota; kingdom Metazoa; phylum Chordata; class Mammalia; order Eulipotyphla; family Talpidae; genus Talpa; species Talpa europaea. The sequence goes on from NC_140076.1 coordinate 91,812,014, forward strand.
CCATCATGGTGCCCTTTCTGCACTGTTCCTGCCTCTCCTTAACCCTGCTTCCATGCAACCTGCTCCCCCCTTGACCTCTCACCTTCACCTCTAAATATTCACACTTTGTATTGCTGGCACTAACTCAAATACCTGAACTAGTGACTCAGCTCAATTTTTTTTGTTGGATACGTCAATATTTGGTGCCAGATCATGTTTGCTGCAGATTCCCTGTAGGTCAGGACTTCAGTCTCATTAGTTAGCCAAGATTTGATGAGATGCAGGTCATGGAAGGGTCCAGTGGCCAATAATGTGGTCACAGGGAGACCATTCTGGAGGGACTGTGGTTGTGTTTGCTTCTGCAGAGGTAATAGAGGCAGTCACGCGCCATGGTAGACAGATCTCAGAGAACAGCTGTGTTTAGGCTGTGCCTCCTCCAGTTGTCAAAACTAACTTTCAGTATCTTTTAAATGGACTAAAGCAAATCTACTGCTTCAACCAATAAAATGCAACTGTATAACTACTCAAGTATTGGAATATTTTCCCCTTAAGATAGGATCAGTTGCATTTATATCTAGCACTTCTGAGATAAATAAATGAGACTCAAATTTTAAATATCCTTTAACTTTGAAAAGGCAGACTCTGACACGGTTGAAACTAGATGTGGTAAAAGCCATTGAATTTATCCAGGAGCTCTGCAGAAGTATTCATCATGTACGATTTACACTGGCCATTAAGAGTCAAGCTTATTCCTGTATATGGTGGGTTCTTGGCCAAATATTGATATGGCATTTTAATATGCTTCTGATGGGTTGCGGAAACTCTTATTATTTTGTGAATTAGTTCCAGCAATACAGACTCTATGTATTTTGAAGGAGTTCTGGAATCAGCATTGAAGAAAATATTGCTGTTGTGTTGGAGTATGAAATTTATGCAGAATTGAGTCCAAATAGAACACGGCCACCTGAGGCTTCGAAAGGTGTGTAAGTTAGTTAATACAACACTGTGTCAGTCAGCTCTTACTGGAGCATCTAGGATTGCTCTAAAATAATTATCTTTAAAAGTTTAATTAAAAGGTCCCATTCTTTATATATATATACATACACCAAAGAGAACACTGGTGCAAGGTATTAATTTATAGAATCCCTTCAATGCTGAAGTTTCTGTACTAACCCTCAATATGTATAGTATAGTCATGTTGTTCAGGTTTTAAGACCTTTCATATCTTTCTAATATACATGTTAGGATACATTCTCTTGCATTCTTCCTTCCTTTACAGAGTTATCAGTTGAGTTGTTCCTGTCCTATTTATTTTAATACCCTCATTCTCTAGTGTATTAAACACTACTTATATCATGACAAGACCTTTTTATAGTTATGCATGAGGTGACTTAAATATTCTGGGTAAATTAGTTTGCTTATAAAAAGTCCCACCTGCTGATGGACTTAAAGCATTTCCTTTGATAGATTGAAGGCTTGTCTACACTCACTTTTGAGCAGAGATGACATTCTATTAATGGATCTCATAGTCAACCTGTGTCAGTGATCAAATGGTAAAATGACTCAGGTGGTGATGAAAAGGAGCTAGATATGAAATGAGCAATGAAATGAGTGGGGTCTGTGCCTACCTTTGCCCCAGTGATCTGCATGACCTTGGGGTCCTTATATTCTCTCTGGTCTAATTTTCCCACTTACGAAATGAAGGCAATGGAGGACTCACTCTGGCATTTATAAAATTTCAATGTAAAAATATCTCTCTTTCTAAAAGCTGTAGCTTTTATATTAAGGTAACAAGCATCCTAGCAGATAATATAAATAAATAAATAAATTCCAAGTAGATACAGTCTAAGGGATAATGTCTGAATTTGGAGGGTATTGTACCCTGGAAGATAGACATTATTACTGTTATGTCCTGACTTATTCATTTTACCCAATAAAAAGGACTCTGTCCTAATAAAAAATGAGTGCACTGGATCAAGAAGATGTGGGATATATACAAAATGGAATGTTATTTGGCTATCAAAAAAAATAAACTCATGCAATTCGCAGAGACGTGGATGGAGCTGGAAGTGATTATGCTTAGTGGAATAAGCCAGAAAGACGAAGAAAAATAAGAGACCAGGCAAACAAGTACTTATAATAAATTAAAATCAAAATCAACAGGCCGCTATAAATTAGAGATATTCTGCAGGGGAGGCAGAGGGAATAGGATCAAAACAGGGGCGGGAAGAGCACAAGGGACTATGGTGATAGTGCACAGGTGTATTGGTGGTGAGAATTCCATGGGGACAACACCTGAGAGGAGAAAGAACACTTCGTACAAAAATGAAGAATGATGTCAAAAATATATAAAATAATAATAATAAATTAGTGCAAATGCATGTACAAGTGGTGCCATGTTAGTGTCCCACAGTCGCAAGGCAAAATGCCACAAACTAAGAGACTTTAAACAACAGAAATTTATTCTCTCGCTGTTCTGGAGGCCAGAAGTCTAAAATCAAGGTGGACAGAGAGCTATTCTCCCCCTGGAGGCTCATGGGAAGATCAGTCCTTTTCCCTTCTGGTGTCAAGGCTGTCTACATTCCCAGGCTGGCAGCTAGGTCTTTTCCACTTCCTCTTATTGTCGCCTTCTCCATGTTTGTATCTCCCTCTGCTTCTCTCATACAAGGACACATGGGAGGGCATTTGGAGGCCCACACAGATAACCCAGGATAATTCCCTCCTGTTGAGACCACACTTACTTGCCTCTTTGCCACATGAAACAATAATCACTGTTTTACCATATAGGTCATAAATTGGCAGGTTTGGGGGATTAGCATGTAGATATATCTGGGGGGCCACCATTCAGCACACTACATGTGGAACAACATGCAACTAATGAGCATGCGCCTCCCTACTGTGAGACCTCAGCCTTGGTGAATATCGTGGATGCAGAAATAACAGCTCAGGGTTGCCAGGTTTCCCAATTTCAAAAGACGAGCTAGATACCTGGATTTTGTGTCTGTGTTTGTGAGTGAAATCCCCTTATATTTAATATGGCTTCATTGAGGGGTAAAATGTCTGCCTATGTATGGGCCATGTTCTCTGCAATGGTTGCCAGTGTGCAAACTCAGAGAGAGAGAATAAAATTTCCTTTGAGAGAGCACTTGGTATACATATTCATTAACTCAACAAATATTTCTTTAGCACCTAATAGAAAAATATTTATTTTAGAATGACCAGGGGAGACCTTGCTTCTTTGAGAAAATAACTCCCAAAATGCAACTCTCATTGTTTTTCTTAAGAAGAAGAAAAGCTTTTGTGCAGGATTTGCTTTCTACAAATGTTATCTATGACTGTGGCCTTCCTTCAGATTATTTGGACCTCATGATCCTGGAAAGAAGTTAAGGTGCAAATTCAAAATCTGAAATGTAGTTTGATCGTTGAGTACCTTGGAAGTAAGACTTCCCTGCCCCTTGGTTGCCTACAATCTTGCATTCACTGGGTTTTGACCATGGCTGTCTTAACTATCATTCCTTGTAGAAAACAGCTGCAGACTCCTTCACATTTCATGTAGACCTTCATCCCTATGGGGTCAGCACTGCTGAGTTAGGCCAACATGTTAGAATGCCAAACTCTCCAATTTCATTCATCACTGCCTGTTAAAAGACAGAATTCTTTCATACAAAGTTCTTGTAGGTGACGTTATATCTTGGTAAAAAAACAAAATGAAACTGGAGAAATCGAAAGGAAAATATAAACCCACAAGATCTACCTTCCTAGGTAGCTTTGAGAATTAAGAGTTAATGCATGTGATATGTTTACAGAAATTCTTGACACATGGTGTGCATTAGCTCTGCCTATTGTTTTGATCAGTATTATTTTGTTACTAATAAATATTGGTAAATTTCATTATTATTTTATTCCCTTGCCTTGTGGAAGTGTTTCTGAAAATAGAATGTGTGTATGATTCACCTGGGGATCATGTTAAAATGCAGATTCTGATTCAGTGGATGGAAGAGGATCCACATGTTACATTTTTAATAAGCTTTAGTCAAGCTACCTGTCTGCAGACCCAACTTTGAGTTGCCTGTGACACTGTACCTGGAAAGCTTTCAAAAATCACATGGTCCTCTCCCCTTCACAGACCAATTAAAGCCAAATCACTGGTGATAGGAACACAAGTCACTGACATTTTATAACAGCTCCCCAAATGTCTTAGTTGGGCTGCTGTAACAAAATACCATCATGAATTGGGTGGCCTGTAAACGGTAGTTACTGATTTCTTACAAGTCTGGAGACTGGTAGTCTGAGATCAGGGTGCCAAAATGGTTGGATTTTGCTAAGCGTTTTCTTCTGCAATCCAAGCTGCTGGTGGGATCCTCACATGGAAAAGAGCGCTCTGGACCCTTGAAGGGCACAATCCCATTCATAAAGGCTCTACCCTGACATGCTAGTTATTCCCCAAATGCTCCATCTCGTTATATCAGCCTGTTTGGATTAGGTTTTCAGCATGTGAATTTGGGGTGTGGGGAGAATGTAGATATTCAGTCCATAACACCTACAGAATCTAATATGCAACCAGAATTGAGAACCTCTTTTCTACTCTATAAGAATTTTCACACCCTCACAAATAATGGGGTAAAAAGAAACACCAGACCTCTCTGTTATGAATTAAATCCTCACCCCACCTGGAAGAAGTTCGCAGCATAAACAATCACACTTCTGAAGTGATGCCCACGGCTAGTCTTGCAAGTATCTTATGGGAAACACAATATTTTGGTATTTCCCAACCTGGTGCTGTTAACAAGAATCATCCCTTGTTTGTGTTTGTTAATCAGCTTGATGAGCAGTTTCTGTGTCGATCTTCCCAAACTGTATTGGCCACTTTCCAAATCAAGTGCATAAATTACACACTGCCCTCACTACAAGCTGCTCACTACCCTTTAGAATATCAGAAAGGGTTTCCTTTGAATGTGCAAATCTATGTAATTGGATTGCTTAGACTGATCTGATGTGACATCATGATGTGTCACGATATTATGACATCATGATGACATACCTTAATCTCAAAGAGTAATATTTTGACCAATAGCCAAATATCACTTTTTTTAGGTCAGATTCTCCTTATTTAAGGGTGTTTCCTAGAAGAGTTATTTATAGGTCTTGAGCCTCCAGTAGTACCACCCTAAGCACTCTATTCCAAGAACCAAGGAGGAACATATGGCTCAGCTCTGCTGGGATTTGCTATCAAAAAGGATGCATGAATGTGCTGGTAATTTCTTTAGAAAAGATTAAGGAAAAGGAGATTCCATGAATATGGAAATTTTTCATAGGGTTGACAACCTGGATATCTGTATAGTCCCATCAACCTGGGACCTAGAAAGCCAATACCATCTTTCTCCCCTTTTGATGTGCACCCATGGAAATTTTTCACTAAATAACATTTTTTAACTGAGATTCTTCTAAATTGTCAGGTCAGCAACTGGATTGTAGAAATTGCCTTGGACTTGAAATTCCTGGCAGGTCATAGACCTCTTTGAGGATGTGAAGGGGAAAATAGATGAAGAAGCTTATAGTAAAGCCTGTTTTAATTCCTAGTCACTATTTTCAGTTATTATGTTATTTGATGACACTATTACAAGAATATAGTTCATATTATTTTTGCTACTAGATGACTATTGTCATTATCTATTTCTAGATATGTCCATTTATTATCTCCCAAATATTAGTGCGTGGAGTCGGGGGAAAATGTGTTTTTATGTATATTCAGATATTGATATACTTGTAATGGCCAACTCACCTATCAAAGGTCCAAAGACCTGCCCTAGAAAGGAGCTTATTCATAGCTTTACAAACAAGAAGAAAATATGAATAGTGCCCAATATTTGCATAACAGCTTCTTGTGCATCAATGAACAATAAAAAGATACTTCTATTGCAGGACTCCAGAGTTCAAAAAGAGCCTATGTAGGTACATAGTAAGTAGATAAGTTTGGAACAGTAGAATAACAGGCAGCTCAGCCCTGAAAAAATATCCGGAGTATGAATACCTACTCAGCTACCAGTGTTAATAACTGTCTGTGTACCAATTCCTGTCTTTTTAGTAAATAATACACATACACATATACACACATCTGGAAAAGGATGAAATATTCTGCAACAGATTGCTAATATGGGGGTAGTGGGAGCACATCCTTCTGGATTTTTAAAAAATGCTCTGTAACATGCCTGCATTACTACTTATATAATCAAAAAATAACAATCAGTAACAAATGTTGAATGCTTTGGAAATGCAGTTTGTTTTTCTTCTTTCAGTTTGTTTGCACTTTATGATTACTTCATAGTCCACATTTATTATTGCTTTATAGTTCTGTTTAAAGAGTTATTTTATGAAAACCAGTATACTTAAAAAAAAAAAAAACACCTTTTCTGGATCTTTATCCCTGGGAAGTTAGATGCCCATTCTTATTACTAGCCATTGACTAATTGATTGGTTTTTGCTCATTATCATAGATAATGCCTTCTCTATTAGCATACACTTGGAATCTGTGTTTCTAGAATAAATTCTCAGGTGGGGTTTGTAGAAATCTGTTCCTGAGATGTTCATAGATCTCTCAGTCAGAGAAGTAAGATCATGGAATCTCGCTTAAATATTTATGTGTGTATTTCTGAGGGCACATGCTATACCCTTACATGACCCACAATACATCAGAACAAGCATGGAGTCCACATGGATTCAAATGCAATCAATCCGGTGTCTGCTGGCATTAAGAATGAACTCTCTGGAAATATAGGATCTTTGGTAGAGAACCCCTCACTCTCTCCATCACACTCTCTTCTCATCTGCTCTCCTCCCCATGTACCAGTAGAAGGGGGAAATTATTATTTACAAAGGTGGACAACAGAAACCTTGCATTCCTATATAGAAAAAAAAAATACATCTTTAATATAACACTTGGATATAAAAGTTCTATTCCTAAAGTATTTCCTAGGTCCTCACACACAGACACACCCAAAGAATCATGTTTCCTAGGCTTAAAGTTTCAACAAAGAATAGTGCCCCCATTCACAAAATTCAGCAGACATTCATAAGTTATAATTATAAATTGATAAACAGTTTGAAAATTTTTAATTTCATCACATTATGAGTTTTTCTTTCTGGAAGTTAAAATGGTTACATTTTAACCTTGTTGCTTTCCTAAAGCCTCCAGAGAAATTTCATCCTTCCTGGGGGAAAAAGAATGAAAAAAATTTGAGCTCCATCAAGTTCATGAAATAAATTTTAATAAGCCCATAGAAGGTATTCAGCATTTGCTTTGATAGGTATAAAAAATTAGTCTTCTGACAAATTTCATACTGCTTTTTTTTTTTTTTTAGTTAGATAAACTTCAATAATTAAAGTGTTCAGTGGAAGGCTGACAGTTTGGAGGGCTATGAATTGGGGACCAGTCTTGAATGATGCCATGTGACAGTAGCATGCAGTAACTGGAATGTCATCCTAGATCAGAAAGGCCATTCCCTTGCAGTGTCCTACCTCACTTGGAAGTCAGAATCGCCTGCCGCAATGGATTGAGGGTGTGTGGTGTTTGGTTGAGTATCTGCTTCTTGCTCCTTGGTGGAAGAAGATATTGGACAAAGAGTGTGGTGTCGAGCATATTCAGAAATCCAGTTCTATACTTTATTCCTTGTGTTCAATTGGCTAAATATCTTCATCTGAGACTGAAAAATTTCATCCTAAAAGTTGAGTTATGATAATACCTACTTGAGAAGTTTGTCTAGAGGATTAAGTGAAATTATGCATGCAAAAGGCTTACACAGTAAGTGGCACACAGAATGTCAGCTGTCTGTCTGCCTGTCTGTATCAGTGGAGGCTAGTCTGAAACTTTTTCTGAATTTCTTTCTTTGAATGCACTGTACAATATATGGTATTTATAAAAACAATATGATGATGTTTATTAGGTTCCCAGCATTATTTTTAGCTGCTCAGTGACTGATATTACTTATATATTAAAGTAATTTTTGTTGAGTTCATTGTGATGGATTGCTATAAGCTCTTTACATTCATGTTTCCCCTTTTGTGTTTATAGTAAAGATAAGTGACAATTAAAAAGTCTTGACTTGTCTCTTTTCATCTGGAGAACTCTTTTCCTTATATAGGATTATATATAGTAGGCTGTAGTAATTAAATAAATGAATGAATTTTTTTCAATTTTATATCAGTTTCTCAGGTGGAGAAAAAGCAAATCAGGCAGCAGTAGTTTCTGTTCAATCTGGCTCTAGTCATCTAAGGCAAGCTCTTGGTCCTGCTGTGTACCAAATACACTGAGGTCCCTATTCTGGTTATCACATTACTCAATAAAGAAATTGGGCCATGGGGGCCTCCCTGGTGGCACAGCGGTTGAGCGCTGGGTTGCGAAGCTGCCTGCAACCTCTGCAGTGCCAGTTTGGTACCCGGCCACCAGGCAAGGGTCCCACATGGCATGCAGACCTCTCTTGCTGCCCGCTGCTCCCCTCAGCAGTGTACTTCGGTCCTTCTGCCTGTCCTGTTCCCCGCTCTGGCTCTGGTGAATTCTCTCACCCTCCCGCGCTTCTGACTGTACCCAGTGCTTGTATAAATAAATAAATAAATCTTTAATACAAAGAAAGAAAGAAAAAGAAATTGGGCCATGGAATTTGGGAGTTTCCTTAAGTCCTGGGATAACCTGTGGTCCAGTGTCTTTAAGTAATATGACTCTAACTAAAACCCATCCTCATGCTTTATGGGTTACATCATCTCCTCTTCATTACACCTTAATGTGTTCACCTTCTGCATGTAGCAGAACCTGCATGTCTTTCATAGGGTATCCCGCTTATATCTGCAGCCCACAGTGTCTGAACACATGGTGTGAGTCCAGAAGGAGAACTGAGATGATGGTTGATTTTGATAGAAAGAGCCTCCAAAACCTTGAAAACTTTGACTTTACATGTCCAATCACATAAAGAATTTATTGGGCTTCGTTGGTTAGCACAGTACATAGTATAACAAACGTATCAACATTTGTTGATAAATGACTAATGGGTTAGCTTATAAAAGCACAAACAAATCACAGATTTAAAGTTAAATTCTCCAAATTCTAGAATATAGTCTCTTAACCATTTAAAGTCCAAAAGGCCGGCAGCAAATGATAGAAAACACAGTGATGGAGGTTTTAACATCACGGTGCCCAGGAGAGACCTCATTCCAACATGTTTGAAACTGATGAATGGACTAGAGAAGAGAGGATTGGTGGTCCTTTCACACTTAAATGAATTGGGTGCTACATTATAACCAGATTGTTAGATACCTTCTCCATCATTAAGAAAAATCTTTCATGTTCCCTGACCACTTTGGTGAGAGTAGTCCTTTGTATTAAGCAGTATTAAATGTGTCCTAATGTTGCTCAAAGTGTGTTCTGCAGAACAAACTGCCATCAACCCAAAGTGAGATACAAAGAGAGACTGAGATTAGAAACTTTTAGAACAACTTGGCATGACCAGAACATCCATTCTGTAGTAATTCATTATATTTAATATATGTGAAATATTGGAAGTTTTCTTTAAAACTCAATTCTCAGACAGATAATTTGAGAAATACTGCTCTACAAAGAATAGAAGTAAAAACAAAGGTTTAAAAGAATGAGCAAAACTGGGGAGGAGCATCTGAGTTTGACTGTGTAGGGTTTTGCCTGTGAGTACCCATGTATCAGCACCTTTATTTCCTTCCTACTATGAGCCTGGCCCCGAGCTTCATACTTTCCTTCCTTTGTGTCTTTTAATCCTCCAGGATCTCTGTGTAGTGGGTGCATTTTAGGCCCTTCTTTTGGGCCCAAAGTGGATTTTCTGACAAAATGGCAGTTATCCCAAGAAAGCCCTGATTTAAAGTTTTCACTCTCAGAGCATCGATCCTGTGTTGTCAAAATGGGCTCGTGATCCGTGAACAAAGTTCCTTCCAAATCCTGCAAGCACAGAGCAATCCGTCGCCTAGCTCAAGAGTCCCATTCAGGCGGAGGCCAGGGCTCTGCTGCACTGTTTAGGAAATTGACAAATTTACAGCCCGGCCACCGCCACCTTCCTTTCCGGTGGGGAAGCGGCTTCTCTTACACAAGGGGACGTGGCTGTCTGTTTGCTGTTTCCCTCAAATGCAAGTGCTGCTGCTGCTGCTGCACGTCACAAATGGAAGTAATATCATTTGAAGTAGTCCCGCTAGAAGCCCAGCAGCAATCTAACCGCATTAACTCCTCCATCTGAGTGGAGAAGGCTGAAGAGGGTACATGGGGCGACTGAGCCGAAGTGAAGAAAGGAGAGTCGTGATACACAAGTCCCTGGCAGCAAGGAGCAGGGGAGCCTATAGAGGTTTCACTTACTGCCTTCAAATATATGACACCAGAGTATCACAGCACATCTAATATTCTGTTGACCAGCCTTGGTAAACATTAGAAGTGGCTAAAACAGGAGCTTCCTTTGTTTGTGAGGGGTTTCTAATGTGCTGCCTGTACCCCCATCCCTTAGCGCAATAAATGACAGCTGGTTTATGCACAGGAATACCCTATATGTATTTCTGCTGTTAATTTCAAAGCACCAAGCAAGAGCTGTATTTTCCTTTATATTATTTTCAAAGAATACAGTCTTTTATTAGCAAATAAACTAAGGTGCACAGCCATTGAAATATTTTCTTTATTATAATAAATAACAGCCCAACAAATTATCCTGTAATGACAATTAGAATGTAGACACTCCTTTCTGTACTTGAACTCCAGTGCCCTTGATATCCAGCACAGTGTTTTTTCACAGCCTCGGGTATACTGTGACTTAGGTCACATGTCCTAGGTATGGAGGGGAATAAAATACCTCTCTCCCAATGTCATGCATTTATTCAATACATGTCCACTTATAATTTTCTCCAAACATGGCTATTAAACTGCCCTGAGTGATATGCATGGTCTCATTCAATCTTATGTCCACTCCATGGGATAGAAGCTATGATTTTCTCCAGGTGCCAGTGAGGAAACTGAATATTAAAAAAGTTAAGTAACTTGCCTAAGATAGTGTTTCTTTGTGTCCATAGGTACTTAAAGTTTATTAGTTTTATAAGGCATAAAGATTTTAGTTTCAACTAATTGAAATTGAGTCTGTGTGTGTATGCAATCTAGACTAAATCACCTATAAATATGATAGGAGATAGATGGTTATAAATAGAACATAGTTATTTGCCAAGTCTCAGATGGGCATTACATAGGCATCTCATGGATGTAATTTCTCTGGGGCTAAGAATACTCATGGGGGCATGTGATAGAGTAATTCTCTGAATAGAAAGAGAAAAATAAAATAGCTATTCCAGGTAGAGTTGCCAGTGTGTGCCAGCTTTGGAGACAGCAGTGTTTCTTGTGCATTTCAAAGAACCAGGAATCCACTTAAATGAAATACAAGGAGTCAAACCTCTCAAGGAAGGCTAGAACGTTTGAATTTGCAGATTGAACACATTAAAAATGAGGGGTTGCAATTGTATGGGGAATATAAAAATAAAATTTATTATAAAAATAAATAAATAAAAAAATAAAATCTATGGTTTATAAGACTATTTAACAACATGGAAAATGCTTAAATTCTACCATTAAATTTTAAATGTTATATGCAATGTTATGCTATTTGAAAAGAGAATAATATATGTAATTTAATTTCCAAGAGGAAATAGACCCAAATATTAATAAAAGATATCCCTGGGTGATAAAAAAAAATGTAGGATACCCAGTTGAATTTGAATGTCACATACACAAGTCAGTTTTTTGTTTTTTGTTTTTTTTTACCATGGTATGCCCCAAGAAAAACTAGTGTTTATGTGAAAGTCAGATTTAACTGGCTATCCCCGGTATTTTACCGGGGAGCCCCATGTTGAAGGCAATTGGGCTTATATTTCAGTGAGAACCATTTGAGGGGCATTTGAGCAATGTGACATGATGAAACAATTTGTAGGATGTCTAGTTTGGTGTGCTGGATAGAGGAGAGAGACTGTGAATAAGGGCATTAACTGTAATGGGCTCGAGGTAATACAGGTGAGAACTGATGAGCTTTCTCTTTCCTCCCACCTTCCCTCAAACTGCCCTGTTCGTCCACACTGCCCTGCTATTTCTTATTTCTGATGCCATGTATATCATTGAGAATTCTTGAAGGTGTGAGCAGAATTCCTTTAATCCACCACTTTCCATGTCTAAAGGATACAATTTTGCCTTCATATAATTCCTTCTTTTTCTTTTTCCCTGTTTTGGGCTATGATATATGTTGTTAATATGGCCATTTGGGGGTAAGTTAAATCAGCATGAAAGAAGTTGATTGACATGACATGAAAGTAGTTGTCTGGCTTCTTTTCCAGCCCAGGTGTGGAACTTTTAAAATTCAAATGAATTTCCAGTTTCCTTTCCTGTGTGTACCAGTAATCTAGTTCCCACTCCCCTTGCCAGTCAGTTTGCTCTGACACAGTTTACATCTGAGGATACTCTTTCCTTATTAGCCTCTAGGTGTCCTGCAAGCTGGTTCTGGGACTGGAAAGAATAAGGTGGAATCCTGGCTAGTTGCCAAACCATAGGCTCTTATCTTTCACCATCCTGCACCCAACTCCCTTTACCTACAAAATGGGATAATAATAGTGTCTAGATAGGCTCATATTGAGGGTTAATGGGGTGGACAAAATAAAAAAAAATGTTTTGGAAAATAGTTTAAATGTATAATAACCGCTATCACAAAGACCCTAAAAACAGCATACTGTCTGTGCAGATCTCTTTAGGAGTCATAGAAAAGTCCTGGAAAGCAGATACAACTTCATAAAGATTAGTGCTTAGCAAACTTTTTCAATAAAGAACCAAATAGTAAATATGCAAGACTCTGTGGACCATAGTGTCGCTATCCCGTTTTTAAAAAAAAAACTACACTTTACAAATGGAAAAATATATACTTAGTTTATGGGTCATACAAAAACAGACTGCAGGGGCTCCCCTGGTGGCGCAGGTAGTTGAGTGCAGCTCTGTGAAGCTGTCCACAACCTCTGCAGCGCCGATTCTATCCTGGCCGGCTGGCGAGAATCCCACATGGCACGACAGACCTCTCCTGTCACACTGGCTGCTCCCCTCAGCAGTGTATTTTGTCAGTCTGCCTGTTCTGTTCCCCGCTTGATCTCTGGTGAATCCTCTCACCTTCCCACACATCTGGCCTGTACCCTGGTTCTTGTGTAAATAAATAAATAAATCTTTTAAAAACAAACAAACAAACAAAAAGACTGCAGACTAGATCTGACCCAGGCCTGTAGTTTGCTGACACCTGATAATGAACTCAAAATGGACAGAGGTTTATTAGTTTGGAAATGAGGAATTCCTATGACATTAGCATGGAGCCAGACAGAATTAGGGAGAACTTACTGACCTACAGACTTTAGACCAGCCCCTATAACAGGTAAAAGTATAGACTCTAATTTGTCTCATTCCAGATCAGATGCCCAAACCCAATAAAATGATCAGTGTACCCAAAGCCTTAGTTAATACTGTTGAAATGATTAAAACAAAAATTTTTTTGAGCTGGATTTTTCCTCTGCAAAAGGTGGAGAACGATGTTGTCAGAATAAATGAGACACTATATACAATGCATGTATTACAATGCCAACCAGATAATGAGGATAATCTCCTCATTATGGTCAAATGTCACCTTTGTCAAAGTGCACCTAGCTATCACTTCAAATTGTGTCAATAGTTAACATTTTCACTGAAAGGAAAAATTAAAAGTTAGGATAGACTAGACCAAAGGTAGAGAAATACTAGCTTCTTCCATCAAGAAAACTATAGTTATCTCAGAATATGACCCTTATTTTTTTTTTAATAATTTCTCCCCTATAAAGGCCACCACTTCCTACCTGTAACTCTGAGCAGGTAAGCCTTTGCTCGTTCCTCTGACCTTTGTCCTCTTCCATCTTCATAGTCATGTTGCAAAGGTTAAAGTGACAGGTCGTCTTTGGAGAAAGGTGCTATTGTAGATCAGGTGGGTATCATTTGTGTGGAACATATACAGATGAGGCTTTTCAAACAAAATAGAGATTTTATTAAGGTATAGGATACATTTGGACATCAAATAATTCACATTGTAACATACCTCTGAAATACACTTACAGAAAAATAAGCAGTGTTAACAAAGTCGCTATGTTTGAACAATAAAATACGCAGAAGCTGGGGCCTCCCTGGTGGCACAAGGGGTTAAGTCTCAGCACTATGAAGCTATCTGCAGCCACTGCAGCATGAGTTCAATTCCCGGCCAGGGAGCTAATCCACATGATGCAGCAAACCTGGCCTATCTCACCCATAGCTCCCCTCAACAGTATATTTCAGTTTGCCTGTATTGTTCCCTGCTCTGTCTCTGGTGAACCCTCTCACCCCCCCCCACATCTCTGGCTTGCACCCCAGTTCTTGTATACATAAAAAAATGAATCTTTAAAAAACATAAAATAAGCAGAAGCTGATTGACCAATCAGCCCTTTAAAGGAGGAAGGAACCTCTTCAGATGTTTGGAAATATATGACAATGAACAATAATGGAAGTTTCTCATTAGTAGACAATACTTCCAGACCAAACCTATCTGTCTATATCCTCAGTTGCCTCATCAGCAAAATGGGGCTATTGCACCTAACCTGGCTAGTGCCAGAGATTTTGGGCAGATTGCTTCCAGGTAAATATCCATGAACCTGTGATGATACCCTCAGACAGCAAATGCCACAGGTAAATGAAAACCACATAGGAGAACTCACGTATCATTGAGAAGGTGATTTTAAATAACTGAGATACATTTATCCTTTATCTTTGAAATGAGGTTCAGAATTAAGTTGGAATTATTAGTATCATCAAATACGTTGAACTTGATATAGTTTAAATAGGCTCATTTGAACAAAGTACAGAAAGTGGTTCATTTCTCAAGTTCAGCCAGTAGGCACTGGAGTGACTGGTGATGTCTTGATTGGGTATGATTCCCCTCGATTCATTTGTCTGTTGTTGGTAATTAAAAGCTGTCTGGTTGCATTCTCATTTAACGATAAGTGAAAGGGTAATGTCTGCCAGACTTTTCCCATTAGTTTGGTGTTTGCAACGGTGCAGAGCCTTGGGAGCTCTGTGAACTGTGAGCTGAAGATACTGGTATCTGAGTACCCGCGTAGATCGTGATTCAGTGTTTTGCATCTGGTAGCTAATAATCCATCTGAAAACCAGTTGGAAAATAATCCCCACTATAAATGGATAAATTGGCATAGCTGACCTTATTCTCTCATTCCAGCTCTGAAAAAATAGAAACCTCTGTGAATAGGTAGAAAATGATGTCTATCAGCTGCAGCTTCCACAGGTCCCTGGATCCAGTGTAAATGCTTAATTTTACACTGGAAGAAGAAACCCTATTGAAGAAGCAGGAGACAGAATGATAACCTCTCTCTAGTCTTCCATCGGTTTTGTTCTGATTCTTGGAGCTTTCCCTTCATTAGGGTTTTAATCATCTCGATCAGCATTATTATAATCACAAAATGTCAGCCTAAGAAAATGATAATCTCCTCATCATTATGTTTCAATGTCACCTTTGTCAACTTGTGCTTAGCTATCATTTTAAATTACTGTATCTATGCTGTAATTAGATATAATTTGTGATATGACCAGCATTCACAGGTGAGTGCTTTTTCAAAAAATCCCACACCATCTGAAATAGTTTATTATTATAAGTCTTTTCTTTCAGAACCAAATATGTTTAATGTGGGCTTTCACTTGAGAGAGATTCCAAATCAAAATGTTACATTTTATGAATACAACATGACTTAATATTTATGTCTTGAATATCTCAGTCTCTGTATGTAAGTCTGAAGCACTGAAATCTCTATCCACTCTATTTTTTTTTTTTTGCTAAGATGGCATATAGAGGTTTCTTAGAATTGTCCTCATGCATGCAATTAATGAAATTCAAATGTCTCTCTTTTACTAGTCAAATTTCTTATTGAAATTGACCATTCTATAATGATTTCTATTATTTCATTGCACAGAATCATAGGTTTAAGGTATTTTCCATTCTATTAAGTTTTCTTTTAAACCAAGATAAGATTAAGGTGTAAGAGCAGAAGAAAAGTGATGATTTGAAGAAAGGTTTTCTACATTCCCTATGGGGAAGAGGAAGTCTAGGTTAAAATGTAGGACTGGTTGCTGGAGCATAAAAATGATTCATGAAATATGACATCTCTTTAACATTGAGGAAAGAAATGCTTTCCTTCATTGAGTGCTTTCTTCCATATGCAAAATATTGACACATCCCTATTATATCAAACAAAAACCTTCGTTCAGAGAGATAATTTTATAGAGCGGCTGGTATCATGTGATCTTATTAATATTTATGAAATATGATAATAATATGGAAAAGGGGGAACTGGAATACAGCCCTATCTTTCTAGACCCTATTCATTTCAGCTTCAAAATGTTTTTTCATTTCACACATCAGACGCTAATTAGCAAATATCTAATTAGTGTTAGAAGATTAATCGCTCGTGGGAGTTGTTGAGGCTTTGAGCTTTCATGCATGCAAAAACAGTGCCACTTTAGGTGCATTTGTTAAGGTACAGTAACTTTAAATGATACAATTTTTATTTTTCTTTGAAAAAATTTTAAATTACAGCAATGAAGTAAATTTAGGCTCGTGTAAAATGAAAGAAAGAAGACACAATTGAAAAAAGCAAAAATGATCGCATTGAGAACCACATTTTATTTGAATCTGGTCCCCAAATGTTAGGGAAGAGCCTGCTCTTTCTTAGGCACCTTGGGAGACCCCCCGGAAGAATCAGAGAATCATAAAATGCAGCCTCTGACCTGCAGATGCTTTAGAGTTAAAGAAGAGGGCAGTACGTTAGGACCTCAGAACCAAATTCAGCCGGTCATGTGGTTTTGCATGTCTATAAACTGGAATGGTTTTTATAGTTTTGAATGGCTGAAAAAAGAAAAAAGAGAGATACAGAAAGAACAAAGGATGGTATTTCATGACACATGATTCAAATTTCAGTGTCCATAAATAAAAGTTCTGTGGGGACAGTCACGGTTTTTCTTTGATGCACTGTCTGTGACTGCTTTCACCTACAGTGGTGCCGTTGAGCAATTGTTGTAGATAATCAGATGGCCCCCAAAGCCAGACATTTATTCCCCGGCCCTTTTCAGAAACCAATTTTCCCATCCTGGATTGGAAGCTAAATATTTTTCATATAATAGAGCTGTTTGGTAAGTCAAGTAGATCAATACCAGGCCTGTCATTCATAAGCTGAATGACTTTGGATAGATGATTTAAAAATGATATGCCTTATTAATCTCTTCATAGACATATGGGGATTAAGACTTTTAAGATTAAATCAGGTTATGTAAATAAGTACATTCCTTAGTACTATAGTCATTCCTTAGTATCACACATACACACAGAGTCACCATAGTTCAGTGGTATTAATAGTAGGATTGACTTCTAGAATCAATATATAATCAGTAAAAGTTACTCCCCTGGGCTCCATCCCCTCCTAGCTACAAAATAAAGTGTTTTTGTTTTTGTTTTTATTAACTCTTCTTCTCACCCTATTTAAAAAGGCTTCTAAATGGAAGGGTGAATGGTCCAAAAGTGGGAACAGTACTTTTTAAACACTTTATGAATAAGATCGAAGAAGGGAGAGATACTAAACTAAATTGATCTCCCTGGAGAGTTTTCTCCTTCTAATAATACAGTACTTTGTGCTCATCTTGTCCCCAGATACCCTGAAGCATCAATTCCTCCTTCTAATAGAACCTGAAGGAAGGAAGTAGCCAGGAAAATTTCATTGTTAATGAAAGTTCCAATGATGTTGTTCTAATATTTTTTACTCATAAAAATCTGTTTATACCAAATTCCTATTTACAATTCATAGCTGTCAGTTCTTTCATTTAAGTACACACATATTAAATTTATTGACTGTATCCTGCTGAGTTAATGATGGGTAACTCATTAAATGCCACAGGGAGCCTATTTTTTATTGGAAATTTGTTTGTTTTTTTTTTTTCTTTTAAGGGTGAGGTGTTTTTGAGGAGGGAGTTTGGGGTAAAATGAAAATTTCAAAAAAAATTCTAAATTGAAAAATATCTGTGTTTGAAAACAGCAGGTGTTTTAATGAAGACACACACACACACAGAGTCACTGTAGTTTAGTGGTATTAATAGTAGGATTGACTTCTAGAATCAATATATCTACACTGAAATTTGGCTATCATTCACCTTGCTTTCTATGTTCCAGACAAACAAAACTGGAAATGAATAAAGGTATTTAAAGTAAGTTTTACCCTGAAGATAGAATGGCCTCTACTTCATCCCTCTATTTTCTAGCAGCATTCATACATTTTTTTCTGAAACAATATGCTTTAGGAAAATATCCCAAAGTTACATTGATTTTCATTGAATGATATCTAAATCAATAATTTGAGGATTATAGTCATAGTCACACATGGAATATAATCACATGGTGTGAAATATGAACAGGAATTGCTTTCACCAGTGCCTATGGTTGGGGAAGAACAGGGACAGCCTGGAATATGCACATTGTGTGCTTATGGTGCCCACTCCATCTAGAAGCACCCTACCCAGTGGACAAGTGGCTTTGAGGGAGGGTGGCTGCAGGGATTTGGAGGTGATGGGAGAGGTGACAGTGCAAAAGGGAGCAAGACCTACTGTCATTGCATGAGGTGACTAGAAGCTCTAGACTTCTCCCAAAAAGATGGGTTTTCATTAACTTTTAAAAGTCAAATAGAGAATAAAGAATAAAGTGATTATAAGTATAAACAGAGGAAATCTGTTACAGTGAATAATCTTTACATGAAAAAATGATGCTCCTAACCAGGCAGGTCCCTTGTCACATTTTTCAAGAGCCTCTAAGTATATGACCGCCACAGAGATTTATAAACACCCCCAAGACCCCCAGAGTTCACCATCAGATTTTTCCTTCATGCTTGTGGATCTGTAAACCATCTGAATAAGAACCTCCAGGAATGGGAAAGCAGATTCCTCTCCCTGTCTGCTTCTGTCTGAATCTCTGAAGGGTCAAACCCTAGAACCCAGATGTTAGTGACCTTCTTGGGTTATTCTTAGTATCTAAAAGTGAATAGTTTTGGGTCATTGCCAAATAGGAAAAATAATACATTGTTTGTACCGCATATGGTTTGCATTGTCTTTACTTATCCCTACATACATAAAGGCACCTATCATGTAATTTTTGGTTTGTTTTCCCACCAAACAAGAATTTTACCTCTGCCTACCATCGTATTCTCTGGTATTTTTTTGTCAACCACAGATAACTTTTGCAGTGGAAAAGTGAATGGTTTTATAAAGACAGGACTGAGTTTGGAGTGAACCATACAAGATGCCAGATAATGTGGGATCGACTGTTATTTCTTGCTGGGCACCAGGAAGCCCCCAAACTGAGAAGATTGTGGGTCACTGAATAGTTCTACTGGACTTATTTTGAATCAGTCATCTCAGGGCTTGAGTGGGATTGGTTGTTGTAGGGCAGGTATTCCCAAAGCATGCTTAACATCATCTGGGAGTTGATTAGGAATGAAAAGGAGACACCCAGTGAAGATAGAATGGCCTCTACTTCATCCCCCTATTGTGTTCTAGCAGCATTCATACTTTTTTTTTTTTTCTGAAACAATATGCTTTAGGGAAATATCCCAAAGTTACATTGATTTTCATTGAATGATATCTAAGTCAGTAACAATGGGGCTTAGTATCTAAATCAAGAATGGGGCTTAACAATCTGCTTTAATGTCTTTTGGGTGATAACAGCATGTGCACTCAAGCTCTCGTTTAAAGGCATCTTATAGGGTGGCTCACCTCTGTTCCATGAGGTCTCATCCCCCTCTTGGTTAGCTGAGCTTCCTCAAACAGTGGTGCCACAATCCAAAGGGGTCTAGATAGGAGTGGAAAGGCCTCTTGAGTTCTAGACTCAGGGGAAGTACAATCTATTGATTGGAGCGAATCATAAGGGCAGACCAATTTCAAGGGGCAGGAAAAATTCCTGTTGAAAGGAATGATAAAGTCACAAAGCAAAGAGGCATGGGTACAGGAATAGGAACAATTATTTTGGCCATTTTTGTATATAACCTGCCACAGTGAGTAATAATATAATATAGTTAGGTCCTCTTCTTTAACAAGCTTAGCCATAATCATCCTACAGGATGTTTTCCTTCAAAATACAGTACTGATTGTATGTTTCATAGGTTGGCCAAACAACACGATGCAACACAAAATAGGTGATTTCAAACAACAGAAAATTACTCACAATTCTGGAGTCAAGAAGTCCAAAAGCAGGGTGATAGTTGGGCTATGTTATATCTGAAACTTTTAGGACAGACTCCTTCCTTGCCTCTTCCTAGTTTCTTAGTTTGCTAACAATTATTTTTGTTCAATAACTTACAGTCACAACACTCCGATCTCTGCTTTTGTCATCACTTAGTGTTCTCCTTGTATCTTCACAAAATCTTCTTATGAGTCCAGTCATATTGGATTAAGGGTCCACCCTAATTGGTTATGACCTTACTTTCAAAAAGCTAATTATATCTACAATGACTATTTTCAAATACCATCACATTCTGAGTTACTGTGGGTTAGGACTTCAATATGTCTTTCAGAGATGCATAATTTAACATATAACACCTACCTCGGTATCAATTGTATGTTTGACTATATTTTATAATTCTGATACTCAAGAAATAACTCTGTGCTGGGAGGAGAGGTAGATGTCAAAGAATGTAATTCATCTCTTAATTCACCACAGGGCTTTGTATATTTGACCCTCTAGTGTGAATAGATACATAAATATTTCATGGTTTAGTGATCTTCTGGACATGGAGCCCATGAGAGAATGTCAGCAAAGAATGTGATACTTAGGAATGTTCTGATGGGAAAGCCATAGAAGATGCTATCTTCCTGAGCTGTGTGTTTTAAGTATCCTGTTACACAGCATGGAAATCAATATCCCCATTTAGCATAATAATATCAGGGGCACATTTAAAATATCATGTTATAGTTTGGATATAATGATAGCTGCAATAGGATATATGTCATTTCTCGTTATGTAAAGGACTGGTTTTACATCATCTTCCCTGGACCTTACTAGGGTAACTTCTATTCTGTCATATCTCTTACATAATGAGACATTGGGTTTTAGATAATTTAGATCTGCTTATGTGTATGTCTGTATCTAGCTCCAGCTATATATACATTCATTTATTCATCACTCATTTTTTCATTCTGCATGTGTGTACCGAGTAGCTGCAATGAGATAGGCAATGGAGAATCAGGAATAATGAAGTGATTTTCTGTACTGTCCTCATGGAGCTGATATTCAAGAGAAAGATATAGCATTTTAAAACAACAAATATACAGCATAAAATGTAATTTCAGGGCCTCCCTTGTGCACAGGTGGTTGAGCACCACTCTGTGAAGCTGTGTGCAGCCTCTGCAGCATGGGTTTGATCCTGGCCGCCCAACAAGGGTCCCACATGGCGCGGCAGACCTCTCCTGTCTCACCCACTGCTCCCCTCAGCAGTGTATTTCATCAGTCTGCCTGTTCTGTTCCCCACTCTGTCTCTGGTGAATCCTGTCACCCTCCCACACATCTGGCCTGTACGCTGGCTCTTGTATAAATAAAATAAATCTTTAAAAAAAACCCTAAATTATGAAAAAAATGTAATTTAATATGTGCTGTAAAGGAATGTACATATATTTGGGGCATAGAATTATTATTCATTCAAATAACTCTAGACAGCATATGAAAGCATATTTTATAAAGCTTTTTTTGTTTTTAGTATAGTAGCCTTTGAATATCTAGACCATCATCATCGCCAGCATCTATGCAGTCGTTGGAAATATTCTTTGATTGATTTAGAAAATTGAATCTGTTTGTTGTTAGGCTGTGTAAAGATCATGGCTTTTAGGGCCTCCCTGGTGGCGCAGGCTGTTGAGCACTGCACTGTAAAGCTGTTCGCAGCCTCTGAAGCATGAGTCGATCCCCGACCAGCCAGGGATGAACCCACATGGAGCAGCAGACCTCTCCTGTCTCATTGCTGCTCCCTTCAGTAGTGTGTTTCATCATTCTCCCTGTTCTGTTCCCTTCTTTGTCTCTGGTGAATCCTCTCACCCTCCCGCGCATCTGGCCTATACCCCAGCACTTGTATAAATAAAAATAAATCTTTAAAATAAAAGATTATGGCTTTTGGATCCTGAGAATCCTTGGTTTGAGCAGAGTTGAGGGTTGGCACTCTCAGGATTTAGTAATTATTCCTGTTAAGTGAAGGTAATGATGTCTCATTCTTAGGTTGTTCTAAAGTTTACATGCGATGATACATGTGGCAGTGCCAATTGTGATCTTTAACAAATAAGTACTTAACACACAGTTTTACATGCTCATTTCCTCTTTTCAAGCAATTTGTTCCTTTTGGTGATTTTTTAAATTGGTCACTTAGTAACTAGGCTTGTGGAGACAAACCAAAGATCCTTTTCTTTAAAGTGTTTTCACTCAAGCACTGTGCACAATGGAAATTAACACTGAGAAAATAGTCTCGCTGGATAAACATTTTCAGAAAGTTTTAATTGTTGGTCTATGAAAGAACTGTGAATACTCTGGTGGTGGGTGTTCTGTGGTCACTTACCTCTGAGGGGGTGTGAAGTGAACCTATTCCCCTAAGTCACATACAGTGTTGTCAACCCGTGTTTACTCAAAAAGATATATGTGTGTGTATGTGTGTGTGTATATGTATATATATATATATATATATATATATATATATGTTATTCTTCCCAGAGTGAAGAAACAACCATAGTTAATTTTTCATCTTCCAAAATCTGTGACTTTCTGAAGGTACAGTGCATATGAAATACAATAAAAGGACATTAAAAATGTTAACATTAAAATCTAATCAGTACATTCACATAATATACATGGTTTTCTACTTTTCTGAGTGCATCCAAAGTTTGTGAATCTTTAAAAAAGCCCCTTTAAATACCCTGCATTAGGACTGCATTTTATCTCCTAATTTGGGTGCAATCATAATAATTATATCTGCTGCACAGGCTACCAGAAGGGGTTCCCTTTTGTACCCTCCATAAATAAATTATGGTCATGCTCATTGACTTGACAGGTCTCTCAAACCAGTGATTCTAATAGTATTGGTGAGCAGCATACGTGTTGCTGTCATGTAGGCTGCCTCTCCAAAGTGTAATAACTATTTTTTTGCAAAATATGACATTATTAAATGAAAGTTATTAGATTCTTACCACATATGAAATAGTTCCTTCAGTACTGAGAGCCATCCTATGAGTTAGGGAAAATTATTGGCATTTTACTGTTTGGAAATAGGAGAACCAAAGAAAATAAGTAAGTATTCAAATGCTTAGGCTAGAAAGTAGGGAAGCGGAGGTGTGGACCTCATTATTCATCTTCCATTGTGAATACACTTCACCACCATGCTAGCAAGCACAGAGGAACTAAGTGATTTGTATCACTTGCTATAGAGCTAGACATGGAATGTCCTCTATTATTATTATTATTATTATTATTATTATTATTATTATTTTAATATCTGAAGCTAGCGGCTGATTTTTAAATATTTTTACATTAAATGAGTCATTGTCATCTTTCCAGAAGACATTACCCCCCCCCCCATCAACCGCATGGTCTGCCCAAGAACCTAGCAATGTGAACTTTGTAGTGCTGAGGTTTCAGTCCCTGACCAGAAAGGAAATCCTCATTGAAGAAATGGAGCCCTGTCCTCTGTTAGCTCAAATTTCCCTAGATGACAAACACTAAGTTTTTGCTAACTGCTGAACTGAACATTTATATGACAGAAGGTTACACAGAAGGTAAATATTCTTTTGAGATGTAAACCTAAATTAAGAAGGCGCGGGTAGGATTGATCATGAATGGGTGCCTGCATTTGATAGTCTCATGATTTAGGTGTCCTACAGAGAGATGTTGGCAGGGATTTGGGTTAAGAAAGGGAGGGAGACACTCTTCAAGGCAAAAATAATGACAACTAAGTTTCAGATATTCCGTAGGCCCTTGGCTTTCTTCCATACTCAAAGATTGAACTAATCTCTCTGTCAACTTCAGTGTGCTAATTTATAACGTAACACCTTTAAGCCATATTTCTATCCCCTAACCCATAATTGACACTTCAATCATCTTGCCGGCCCCTGTCTTGGGTGAGCTGGGCACAGAGTCTCCACTTAACTCACCTTCAAAGGGGCAGCCACTCTGACTGTCCTTGGTACCTTCATAACAAATCAGTCTAAAGCACAGGGGCATTCAACTAAGACTTAAACTTGAAGTCCACTTATTTTGCTAGACCAGCATCTATTTAGCAAGAGCTCTGAATAGGAGTACTGGCCCTTCAGGATCCATTAGAGACAATGACATAAGAAGAGAACAAATGCTTTTGTCATCATAAACCCTTCTCAACCACATTAATTTTCAAGAATATTCTGAAATATTTATCGTAATATTTTTCCTTTTTTATCATAATGAATTTCATGCCTACACATGAAAACTATATTGGCTATAAATGTTGAACCATACAATAAAGAGTAGTGCCTTCAGGGGCTTAAGCGTTTACATGATTTAGCATCCTTTTTTACAGATGTGTAAACTGAGACGTGGAGAGGCCAAATGCCTACTCCTAGGTCACATGTCTAATTATAGTCTCTTACAATATTCTCCAAGAACCAAAGATATGGAAATGTCCACTAAATTCACCTTTTTTTTGTACTTTTAATTACTTCTATGTCTCTGTTTTATCATGTCCCAACATATTCAATCCTTCCAATTAAAGGGATGAGGGGAAAGGTGGAGACAAGCACAGGAACAAGAATACACTGGCATATTTTAAGATAATTTAACAGAATCAGAAACTTACATTCAGTTCATCAGGGTGCTTTCCCAGAGCCAATCACAGAAATTTCCCCCAAGTCATTATAATACAGGTTAAAGGAATAAGGACTCCGGTCATTCATCGATTCCTGATTTTTATTCCCAGACTTATCACTCTCTAGGATGAGAGGTTTGAGAGAATAGATGCATTTGTAAAATGACTAGAATAATTCTACCCACCTCAGGGATTCAGTGAGTGTTTAATACAGTAAAGGACTCTGAGATAGGCAGATGAAAGGTGCTTTAGAAGGCAGACATGATTACTGAATTAGAATTTCAGAGGAAGAAGGGAGTCTTTTGTGTTGACAGGTTTTTTTTTTTTCTTATTCTTTTTGCACTTGTACATAGGTTTAAAATTTTTCCTTACCAATTTCTTCAATTTCAGATCATGTCCTTGACTTGGCACAACTCTCAGGAGATGGGATGTGTTCGTGTAAACTGTCTAGCTCCATTTTGGATTTTTTTCTTTCTAATATGTGTCTTAGCCTCTTAAAATTTACAGGGCTAATTTTCCTCATTTCCCAGGGTTGTGATGTTTATAAAGTAAAATAGAATCACCTGGGGACAATGTTATAATTTTCAGTATTTATTATATGTCACAGAGGCATGCACACGCGCGCGCGCACACATACACACACATACACACACCCCCCTCCCTGTATTGAATTGGAGACCAGACCAATTTTGTTTCATTCTCCAAAGGTTGCCATCATATCATTAATCTCTCTCAGCCTTTAAAGATGGCCTTTTGCCATATTCTGTCAGAAAACAAGATATAGACCATTTACTTTAAATACCTAAAAATAAAAATGCTGAATCAAATGGTTACACACACACACACACACACGGGTAGTCTGACATATTTTGCAATCGTTGAAAATCTCTGCATTGGATGAGGAGGAGCGATAGAATTTGCAGCTTATTGAAGTGAAATGTTTTATTACATTACTTAAAAATGTTCTTTGCTATTAAAATAAGTAGTGCTAATTAGTAATCCTACAGAATTGTAGAGCAAGCAGCCTTTGAACTACAAGAATAGATTCTTAATCCCTTGTAGTAGAATTCTTTCTCTTTCTCTCTCCCTCTCTCCTTTCTTGCCTTCCTGCCTTTCCAGAAATACCCATCACAATAAGAACTACGCTAGTGTCTGCATTTATAGGGGGTATTCCAATTTATCTACTCATAATGAAGCAATCGTATGGATTCTACCAAGCAATAAATATCAAGATACCGTTGGCGTGAGAAATCTGAGGATAACACCAATGCAGCATCTGCAAGCTTTGTTTTACTTCATGCAGTATGCTATTTCCCTTATGAGTCATTATGAACATTGTATCTAGTACACTTGAACTTTACAAGGCTTATGAAAATATGTGCCCTAAAAATAAAGTATATTGGCTCCAAAATGTGAATAAAATTACCAAATCCAAATTAATTTTCATTAAATGTCTACTGAGTAGCAAACTTAACATTATGTCAAATGGTGAATTGCTACCAAAGTCAGCATGTTTGCAGTTATATGTAAATTAGATATTTATAGAATTCTTAACTATTCGAATGGTTATATCAGTTCGATATGGAGAGTTGGGGCTTTGTGCAAAGAAGCAATCTAGCAACAGTGTGGTCTGAAAAATGTGCCTTTTCACATGACATTCCTGTGCAGACCACTCCAGAGTATCCAATGTTTTTAATTGTGTCATTTTTTTTAAATTAAGGTTATATTAATTAAGGTTATATTAAGGTTCACAGCTCTTCAGATGTTTGTTACCATACCACACCCACCACAAAGCCAGGAAAAGCCTCCCACAACAGCCCCCTTCTCCTTGGCTTCCATCTCACAATTCCCCCCTCTGGTAGCCTCAGTTCTACAGTCAGATGTCTGAGGGTTTTTTGGGGTTTTTGTTGTTGTTGTTGTTGTTGCTTTTGCTTTAGCTTTGTTCCTTTATAGTCCACATATGAGTGAAATCATTCTGTATTTGTCTTTTTCTTTTGCCTTATTTCCACTGGGCATAACCCCCTCTGGTTCCATCCATGTTGCAAATGGCAAGATTTTATCTTTATTTTTTAATAGCTGAGTAATATTCCATTGTGTATATACCACCTTTTCTTTATCCACTCATCTGTGATTGGGTACTTAGGGTATTTCCATAATGTGGCTATTGTAAATAGTGCTGCAATGCACATAGGAGTGCACATATGCCTTGAAATTAGAATAATTCCAATTTAGATTTGATGTACATTTATGATATATTTACAAAAAAAGAACTATTTATCACTTAGCAGTAGAGAGGCAGGGGTTATTTTATCCTACACAGGCACTTTGTGATGTGTTGGCTGTTTCTGCGATGTGAATACATTTCCTCCTGCTTTCTCTCTCAAATAAAAAGTTGCTGTGAGCTGACTTTTGTTCTATTATACTTCGTTGCATTCATGGACTCCTCCTTCAAAACTATTGCCAGGTGTTAGCATCTTCCGTGAGTAATTTCAGGCATTTTCCTTTGAATGAAAATGGCTCACTTGGAAGGTTGTGAAAGGCATATCCATGTGGAATTGAGAGGATTTTGTGTTGTGATGTGGTGGGAAGACTTGCCAGAAATTGCCCGTTTCAGGCTGATGATGCAAAACTAGACATCTGTTAAATTAACATCTACCTAACGTTTTGCCTTCAGTCAAATGCATTTTTTAAAAAATTAAATCTCTCCCACTCTCTCCCGCTTTCTTTTTTTTTCCCACTGTCAAAACAATCTGTCACAAGATATTTAATTTCTGTGTAATGGGTTACTTAAAGAAACCAGCATATGGTGCAGTGAAAATACCTAGCGACGAGTTACAGACAACGGTGCACACTGCTGGTTTGCTCTTCTCCTGAAACATATTGTGCCCAGCGTAGATTTTATTATGGAGCAGGATTCCCTTGGCTTTCATTTACATTCTTGCCATGGTCTCCCACAACTTTTGCCTTTAGGATCAAAATATTAATATAAATATTCTCTTTTTTTTTTTGCACCAAGGGGGCAGAAATTGCTTTCTATTTTGGTTAAGTGGTGGTCAATTTATGGCTGTAGCAGTTTCAGTGAGAAAGAAAGAGTAACTCATTATGCACAGTGCTTGCACCCCCCTGCTTGTGTCCAAGCACTTGCTAATGGTACCAAGCTGATCTACAGCCTGGCAGTGTGCTCCCGAGACACTGAGCTTTGACACAGTGACAACACCCGGGACAATATGGCAAACCAGTGCATTTCTGCCAGCCCAGGTAATTTCTACATCACAGAAAACCTCCTGATACAATGGAGCTGCCCTCTCCTTGGGGAGAGAGGACACTGAAGTCCCTGTCACCACAGAGAACAAACATTAAGTATGATCAAAATCATTGCCTACGAAAAATCTCGTGAGCCCTTCCTGAGATAGAATATAATGGTTGTGCGGACAGCTCCTTATACAGTAATGCAGTGCATTTATATAGGGCAAAGTGTAAATGCTTATTAATTCAGCAAAGAGTATTAACTATGTGTCAGGTACTTTTCCAGACCCAGGAAATAAAGCAGGGAGCAAGAAAGCAAGACTTTTGTATGCTTACATCCCCAGATGAAGAGACCCAAACACCTGAGTAACAAATAGCCTGTAAAGAAAACATAGGATTATGGATTATATTACCTATCCATTTACATATAGTCTCTTTTTATATCTGTCTATCTATCAGCTGTAAGCAAATATATTTATAAACATGCATCAATAAAGCAATACATAAATACATAAGCAAAACTTGTTTACAGATCATATTATCTTGCTATAATAAACATCTCTGTGGAGCTATAGATATAAATTTATATAAATAGACATGATTTATCTATAAATAGATATAAATAAAAAGCCATATAATATTTGAGATTATTTCATCTATCTACCTGCCTAGTACCTATCTATCAAGTAATCAATTATCTTACCAATGGCCAGTCATCAGTCTCACATAAGTTAAACAGTTATTCAATCCTATTGCATCATACACCTTCTTTTGGGGGTAGGATATTGATTTCCTTGAGTAAAAATTTTGCTCATTATTGTGACTGCTAATAGCACCCTTGGGGCAGAGGTCGATTTAAAAGTGATGACTCTCAAATTGAGGTTGATGCTTTGCCATGGAGGAGCGAACAGGGGTCTGGGGAAGACCCTCTTCAAGCAAGGCAAAGCCACCAGCATCTTGAGGACTTCCCTTTACTTGTCCACTTATTGAAGGGCTCTGTTAGGGGGTTTCTGTGGAGAAAATTCATGATATAATACCCACAATAAATCAGTTTAGTCTGTTATGTATTAATGAAGTTGTCAGGTACCTTAGAAATTATCTCTAGGCTACTGCTAAGATAAGGCTATCATAAATGAAAGTTCTAGGAAAGGTAAAATTCTTGGTCCCCTTGTACCACATAGCTTGGGGTTGCTAAGCTTTTAATCAGAACTCCTGATAATGCCTTTATCAGAATAAAGTTCTAAAATACACACGACATACATACACATACACACACACTAAATTATACATTACACACAAGATACGTTTTTTTTTTTTTTGTTCATCAAGACATTTCAATTGTCACATTGAGTGTTATTTTTGAGAATTTCTCTTCTTTCACATGACATTTACTTTGATTCTCTGGAGCCTCTAACATTGGTTTCTGATTTTTGAAGTGCTTGTTAGGAAGACGCCATATTTAGCTAAAGCTCAATGACACTGAGATGATTAGAACCAAAGTTGGGCTCTTATCCCTGATCCCCCTCAAAATAAGGGAATCATGTTAGCATTTTATAGAAATTATTGGCATTGTGGCTTTGTCTTGTCCATTTGCGTTAGAGGAGTTTGTTGCATTGGGCATGCAGGGTAACTGGTGTGTTCCAAATATGTGTATTGTTTATAAGACTGAGATTTTTTCTCCTGCTGTCTTTAGGGAGATCAAATTTGATCGATAAATAAGAGCTATATACTTAAGCCTCCTAACAGCACACCCATCTTGTCATGTCACGCTCTCCATTCAATAGACAAATACTTAGTAAACGCCTACTTGTTGCCAAGCCCTATGATAGGTGCTGGTGTGCAAAGGTAAGTTAATAATACATGAAAAATAAATGAATAAATAGATAAGGTTCCTGCTCCATGGAACAGAATTACAGTCTAGTAGAGAAACAAGACATTAATCAAATAAGAAACAAATAAAAATATAATTACATGCTAAGGGAAAGTGCTTGGAAAGAGAGAAACATGGTTTTAGAACACACACATCACAGGAGACCCAGCCAAACTTGATGGAATCTGAGATTTCTCTGAGGAAGTGAGTCATGAGCTGGAAACTAAAGGCTGGCGAGTGGACTGCGGGAAGTGTAGGAAGATCATTTCAGACACACAATAGCAGGACTCTGGCCCTTAGTGGCTGGTAGCCCTGGGCACCCAAGAGCTGACAACAAGCAGGAGGGCAGGATTGGGGTTGAGTGGTAGGGACAGCAAGAAGGGCCTGTAGGAACTGGATGCTACATCAGTAAATAATCTTGATTTCTCAATAGCAAACGGAAAACATAACAAGGTGTAGATGAACATGAGCATACCTATGGGCGGGCCTCTACTCTCCTGTAGCATCCAGACCCATACCTCATTTTGGGCTAGGCAGTGAGGAGAGATGGGAACTAGGAGCACTGCCTTCATTATGAGCTAGAGTGTTGCATAATGAAAGCTTTAAGAATTGTTAAAGGAATCATGGACATCATATGTGCTGAAGACAAGATGGGGGTTGGGGGCTGGAATAAGCTTTCAGGACCCACATGCCTTCTGCACAGCTGAACAGTGCCTGGCTAATTTCCCTTTCTAATGAGACCAGCACAAAGCCCATCCATTTAGGCTATTCAGCTTTTAGGTAAATGTACCAAGCTGTTGGGGTAGAGGGGAAAGGAGGGTTGACATTGATGGATGGAGTTAAATACCGGAGTCTCTCCCTTCACACAGACTTTTCTAAAGCAGTATTGTGACAGAAAGGCCTGGAAGATTCCAGGTGGGCAGGGCAGGCTGGACAGGGCCCAAGTGTCTCTCTCAGAAGAGGAGGAGGAGGGCTAAATGGGGTCTCCTTCTGTCACAATGGAAGAATCCTCTTCAGATCTGGCATCAGTGTGGCCCACGGGGGCATGAGATTCTCAAATAGAATTTAATTTCATCGGAACAGCGCCTGGGAATCAGTCTGTGGTACATACAGGCTTTTCCCCAACATTATTTTTTTTTTCTTGAATCACCAACAGTGCAATATCCATTTCTTCACTTACCTCTGTTGTACCACCCTCCTTTTTGGCAACAATAAATTGTTATCCATCTTGATTCTCAAATAGGAATGACATCGCTGTGGACTTGCCTTGAAAATGGTTAAATTGAAGTCAGGAAGGCTACCGTTCCTTGACTCACTAGCTGGATGTTTTACACTCTACATATAAATGATGTTAACCAAGTCAAACTCATTGAAAAGACTGGAGCAAATTTGTTTTTAAAGGGTGTGATGACTATTTCCCATTAGTTTTCTGACAGTTGCTCTGATCAGGCGCTTAGATTCAATGACCTCACTATACAGCTTTCATCATTTCAATGAATCCAATGGCAAAGGAGATTGCTGATAATAGGACTGTGTCAGGGTAGAGGTGACACTGACAGGTACATCCAGAATTGTGGAAACTTAGCTGTGGATAAAAAGCACCCAGAAAGTCTGTAATTGTCATAATAGCCCTAGGACATGTATATTGTTATTTTTTGCATTTTTCACATTAAGGAAACTGAGGCCCAGAGAAGTATAGTAATACGCTCAAGGTCAGTAAGCTAGAAAAGAGAGGAACTGGGACTCAGATCCAGGGAGCCTGACCCCCATGCCTGTTCCTTACCACTCTCTATAACACCAAGTAATGGATTGGGGTGAGAAAATGACTGATATAAGAAGCTCAAGAGGATTTGTTTATGTTCAAAGAACTTCTTTCCCTGATCCTCCTCCTTCTCCTCCTCTAACCTGTTCCAACTATGCAAAGAAGACAGATGCTCGGGGGGAGTGTGAGTATCAAAGCAAAAGAAAATCCTGATAATTATTTATTTAATTTCATGATTAAAAACACAAATTTCCCGTCACTTGAAACAAATGGGTAGTCACTGGAATAAACACCTCCCCTCTCCCTCTGCCCTCTGCCCCGATATGCAGGCTTGCTCACTCGCCATTTCCATTCACACTTGTCAAAGGCTCTGTGGCTCTTTCCCTCTGCTTTCTCAGATTTGGGTGCTGGCTGTGGCAACCAGCTATGATTTCCTCTCTGGGAGAGCCCGACATTCAGGACTTCATTATAGTTTTGACAAGCACTCAGAAATACTGACCACTAGCACCTTTGTACTAAAAACATGAAGCACACCATGGGTCCTAAAGTATGATCTGTCTCTTTTTGCCCATTTGCATATTATATTGTTATTTAAAATTTACATTTAATATTCTATTTAATTCAGACTCCGTTCCAGGGGGTGATTTCTAGGAAGAAGGTAGCAGGCTCGTGTCATCGCTAAGGATAGAAAGAAGAGGGGGTTCAGATCCGTTGGCAGGTCCCTGGCCAGCATATCTAAGAGACAACGCCTCCATTTTTCCACTAAGAAGGATAAATCCCTCCATGATGTGTTGGGTCTCAGTAACTCCGAATCAGCAAACACAGCCAATTCCAATCTGACTGTCTATCATAGCAACCGAATCCCGGGCCTACGGAGAGCACAGAAGTACACAGCACCTTCTGAATAGCAGGTGAACTAGCCTTTTCACATTCCTTAAGGGGAAAAAAGAAACTTCAAGGGCATTTTTGCAAAAAGAAGACAAGAGAAACAAATCTTGCTATTCACACTTCAAGCTGCAGAATTAGTTCTGAAATCCTATGTTTGGGGAACCCCTAATGGCTAAACTTACACAAGCAGAAGGAAAATAAAATGCCCTTATTAAATTTTCTGTGAATATGTTCAAATTTTTCCCTTTTTCCTGTCTCCATGTCTCAGACTTTGAGTCATTTTTCCTCTCTCATCTGTTTCCAACTCAGTTGAGTTACGACCAATCAGATATGAGGAAAATTAGATTTTAATGGAATATTTGATTTTCATTGCTTAATTGATTTAATTGCAACTTTCTATTTCAGACTGGTAGAAATGCAAAGATTTTCAGTCAAATGTAGAAAAGCTCCCATTTTTCTGTGTTCCACAATGACAAACTTAATAATTCAATGTTAGCCCGGATTCTAGAACTTTAGAAGCAATACCGGTGTCTTTCGCAATTGTTATGCTGAGTCCATATTTCTGTTTTTCTTTCATGTATACAGATCCCATATCAAAATTGTGTGTTTACACTTTCTTATTCTGTTTGCGTTGATTTTGATTTTTGTGTCTTGAATTTTTGTTTGCTAGAGAGAACAATATATGTGTACCTATATACACCTACATGCTGTTTTCAGGGGCATTTAATGCCACAGATGATTTCTTTTTGCTGTTGCTAAGTGGAGGGACAGAGGAATCTGAGTGTCAGTGAGTTCTCAAGGCGCCACAGCAGGTCAAAGGGCCTCTCTGCATTCTCCTCTACCAGCCCTAACAAATATATTCTAGTCTGTGTCAATGCCTAGGATGTTTACTGAGACTGCCAAGGACACTGGGGTGAGAAAAATCCCTGGGGAAACATACAAGTTTCGATTACCAGTGGGGAGTATAACACATGCTTTCCACCCCGTGCTTATCATCCCTATTTTAGGCAGTCATGTTGACCAGATCTCTAGGCAGTCTGAGTCTCCACATCTCTCCCTGAAAAAGCCCTGCATCTCTATGTAGTACCTGAATCCCCATACTCCTTTTAATACCAATTCCAGCAGGAAGCACATTTCTTTATTTGGATGTTATGTTTTGGTATATATTTTTTTAATTGTGGTCTGTTTGGGGAAAGTTATTATTTTTCTAATCATTTTGAGAAAACCTGCAAGTGTGTACACAAAAAATATAAAAAAATTATTTATGCATGACCTATGTTTGAGTTTCACATTAGGGACCTTGTATGCTTCTCAGCCTCTTTTTTTGGAAAAAAGATCTTACCCTTTTGTGGGCTCTATAATTTTCTCATCATCATCATCGTTATCATGATTGTCATCACAATGCCTATTTTTGTGGAAACTTTGTCATCTCACAGGAATGGAAGCAAAAAGATTAAGAGCATGGACCTTGGGGGCAGATTACCTGTCTTAGAATCCTGGCTTTGCATGTTGCTAGTTGTAGAAGTTCAGGCAAGTTACTGTACTGCTAGGGCATTTATTTTCCTCTTTGTAAAATGGGAATAATAATGGGATCTAACCCACAAGATTATCAGTGGGTTTAATAGGTTTAGAGGTGTGCCAAGCATACAGTAAGAACTTACTAATTGCTGAGTACCACAGAGCTCATAGATGTGCCAGGTGCTGGGATGAAAGTTTACGTTGATTATTAATTTAGCAGAGCCACTCTCAACTAGGGGTGACCTTACCCACACAGGACGTTAACAAATAGTTGGAGATACACACCAGTTGTCACAACTGGAGGTGCTGTAGGGATCTAGTGGAGAGAGGCCAGGGATGCTGCTAGACATCATAGAACTCAGAGAACAGTAGCCCTCAGCAAAGTGTTCCCTAGTCCAGGATGTTAATAGCACTGAGGTTGAAAATCCCTGTTTAATCCTGAAGGTAGGAATTCGTAGTGTATGCTCATCTTCCAGAAGAGAGCATCGCAAGCCTGGAGAAAGCATAGCTTCTCATGCTGCAGATCTCTGCTTGTAACCATTACACCTTTTAGGGAGGAAGGGTTTATTCGTTTTCAAGATGAATGTATACATGCCTTCTAGAAGCCTCCAAAGGGGAAATTCGGTGCTTAGTGGAAGCAGAACAGTGAAGGCATGGGCTCAGCCAGTCAGAGCAGATTGTCTTGAGGACAGCAGCAGGGTATTAGATCCCTCCTGTGCCAGGCAGCCAGTAGTGACCCTTGTGACATTGCTGGATGAGGGGAGGCCCAGAACCCTAAGCCAGAGTGGTCATGCTGGGACAGCCTTCATCTGCCAATAATCACAGAAGTGTCTTCTAATATTATAACAACTGGTTCTGAGGACCCCTCAAACATATAATTACACAAGTCTCATTGCTTTAGATGAGGCCATATTAGAATTGTGAAAAGTGAAATTATCTTAAGAAGAAATATTGAGTAAATATCAGTATGGTGAGCAGTCAATATGGTAAAGTCTTAGAGTGTGGCACAAGTCTTTGACAGGGGAACACTTGATCCTTGATGACCCTGGAGAGCAGGGGCGACAGGAGTCCCTCCTCCTACACTGAGCCTATGGCAGCACTGGCACGGGAGCTGGGCAGCACATGCTGGGTGACGGAAGTGGCTTTACCATATCGTCCATCAGCACAGTGGCATGGGGTGTGAGGGTGATGATACCTGTAATGTCAAATACATGCCAACTCTCCTAGGCCATGTCTAGTAGCATATTACCATAAGAGGGCCATGCCTGTTTTCAGCCTCTAGCCTTTGCCCAGCTTTGGTCTCTCCCTGAACTCCAGGGAATCTTCCATCTAATGTCCCCCCAGAGCATGGATGGAGAATGAGCCCTCCCCAGGGTGGGATTCCCCTCCTTCATTATGACCACTGATGTCACAAACAATTCAGTATCAGCCCTGGTCCCTGGGTTCTGAGTGAATAGGCCACAACCTCTATAGGAGATGGGTTCCCAAACCAAGTCTTTGTAAGAGTTTGTGACGGGACTTGATTCTGTATCTCTCAGCACAGTTCTGCAAGTGCCAAAGGAGTCCACCACCCTCAGCATCATAATTTAAATGTGACTATCACCCTGTATTCTTGGCCTCCCACAAACATTTTCTTCTGCCTTGTTTTTCTCTCGAGCCAGTTGCAGTTCAATAGTCATTCAAGTCACAATGTCTGGAAAGAGAATAAAAACTTGTTTTATGTAGCCCATAGCATAGTATGCTGAAGAGAGAGTAGCCTCTTCCAAAACCTGTCAGAAGAATGTAATCTGTTTGCAGGAATAAGTTATATTCAATGGGTAGGTGTTTTCGTGCTTCAAATTAATATCTGTCCTTTAAAAGAACAGATGTTTAGCTGTACATGTGGGCAGCCGACGTGAGCAGGCACACCACGATGTTCCAAGTGAAGGGATGAGAGACAGCGTGGCTCCACGGCCAAGTAACCCACGCCCCCTCTCCACTCTGCCTCAGTGACTTCACTGTGCCTCAGAAGCCCACTCCTGGTCTCCTGAGCAAATGCAGGGAAGCAGCCTTTCCTAGAACAATAGATAGAACCTCCCAGAGGGAGGTCCTCAGACCGGTAGCTTCATTGCCCAGGCGCTGGTTAGAAACAGAATCCCAGCCTCCATCCACCCACTGGAGAGGAATCTGCATGCTAAGAAGACCTCAGCTGATTCCTAGGCACAGTGAGGTCTAAGCATGTGGACCCCCTTAATGGTTCTTTAGTGGATCTCTTGCATGTTATTCTCACTTATTTCTGTATTATACTTTCTAGCTTGTGTATGTTCTTTGAGGGCAAGCATTGTCTTATTTTTTTAGACCTATTTAGCATGTGGGTGTATTTCTTTAACATCTTGAATTTAATTTAGACTCATTTTATGGCCACCAGGGAAGTAAAAACGACAGGATGGGAAGAGAAGCGAGTGCCTCGGGACTCTGAAGTCTGGCATACTTAACTCTTCCATTTTCCAGCTGGAGTATTTCCTCAAAGCCTCAGTTTCCTTAACTAGAAAATGCACAGCATAATAACTACCTTGTAGGTTAGTTTTAAGGACCCAATGAGATCGAGCATATAAAGCAATTAGCATAATGTTAATTGGTTCACAGTGAGTTCTCAATAAATGTTAGCTACTATTATATTAATTATCATTTAATCCAGTAAATCCTATACATATTGTAATCCCAAAAAGAATCCATCCCTCACAGTTTTTCAATTAACCTTATGATTCTCCACTGGGGTTCATTGTGCTCTCTGGGCGATGTGTAGCAATGTCAAGAGGCACTCGATTGTCATGAGTTCAGGGGAGGCCAGGGATGCTGCCAATTGTCCTCCAGTACACAAGCAGCCCCCACAGCAGAATAAGATCCAGCCCCAAATGTCAGCATTGCCAATGCTGAAAAACCCTCTATCCCCCACAAAGGGACTGGGGTGAACAAAGGAACCATTGGTTCTTGAGGATTTAGGTACCTCCATCTATGTGTTCTCACAAATATTAATGTCGAGCCTTTTGTCAGAACTCATCAACCAGGAGCCAAATCATTTCCTTTGGAAGAGAACCACATACTGGAAAGTCTGATGTAGCCCGATTAACCTATTAAAGGTCATAAAACAATAACATTTACATTGCACATTTCATTCTTTAATATCAAAGAGAGCAAGGTTCTTTGAAATGTAAAACATCATAAAGGAAAGAAAAGTGCCTGCAACCCCCCCACCCTCCACCCAAGCACAAGGTCATTGTATAAATAACTCTGGTCCCCTTATTAATTCTACTCCATTTTAGAATATGCAGAGAGGCCACAGTTGTTGGGGGAGGTGAGTAGAGGCCAAAGAAGGCTGGACTTTCGCTGCCCGTGCCTGAGGTCAGACAGATAGCTGTGGTCCACATTTCAAAATAAATGCTGGAAATGGAGCCCAATAAATATCTTAAAGCTGGGAGGAAAACCAAGCATGAGACCCCTGTCTCTCATTTCCTCTTTTCCTGGGGAAATCAGAGGTGCCGTAAGAGCTCGGAGTACGCACGTGTTTCCAGGTCCTACTGCAAAAATCAGGGCGAGGAGGCAAGTGTTCAGCTCTATTCCCACTGTGAACCGCTTTAAGCAGACACCAATTTACACCTCATTGTTAAGAGTAACATTTTTCCACAAGTGAGACCACATTTACATCTTTTGTAATTAAGCTAAAGAAATAAGAAATAAAGACTTTTCCCCCACCACAAATCATGAAGTAAACATTTTATGTTAAGTGGGATCAAATGCTGAAATACATGGAGAAGAATAAAAAAAAAAAAATACCGAACCTCAGCAGCTCCTTTAGCTGCCTCCTTCTCTGGGCTGGGCTGATGGTCTTGCCTGGTGGTGGTTTGGTTTTGAAAAAGGCCAAGAATGACTAACCGAAGCGGTTGAGTTGCTGGTGGGTGGGGACGAGCATTGCTATTAGGCAGCACGGGAGGTTGCCAGCTTTTCTGAAAGCAGGGCCCATGACAGTGAACTAGCGGGTGATCCCAGGCATTCAGGGGACAACATCCGTCAGCAGGAATTCAAAACCTCAATCACATCCAGCCCTGCATCTCTGCATACCTGGCTTGTGGGCAATTTTCATTTTTAGGAAAATGGAGCATAGAGAACAGTATATTAAGAGACTGAAGAGACCAACATCCTTTATTCCCCACACAGGAGGATCTAATTGGGCGAAGAGTCATTTTCCACCTAACAATAGAGTTTGCATGGCCGCTATAAACAATACAGTTACTGAGCCAGATAATAAATAATTGCAGAGCAACGGGGAAAATGAGGTGTAGGCAAGGAAGAAAATGGATAGTTTGGGATGAGATGTGCACAAAGATTGAGGCAGTGAGGTGATGGGAAGTCATCCCAGGTCACGTCTGTTCTGCACTAACTAAGGTAAATTATTGGCTGCACACCTGTGCTGCAAGCTGGCACCCAGGCTGTGCCTTTGTGAGATGGACTTTTTCACAAAGTGAAGTGTTCAAATGGAAGCTTGTGGCTGGTGCGAGGCCAACTTTGTGATCAGTCCAGTCAGGTGCTAGCTTTTCAGAAAATGGTGGCAAGCCCTGGAAGATGTGTGTTTGTGGAGCATAAATGCACACACATCCTGTCCCTGGGCGCTCGCCCAGGTCCTGTAATGGTGCTATTGAATGTGTATTCTGAACCCCGACATGAGCAGGAAAAGAAAAAGCCTCAGATATATTTTGCTTTATTTTTAAGTTTTTCTTGAAACAGGTACAAGCAGCCACCAAACTTTGTCTTCCAAAAAAAGGACCAGCTTTGCCCCTTGGCTGTGCTTTCTGCCTAGACCACTTGATTTTCCTATTCACGCAGGTTTGGACAGGGTCCTCTTCTTCCCCTGGGTTCCTCTTTAGCCTGTCCAGGGTGGTGATTCAGGTATGGAGTAAGTGCACTTTGCCTTTATTAAGGTTCTCACCACCTGCTAGAGAGACTCCCAGATAAAGTACTTCCCCAAGGAACCTTCTTGACCTCTTTTCTTGACCGCAAGGCTACTTCTGTGTTCTATCAATTGATGTCCCATCACTTTGGAATTTGCTGTGTGTGTCCTATCAGAGTCGCTACTCTGAGCACTGTCACTGAGTACAGAAACCAGCCAGCTCCAGATGCATTAACCCAGCAGCATTCATTTAATTTAGCAAATACTGATTGTCTATCCTCTTCTATCAGGCCTGGTTCTAAGTATTGCTGAACTAAACAAATTACTTTATCTTCTTGGGGTTTATATTCTGGTAAATAGATTAGGCCATGATCAGAATAAGCCAACTACCTGGTAAATTAGAAGTGTTAAATTCACAGGAGAAAAAAGAGAAGGGAGTATAAGGGACTTGGGGTGACAGGGTGATACAGACTTAGCTAGGATTAATTTTTTGCTGGGAAAAAAATCAAGTGAGAATGATTTGTGTTCACAAGGAAGAAAGAACTTTCTGGGCAGTGTAGCTATTGGGGAGAGAGTGAGTGGGAGATTATCTGGACTTAGATCTGATACTCAGGGAGTAAGGGGAAAACAAAGCATGGCAGGTCTGAACGTCGGAAAAACTTCAGATTTGATGCTAGGGAGACGAAGAACTCTTGAAGTGTGTGAGCAGTGGAGTAAGATTATTTGGTTGATACAGGTTTCCTCTACTATTAGAAAGTAGAATGTTCATATTTGACATGATTTGGTAGGTTGCTTTGGGGATCTGAGAGCCCTGTTACCATGTATTTATAGGTAAATATTTTTACACATTCCAAGACTCCAAGAATAACCTACCAAATCATATAAATAGGGACATTCTACTTCGGGATATCATAAAATGAATCACTCTGAATGCAGAATGGAGAAAAATCAGGAGGCTGTATCTGTTATCTTTCCTAGATAATACACTACACCAAAACTTGGTGGCTTGAAGCAAGAGTCATTTACTATCATTCACATTTGAGTTTGTTGGCTTAGCTGGGCAGTTCTGCTGGACTTGCCTGTGTTCACTTACACAGTTAGATGTGCCAGGTGCACCATGCACAGTCTGGGCTCCATGAAGTGGTTTTACTGCTTGTCTTTCATACTGTCTTTCACCCTCCAAGAGACCATACAAGGCTTTATTTTATGGGGGAGGCACCCTTCCACAAGGTGAGTCCTCATGTGCAAATGCTTGTCCTTCCTTATAAGGTCCCAATTATGTCCCAATGGCCACAGAAGTCTCAAAGCCAATCTCCAAATTAGCGTGACAGAGGACTGCATCCAAGTGTGGGCTCAGGAAGGCAGGGTATGCTGGAAGTCCTTAGTGTAGCCATCAGCCACTGAAGCCCAAAGTGGAAATCACAGAGAGAAATTAAGAGGTTCTACAATAATCCAGAAAAGAAACAATTGCACCAGAGTGATGATAATGGAAGTTTTTAGAAGTATCTAGATTCTGGTTGTATTTTGAAAGATGACCTAATTTTTATTCTCAGCACTTGGGTAAAGATATTAAGGTCCTAGGGATGGGTGATGTTCTTATTATGCATGAGATGATGTCACAATAAAGTAATAAAGTAAATGAGGTCAGAGATAGGTTTCCTTTATTGCCAATAATTATTCAATGAGTTTTCTGAACAGTTGTAAACTTAGTAATTCACTTAGTGCTGTGACTGTACACGGCACCCTGTCAATATCATCATCAGCTAATATTTATTGAGCATCTTCGAGTACATGGTATTGCACTCAAAGCAGCAGAGGTGAGCTGCATTAATTCTTCCAGCCAATGCAGGAATATTGAGTGGTTTATTGCCTCACTCTATTAATTGGCACCCCAGCAACCTCAAGGAAAGTACTCAGCTTCCAGAATGCAATTCCTTCTTCTCTTGGAGTAGATTTAGCTTTAGTAAACTCAGATTGCAGTAAAGACAAGACAGGATTCTCTGTCTTTATGAATATGCTAATTTGTATTACTCTTATGATCAGAATCTGGGGGCTGTTAGTCCCATTACCTGGATGGGGAAGTGGAGGCAGATAGTCATTAAAATGATTTGGCCAATGCCCCATACGGAGATGGTGGTAAGTCTGGGATGGAAATATAGGCACTTTTTCCACTGCACTATACTGCCTCCCAGTGGTACATGTTATTCCCGGTTCCTCTCACACAGATACACAGCCATAAAAACTCCACCTAAAAAGATTTTGCAGGCTTCTCTGTTCTTCAAGGAAATCTGTACCATACTGTTCTTTGACATCTGCATAGCCTAATCACTGGAAAAGTGGTTTGTTTGTTGTTGTTTTTTAAGCCCCTTATTACAGAGGATTTGTCAGCTGTTAAAATCACCACTTTTTTGTGTTAGTTAAATTCTCATCAGAAAGATGTTGTTGCTTTCAAAGTATATCTAGAGATTTAGGAACGAGCACATGAAATAAACTATTTAATTGCAATCCCTGCTTTCAATTCCTTCTGGAAACGGTTACTCA
This sequence comes from Talpa europaea, assembly GCF_964194135.1. Lineage (NCBI taxonomy): Eukaryota > Metazoa > Chordata > Mammalia > Eulipotyphla > Talpidae > Talpa > Talpa europaea. Next base: position 91,853,714 of record NC_140076.1, read on the forward strand.
ATAGCGATTGTTCAGATACATCATGATTTTTGAGAGAGCTAGATCTTCTTCTTATGAAAGAGTTAAATTTGGAAACGAGGTGTGGAAGGGGGCAGTTGAAATGCAAAATTTATTTGTATGTCTGGAAAGCAGCACCATTAAATGTCACGCACTCTGAGACGCACTTGAGTGTGCACCCTCCAGAATGTCTGTTTGTTGTAATTCCATCGCATTACATATTTTAGAGCCTATCTCGTCCTTGCAGCTTCCAGAGCTTTTCAGATATTCAACATCAGAAATTGCACTGTTTTATACTGGATTTTACAAATAGCAACCAGATTATTGTAAAACAGAACTATCTGATAAGTCAGGTTGTGAATTGCTTTTGTGATTGTCATGGGTAAGTGTATTGAAGAAACTGGCAAACAGTGCACTACTCTGGTTACTGTAAAAATAAAACCTGTGGCCGTGAATGCGTCCTCCCGATGAATACATTCAAGGCTGTGATCACTGCAACTTCTGGTTGGATGCTTTCAAATGTTCCGTATTGAAAAACATCAGTAACAAGAACCCAATCGTCCACCAAAGCCTGTATTCAACTCAGTGGAGAGGAAGGCAAATTCTTACTTAGAGTTTCATTGAGGCCAACTCTATTCCGTCCACCATGGGAAGCAAAGATTTGAGGTCCCCTGTTGATTTGCTTTCCATTTTTTGCTTTATGATTAGGTGCCTGCTACTTTGGTTTTCACTTTAAACGGGATGTTCAAATCACTATGCAAAATAGAAATGGAAAGCACACAGGATCGACTTCTGTTTAGCAGACAAAAAAGCAAAGTGCCAGAATGTGGTCATTAACGTAAGCAACTTTATAAGTGAAATAATTTGTTTTAATTGGCAGAATAAGATCTGATAAAATATTCTATAAACTAATTTCAGAAAACTATTTATATCCCTAACCTTTAATCCTATTATACACGCAGTGCAATTTTGGAAACAGATATGAAAATGGCCCTGAATTATCTCATCTTTACAAATAAGAAGGATACACTGAGGACTTTTCCGTGACTTCAGTGATTATGTCCTTTGTGTTTATTTTGAGGAAATAATTTTTCTTTTTGAAAAACAGTAATTGACAGAAAATTTCAGTAGTTTGACTCTCCACTGAATCCAGAGAAAAGCACTGTGAGGTTAAAACATCTTTCCTAATTTCTTTTTGTTCAAGGAGTAAGGCAGATTAGGGTGAGGTGTTCTCTAAGTGTTTTTCCCAACTTACCTCCCATCCAAAGGAGAAATAAATGCCCCAGGAGGTTAAGTGTGAATCAGGCTTGAAATGACTCCATCCATGAGACCCTAAGGAACCAGGAAACCCTCCCTCTAAGGGTGAGTTCCTGGTGGGTCAACACATGCAGACTTCCAATTAATGTGTAAATAATTGGGAGGAAATGATATTTCAGAGGGCAGTTGCTAATTCTTCCTACCATATTTATTATTATAAGAAACTTGATTTGTTGGAATGAGTGAATGTTGCCCCTGACTTGATATTCAGCATGTGCTCAAAAATTTATATACTGAACTGCATAAATGAATGGCCTTTTAAACCACCTAATAGGTGAAAAAGCTTTTTAAAAAAATCTATGCATTTTGACTATTACTCTGGTCACATTATAATAATAATTTCTAAAGATCAGGGACTGTATTGTGAACTCTTTCACACAATTTCTGAATGATAGACTTTTATATGTAGTAGCTCTTTCAGTATAAAGACCAAAATCAACATTTTTTTTTAAATTAAGCACACTGTATACTGGAATAGGAATAGCAATCTATATTAAATGAATGAACAAAAAAAAGACAGTTCCTACCACTTTTAGGAAACTTAAAATCTACATGACAAAGGTACACCATGGCGTATGTGTACCTAGAAATATTAGAAGAATAACAGTCCACCAATGATGTGCAATATCCAAAGGCAGGACAAGATTAATTTAGAAAATATATATAATAAAGTGTTTTAGGCAGTGGTGCTTTGAAATTAGAGAAAAAAAGCATTCACCGTGAGCCAATATAATCTAGAAAGGATTCTTTGAGGATTAAATACTCTATGTTGAACAAAGGATAGCTTACAATGAACAAATTTCATGTAAAAGAATATATAGAGGTAGCTGAGTACAAGATCTGTTTAGATTTATATTAACCAGTTCAATGGGAATTAAAAAATCACTAGAAAGAGATAGCAATAGGGGAATCATTGAGTGACACCATTCACTCATTAATTTACAAAAAAACATATTAAGTGCGCACCCACTACCTGTTAAGTCACTGATCTAGGTGCTAGGAAGGCAGCAATGAGTACCCACCAACATATCCTGATTTCACGAAGTTTATGCAAATATCAAAAGACTGGTACAAGATGAAAAGAGTTTTTGTTACCATTGATTTTTCTGTGTGAAGTGGATGGAACATTTCTCTTCTTAGTTCTATAGGCTTTCACATAGTCACAGGCAGACACCATGGTGTATGTAGGCATGCGTGTGTGTGTGTGTACACATTTAATATATAACATATATTAAGTAAAACAGTGGCTCAACTTGTGGAAAATTCAACAACACTGTTTATCATCATGATCCCTGAAAAACAAAATATTGGCTCACTGAATCTTTTTATATTATTCCAGGTTGTTTTATTGTTATATAAACTTAACCAGAAAGAAAATATGAGAATATAATTATTACATTCATTTTAAAAGAAAGAATTAAAGGTGACCGAATACCTACCAGGGGTATTTGAGTGGTTAACCTGAAAGGATGACTTGGAGCTAGTAACCTCCATTTGTCCCTGCATGCAAGGGGTGGCCTGAGGGGCATATCTTCAAGCAGTATACAAATGCCAGCTCACACGAGGAATCAAATCGATGAGTATCACTTTCCTCACTTTTTTGCAGAAAACTTCATGTGTTTCTATCTGGTTTCCTCATTCATATGTAATCTTTGTCTTTTATATTATTTGGTATAATTACGATGTTTTTCGTAGAAAGGATGATGAAACCATTTCCTCAAAAAACTGTGTCACTGAATTTAAATATGGTTAAAAATTTTAATCTCCCATGAGCACAGATGATCAGGCAGTCAACAAACATTTACTGAGTAAGCAAGCTATTTTGTTTAAAGATTTATGGAAGATACTAAAGATGCAGAGATGTTTAAAACATGAATATTGCTTTCTCTCTTTCTCAGTCTATAACATAATTGGTAAAATGGAGCACAAACCTGAAAACCCAAATAATAACATACCAACAGTGTAGATTGAGTCATAAATGAAAATAACTGGCATTTGTTTCTTGTATGATGCTGAGTAATTAATTTCGCTACTCCTATTTCATATTCTATAAAATGGTTCTAATAACAGCCACTTTGTAGGGTGTGGTGAGGTTTAAAAATCAGAGGCAAAGATAAGTCCCTGTCATTTAATATGCCCTCTTATTATTACTAAATATTCTTTATCATGTAGGTACAAGCTGTATACTAGCTATTGTCCTAATCATGTTCCATTTATCAGTTAATTAAATTTACTCCTCACGGTATTTTACAGATGAAGAGAGTGAGGTAGAAAGAGGAGAGGGATTTGGCCACTTTACCATAATTAAGAAGCACATTTTAGGGTCAGAGTTTGGACCTAGGACCAACATCACAGCTGAGTTAGTCATTATCAGACCAAAGGCTACTATGATTAAAATGGTTTCATCGCTGTCAGTTTGGGAAGGTCAAGAAAGTCCGTGTGGAGGACATGGGACAATTCCTGATCTTAGATGAAGTGATGGGAATTAAGTGGGTGTGATGAGGACAAGAGAACATTTTAAAGAAAACAAAAATGTGCATGAGGCTGTAGAAGGGATGTTTGTGGATCAGACTGGGGGACGTGCGCACATCTGCGAGGGAGTGAGTGAGTGAATATTTTTATGGATAGGTTGGTGTCAGACATCAGAGGTGAATGAATATGAGGCAAAAAAAGCTGCACTTTATTCTCTATGGAATCCTGAATCTCTGATGATTTTTAAGCTGGTACATAAGATAATGAAATAAAACAGACTTTCAATTGACCAATCAATAACTATTGGGAATGGATGTCATTCAGAGTGGCATTTTAAGAAGGTTATTCTGACTTGTGAAGGATGAATTGGAGAAGAATAGAAAACCTCTTAAAATGGTTGTTTTCAATAGCTGTGTCATGACAGTTGGGAGACATGTCACAACTAACAAGGTGCTAATAGTAAAGTATTGGTTTGCCGAAGATTAGTTGCTTTGTCCATTAGAGTAGATTCAAGGTCATTCCTAGAATATTGTCACTCTCCTCCACTTAGATTCCCAATGCTCTCTTGAAAGCAGGAAAGTGGTGCTATCTGATTCAATCTTTAGCAGAAACCTAGGGATGGGTGGCTGCCTGTAGTCACCCTTTATATGTTACTGCACAGAAAAGTAGAGCATGGACGAAGGCTGCACAAAAGGGTTATTGCTATAGTCCAGGCAAAGGAACGCATGTCGAAAGGGTATGACGAGTCTGGAAATAATAATATGAAATGACCTGGGGGTGGTATTGACAGTCACTGATAATGGAATGACAAATGAGAAAGGAGTCCTGAATGACTCCATGCTTTCTACCCTTCACCCAGTTGAAAGAATTGCTGTGAAGGCATATCCTTGAGTTTGGTGATGGAATTTGTTGAGTTATAAGCATGTTATCTAAGTGGAAAGACCCAGAACACAGTTTGAATAACTATAGCTTATAAGGAAGGTCAAAATGGGGAAAAAAATCATTGTGAGTCATCTATTTTGAGGTGATAAAATATTGTCTCTCTTTTTAATTTAAAAAATCTGTTGGACAGATTTCCTAAGCGTTAACATTTATGAAGCATTCGCTCTGTGCTAAGAACAGAATCACAGCAATGCATGTGTTCTTTATTACTAACCACAGCCCTATGAAACAGGTAATATTATCACACCCATTCTAAGATGAGGAAACAGTCACAGAGAGGCTAAGTAACTTGGCCAAGCTCACACAGCAAACAGGTGATGGAGCTGGGATTCTATCCCAGACTGCTTGATTCTAAAATCTGAGCCTTTCCTCCACATACTCCATGTGAACATACAGCTCTCCTGCAAAGAAATCAGTCTTGTAAAAGCTATACTAGTAAAAAAATGTAATTGATCCAGGCTACCTTTAGCACACAGGTGTAGTCAAAGGGCCCTGCTCGCTCAAAATGTCTTAAGAACGAATCATAAATATCAAACTATAAATGATGCCCACTCAGGTTCCCAACACTCAGCAGCCGGGAAAAGAAGCAACCGCACTAATAACCATTTACAGCCTAAAAAATGTCTTGGTCGCCGTGGTTCCTTTTCCCCCTTCCTTGACTATATTTGCTGATTCTGTTCAGTAAGCCCCACGCCCCTCCTCTGCTTTTATTGCAGTGAAATAGTTGTATTCTTGTTACAGGGTCTTTATTTTTATTGGCAGAAAATTCTCAGTCTACTTACTCCCTTGTATAAAGTTAATTTTAACTATAGAACCTATATCAATAATGTCATTTAAAGGAGGCTGCTTCCAATACACTCTGCAAAATGTCTGCTGAGAATTCCGGATCTCCTGGGGCACCGCCTCCCGAGCTTCCTTTCCCTCCTCCATCTGAGCACTCTCTGTTCTCTGGCCAGCTGCCTTCTGTTCAGCCCCTGCATGTTCTCCAGTCCCTGTTCTGTCTTAATGATAAGTAGGGTTTCATCTGGATCCCATTGGGGGGAGTGAGGTGTTTTGTTTTGTTTTTTTAATTTGGGTCCAAACAAAAAATGTACCTTTTAGGCAAACCACAGAATTTATGATACTTTGAGTTTAACAAGATGAAGTCAGCTCTCTTTGGCTACTGCCATGTGGCCAGGGTGGAGGAAGAAGGTGTCATTCTTGGACCAGTTCTCTTTCTGTCTGGTACCTTCCACGGGGACTCCAAAATGCCAGATGCCCGGGGTTATGGATGATATATTGTTGGGATGCACTGTAGCTGATGTGAAATGATTGTTTTGTTTCTTTGTCTTTTACTTTTTTTTTCGTAATTATGATGTTAATAAGTAGGACACATGGGATTTACCTTCTGTTAGAGAATTGCTTCCTTTCAGAAAGGTGGTCAGTCAGAATGGGTGTGTCCTCTCCCTGCTGGCTTACTACTGAGTTAGCTCAGGTTACCATGGAAAGCAAGCTGCTATTTTCACTAATAATTTAACTTATACCAAATATTTGACCTTGGAATCAGCAATTTACATCCTTGTAAAAGAGGTCACTTAGGGCATTTCACTGTGTAATCCTAGCCCCCATGTGGCGGCAGAGGAGTAAAAAGGGAACAAAGCTGGTGAAACACCATTTGAAACCATCTGAATTAGGAAATCATTTCTCTTCGACTTTGTTTTAAAAATGGAACCTACTTTAAAATGGTCCAGGAAGGCAGAAGGATGCAGTAAGAGTATGTAGAAATAGTGCCTCAAAAGCTCTGTTCCAGGGGACTGGAGGAACGTGCCTGTTACCACATTTGGAGGGAACCAGAAAGAATTTAGGTTTTCACTTTCCTCACTGCCTCTTTTCCAACACCTTTCCTTTAAACCTCTCGCCTGCCCTTTTATTTTGCGTCAATTAATAAAACTAATGGAGAGAAAGCACCTTTCAAACTTTAACCAGGAAACACAGGTTTTGCAAATGTGGGCTTGATTTTGGTGTGGGCTTTTGCTGTTAAAGACAATTATCAGGACGAAGCATTTGTATCTTCTTTTGTTTCCCCATGGCAGTTTGTCAGCAGTTATGATAAGTAGAGTTCCATCTGCCAGTAAAACTACGTTGCAAATTGCCGTAGAAATTAGCAGCTTTCATTTTTGCCTACATAAATAAATATGCGAAATAAATTGCACATAAATGCATCCTAAAAAATCACAGGTACACGGCACAGTTAAATGCCAATCAGACCAAACCAGAGACACATTGCGATGATCTCAGTTTTCAAACCTGGAAGATACACGAATGTGTTTCTAAATGAGAGAGGCAGTGTATCATGCTGCTGAGATAAAAACAGAAGCTGCCAGACACGCTGCACTGTGGCTTTATTCTCAGAATCCTTTGCCTGAAACCAGCTCTATCTTTCCTCCGTGTTCTCTTCTCTTCTTTCTCTCTCTCTCTCTCTCTCTCTCTCTCTCTCTCTCTCTCTCTCTCTCTCCCCCTCCCTCCCTCTCTCCATCCCTCCCTCCCTCTCTCCTTGCTGTCTTTCCCTTGCTCATTGTTCTCTCTCTCCTGCCTTTGATGCACATACGTTGTCACATTCCATTGACTCTCCACTCTTCTCTGTTCTTACACTCAAGCCTAGCGGTGCTTTCGCCAGGCAGCGGCAGCCTCTCCTACGAGTTTGAGTCATGTGTGCAGCCCAGTTTGATCGAGCGTTCCTTTTCTGCCTTTTCACTCTTACAAAAGATTAAAAGGTGGCGTCACATTGCTCCCCTGTTCCTTCCCGCAGGAGGGACTTAAAAGGGACAACAAAACTAATCACTTTCAATAAGCATTTTCTTGTTGGGGGCGAAAGAGAGAAAAAAAAGGCTGGGGGGTGGATTTAGCGGTGTAATTTGAGACCGGTGGTGAGGATTGGGGCGAGCTAGAGATGCTGCCCGCTGCTAACAAGGGAAGGAAGCCTTCAGCTGAGACAGGTAAGAGCGCCCATCGGAGGGTCTGACCGAGTGGCTTAGTTAAATCTCTGTTTTCACCGTTTTGTAATTGAGAAAGGCATCCGCAGCACAAGCCGATTTTTCAGTCGGCTTCCTTTTGTTTAACATAGAAAGTACCTGTATTAATTTTGATGAATTAGAGCATGCAGCAAATTCAATTGAAAATAGATTTGTATAGTAAATGCATTTACACTGAATGATTTCGCCTCCGTTTTATTTAAAGGGAGAGATGAGGAAGATGATTTTGATCAGAATAGCACTTTGCATTACGCTAAATTCTAAACAGCTAACGGGGGGAAATAATCCAATGGATCCTGTTTTTGAACTCCAGGACTTAAACCCTGGCCAAAGCTGGCATTTATTTTTTTTTTTCTTCTAACTGAACTTCTGATGCCTTATAATAATTTTTCATCGGAGGTTTAAGCGAAGGTAGAGTTTATTGAAGTCTAGCTGCTGGGGTGTGTTTGCTTTGGATTTTGTGGGTGAAGCGCTTCTTCTATCTGCTTAGCCTGTGTCAGGTTAATGTTTCACAAATAGAGATTCGGTGTTGTCCCAAATGACATATGAAGTTAAAACATCAGGTAAGGGCACGTTTTCGAAAAGGATCCCGTAAATAATTGGGATAACTGAATTATGACAGTTTGAAATCAGCATTAACTCTGGAGGTGCTGTTTGGTGAGCCTCCCTGTATTTTAAGTGGCTCAGTAATGAAGGGGGCTAATTATTAATCTCAAGTTGGAACTTTGCGTTACAACCCTATATACGGAATACCTTGGACTTCTAGTGACGGTGGCTTGGAGGAATCTGTTCCTTTTGTGCACTATGAATGAGAGTTGTGGATAATATTTGATGGCATTTCTCCTTTAAAGAGCTTTGGGCTGAAGCTTAGAAGGCTCACATCTATTTCAACATTGAACAAACACAAAATGCAGTATGTTGTAGTTCTCCCAGTGTTTGATTGTTGTTGCTGCTGCTGTTTTAAAGTTTTGATAATTTGTTTCTTACCTCAGTTTTCATAGATTTTGTGTACCTTGCCTCCACCACTATGATTTTTTGCTGGTATGAATGAACTGAGATTTGAGAATGCAAAAAAAAAAAAAAAATCTAAACAGCCAGAGTTGTTAATTTAAGGATGACAGATATACAAATTATATTCAGGTTTTACCTAGGATGTTACCTACAATATTTGAATTAATTTTTCAGTAATTTTTGTGGATGGGAAAATCTGAATATTAAAAGTACAAAATGCTCTTAAAAGAATTACTTCTGGATGAAATATAGAAAGGTGACTTTAATGCCTTTACAAGATTTGGTCCTAAAAAGAACTGTTCACTGTGGCATTGTTGAGTTCAGCAATCTCGCGTTTAAGAGGAGATTTATGTATCTATTTGTTGATGAGATTTTTTTCTTCTTCCCAAGTTTGCACATTGCACTTGCTTCTCAGTAGCTTACTCTGACATGTCGCGTGTAGCTAGATAGACCTTCTAGTGCGTTTTGTGGGTGCAGCCCTTGAGGCTGATTTTATGAGGGCATCAGGAGCTGCTGAATTTGGGCAAGTAGAACACTAAACAGGTGATGTTCTCACCACACCTCTTCATGGAGAGATCATCCCCAATGCAAGTTCCCTAGGGAAGCCCCCACACAGGTGTGGGGAAACTTAATTTTTCCTATCATGGTTAGAAGAACTGACAACAATGTTGACAACGGCAAAGAAACTGCTGTAGAATGTTTGATGTAATCACGCTGACGGTAGCATAGTGAGTTTTTAAAATCACATCACATGTAGTTTTTCTTGTTTCAACTTAAGAAACTTTGCAGCATCTTGAAGTAACTCTCCTCAAATTCTATCCACGTTTCTATGTTCCTTGCATAAAATCTTTTCTCTGGCTCTCACTGTACTGTCCTATTGAGTGCTACCCTGTCGTGATAAGGATGATTATTTCTTAAATAAGTGACAAGTGTTGAGAAGATGGCCCAGGAGAAATATTGTCTGCATTATATGTGCATTTAAATTGTATTTATGAAAAGACTTCTTCAAGGTGAGGAGATGATAAATTTGGAGTTGCAGCTGAGCTATTTGTATCACTGAACCACTATCCTAACGAGCTAAATAGAGCTAAAGTAGGCAGAAATCATGCCATTGTGAACTGGGTGGTAGTTTAGCTTGCAATTTTTAATCAGATGGTAACCAAAACTATCCTTACTCAAACTATCTGATTCATATAAATAGCATTTTTCTGACTTTTCCAGTAGATGTTGCTGGAGAGCAAAGAAAAGATCATTTTTTTATAGGGAAAAAAAAAGAAATGCAGTACACTTAGAAAAAAGCCAAGAAAAAGATCCTTCTCCTCAAACTCCGCTGATAGCATTTTGCATAATTTGCTAATTAATGAATTATATTGAATCATTACCTTTTATGATGTTCTATAGAAAGCTATTAAAACTTGAGTTAGAGTTTAAAATTATGAGATTATTCTCTTTAGTCCCTATATAGAATATCTGTTTGCTGTTTTCCGTTTTTAAAAAATCAAGTTAACTGCACATTACTATTCAGAACATTTCATCCCTGAATGCTGAAACCCTTTAACATGCAAATATGATGTCAGAGGAAGAACTGAAATAGAATACCCTGAGAAGAGTAATGATCAAACACATTATAAAAATATGCACCAGTTGCCAACATGTAATGAAATATTAAGAAATTAAAAGCATGCAACCTCTAAAGTAATAGAATTTCATTGCTCTGAGACTGTTTTCCCACTGAATATTAAGTGCTTAATAGATCTATCCGTAAAAAAACAATCGAAAACCTACATGGTTTGTCACTGAAGTTCTTTCATTATATGATTTTGAAAAATTAGCCCAATAGGATTTTCCTCAGACTGGGAAATGTAATTAGCATTGGATATTAAGTGCCAGATTTCCAAAGCAAGAGCTAGGAGGCTTGATGGAGGAGATAGGAATGCAAAGAGCAAGCATCCACGCTAGCAGCTGAGGGGACCCACACTGGAACTACTCTGTTGGTAATCACGCTGATAAAATGACAAAGGCATCCCAGGGGAGCCCAGGATTCTAGTACCCAGACATGTACTGATGCAATTTCAAGCAACCAGTGACCTCTATCTATGGGAATATTTATTTTTCGAAATGATCGATTAAATGATTTCAATTGTGAAAGAGAAGTGTATATGTATTTTTTTTTCCCAAGGCGGGGCGGGAGTGGGGGGGGGGGGCTTGGATGTACAAAAGCCTGTTCAGAGAGGGCAAGAGCATAACTTATGTGGTAGTGTTTCGGGGTTTTCTTAAATACTCCAAGCTCCTTTGTGGTGAATTTTTCTTTTGCATTGAAGACCTTCTTTGTCAGTTTTCATTCCTGAGGTGTGAAATGCTCCATAGGATGTTTTGATTTAACACCCAATTTATTTCTCTTTTCTGGGAGGAAAAAAAGCTTATATTTAGAAGGCCTGAGTGTCAGCTACTCTGATTTTGTAATTAGCACTGTAAGTCCACTGGGGTAAGGATGTTCCAATTTTTGGTTGTTGTGGCTTTGATTCAAATACATATTTTTGTATTTTTGTATTTTGCTTGACCTATAGTGGTCTTTTTTGTTACTCCATCTTTAAATAAGAAAAGCTTTATTACTTGGCGGGAGATTTTGGTTTCTTTTTCTACTTTATTTATAGCTCACTTTTTGGCGTTCTCTTATTTAATGATAGCTATTAAGCGTTCGCTCTATGCAGAGCACCCAGAGTGAAATGTGGCAAATGATACCTGTAACAATAATGACAACAAATGTCTGTTCTTTTGCTGAGAACCTTAGGAAGGTGGGAGATGTGAACCACACCTGCAGAATTGCCTAGCGGGTTAAAATGTGAGTCTTCATGCCTTTCTTAGGCGAGCAGAAAAGAAAAGGTTACTTCTGTTTATGGAAATCCTGAGGATGGTAGCCTTCAAATTAGGAGGATATGGTAAATAATAAAAATAATCCTTATGAGCAGAGTTAGATGGATTTATGAAAAACAATGCAAAAAAAAAACCAAATAACTACTTTCGTCAAGACTTGAATCACAAGTCAAGAAATTTAATAGCCACTGTAGAGATACGACCAGGCAGCCAATAGAGGGGTTTACTTGGTATGGGGGTGGGGGAATAGTGAGATTATGGGTCTCTACTGTGCCCCCCCACACTCACACAAGATGTTGAAATGCCTCCCAAGGAGTCCTCTGTTTTCCCATTTTAAATTATGGTCTCAAGAAGCTGATGTAACTAGTGGGATTTTGCTTTAGCTTTCTGGGATGTTGTTGAAAAAACAGTGAGAACTTCTAGTTTAGAGGCTAGAAGCCAGTGAATAATCTACAGCATTAGCCTAGACAGAGGTGATAAGGTTGAGAAACACTGTTGAGGGGAGGGAGAATGGCCATGAGAAACACCTTCCTATTATAATTATTGCAATTTCTTGTGTGTACTGTAGATGTCATGGCCTCATTAGGCAGGGATTTTGTGTCTATGCATTTGTGTTCATAAGAAAAGCCTTCACCATTCATCAGAAATGAGAGGTGTGGTTTAGAAGGTATGGTATTCTCTCCATACTATTTGGATATTATCATTGTTACATTCATCTCCCATTTCCTGACATTGATTAAGATGGATTTGTGTGATCTTTAAGGGTTTTCATCTCTCTGAAAAGGTATATACTTTATTTATGGGAATTAATTGCCTCCATGTCAGTTACTGTCTATAAACCTTGACTAACTTACCTTGAACTCTTGATGTCTGGCTATTTGACTGACAGCCTCAGCTATGGTCACTTTACTTACTCTATAATGGAAGTTGATATAGTAACATATAAAATGTTTTCTTGCAGCCAATAGACTCCATAATGAATAGGAGCGAGAGTAATTATTAGCACAATTAAGTAAGTGGAATGCCAGCCTTTTCCTCAGAAATTGATTTAGTCAGCCTGCTCAGGGGGGGCAGGGTTGCCAAATTCACCTTGGAACCAAGCTATAGATGAGTGTCTTGCCTTGTCTTCCAACCACTTTGATTTGATTTGTTCCATTTACTTTTTCCAAGCTTTTCATCTTCCCACCATTTTAATGCAATCAGAGATGGGGGGCTGCCCATGACATTCACACTTGACATTATCAAACACAAAAGGCATCACTCATACACTTGACTGCATTACAATGCAAGGGAAAAAAATAGATCCCAAAGGCTTAGAAATTATTGTTTCGTACCTTGAATGTAGGTGGATTTTTTTTTCTGTTTCCTCCAACCTGCCTCATTTGACTGGTTTGCTTCTGTGTGTTTGCAGAGAGTTCTGAAAACCCCAGAAAAATCAGCACTCCAAACCCATAATGTACACATCCTTATGTTCACCGGAGGAGGTGCATTAATAGGATGGAAATTTACAACTCTGTTATCGTTTGTTATTTGCTAGGCATCAGCCATATTTTGATGGAGTACCAAAGTTGAGCCCTGCAGAAAGCTGTTTTTTCACCATTTAGTTTAATTATTCTGACAGTCAGACAGTCCTGGCCACACCTTTTCCAGATTCACACATCTGTGGTCATTTCAGTCTGTCTGGTTTTGCTGGGTAGACCAGAAAACTGTTGAGCCCACAGCATCCTGTGTTTATTTACCCTTGAAATCTTTGTGTGTTGGGGCTGAGGGGAGGTGATGGTGGGGCTCTGAAAGTTAGTATAAATGTGTCTTGTTTACAATTCTGAACCTTGTAGACAAAGACAATTTACATCCCTCCCACACCCTACGTGTATGGCCACACTTGTGAGCTGAACAGATAGTATCAGACGGTAGTGAATTGCCTCGGTAGTATTACATCAGGCATCAAGATCGCTGTAGAACAGCTAGCTACATGGTTTCCTCAGGTTTAATATACTTCTGCAGCCTTGTACTTGGGAAGAATTTCTGTAATTGGAGACAATCTAGCAAGGAGAACTTTTTAAGCCATTGGAGGCCAAAAAAAAAGTTTTTGAGAAATGTGAGTTTATGGGCTTGAAAATGAATGGATTACAAATTTCTCTTAACTGGACAGAATCATAATTGCCTATGTAGCACAGTCCTGATGATCCAGGTTTTGAATTTCCAGCATTGGGGATTATCCAGATTTCTTCTCTGACTTTCCTATCTTCTCTCTAACTACCTGATGTGAATCATTTATCTAATCACTGGCACCTCTGTTAATGGCTTGCAAGGGTATATTTGAGCAGCAAAATCCAAACCAGTGAATTATCCTTCAGAAAAGCTCATTACATCAAAAGTCTGAGTAGGTAGGTTTTTGAAACTATTCACTAAAATTGACTAAATTTCATTTGGAGGGCATCCCTCTTTCTATTTACGTGGTAATTTACTGTGGATGTTAATAGACTGATATCTTACCCACATGTTTAAGTGACAAGAAGTAAATCAGCCTGAATGATGTCTAGTAACTGTTTTCATTGCCATAGTTATATGTATATATATCATTCTTCCTTATCACCTAGACCTCCACTGTGAATAGGCTATTTTAATGTTGTGCCTAGCTTGGATCAAGCAGCTGTACCTACTGCAGGTGATGAGAGTTCCAGTTAGCTTGGTCTTCTAGCATCCAATGCAAAAGTGGATTATTGGTGCCCTAACCCTACTGAGTTATTCTCTAGTTCCATTCCTATCCCATTTTCATCATCAGCTGGCTGTCAGTCTATCCTGATAAACTGTTGCTTGGGATTTGTCCCCCTGGCAGGCTTCAGAGTCCCAGAAGACTTTAAAGCCTCTCGTATACCAGAATTGGGCTGAAATGGTGAAAGGATAGAGAGTTTGGCTGACTTTCCCTTGGAGATTGTAATCACGGAATAGGCACAGACATTGCCAGTGACATCTGACTTTGCAGAACTGGGCTCAGTATTCCATCTACCGAATATCACTACAGAATCAGAATTTGATTTCCTTTCCTATTCTTATACATCAGTTATGGCTCAGGCATTTTCAAAATCTTGTGGCCATATCTGCCACTCTGTATCAATGTCTTATCAAATAATACACTCTTCTCTTATACCCTCTTTATTTGACAAACATGTCTATAAATAATTGGCTGCCCTGCAAGGTGCCTAATCAAACTTCACAAGATATTTCTATTTCTAACTCTTGTGTAATGTAATGTAAGTGATAAAGTATATACTATGTAATATAGTTGCACAAATACATAGAGGGCAAAATGTATTATTACTCTCTTGATATGAAAAATATTCTCTTTCCACTTGATTCAAATTGAGTTTATTCAAAGACAATTACTTGAAGCTTTAAAATATTGAAGTGTAGTGTTTGATGTCATAATGGCTGATAGTTTTTAATCCATATTTTAAATTATTATTTGAATAGTAATATGGTACACAAAACTGAAAATGGAAAACCTGAGTATCTAATAGACAAACTGATAAATCTAGCCATGAATTCTGAGTACATAGGAAATGTTTCATCATTATGTGGGTACGCACATGTATATGTGCATATATACTCATATATTTACATTCAAGGCACTCCCTTTAGGTATGGTTACTATGTATTGTGTGTTTATTTCTATCTCTGTCTCTATAAATTATATATGTCAATATTTGTCTCTATAGCTATATTCAAGAAGAGAGAATGGGTGCATTCCTAATAAGATAAAATGTGGATATATTCCTGATAAGATATTGTAGTTTTTTCAGCTGACAGTGTTACTTTCCCACAACCTTCCATGCCATGTGCTAGTTACCAGGGTTGCCAAGATTAACCAGATATAACTCTTAAGCTGTTCATGACCTAGCCCTACATTAGCAATTAGTTTAATGTTGCATGTTTGGCTCATGGATATATTAACATAGGAAACCTTGATAGAAAAAAAATGCAAAGGTTACAAAGTCACCTGGCCCTCTTTAGGTACGTCTGTACTTGACAGGTTTTGCCTGGTAGGAAAAGGATTGGAAAAGAAATAGAGCAAGTGCAAGTATCATTTTGACGAAGAAGATTCTCATAGAAAGTGATCAAGTCCCAACAAAAAATAAATAGGGCTTTATGGAAACACCAGACCCTCTAACAAATTAATAAATTAATTTATTTATTAATCAATTTCCCTTGATTATTGGCAAGTCACAGATCAAAGACAGGGCCAGTTTGTCTGATACTCACTATACCATGAGTTCTGTACCACACGAGAAACGCGAAATGCTGTCAGCTTGCTTAATATCAAACATGCATGTATAAGGTTTTGTTTGAAAATGTATGCAAAAACCTGCATCTATTCTCTAAAATGAAATGGGCGGATGTGGTTAAAGTTCTTCTCAGGCCACATGGCATTTGTGACGTATATGTTTTATGTGTTTGTAAATGCATATCTATGTGATTTATATACACATACATATAGTCTCTAGAGGTCAGTAGAATGTAAGAAATGGGCAAGCATTCACATCTAGATGGGACCTAGAGATTCTGGGGGCCATTTTTCAAATGATAAAATGGTGATAGTTGACTAATGATGTTAGGAACTAAATATCATTAATCAGTGTTAACAAAAAAAGTCATGTCACTCTTGTTCCTGAAATGAATCTAATCTATTTGTTTTAAGCAAATTTCAGATAAATGAACATTTACATGGCAAGAATCTTGACAGAAACCCAAGCTGTAATTACTTTATTATGGTTTATTATAAGACTTACTCTCCAGAACCATTTTTGAAGATATTTTTAATGTTACCAGAACAAAGTAGTTAATTGTTTTTAAACACTTGTCTTTTACATCCAAAATACTATTTCTATTTTAGCTGCCAATTCAGTCTCTTCAGCACTAGAAATGAGTGATTTGATGATTTACAAGCTGTAATTCTATTTGTTGTTATGAGCTAAATGTCCCTGATGTTGGAAAATATATGAGAAATTTATGATTTATATATAAAGCTAAAATTGTTGATATTTCAGAAAATAGCTGCACAGTTGAGCATGTTAAGTTTTTCTCTAGAAAAGTTGTGCACAAATGGTATAAAAAATGATGGCATATAAATATGAACTATTTGACAGTAGAGTTGCCAGTGCCTCTTACATACCATCCTGTACAGTCAGGCTTTAGATCTTGGCTGACTTGAGAAAGAATGATTATCATTTAGTTTAGGTTGCAGGCCATGAATCAGAACTTAATGTGGCTTGCACTCATTAATATCACTCATATTTGCAACAAATCTATCTATAATCTATTCCCATATTTGACTATTTTCACCATTGTGGATTGCTTTTTTATCTCAGTTTTCTCCATGTTAAATCCTAAACCAGGGTGGCAAACAGAAAACCCTGGAGGGAAACAGTCACCAAAAAATAATATGAGGTGATGGGGACAGTGAAGAAGGCATTGTCATGTTCACATGCAAATGCACACACATACTCCCACAACCCCCAACAATAACAACCTGTGCGGTCTTTAAAACTGCTTATTAAGCATTTTTTATTGAATGATCATGTGTTGTATTGCTTTTTTCCAATTAACTTCTCATTTATTTGAACGACCAATATTTCTTCCTTATATCCTTATATTCATTTTCTTTTTTTTTTCCATTGAGGTAACATTGGCTTACAAACTTTATATGACTCAGAGGTTCTAAGATCACATTCTCCAGATGTGTGTTACCACACCATGCCCACCACCATCAGGACTACCCAAAGTCTTCTACCATAGCCCATTGGGCCTTCTCCATACTCTGTTCTCCATCCTTCCCCTGCCTCTCTGGTACTCTCAATTCTGCAATTTAACTGCAATTCTGCAGTTAAAGACTTTTAAGGTTTGTTATTTATTTGTTTCTGTCTGATTTTTGGTTTTATTTCTCTGTATTCCACATATTAGTGAAACCATGTGGTGTTTGTCTTTCTGCTTCTGACACCTTTTGCTTAGCATTATCCTCTCCAGTTCCATCAATGTTGCTGCAAATGGCAAGACACTGTTGGTGGGATGTAGACTGGTCCAGTCCCTATGGAAAACAATATAGAGGCTTCTCAAATGTTAAAAATAGATCTACCATATGATCCAGCAATTACACTCCTACATATCTATCCAAAAAAAATACAAAAACATTAATTTGAAGGGATATATGCACCCTTCTGTTTATTGCAGCACTATTTACAATAACCAAGTTATGAAACAGCCTAAGTGTCCAAGGATAGATGAGTGGATTAGGAAGTTATGGTATATATACACAATGGAATACTACTCAGCTATAAAAAGCATGTGGCATATTTAAAAGAACTTTAGGCTTAGAGTAGTTTCACTCATCACCAAGAGATCCCAGTAGACATTTGATAAATACTGATGGAGCACTTACAATGGATAATCTACTTTGCTGCCAAATTATTAAATGAGGAAGATGCAATATATTTCCTGTCCTCAAGTTTACAATGTAATTGGCTGCTCCCCAGGCACCATCTCCTCTTCCTTTGCATTCCCACATCTTCCCTTTCAAGTTTCTTTATTCTCTGTTCTTTCTACAGAATTCCTTTCAGTTCTTCCAGCTTTCATAAACATGTCTTTGCAAACACTCATCCTATTTTCTTTTCCCAATGCTCCAACTTGTCCTGGGCTAACTCCTGTTGTCTTTTGGGTCTCAGTTTAAATGTTGCTTCTTCTCAGAAGTTGTCCTAGACTACACCTCCCCTGGCTCTAGATCAGTAGCTCCACTCTGTGACCCTATAACAAAGTATTTATTTATTACAAAACTTCTCAATTTATATAATCACTTGTTTAATTTTCCATTTTCACATAGGCTTTTTAGTTTAAATAGGGTAGGAACCATGTCTAGTTGGCCATTCATGTATTTTGATGCCTAGTAAAATATCTGCAAGCATACATTTTATTTAACCAGTAACTCCTTTGAACAAACATTTAAATACATAAATAATCACAGCACACTGATAAAGCGGAGGTGTCACATTTTCAAGAAACAGGCAAAGATAGACATCCTTCTCTGGACCCAATTCTTACTCAAGGGACAGGTCCAAGTAGCTTTCCATGTCACTTTTCTGTTCACTCTCCTTGTCTGAATTGTATAGATCCAAATCCCTAGATATAGAACAGAGGCATCTTTCAGTGAAGGAAACTGGACACTTTTTAGTTGTTTTTTCTCCTTAAACTCTAATCATGTTACTTGGTAGATGCCTCTGGAAGAAACCAAACAGTGCTGACACCCTCTGTCCTCTCTAGTGGCTGGTTTCATGTCTGGGGGCCTTGGCTGTCAGAGCTGCTCAAGAAGAGCCCAGATGGCAAGACAAGTAAGTGGTTACTCAGGGTCGATCGCTTTGCTTGGAACTGGTGATTCAGAAATAATAATGCAGAATAAAAATATATTTGTGTTATTTCAGTTGGGTCTAGACAACCAGGTCACTTTATGTGAGTACCCCTTCTCACTCCCCCCACCCCACCAGTCATGCCTTGTCTGTCCTCTTTAGGTGTTTCCATAATGTCTTTTTTATTTGATACATTGGTTGCTTGTAATTGAAAGACCCTAGTGAGTGCTAGTCTTCCTTTAAATACACTGTGACTTCAGTTTGCCTCCCCAGATTGTCCCCAGATTTCCACACTGCCATTCTCTGTGGATGAACATGTCTAGATAAATAAGCAGCTTCTGGAACTTGCAGCTCTTGTCAGAGCCTCTTCTACAATTCTGTTTATTTTTTAGTTGATCATTTCAGTCAAGACTTAACCTCGAAGTGGAAAATTACTCTCATACTCACAAATGGATTTGGCATGAAGGAGTGGACAACCTTAATCTTTTATTCGCTGCATTCTAGTTATTACTCCCTTTCAATTTACAAATGTATGATGAGTTTGGGGAAAGGTATGAGGAATATGGTATAAAGGGCATTCAGATATGGTATCTTCTCCTTATTAGTACTTTTAATTACATTCTGCCTTTATCATCTAACCCTGTACTCTTTTTGCTTATTATCACTGTTGTCTAAAGAAGGGAGTGAATATTTTACAGAAAGTATAAAATGGGATTGTCCCTGTGGGATTATATGATTGAAGCAGCATTAGAAAATTATTACTTAAGAACAATGGAGATGTGGGGCCTCCCTGGTGGCACAAGGGGTTAAGCACCACACTATGAAGTAATCCACAGCCTCTGCAGCACAAGTTCGATCCCCAGCCAGTCAGGGAGCAACCCACATGGTGCAGCAGACCTCTCCTGACTCACCCTCTTCTCCCCTCAGCAGTGTATTTTAGTCAATCTGCCTGTTCAGTTTCCCACTCTGTCTGTGTTGAATCCTTTCACCACCCGCATCTCTGGCCTGTATCCCAGCTCTTGTATGCATAAATAAATAAATCTTTTTAAAAAATGGAGATTTAAGGCAGAAATGAAACATACCTGGTATAGCTTGGGTGATGGTAGTAAAGAGGCGCTTACTATTGTTCTATAATTTGTCAGTATTTGCCGTTATCAGGAATTGTGTTTTTTAATATTGTGTCAGATAAGTAAAAAGAGTAACATGTATAATTAGTAATAAAGAAATTATTTTCTTCATCATTGGTAGAAACTTAAAATATCAAGTAAAACAGTTTTCCTAAAATCCATTGTCTTTTTATATTACACAACACAAAAACCTGAAAGCCATCCTGTAAGTTCTTTAGATAGCACTTTCATCCAAATCAAAAAATAAAATCATTATTTTAAATCATAGTAAGAAATATTAAAAAGTTGGTGAGGTCATGGTCCTGTTGAGAATATGCAGATTAAGCCATTTGGGCTCGAGTCTGCTTAACTATTTTGATTTTTGGCCTGTGTCTTTACCCCATCTTTGCTTCTGTAAGACTAATGTCAGGATACTCCTGCAAATCCACTCCTGCATCTTTTGTGAAAACTTATGCAAACTATTACATCATATTTGTTTTTGAACAAGAAAAAAGTCTCAGAAACAAAGGTAATCTTTGAAAATGGAATATACTGGCCATGAGAAAATATACTAAAGTTGTAAAGAATTACAACACCTCAATGCGGGGGGGTGTGGGGAATTACAATTGAGTTAGACGATTTTACTTCACAAAAATATATACAGTTCTAAAAAAGTGGACCTTTGGCTTTTAACTTGAGTTTATTTTGCAATTTTGAAAGGGCTTGTGGATTTGTTAATATTAAATTGGTAATTGTTGAGCTCTGAGGAAGGATGCAACATCTTTAGTCTGGCTTATTACAGTGTAAAATATGGATTGTCTTTACCCTAATGGCCTCTGAATCCTATTACCATCCCATTAGAGAGTGTGGGATTTTAGTAATTCTGTTGTTGTTTCCAGTGGGCAGTGAATATAATGGGGAAGGGCAGGGGTTAATGCAATTCATCTCTTTTAATACTTGTATCTCCGAGTCCCTTATCACTCACAGTGGATTCATTGGGGTTCCCATACTCACACACACACATACACACACACACACACTTCTTTTTTGCCTTTCCTAGTCAGAAGAGTTTGGAGAGGGGAGTAATTTGGTGATTCTTAGGTTTAAATAGAATTTTAGCTATTAGCTTTTCATAAACGGACGATAAATAAATAAGGTGGTGCCTCAGCTTGTTGTGAAACAGGCTGTAGCTCAGAAAGATTTTCAGTGCCTGTCTTTGTGCCAAGAATAGTATTGAAACAGCTCTTCAATCAAGATCATTTATAAGGCCTTTTGGAAGCAGAAGCATGAGACAAGCGGGTCGGATCAATGCCTGCTAGTGTTCTGGGTATAATGTTTCCATGTGTTCGCGGAGACAGCTGTGTCCTGGGCCCTAGTAGTACTAGTCAGAGGAATTGGGAAAGATTTCAAACTGATAGAAATTAGATTCCTTTAAAGAGAAGTTTATGAGCAACGGTTAATTCCCTACATATTAGACATATGCAGTAGATGTACGTGAATGATTATGTATCCGTGGTTTTATTCATGAAGTTTGTTTTTAGCTAATGCAGCTTTTTTGGGAATAAATACGAACATCAGATTACTTCTCAGTATGTCAAAACAAATTAGTTTCCCACAGTGATGCAGTGAAAGGTGTAACTATTTTCCCTTTTTATGTGTCAGAAAGCATTATTGGGACTAGGAAATTCCTACTGCCCCCCCCCTCCACTTCGCCCCCTTTGACCATGAGCCTGGTGGTTTGCAAAGGTCTGGTTTAATGCACTGGCGTGGTCACCTAGAGCTTCAGCACCCCCCTCTGCTGCCATTAATGAGAATCGCATGCTGAGATCCAAAGAGGCATCTACATCTACGCTCAGAAAAAGGCAGGGAATGGCAGGAGGTGATCAGACCATTTCAATATGTTGAAAGTGAGTGATATTCCCAGGGTTTATTGTTCACCTTCTCAGAGAATTAAGTTTCCATATATTTCATCATAAATGGAACAAATGTGCAACATAATTGCAACATGAAAAATGTCTGCTGAAGGGGAGAAGTCCTATACTGTGAATAAACAAACAAGGGTGTAAAATAGTGACACTTCATTAATAAAAAAAAGAGAAAGTACCTGGAACTCTGAATTTTTTTTTTTAAGTGCTGGATGACAAAAGTAAAAAACTGGTGTTTTGGGGGAAATTTCCTCATATCTTTATGTTCTAAATACCTTGATTGCCCACTTAGGTATAGTTCAAGGACGCAGCCTGGTTGGTGACTACCTTAGTGTGGAATAGTTATCTAGGATATTCATGCACTGAGTTTTCCTAATCTCTAAATACCACATTTCTTTCTAGACTGACTGTGATAGTATTATTTTTTTTTTTTATTTTTTTGCTATTTTGGCTGTGTTGAGTGAATTCCATTGTAATTAGGAAGCTATAGATAAAATTAGTTTCCCTTCCAATGAATTGATAAGTGTTATTAACGAATATCATTTCCTTTTCATTCTTACTTGTGGGCTGCTTTTCAAAGTTATTTTGTTTCCACTATTAGGAAATTCAAACAAACACAAAGGAAATGAAATAGAAATCTACTGTAGGTAGATGCTGCTGTAATGGTTATTCTTTTTTGTGAAGTACATCTATATGAGGTCATTTTCAGAGAATTATTTAACCTCTAGAAGGGACATGCAGAACCTATGTAGAGTCACATACTGTTTTGTGAAGGAAAATGTGGAGGATCCTGGTTATTCAACAAGTGCAGTATGGACTTCTGATTTTCATTTATTTTTGTTTCCCAATTAAATCATCTTGTACCTTTGCTCTTAAAATTTCTCCCCAGACCAGGCAACAAATGTAAAAATCAAATGAGCATCACACTTTTCGATGAGAGAATGATATCATCTTTATTATCTTCACAACGCAACATACTTGTCATTTGTTGTCTCTGTCTCCCCTTAATGTGTCTTGAATATTAGCACATTAGTAAGGAAGTTTGACACTTTGTAAGACAAGTAGTTTTGTTTGTTTCTTTGTTTTTTTCTTTAAGACACTCATATCAGAATTCAAACGAGTATGTGAATTAGGTGGAATCTGCAAAAATGCTGAATACCACATTTTATGCCACAGACCATCCTATATTTTCTTGGAAACTTATTTTCTCTTCAATAAGTTTATGATAGTAATAGAAATTATAAATTAGCACATTTTAGTTAATCACGATTTCTAGCTATAAAGATATAATAGTTCTTGCAGGAAATTTAGAAAGTCCAGAATAATAATAAATAATTAAAAAATCACCTATAACCCCACTCTAGTCTGTTTTATAATACATTTTTAAAAATGAATATTTCAAAATTCAGGATTTGGTTTCAGGAACTTACTGTTATAGTATGGAAATTCTCTGTACTTTGAGTAGCTCTCATATACGTTGTGTTAAGATTCTACCAGTATATGCCTTAAAAATCATAACTTTAAAAAGTAACTTTTTCTAACCTTTATTTAGAAAGATCAAAGCATATATTTGTTATACAATAATTTGGTAAAATATAGAATGGAAGTAAAATTATTTTGGAACACCATGGTAGCATAATAACTACTGCTATATTTGTCAATTTTTATTATTTTGTCTTTGTAATACATATTAATAATGATTTTAAAAATTTATGTCTTAATTATTTCTATTGAGGTTTTATACTTGATCTCTCAATGCATTCACTTCTCATTACTTAATATTCTTCTTAGTAACATTTTTATAAAGTAATGTCCTGTTTTCTAATCTGTAAGTACTTTATGTTTTTTAGGTTATAGTTAATATCTGCTGGTTATATTCATTGCTAATATTTTATCCCAGTAATTTGTTTTTAATTTGATTTTGTCACATGAAGTTTTAAAAATCTGTATGTAGTAAGGACTTTTAAGATTTTAGATAACTTAAATTTGTTATCAGGCAATCCCTCTTACAATGCCAGATAAATTCTACTTTCTTCTACAAATTTGAAAGATGTTATAGTAACATTAAGCTTTATAATGCATTAAAAATGTGTGTGTGTGTGCCACGAGGATCTAATTTCCCCTATATTTAGTCTATTATTATAATTTTCTCTGGTAATCTATGTCAAATCTTTTATTCAGTTGATTCTTTTCAGGGCGTTTTTCCTCTGAATGATGTGCATACATAGCAAATACAACTTTACTTTTGCTATATAAGGTATGTATACATAGCAAACAAAACAGTATAACACAGTTTTGTTATACTAAGTTTATACTAAATTTGATGTTAATAGAGGGAAGCTCCTCTTTTTGTTTTTCTTCTCTTCAGAATATAACAATCGTATTTAATATCAGAGTCTTGCTATGATAAAAAAAAACTTTCAGACATACATTTATATACAAAATGAAATTATATTAAGTGTTTATCTTAATTATCCAATCATATGTGCACATAGAGAAGGAAATATCATCTTTTTTCTCTTTAATATAAAGTTCTTTCATTTGTAATTGTTATTTTTTTCTTTTTCTCTAAAAACATTATTACCTTTGGAATATGTGAGTGAGTTTTGACCCATTTCTCCTTGATCTGTCTTAATCAGGCGTTTTTTTTTAGAATTTCATAAAACTTCCTTATGCATTTCCATTCAGCAGTAGAGGAAATTTCTCCCACATATACCTTTTTTTCTTCTTGAGGAAACACTGTTAAAAACAGCTCATTATATCAGTCTACCATGACCAATTTACGTTTTTTGGAAACACAGCTACAGAAAATGCAGAGCTGCTCTGACACGACTGATTTTAATACCTGTGTGTGCCGGCCGTAAATGCACTAAGTGGGTGGAGGAGCAGTGACTGCTCTGGCTTTCTTGGGATATGATTTCTATGATATAATCCATAAAAAACAGTCTTGCACCAAACTCTGCAAAGAAAGGGTTCTTTGGTGGAATAGGTATGAGAAATAAGTCATATGATAGCCTTTCTTGGCATTTTGTAGTAACTATTATATTAACAGCACTGACAGTTCTACAGTAAAAAAAAAACTTTCGTATTTGCTTAAATCTAACTTCTCCCATGTTTAATCAACGGCATAGAGACTTGATGTTACTTTTCATGGGTATCGGGAGAGGGGTTTATTTGGTTTCATTTAGGGGTAAAAGTAATACCTGTTATTCAACCAAATAACATGTGTTGAACATTCAAATCATTCAAACATCATTCCAAACAATTTCAGTTTCCTATGAGTCTTGCTGCTTTTAGGTGTGGCATGAAGAGTTCTATTCAGATCTTTAAAGGCAGAACTCAAAAAATTTTTCTCACTGATTTTTTTCATGATGTATGGTAGTTGTGGTTACAGTAACCCGTATTATACAATCATCATACATAGTGAACAATTTTTGCCTGCAAAATGGGGACAGGAACATGCAGAAGGTTATGTTCAGCAGTAATGATGCATATAAATCCCTTAATACAATTTCTACACAGAGTAGCCACTTACAAAATGATAGTTGGCATTACACTTAATAATCACTAAAAAGAAAAATGAGCAGGACATATTCCCTATTCTCAAACACCCTAACAGTGGTGCAATAAGAAGTAACCATTTCATAATGCTTTGCAATTTACATATATTTTAATGTGTACTGTTGAGAGGATAAGCATCTAAAAAAAATAAAATAGAATAGGAAAATGCAGCAAGGAATTAGGAATCAAATATACAGCAGTTCTCAGGGGGGTGTTCTATTCCACGCTGCAGTATATGCCAATACAGAATGAGGAGAAATATACTTCCCTTTTCTATGAGGATTTTACATGGAAGTGGCATTGAAGGCTGTCACATTGATGGGACTGAAGCAAAGGCACATCCAAGTTCAGTTGCTCAGCTTCAAGTGCTTACCGAGTTGGGCTTCTTCTGTAATAACCCTTTTATAGAATGTGATTTTAACAACATCCCCAGTTGTCCATGCTTCTGTGTCTTGTTGACATCTGACTTATCAGTGGGTAAATTTCCTATGATGACTACTAGAGCGTTGTTTTTTCTCCTTGGAAGTGAAGCCCCAGCTCAGCGAGAACAGTGTGGAAATGTGGGTAAACCCCTTTATTACTTTATGTCTAGGCTACTGTAATTCTCCATTCGTGGGTCTTCTCAACTATGTTATTTATAGCATGCAACTTAAAAATATAAGGCAGACCAGATCCTTCCTGGCATTTTGTCATATCAGCATATTTAAAACCATCAATTCAGTCCTTGTATGGGTTACCCATAAAATTTTCCATTGATTGTGAAGTTGTTTTACTCATGCAAATGGTGCCTTTGAGATGTAGTTTCATTCTGCCTGTCTCAGGGATTTTTCTTTCACTAAACCTTGGCCACTTCTGTAGACTTAAATTTGGAAATTTTGATTATGCCCCATGAGGGCTTGAAGTGAATATAGGCAAAGTTATATTGACAAGTTTTAGCTTTTATTATATTATTAAAGATAAACTCTTTGTCATTTCAACAATATGCTTTACAGGTTTGAAAAATATGATTTCTGTTTCATGTCTTTTCCTATCATAATTATAGTATTGTTAAGCATGTTCTATAAAACGTTTAAGAAAATGTGATTTACATCACATTTTTATTTTGTAACTTACTAAATAATGTAGTTTTTTCATTTAACAATTATTTCCTAATAATTTTTTATCAGTTGCTCACTGTTCATTGGTGCTACCATAGTTTCTAATGATATGGTAACAAATAAAACTGTGGATTTTATCCTCTCCCCTGATGGAGAGTAGAATTCCTTTAATTTTGGAACTATTATAAAAACCACGATTTTTGGCCTTCGCTGAATCACTCAACATTATTTGATCTGGTTCTCTTTGTCCATTCATCCTAAGAATTCAAGTGTTTTTTTTTTTTTTGTTTGTTTGTTTGTTTTTTAAGGGTATAGCCTTGGAGAATCTTTGCATATTTTGTTGCCTTTTGTAGAAATTCTTCTAATCATTTATCCCTAGCTTGATCATCTATGTACATATATTCTGCTTCTTTGTTTGGTCCCTTTGAAATAAGACTTTCTCTGAACTGTGTTTGTGGGTTATAGGCTGTGTCCGTTACCTAACCCTATACCTATGAGCCCAAGACTGTGGAATTTTAGACAGTGTTCATTGCTCTTGTCTCCTCTTTTCTAGAAAAGAAGTTGGAAATTAAGTTAAATCTTTATTTTTAATCTTCACACTAGGGTTTGTACATTTGCTTTAGTGCATCCTTTGTGTCTGTCCACTCTCCTCTGAAACATTCCTGAAATTGGAAAGCATGTCCCTGGTTACAGCTATTTTGTTCAGAATTTTGACATAAACTGCCGTTGTACATCTCTGCATATCTTGGAATAGGTCCTGATAAAATAAGAACGCTTGTTCCTTTCTTCTCTCTCATCTTAGCAAAATACCCATGTTTTTGGTACACCATGTTCATCCTCTCCTGTAATACCCCTGAATGACAACCTCACGTAGATGCAGAGATGACCTGGCCTAACGCTTTTTTCTGATCTGTGACTTTTCATGCATAGCCAGGCATCAACTTTCTTCCTCAGACATTCTTCCCTCCTTGGTAGAAAGAGCATTATATAGAATTCAAATAATTTTTACATATACAGTATTTTAAAAGAAGTTAATTTAACTTAAAATCTGCTAGTAGATTAGAAATCTGGCTTGATGCATCCACTGCTAAAATTAAACTGTATTAAGATCATAGCATCTAATGCCAGGTGCCAACTTTCTGTTTCCTTCTGTCTTTAGCCAGCCAGTATAGAAGTTGTATTTCTCATTGATAGATAGCATAAGACTTTGCACTTCAATGCAATATGTGAAATGCAAATTTGGGGAAGCACATGGTATTTTATTTTAATCTTTAAAATATATAATCTATAAAAATATAATGCTTAGTTCTAACCCTCATGGGAGTATAGTAACTGAATATGGTTCTAGTTGCCTGAATGGTCATCAAACAAATCCCTCTCTTTTAGATATTATAAATCAAATTCTATCAAGACAGTAATCGATTTAGAAGTAGTCTCCATCCAGCTATCCTTCTATAAAAATATGTAATTTTCATGTGTTTGGTTTAATATTAAAAGACAATCTGTCATTAATTCAAAAGAACATTTTTTAAAGCTTGGAATCTGAATTGAATGCTCTTCAAGTAACTGATTTTTGTGGCACTCGCCAGTGTTCATTTTTATAAAGATTCAGACAGTGGAGAGAAAGAAATGTGTACTTCCTCTTCTTTCACACAGAAAGAACTAACCTCATGCAGTGATTGTCTGTCTTCGATCATATGTTATCTGAGGTGACTGAGAAGAAATTCTGATCAGTTCACCTATGTCACATTATTTTTGATAAGCCAAAGCCCTTGCAATTTTACTTAAAAAAAACATATTAGTAAATAAAAGACTGTTTCTGGCAGTTTGAAATGTATTATGTTTGTTTTGACCCCAAAGGTGTCAAATCTTGGTATGGTCCCCAAACTGAAATTTCTCATCCGAAACTGCCAGAAACTATCAGTGCAAAATCAAGAATCTCTCTTTGAGTCCTTCATTTGGACAACATCAATCTCAAGGATTTAGGATAATCGCCTCACCTTATTATCAGATAAATCTCCCTTTACGTGGGTAGCCACTATCTCTCAAGGAAAGGAAAGACATGCTACCAGGAGACTAAATGATCAAAAGAGAAATTAGTAAAACTGAATCTAAGGACTGTAGGCAATAAAATGACATTTTCTCGTTGTTAGTCACTTAGAATCACAGGAACTCTTAGCCGAGAAATATCTAGCCCAAAGCCAGCCTTTGAAATGAAGGGAAACTGAGGCCAAGAGGATGGAAATGACGGCATATTCAGACTAGGAAGCTGAGGAGAACTGACTCTGATGTTTGTCCCTGACCAAGATTTATGACATGAAATCTGACATCACCAGCATTCCCAGTAAATAGGCCCATTCTGAAACAAAAGGTTAATTTTCAAACCAATTACTTTCTCAAAAAATACTAGCCCTCAAGCATTCTTGAAATATTTCTTGTATTGCTGTTCTCATTAAAGAGAATAAACAGAGAACCATTTGGATTTCTTCAGTTGTTTAGTATTCCTTTAGCAACTTCAGACTTATTTGTGTCTGAAGAAGGAAGCCTTTTATATCAAAACATGACATATAAACTAACTGCTGGTTTTGACATTGAACTTCAGATCTAGGGTTGTAGGAGTGTTTGCACTTAATGTTTGTAATGTGCAAATAGATCCTTGTTTAAATCCTCAGCAAGAACAGCCTTGTATAAATGCTTAGCCACCATCTCTCCCCTCATCCTCTCCCTCCAAAAAATAAAATAATGGAAGAAAGATTCCATTATTGCCACTAAACATGGGGATTATTAGAAAGTCAGAAAGACTTTAATGTAAATGTAATTGCTGTGTGTAAATGTTCACATCTATCTAAGAGTATTGTCATCAGAATGCAGACCCTCCCTACCCTTATTTAGTTTTCTTCTTTTGATATGAATTCTTCCCTCAGTGCTGCCTTGCCTGTTTTCTTCAAGTGCAATGGCAAGTTTTATGATAAATGACTCAACAACTATTGGGAATGATGAAGGAGTCAGCAACCCTGATTTAGTGCTAATTATGTACCAGAGAGCTTACTGTCATTATCTCAAGCAAACCTTATTTAATTATTTAACAAAATTAAATATCATCACTTTTTTTCCAAATGGGGAGACTAAGACCCTGAATGCCTACTTCATTTCTTTGTGCAATGTAGCCAGCAAGCAGGGAACCACTTTGATATGGCCATCCCCCTGTGTTGCCTGTTGTACTGCACAGTCTTCCCCAGGACACCCCTACAGCCCTTAGTTCCAAGAATCTCTTTGGCAGATTCCCACAGATTACATGCTCTGTTGTTTCATCAGTGAATTGTCTGCATTAATAGTAGGGGAAACAATACTCTGAGATATGCAGAAATCTCTCTTCTTCCATCAAAAATTTTGTGTTCAGATTTTAAGGAACAAATCCAAAGCAATCAGTTTACCTTCATAGGACACAAAACAGGTCTAGAGGTACCAAGAACACATGGAGAGACCATTTTAGAGTCTTGCTTTACCAAATCTGGCATTAAAGGAAAGGCTTCATGGTGTAGGCCTCCCGATTCGGTTCCCATCTTCTTGGAGTTATTAGCGCTTCTTCTACCTGAAGTAGTGAGAAGGGGGCAAGTTGCTGGGGCATCAAATGCATATTTATAATACCCCTTTAGATGTTCTAGAAATGTCATAGAGTTGCCCCTAAGTAGACCCTAGAAAGATTTCATGCAGGACAGACTGAGAAGACTTTGATGCCACAGGAGTCCACAGGCATTTTGAGAAGACAATGAGAAAGGGTGTTATAGCATGATTAATATTTATACACCCAGATATTATTCCATAATGATTCATATCTGTGATGTCATGCTCACTTGTTATCATAAAGCTGCCATTTTAATTTTAAGGTCTGTGTGAATACTATCAGTATTTCTATATTCCGCACACACCTGGCCACCGCGCCCTCTTCTTCCGAAATGGTGCGCACACAAGCCTGCGAACGTGCTGCTCTCTCGCAGCTGTCTGTGAGCCAATGTCTCTCCGACTCTCGTTTCCCATCCCCAGGCTATTCCCAAGTAGAGAGTGTTGACTGAGAGAATGAATGAACAAATCCATTGAATGACAGGAGTCAACAGGCTCTCATCCACAGCACATGTTCAGATGTGGGAACCCTCTTGAAGTCAGAGTGGCGGGTTCACGGAGAGCAGTAAAGCCTGAAGGAGCCGAGTGGCACCAGCTGGTGGACAGCGTCCGTGGGCTGCTGTCTGCAGCTTTCCTTTTTCACTTTGCCTATCAGGAAAGCAGACTGATTCTGCATTATAAGTGTGTACATTAGTGGAAGGCATATGGTTACAACATTTTCTTATTTACCTTCTGTAACATGAAATTTGGCATTTTAGTCCCCAAATAAAGGATTGAAAGGAGCGCACCCGCTTTTCACACAAGTTCAATTTTCTCCCGTGCAAAAGTCTCCTGAGATGTATAAAGGAGTCATGCCAACGTGATACTGGCACCGCTTTCTTATTGCCATGGTGATCTCCAACTCTGCTGAAATCTCGAGGGAGACTATGGTATTTTAAAATCAACTTGAATTTTGGTAATTAAAAAGGCTGGAAGGAGTAATCTTTCTACTTTTTGCCAGCTTGGGTAAGTAGGGATACAAATGATGTCTAGAGAGGAAGGATGTTACTGTGCTCTGTTAGGTGAGTAACCCCATGTTGGAAGATGAGTAACATAAAAGACAAAGTATGGGGTATTTATGGCAATTCAGAATCCCATGGAGAGTCTTATAATAGATCTGACCCTGACCTTCCTACAAACAGCTATGTTCTGTCCTGGAGTTTGTAGCATTTTTAACTTAGGGAAGGTATGAGTCTTTTAAGGTTGGAAGCACTGCATAATATATGTAAATGTTGGCAGTTATCAAAGTTGGGGGGGGGGAGAAGTGATTGTCTTTAACTGGAAATTAAGTTAGACAAGTGTAATTCAGACTAGAGGTTAATCACACCCTCCCCCATCAGGGAGGTTCTTACATTAAGCGATCTTTTGAACTTCTTTTGAGCAACTGCTCTCGCCTAGAAAAACCTGAGAGATTAAAGGGTTTTGTTTCACTACAAAAAACAGTTGGCATTTTTTGACATTCTTTTTGAGCCAAAGTATGAACATTGGAAGAAATGAACACAGAAGCAAATATAAAGGGACAATTAAAAAAAATAGCCCGAAAAAAAGTGACTTCTTTACATCTTCGTCATGACTTTACATTTAGCATTAGCTGTAGAAAGTGACAGACAACTTAAAGCAGTGCTCAGGGATTCTGGAGTGCCTTCCTATTAGAAAAACAAATCATCAAGGGCAAAGGAATGAAAAGCGTGGAGTAATGTTCTCTAATTAGGGACTTTACACACATGCAGATTCCCAATTTGCAGATGGCCATTTAATTAATTTTTATAAAACCAACTACACCTAATATTTCATGGTTAAAAATAAACCATATAACTCTCAAGTGCTGTCTCTTTCACATAATTAAAACCCGATTTTATCTGAACATATTATGATCAACTGAAAATTAAGATTTTTTTATGGATCAATTTGATTCTGTTGGGAAAATACCATCAGCAAGAATAGTTTGGTGTCCTCCATGGCAAACCTTAGGAACCTGCTTTCTTGTTTTACAACCCTCTGGGTAAAAACGGTTATCATGTTGCTCATAATCTTCTGGAATGCCATTTTTAGTGGCTATGACTCAAAATAGAAGTAGCCAGATGGTTTTGTTGGAAGTTGTTTTTTAATTTGTTTAATTGATTTTGTTTTGTGCTTAGCACAGATTTGGAGTGATTCTTTTAAATTGTTCACTGTTTTTTGATTAGTGAAATGTCCTTATGATAGTTGACAGATGACTTGCTGAATATTAAAGCTCAGTGAGGTAATTGAGAATAGCATTAATAGCTTCATTATTTCATTTTCATTTACAGATACAGGGTATCCAGGGGGAAAAAATTCTCCCACGACTATTTTATCACACAAATATGTTCGTGTTCAGACTAAGCTGGTAAAATTTTGGTGTATATCCTCTCTGATAGTATGATAGTATGTTCCTGTAGTTAGCATTCTGATCTATGTATTTGATCAGATGTAGAAATTTTGCTTTCTTTTGTTGCTAAGTTCCAGAAATTAAAGAAATCTAAAGATTTGGGTCACAATTTAGAAACTTTTATGTTAAGAGAACAATGATTAATTGTTGCGTATATGCTGTTTTTTCTTTTACTTAGGTCTTTTTTTCTTAATTTTAAACACAGTTCTAAAAGAAATCTACACCATTTAATAAGAGAATTTTAACATCCCCCACTGTGTTGTCGTTTTTCTTTTCCTGAAAATAGATCCACAAATGTCATAAATTAGTCTGTAGATTTTACCTTATTATGCTTCCTCTTTCAAAAAATATGCAGGAAAGTGATTATATGTGGTGTTCAACTCAAGGCTGATGAGTTGGTTATAATTATCAAGGCAGACATAATGAGATGAAAACAACTCTTTCTCAAGGGCCTCTGAGGAGTTTTCAGTAACTATCATAACCCTGTCACGCTGGGTTAACTGTTTTCTGCCCAAGTAGATGTCAACACAATTAATTTCACAGTTTCCTCAACCAATAGGGTTAGGGTTCATGTGTTCATCTAGGCAAGAAGATCCCCATATGTTAAGGGTAGAATTGGCTTCTGGGTTCTTCACAGCCAACTAAAACACTGAGGAAAATAGACACTTTAGATTTAGCTGTAACTAAGGAGCATTTTCTCCTTTTTCATCTGTTGTGAGATGTGTATTTGTTGTAATTATTTGGCATTGCCTTTTGCTGTTCACTCCATCACTCAATCACTCAACACATATTTATCAAGTGCCAATTTTGTGCAAGACCTTTTTGCTCTGAAGTTACAGCGAGAACACAGCAGAAAGTGTTTGTGACGTGGCCAATCCATTTGGGGAGAGAGATGTTACTAACTCATTGCACCAGTATATATAATTAACAGAAAAAAAAGTGAAAAAACACTAGATCATTCACACAGGACACCTGTCATAATAAAGGCTTCCCATGGAAGAGCATTCTGTAGAACTTTCCACAATGGAAGGATTCTGTATCTGCATTGTCTACTATTAAGGCACTAGCCACATCAACTTTTGAGAATCTGTAATGTGATGAATATGACTGAGGAATGACATTTAAAATTTGCTTTAATTTTAATTGGTTTACACTTAAATTTAAACAGGCACATGTGTCTAATGACAACCACATTGAACACTATTGGTCTAAAATGTATCATATTTTTACTTGCAACCACATTTACTCTTGAAAATGACACTTGGTACAGCCTATGAACAGGACAAGTTACATAGAAGTTTGACTTACCATTTATTTCATGAACTACAAGGGACACCTTCAAAGACCAAGACAATCCATGAGGGAATGACTGTTTTTGCATATTTGTTAAGAAACGATGAAATAATGTCTTTGATCTTAGTGTGTGAGTAGATTAAAAATCAGTTTTTAATTTATGTCTATGGAGTCCTGTATCTGGTGAGGATATTTACCCAAGTTCAAGTTTTTGTTTGTTGTTGTTATTCTATGAATCACTGAGATTATATATTAATTTAGTTGATTAATAGGATTCATTATCATAAACCTCCTTTGCTTCTGCTGCTGCATAGTAAAACTACAAATACATCCTTGCTCCCTTCCAGCCTCTCAAACCGCCTAAATGATACTCAGTATCTTTCATTCTCCTTTCCTAATGTGTCTGTATTAATGATGGGAATTGAAAGACAGAAAAGAAGCTGCAGACTGTTGTGCTTCCTGCTCTGTCTATGATGAGTTCTCTCACCCTCCTGCACCTCTGGCTGGTACCCCAGTGCTTGTATAAATAAATAAATCTTTACAAATCTTTACAAAAAAAGAAGCTGGCAGAAAGATACAAAGAAGAAGAGAAAGGAAAAGCAAGAAGGGGAGGATAAAATAGTACAAGGTAGGTAAGTTAGCCTTTGTTGCCAGGAGTCATGGCCACCAGTACAGCTTTGTTCACCTAAACTTGCTTTCAGATCTCTTTCCTCCTGCATTTTTATTGCCACCAGATTCCTTTTCCCTGCAGATTTGTAGTATCAAGAATAGCCTAGTGTTTTTGGACCTACATTCCTCAGCTGCTGCTTCTTTGCTTCTCATTCTCTTTCTCGCCAAGGAAGGAAAAACGAGCCAAACAATTTTCTGCTCCTTCTTCTTTCCAAATGATATCCAGACCTTTTAACTCACCGCCTCCCATGAAACCCACCACCAGCTATTTGCAAGACGTGCGTGTCACCTCTTCCCATAGGGTTCACACCTTCATATTGTCTGGCCATCTGTATTTTTTTTATTGATGAGGACAGAACAAAGAAAAATATTTCTCTATCAATTTCCACTGAAGATTGAGTGTTCTGGGTCATGGTTTGGGTCAAGTTGGGAGGGGGATGGGAAGAGGATATACTGTAGAGACTATCTTAAATGCTCAAGTTCATTGAAGAGAAGCTGCCCTCTTGTGAAGGCATTTAAACTCATAGGAGTTCAAATATTCTTTCAGCTGATAAGAATTGAATGTAAAATTGACTGATTTGGGGCCTCCCCGGTGGCGCAGCGTTTGAGCGCTGGGTTGTGAAGCTGCCCGTGGCCTCTGTGGCGCCAGTTCGATCCCCGGCTGCTCCCGGCCACCAGAGGAGGGTCCCACATGGAGCGCAGACCTCTCCTGCCGCCCGCTGCTCCCCTCAGCAGTGTACTTCGGTCCTTCTGCCTGCTCTGCTCCCCACTCTGGCTCTGGTGAATTCTCTCACCCTCCCGCGCTTCTGACTGTACCCAGTGCATGTATAAACAAAACAAACAAACAAATAAATAAATAAAACATGCCTCTATATAAAAACA
Source organism: Talpa europaea (assembly GCF_964194135.1). NCBI lineage: Eukaryota > Metazoa > Chordata > Mammalia > Eulipotyphla > Talpidae > Talpa > Talpa europaea. The sequence continues at coordinate 91,889,335 of NC_140076.1, forward strand.
AAACAAAAAAATTTAAAAAAAATAAAATTGACTGATTTTCCTATATTTTGCTGATACAAAGAAAAAAAAGAGCAAGGCGGACAAGGAAACTTCAACAGTTAGAACTTGTACTCTGGTACATAATCGGGTCCTGTAAGAAGACAGGAGGTGAATGCATAGACAAGGCACAAAAGAAAACTTTAGTGAGACTATGAAATAAATGAATGTGGATAATGTGATAGTCACTCATCATGGTGAGGGCTCCCTTAAAGACAACAGTACACAGGCTTCTTGGAACTGATGCTCGGATGATAGTTGGAGTCTGCCCTGTGAATAGCTGTGCTAGGATATTCCAAGAATATCCTAGACTCAGCAACCTGGTGTTGATAGGATTGATAATTCAGATTCTCAGATTTAGAAGTACACAAAGAGATCCAGTAGACTGAAGCATCATGAAGAAGAGTGGGAAAGAAGTTTGTGAAAACTTACTATCACTAGTTTTCATTACCTAGAATGTCATTTTCCCCATTTATGGGTTAATAATTAATAACAGATGATACAGTTTCTTAAATTTCACTAAGTACCGTTAGGCGAGACTTATTTCAGCTTGGACTGGTGAAGCCAAGACTAGGTGTATCCTTGCATTGTTTAGTGTCTTCTATGTTAGGGAGCAAGGCCATGCTGGCTTTCCAGTGTCACAGCTCGTTTCTCGGTGCTTGGGGACACTGCAAGGTAGTCATTATGAGCTTGGGGCCAGTTTAATGAATAGAAGTGAAAAATTTATACTCTTGTCTCTTCCTCATCAATGGTGATACAGGGAAAGCAAGAAGGATCTGTGTCCCCAAGCCTTGTTGAGGAAAGCACTTTCAAGTAAGAGCAAGCAAAAGGAATCAGAATTTCACAGTGTGAAGTAAATAGAAACTATATAGACGTACTTCAGTTTCCTTTACGTACCTTCTTTAATTGGTCTGAAGTTTCATGTAACATCTGCCTATATGTTTTGAGGTGTGTTTCAGGATGAAGTATGATATCCCCATTTTCATAACTCTGACTCCTGATTAGGGTAAAACAAAATAATATCAACCCTGGCTTCCAATTTGAAAAGACTTTTTTAAATGGTAGATTATAGTAAAAGGAAAGATAAACATGAAACATGAAAGCAGGACCTGTCAGTCTTTTTTACTTAGAAAATAATATTTGGCCCATAATAATAAGTGGTCAAGAAATATTTGTCAAGAATGGTAAAAATAGAAGTAGGTGATTAGTCCATATTCCACAGGCTAAACAATAGCAGGTTCAATCGCTCCGGTCTTAAGTTTTGCCTTGAAACTCAAATTGAATAGTTATTAGTGAATTACCACTGTATCAACAAAGTAGGACAATTTTCAGCCTTGTTCTTTGTATTACAAACTGTTGTTGAAGATCCGTGTTGGTTTGGATCATCATTGGGAGACTTTGTTTTAAGCAGTTTAGAGCCCATTAATCTTTTGGAGAAGTTTCCTTGTGACATAAAAACCCAGAAGTTCTTCATGTCTATAAATAAATTCCTGTGTCAAATTGGGTTTCTTATTCAAAAATCCCCTACTGTTGCCCCTGTCTTAGAAAAGTAGTTCCTGACCTATGTCCCTGACATTTGGGGCACCAGGACAGAGTAAGACACATTGATGTGTTACATCAAACTCTTTTTGGTGAGCACCTGCAATGATCCAGGTCTTTTGGCGGAAGCCAGGGCCAGAAGCAAAAACAGACCAAATTTCTAGTGGTTCATAGACAATTAGGGAAAGAAGATGCACAACTCATCAGTGGTGTATGGTGATGAAGGCACCATGGATGTGGTGTGCAGGCATTGTAGAGAGAAGGAATGATTCCTCTACTTGGGCAGATTCAGAAAGATTTCATGGAACTGAACCTTAAAATATATTAGGGAGAAGATGCTATTCCAATCAGAGGGAAGCGGTTTGCTCAAAGACTTGGAGGCAGGCAATAAGGTATACATTCCCTGAACTGCAATCAATGACAGTTGTCATCACCTGGGAAATGAAATCAGAGATGTTGTCCTGGCCTGGGCATGCATGAGCACCGCAAGTGTGCAGAGTGCTTTCTACTTTATGCTGTAGGCAGTGGGGAATCATTACCAGAATGTTCAATAGAATAATGTAAATATTCTCTGTTCTTTCTTCTTTCCTAAAGAACATGCCATTTAACTGAAGTGTGAAAATAGCAGTAATCAAGTTTTTAAATGTTTTGAAAGATAATCATTCATCACTCAAAGCTGAGAACCTACTATGAATCACCTGTGTCTGTATGCTGAGTAGAGGGGTATGAACAATAAGTAAATAGTCAATGTAGGATGTAGGGTGGGCTGGGACTCTTAAGAGGCAATGGTTAAAATAAGTCAAATTATCTAAAAATGGTCAGTGAATAGCTATTCATCTCAAAGTGCTCCCTTTAAATCTAGCCCTATGTCCCCATTGAGAAGTCTTCCCCCAGGGTTACTGACCATAGTTAGCCCACCTGCTTGTGCATCAGAGGATTATGTAGTGGATGAGTCCTTCTAAGCATCAGGTAGAATAGATATCATTTGGTGCTCAATTTACCCATCAAAGCTGGTCAATTTACACATCAAAGCCAAACAAACTTTCTCATGAGAATTTAATTATGAGCTACTTGTACATATATGCTTGGTATATAACTCTACCTATTGAGTCATGGGGTATATTCACCCCTTTGTCGCCTTCCATTTCTAATGGATTGTGAGCACTGGAGGGGCTTTCTTATCTCATGTCATGATTCTCAGCTATGAATGCACCTCAGGAGCAAGGAGAAACTTTAAAAAATATGCATATTTGATTGTCACCCAAAAGATCAAAATCTCAAATCCAGATTAGGGTTAGTAGGACCCAGGACAATTTGTAATATTAAAAATCTCCCTCAAGGGATTCTCTTACATTCACCCACTTGGCAAACCATAAATTCCAATCAGATATCCCTTATAGTACAACCAAAGCTGAGACTGTTAGAACAGGACTGGAAGTTCATTTCCCTGAGGCCTAGTCCGAAGTAGTTCCCATTATCTCATCTCTCCCTGTGTCCACACAGCCTGCACTGACCAAGACATCTGTGTTTGTATTGCTTTCATCTGAGAGGTGGTAGCAGGAGGAAACTCTAAGTTGTCAGTCAGCTTGGGCAACTAACAAAAGACTAAGCATCTTAATCATTAGTCATTTGTTTCTCAATTTTGGAGACTTGAAGCATGAGGTCAGGGTGCTAATATGAAAGGGTTCTTGGTGAGAGCCCTCTTCCTTGGTTCACAGATGGCTACCCTTCTTGCTATAGCCTCACTTGGTGGGGAGATGGGGGCAGTGGAGGGGCAGAGAAGGAGGAGGAGGTAAGAGGAAGAAGAGAAGGATGGAGGAGAGAGAGGAGCACCGGGGCTAGCTCCCTGGTTTCCTTTAAGAGTATGATTACGTGGCAGTGCTGGTGGTGGTAGTAGTACTTCAACATATAAATTTTGGAGAAATACAAACATTCTGGGCCTCTCTGGTGGTGTAAGGGGTTAAGCACAACACTGTGGAGCTATCCGCAGCCTCTATAGCACAAGTTCGATCCCCGGCCTGCCAGGGAGCTACCCACATGGTGCAGCAGACCTCTCCTGACTTGCCCGCTGCTCCCCTCAGCAGTGTATTTCGGTTGATCTGCCTGCTCTGTTCCCCACTCTGTCTCTGGTGAATCCTCTCATGCCCTGCAACTCTGGCCTGTCCCCCAGTTCTTGTATGCATAAATAAATAAATCTTTAAAAAAAATATGAACATTCAGTTCGTAACACTAGATAGGTGACTCTCAACCCTGACTGCACATCAGAGTCTTTTGGGAACCTATAAGAAAATACTGGTTCTCTGGTCCTAACCCATGAGATTATTCAAATTTCACATACTTCCCAGGCCCAACTTCATCCAGCTGGGGATGCCACTTTACCTAAAGCTTTGGTTTTATTTTCTGCAAAATGGGATTGTATTTACTAGCTATGCCAAAGCTTATGTGAGAATGCAGATATCAAAAGGGATGTTTATCACAAAAGGATTGTCAAAATATAATTTTCAGGCTTCATGAACCATCATGCTTTGAGGAGTAGCATCTAATGCAGTATTTTAGGTGTATTTGTCAGACCCAGGGTTTCTGGGAGCCCTGAATGGGAAGCGGGGCTTCCCGCTGCTCTAAATCTTATCAGGAATGCAGCGAACTCAGGTGTCATCAGACCCAGCATCACCAGGTGGGCCAGGTCATGCAAAGGAGAGTGAGAAAGCCAGTGGGATGTGAGGAAAATCATTCAATCCTATGAGGCACTTTTGGTTGAGACATGGAAAGGAGAGACAGACGTCTTCCTACTCTTAAGAAAGATGTGGTAACAAATGGCCGCTCGTGGGGGTCCTCCTAGTAATCTGGAGAGTGGATCTGTGGAAGGTGGCAACTGCTTGTCTTCAATGCAGCTTGGCCAAATAACCCCATTTTTTCCCCAAAAAATCCCAACTCTACAATTTTAGGTAAACCTCCCCAAATTTAAATGATAGTGACAAATTTTGATAAAGCTCACATGCACAGTAAGCATGTCAGAGGTTAGCACTGGCTGGCATGAACATTGTGTGTAGTCTGCATGCTCCTGTGTCCAGTGCGGATATGCTATGCCTGTGGTGACCTCTCCTTCAGGAATTACCCTCCATGTCTTCCATGTACTAAACCATTCCTTTTAACCTCTCTCTCACCCACAGACAAAATGCATTGCTGTGGTGGCTTCAGATTGGCAATCTCGGGCACAAGACTCTCCATTTCCTTTCTCTTGATGTTCTGATACTCGTTTCTGTGCTGGATTGTATTTTATTTACTGAGCAGATACTGGGCTAGATGGTAATGATACAAAACTCAGCAAAGACATAGCCCCTGCCCTGCATGGTCCAGTCCTGCTAAAGAGACATGTACTGTGCCAGGCTGAGACCTGAAAGGATAAGACAGGGATGTGAAATGAATATGAAATAAGGCATGTAACCCAACTTCCTCTAAGTCGCTACTGCCTCTAGTACTTTTTAAATGATTATTAACAACACCTTATTTTCCTAATTTTTTTAAACATTTGGTCAAGGCATTGAACCCGCTGTTTGAAGATCACATCTAACCTTTGGTTCTTTTGATGGTTAGGAGAACTCTGACATCTAGAAGGTGACAGTAGGAAAGTCATCCCATCCAGTACACTGCTGGTGGAGACTACTGCCAGCTGGTTCTTTTGAAATGCAAAGTACATGATTTCAGCTGGGAACAATGACTTCAAGGGGATACGCTTGGTCCCCACAGGCTCCTGGCCTTTCTGTATGCTACCCCAGTTTTTGGGGCTCCAAGATGGGACTGTCTTTTGGTAGCAGGTTTCTCCCCCCGGGGAAGTTTCTCCCCAACCCTTCGATGGTTATCGGTTAATAGAAGGGAAAACAGGTTGTGAAAGTAGGCCACGTGCATCACCTAGAAACATGAACATTTCATTGGCGCGAGCCCTCCTCTCCCTGCCAAAGTGACCTTGGTTGGCGCAAAGATGACAGAGTGCTTCCCTGCCTGGGTCTGACAGCGTTGCTATCACAGCACGTTTGACAAATCGTTCACATTAAATCGGGGGGCACTTTCGGCAGCGCCGACGTCCCCTCTCCATCACTCCTGATTACCACACAAACGTCAACCGTGGCACCAAGCACATTTGTCAGAGGGAGTAAAAAGCAGTTGTTAGTAAGAGCACTACCTGTCATACTAATGGACTGGAGCTTGTTGCTTTGTGTCTCCCAGGAGCCTACCGATTTGCAAAAAAACAAAACGTAATTTTTTTGGAGGGTTGTCCGGTGTTTCTTGAAAATGCTTTTGTGCTTCAATAGAGAGAGGTATTGAAAGCTTGTCAGATGGGACACCTGCACACCTCCTCTTGGAAAGGGTAATAGATTCTAATACCATTTTTTTAGTCACTGCTGTAGTTTTTTGGTGGCCAGACAAGCAATCGCAGGTTTTTCAGCTGAGAAAATCTATACCCTGGAAATGTCAATTATTTTATTTTTTTTTATAGAGGCATGTTTTATTTATTTATTTATTTGTTTGTTTGTTTTGTTTATACAAGCACTGGGTACAGTCAGAAGCACAGGAGGGTGAGAGAATTCACCAGAGCCAGAGCGGGGAGCAGAGCAGGCAGAAAGACCGAAGTACACTGCTGAGGGGAGCAGCAGGCGGCAGGAGAGGTCTGCGCGCCATGTGGGACCCTCCTCAGGTGGCCGGGGAGCAGCCAGGGATCGAACTGGCGCCGCAGAGGTGGCCGGCAGCTTCGCAACCCAGCGCTCAACCGCTGCGCCACCGGGGAGGCCCCTGTCAATTATTTTAGTAAAAAAAAAAACTAACCCAAAAACAAGTGAGACAATTCTGTGTCATTCATGAGTGAGCACACTATCCGTATCTTTAAATTTTAGGACATGGTTTGAAGGAGGTGAGGGGACTGGTCAGGCCCCAATTGTTCCATTTTAGAGATGACAAGACTGAGACTCAGACAGGTTATTTCCCAAGATTACACAGATAAAGTTGCATTTCCAGCCATGCCTGTTAATGTAAGTCTGGAGTATCATTAGTATTTGGATTTCCTATTAAAAATCTTGTTTTCAATTTGTTGAAATGATCCTGCTATCCTCTCCAGGCTGCTTCTGAACTCTCTGCCTGGGCCATCAACCTCTTCCCCAAGTCCTCTTTCACTAGTTAGATTGAATTTGATTTCTGCCTTTCTTCTTTGTCAGAAGAGGCAAAAACCTTTATTAGAATTTTTTTTTTTTTTTTTTTTAGAAAATTGGGGAAAGAAAATTGAAAGAACAGGAATAGAAAGGATTGGAAACTCATCTGAATGTTCTTCATAAGGTAGAATTGACTAAGCAATGGTTTGAACAAGTTAACTTCCGGCCGTGCACTCAAACGGGATTGCTATTTTAGAATCTGAGAACTTTTGCTCTGCTCTGCTATTCTGTCTAGTGTAGGCCAGTGAGGGGCTCCCTTTGACTTCCTGTGAACTCACTCTTCTAAGTGATGTAACAGGCGGAAGTGATAAGCTGAACTGAATAGAGTTGCTCTTGTGAAGTGTTTGATTCCTCTCTGGTTTTATTCCATTAGATTTCCGGAGGCTCAATTCTCTGGTCCATTTCCATTGGCTATTTAAGTTACCATCAGTATCCTTTTCATAGAAAAATATGTGATCTGTGATTAGCTCTTTATTACAACCTATTCAGATCCCAGATCAGGAAATTTCAATATACCAAACCCTCTCTGATTCTTAGAGAGACAATGCCTCATAAATACATTCATCAAATCTTATAACACTTACTGCATACTCAGCCCTGAAGTAGGCCCTGCGAATACCAGGGAATCTCTGGGCCTCACACTACTTTAATGTGGATTATATTATAAGGAGAAATGGTCATCTGTTTTAGACATGTCCACCAATAAATGGCAGGTTTTCCGAAAGCATACACGTTCACAACAACCTTCTGAATCCTCCCCAGGGCTTGCCTCCTGCAGCCCATTCACTCTCCCACTGTTATTATCAGAGCACTTCTGTTTAACCAGGAAAACTTTATTTTCAGTCCTAATGGCATTATCATACAAATATCATTTTTTTCTCTAGAAGCAAGTTCCCTTTCCCTATGCATTATATAAAATAGATCAGAGAGGAACATTCATGGTTGAAATAGGGATGTGGAGTCCTGCCTTGGTCTGGGTCCCTGGGCACCTTTCTAAAACACATGGTCCTGCTGAGAGAAGATGAGAAAGACCCTGGCCTAGGGTTGTATCCAGGGAGTGGCTGCCTCCACCTCAGAGTCCCCACCCGGTCTTTTTGCATTTTTTACATGCACCTCTGGGAGAAATGCTTATTTTGGCATGTTCATGCCCAGAAGGAGGGAGAAACTTGGCATTAAATTCTGGATTGGGAAGCAGTTTGAGGATTTTTAGCATGTAAATTAAATGATAACACTTCACATTTTGTATCATGTTCCAGATATTCTGAAATGATTTCATACACTGTTTTACCTCCACTGAGCAGGATTTCCAACCTATGACTTTGCCCCAGTGTTTATTTTATCTTACAAAGAAAAATTGTAGTCAGAATGTCATGTCCAAGGTCAGAATTAGAGTTGTTATTGGAACTAAGACTGGAACTCAAGTTCTCAAAGTTTAGCCCTGCTCTTTTGTATCTCTCCTTCCCCAACACACACGGCTAGCTCATAGCAACACAGTGCCTTCTAACTGGAGTTGTCTTCATCGTCCACTGCTTTGTGCTTCTACTTCCCATTCCCAAGTTAATGTCTGCACATTTCTATCAGTGTCAGAGTTTCCATCAAGGCACACATTTCCATGAAAATGAACGTACATCCCCAAAAATGATAGGCAGAAGGTGGCATTTATTTAATTTTCATAAGATACCTACTTCCTTTAAATCTAGACATAACGGCATGATGTGTGTGTGTGTGTGTGTGTGTATTTTTTTACAGCTGGGGAAAGTGGCCCTGCTCTAATTTCCATGACTACATACCCAATCATCCAACAATGGCTTAGCGGCATATGATATATTCAATACATTTTAAACACTGTTGTATTAAAAATAACTTTCAAAGGTTGTAAATGTCAAATTGAGATTTGAAATATGTCAGATAGCTGTCATTTTTACACCCTTCATTAATTTCACTTGGACTCAGTGAATTGTATTTGACAAACTTATCACACACAGACTACAAGCATGTATCTTTATGTAGCACATCCCTGACTCGGGATGTTTGGAGGAGAACTCTCATGTCTGACTTCTCTTTGACGTCTTCGAAGATAGGAGGCCATCAAATGACAAGTATGGCAGTGTTCAACTCTAAGGTTTTCCGAATGGTGGCTTGTGGAAAATCTTGGAGACCTGTTCAGAAATGGAAATGTCCACTGGAGAGTTTCCAATAACAAAAATAGACACAGACCCTTTGGTGCAAAATTGCAAAACTTGGAATACTGCTAAGGCAAAGGGGTCATGAATAAAAGCTTTCCATGGACAAATCTAGAAATCACATCTGATCATAAAAGCAATATCATTGTTGAAATTCATACCAACTATTAGCTTTAGCTGCTATTTGGAAAACATGATTCAAAGAGAACAGTGCTTAAAACCCCAGGCTCTTGTGTTACTTCAAATGCTTACTGATCATTTACTTTGAATGTGTCACTGGATTCCTCAGTACTTCATTTGTCTAACTTGTAAATTCTGAATATTAATATTAGTGAACTCATAGAGCTAGTGGAGCATAATCTGAATACACTGAGTGCTATGCTATGTAGTATATGCAGGACTTTGTGAGATGCTATGCATATATTCTTTTGATTTTCCAACTACCCCATGAGATTAGTAGAGTTGTTAATTTATAAATGAAGACAGGGAGGTCTAAGGGATGCTTAGTTTGTCCAGAACTTTCCACCTAGGAAGTGGCAAAAATAGGGAGTCAGGTACTGACCATACCTTTTAGGTCAGTTTGTTCACCTGTAAAAGGTGGTTGATAATTGAATTTGAAGGTTCCACCTACATCAACCATTACTGGATGCAGACATCAGGAGCCAGCCCACTGCCTCCCACTGAGAAAAATGAGTGAGCTCCTTAATCCAAGTGTCAGGACAAAGAAAGCCAAGCTAATGTCCTGGCAGCACTGAGCAATTAACTTTTAAAACACTCACCTCCTATAGTCAGAACTCGATGGAAAATAGTATGGAGGCTTCTCAAAATATTAAAGTTAGAGCTTCCATATGATCCAGTAGTTAGTTCCACTCTTGGATATCTCATGAAAAAGTTTAAAAAACACTAATTCAAATGTACGTATCCACTCCTATGTTCACTGCAGCACTATTTGCAATAGCCAAGATATAGAAGCAACCTAGGTGCCCAGTGAAGGATGAGTGAATCAGGAAGATGTGGTCTAGATGCACAATGGAATACTGCTCTGCCATGTATACACACACACACACACACACACACACACCCCTTATATGGTATATACCATTTATGGTATATGTGTGTGTGTGTGTGTGTGTGTGTGTGTGTGTGTATATATATATATGTGACATATAAATGGAATACTACTCAGATATCTATATCTATATATTTATATATAAAGCATGGTCTTGCCATTTGTACCAACATGGATGGAACTGGAGTGGAGGGGATGATGCTAAGCAAAATTAAGTCAGGAGGAGGAATATGTGGAATATAAACAAACAAAATAAAGGAAAAGACAAAACTAATTACTAACAAACCCTTGAAATCTAACTTCAGAATTGAGTCTACCAGTGGCGGAGGGGAGGAGATGAGGAGCAAAAGGGAGAGAGGGGCCTTGTAGATTGTGGGTGCTTTGTTGATTGGGTGGGGTGTGGTAACACATCTGAAAAGATGTGAACCCGTACCCCTAAAATACATATTTATCAATATTACCTCAAGACAAATAATTTTAAAAGACATACACATCCTTGCATTTGCTCCCTTTCAAGAGAGTAAACCAAGATTCCTGTGTGTATATGGAGTTCTTGTCATATTTTTTTTTTAGTCATGAAGAAATAAAAATTTTATTTATTTTTTTAAATAATAAATTTTATTTTTATATTCCCCATACAATTGCAGCCCCCCCATTCTGACCCCAATCCCTCCCCTCCCGCCCCCGCCCCCCTAAAAGTGTCTCTGGTTCATAGTTTTTTGTTGATTTTGATTTTCACTTTCTTATAATTATTCATTTTCCTGGTCCCTTATTTAAGTTTTCTAGATTCCTGCTATGAGTGAGACCATCCGGTATTTTTCTTTTTCTTTTTGGCTTATTTCGCTGAGCATGATCCCTTCCAGCGCCATCCATGTTGCTGCAAATTGTATGTGTTTATCTTTTTTGAATGCTGAGTAATATCCCATGGTATATATGTACCACATCTTATTTTTAACACAGCTTTAAAGAAAATATCAGTGAATAACCTGCTAGGTGTGTTTTTAAAATGCAACTGGAAGAAATTTTCCTAGAAATCATGAATTTCAAGGTTTATATTACTCTAAATAAAGTAGCTAATGTTCATTGTTTTCTTTTTCTTGGCATAAGTATAGAAAAGCATTTGAAAATCAACCAATAGTTAGATTAGGTTTTTGTGTGTTTTTTGTTTTTTGTTTTTTTAAGTTTAGGCCTCTCTAGAGATAATCCAGACCAGAGTCCTCCATTCCCCACTTCATCCAAATGCACTTGCTCTTGTCTAGACACAGTAAAGACCTAACCAGAGATGCTGAGTGGAAAGAAGCTGCAGTTCAGCATTAGCTGATATGCCTTAGGGTCTTGCAGCTTCTTAACAAACAACATATCTGATTTATGGAAAGAGGTTCTTGTTTTTTAATGTTATCAACTAATCTTAAAAAGATATAAACACTGTCCTAGGCTAAACAGTACCTATCTATAGCCCTGGTTTAACTCCTCTTGGACCATTTTGTTGCTTTCAGTCTAATCCATTACCCACATGTTGCATATGAGGAAGCTTCACCAGAAACAAGGCCAAGGTTCTATTCCAAGATCGTGTAGTAAGGTGGTAAAAATAAGACAAGAAGGGCCTCCCTGGTGGCACAGGGTTTGGGGTCACAGCACTGTCGGTTGAGCTGTTGCCAGCCACTGCAGCGTGATTTCAATTCCCAGCCAGGTAGCTATCCACATGGTGTGGCAGACCTCTCCTGTCTTACCTGCTACTCCCCTCAGCAGTGTGTTTCAGTGGCTCCACCTGTTCTACTCCCCACTCTATCTCTGGTGGGTCCTATCACCTCCCGCATATCTGGCCTGGACCCCAGTGCTTGTATGCAAAAATAAATAAAATAAATCTTAAAAAAAATAAGACAAGAACCAATACTCTGTCAGGCCTGTGCATTGGTTAGTTTCACTATATCATCCCACTGCTTTCACTTGTAAGACAAGAGTCAAGTTATGGGGTTCATTAACTGCCCCAGAGAGGGAATATATGTGGAGTGGAAAATACTTTTCAGTTGGATTCAAAGATGGGGGGAGGAGCAGAAATAAAGAAAGATTGTCTGTTCTGTGTTTTTCTGACCTCATGAGGAATAAGGAACCACCTAAAAATCAGGAATAGCAGGGAACGCTGGGAAGAGTGAGGTAAGCAACTTCCAGAATTGTGAAACTATCCCTTAGGGGTCAGGTTCATAAAGCTGATTTTTCCCTCGCTCGCTCGCTTCTTGCATCCTCCCATAGAAGGAGCATAAAACCTTCATCAGCCTGTGAGAGTGTGATCTAGTTTATCTTTGTGCTTCATCACCATTGATAGCTCTGAGTGGAAGCAAATGCTGCCTTTATCTCACTGTGGGGTTCAGCAGCCTTCATATTAGTTATGTTTATGTAAATGAGAAATTGAAGGCTGAAATGATAATTTATGAGAGCAGCCTGGAGTTTCTGACAATACCCATAAACATCCCCAACAACAACTTTATTTGTTTCAGAACAAAACATACATTTTTGTCACCTAATAAGGATTTTTCTTATTACTATTTCCATTCTGGGCTCCCCTGTTACTGTGAATAATATGAGATGGAGTACTTTTTTTAATCCTAAATATGTAGAAATGTTTGTTCATCTATGCAACTCTTCCTGAAGGATTAGTGGACCATTTGTACTATCAGGTGACCATGCCTTTATCAGTCTCATTGATTAGAAAATTGGCTACTGCTCTCTTCTGGAATCCTAGTGGAATGGATAGTTGTTGCTTGTATTTGTTTGTTTGTTTGTTTTTAACACAGTAGTTAGCAAGTTGTATGTCCTTAATCCTGAGATTGAGAACCCGTGTCTCATTTGGTCTCTTCTGTTAATCATTATTCATTATAATTTTGCTTCCACAAAAACAGCAAGTCAATATTCTTCAGATGTGCTATAATTATTTCAGGAGGGGTCCAGAGCTGTAACATGGCAGGTATTTTTATTGAGTCTTTACTGTCATCATTGACTGAAAGTCACATTATCTTAATTATAATTAAGGGAGACAGCAAACAGTCCACTTTCTCCCAATGATGCTCATCACTTAAAGAATAAGAAAGGCAAAGGAGAACTCTCCACTTGACCAAACATTAATTCTTTTAGTATTTATTGTGCTGCAGGTAATAAGAGAGACCTGTGCCAGTTCATTTTTTTCTCTCATTACTTCATTTCTGCTTTTGATTAAAAAAAAAAAAAAAACCTTTTTTTCTAGGAAATATTTGAACAAAAAGGCCATTAGATAGAATCTTAGTTTTCAGGTTTAAATGTTCATCTGAGGAAAACCAGGGTAATCAGCTGAGCTTGCAAAGAATACACAATCATAAAATCATTTAATTAAATTCCATCAATGCTGTTTGTTTTGGTGCCCATTTGGGTATTAATAACACCGTTGCTGTTTTCAGTGCCAAAGGTTTTAACACTTAATTATTATCTCTGCATATTGGAGATGTTAACATCAATTTATGGGGTTCCATAATCACACATTGGATGTTGCTTCACCAGATATAACATGCTTTCCAGAACTAGAAGTTCCACAGCCTGTGCCTGATCTGAAGATGAAGCCGTGGAAATCAAATGAAAACATTCGTTAAATTGTAAAAATGAAACACAGAAAATAAGAACAGTTATTCAGACTGTGAGTAAATTTGATGGGGTGTGAACTGATCACTTTATTGCACTGTGTTTATAGCATCCTTGCCATTTTCTGAGATGGCAGCCCCACGCTTTTCATTGTCTTAATTAGATTAAGAATGGATTAGAGGAGCCAAATCTATTATTAAAAAGGCAATTCCGCTGTGTTCCTGAAAACCCCCTTTTGGTTTTTAATTTCTTAAATTCCACTGATGCAAAATAGCAAATGTCTTACTTATAATTATGAGCATGTATGCATTCATTTAAAAGGCTGTAATGGTATTAGGAAAATCAGATCTTCAGTGTTTTTCAAAATTATTTCTGAGGAAATAAGGAAAGGTAAAAAGAGAGGAAGAAAAGGAGGGGTGAAGTGCTGGGTTTCCTTCTGCTATGATGAAAAACATGGAGAAACAAGCAATGGAATTTCTTTCTTCTTCTCTTGGTTTACTCAAATATAAAAAAGGAAAATTCATGATTACAGGAACTGATCATTTTTCCAAGTAACGTTTTTAGTTTCCTTCCACACCTAACATATTTGAGAATGTAGGTTCCTCAACTTTCTAACTCTGATTGAGCACTTGTTCTGTGGGAAACCCTCCAGGATGATGATCTGGTTTCGCGTTTTGCATATCTTTGTCTCCTCCTTATGCTTCTTAAATGCAACTTTCCTTTAAATGCTTTGTTATATAATCCATTATAAATATGACACAAGGGTTGATTGAAATTCAGTCATTGCAGGGTTGTTGGTTTGGAAACTATAGTGTTTTGTTTTTATCAATAGGCACACAGTTTTAATTTGTTGTTAGGTTTCCTCCTTTAAACCATAATACTTGGAGATACTATTTCTTCCATTTTTTTTCTGTGCGTTTTAAAATCACTGTATAGTCATGTGGTAAGTATTATATAGGATTACACACATGCACACACACAAATGAGTGCATGTGAAAACTGGTGATATTCAAATGAGAGCTGTGGTTTCTTAGTAACATTACATCAGCATCAGTTTCCTGGTTTAGATAAGGTACTGTAGGGTAAAGAAAATATCAGGCTTTTCTGCCCTTCCACCATCAGGATAGATGATGGATCCTTGTCCTGAATGCATGCCTGATGGCGGGCACCTGGAATAGGGTGTTGGCATAGGTAGATGGGATTCACCTGAGTTAAGACTGTGCTTTTAAGGGCGGCGTCACGGGGACGCCAGCAGTAGCAGCAGTAGCAGCAGTAGAGGCCGAGGCAGAAGCCAAGGGAGAAGCCGAGAAGCAGCAGAATGAACGCTAGAGAGCCCAGATAGTGAAGACTTGCTGGGAGCCTGTCAGCCTCCCAGCCCCCCAGCCAGCACCCCTGCCTGCCATATGCCTGGTGAACCCCAAATAAAAAACCTGCAAAACTACTGAGGACTCTGACTCCTCCTTTACCCGGTCTGCATGGGATCAGAAAACCTGCTCAGTGGTCCAGTCCTGACTTTACAGGTACTTATAGAAGTACCTTATCTAAATGGTGATGCAAGATGTTATCTTTGAAATAAGCTAGGTGACCCTACAGGGGAACTCTCTGTATGGTTTTTGCAAATTCTTGTGGGTCTTAAATTACTTCAAAATAATTGTTTTTCGTTCAATGGATAGATTTAGTCCATTAACTCAAAAACTGCAACTGGCAAATATTGATCCCTATTTGATCCATATGAAATTAATTTTGTTGTAACAACAGTCACTCATATCACAAGTCTTTCCAGCACTTGTAATTCTTTTCACCTCCCTCAAGGTCCATTGGATACATTTTCTATCACTCAAAGCTGATACCTCTTAGCAAAGGGTCCACGTTTGGAGGCTTTCTAGCATTGGAGCCCCACAGTGGTGCATCTGATGTTAAGTCATGCAAGGATGGTTAAGTGAGTAAAGAATGCCATGCCAAAAAAAAAAAAAAAAAAAAAGGAATGCCATGCCAGCAACGAGGCTTGCCACAACAAACATGCTATATATATATTCTGAGTGAAAGACTTGTTTAACCAACTTTGTGCACATGTGAATCCTGTCCCTGAGCAAGACAGGACTCGGTTCCTACCAAACCATCTGTTCTTGTGAAGTACTGTGTCATGGACTCAGATTTTTGTTCATTGTCATTGTTTCAACAAAGTGCTATATTTGGTATTGGAGGTTGAAGTGACACCTAATTGAGGAGGACTATGTCAAAATGTATCACTAATTACCTGTCCCTCAATGGGAAACAATGCCATAAGCAACATAAGATGGTGGTAATGGTTATAATTTATTGAGTAATTAGTATTCTAAGCACTTTATATGTATTCTCTAACTTTGATTTTATACCACTGCTAGCTTTAAGAATTTAGTAAAATAACTTGTCCAGGGTTGCCCATAATTGGCTTGTGAGTGGCAGAGCTGGGACTTGAATGCAGAAAGCCTGACTTACGAGGACATGCTCTTGTCCTTCCCTTATAGCCTCTCCCTTTCATCTCGCTGCCCTTATCATCTTAAATGGTCAGTGGTTATCAACCCTGGAGATATATTAGAATCATCTGGAGTCCTCTTCCTGGACTGACTCCCAGAAGCACTTATTTATTTTGTCTGGGATGGGCATTTTATTAGAGTCCCGAGGCAGTTCTAATGCATAGCCTCACTGGATTAGCTGCAGGTCAGCACTCCGCTCAGGGTCTCTGAAGAGTGGAAGCTACTTATTGTGCTTATCAGTTCATTGTGTATGGGCTTGACTAAAGCAAAGTGGAGTGGTTCTCCCAGTCATCTACATGTGCAGAGCTGGAGCTGGAAGTCCTTTCTTTGCAATATGCTTGCAACGCATCCCTCACCATTTATTAGCTACCTGCTTTTCATGCTCAACTGTAGGCTTTCTATCTCCACCCCCTCCCATCTGCCACTGATATTCATCTTAGTGGCATTTTACCTGTGTGAAGGTGTCTTATTTGCCAATAAAAGGGGTGGATGAGAAAAGATTCTACACCAGAAATCCTAAAAGTTCAGTTGCTTAGGGGAGTTTGGCAGATCAGGTAAATGAATAAAGAAAACAAATATTCATGTAAGTGAATGTCTCCTTCCTAAAGGACAGGAATCGTCACTGGAACAAACTGGGGAAAATATGTGTCATTTCTAGGGGTACTATCTGTTCTAATCTCCTGAAGCAGCCACGTAGAAGGCTCCTCTACTTTTTCAGGAGATTCCACAAAACTAATTGTTGGTTTGTTTTGTTTCTTTTGTTTCTTTTCTATTACAAAATTACTTGGCAGCTCTGTCCAGTTGCTTTTTGCAACCTTGTACAGATCAACATCATGTCACCAGTAACAATGTCAAAGAATGTGTATGTAGCTCAAAGCAAATAGCTATCCTAGTCTGCTGCCATTTTGCATTTTGAAAGAAATCACTTATCTTTTCTCCCTGACCCCAAAGTGCACCAACTTCCAATCTTTGTCAGAAATTGGCTTTCTGACAAGGCATGGGATTTTGTGGACCCTGTTCTCCCATCTTGAGCTTGCACCCAGAGGAGAACATTAAAGGTACATTCTCTGGAGAAAGGTAGTGTAAATGGGATCCTTTTCCTACCACTTACTGGTTCTGTGATTTTTTAAAATATTTAAAATCATAGAACCTACCTTTCCTCATCTGTAGAATGGAGACATGAGATACTCTCACAGTTTTCCTGAGGATTAAATTACATGGTGTGTTTAAAATGCTTAACAGCGAAGTCCTGGTGCTAGTAACAGTAAGATATATTTAATGAGTCTTCTGTTTTAAATAGCAAAATTGGCCATCCCTTGCCCATGACTTTATCTCATTGCTCTTGTTGGCCTCAAGCACTGCTTGCTCCTCTTTTGCTAATCCGCTCACTGACATTTCATGATCTTCTCCCATTACTCCTATTTTTTTTTTTTTCAAAAATTAGTGGGACTGACAGCTTCACGGTGACAGACGGAAGTCCGCCATGTAGAAGTCTTTCCTAGCCTCTCTAATGTGGACCACACTGATCTGGAGGTTATGCTTGTAGAACCAGAGCAAGTCTCTTTGGGATGCTTAGAAGCAGAATGTGATTAATAATGAATATATGTATGCATTTTAAGAGTAGGGTTGTGTTAAATGTGAAGAGTGAATAAAAGCCTGTTAACCTTCTAAGAGGTCAAGAGTCGGCCCGGTGACTGGTTACGCAGGGCAGCCTGAGCAGCTGCAGCCTAATTCAAACCTGCTCTTAGATCTGATGATGGTACGTGCAATTAGGGAAGCATCTCAGTAATAATGATAATCGCTTTCAACCAAGAGGACAGGGCACAGCTGTGGGGAGCACTTGGAGAAAGAAATCAGAACAATTCATATGTTCCTGAGAAGCAAACCTTTCACAGGTCTCTTTCAGTATGAGTCTGCAGTAGCTTTTAAATCCCTCTTGATCATAATTTACAGGGAAAAAAAATTTTAATAAGTGCGTGACTCCTGGACCAAAGAACTGTTCGGAGCCCTTTTATAATAACTTGTCAATAGGTTGCATCTCCTTTTCTCCTAATGCTATTGTGGAAATAAATTTAATTCAGACCGTGTCTGACATAAATTCTGTATTTGGGCTTTTATTTTTTTCTCAAGAACTGAACTCAAAATTGTGCTATAAAAAAGCAGTGTCATTTGAGAACATTTATCAGTTCAGTTATGGCTCACTTAAAATGTCGATATTTGTAAATGAGAACCTACCACTTGTAGATGTCACAGTTCTGCTCTCCCTTTGGAAGTCTTAAGAAAAGCAATCTTGAGAGAAGAAGAGTTTTGACTCATTTTGATTTTAAAAAGAAATTTGGAGTCCTGACCTACCTCCATGTCTTAGGTCATTTTCTGTGTCCCTTACCTCCTGCTTTTCCTGACTCTTACATCACAGAGAGTGTCTTGTTTTTTCCCCATAAAAAAAAAGGTGGTGTCAATTCACTATTAACACTGAATAATTACTGCTACTACTAATAATAATGTTATAAAAATGTCTTGTGTTCACATGTGCTTTTGATTTTCAAGTGCCTTATATGTCCTTTTTATTTTTTCTTTCCTGATCATATCAACAGTAAGACATACAAAGAAAGAAAGAGACTTGTAACTTTCATTTATTTTCCCATATACTCATCCTTTTGACAAATATTTAATAAGTAACTATGTGTGCTAGATATTGTTTTAAGAGCAATATGAAAAAGAAAGACAAGATATCAGTGCCTTTTATTGAAAGGACAAGGCAATAACTATATAAATGAGTGGAAAAGATCATTTCAGATAATGATACTTGCTGTAAAGAAAATAAACTGGGATGATGGTTTTGGAGGGTATCACTTGTCATTGCCTGAGATTTGGTTATCAGAGAAAGCTGCACAGAGGTGTGGCATTTATGCAGAGACCTAAATGACATAAAGAAAGCAATGCTGAGGTCTGGGGGAAGTATGGCAAGTTCAGAGACCCGAAGGAGGGAAGACCAGAGGTGTGGGGAGATATGGAGGAGATGCGGAGAAAGGTAAGCAGAGTTCAGGTCATTTTGGACCTTCGAAGTCATGGTAAGGGCATTTAATTTACCATTACTTCACTTCTTGTGATCTTACTAAGGAGGTAAAAACTTCCTCTTCCTCTGGCTGGATGTAGAAATGGAGCAAGGTCATATGACCACATGTAGATTCCTGCCTTCACTACCATTATACTGTGAACTCATGAAGTAAAGGCTCTGTCTCATTCATTTTTGCATCCCTGGACACCTAGCTTTGGACCTGGTATGTAAATTAGCAAATATGTTTCATAAACTAAGCTGGAGTGTTTTCAAGTATGGTCATGACCCATCTGAATCAAAGTCATCTAGGGGAACTTATTTAAAATGAAGATTCCAAGGCCTCCAGGCTTATGAATTCAGAATTACTGGGAATGGAACTTTCAATCTGCATTTTCAACAAGCTCCTCGAGCAATTCTTCTGCATGGGGAAACTTGAGAATTAACCTCCTTTTCATTTCTCCCAAGAGGTGCCTACTATATTAGAAAAACCTCAGAGGCAAAAATATTTAGTCTAATATGTGTATATTTTCATGAGAGATTCCTGCTGACAGTTGCCTGTGTTTCACACCCTTTTCTATCCTGGATTGCAATAAAATTACAAAAGTATGTCAAGCAACATTTTTACCACTGATCTTTAGTAATTCAAGCAAAATGAGTGAAATTGGGAAAATAATTAAATCTACACTTCCATTCTCATCCATATACTTGACTGTATTACCCAAAAGTAAATTTGAGCTTGGCTGAGGCAGACATGTAAGATGGGCCACCTCTTTGGGCCACACATGCCAGCCAGACCTGAAAACTCTACGTAAAAGCAGAGAAATGCAATGCATGCTGCGCTTTAAAAACATTTATCTCCTTCCTGCACTCTTTTTCAAAAGATGAGTTGGCTGAAATAACACAACAAACAGTAAGTTGAAGTTCAGAATTAACGTCTACCTTTGGCGATTTCTTTCCAAATATTGGTGAAGCTTTAGGTTCCTCTAGTCCCCTATTTAGTTTTTAGAAAGATATTGGAGAAAAAGATACAGCATTACGATTAAGCCAAACCACACAGTTCAAGCAAGAATATTGTCCCTGCTCCAAGTACATTGTGTTTCTGAAAATCCCTCAAACACTGTAGACGTGGCAATTGCTTAAAGTAGTATTTCCAAGGATGAAAATGACAGTTCCTCAGCCAGAAGGAGGGACAGGGCTTTAGAGCTATTTTTGCTATCTCTGTATTCCAATTCCAGCAGCCAGAGGAGTGGCTGGAAGGAGGAAAATTCCTTCATCTCATCTTCAGCGGTTTTGTTTCATTTTCTCTTTTACATTGTTTTCCCTCTCTCAATATCCTATCTTTTCATGTGTCACCATCAATTTCCTCCTGTTGCTACCTCTTTCGTAACAAAACACACAATTACTTGCACTTGTGGCAGAAAAAACAGATCTTTTTAAAATAAAATTATTTTAAAATGCTGTACAAAATTAAAATTGCATTAAAGGATGCCACAAGATGTTGTATAAGGTGGTACAACAAGGGTGAGATTTGTTTTGTGACTGTTAGTCTAAGAAATAGGGGTGCAATTTCTTGTTCAGAACCAACTTTGAATGAGATCATTGATCATTTAATAAAGTCCCTTCACCCTCCCCTGTGAAAAGGAGACTGTATTCCTCTCACTTTCTAATATCAAGTTCCACCTATTAATATTTTTGTTATCATGTTTTATACAATGACATGATTTCTACAGAAAATTACTAGGGATGACTGAAAGAACCCCTTCCCCCAGCTTTTCTGCTTTCTCTTTATTGTTTCAAAAAAACATAAGATTTTTTTAAATATCTTTTGGATTCACTTTCAGCATCTCTCGTCCATTTCACTAGTACAATTTTAATTTACTCCTTGACCATTTGTCTGCCACCAAACCTGACCTTCCACATCGGCAGCCTGCAGGCTACTTTAGGCCAAAGGGGTTTTGTTCAGCCAACAGTGATTTTTTTTTTAATTGAATTTGAGTGTCTTCAGATGAGTACACTCCCTATTCCACAATTGCCTTACACCTGGCTGCTTCCCATATTGGCCTCTGCAGGAATACTAGCAACGCCAACTATGGGTTTGTCTTGTGTACCTTCTACATTTTTCTGCCTTTATGCGTTGGCTAAAGTTTGGGGAATGTGCCTATGAGCCTGTGTATGAATCATTTTAGTATGCGAGTTGGGTGTTTGTATGTGAATTGGGTGAAGGAGTTATACATTGGTTTTACATTGTACATATTATGTTTTAATTGTGTGTGCGTGTGTTGCTGGTGTGTATTGCTGTGATGTATTGCTAGTGGATCAGCTGGTGATTTTGGTTTTGTTTCTTGTTTCTCTCTATTACAGCCAAATGAAGTCTGTCTCCTTTGGGAAATCTCAATAATTATTTAAAAGTCGGGTGGTTTTCATGTTTTATTTGCCAGTACTTAGCCTATAACTTATGCCCTACTTCTTATCCTCCCCAAAGACACACTCCTGATCTAACAAGGTACTCATCAGATTAAAAGAGTATTCTGGACCTCAGATTTTTGACTCTGAGACTTCAGTTCCCGGACTGGGATTCAGGAACCTTAAACGCTGATGGCATTTTTTAACATAAGACAACATTACAAGAAAATATGTTGGGAAAGACAAAATACATTCTGTAATCTTGTTAAGAAACACTTACCTGAAGTGTTTATCTTCAGAGACATCACATAATATAGAGAGCAATAAACAAGGTGCTTTCTGCATTGACACCCATCCTATTTCATTAAGGAACTGCTCACCCTATTAACCATTGTCTGATATGCAGCGTGCACCCCTCACAGCCTCATTTAGCAAATCACTATGTTGAATCATGGCTGGTTCACAACCAACAAGAGACGCTTGCTGTATGTTTTGCAGTGAATGCAAGTTCAGACTTCCAGTGCTGTCTCCACCACCCACACTCTCGTTTTAGCCTGCTTTGCTTTTAATAAATGTTTACAAAGCCAGAACTAAGATGATGTTGTATGCTGCCTGCGGCTGCTGCCTGTGACTACCAATATATTTAGTCCACATGTTAGGATGTGGCTTTGTAAAACCAAAAACCAGTTCCTGACTCGAGTCTCACTTACTATTTAGACTATTTTATAGTCCATGTTACCTTAACTGTTTTATTATTCTATGCCACTGCACTGAAATCATCCAATTTTTTTTTATTATTGAACCTTTGCTTTCTAGCATTTTAGGGACTATACTTCCGATAATGATTATGAAATATTTACTGATGTGTGTGATCAATTTTTTATGTGTCTGTATCTCAGATACATAGGGTCGATGCTAGGGGTAGCTGGTGGATGTAAAAACAACTATAAACTGAGATAAGGCAAGTCTTTGCAGATGCATCAGTTACAAATTGCCACAACTCAGTGGCTTAAGATAATAAATAAGCATTGGATAATACAGTTTTTGTGGGTTAGGAATTTAAGAGTGGATTAATTAGGCAGTTCTGGCTCAAGACTTGCAGTCAAGATGTCTGTCCCAAATGCAGCATCTGTGGACTTTACCGGGGCCAGAGGATCTGTTTCCTTATGTGACTTACACCATGGCTGGCATGTTGTGCTGTATGTTGGCGAGAAACTCAATTCCTGCTAGGGGTTTCTACACATGTTACTTAAATGTCCACATGACACGACAGCTTGCTTCCCCAAAAGCAGGGGATTCAGGAGAGAGGAAAGAGAAATATCTTATATGATCCAGCATTGGGACCCACCATTACTTCTGCCACATTCTGTTACATAGAATGGGTCCTGAGTTCAGCCCACATTAAAGGGAAGAAGGATTAGATTCTGCCTTTGGAAGGAAGGTGCATCAAAGAGTTTATAAACTTAGTTTAAAACTACCTCCTTATTTCCTCCGTGTTTTAGAGAAAATTTTTATGTAGCTTCTTTTTCAGTCATTTTTTTTTCTTTATGGAAATAAGATTTGCATTACAGCATCTAAGTTACAGGTATACATGATGAGAAATCAGTATCTGTGTAGACTCCATCAATTTCACCACTCAAAGTACAATTCTATCCTTCACCATGCCAGTGAAATTTTAACTTGTGTTATATCCATACCCTTACTGGGGTAAATGGTCGGTGTTTTTCATGATTAACCTCAAAGTATAATGAGAAGGATACTGTGGGAGGCAGGATGCTTCCGGGTATGGTCTCAGGTCTCAGGTTTGCCAAAATGTGGTTTTTTGTGCTGTGCATTTCAGTCAGGACTTCCCAGATTGACTGATCTATTTAATAAAATTAAAGCCATTTATTGGCTTTGTTTTTAAAACAATTCCTGTCTTTCCTCCACTTTTGGCTAAGTCAAATTTTAATAGAAAAACAGAAACATGGCTAGGTCAGTAGTTTATAAACTTAGATTTTGCATATCACTCACCTGAAGCTTTTAAAAGATAAAGATTCCTGGTAACTAACCTGGGTCTACTAAAGCATCCATTGCAGGAAATAGAGCCTTGTGAACTGTTACAGTTTTTCAAGCTCTGGTTGACTTTGCCAGAACAGCATTTGGGAACCACTGTCACATGTAACCGAATCCGTTCACCAACTAAAATCATTTGCAAAAAAGACATCAAGATAAAGGGAAACCTTTGACTCCTCATGGTAATCACCCTTATTCTGCTTTCAGGAAAGGCTGGGCATGACCCACACCAGCCCCCTAGCTGACAGTGACTCT
This sequence comes from Talpa europaea, assembly GCF_964194135.1. Taxonomy (NCBI): domain Eukaryota; kingdom Metazoa; phylum Chordata; class Mammalia; order Eulipotyphla; family Talpidae; genus Talpa; species Talpa europaea. The sequence goes on from NC_140076.1 coordinate 91,913,256, forward strand.
GGTCTGTAGCCATATCCCCGAAGGCAGTAACATGAGGGGCTGTCATGCTGGGCAGGGCACTGGCCCAGAAATGCATTGTTCACGCTTCCCGAGACAATGACTCTCCTTCTGATTAGAGTTGTCCTCCTTTTACCCAAAGGCTTTCCCATGCAACCAAGGGAGCATAACAATGACATGAGGGCTTGGAAATGTCTTCATTGATTTTTATTTCATGAATTGGAGCCTCCATAAAAATGGCACAGGCTTGTTTTACAGTGTCAATTTGTGGAATTGAGGGGAGGACCATTAAAACCCATCCATTTTCCCAAAGTTTAAACCACCTAATGAATTAATCCATAGGTAATGGATTGAATTCAGTGCAATTGCCCTGCTAAGTAAGGCTTGTTAAAAAGAGATAAGGCAACACACTAAAGAAAACAGCAATTTCAGCTATTAACTGGATTTTGTCTGGGCAGTAATAATTCAGCATATGAGTTTTCTTTGAACAAGATATAGTATGATCCCATTATCAATGTAGAGACAAGATGTTAGAGTTCACCTGTTGATATTACATTTTGGAAAAAGACAATAATTTTGACAACCATCTCCCCAACAACCCCAAGATCCCCAGGATGTCTATTTGATAAGCTCCAGTAAATCTTCATAAATCTAAGGCTTTGATTCCTCAGGACAGGGAACTTGTCCTTGTTCCAACTCCACCTCTATTTTTTTTTTTTGCCTTATATTATCTTCGTCACTGTTACTTTGAATGAGCTCCTAAAAAAGTGTGTACAGTTTTACACAAAATAAGGACAGTCACAAAATGTCTTGTATCTATAAGGAAATTTGCAGTCGTAGAGCAATTTATAGAGAACACTCTCTATAGGTCATGTTTCTGTGCCCAGACATTGGAAGAAAGTCTTCCCTAACCAACTGAGAACCTGATTTCTAGGAGCTCATCTGTGCCTATCATGCAGTTTTCACTTCTTCCTTGTATTCAAGTCCTTGTCCCTCATTTGTTTTCTTCAGAAAGCTCCTGAGTTATTTCTCCTTCATCATCTTGCATTTTCCTGCTTTGTGATTATTTCCAAAGACACTGTCATCTTCTCACTGCCATTTTTCTAAAAAATCTTGTTGTTCCTGTCACCACTTACAGGGGTGACCCAAAGCTGCAGCTTAACATTTTAAGGTCCTTTCTTCATCAGATGCCCCTTATATTTACAATATTGGATTCCTCTGTCTTCGTTTGGTGTGATGGTTTGTATGTCCTTCTTTACTCGTAATCTTGCATTTTTCCTTCTACAATTGTATCCTATTTCTGTAATCATACTATAGGTTCCAACCAACACCCCCTCCTTTATAGAATGTTTGTCTCCTCCTTATATGCACTGGTCCCCTCCACCCCTGAGTTCCTGTAGTAGTGGAAAGCAATTTGAGATAGTGCCAGACAGCACAGAGAATGTGGGCTTTACAGCAATCTGTTTTGGGTTCAAGTTCCGGCTTGCTCATCTTCTGACCTTAAACAAATAACCTCTGTGGACTCAGGGAACAGGAGCAGTGACACTTGCCTTTTCAGAACATGTTAGGTAAGGAGAGAAAAAGAAACCTTTATCACAGCACTACTGTTGCTAATATTCTGAGGTTGACAATTTACTCTTCTCAAACCCTGAATGACACGTTAAGTGCTTTTTAGTTGTGCATTGTTTGTGTTATATTGGCAACCACCTAGAAGAAGCATGTGCCATTGCATCTTCACAGTTGAATCTTGCATTAAGTATTGATAATGGATAATTATCAATAACTTATTAAGTATTTACTATAAATCAAGTACTTTACCATATTAACCCTCTAAACAATCTGTGAGGTAGATTTTATTATCATCACCATGTTGTATATTAGAAATGTTGGACTTAGAGGTCCAAAGTCATATAGCATGTAAGTGGTAGAATAAGATATTGAACTGTCTAAAAAGTTTAATGTTAAACTTTTTGCTTCTAGAAGAATGAAAGAGAGAAAGTGATAAAGAGAAAATGAAAAAGCAAGATTGTTGACAGAAATAAATCCTGGTTTGACTACTTGCTAGAGATGTATGCACTTGGGCGAATTTCTTAAGGTCTACAAACCTTATCTCTTCATCTGTAAAAATGAGACTATTACTGCTATTTATCACCTAGGATTCTGGTGAGGATCAAACAGGATAACCCAGGGTATAGCACCTAGCACACACTAAAGTCTCTATAAATGTTAACTATTGATATTTAATCACTATCCCCTATATGTACACTTAAATCTTATACACATACCCTGTTGGTATACAGCTTTCAATCAATTGGCATCACACCAGTCTCTCTGACCTAAATAGTTGAAAAAAGTCCTAAAATCCAGGACTGAGCAAATACATGAATGCCTTCATACTAGAACATAAACGAGGATGGTGTTTTTCAGACTCTGAACACTTTCAAGGCTTACTGATGGGGAGATAATAACATGCCATGCTCACCTTCATAGTGTCCAGTAAATAAACACATCCGGTTTTCTCATTGCTATATAGTCAACTGCATTAAGGCAATAAAACTGTGGGATTTGGGGAAATTATTGCACTTCTTGTGCCTTGTGGCACCCACCAGGGTGTGTTATAACCACCCAGAAATTCACTGCTTGTTATAACTTGTTGTAACTCAGTCTTTATGTAAATTTATATATGAAGAAGAAATGGGACAATGCTGTAGGAAAGCCAAGTCTTCTCCTTTGGGTATCATAGAGGGAGAGGGTCCAGACAAGATGGATAACTGTGTTGACCGCTGGTTTCGGGGGCAAAAATGCCAGAATAAAACTTCATACTTCCCAATATGTTTGCTTTTCAAAAATATAATGACCATTTATAACATATTTAAAGGCAAACTTGTATGGTATTCTAGGTGTGCGATTCTAAGAGTGTCACTACTCAGAGGAGAAATTAGCAAGACAAAAATATATGGAGCTATATCAGGGGGTAGCTTTTCTCTACTGGGGAAATCCTGAACTGGGAAATTACCTCCTGAGGCAAAATGATGAGCAAAATGGATTTATTTTTGATCCTCCTGAGAAAGTACTACCCAGCATCCTTGTGTAACCCCAAAAGGGTTTGGAATCACTGACTATCATCATACTTGCAGTTGCTATGAACTCATCCACTCATTAAGAAGTTATTCATTGAATGCCTACTATGTACCATACACTATGGCAGCTGTTTGGAATACATGGTAGGTGAGATCTCTGCCCTTTTGTTGTTTGCATTATAGTTGGGAGAGGCAATTAGTAAACCTGAAAGAAAATTGGCATAATGCCTTCAGCTAGTGATTTGGACTGTTAAAAAAATACAATGAAATAATAAAATGGAAAGAAAAGAGTCTGTCTCATAGAGAGTAGTCAGGAGGGCCTTGCTGAGAGTGTGCTATTTGAATAATGAGCAGTTCTGAGCTATGAAAATATCTGGAATGTCCCAAGCAGAAGAAATAGCTATAGCAAAGTTCCTGTCAGGACCTGACTAGGTGGGTCCAGAGGTAGAAAGCAGTTGGCCATGGCTGAAGCATAGAGAATAAAGGGGTGACAATAGGTAATATAGCAGCAGTCAGATTATGAAGGTCCTCTAGGCCCCAGTGTGGAGCTTGATGGGATTTATTACTATTCCCTCAAAGGGAACTCATTGTGAAGTCACAAGTGAGCTAACTTTTATTGAGTATTACCATATTCTTAGTATTTTATATCATTTATTTAACATTGCAAGTAACTTGTGAGATACATATTATAATGACATTTCACGGATGGGGCAAATACAGTGCAGAGAGGTGAATTGATTACTCATGGCTGATAAAAAGACCTATAATTTGTGTAGTTAATTGATGAATCACTCAGTAATATGCTCTTTCAAAAGACTTGAGTACCAATTAGGTAACAACTTGCATGAGTACTGATATTTTTAGAAAGAGGTTGTCAGTATTGAGAAAAAAGAAATCAATAACATGGCAAAGTGTTTAAAACACAGGAGAACTTTTTATTTTTATTTTTTTTACTATAGGCACAGGGATTTCCAGGCATTTCTTATTTTTCCCCATTACTCCTGTGTTCCATTCACCATCAAGTTCTGATGAATTTACCTTCTGAATATCTCTCCACCTCCTCTACTCTCTCTGTTTATAGCTTCAAGTCACTGTCAGCTCTCTCCCTGGACACTGTTTGCAATGCTAACTTCCCCCCTCTAAATCCACTTATCCTTTGCCAATCACTTTTCTACTGTCCAACTAGGTCATTCTAAAGTAGAAATGAGGTCATTGTACCTCCATTGTACCATCTTAAATCACTCAAGAGGAGATCCCCATTGTGTTTAGAATAAACACCTAACTACTTACCCTGGTCTATAAGGCACCTCACTCCTTTAAGCCTCACTTTAGTCTCTGAGCTCCTGCCCAGAGTCCTTCTTTCTTTCTCTGTATTGGCATTGCTTCTTTATACTTCAGGCTCACCTCTCTTCTCACAATGCTCCTTTTACACCCTACTTCCTTAGCCATTGATAATTAACTTCTCCTTCTTTAGATTTGCTTTAAACTTCACTTCTCAAGAAAGCCCTCCCTGACCCCTCCAGGCTAGTTCAGAATGTCTGGCACATACTCATAAACACATTAGCCTTTTCTTTCATAATGCAGGTAGTGGGTTATGATTAAGTATTTATCTGCCTCATTAATTATATGTCCCCTCTCTTGATGGTGGGTACTGTGAGATGAGGAATTGAATCAGTTTTGCTCACCCTTGAGCCTCAGATCTAAAAGATGCCTGATACAAAAAAAAAAAAAAAAAAAAAACATGTTCAGCAAATAATTGGTTGTCCTGGCAATTTGTTTACTGCCAGAGAAATGACTATATACAGGTCTAACCCTGTTGTCTCACCTCTGCAGTGATCAAGCGAGGTTTTAAGCAGCAACTCTAGATGTTGTCTTACCCCAACTCTCAGCCCCCAAATAGAACCTACTTGTTGTTTAGGGGAATAAAATGGAAGGTCTTTGCCTTATGTGCAGTACCATTACTACTGACCAAGCAAGCCAGCACATCTAACACACAGCGTCCTGGATCCAAACATACCAGGAACTAAGAGGAAGCATTTACAGAAAATCATTGTGTGCTCTTTGTGAATAAGTTGTAATGTTATGAAATATGTGAAGACATACAATTGTAATAAAATGCCAAAGTGACACTAGAGAATCAATAAACCGAAGTACTCCACATTGAATCAGCTTTGTAATACATATTTGTAAGGTGGCTACCCACTGGAGCCATATTTTAAATGTACCCACTTGAAAGAAATAAATCAATTATGAATCCTGAAGTGATTAAGCTTTTCACCTTTCACTTTCATAGCAGTCTCTTTATAGAAGAGCTAACTAGATACTCCTCCAAAGAAGACCTACAGATAGCCAGCAGGCATATGAAAAAATGCTCATCATCACTTATCATTTCAACATCACTGATTATCAGGGAAATGCAAATCAAAACTACAATGAGATACCATCTCATCCCTATGTCTAGAAGACCAGAAACAACAAATATTGGTGAGGATGTAGAGAAAAAAAAAACCCTGGCACACTGTTGGTAGGAATGTAGACTTGTCCCTGTAGAAAACAGTATAGAGATTTTTCAAAATATTAAAAGATGTACCATATGATCTAGCAATTCCACTCCTACCTGAAGATACTATCAAAATAGTAAATCAAAGAGGTCTGTGCACTTCAGTGTTCATTGATGCACTATTGATAATAGCTAATTTCTAGAACTAATTTCAGTACCCAAGGACAGAGGAGTAAATTAGAAAAAATGTGATATATATATATATATATATATATATATATATATACAATGGAATACTATGCAGCTATAAAAATGATGAACTCTGCCATTTATAACAACATGGATGGAACTGGAGAGAATAATGTAAGGAAAATAAATCAGAAGGAAAAAGACAAATACCAGATGGTCTCACTTATATGTGGAATATAGAGAAATCAAACAAAGGGTCAGACAAAACCAACCCAATAACAAACCTTAACAACCTTAATCTGTAACTGAAGCTAGGATGAAGAAGGGCTGAGACCAAGTGGAGAGGGAAACATAGGGAAACTATGCTGGTGTGCTGAGAGTGCCTTGGTTGTGGGTGTAGTGTGGCAACATGTATCTGAGGAGGTGTAATCACAGTGTTGTAAACCAATAATACATCAAAAAAAAAAAAAGCATTTCCTTTATTTTGTTTGGGCCTGGTATACAGTTCCAACACACACACACAATCCAAGATAGTACCCAACCCAAATTACACACTATGAAAATATAGGCATTTTTAGTCAACATATTAAAACAACACGGTCCATGAACACAGTGAGAAAAATCAAAAGCAAAAAGTAAAGAGAAGTTCATACAACTTGATAAACAGATCATTGCTTTGAAATGTGATTTCCCTTCCATTATCTTGTATGATTTTCTAGCGGTACAATTTACAGTTTATACATTGCAAGTAGGGCAATAGCAGAGGGAAAATTTCAGGATATGTGCAAGGTTTCTAGGTTGTATAATAAAGAACATTGGTGGAAAAGCATGTATATAGGAAATAGAAGTTTAATTTTAGATGTTTTGAGTTTGAAGTGTAGGTGATCCATTTATGTAAAGATATGTCTGGAAGGCAATGCCTGAACTTACAAATTCAAGCTGGAACTAAATATTTAGGATCCAGTAGAATTTAGCAAATACAGTTATAGAAAAAGTGATAATGCAGAATCTGAGTAGGTTCTCTAAGTGATTTGAGGGTATACAGATTTTTCTGACATGGTCTCTGTACTCATACAATTTACTTTCCTGTCAGGTTGATGAGATATACTTGTCAACACAAGATCAAAAAAATTCAAGGTGAAAAAAATGTTTAGGACTAAAATTGTTGGCAAAAGCTTCCAGGGGAAAAAAAAAAAAAAGTTAAGACTTCAATTGGTCCTTGAAAAATGAGAGGAATTTGGAGAGAAAGTTCTTAGAAGACATTCAGAGATAAGTGGAGCAAATCAGTCAAAATACTCTTGAAAACACATGGCAAATGTTGGATTTAATCCAAGCAAATTTACTTCATAACATCAGCTAGAGTTTCATGTGAAGCTCTCCAATGTTAACTTACAGGATCTTTCTAAAGCAGAACTCATTGGTGGTGCCAATCAAGCTAACTTTGTGTAGTTTAGTTTGAGTCCTAGAAATACAATCTTAGCAGCTCAGCTCCACGCTTCCTCCCCATGTTCCCCTCACCCCCACCTTTTCTTCTTCTCATCTTTCTTTCCCTCCATCTTTAGATCTTTAGAACAATGTTGATTAATAACTTCATATAGTTCAGGCACAGCACCTGCCCCCTGGTAAAGTTCTTCAAAAGGGAGGTTTAATCAATCAATGGAAATCCATCCCTGGAAATATATATCAAAGAAAACAATCATTTTGTTGCACTAATGTGAATGGCAGTATTTTTGTTATTCACCAACAGCAATTTTGCTTTGGTTCAGTGATTCAATCCCAAGAAAGAAAATTTCATCCTGTTCGAAGGAATGACTGTGCTTCTTCTGAGCAATCATCTTGTTTCTATAGGATGGATACCGTAGATGTTAGATATGCTTTCATCTCCTCTTTGGGTTGATTACCAGAAAGTTTGGACTTGGAAACAAATATGTGGCTCGGATTACTGAATCCTAAATGCCAGAGATTGGACACGGTATTCAAAAAACACTCAACAAGTGTTTTGATGATCCAAGAAGTTTGAAAACCTTGGCTTTGGTTTCTGTTTGTGAGACACTTACAGTTTATAATGAATATTTGGCCAATGATTCTACTCTCATATAGCCCCAGGAATCATATCCAATTACTGTGACAAGCAAGACATTCTGCTGATATTTGGCATTGAGTTTGCAAATAATTTAAATGTTGAAATCCAAAAAAGTTACAGAAAGTGTCTGAAAAGTTAGAAATTCTCTTTTTGGAGTGCTCCAAATGATTAGGGTTAAATACTGATTTAATTATTTCTCATTATGCCAAGCACATAGAAGGGGCCCTATAAATGTCTAGGGAATTTGGTTGAATGTTTTTTGGTTTTTTTTTTTAAAGGGTCAGAAAAGTTAAATGACTTGATCAAGGTCATCCAACTACTTAGTTGCAGAATCTCCTCTGGAACTAGGACCGCAGCTTTTGATTCATAGTCCAGTGTTCTCTCTGCAGTCCCAGCTTCACCAAGAAAATTGATGGCTCTGTAAATAAAGTTCTTTTACCATGTACTTAACTTTAAACAATCCCACCTGAATCCCCTAAATTCCCCAACTTACTCAACCAGGGAGGAACTGTTAAACAAACCTGTAGTATATCGAAAGCCTCCCCAAAGCATTCATTTGTCCTTGAAAACCTTTTCCTTTTTTTTTCTTGTGGCTGAAAAAATATGAGCAGCAAAAAAAAGAGATTTTATGAATATAACTCAAAGATTTATACATCAGTTTTAGTTGATAGGACCATTGTCAAGTTTTAGGCAAATGAGAATGTTAGGACATGTTGAAGTCCCAGTTGGAAAATCCTATATTTTAAATATTAACACTGTGTTTCTACATGGTGTTATAGGGAGGAGCTACTAAAGATCTTTTCACTTATTTTGTTCATGTCATTCTTGAACATGTAATGTGGCACATGCAACACAGAAGTAGATCGTTTATAAATAAATATTCATATCGTATGTTTTCGTGCCTGTTCAAAAACGTTGTATGTGCAATGAATAAAAGTAAATGTCAGGGGCCTCCCTGGTGGCCTCCCTGGTTGAGCACTGGGTTGTGAAGCTGCCCGCAGCCTCTGCAGCACCGGTAGGATCCCCAGCTGCCGGGTCAGGGTCCCTCATGGTGCACAGACCTCTCCTGCCACCTGCTCCTCCCCTCAGCAGTGTACTTCGTCAGTCTGCCTGTTCTGCTTTCAGGTCGCCTCTGGTGAATTCTCTTACTGTCCCGCGCTTCTGACTGTACCTAGTGCTTGTATAAATAAATGAATAAATCTTTGAAGAAATAAAAATAAATAAATGTCAGGCCTCTAGTAAGAGTTCCCAAAAATTAGTTGTTCTGCTGTTTCTTTCTCATTCCCCTCTGCCTTTCCTCCCTCCTTTCTTTCCTTGTTCCTTCCTTCCTTCCATTTATCTTTTTTTCTCTGAATATTCTCTAAGTGGTTATCTGTATTCTCAGTAGACCAACTTTAAAGAAGTACTTTTAAAATTGAGCCAGTCATCAGTCCCTTAGGAAATTCAAAGAATTGCCAATGGGTTCCAAACCCAATAGATCTATCAGCGCTATTGTAAATACTTTCTAGCACATCAGAGAATTTACCAAAGTATAAGAATTAAGACTATTATTATACTATTGATACAATATATGTTTTTGTGATCACACACTCAATTTACATTCTTGGCAAGAAATAGGAGGAGAGTTGTTGGGTTGTTTTTTTGTTTTGTTTTGTTTTTTTGTCATTTACCAGTTATTTTAATGTATGTTTCAACCTATTTTAAAAAGTTGACTTAATTAATTTTTAAAATGTTAAATTCACCTTCTCCCAGAGGATTTCCAAGGATTTAAAAGCTATTTTTCCGTAAAGAAATAAATAAATATTTCAGCTGATTATGGAAAATTCTAAGTATACAATAATTAGATTTGAGAGGATTCTCTTGGAGAGACACAATTTTGAAATTCTAAATGCATGATACACACTTCTGTGAAAAGCATAATAATCACCTATACAATTAGCTAAATGATTCTCTTGAGTTCAAGAATATAAATTGGTGAGTGGCTATCTGCATTAATCAGATAATTTCCATGTTTTATTTCAGGATGTAGACTTTTAAAAATATTGCTTTGTGGGTTTTATTTTAATAATAACTTATTGAAATGGAAGGAAAAGGTTGATTTTCATGCTTCAGTAGCATACTATTTGTCTTATTTTTGAGGGATTTAGCACCGTGCCTAAGGGAAATCTAAAGGAGGGGGGAAGCCCTTCCAGAAGCTTCTTGGATTAGTTTGTTCATTCATTTCATTCATCCATCCACTGACTGTTTACTGAGTGCTCAAACTGGACTACAGTCATATATGTGAGTTGCAAACTCATGTATATTAGCTGTAATTGTTGAATCATAGAGCATCAAACTCAAATGATACTGCCATTTGCTATAAGAACAATAAATATCAGATTCATTACTCTTTTATGATTTATTTTTGTATTATTTTATTGCCTAGAGTAATAAAATAACCAGCACATCCTGAGTTATGTTTGAGACACTATTTTAGGCACTTTAGCTTTATTCAAATGCTCTTACCAGCCTACAAGGTTTCATTGTGGCACAGTATAGGAGATAAGAGAATGGGGTCTGAAGCTCCATTGACTGGGCAAAAATTTGGCTCAGCCCTCTTAACTTTTGAGTGATCCAGAATGAATTATGTGATCCTTCATTGCCTTTGTCGCTCATGTGCAAAATAAGAGAAATAAGTTTAAAAACGGATATGAACACTTGAATAAAGATTAAATGACAATATACAAAGAACTTAGAATAGAAGACTTAGAACAATATTAACATGTACTAATGCTATGGCTGTTGCTGTCCCTATTTGCTTTTTAATTTGATGAGAAATAATATATCAGAATAAAAAAATGGAGTTTATTTACATATTGTTTTGCCTGGTGTAGAGAGAAGTGAGTCTTTTTATAGAAAGAGTTGTTGATTTGGTCTTTGAAAGTTAAGTGGGATTTTAATTCAGTATGAAAGTGCATTCCAGGAAGAAGGAATGAAAAAATATAGACACAGATGTTTGGTAAAACAATCCATGCACAAGGTAAGCTTGAAGAAAAATTAGTGATTTGAAGTCTGGAAAACAAGATATATGGCAACAGGATAAAAAGGCTGGATTGTTAAATTGTTAGTCTTTTTATTGGCTTCTGTAGGCAGAATGTGTATGTATGCCTGTGCATCAGTTACAGACCAAAAATTAGACTATGATGAAAACTGGGCACAGTATTAATTTTCTGGTTGATGATGAATAAAAAGAAACTATTGCACATAGTCTGCTGCCTTTCAGGGGCCCTGTCCTTTTCTTCCATTTTATAAAGAATAATAAATGAATCACCAAGAAAGAAGGATTAGTTGTCAGCTATAAGGCAGTGTGAAGGATGAAGCACTCCTGTCTTCTCTTGATGTCAGTTGATCTATTAAATTAACAAGCATATAGATAGATTATTTAAAGATCAATTTAGCCTAGAATTGCTTTCAAATGAATACATCAGGCATCAAGCCTGTTTTCTGAGATCATTTTGTAATTGGAATACATATTACATGCAACTTTTCATCACTGGGCTCAAGCAGTTTCAATCAGAAGGCTTTGCTCTTTGTGTGAAGTGTGTGAAAATCAAAAATGAGCAGGTCCACTTCATTATGTATAATGAGGAGATCTGTAGTTGCTCTGTAAGAAATTGCCAAAAAGAATTGCTAGATAAATGTTCCTTGCTCACATTCCTGGCACCAGGCTAACACTTCCCTCTTAGAAAATCTTTTCAGCATGAAAGTTTTGGAATTAAGTTCCTAATAAACTTCGAAAGTCCAACAGCTGTGAGTAATTATGATACAAGCATATCAATCCATGTGCAAACAGATTTATTTGGTAAGCTCCAATCCTCTTGCTAACCCTTCACTGCAATAATTAAGCACACTCTAATGGGTCTGTTAGCAATTTCCATATGATTTTCCCCCTAATTATTATTTGAGTTGCCCATGTTTATAATACTTAGTAATATCCTTAAAGTATGAATGGTGAACGCACAATTTTGGCTGGTATAATAATTTGTACTTTCTCATTCATATGCTGAATAAACAAGGAGAAAACCTTTGTTTAAAAGTCAAACTTTTTGAAAATGGTTTTTATGTGTGTATATACTCACTTTTATATCCTTACTCAATATCCATGGAAGCAATAAGTTCACCAGCCTAAATCAGCCCATGCCTTTGTACTCAAAGACCTCAAAGTCCCTTCTGTGGTCTTTAAGACACTACATAATTTGTCTACCTTTCCAAACTTTGTCTCTTATCATTTGCTCACTCACCTGGCTTCAGAATACTTTCTTCCTAGTTTTCACAAAAGCTGGGCTGATTTATCTCTGGGTTTTTGTTTAGCACAGTTCTGCCTGGAATATACACATCATTTCATGTGCTCAACCCTATGGCCCATTTCAGCAGCACTGGGATATCACGTTTTTCTGACTTTTACCCACCAGAGTGCTTTTGTCATGCTTTCTTTCTATCCTCTTACCCCATTTTATTTTTTTTTTAAACCCATCACTTTTAAATGAACAAGTTTGTTAGATTTTTCTCTCAGCACTTAGAATCTTACCCTCATGGCATATATTTGGGCTTTTATCTGTTTTTCATCAGGGCCTCATGCAGTACCTGGTACATAGTAAATTCTTACTGAATGCTTCTTCAGTGAACAATTATTTGATGAATAGTCTAGGGCAGAAAGGAATATAAGTTGTGAGCTCCACCTCTCATCTTATACATAAGTAAAGAAGTCTGTTTGCATCTATGATTTGTCACCAAAAAAAAGATGTATATACAGCTTACTAGAACAAATTTATAAAATTAGGTCCCATATTTCTTAATTCCTGGCCCAATGCTATTATGCTAATTTTCCACATTTTCAACTATCTAGCTTTTCAGAGTATATTTATGCATACCATATATATATGTATATATAGATTTGACACTGATATGTTTGACATATATTTGACATTTTGAATCAAAATTTCTATCTATACGTGCAAATCACTTGACTGCACTGGACTTTGGTCGTCTCGCCTGTAATGTAGGGATAATAGCACTATATTATGCATGACCAATTAGTGAAGTGGTTGTGAGAACCAACTTATAAAAACTTTGCAAAATTGCTTGGTGAATAGGAAAAATACAGTTTGAAATGATAATGATGAAAACAGAGATGCTACTTAGTAATGCAGTATAAAGTAGATTCAAGTGTTTTGGCATGTGTACTTTTAAATGGATTCAAATCATGCAATTCCATAGAATTCATGAAATCCTAAATGTAGAGGAAAGAAAAATAAATAGGTTATATATGTATATTTATATTCTCTAAATAAATAAAATATATATTCTCTAGCTGTATCTTTCTTCTTTCCTTTAAGCACTGGTTCTAAAGTAATTGTCCCCAAATCAGTATATAAGCATCAGCTGAACATTTGTTTAAAACACAAATCTCTGTCCAATCTCAGACCTATGGAATTGAATTCATGGGATTCAGCCAACAATCTGTATTTTATCAAGTCTTCCATGCAATTACGATGCACTCTTAAGTTTGAGAATTTTCACTTTAGATGATTTAATAAGGTAAATGTGACAATAACTTTCAGCATTATGAAGTCTTAGAGTGTTAACGCATATGTTCATAGAAGTTCATTGCAAAACCCCAAAGTCAGATTTGCATTAAAGTGTGTCACCTACTTATTTCCATAATGGAAGGCTCGCAGAACCAAATAAACCATAGAGAGTAGTTACCCATAATGAGATAGGAGACTAATAATTTATCCCCTACATATCATGGCTGATTGAAGAAGGAGGTCATTATAATCACAGACACCCCTTCTAATTAGACAATTCATTGAGGAAGTAAGGGATTTCTCAGGATGGCTCAGAAAACAAACAAGTATTTGGTTTGCTTAAAAAGATGGTCAGAATTCTTGATGTTTCATTTCTCAAATAGTCTTTTTGGAGTAGACAAGGGATCAGAACACACACCATTCTGACAGTTTACTAAATCTTACTAAGACAGTAAAAGCTCCTGGGCATCAAAATCAATTTTAATCATGAAACAAATAGGTCATAGAGTCAAATCATCCTACTTCACTTACTAGCTCATCCAACCTGTTTAACCTAGTTAACTTTCTCTGAGTTCAGCCTCCTCATCACTAAAAGGGGATTGATAAAACCTGCATCATAGACTTTTGCAAATACTAAATAAAACCATATGTCCAAAGGACCACAGGCTTACCATGGAGTCTGCCACAAAAATAACACCCGGGCTCACTTGACCTCTCTGACATTGTTTTTTTTTTTTTTATTTTGTTTGTTTGGGTTTTTTGTTTTGTTTTTTTTTTTTTTTTGGTAAAAAGCAATAGTTCCCTCTTTTTCAGTTCCACACTTTATCTCATTGGCCATGTCCTAGATTTCCAAAATAATTAGCTGTTGATAAAATGAGGAGAGAGTGAATGTGAGAGGATAGACATGATCTCAGAATACATTAAGAGTCAGCAAAAATTGAACTCCTTTCTGCTGAGACAACTGTCCACAGTTGACAAAAAGACTTACGTAGCCATCCCAAAGATGCCTTCAATACCCAAGGAGACACTTCTCAGTCTCACTCCTTATGCTCCTTACCTACATGCATGTGTATGTTTGTGTTTCTGTATACACGCACACACACACACACTTGAACACTAAGTTGAGTCAATAGACTTATTGTCAGATGATCTTACCTTGCTAATATAAAGTTAATGTTCATCATCATACCCATGAAGAACAGTGCAAGTATAATAGGACTTAAAGCCAAAAGATATAAAACAGCAAGAAGGAAGTCTTATAGAACCTCAAGGACTGGATGTGTAATATTGTTGATTGGAGGAAATACAGTGGTTTGCAAAGCTCATTGAACTGAACTAAAGGATCAGGGACCAATCGCCCTGATATCATTTGTTTTCACATTCAGTTTGTGGGTATTCAGCCCACTTCGGTATGCATTGTATGGGTGCAACCTGTAAGAAAGGGATGCAGCAAGAGGAATAATATCTCCATGGAAGAAGAGTGGTGAAAGCTGCCTCTCTCTACATGTAAATCACATGGCTTCATTGGTGATTCAGCAGTGCCACAACACTCAGTGGATGAGCTTCAGTTATCGGGGTCCCACAAAAGATGTCCCCCAATATCATGACAAAATAGGATAAGACTTTTTGATGACATTAAGCAAACAGTTCCTCTCTTGAATAACCTGACCCACAATTAGTTTTCAGTCAGCCACTCATTAATTACAACTCCCAGATTGTTGTTTTCAATAGCTTAATTGGTCTATATCTTATATACCATTAAGTCGTTCCATTTAAGCATGTGAATCAGTGATTATTATGCTTTTACTGAGATAATAATGCCATCACTAAGTTTTAGAACATTTTTGTCCTCCCTGATGAAATACCTCATGCTAACTGGCAGCTACTCCCCATTCCTGTGATTAGTCCCAGGTGACCTCTGATCTACTTTCTATCTTTATAAATTTGCCTTTTCTGGACATTACCTATCAGTGGATTCATACCACACATGGTCTCTTGTGAATGGAGTTTCATTTGGCATACTCTTTTTGAGGTTCATCCATGGCATAGACTGTGTCAGTAATTCTATCCATTTTTGAACTGAAGGATATCCCAACTGTTTCTGTGAAATTGCTTAAAGGTGTATGTTTGTTTGTTTGCTTATTTATTTGAATAGATTCAAAAATTGTAGGGAAAACACATTTCCAAGAAAGAGCAAGAGAGATCCCCATTCTGTAAAGCTGTGTTCTTTATATCTCACCTCATATGGTCGATTTTTTTATCTTCTCATTTATTGGGCTGTCGGAAAAGCCATGATGTATTTTTTCTATATTTTTCAAGCCAAAATGTTTCATGGCTTTTCCGACAACCCAATATTTGTTGATCTTGTAAAGAAAACACCAGGTCACCAGGTCAAGTGTTAGATCTCCTGTTGCAATTTCATAAAAAACAGATTCACAATAAAATATTCAAACCTGGATGGTGAACATATCAAAGCAATTTCTGGTAAACTGCATTGAAAGAAAAAAGTCCTAGGCATTCATTTGGGGAGTGCTATGATGCAAATATATGTTAAATAATGTAATGGAGTTAAAAAATCATCATAGTATTAAGATGAGTCATAGGAATCTGAAAATAAGTAGAAGATTCATTACTTTTAATATTTGGAAGTAAATTAATTCAGTATCTCATAGTTTTGTTGATTTCATTTTCTTTCATATTCTAATATCATGTCAGAGAGATTGCTGCAATATTTACATATTGTCTTTGCTGCATGCAATATAGTTACCCTCTCAAATTATCCACCTGGATCCATTTAATTTCATAATGGGTTTCTTTGGAAGCTGAGTTGTGGAACGTCATAAATGTTCAGGGAAAGCACACCACTGTGGACTTAGAAATTATATAAAAAAGCTTACAGTACACATGCTAAATAAAAACAGGTCATATAAAGTTTATTAACTAAACAAATTAAACCAGCTTGGTAATGGGTGTTTCACATGAAATTCCTGGAGCAGCATAAATGTGCTTTGCAACCTGAGGATCAGCTCCTGTTTTTCTCCTATGACATTTGGCTTTTTCTCATTAGTTTCTCTTTCAAGGGGCAGCAAATTCTATTTCCCCCTCCCTGGAATGGGAGAGGTCTTTCCAAATATAGTGTGGATTTTAAGACTTAAGCAATTCTAGAGCACTGTAAGAAAGGGTTATTTAGGGAGGGGGCAAAAAATTAGAGTGAGGGTAAAATTCAGCTTTCAGTGACTAATAGCTGCTCTTAGGTATCAGAAACTGTTACAGGACAGGGAGAGGGGCACCCCAGAACCCCAAAACTTGCCTGCTATAAATAGTTTCTGCCATCTACTACATCAACGCAAAACATATAAGACCTTTAATGGAAAAGAACTTTAATACAACTCGTGTGCAATACAGAAAAGACAAAGAATATAGTTTTCAAATCAAGCACCCAAAGTTACCCATCTCCTGGCCTCTCCGGTGGCATAGTGGGTTGAGCACAGTACTGTGAAGCTTTCCACAGCCTCTGCAGCACGAGTTCAATTCCTGGCCAGCCAGAAAGATTCCTCTGTGGCATAGCAGACCTCTACTGTCGCACCTGCTGCTCCCCTCAGCAGTGCTTTCGGTCTGTCTGTCTGTTCTGCTCCCCACGCTGTCTCTGGTGAATCCTCTCACCTTCCCGTACCTCTGGCCTGTATACCAGCTATTGTATAAATAAAAAATAAATCTTAAAAAAGAAAAAACATCCCCTCATGGGTAAAAGTCCATCCAAACAGGGTTGGCCCAAAGCAAGGCCTGAAATCATGCCACAAGTCTAAAGCACCTTCCAACAGGGACCCATAGAAAAGGGTCAGAAACAGACAAGTCTGGGAAGAAAAAAGCAAAATCAATATCAAGATTAGAGCAGCCACTGTCAACTTCCCCACAGATCTCTCACCCACATCTGCTTCAACCAGTCCAGGACCAAGAAGCAAGTGCAGCTTCTTCACATGTCTCTATGCTCCATCTGCCTCTTTCAGGTCTCTTCATTGCTCTCCATCCTGCTTCCTTCCTTCCTTAGTCTCCTCTCTAGCTTCTTCTCCTCCCTCCTCACCTTCACCCTCCATTGGGCAGGGCAGGGAACCTGGATAATCCCCTTGTTCTGGGGACCACCCTGTTAAATGCCCCCCCTTTCAATTTTCATTCAACCATATCTGTGGTGGCACATGCCACCAATTTATCTCTCTCTATTTTACCCTGAGTCATTCCTTTCTTCATATCCCCTTTTGTAAATAAATCCTTTATTAACCTTTTTATGTGTGTCTACAATTGAGTCTCATTATAAGTCCCTCTTTTTTTTTAAAGATTTATTTATTTATACAAGCACTGGGGTACAGGCCAGAGGCACGGGTGGGTGAGAGGATTCACCAGAGACAGAGCAGGGAACAGAACAGCAGACTGACAAAATACACTGCTGAGGGGAGAGCAGTGGGTGGGACAGGAGAGGTCTGCCGTGCCATGTGGGAATCTCCCCGGCCAGCCAGGAATCAAACCAGCACCTCAGAGGCTGTGGACAGCTTCACAGCGCTGTGCTCAACTCACTGCACCACTGGGGAGGCCCTCATTATAGGTCCCTTTAAAGCATTCGGGTGAGGACCCACACTCAGGCCAACCCATTTCACATTGGGCTCACCCTGTAACAGAACTGTACTGTGGACATCAGGCAGGTTCAGTAAAATGAGGACCTTCTCATGTAGCAGCTCTCATTTTCCATTTGGCAAATAAAGAAACTGAGGCACAAAGAGGTCAAGGAACTTGTCCCAAATAACTCAATAGTTAAGTGGCAGAGTCCATAGTCTTCATTATGCTAAACGGTCTCTCAAAATGGCAGACAGGAGACCTGCCCCTCCCCAGCCCTGTTGGCCCGTGAACTACATTAATATATCAGGTAACCTCTAAGGTCTCAGATTATTAATCTAAATGACTCAAACTATTCTACACTAGGTGACTTTTCTTGAACAGAATGAAATTTTCATTTCTCTAATCTCAAGATGACTGACTTCACAATCGAAATGAAGAAAGAATTTGTGTAGATTGGCTGTTGGGCTGGAAAGAGATGCCAGCAGTGAGGAACAGCAATGTTAAAACACAGAAGAATAGAGGAAGGGTGAGGAGGGGGGAGTAGATGCTGTTGATGACCCGTTCCCTACTCCTCAATGCACAGGCCTAGTGCTTTGACCTCAGGGAGTCACAAGGAGCACCAGTCAAATCAAGCTCAAAAAAACAAATAGAAAATTCACCTCAGTCTCTTAGGTTTCTTGGATACCCTCATCATAAGAAAAACTTGGTGTTCTTTTCCTTTTGTTAGGAACATGGAGTTTGAAAAACAGTGTTGTGTTGTTGTTGTTTTAAATAAACATAAAGGGCTGAGAGGAACTGGACAGTGGAGTTTTAAAGCATGCTTTCATAAACGCTTCAATGGTTGTCATCAAGTAAGTTTCATAGCATGTTATCAAAGTTAGAACTGAAAAAAGAAGGTCAAAAGTTAAACTTGGATATCTTTATCTTTTCACAAAGGCTATTCCTAAAGGAGCTATATGTATAAAAAAACTGAAAAATATATATTATGCCACAAAATTCTGTCGTATATTCATTCCAAATAATGGGTTTCACCTCATAGCTATTCTTTCCAGCTAAAGGTTTGTGTTATTATCCTTGGGTACGATTTTCTGGTGGTCTCAGCCTAATGGGTCATTATCGAAGAGCTGGCTTATTTCTGGAAGATGTTATTAAATGTTGAACAGGTATGGTTATTTCCATTAAAATGCCAAAAGAAAGGAGAAATGTGGAACTACACGGGGTAGTTCTGAGGAAATCAAGCTGCACCTGAGAAAATGAGACAGTTGTTGCTAAAACTTTGAGTTGTGACAAAGTCCACCTTAGGGATTAGCCTGCTCCACTTCAGTGACACAGCAGCTGTGGGGTAGGAGCCATTAGGTGTGGTTGGAGGCTAGGCTGCTGATATAAATGCGTGAACCATGCTGATTGGCAATGGAGACATGAAAACAGTAAGAACTTTCCATATTTCCCCTTATTTTATGACAAGAAAAGGAAAAGCACACGTGCAAAGTTAAAGTAACAGGCATTCGAGTCAATGTCAAGCATAAAATTGGTAGTGGAGAGACTACAGCAAGCCAGATGGCTCATGGAAAGGACACAGCTATAATTCATCTCATGCCAGTTTCTGTGTCCATTTTTTTTTTTTTTTGAAAATCTAATTCACTGTCCAGGGGAGAATAAAGGTTCCATGCAGCCAAAGGGAGAGATAGCATGATTGAGAAGTGCCTTAATACCTAGATAGGATTTGGAGATATAGGACAATTTCTCTATTTTATCTCTGAGAGGCAGTGTGGAACTCTTGAAGATCCAGGAGCTGAAGAATGATGATATGAAAAATGTAACCTCAGCATATTAACCTGATCATTCTGTGTTTGTTGGTTTCAAATAAGGAAACCAGTTCTGAGACACTACAATCTGCTGAAGAGTCACGAGGTAGAATCAGCATGGTAGTATGGCAACTTCTAGATGGGGAATTTGTGGAATATGATGGATCTAGACTGAGGATGAAGATCCAAAAAGGCAGAGATTTTGACAGACTCTCAAGAGAGATGTTGGTTCCTCTGAAAATGTAGGGCCATAAGAAAAAAACCTGTCTCTAAGGGAAGATGCTGTGTTCATTCAGAGTATATTGAGTTATTTCACACAGACATACATCCCACGGACCAGAGAAAGGTAAATGAGGAATACCTGCCAGCCCAGGAGGTGCCCCATGGGCTGACCCCTTCCTGTAGGAGGTACTTGTAGGTTCAGTTTTAGATCTTTTATGCTTGAAATACTGGCAGAACCCTTCCCACTTTAGAAATTTGAGCCTTCACCTCACTTTTCCCTCTCATTTTTCTCCTATATTAATTTTTTTTAATTTTCTAGAGGCATGTCTTATTTATTTATCTATTTGTTTGTTTGTTTGTTTGGTTTATACATGCACTGTGTACAGTCAGAAGCGCGGGAGGGTGAGAGAATTTACCAGAGCCAGAGCGGGGAGCAGAGCAGGCAGTAGGACCGAAGTACACTGCTGAGGGGAGCAGCGGGTGGCAGGAGAGGTCTGCGCGCCATGTGGGACCCTCCTCTGGTGGCCGGGGAGCAGCCGGGGATCGAACCGGCGCCGCAGAGGCCGCGGGCAGCTTCGCAACCCAGTGCTCAACCACTGCGCCACCTGGGAGGCCCATAAATTCTTAAGTACATTTTGACTGCAAGTCACTCTGAAGTTCTTTTTCAAAGAGTTCCCCGGACATAAAATTTGTAAGACCTTTGGTTATAGATTTTCTCTGTCTAAAACATAGAGTATACCCGTGCACATCTGTGTAGAAAACCATGGCAGTTCACGAATGGCATGAATGAAAACAAGCAGAGCCAGATTTATCAACTGCATTGCAGAGTTTCATATAAAATGCATAGTAACTGCATCATAGATAGGACCACTCTGCCCAGAGATGGACCATTTCTACCAGGTCTAGCGCCTAGCTTAGAAAAATTCCTGAAAGCCAGTGTGTGATGTATTTTCCTTCTATATTAAAATACATACATACATGCAGACACAAACAAAAATATTTCACCAAATATAAGAATTAGAAATTTTATATCTACCCTTTGGTAGCAGGCAGAGGAAAGGTATTAATATTTGTGTATCATATACTATATGCCAGGTACTGCCCAGTCTTTCTCTTTCATGATGACTCTGTTTGGGGAATCTGTCCCAGTAATGGAAACAACAGGAATAAAATAGAACAGATCATCCTATTGACAGGAAATATGGACCATATGGTTGTGTACCTGTCCCTTCCTCATTTTCTCCTAACAGAGTTTGAAAACTCCAGCAAGTTATTTGGAAGTCTGTTTGATGTAGGTCCCTAGCGAGAGCCATTGTAACAATTGCTGCCATCGGATGGATCTCTGTCTGGGAAACAGGGCGGAGGGGAGAAGGGGAGCAGGGTACCCCTCACCACAGGCTTTGATCTTCCTTGACTTCTCCTGGGACAGCTCACCTTTTGATGTTGGGACTCAGTTAATTACTAGTCGAAATTGGTTGGAGGGACTAGGAAGAGGTTTGAGGACTGTTCTCAAACTGCCTGTACTTTGATCTGAGGACTTCAGGGCAACTTTCCAGGGCATCTCAGGGTAATGAGCGGTGCCCTCCATGGCCCCTCCCTCTCAGTGGCCCGATTTGGGTCTTCTTGTTCTACCAGGGTTTTGTCCTGAATTAATTGACTTTTCTTCTTCAGAGCTGTTGGGGGTTCACTGGTAGTAAAATTATGACTTTTAGGAACAAATTGATAACATGCAACTCGAGAACTCCCTCTTATCATAGATCTTCATTTGAACTCCCCAGCCCTCCTTTACGTACCATTCTTGTTGAAAACCTCTCACAATTTCTCTCCATATCATCTTGATTTTTAAAGCAGTTTATGAAATTAATGCGTTTGGAGTCAAACATCCTGCCTTTTCTGATGAAGGTTAACATCCTCCATGTTGACCTGAGAGCCTGGGAAATGCTTAAGGCTTTGGCAGGTAGGTGGTAGGAGAGAACATAGCTCCCCCTTTCTCTTTCAAACTGGTATTCCAGTTCTCCCAATGAATGTGTCTCCCTGTCTGAGGCCTTGTATTGTGTCCACACCACGGCACTGACAAAGATATAATGATCAGCGCTACGGTAAAACAAAACAAAACACATGAGGACACCTTCTGAGTATATGTTTTGTTCTTATGTCAAGATCCATTATGGTATTTTCATTTTAATTGCATGTGAAACCCATTTAAAGAGGTGGTAGATAGTGAGTGTTGCCTTGGAAAACACAGGCAGGAGTGATATGGATGTCTGCTACAGGAGTCTGTTATCCAGTCGGGCATTATGGTATCTTAACAGTGCTAGCATCATATAGTCCAAGTATATTTGATCCTCTTGTATATTTTTAATTCTTTGTCCTTCTAGAACTAGTCAATTCATATCAAAGTATCTCATGTATCAGTTCAGAGATTACTGCTCAGGATTTCAAAGGCACAATATATGTGCTCCTTCGCATGTGCAATTTTTAGTTTCAAATGGACATTGAGCCATATTAGTAAAGCAAGTATACCTTTAGACTTTGGAATTATTCATTCAACAAAATGGCTGATAAAGAGCATTTTGTCTTGTTTTCCTTTATTCTCATTGCCACTGTGAGAGATGGCCTATACTTCAAAGAGTTTTAGAATTTCTTGACCTTCTGCAAGTGATAATAAAAGTCCCCAAGGCCAGAGAAATGCAGCCACAGGGTCTTTTTCCATAAAATAAATTAGGTTTCTTGGTCTCAGTATCCATACCTTCCTGTCGGTAGCAAGTTTCCCAACTGAAAGAGTTTCCACATTGCTTTGACATTCCTGCTGTGGTCCCATCCTTATTTAGCAGACTTCGTTCTATATGCATAATTGGGAATTAATTTTCTAATTAGGTTCTTCACATTTATGAAGTTGTTTGATGGGGTGCCTGTTCTTATAACATGGCCTAAAGGCTAAAGTAGAGGTAATAATTCTTTTTACTGGCTTTGCCCCTAATCCAGCTAAGGTGCCTAGGAAATATATTTAACTTTTATGAGATCCTACTAATACATCTTTAATGCTGATCTACCTTGGAAAGGTTGTTAAGAGTGTGCTAACTAAGGCTTTAAGATTCATGACAATATAGTTGATTTTATTTGTAATAGTTGCTCAAACAAAATGAAGCTATTTTTTTGCATGAAGGGTATCCAGAGCAACAACAACTGGAGAAAATAAAACCAGATGATGCTTGGAAGCAAAATAACATTGAAGTGACACTTGAATCGCAGAGGTGACACCACAGAATAAATGCCTGGATATTTTTACTCTGATTATATAAGTAGAACTGGATTGGGTAAGGGCTGGAAGGGTCTGTCTCCTGGATTCTCTGTCACTTCACCACCATTGTCCCACAGGTAGAAAAATTGACAGTCTGGTTCAATTGCTCTGTATCCTTGATGACAAGTCAGTATAAACAAAAACATTTAAATCGTCTTTTTTTTCTTATTCACCATTAGACTTGGGCATGAAAACTAAACCCTGGTTCCAATTTTTTTTTTTTTCCTACAAGTGGGAACTGTAGGCACAGAATAGTATGTTTAAGAGGATAAGGGTCATCAACATTGTACATTGACAACAGGGAATCCTTATTTCACAGGAAATCAGCATTATTAACCCTAGTTGAAAAAAGGCTCCAAGAAAAAGGATGTTTTTCTGCAGTTTCCAAATAAGAACCACCATGTGCACTAATTTCCTTTTGCCCATTGATATCCTCATGTGAGTTTGTGCATTGACGTGTTTGTCAGGGCTAAGCAAAAATTGTAAGAGCAAAGGGTAAGCCCAGCTATGTGATGATTAATGGTAAGGGATACTCAGCCTCAAAAGTGTAGTTTTTCTTACTCCTGGCCTGTTTCTCTCTTGATTATCTAAGTTACTTTCTAGATCTCTACTTTCCCAACTCATGACCTTCCACTATAAAAGTTCTCAGTGTATAGCTACAGTCTGTAACTCACAAGATCCAGTTCAGTTTCAGGAGGAAAGAAGCCACATGATAAAATAGAAAAATCACTCTACCTCTCACCAGAGGACTGTAGCAACCACCTCTAATTCCAAGTGCTCTATTATGCCAATACAGGTCAAACTAAGAGATCCTTTCTGTTTTGAATGTGCTTAAATTTTTATCTATCAGAAACATTACCCAAAAAATTCTGATCAGTGCAACTTCTTGAAAAATTATCCTGAACCCACCCAGAGAAGTGGAGCAGAGAAATGCAGCATACAGGATGCAAGCATTGCATTTGCATGTCATCATTGCCTCTGCTCCCCAGCTACTTAATTATCACAGCCTCAAACCTGTAACATAGACTAAAGATCCTATCTCACTAATCCTTTTCTCTTCCCCTGCTGTCTCCTCCTCCTCCTTTATGTTTTTCAAGATAAGAGTGTTGTTCTGATTTGTTGTGTTTTGCTTTAAAGTACTAGGAGAAGGACTTTGATCAACTAGCCTAAGTTAAGAGTGAGGAATCAAGGACTATAGATGTAAATCTGGGACTGGCAACTACTTGACCTTAAATTCACTCTCTTGCTAGCATCCAAATCCATCTTTTTAAAATTTTAGTCAAATCACATCATTCCTTTGTTAAAAAGTCATCCATGATTTCTCACTGTACTATATTCAGAATAAAATCCAAACTCTTTACCATATTTAACAGTAATTTTTTTTTTTTTACTTTGGATTTCTTCCTTTCTATAACTCTTCACCCCTTGTATCCTCTTCCCTAATGCTGTCGCTTCCTTTCCTTCCTGCTCATCTTCCTTCAGAAGACCTTTTTTGTCCCAATTTTGTGTTCAGTCCCTACTTGCATTTCTAACAATATCTCCCTTGAATTCTGGTCAACATGTTCAAATTGTAATTCATCACTTCCTTCCCCCAAACAACAAATGACTAAGACTTCTCTGACTTCTCTTAATGGCATGTCTGTCATTCCAGGCCACCAGGTTCCCAACCTCATTCCTTTGACTCCTCTTCCTTTCCCTCTGCCTTTAATTGCTTACCAGTTTTTCTATTTATGTCTTTATTTACACTTGCTCTTTCCCTTTGCCATTATGTCACTCATACCAGGTACTCAGGACTTGAAGTAGTGAAATAACCTCTCAATAGATTATCTAACTTCTTTTTCTTCCTCCTTTACTCCAGATTATGAAGCTATAAGATGAATTTATTTTCCTAGTACAGCTCTCATCGCTTGATATCCATCTTCCAAACAACTTCTAACTATATAGTAAAGTTTTAACTCTTCGATCCAGCTTTCAATGTCCCATGTAATATGCCATGACTACTTTTCTGGATGATTTCTGCTTTTCATTTATTATTCTATTTATTTGTTATTTTATTTTTCAATAAATTTTGATTGTGAACTAACAGTTTGCAAGATTCCTGGGATAGAACATTGGACAATACACATGTGAAACTTTCTGCCTAATGAAAGAGAAGAGACATCACACTGTACATGGTATGATAGAAACAAAGAAAATGACAGATAGAATAGAGAAATGGGAAATGACTCTATATATTTAAGTAGCACTTAGATATATCTTATATTTGACCTAAGTTGTATAACTTACTAACCGTGAATATTACCTAGTATTTTCTATTTTCTAACTTTTTTACCTTTTTTTTCCTCTTTTTATTTATGTTTCACCTCTCAGAATATCATTGTATTTAATGCACAATATCTGATCCATACTTCAGGGCATATTTATTGAAGGTTGTTTTTTTGTTTTTTGTTTTTTTGGTTTTGTTTTTTTGTTTGTTTGTTTTTACTTCCTTAGTGTCTCTACCCCTTCTAAGTCTTTTGGCCAGCCTTTATTTCAGGGTGGGTTATGTGAGCTCTGGCTAAGCCAATCAACATGTTACATTTCTCTGGTCATTGAGATTGATTCTGTGAGAGCATGTGACTTATGGTGGGCAAGCAGCTAATCCGAGGGCTTCTGAAGAAACTGCTGGGAATCACTCTTCAGTGATTGCTTAGTTACATAAACCAGTAGTTTTCCTTTTTGCTTAATTCAGTCTAAGCTATATTTTCTATAGGGGAAGCACTCAATAGCTCTCCTTTCACTGAATCTTTAGTGCTCCCAATCCAATGCAGTGTCTTGCTATCATCAATAATTGTGTTTCTCTGTTAGGGTAAGTATGTTCTTCAGCCTTATTTTAGAATTCTTTGTGAACTTCTCTTGCTCCCTAACAAATTCGAGTGAATGAGTATTTCTCTGTGTAGTTCTTAATTAGCCTGGCAAAGAACACGTGGACTAGGGTAAGGTAAGTGAGGGACCCAGCTTACAACATTTAAGGACATACTCGCTCTCAGGTGCCAGATGCACCACAAGACCTTGAGAATGGTGCCTCCTTAAATGCTGTTCCTGTGCACCTCACTCACTTAGTCCTGGTTCTGACCCTGTTAACGAAGTAATTATTCAATACATTTTTGACACATTCAAGAGAATTTCACATTTTGCATGGGGGTGGAAATTATCCAGCATTACATTTTCGTTAGCATTATTACTCATCTGACATACCTCACCCACCTTTCACTTAACCTTTCCCTCTTCATCTTTAAGTCATCCATCAATAGACAATATTGTAGAAAGAGTTTGTTGATAACGTGATTCTAAAAATCTCTAAATCACAGTCCTCAGCAAGGAGGCACAGTAATAACTGCTAAGCAATACATTCAGAAATAACATGAAATTGGGTGGGGGATGGTGATGATTGAATTTGCACTCATTTACTTATATTTTCATAGTTCAGTGTCTGTTGTGGAGCTGGAAGTATACATCTCATTATCTAGGTCAATCTTGTAAGCCATCTTGTCAGCACAGATGTGCTACTTTTGCGCTAGAATTCTCAGCGGTAAAGTTGCCTCCAACCTGGCACCTATTATTAATAAGTGTTAAATAAATAAATTAGAGAAACAATTAAATCAGTGACGCTTCCAAAATAAGCACAATAAGTTCTAAAAATTGTATCTTCACTTTATTTGAAATTTTTGGTCAGTTAACAATTATGGGAGATCTGTATTCACTTTGTGTTTATGCTGGTATTGGTTCATTGGCTGAAAGCAACAGAAACTGAACATTTTTAGAAAGGAATATCAAATCCTGCAAACAAACATCTAGAAGAAAAGCACAGAAACAAGCAGGAAGCAAGACAGCTCCAGAGAACAGGAAAATAAGAGCATGTGTCTGTAACTATATCCAGCCACATAGATGAATCTACACCAAGTTTTCCTCACATGATTCCATGACTGGGTAGTCTCCAGGGAAAGGGGAGGTTTGGGCCTCAGTGATCCTGCTTTGGGCCCACCCTATTTGGCTGTGAAATTACCCACAAGGGGATGGTTAACTTTGGTTATTTCATGTGAAAACTATTTTAACTAGATTCTTTCTCTTCTCTTTATTGCACACTAATTGTGCTAAAGTTCTTTTCCATTGAAGGTCTTACTCACTAGATTATGTTTTGTCTTGAGGCGGCAGATGGCAGAACGTATTTAGACCTGGCAGGTTTGGGGGCCCCGGGGTGCCCCTCACCCTGCCCTTAACAATTCCACTTAACTTTTGTCTCTGCTTTATTCTGCTTTAGACTAATTACTAGGACTGTGGTTTGGTTTTCTGGCTGTAAGCATGTCTATCCTTTGTCTAAGAGAAAGCAAGGCACTCTTTTCAAAAGTTCTGCAAACTACACACGAACAACAGATGTCCATTTCTTTTATACAGTTAGAATCTGACAGCCTTCATGTTCCACTTTACACATATTCTGGGCCACTTGCCAGTTTGTCTTGAACATGAGCAAATTCACAACCATAAAGTTTTGCCGTGGCAGTCACGTCACATTTGGAATCAGAAAATGTAGCCAGAGGTGGACAATTGGGTGAATTTGATCGAAAAAAATATTGGGAGTTGTTCTATTTTATTTCAACTATTTGACTTCTCAGAGCATAAAGTGACATCTGTTAGCAAATGGATTGGACTAATCTGTTTGTGAATTGTGTTGAAATGATTTTGCCAATAAATAGGGAGAGTGAAAATGTTCATGACAGATTTTTAAAGCCCAAATTTGTAAACTAGCCCCTTTCCCTCTGAATGGTCCTTGAACAATGTGTACAATCCAGAGAAACTAGGCATAGGGACAATTTATTATTAATTGGGCATTGACCTCAGTTACCAATGTAAACCCCCAATGAGGTTGGCAGGTGCATGTAGAAGACTCTCTTGTGTGGCTTATTAGGGCTAAGTAGCTTGGAACTAATGCATGCAGAGAGACTTGTTTTTCTACTCCTCTGCAGTTACAGACCTGATCTTACTCTCAAATTCAAGACAGGTCCAATGGCAGGTTCTATCCTTCCCAGTCAGAGGCTAATGAAAGCAAAAAGAGCATAAGATTTGGCTTTAATGTCCAAATTTCAGCTGCCCAAGGCAACTAGGGTCAGGCCTTTGCCATGACATAGATTTGCTTCCACTATAGTTGCATCTAAGCACACCCTAAGCAGAGAAACCAGGACTAGCTTCTTGGGTTTGAAGCCTGTGCAATTGCTCTGTGCTCTGTGCTCTGTGGGACTTCATACTTCGTGTCCTCTCTTGAAGTTGCTGATAACTTGCATGTGGACAAAAGGCCCAAGTTGTTGTTTTGCCTATGATATAGGTGAGTCCGAGAAAGACAGAAACAAAGAAACTGTTATCTCTGATAAGTGGGAGCCCCTAGACCCCCAGGTACTGCAACTTTTTTTCTCTTTAAAGAAATACCATCTGTTGATACTCTAACCAGGTGCAAATTCCTAGAATTTGTGCCATCCGTACTCAACACACTTTCTTCTTAGGAGGAACAGCAAAGGTAGTGGATGGATGAAAACAATAGAAAAGAACCATAGCATCCCCATCTAGAAACCACTGTTTACCCCCCACAGTTTTCGTAATTCGATCTTATGTACATTGACTTGTCCATGATATCAGTTTTGTAAAACATAAAATTAGAAATTCACCATTGGTGAATTCTCCAATGGTAAGTATTGACTTCTTGGAGGAATTGGCTTTGTTGTTTTATACAATAAACTTTATTCTTAATTTATTACGCCATTTTTTATGGAAGCCTGAAGAACGCTTTGCTAGATTCAAGAGAAAATAGAGCTTTATATTAGATATTGAAGGTGGGCTTAGATTACAGATGAGTACAGAATGCTGGATCTCATCGTAGAGTTGAACTCTGTTAAAACCAGCTATTGGAACCTGTATTCATCTGTTTGAAATCCTTCAATAGATTCCCATTACAGAAAATTGAATAAAACATGAAAAATGATTTCTGACTAACTTACACTCATAGTCAAACCTTGGCATAATTGCCACATACTAAGAGAGGCCTTTTTTGTCTTTGCAAACCACATCAGAATGCTCTCATTGTTCTCTCATAAGGTATCTATTGTTTTATATTACCGTAGTCATGAGTTTTCATTGCACACTTTGTATTCAGTTACTTGGCACCTCTCTCCTTTGTTAGATTATAAGCTTCTTAAGGGAAACTACCGAATTTTCCTTCTTCTCCCATGTATGTCAGGCATTCATAATGGTTCCTGCAAGTCCACAAAGTAGTCCATAAATACACATTTAATTTTTTTTCTCAAGTATGAGCATATGTCCTGTTTTCAAAGTGGTGTCGGTTACAAAGACCCTGAGGTCTCTGGAAGATTTGAGGATGAGAAAGAAGGGTCAGTATTCATGGGACACAGTGAGTTAGGGCTTAGGAGAAAGGAGGAAGAAATAGAGATTATGAGAGACATAGGACCCATGTCAAGTAAAGGCCTTATGCTAAGGTAAGAAATTGTGATGGGATACCACTGGAAGGTTTTAAGTTGTGGATGTACTGAAAATGGCATGCTTACTATTACACTGTAATATGTTGGTACATTAAGTTCTGAAACATAAAGCTTAATACAGTACCATTTAATGTAGAGATGGGCAAACATTTCTAAAAAGGACCAGATAGTAAATACTGTAAACTTACCAGATCACACAGTCTCTGTCACAGCTCTTCAGCACTCTCACTGCAGTGCAAAAGAAGGCATAGATAATACTGAAATGAATAGATGTTGCTATGTTTCACTAAATATTTATTTAGAATTTAGGCCAATCAGCCATAGTTAGCTGATTTCTGGTCTACTAGAAAATGGAATTATGTGCACCAATATCACATGGGATGCATATTAAAAATGTAGATTTGTGTGCCCTCTTGAATTTAAATCTCTGAGTCTGTAGTCTAAGAATCTATATTTAACAAGTTGCCCTGGAGAATTTTGTGCATGACTGAGTTAGGAACCACTGGTCTAGAAACCTAATCCAACCTCTTGGTCCATGTCCAAAGTACTGAAAATGTAACTAACTAGTGGGTTGAAGGTAGCACATCAGGTAATTTCTCTGATTAGAAGGACTAAATTTGGGATCCTTAACTGAATACCTATTCAGTTAAGGGCATAACTGAATACCTATTCAGTTAAGGGCAGAGAAAGGTTGTAAGAACTGGGCCCACAAGCTGGAATGGATTGTGCCAAGAGACTGTAAGGAGGAGCATCTTGTTTGTGGCAAGGGGAGAAAGCTTGCTTAGATAAAGCTGAGAAGATCAACCCTCCCTTTGAGTGGCCTGATTTTAATTATTGATGCTAAAAATACATTTCCCTTAATTGTTTTGTGAAAATAAGTTAAATAAAGAATAAAGCTGTTCCATACATGCACAGGCAAACATTACACGCTTTTCACATAAACACTGTGATGATTCCTCAGAGTGTTCTTTTTCAAATTTGGTTGCAAAATAACACCCACGGAATGTATTTCCAACCACAAAATACTGTGACAGTAAGCAGACAGCACAGAGAGCCTGTTATGCTATATAGATTGCAATGATTATATTGCAGAAGCAGTTGATGCATTTGTTGGTGTTCATTCCATTTCACATTTGCATTTAAATTCCTGTGGAACAAAGATAAGATAAAGAGGGAAACAAATGATGCTTATTTGTTGTCGTATTGAACTCCTATTATAAGTATTGCTTTAAAAGAGGGTGAAGCTTTGCAAGGAAGCATTCCACATGTTCTTTATAAAACATCAGATACACATTCAATCATCAACGAGAAATATTCAGGAAAACATATCCCTAGGGCTTTAATAAAATCATAAATCAATAAGGAATAACCCCAAATGTGGTTGAATACAAGGAACAAATGAAATACTCAATACTCTTTGTTTGACACATTTATCCACATTTTATTGATACATATGAAATGTAGAACTGTGTTTGAATTTTGAAACACTATCCTTCTTATTCTAGGCATTATTTTAAAGCATTGCTTGATATTCACATTTCTTCTTTCAAATAATATGCACATCCCCAGCATGATCCTTTGATGAGTTTATGCAGATCAGTTCTTCATCCACAGTATTTCTTCCTGCTCCTCCAAGCTCTGTTTTGTTGGGATCTGAGGAAAGCATCTTTTAGTGGAATTTAATTCTATATCCTAGTAAGTGGATGTTGGATTCTCTCTCTATGCAAGCAGCACACCTGCCTCTCCATATGATGCATTTGTCATCCAGAAACCCAGAAGAAGGAGAAACTGCTACCTTTTTCTTCCAAGTTACAGGTGTCATATCACACTGCTGTGATTATTTTGACCATTATTTTAAATATCACACTCATTGCTATAAATATACCCAGAAGAAGATCAAATTCAGTAATTCAATGACCGTGTTTATTATAAGGTGCATATGAACTCATATAACAAAATTTTCTGTGACTTGACTATGTTTTCATGTGCATTTCTCAAAGAAAACAGCATAAGTCAAATTGTATCCTGCATGCTGGCATGAAAGCCTGGGAGCAATCCTCAAAAGCTGGGTCTGAAGAACTCTTCCTAAGAGACACTCCATAAAAATTGTCAAGTTAGGGGAATCACGGGTAAGAACTGCTGTGCTTATCTCTCTTCTTGGCATGTCAAGATACAGTGGCATTTTAAAGGCTCTGAGAAGTCCTGCAGAGATACAGTCTAACATCTGGCACTGGAAATTGTATTCATGGGAAATTGTATTCTTACACTTTTGATAATTATATTTATTTATTCACCATTCATCCAGTAAAAATTTGAGGAACTTTCTGTGGACCAGGGACTGTCTGATGCTGTGGATAGATCAATAGTATGGTTTAATTTTGCTTGAAAATCTGTAACTTTGTGGCTAATGTTAATAAATTATATTTAAAAATCAAAAACATTCCAATACATCACATATAGAGTCTTAGAAAATATGTCAAGTAGCAGATATGTTTCCCTACATTTCCTGACATTTCAATAATTAGCATTTAAGAGACTTAGAGCCATAAGGAGGGAAATTCAAAAGCATTAGTTCTGGCTTCTTGCAGTAGCTAAACTTCTGTGATCTAAAACAGTGGTTTCAAGTGGTTTGAATACCAGCTCAGAAATACAAGTTGCCCACAAACGTGGCCCTTTTTTTTTTCCCCATTTGCAAGGTGAATTGGGCTGGAACATCTATTTTTAGAAATAATATTTTCCAAGTTTAGAGCAGCTTCTGGCCACAGGTTCGAATGGCAGCACAAGGAAAAGAGCTATTCTTATACTCAAGCATACGCAGCCAATGTCATGTCATTTATGTCACCAGTCACCAAATTTGGTCATGTGGTTTTCACAATTTCTACATCTTATCAATTATTCTTTTCATTGGCTGGTAGAGAGTTGCATTTCAATCTGGCTTAAGTAAATAATGACAACAATAGTAAAATGTTGATAAATAGTGAAATGTGTAAGGGAAAACCAAGAAGTGGTTTAGGTTTGTCTCACTATACATACGTGCAGGATAAAATTTCCTTCAGGTTTGACTACATTCTGTGGTACTGACGATGTCTTTAGGATCTTGGGTGTCTCTCCTGCAGGTCTGGCATGGATCTCAGGCCCTCCGCCTGCTGGTTGCCTGCGGTTGGCAGGCCTTCAAAATCCTTACAACTAGAAAATCCAGCAGAAAGAGTGGGCTCCTTGTTAATAAGTATCAGGCTTGATGCTCGTGGGCAGGCTGACCCATGTGCTCATGCTGCAGCCCATCAGCTGCTGAAGGGAATAGAGTGGCCTGATGGGCCAGGCTTGGGAGACATTTCCATTCCTGGACTTGACATAGACTGAATAGCAAATGATATGGGAGAGAAGGAGTTATGTTTTCCCAAAAGGAAATTGAGGTGCATCTACCCAAGAATGGGGAATTGATGCAAAGCAGGCAAAATCAACAGGTACACAGGAGTTTTTTTGTTTTTTGTTTTTTTCAAATAAACATTTACATAGAACCACGAGGTATAAAGTAATCTAAAAGATGGATTTTTTTTTTTAGATGGGTTTGGGGTGAAAGGAGGCAGAGCACAGCTCATTGAGCCACACAGCTCAGCTCTTAAGGGAAACTGACCATCTATGTTGAACTTCCTGCAATGATCCTGGTTTATGTCTATTGTCTAGGGTAATGATTACTTACACCCCTTTTACTCTCAAGTGTTCTGGTTTTTCTGGTGAATTTTAGGGCTGCTGGGTCTTAGGGGAATCTCAGATCTATTATTTGTACATCAGACACAGTCATAAAACTCTAACTCTTCCCTTCCCCCTCAAATGCATTCATTTTGACAAATATTTATGTTTCACCTGAATCATGTGACAATCTGGAGACAGATTAGTTTAATTCTAATCATCATCTCCCATTACACTTGCTTCCCCTTCAAAATTAAACTACTGTTATAATTTTATGCAGTTACAATTTGCAGTAGAGTCACCCACCATGAACAAATCCCATGTCTATCATTGTTTCATCAACCTCAGTCTTCCTCCTGAGATAAACCTCATCCTCCTGAACTATTCCTTTGGAAACTTGCTTCTCAAAGTGTGGTCCTGTTAGGGGGAAAAGGATGTCCCAAAGCAAATTCCATATAGGCTTTGTGGACTCCACCCCCACCCCAGGTCAAAGCCAAAGACACTGGGAACTCCAAATCCCATCACCACCAAAAAGGGAAGGTGGCTGGGACCTGAGGGTGGGGTTAAGCAGCCAGGTGGATACAAAAGGCAGACACGTGGGCTTTGGGGGTCCCCCATTTTGGCTCTCCGCCAGCTCGCAGCATCCGGCCAGCTCTGAGAGTGACTTTGGGTTTCCAGGTCGTCGGATCGGGTAGGACGCATTAAAGACTTTATTTCCCTATTTTCTCCCTGAGTTGTACATTTTCCTTATTTCTTTTTCTCTTGTAAATAAACCTTTTATTAACCCTTTTGTGTGTGACTGTAGTAGAGTATTCATAAGTCCCTTTAAAGCACGCGGGTGAGGACCCACAGCCAGGAACCCGTTTAATATCGGGGTTGCTCTATAACAGTCCTTGGACCTGCATCATCAGCATTGCTGAGGGGCTTATTAGAGATGCATAATCTGGTGCCCACTGAATCGGATGCTATGGTTTAACTAGATAGACATTAAAGGTAGATATGATTTTAGAATGCTGGCTCTCCATGCTGCATGCCCATTAGAATCCCTAGGCTTACAAACCTAGGCATCAGTACACATATTTTTAGAGATAGAAATAAAATAAATGCCATGACCCTTTCTCAGACCAACTAAATTAGTATCTCTGGGCTTGAGGCTGCACCTCTGGGTGTTTCTTTAGCTGCAATCAGTTATGACAAAGTCTGTTTTTTGTTTGTTTTAAAAATACTAATTGTCATGTAATAATCCTTTAGCCAGTTATACAATTCAAGCTTTATATATATCACCGAGGGAGAAAATATATATATATTTTATATAGATTTAAAAGATTTTCCCTCTTTTCTAGTTCCAATTGTTTCCAGGAAATTTGAGAATAAACTCTTTTTCTTTTATAGGCAGTATGAGTTTTTAATTTGTGAGTACTATTATGATCTCTTTGTCCTTGATTATGTTGTAGTTTTACTTGTGTGACTAGGTATATTTTTCATATTTTTTACATTTAGGATATATCGTTTTCTCTTAATTTAAGGATTTGAGCTTTTAAATCCTTTTGAAACTCTCATGGCCATATTATTGTCTCAGACTATAGTCATTCTATTTTGTTTTTCTGGAAAATAAGTTAGACAGATCCAAGATATTTTCATTTTATCATCTTCTATGTCTCTTAATCTGTCATATTTTAATCTTCCTGGTTCTTAGCATGCTGGATAAATTCCTTATATCTTCCAATTCTAATATACTTAATACATACTTGGGGTTTTTACTTCATTTTTCAATTCCTGAATTTCTATTTAGAGTATTTCATTTCAAGACTCCTTTTATCATCTGATTGATCTTTTTTCAATAGTGTCTTGCTCCTGGCTCATTATTTCAATTCTTGTAAAAAATATTAAAACACAGTTATGTTACAGTCTAAATCTCAGCATTTCAATATCCACTTTTCTTTTCCTGTTGTTTCTGCTGATTATTGCACATAGAAACCAGTTTCTGAGGGCCCACCAGCCGCCCTTGTTCTTGGGATTTTGCTTGGCACCCAAAGTTCCTGCTGGTTAAGCTAAATGTAGAGTCAGGCAGGGAGCCTCTCACCAGGACATAAGTCTTGGTATGAGGATATCTGCTGAAAACAGCAGGCAGCCATTATGGCCAGATTGTCATAACCAGCTAGGCCACCTTAACAGGAAGTTAAGTGTTAACAGGGACTAGAGAGAATGTTTTGATCAGCAGCAACAATGGAGCCCCCAAGCAACAATCCCTGTTCACTCTCCCCTAGCTTGTGCCAGACTATTATGCATCCTCAATACATATCCCCACCAAGCACATTCCTCTACACATTCCTCCATGGACTTGCCCACCTTCCCTGAATCTGATACCAAATAAATATGAGACTGGCGAGAAATTGGTGCTATATCTCCAGAGATGTAGCCCCTGGAGGCCTCTCTTTCTCTTACTGCTTGGACTTTGAGCTATTTTTCCTCTGTCCCATGCCGCTTCCAAGGTTGCCACCCTGTGAGGTGACAAGTTTGCAATTTTCGAGAGTGAGTTTATGTTATCTGTAATATATCTGTGAATATTTTCTGAGTTTAAGGTGTATTTCATCCATGTAGAGACATTCCATCCTTACAGAGAAGTTTGTGTTGGTTCCTGCCAGTTTCTGTAAATACAACCAAGTCAAAACCACTTTGATTTCTTTGGTTTCCTGATATATGCTGGTTATGTAAATTTTGAATCCCAAATTTGCCTGAGGGCAAGCCTGTGGTGATAAATTTTTCAGAAGGTACTTTTGTTTCCACATAGAATTCCGCATTAGATAAACAAATTCCTTTGTGACTTCCTTTGCTCACTGGTGAATTTTTTTTTTTTTTTAATTCCAACCTTTTTCTGGGGGAAAGTGGCCCAGCATCAAGTCATTCCTGCTGTTAGTGAGTCCAATGAGGGTCAGAGTTTGCCTTGCTCAGGACCACACTGTACCTGGGAGGCAGAGACGACAAAAGTGCCCAGATCGTCTCTTGTCCAATCATTTTCTCTCAGACAAAACAAACTGCAAATATAGTAATGCCTTCCTCTAATAAGAATGACTTCACCTTTGCCTCCACTTGGACAAGTAACAGCAAGATTCAGTTATTCCTCATGGTTAAGTTTGATGAATTATAGAAATAGGTTACTTAGATATATTTTAAGAATCATAAGAACATAAAAAAGTCATATGGGATAAGACTTATAGTCTACACTATTCAGTATTTTGTCTTTTATAGTAGCACCAGGGGACACGAGTGTGACATGATGATAGTTGCCCTCCATAATATTGTCCTCAAAGGGGGCATCCCTAACTGGGAGAGATCTATCATCCAAGAATTTCTCTAAACCTTTCCTGAACTCTCATTATATTTTTGGTTTGTACAACCTTAAGGCACGGCTTTATATGGAATTGATCTCATACTAGTCAGAACATGGACTAAATAACCCTGAGGTCCTTTTAAAATACGATTTTAAGTATCATAAATCTCATTGTGTAAGTAGACTCTGCAAGCAAAGGCATGTAGTGATGTTGAGCATGGATGCTGAAGTCCAACAGCCACGGTCAAACACAGCCTTTATCACTGGGTCCTTGCTGTGTGACCTTGGACAAAATACTTCACTATTATGAACCCGTGTTTTCTGTTCTTGAAATGGGTAAGGATTTCAACATTATCATAGGCTTTCTGTGAAAAATGAGTAAGATAATACATACAGGGGTATGTAGCAGTTCTAGCAGTCAAGTGAAATGATTTGATATTGCTATTTTTATTTTTGTTAATGGATCAGTATCTCCATTGTGGTTGCAGACACCACAAAAAAAGGGCCTATGACCACATTTCATTTTTTTTAAGCATCTGAATGATAAGAGGAAGATGTGAGAGGGACAGAGTTAACCAGTATACCTTCAAACTATTTAGAGTTTTATGGGTACCAGCATTATACGAAATGTATCACTGACCTTTTAAAAAACAATCAGAATGTTTTTGGATGTGCTGTTGTAGGAGTCCTGTATTTTGAAGAAAGATACAAACTAAGCAAGTAAATAAGGTCACTTGCGGTTCCAGCCTGGATTTTACCCTTATATAAATTGACTCTGATATTAGGTCATTGGGTTCCCTCAATTATCTTATTTTATTTTGGCCTAAAAAAAAAAAAAGCATATGGCATGTAATAGCTCTAATGTTAATAAAATTGAATGGTTTTCCCTGGAAAGTGGCCTCTCTACTCTTTCTTAAATGTCTCAGTCTGCCCCGGCATTTACTTTGCACTAGTAACAACACTCAATTTTCATTGACATTATCTTCTAAATACAATCAGATCAAAAATCACCAACATCATTCTCATTCCTCTCCTGCAAGCAGATAATGCAAGACAGGGTCTGGCCGATAACTTCCGCTTCAGTAACCCCCGATTCCACTACTTGAATTGCTCTGTGTGGTTTTCCACTGGAGCAGAGTCAGAGGTACTCATGTAAAACAGGTGATTCCCATCAGCAAAGATGCAAGACATGGCATTTTGCCTTTAATTGGCCTTTTCTCCTGCTGGGTGCAGAGACTGAATTGGTAGGTCCCAGAAGGTGGCTTGTATCAACTGGAGCCTGCACCAGCAGGGACCTTCCCAGGCATGTTTATCATGTCCCCCAGGGGCTTGTGCGCAAATCGGTAGGTTGGAAGGAATTGAAGTGAAACTTGTAAGAAATGGTAGTGAGCATTTAGGATGTTCTAACTCAGTTCACATAAGTGTTGGCTGTGTTTTGTGACACTTTCAACTCCAGATTAAATCTGCTTAGGCTGGCTGACAGAAATCAGAAATTGTTCCTCAAATGCTTATCATGTGAGTGGCCTTTAGCAGGTTACTTCATCTCACCATACCTCAGTGGCCACATCTGTAAAGTGGGAATAAACATTATTTTAAAATAATTATTCATTTGCAGATATTGATACCTATAATTTAATCCCTAGGGTATACTAGGTATTGGTTCATATGTGGTGAGGTCTCCAAACCTCAGTCTATATCTGGAAAGCAAAGTGAGTAATTGAAGACATTTTCAGTTTAGTCTAAATTTTACTTTATGTGTGCTGATGTTTGAGGTAGGAAATACCATGTTGTTATAACTGGATATTTTCTCAGTTTGGAACAGAATAAATTCCACATGTCAGATTTTCTTTTATACATTCAGAATAACCAACTATCCAGGTTTGTCTGATTCTGAAAGAGTTACTAGGATGAGGCACTTTCTGTGGAAAACCCAGGCCTATTAGTCACCTGACAGGTCATACTCCTCACAAGAACTGTCAGTCACTGAAATCTGATGAGCTTTTGAGAAATCCATAGGACTTCTGTAAATTCAAAAAAATAAATCCTTTAGTGGACAAAGTGCTATGGAAGTGGGAGGGGTTGATACATGCTAAGAGCTGCTTTCAGCTTCAAAAGCAACTCAGTGCCTAACTAAAACTGATTTAAAAATAAACTCTTTGAGTCTGGAGGTAGATGGTGCCTGCATTAGTTGAGGAGTTCAACAGCGTTTTTGAGGATTAAAGAATCTTTGCATTGGTGTTGGCCATTTTTCTTCTTAAAGTGACATTTGGCTTCATCCCCAGGTTTCTTGCTTTCCCATGGAAGCATCTATGACAGGAACAGGAAGCATGGTGGCGGGAAGAGGGGAACATACCTTCAGCACCTCTCTTTTCTCATTAGGGAGAACAGTTTTCCAAATTCTTTGTCAGAGCTGAGTCAACTGCCCACTGACCCATCAAGCAACCAATTGCATGGAATTACTAGACAATTCAACAAAACATAGCTCATCCACTGCACTGAGGGTCCTACCTGTCAGTCTTCTCTGAATACCTTTTAGAATGAACAAGAATGGGATTTGGTTAGGGAAGAGGAGGAGGGCTGGAGAAACATCTACTGGCTATTGAGTTGGCAAACAGCATCTGCCACAGGCAAGGAAGAGGGAGCAGTCTGTCTTTCTAATATCCAGCCTCATTCTTTAGTCAGCCATTTATCCCACAAATGCAATTTCTCCCTGCTGTTGCTCTCCCAGGTACTTGCGTATAATAGGAATATGTCAGATGTACCATCTTCTATCAGTGGGTATAAATCATAAGGCCCATGAAATTCATATAAAACTTCTACATATCTCAGTTTCTCTATCTGCCACTTAAGATATGGCCCCCAGCCTTCTAAACTAGAATTCTAACTGAGGAAAACACAGTAAGGAGCTCTCCATTCTGAAGTTTATTTCTTGCCTGCAAATCAAATAAGATATTGATCTTTCATCTCAGGAGAAAGTCTTTCATTGGAACTTTGATGCTCCAATTCTCATAACAAAGTCCCCAACAAAGAAAATATGATCTGGTTTTCTCACCTTTGAAAATCTTTCTCAACTCCCAGAGTTTCTCCCTCTCTGTGAGCTGAATGTTTACACTCTTTCCTCCTTCCTGGGGTGCTTTGTTTATTTACGGATGAGAGTTCAAGATCATCCAAGCACATCTTCCTCAGCTCCAGCTAGACCCCTTTATGAAAAAAAAAAAAAAAAAAACAACAAATCTAGCTCTTGTGTAAATGATCAAACCCTTGTTTATCAGAGACTTTCCTTGTGTTATCAAGGTTTATTGTCTCATTTATACCCCTTCAGTCTCTTAGGAGGGTGTTATAAGGTTTCTTTAACTAATGATTGTAGTGTTTAATACACATTTTAGAAACATACCACAAATGTTAAGTGCTATTGCTCCTTGGGTCATTCTCCATTTGCATTAATTCAGCTTCTAGCATCATTCATGTTTCAATGGGGGAGTAGGTCCCCTGAGTATTTTTTAACTTCTTAGGGAAGTTGTTTAACTTCTTAGGAAGATGTTTCTTAAAACCTTTCTGGAAAGCCTTGATTGAGAGGGAACTGCAAAACAGTGACTTCGGAGAGCTAGAAATATTAATGTATAAAATATTTGATTGTGGGTTAAAGAATAAGACAGTAGACAGACAGTCCTGAGCATATATTTAACTAAACCATTGAAATTTCCAGACTGCTTTTTAAAAATAAAAATAGTAAGAGTTGTTTCCAGGGAATCCAGTATGATTTGGGTGGAGTCCTATCTGCCAGGATCATCAATGTCTTGAATATGAGGTGTATGGCTTTATATATTTCTACAGCTGTTTATGGCTTCTGTTTGTGAAGAGTTAACTTTAAAATTTTACTGTTTGTAGTCTTTGGGGAAAGTCCTTCGTAGGAAGTATGAAAATAGAAAATCCTCATTTCAGGTGTCGAATGACTATACCTTCCCACAAAAGAAATACGTGAACATTTCTTGTCCAAGATGAACAACACATCAAGAAGAGAGAACACATCAGGCTGATTTGTTCTGTCCTCTGAAGACAGTTAAGTGGAGGAAGCATAAAGAAAACAAAAAGAATATGCATATTAGATGGCTCAAGCAATTGGTTTAAACAAAGCTTTGAACACCCCACTCCCAAGTATTCTATCCTGTCAGGTTTGTTTTTTTTTTTTTTCCTCATATCCCTCTCTCATTTCTTTAAACTACAGTCACACCTCATACCTGCTGAGAGTTTTTAGCTCCGACTCCAAAAAGGACAGAAAAACATCCATGTCCTACTGGTTGTAGTTGCTGGTGATGAGGGTAGGGTAGCGGATGGGGAAGTGAGCACCGGTAATTAAGCAGGAAGGCTTAAAATACAGCACTCAAAAGAGGAACATTCTTAGACAAACCAGTGATTGTAGGTCATAGGCTGTGTGTTCCATGCTAATAATTGTGAAATCCATTGCTGTCCCCTTTGAGTTTTTTTTTTAATAAAATACTATTAAAACTGAATAAAAGCTTAATAAGTAGATTAGCTAGAACAATAGTCCTCATGAGAATGTTTTGATTCTGAGTATAGCTGCTAAAGATAACCCTAAATGCAATCAGGTTTAGCTCCCTGCATGTGTGAAAGGAAGGTAATACCCTCAGAGATTTTGCCAACAGATGACATTATTTTTTAAGTATCTCTTTCTACATTTAAATTAGTCTTTCCTCTGGGCACCAGCAACAAAACCTTTGTTAAGGATCACCAGAGAAACAGAGCTCTGAATAAATGCTCAGTGGAAAATTATTTTTGAGAATTTGGTTTTAGATGTTTCACATCAAAAAGATGGATGGCAGTGCATCCAAGAGGGAGTGCTTTGTGATTCTTCTCTGTCCTCTTTGTAATTTTAAGGATCAAAACTCCCAAGGTGGCCAGAGATAAGGACAAAAAGAGCAGTGCAATTTTACTAAACATATACACATTATAAAGGGCAATGTGATCCAATGTCAGTGACGGTGTAGCCACATCCTGTCCTCTGTTTCATTTTTATTAATTTTGTACCTTTTGGCAGGTATATTCAGGTTTTCTTCTCTCTCTCTCTCTTTCTCTCTCTCTCTCCCCCCCTCCTTCTTCTTCTCCTCTATCTCCCTGCCCCCACCTATTTTTTTTTTCTATATATGAAAAGATCTGTATGATACTCAGGAAGAGCCCATTCATAGACATAAGCATTCGAATAATCACGCCAAGTTACAATAGCTCTTCTCAGCAGCCTGCTGGGCCGTTTTGGCATGTTCCAGAGAACCCGTACTTCTGGTCTGTTTGGCCATCCTCCTTGCCATGTAGCCTTTGCAGTTCATTCCCCCTCCTTTGTTGTCTCCCAAACCATTGCATTCCCTCAGAAACTCAGGCCCCATTTGGATAGGAGAAACTGGGTGGCCTGCACTGTCCCAAGCATGTGAGTTATGAAGTCCCCCCCAAAGTAGCTCTTTTCACTTCTTGTCCAAATATGATAATAAATGTGGAATCTTGACTTCTTGTCCACCATATTTGAATTCATCCTTTGACCCCATAGTATTCAAAATGTAAGGAGTAGAGATGTAAATCACTATTACGATATGGTCACACACACACAGTCCCATTCCGCAACCCCAAGTGATCACTGCTGGACATTTGCTCTGTTACATGATTGTGAATTAACAAAAAATTGATTTTAAGACATTTTTTATAATAGCTCTGTAAGAATTACAGAAGCATTTGAGGATCTAACAGCAAAGTGTAAATTTATGCTTATTAAGCATAGTCATAAAAATGACTAGGAATCAGTTCCTATTATTTTATAAAAGACAATGTCATATATATATAAACAATGTTATATATATATATAAACATTTCCTAGCATTTTGGAAATGTTTTCAAAGCCAAGTGAAGCCACAGTCATCTGGGTTGCTCTATAGAACCCCATGGGCAAGGATCTCATCCCCAGTGTTCTCAGCCACAGCTTGGTGAGGCCCCAGCTAGTACACAATCTCAACATTCCCCAAATTCTGACCATCCAGCAGGCTTAGGAACCATGGAGCTAGGCCTCCCTGGTGGCCAAGGGGTTAATTCTCAGGGCTATCACTGCAAGGGCACCCCACAGCCTGAGTTCTATCTCCAGCCAGCCAGGGAGCTAACCCATATATGGCACAGCAGACCTCTCCTGTGTCCCCCACAGCTCCCCTCAGCAGTTTATTTCAGTGGATCTGCCTATTCTGCTCCCCACTTTGGCTCTGGTGAATCCTCTCACCCCCCAACCCCCCACTTTGCACCTCCAGCCTACTCCCAATTCTTCTATGCTTCAATAAATAAATAAATAAATAAATCTTTTTTTTTTTAAGTCCCATGGAGCTATTGTATTTGATATTGAAATTTTAGTATCTGTCTGTATGAATAAATATGTAATGACTATTTACCCATTATCTTTACAAATGTCCACTTCATATCATGTACATCCATTAGAACATCTACAAATGCATGCATATTATCTAGAAATCAAATTCATAGCTGTGGATATACATATCAAGAATGTTCCAAGAACTATTATGGACAGAATAGCTACAAATATTTTCCTAAAATTATTTACAATTCTTGAGCTATATGCTCTGCTTATAATATAAAGGTTACAAACTCCCTGAGAGATAAACACTTAAATAGCCATGGTAGTTATCCTTTATTAAGCTCACTGTGGGTGCAGCCTGCTGGGATAAATGTCTTTTGTGCTTTAAGTCATTTAATCCTCACAACAAACCTGTGAAAACAGGGTTTGCATTTGTCCTGTATTGTAAGATATCCATTCTTCAAAAATCTGGTTACGT
This sequence comes from Talpa europaea, assembly GCF_964194135.1. Taxonomy (NCBI): domain Eukaryota; kingdom Metazoa; phylum Chordata; class Mammalia; order Eulipotyphla; family Talpidae; genus Talpa; species Talpa europaea. The sequence goes on from NC_140076.1 coordinate 91,956,992, forward strand.
ACAACATCGTGTCCTACAAAAAGAATGGTGATAGACAGTGGATGTAGGTGGGGGCTGACTGCTCAAAACCAGGGCAGTTTGGGAACCAGAGCATCAGCAATACAACCACCATCCTGAAAAACAAAAGGTTAAAAGTAAATTGGCTTAAGTGTATGGAAGGTGTAGGTTATTGAGCTTTGGAAACAAAAGCAAACTACGCTCCCATCAGGGAGCACGCTAGGATAAATCTTTCTAAAGCAGCACAGTGCCTGCATGAGCCAAAATAAGAATGTGGGTGAGAGTTAGTCTCAGGGTCACCACCCCACTATTCTGTGTCTTGCTGCATTCAGCTGCATGTTTGTTTCCCTGCTGTCATTCCTCACCCAAAACATTAAGGTGCTGGGGAAAATTATGTATCAATGAAATTTGAAACTGCACTAGCATTATTTTGTTAGTCATGCTCTATCAGCTTATATGTAATAAAGAGGCACCTGTTTAGAAGAATACTCTGCAATAAAATATATTCCAGTATAGTCATGCCCTATAGGTGAGGAAATACTGAGGATATAGGCATTCTTGGAAAGGAGCAGTTTCATTTGCCCTGCCCTTCCCCTTCCTGCCCTATTTTTCTAGTTTTCACACATAGGGGAGAGATTTGTTTAGGTAGGGGTGTGATTTTAAGCAAAAATAGGGCTAGCAATGTGTCTGTCATTAGGAGGCGATGTAGAAATCAAAAGATTTATTTTGATTGTAATGGTAGAGCTATAGGAAGGCTCTTTTTTCTTATCCTAAGATAACTTAATAAGTTTCATCTCCATTTTTCAGTTATATTGTGTGTTTATTTATTGGTTACCTTAAGTGATATTCACTGTTACCCTGTTCAAACTGTCAGGGAGGTGTCACCAACCCCATCTGCACCGAGGAATGACCGATCCAGAGCTATACTATTACCTAGCAGTGGCAGAGCCTTGCTTTACTTCTTGCCCTCGGGCCTGATTTCAGTGGCTCCTACAGAAAGGTAGATGATATTTTATTGCTATTAAGAAAGCTGATAGTACTCATTCCTGTGGGAATAAAGCCCTGACTTGATATAGTTGAAATGACTTCCTATTAGTGAGGGTCAAGCTCTATGTTTTTAAAGGGACTCGGTAGTTGGAGCTGTGTGGCATCAGGCAAGATGGATGGGTGGTTTGGACTATGAGCCTTGCATTCGGGCATGCCTGGGTTCATACTGATTTGACTTTCTTAACAGTTAGACTACTTAACTTGTCTGATCTCAGTCTCCCGATCTGTGAAATGGGAATAGTAACTGCCTGGAGAGGGCTGTTATGAACAGAAAATAAAATGCAAATGTGAATATATAGTACAGAGCACAGAGTAATGTTTGATTAATAGTTACTATTATTAGTAGTATAATTGGTATTATTAGAATGTTATTTTTAGAAAAAATGGATTATAAAGTCCAAATGGTGCACTTGCAGAAGTTATAAATAAAAATCCACTTGTGAGGTCGAGAATATTTCTCTGTGTTGATGCGTGTATGTACAAATTACTAAAGTGAATTATCTGCCAAGCTGTGTCAAGTAAAATCTTTGTTCTGTATAGTGAAATTTTCAGGAACCAGGGGTCTGTGTGTGCTGTTGTGCATGTTTGTGTGATCCATCACTCGTAAACTCTCTAATAAAAAGAATTGAGAGAACTTAGATTCAATGACAAAAGGACAACAGTGTTCAATTTTCTTACTCCCTTTGCATAGAAATACATGAAGTACCTACAGTAAAAGATGTATTCATCAAAGTAATGAGCTAGGGAATGGAAAACAATAGGGAATGGGGAGAATAGACTACAAATATATCAACCAGGAGGATACATAGTGCTTTCACTGAACCTCAGTGTTAGACTTCAGATTTCTCAGCATATACATTAATTTCATGGTACTTCCATTGTTTTAGTGGTTGTCTGTTTGTTCTTATCAAAATGGGCATAAGGGTTAGAGAAACATAGACATTACTCAGGTAGATAAAAATTTCCCTGGTACCAAAGTTCGAAATACATGTTTCATGTCCATTATATTTTTAATCAGGGATATGAACTGATGGTCTAAGAGATGTCCTTGATGAATTTTCTTGATAATCAAGACTTAAATGGATTTTACACACACACATATCTAATAATGTCCTTTGATAAAAGCCATCAACACGGCCTTTGAACCCCAATCAGTGTAAACGCATTCCCCTCAGCAAACTAGACTCACGCAGGTGGTGGCCTTCGAGGGGACTAGCTCAAGGGTGACTGGAGGATTGTGTATTTCACAGACAAGTGTTCTCACCTATTGTTTCTCTCAGCAGGCTGTCCATAGATGCTTTGACTTAAATAGTCTCAGGCAGTAGTTTCTGAAGAAGGTGTGGCGTGGTGATTTGTACCATCAGTTACGGAGAGCTGATCTGTTTGATCAGCAGTAAATCCAGCTGCTACTATTTTTGGTTCCTAACAAAAGTTAATCTTCAAGATGTGAATGCAGGTATATATGCTGGGCCTGTTTTTCTTAGAACAGGACTTGACAAACTATTGAATATACAGGTACACCGAAATAAGTACCCAAGTACCAAAGAGTGAGAAAATAACATGATAAATAATTCAGAAAGAAAAACTACAGTCAGGAAAGTTACTGAAAAATAAGACAAAAATTAGGCAAAGCAAAAATAAAAATGTCCTGATTTGCATAATGGGAATTATCTAATGAAAGGAGCCATGCCAGTTTCTTAAAAGATACCAGCTCACCTTACCCAACTGCACCCCAACCACCACACACACTCTCACAAAATTCTAGAAGATATTACACAACATCTGCTGACTTTGATTGGAAAGCACTGTTATTGCCTCCGGCCATGTTACCAGTGAGTGGATCCCATTTATCATGTGGCTATTCTTATACCTACACCTATTGGTAAGATTCAGTAAAGTAATTGAAATTGTATTTTATTATTTAACATCTTGCATGTTTGGGGTGATGGGAAATATCTACTTTGTATTTTTCACTATTTTCCTTTTTTTTTTTTTGCAATGTGTTTATACTGCTTTAAGACTGAGAAAAAATATTCTAATTTCAGAATAAAATATGGTTCCCATTAGCACTTTTGTTTGGCTTCCAGGCCAAAACAAGTGATTGAGCAGAATGCTGGTTTTCATGGTTGTCTTTTGGAGACACTCTCTGAAATATAAATGGTCTTACCCACACCCTTGATATTTGCTCCTTTAGCAAAGATAGATGCACTAAGCACCCACTGTCCAAATGCACTTCAGATGCTTGAGATTGCTGGCAAGATTGTGGCAGTCAGGCTTCTATGCTTAGCATAAGGATGTTTGTGGGGCATTACAAAATAATATTCAATCACTGAAAAGAAAATTCAAATCATAGTTCAAATGCTGACTTCCAAGTTGGCGGTCTCAAAAAAGGAGTAAAGTTGAGAGACCCCAATTGAATTCGCTGCTTCTATTAAATTTGAACCCTAGAGACACCTTCCTGCAAATACCTTTTCTTGGGGGGAGTGTGGAACAATTCATATTATACATACCCTTCTCCTGACCTGTCTCTTTGAACCCTGCAGGCACTTGACAACTGATGAATAAAATAATATTGTGTGCTCTTGGGGCTATTGCAGACCCTTTTGTGTCTATAAAAGCTCTCATTTTTTCCGACATGGGAGAGGATACAACATGGAGAGAGGCTGTGTAGAATAACTGAGATGGCATGGTCTGAACCCCAGGGGCACTAATGACATTGTAGCCACGGAGCAAAGTTAGAATGTTCTATAATGATGTCATTAGACTCCTGAGAAAGCTAACTTATTGCTGACTAGAATTTCTCTATTACTTTCTCTTTAAAAGAGGAATAAACTCCAGGGTGTATGGCTGTGTGTGGGTATTGACATTGAATATCTGTGCCTCCAGTCACTCTGCCGGAGCTGGCTGACCTTCCTGCTTGCAGTTTAGTCAACTCAGCTGCCCTTTCGATGGAGACAAATGAATTTCCAGGATTATGCAGGTCAGGTCACCTGGGGTCAAAAACTGATTATTCAGTCGGGGCATCACCTCTGTTCTACCTTGGCGTCTTTGAACATTTATTCTTTAGGTTGTGACCTTTGATTTGGTGTCCCAAAATGTTTACCCTGTGAAAGTACATATGCAACTCAAATACAGAGACCCATAGCTGTTGCCTATAACACATTCAAACCCTTCTCCTAGAGGCAGACATCCCAAATGAAAAGTCCAAAACATATACTGAAAGGCAGATTTATGGGGGGGGGGGGGCAGAATTAGTAAGACATCAAATACTCAAGACCAAGGGCAAGTTGTGTCAGCTCTGTGTGTCTCAATTTCCCCTCCTGTAAAGTGGGGACTTCACCAGACCCTCCTTCTTAGATTGGAAGGGTTGAGATGAGTATGCGAAACACTTTACAAATACTCAGAGATGGTAGGTAGTAGCGTTGATGGATGCAGGTGCAGGAGTAACTCTATCTAGGCTTTTATCAGAGAAGCATGAGTTAACAGAAATGTAATCTTCCAAAACCCAGTATTTGGATTGTGTTTATGTACTAGCTGGCCACATTGTCAGCACTGAAGCTTTTATAAATGTCTCCCTATCAAAACACCACAATCTTTATGTTGTTGGTCTGTTTAAGCTCTAGCCCCAGACAGCTCCAAATTTGCATTCCCCACATTTGCATTCCCTATTTCACTGTCTCACAAAACAAATGCAAGAAAGTAAATCTTCAACTTAGAACACCCATTATGTCAAACTGATGTGCTGCCCAGTGAATGGTGGTGGAAAAAAAAAAGGAACACATCAGCCCAGTCATATGTAAGCCCTCTGAAAATATCAAGTAAGCCCAATGCCAATATGATATAATGAGATTTTTTTTTAAGGGATGTTGTAGTTTAACAAGATTGGCATGGTTTATTAATGGCCTGTGCCTCTTTTGAATTGGGAAGATAAAGTATCTTGTTTCCTGTTGTTTGTTGTGTCTCAGAAAGACTTTTGCGTACCTGTTGATATTTAAATACATCTGACAATGTTGATTTAACAACAAATTGCCACATGAGGCTCACAAGGAGAGAAGAGAGACAGCTCTTCTCACAAGAGAGACCACCGCCTTCAGACAACAGTGGTCAGTCCAATCTTTACATTGTCAATGTCAGACCTTCTAAAATCATGTATATCCACAGCCTATCCACCCACCAGGGATGATCTATATCCTGGAGGAGGTGAGGTGTTCAACTTCATGCCATTGCCATGTTCAAGTGTCACCAGCGTGGACCAGCTTCAATAATGGTATCCCTGGGGTCATTTGAAGGTGACTTACATTTATAGAATGTTAGAAAGTTTTTGTTTTTATATGAGTCTGTCTAGACTCCCATATATAGTAATTAAGAGTTATATATTCCATATCTGCTACTTAGAATTTGATGATTTTGTTTCAGAGACTGAATATATTTCTGTCAGTATAATGGAAAAGAAATAGTAGTACTTAGCTCAAAGAGGACACATGAAATGTGGTACATGTTCAATACGGAATAAACAGCAGTAGTTGTTGTTAAGTCAGAGAGTAGTGTTCTTATATGTAGAGTCAAAGAAATGTTGTTATGTCACATAGTTCCTTTTATAGGAAATGGTGCTACCCTTCATGTTTCCCATCATCTAGTACTTGTATACTTCTTAGGTTACCTGGGTCATATAGAAATGGCAGAGCTCAGACTGATTTTCAAAACCTTTGGCATATTTACTGATGCCATGCTTCACAATTGGGAATAGGCAATGCTATTTTTAGAAAAAAATAATGCCAATCAATCAAAGTCTTAAATTGCTATAAAAACTCATGTGTGTTCACATGGCACATTTGTTGCATACACAGTCAGTGTTTTTCAGAATATGGATGTTTCAAGTATCATTTTAATGACAGGTCCATTATGTGATCTTTGTACTTTTTCCACTTCAGTTATCTTCATTTCAAACTTCAGAGCTTTTTCTTTCTAATCCAGATTTTTTTCTTTGAAATTAAACCTCTCTATCTCACCACTAACAGCATACTTTATTGATTTTCCTTTGCCAAGTGCTAAAACAATGACCCTACAATTCAGTTCTCAAAAATAAAAAGTGAATACAAGGTCCTTGGTTTATTTAGGAATATACAGTCTCTTAGAAAGGGAAATTCAGTATAGCTGCACTTCATTCTAATTTCTAGTACCTCCTACTCAAGAGTACATTGATAAATTGATAAGTAACCTTGAGAATGTGTACAATGCAATATGACAAGTTTAAAACTATTCTGCCACATATAGAATATGCACATTCCTACCTGCCAAGGAGGAGGAGGGTGATTGTGGTTGAGGGATATGAAGTCAGGAATAACTTCCTAGAAAAATTGCAAATAATTGTTCCAGAAGCTAAAATAGCTTTGGGTGACATTTTTATGAAAAGTAACTGCTACCTGTGACTTTACTTTGCATTCATATCTCATAAATGATATGTTTTCAATAATTCACTCTGTCTTTTGCTGGAAAAATCCTTTGTCAAATTAAATATACATTCTCTCATTTCTGGAATGTCCTTTAAAAAGTTGAGGTTATACTAGTCCTTTATTGTGAATCTAATGCTCTTTGTCACCAAGAAAAAGTCAAACTAATTAAACTAAGTAAGACAAGAACACATAGAAATGCCCTCTTAGAGTCAGCTAATGTTGGTAGCTAATTCTTTCAACTAAATGCATGCATGTTGAACAATAGGGGAACTAGCCTTTCAGTGGCCTTTCCATCTGTGGTCTATTCAGATTCTTTTACCAATCACCTTTGAAGGACAAAGGAATGTCATCAAACTCATGTTCCTCTCCTAGTATAACACCTCTGAATACTATATAACAATATTCCAGAATGTTTCCAGTTATCTCTGAGTATAAAATAACCTGAAGTATTTCCCTGTATATAGTTTATTTTTGTTACACTAAGCCCTAAGTAAAATTTTATAAGGCAATATATAAAATATTGAATTTAAATAATTGTATTTATTTTTACCATTATTGAGGCTATTACTCATTGTATCACACATATCTTTATGCAGATATGCAAGAAAATATTTCTCATGACATAATATTGGAAAAGACAGGTTAAAGATTAAATGCATTTGTTTTTCCTTTTTCAGGCATTATTATTTGTATGACTGATAACATTTTTCTCTTTCTATTGGTTGGCCAGCAAATCAGAACTAAACTTTTACTCCCTTGCACCAGAATCAATGCATATTTGTGGCTGATACTCTGAATACTATCATCACCACTGTTTTCTTCATATTTTTCCTACTCTTCTGCATCACTGAGAAAGCATCATTATTTATTAAATCTGGCTTTTGAACATAAACCTCTATAAGAAGATTCTAAATGTTTTGGCCCAGACAGTTACAAATTTAAGTTTAAAATATAATTGTAATTAAATAATGTACTATAAACCTACTTATTGATAATATCAGAGATTTTAAGATAGATTTAAATAAAATATGTTTCAGATGATTAATCTCTGTTCCCCTAGACTTAACAGATCCAAGTTACTACATTGTTGATAATGGAAGAAGTGGAAATAGTCTAAATGTGCATCAGTGGGCAACTGAGTATGTTGAAATATTAATGCAATAAAATAAAATGTAACAAGTAAAATCCTGATGTAGAATAATATTTGAAAACATGGACTAGTCATTGTGATAATAATAAAATTTAAAATGGCAGGCTACAGAGAATAGATTTTAATACACACACCTAATCTAAAGACTAAATTCCTCCCAGGTAAAATTACAACTATCTCCATCAGTGACATGACAGATGCATTTTTTTATTTCTTTTATTTTTGTATTTTCTAATAGATTATATACATTGAACATGGTCTGTTTCTACCAGGGAAAGTATTTCTTTTAAAAAGTCAGATATGGTGCATTTATTGTTAAATATACATCAAATAATTTCCATCTCAAAATAAGCCATCAAAAAGGGGCTCCTATATAGTCAGTGCAGGTGTATTTTTTACTTCAATGGCTATGATACAGTGTCTGGAGATTGTACAATAATAAGCAGATTCTACAAGCAGAATCATTCTTTTTTTTCCCCCCTGTGTTCCCCTATCCATCTGTGTTTCTGTTACAGCTATTGCCACCGTGAAGTCCACTTATTTATTAATCTTTGATTTCACCCCAAGCCCTCATTAATTTACATTTAACTTGAGGGAATGGGGGAATTCATATTTATATCCTTTAAACATTTGTAGGGTAAGTGTGCAAGTGAGTGAGTGAATGTAAAGAGAAGAAATCCTTGCTGCCAATCAGGCCAGAGTAACAGCAGACAAGACACTTTCTCTCTCAGCCAATTTTCTCGGCTGACTTTGTCTGTATAATTGCCTCAAATCTGTATTTCCTTTACCTATCTAGCTTCAGCCTAAATGTTGAATATTGTATTTTCCCTCAAAGAATGTCAATAAAGATTTTATTTTTTTTCAATTACTGTTGCAGGGAATGTTTCCCTTTAGGAAAACTAGAATTTAATAACTTTTCTTCAGCAAAGTTGACAATCTCTTTATTCTCGCCATGATGACTGTAGTCAATCAGTAGTCAGTTGGAAGCCAAGCTGAACATAAAGTGATTAAAAGAAAACCAAAACACAAATGCACCCTCTTGAAAATCTAATCACATTATAAAGCTCTAAGCATGAGTTATGAGGTAGCTGTGGCTGGCTGGGTTTTGATGAAGTACCTATAATTTCATATCAGCTGCCACAGGACTATTTCCTATAGCCTTTCTGACTTCTCTCTAACTTTAAAATGTGATTTACCCTGTTATCATCTACTTATGCAGACTTCAAGATCTACCTAGGAAAAAATAGTATTAATAATATGTTAAACTGTATTGCTATAAGATACTTATTTTTCCACATTCATATGGTGAAATTCAAGTGATAAAAATAAAATAGGTAATTTATTAGATTTCAAAGTTCTGGCTGTTAAGATAAAAGCATTTTCTCAATTCAGGCATCCTGGCATGAATTCATGTTATCAGCAAGTACTATAGATGTACTTCTTTTGAAAATATGGACATTATTTTTATTCAGTTTAGATTAGGAATAATAAGACTTATTTCAAGTTAAAGGAATATGTGATCATGATTAAGTTCAGTGTATTATATTCAAAATTCAACTCCTAACTGGTTTTCTCAACTGGTGCCAAATGCAAGTTTTTATTTTAGAAAAGTGTGCTTTAATAGGGAAAACCTGAGAAAATAATTTCTTAGGCTGTTTTCCTGCAATGTGTTATTAGAAGTTGATGCTCAATGACAATTAAGCAGTTTAGATTTTCATTTTGCCCAATGAGCTGCAGAAAGAGTTTGATTATATTGATGATGAATCTAAGTTGTAGTCTCTGTCCCCACATGTAGAAACAGGAAAGCTGGTCCTTTGTGCAATGATCAACCAGGTGAAATTGAGTTCTTTTCTGGGATAAATAGCACTTATGACTTGTGCTTTATCATGGCAGCAGCTCTCTTTCAAGTCAGCTCTTTTCATTGGGAAGATAATCTTTATTATTAAGCGAACACATATCTTATAACCAACTGGTTAAGTACCACAAGTCACTTCTGCATCGCTTTTGTCTTTTCCTTGTCATACTTCAAGACACCGGCTTTAAAGAAGGTATCCTCCAAGCTACAGTGGATATTCCTTCCTAGTGCTCCCATCGGTTTTGCAGCCTGAATATTTAATCAATCTATATCCCTTCAGTCAGTGTTGAAACTCATTTACGTTGGGTGCAGTACTTAACATTGGGGCTAGTGGTAAAGAGATGATGCCACCTATGTATTTATAGAGAAAACAAGTAGAAATACAGGCGTTAAGAAAAAGATATATGGGGGGCTCTACCCTAGAATAGGTTTAAAAATAAAATTTCCCTGAGAAAAATAATAATAGGACCAAAACTGAAGGGTCAATAGGAATTCAGGGAAAGAGTTGGGGGAAAGGTTCAGGCAAAAAGGAATTCTAAAGTTTGGGGACAAATAAGGAACTGGTGGTTGAAAGAAAGTCATAGGCAGAAGAGAAAGCTACAAATGATGCAGGGGCACTTAGGAGGACAAGGTACTGGAAAGGCTGCTAGGTTACAGTTAGGACGTCATGTTAAGGACAGAGAAATATAGCGATTATCTATTATGCATAGTGGCATGGGGAGATCCACTGTTCAGGAAGTCCAAGATGTGGAAAACAAGAGCACAGGCAGAACTAGTCATGACTTTGTGGGCACTTTCTGCCACTTGATATGGTGGCCCTGCAGAGACAAAGCACTGAGCAGGTGCCCATAATGCCCAGGAGGTGGCAATGCCAGGACTTTGAGATCCAAACACATCTCTAACTTACATACACCTTTGTCATTCTGAATCACAATGACTTATTTTGTACCATCTCTAAGCCTTTGACAGCCATGTTTTATAAACCCAGTATCTAACTCACTACTCCACACATTTTAGGTGGTTGGTACATATTAAGGAATAAAGCTCAATTGCTTCTGTGTTGTGAATTATCTTTCAGTGATGTTTACTACCTTTGTGCCTCTAGAAAGCAATTTTGCAAAAATTGTAACAAAAGGAAGTTGTGATTTAAGTTGCTATCATGTTTTTTTAAACTCAATTTTCTGTCTTTACGTTTTCAAACAATGATGTTAAACTTCAAAAGTTTTTACTTGATAATTATACATTTTTTACTTGTTGAATTCAAACACATAGCCCAAAGCAAACTTCTAATAGAAATGAATCATTTTAGAATTCTTCACGCATTTATATACACAGTTGTCTATCTTTTCTTTTATTAACAAAAAAGTAATTATGAACTACACATAGTTCTGAAACTTCCCTTTTTTCTAAAAGCATTGTCATAGATATCTTTCCATTTACACTGTATGTCTTAGCTCTTTTCTTTAATACCTATAGCTTTTCCAAAGAAGGAGGCATTTCCTTACTGATGGGCTTATTTAATTTAGATTTATCTTATTCAGTATAATAAACAATGCTGAAATGGACATCTATATACATTAGATTTATGTTATTCAGTGTAATAAACAATGCTGAAATGGACATCTATGTACATAAGCTTAATTTTTATAGGACAGATGCCTAGAATTAAATTTAATGGGTTAGAGGATGCACACACACACATCAGTGTTCTAATTGTGTGTTTATATACATACGTATATACATACCTATATAGGTATATATAGACATATAGCTGCATGTGTATGTATGTAACGCATGTAACACATACATACTAATATATGTTCAAATTACCCTCCATAAAACATTGTGCCAAATTTATTCTCTCACCAGTAGTTCAAGAGTACACAGTTTTCTATATCCTTAATCAAAACTTGCCAAGATAAAAGAAAAAGATCGTCCTCTCTATCAGTTTTGTACAGTGTTTAGGTAATATCCTAGACCTCACTTCCAAATCACTTATTCACTCCACACTGTGTCCTTTCTGCCTTTCTGGAATCCAAACCTCTGTTAGGTGGGTTACTGCTATTTTTGTTCAGAGAGAGAAAGAGCTTACAGACAAAGAGAGAATGATTTTTCTTAGAGCCTGTTGTTATGGATGCAATATCCTCTTTCACTTCGCTGTAGTTAATAATTATGAGCAATTTTGACTGATTTTTTTTGGTTTCTGGCAAGTTCTTTCCTTTGAGATTGGCATTTCTCTTTCTTCATAACATTGGCATCCTTAAGAATGGCGATTCTTTGTTGATCATTCCTGTCTACAGGTAATCAATCAGGAGAAAGAGCTCACATAGAAGGCAGCTCTGCCTCTTTAGGAGACTTCTCTGGAATGAGATGTCTTTTAGTATAGTCTCCTGTACTAATGAATAGTGTATTTGTAACTACATTTCTTTCTTAGCAGTTATCATTATCTGTATTAATTACTTATATTTGTTTGGGTGGCTATCGTCTGTGTCTGCCATAGCTGTTACAGATAGGTCTATGTCTCTCTTACACCCTCAGTATCAGAGATAGGAAAGCCAAAAAAAAAAAAAGATATTTCTTTGACTGCCATTTATATTTACTTCAGTCTAGTTGCTCTAAGAAAAAAAAAAATGGTTCCTATGATGTCATTTGTCTTCCTGGTTGTGCAGATACCACCCCTCTTAGGAGAACAAAGTTCATGAGAAATAGAAATAATGTATTTTATGTTTATCATTAAAAACTAGAAGGTGTTGTTATTGTTACATACACATCTGCTTGACTGTAATGGGATCCCCGAAGTTGCTGATAATTGGGTTTATGTGAGGGAATAAATACAGGCAGCATTAGAAATAACATTGTAATTTTGTCCATGCCTCAAAGAGAATGGTTTCCTGAGATAGGGAAAGCCATATTTGTCAGACATGAAATTTATGTTCCTATGAAAGGGGCACCTGACATTATAATGAAACTCACAAAAATGTGTAAAGAGGTTTGGAAGAAAACAGAATGTTCCAAAGTGTAGAAATAATTGATGGAATCATAATAATGCTAATTTTAATAATAATCGATCTATGAATGACCTGCCAACTTCACTCTCTACCACACTGTACTCTTATTTATGATGATTCTAATGCAATTGGAAGTACTTTTAAATTAAAAATTCATGCTGCACTTGGCTAAAAGAAATGCCTCTTCAGTAGCTGGGTACTCGTGGTGTTTGCCTGTGGCTTCCTAAGCTTTAGAAAAGGACAAATCATACAATCCATGTGGATGTGGCAGTGGGACAAACCAGGGGGTCTGCTCTTGCAGCTGCAAGGGGATCACCAGGGCCAGCGCATCTTCTGCAGTCATAATTCAGTAACAGGATCCTGACCAACACTGAGATTTATTTTAATGAGGAGAAACAGAGTATAAACCGAACCCTTTCTGGAGAGGTCTTTAACACCCACTGGATTCTTCTCCATGAGACAGATGGCCTCAGCCTTGGCTACCTGTCCCAATTGGTTGATAGTCTTTCCAAATGATGCTGTCTGGCTCCTGGTTCTCATGTGCATAAGCACCAGAGTAGCTTTGTCTAGACATTGGAATAGAAGAATGTATTGTGGAAACTCCCAGTTCATTCCCTGTGCCTTCAAGCATCAAATATGCAGCATTTTGTATCTGCCTGATCAAGGAAGAGGGCATACACTGACATTTCTTTCTTGGTGCAAATGACAAAATACACTAGCAGCAGCCTCCCTGGTGGCGTGAGGGGTTAAGTCTCAGCACTATGAAGCTATTGGCAGTCACCGCAGTGTGAGTTCGATCCCTGGCCAGGGAGCTGACCCACATGGCACGGCAGACCTCTCCTGTCTCATCTGCTGCTCCCCTCAGCAGTGTATTTCAGTAGATCTGCCAGTTCTGCTACCCACTCTGATTGTGGTGAATCCTCTCACCACCACCCCACACACATAATTATGGCCTACACCCCCATTCCTGTACTCATAAATAAATAAATCTTTAAAAAAAATGCACCAGCAGAATGAATCTGCAACAGATGAAGAGATCTTATATCCTTAGATAAAGAATTTGAATTGTCTTTAAAGAAAGTTTCCTCAACATGTGAGTACTTTGTATGTGCCAAGTGGGAAACAATGGAATAACTTAAAATATTTTATTGTAAGAATAAAGCATGCTATATGTTATCTTAAGGATGTATTATTTACTTCTATCACCAGAAATCCCTTTCCGATTAATTTTAAAAATAATTAGTACTTGTAACAGCCATAATAAAAATATCTATTTTTATCGAACACCTTCTGTACTGAAGCATCCTCACATGATTATCTCAGTTAATCTATGAAAGCTCTATTAATAAATATCCAGGTTCTATGAATATCACCCTAGTGTAGATGCAAGACTGATGTATGTAGCACTAAAGCAATTAGTGCAATATGGCTAAAGCCGTTCTACATCGCTGATAAGTGGAAAAGCCAAATTCTAACCCAAACGACATCTTATGATCTAGATCACCAGCTTCTACTGGTACTCAGTGCTGTCTTGGAGGATCCCATTCTAGGGGGACCTCAGGTGAATTGTTATTCATCAATAATTAAGCCTGCCTTCTCATTACTGCCAAACTTTGCAGCTTCAGAAACCAATTTGAAAACTATGGAATGTTTGTACTTTTGAATACAAATAGTATTTTTGAAAAGTGCCTGAAATATATAATTTAAGTGGAAAAAATGAAACCAGCTGTCAAAATTAAAAGTTGCTCTTCTTTTTATTTCCATATACTCCATACCTGCCATGCTAAGTAAACTCTGCTCATACCCCTACATGCAATTCTGGTTTATTCCATCTTAAATCAATCAACCAATATTTTCTCCCCCACCCCTCACCCCTCTAACCTTTATTTCTCGCTTTTTAATTTTACTCTTTCCTATGGAATCCCTGAGATGATCTTTTAAATACTGTTGGGAGGAAATGCATGTTCAATATCTCAGTGGTTCGTATTTCTGGTTCATCGCACCATCAGTAATTCTTTTTCAGAGAATTTTTACTCCTACATATTGCACTTATAACTTTCTACCTGGTCCCAATGCCCACAAAAATATTGTAAAAACATAAAAACTTTTTAAAGCAGAACTCTTCATTTTGATTTAATTGTAAACTACTTTATCGGGAGAATCATGCAGTTGACAATTACAATAGGTGAGTCATCCATGATGATACATAGTAGCCTGTACATGACAGGTGATGCAAAAAAAAAAAAAAATGTTGCGTCCCTGCTGTCAATGTACAGCGTGCATTTACCATTTGAAAAATGGGTAAATGGTGTACAGAGGATGGAACACCAAGGCTGAATGAGAGCATCTGTAAGTTTGTTCAATGAAGAGTTATGGTTGATAACCAGCTTGTATAAATCAGATAGTGGTCAGTCTGTGGAATGAGGTAACCTGAGTACAAATCTGCAATGACCACCAATGGTAGCATTACCTTGAGTAAGTCAGTTACCATATGTCAGCCTCAGTGTCCTCATCTGTAAAATGGGGACAATAAGTGTATGTTTATCATATGATTGTTGTAAGTTAAATTATACGTTAAGCAGTTAGAATAGCATCTGACACAGAGAAAGACTTGGGACATGTTTACTTACTGTTACTGCTTTCCAAGACCCGCTTACACATCTTCTGGCAAAGGACATCTTTGTAAAGATACATTCAGTAAACACACATGAGAAGGGTAGGCCAGCTCAACTCCTTAATGCAGATTCTTGCTTTTACAATGAAAAAGATGGTTTTATGTAGAGTCTATGACTTTTTTTTTTGCTTTTTTTTTTTTTATAAATTTTATTGTTATATTCCCCATACAATTGCAGCCCCCCATTCTGACCCCAATCCCTCCCCTCCTGCCCCCGCCCCCCTAAAAGTGTCTCTGGTTCATAGTTTTTTGTTGATTTTGATTTTCACTTTCTTGACTTTTTTATCCTTAATGTTTCGGATTAGAGAAATGAAAAGTCGCTTGGATGAATAATGATGCATGTCTTTATGACTTAAGTGTTTAAGGAGCTGAGGCACATTTGTTAGGATTTATTTCCCCTCAGGCATCCATTCTACAGTCCAAAGGTTGCTATGTGTTTACCTGAAAAGACTATTTTCTCCAGGTAGTGTCTGCACAGCAGTTACTTTGATTGCATGAGGGCTTTAAAAATGGAAACATGTTTACAGAGTAGAAAGACAGGTAGGTCTCAGCTTAAGTGGGACCTGATGAGTTTCTATGGCAACCTCATTCAGTACCATAAGGGCCAGTCTCATGGAATGAGATGACATCCAGAGATGTGTTCTGGAATTTTCTTGATGGTCACCCTAACTATTGAAAGTAAGAAAGACATAGGACAGATCTACCACTGTAGCTTTACTGAGATGTGAAGCCATTCAAGGAGTTGATGCTTTAGATATTAAAGTGTATGGACCTTTAGGAAATGAAACTAAAGACATCTTGATATATGGGAGATTCCTCAGCTTAAAAGCCCTACTTCTCATTTGCTAAGTACCTAAACCAAAATATCCCAATCTGATAAACACATTTCTTTTTTTTTAAGATTTATGTATTTATGCATACAAGAACTAGGGTACAGGCCAGAGGTGTGGGGGATGAGAGGATTCACCAGAGATAGAACAGGAGGATTGACTGAAATATACTGCTGAGGGGAGCAGCAGGCGAGACAGGAGAGGTCTGTGGGGAGCTGCCTGGCCAGGGATTGAACTCATGCTGCAGTGGCTGCAGATAGTTTCATAGGTTGCATCTTAATCCCTTGTGCCACCAAGGAAGCCCTGATAAGCAAATTTCTGCTTCTTGAAAAATAGTAGTCAAATTTAAAAACACATCACCAGACATGTGTTTTTAACAAAGAGTATATCTGGAACAGAGAGGAAGTTATGGCTCTGCTTTAATTTTTTTTAGATTTGTTTTTTTATTTTTATGCATACAAGAGCTGAGGTACAGGCCAGAGGTGTGTGGGGGGTGAGATTGTACACCAGAGACAGAGAGGGGAACAGAACAGGCAGATTGACTGAAATGCACTGCTGAGGGGAGCAGCAGGCAGGTCAGGAGAGGTCTGCTGCACCATGTGGGTTGCTCCCTGGCCAGGAATCAAACTTGTGCTTGCAGTGACTGCAGATAGCTATATAGGTTGTGTCTTAACCCCTTGTGTCACCAGATAGGCCCTCTGCTTTAATTTTGCTGTTGATGCTTAGTGATTATTCTCTGGTGATCTCAGAAAAAAATGGAAAATAAGCAATGTTTGATTTGTTTAAGCCGATCATTTTCTAAATAAAAATGGCATCCATGTAACATTTATTTACATATTCAGAGCATTGAAAAATTTGTCATCTATATATTTATTACATATAATTGTCAGTATATTTTTAAATTATGCATATGCCTGAAGTTTACAGATGACTGTTTTCTAAAAGAGAGAAAAGCAACTTGACTTTTATCATAAAGTAGAAGAGGGCAAAATGGAAACACTGGTTAGGGGACTGATTTATTTCCTGGCTTAATTATCAGGGAAAACTCTCCCTAAGTACCTAGTATTTTCTCTGTTCTCTGGTCATGTTGATCGATAGATGATTTTGTTCACTTACTGTGCTAACAATGAAGTTGAGAGTTCACAGATGTTTCTGTTAAGGTATTTTAGGAGAAATCCTAAGTGATCAAGTACTGTGAGTTTAAGACTTAAAAAAAATTAAGCCATATTATCCAGTCAATTACACACTATTTATAGCGGCAGAATTCAGTATGGCAAAAGCATGTGAAAATTTCCTCCTTCTTCTCCCTTCTCTTCTTCTTTTCAAATGGTACATTTTTGTATGTGTGAGAAAACATTAGAATAAACAAATAAGCCAAGAAAAAAAAATCACTTGCAAAGCGCCTGTAAACTTACCATTTAGCAAGAATCACTATCAACATTGTGAGAAATATGCTTCCAGGGCTTAATTTACAATTATATGTAATAAAAATTAAAACAATAATAATATTTATGTAACACTTACTCTTGTGGCAGGCACTTTTTTAAATGCTTTACAGTCAGTCTTCTAAAGAGCCCCATGAACTAGGTACAATATATATATATTTTTTAATGGATACTCTGAATAACAGAGCATATTTATTTATTTTTTAAATAAATTTTATTTTTATATTCCCCATACAATTGCAACCCCCTTATTTTGACCCCAATCCCTCCCCTCCCCACCCCCTAATCCCCATAGAGTGTCTCTGGTTCATAGTTTTTTGTTGATTTTGATTTTTACTTTCTTATAGTTATTCTTTTTCCAGGTCCCTTATTTAAGTTTTCTAGATTCCTGCTATGAGTGAGACCATCCGGTATTTTTCTTTTTCTTTCTGGCTTATTCCGCTGAGCATGATCCCTTCCAGCGCCATCCATGTTGCTGCAAATTGCATGTGTTTGTCTTTTTTGAATGCTGAGTAATATTCCATGGTGTATATGTACCACATCTTCTTGATCCAGGTATGATATTATTAACACTTCTGATACCTGGAGAAACAGGACAGAGACAGGCAGGGGACTTCAACAAGATTAGGAATGTAGAGAGATCAGTTCTAGAGCCAAAATCTGAGAATAACCCCACTCAAGACCCCTGTTCCTTACCACTCTGTCATAGCACCTTTCAGTGTATTTTGAAACAAAAGAGGCATCATATTGTTTTATCATTGTTTTCACTTTCTCTTTGGTAAACTTTCCCTTTGTTGCTCTATTTTCTTTAATGACATCATTTTTTCCTGATTCTCCTTGTGACTCCCTCTGAAAGGGCATGCATGCATCGTGTATTTAAACGATCCCCTGTTGTTGTACACGTAGGATGTGTCACATTGTAGATGGTTACTTAATTGAGAATTTCCATCTGTGTCCTCAAAACAGTAGTGTTGCAGCTAACTCATGTACCAACTTTATTTGAAAAACAAAACAGATTGCATGTTGCAAGACAGAGCTGCTGGCAAAATACTCCATCGTGTCAGATTTATACAAACCCATCTCCTGTGCATTTCACCATGTCCTAGAAAACTGAAAACCATGAAAACAAGTACTCATATTTTAAGGAACTCAATGACAGCTGATAAAATATTACATTTTTTGTAGCAATTTTTACATAAAGCTTCCACCTTAAAGAAATGAATTTGATGGGACTAGGTGGTAATTTTTTAACACAAGCAGTGACAAAATAAACACCATCTGGTAGTATTGACTTATTCCACAGGATTCTCATGCTGGGTGATTTTATTTCACTTTTTTCACAAATGGTTAATGACACATCTGGTAGTCAGCGAAGGTACACTTTGGGTGATTAAATATGGTCATAAGTTTACACAAAATGCTAACAGAACACTTTTCTCACTTTCTGTTACAACCAATGGGACATGAGCCCCTGGCTAGTTGCTCATTTTAAACCTTGTGCAAAATTGTCTGTTTAGCAATAATTGAACCTTTGGAACACTTTGTGTTATTTTTGGGTCTTCTGAGAAGTAATCCAAGACGGGATTCAATATACATGGGTTTATCTGGGGGAATACCACCAAATACTACAGAGAGTTGGTAGAGAAGGTGGGGAAGGTAATGTCAATCTGACCCCAGTGACTGGAGAGAGGGATAGGAGAATGGGTAGAAGAGTCTCAGGCTGGCAGTGCATTCTAAAATGGAGAGTTTAGGAGCCAACATTATCCATCAGAGGCTTTCCCATGCCTCTCAGAAATGGGCATGGATTAGTGTCTCCCTGGACTTAGTCAGTGACTTACTACAGCTCATGAAAAGTCTAACCTCAACACAAATACAGTGGTAGATCCAAGTGAGACAGCAACCATGGCCCTTCGTCAATTCTATTCTCAAAGAAGGAGATCTGTGGGGAGCATTTGCATGTTACCATAAATGCCTACACAGAAATGACAGATAGATGAGATAAGCCCTTCATTTACTTATTTCTGCATGTCTTTTTTAAAAAAATAGAAAATGCAGTATTTGAAGTAATCTCTCCTCCATGATTTTTTCCCATTTGTCTCCAGCACAGGTTTAGCATAGTTAGAAAGGTGGGCCCTGTTTATTTTTTTAATGGAAGAAAGATTGTTTTGTGATATATGTTTCAGGTATACAGCCTTACAACTTGTCACTGTATATGGAATGTTATGTTCACCACTGAAAGTCTAGTTTCCATCCAGTCCATATAATTGACCCCTTTTATCTGACTTATCCACCCACTTCCCTTTTCCCATCTGGTATTTTGTTATTAAAGTCTGAGAGTTTGTTTTTGTTTTGTTTTGTTCATTCATGTTTCATTTCTTTATCTTACATATATGAGTGAAACCATACTGTATTATTTTTTTCTGACTGATTTCACTTAGCACAGTCCCTTCTAGATCTATCCATGTTGTTGCAAGTGGCAGGAGTTTACCTTTTTATAGCTGAATAGTAGTCCATTGTGTATATTGATGCCACATCTTTTTATCCATTCATCCATCAGTGCATACTTAGCCAACACATGACTCCTGTAAATAATGCTGACATGAATATATTCTTTGTATGAATAGAAGCTCAATAGCTGGATTATGTGTTATTTCTATTCTTAATTTTCTGAGGAATTTCCATACCATTTTCCAAAGTGGCTGCACCAATTTAAATTCAGCTGGGCCATGTTTTGATTAAATTATGTCAGCCCAGGGAAAGAGAAGAGTGCTTAACAGAGTTCTTACCTCTTCATCTGCTCTATGCAAAATCCTCAAGGGCTCCACTGCTGGTGGCATAATTTTGCTTTGGGTAGAAATTGTTCACTTGGTTTGCTATAATCCTTCACCCATGAACCTGGGCCCCCTCCTCTATTTGAATAGAAAAATCCCCTGGGAATGGGAGAGATGGAATTTAGGAAAGAATGACTTTTTTCCTTTCAAAACCCAAAACATTTTCTGAAGGGCAGAAAACAAAAAATGGATTGTGTGTTATGTGAGCCTTTCCCCTATGCCAGCCTTTCAGATTGTCATCTTCTTTAATTTTTACAAGCTTCTGAGGAAAGAAGGGTTATGTTTTGTTTGTGTTAAGGGTTTGTTTTCTTTGTTTTTGAACAGAAGAGTAAAGTGGCAATTGGAAAGGTCTGGTTCCTTTTGTGATCACAGATTGGGGATTTAAATGTTTGTTTTCTGTTAAATTCATGTATAGAATAGATTTGACAGATAGTTTTTCAGTTCTGCCTGTCACTTTATTTGGGAAGCACTTCTACTTGTACAGATATCTTTCTTTACATCCTGAAGAGGATAGACCTGCATTCTATTTCTATTTTCACTACTAAGGATTTGTGTGATTGTAAATTAGTCATTATCTTCCCCTAGCCTAGATTGTTTTTATCTTAAGAAAGGATATTGGATTTGTAGTATTTACCACATTTCAGCCATTTTTAATCACTATTATTTTTGTTGTATCTATAATGCCTTCTACAGTTAATTTGCTTGATATTTTTAAGACAGTTCTCCCTTTAACTTAAATGTATTTAAAATGAGAATGTTATATTACTGTTTAGAATGGAAAAAATAGCAAATAGAATCTTATATACACATGTAATTTTAACTAAGCATAGAATATATAGAAATAAATATACATGACATATATAAGTATGTGCATATAGCATGAGGTGTATGTAAGGAATGCAAAGTGTGAAGACTAGCAACAAACTAAGAACTTTCCTCCTTAATTAAGGTAATCAGGGCCTCCCCGGTGGTGCAGCGGTTGAGCACTGGGTTGCGAAGCTGTCTGCAGCCTCAGCAACACCGGTTCTATCCCCGGCTGCTCCCCGGCAGCCTGGAGGAGGGTCCCACATGGCGCGCAGACCTCTCCTGCCACCCACTGCTCCCCTCAGCAGTGTACTTCGGTCCTTCTGCCTGCTCTGCTCCCAGCTCTGGCTCTGGTCAATTCTCTCACCCTCCCGCGCTTCTGACTGTACCCAGTGCTTGTATAAATAAATAAATAAATCTTAAAAAAAATCTAAAGTAATCGGAAAATTTGATGTAAAATTGAAAACAAAGTTTTTCCAGTGAGAATTTTCTGAAGACCCAATCTTGTTTGATACTTTGGATCAATGTCAATGACACTTTGACACCTAATATCATTTTGTGGGTGGCCCTTGTCCTACACTTTGGAAGACCCTGGGGAAATGGTTTGTAATATCCAATCAACCTCATGCCCTGCGATTTCCACAGTCCCCACCGTCTTCACCTGTCTCCTTTTCCTTCATCTTTTTAATTGAAAACTTTGTAAGAACTATTAATCCTCTGACTGCAAACATTCTTTTTTATAGTTTGGCTCACAGGTAGTAAAAATAAGACTTAGAACAAATAAGAACAATTCCTTCCTGTTGCTCTGGGAGGTAGGGACAAGGAGTTAGGCAGAGTCAGATAGGTAAGCAAAGGTCTGAGAATGCAACCATGCCTGCCACCAGGGCCTTTTACCCCTGTGAGAGCAGATTAAATAATGTGTAGATGCCCATGGAGCTGAGGACCTGCACCATATCATCCCCCATCTCTCCAGACCTCTTGTGTTACCCCAACCCCAGCTCCCTATTCTTGTAGCAGATGAACCCCTTACTGCATTTTATCTGATGGTATTTTAGAAAGAGCATGGACATGCAGTCAAAGAGAACTTGGTTCAAGTCCCAGCTTCCCCCACATCAGGACAGGGATGTAGTGGGTTCTTGGTTGGTGGGAGACCTAGGAGTTCTCCCAGGGGAATCTCTGGGGAGATGATGGGGGTCGGACAGCACAGGCAGAAGGGAAAACGTCATAGGAAGTGGGAGTATTCCACACCTGCAGTCCAACCAGTTGTCTCTGAGACATTATCCTTGCTGCAGGTACATGATAGGCAATGCACTATCTAGGGAGCAGTCCTAGCCACTAATCACTGGGTCTGAAATCTGAAACCGCCTGTGTAATTAAAGTGTCAGCTATTTCTCTAGCACCATTTGAAAAAGAGGGATACCATTTTCTTCGCCTTCTGCCTTCTTACCCAGCCATCTGCTTCCATAGTTCATTGCTTAGCCCCATGCTTTATCTTCCGTTCCACTTGACACACCCCCTCCATAATACCACTGCTGGAAATACCCCATCCATGTATGCATCTGCTGTCCCTCACAGGATTGTAACATCACAGGACACTGCTGTCCTGATCCCAGCTTGTTCTCAGAGTCTAGAACATCGTTTGGCACAGAGCTTTAGGCCAATAAATGTTTAGTGTACAAAGTCTAATGAATTGGCCCGAGGCAATTGCCCCCATTCACTCGAACTTAGTGAATTAGTTCCTCACTCTGACTGTGTACTGCTGTCACCTGGGGCTTTGTTGGAGACACAGTTTCCAGATCATCACCCCTACATAAGCTGATTCAGTTTGTCTTTGGTGAAGTTTAGGAATCTCTATTTTTTAATTAGCTTCTCAAGTGATTGGTCACAGCCAGTGTCTGTACTGATATGTGGGAATTACTCCCATGGAGAATAAAGTTGACAGAACCTCATTGTCGGCATTTCCTACATTGCAAGCAATTATTAAGTATATACCCATGACTTAAAAAATATGTGTCTCAAAGGCTTGTCCAGTTTGCTTTTGTGCTTTGGGGGAAAACAAAGTATATTTATTCAGGACCCTGTTTGCAATACAGTGGGGTGACCAGCTGTCCAATCAAGTGCCTTTTTCCCAAGAAAAGGACAGATCCATTCAGACAGCAGATAAAATGCTGAACTGCTAAGATATTGCTCAGATGGCCTTTGGGCTTTCTTCTAAAATGACATCATACACTGAAGCACAGTGGCAGATGGACTGTCGTGTTGCAGATGCGCTTGTGCTGGGAATGTGGCCATCGTGGGTTCTTCCATCGGTCCCCCAAAGGGCTGACCAGTTGGCTATTGTGTATCCAGTTGGCAGTATGGAGCAGAAATGGAGAGCCCAAGCTTCACTCAGATAGCCCTGGGTCTGAATCATAGAATGGCCACTGACTAAAGTGTGATATGAAGCATTTTACATGACCTCTGTGAGTCTCGAGCCTTCATCCACCATAAGGGATGATATTGTCCAGCTCATGGGTCTGGGATGAGATTTCAGTGCTGTGTGCCTGACGTTTTATATATCTGGTGTTCAAAAAGTGCAAATACCTGGGCCTCCCTGGTGGCACAAGGGGTTAAGACGCAACCTATGAAGCTATCTGCAGCCACTGCAGCACGAGTTCGATCCCCAGCCAGGGAGCAACCCACATGGCTCAGCCGACCTCTCCTGACTAGCCTGCTGCTCCCCTCAGCAGTGTATTTCCATCGATCTGCCTGTTCTATTCCTCACTCTGTCTCTGCTGAATCTTCTCACCCCCTGCACCTCTGGCCTGTACCCCAGTTCTTGTGTGCAAAAGTAAATAAATCTTAAAAAAAAAAGGGCAAATACCATAAGTTCTGAGAAGATTGGCTCATACTATCCTATTGTCAGAAACTGCCCTACCAAGTCTCCAAAATCTAAGGATCTTGTCTCATTGGTCAAAAGACAGACCAGACAAAGGTGTTTGGTTGGGCTTGGAGAAAGTTAGAATAATAGAACTTTAAAAAAAAAAATCCTGCCTCCAATTTAATTGAACATTTGTAGTACGAAGTTAAGATCTTAAATGAATTTTCTAGTTTCTGAAAGATGGATTGAGTTTCCAGGGAAAGTTAGATTTGATTCAATTTGGGCTTGATGCAAACTACACAACATTTTATCTAAGGAATAGTTGGGTAAACCCAGGTGCTGTTACAGGAGGACTGGATGACTGTGATATGCCAACAACGGATGCTGCTTCCCCTCACTGTCATCTACCTTTTAAGAAGCTTCTAGGCAAAAAAAAAAAAAAAAAAAAAAAAGTTGATTGATTAATGCAAGGGTTATTACGTACCAGTGGAAGGAAGGGAAGGTCCTGGGGTGGATGGTGGGAGACTCTAACTCAAGTGAGTTACAGCAGCAACAAAGCCAACGTGCATATAGACTTGAATGCTGGGCTGGGTTTATGTGAGCCCTAGTGGCGTGTCCAAGATACAGTGGGGGTGCTTACTCACCACACATGCGTGCAGGCTACAAATGGGAATATCCTACTGGGGGTTCCAGCTCTCTGTCTGTTTTGCTTAAGGATGAAACTTACGGAACCCAGTACAATTATTTTCTGCAACTTTAAATACAAATCATAGAAGCAGAACAGACTAGTTGAGTGATGTTTGTACAGCTGTATATGCTTAAGATTTTTAAATGGGCACCATAAAGCACAAGTTGAGCTTTGAGTGATATCAGAGACCTACAAAAGTCAACCTCCTAAATGGACATGCCCTTGAGATTCTTTTACTCATGTCATCTCCTCTGTGCCTGCCCAGTGCGATTTCTCACCCCAAATGAGTCCCATAAACATCCTGCGTGCAGGGGGTGGGGGCAGGGCGGCAGGGGAGCGCAGGTTCTCGGACAGAGCTATAGCTGCACATTGGCATCACCTGGGCATCTTGACCAAATTGATGTTGGTTGATTGGTTGGGGGTGTGGCTGGGTGTCAGGGTTTTAAAACCTCCCCAGTGAGGGGGTGAGTCTCTCAGCCTGTCTGGATCCAGAACCATCTTCACTCAAGAGAGGACCATCCCTTTCTCCAAGACTACAGGTGACTCAGCTCTATTTTCCTTTCCCTTTGACAAATTAGTGGCAAATGTCTGACCCTGACTGCTTTTTACGTAACAACGAACAGTCTTGTTTTCATGGGAGTTGCCTTTGTGATGAGTCTATTTACACCGTCTTTGCTCTGTTTTGCATCCTTGGCATCTTGTGTTGTAAGTGAGCTCCACGGACGAAGCTCTGTTGGTGCAGATAGAAGCTGCTAGTCATTTCTTTCCTTCCCCATACTTTGGAGAACTGGGCCCCCTCTTAATTTCTAGGTGCACATGAATGACTTTCCAAAGTTGTGATAAGTGTGTTAAGTGAAACTAAGTCTAGAAGCTCATGAAACTGGGCCACGTCATTACATTGTTCACTGAAAGGGAGCTTAATATTTGCATGAGGGGAAATATCCCAAGATAAATTGCCTGTTCTTACAGAAGCAGAAGCCAGTAGCCACCAAACTAACTTCTGGTCACTTTCCAGTCATGCTATCCTGAACAGCCATTGATTTGGATGTATTTCCAAATTCTCTATATTTTAATTGCTCAAGAGTCACCTACTCTTGCTTTGATATTCATTTTCTAAAGGGATACACACTTCTCTGAAGCTTTGTGGCTTCTCTGTGAGATCAAAAGCTCCCCTATCTTCAGCTGTGCTCATTTAAACAGCAAACTTTTCCAGAAGGTAGAAGCAGCTATAGTCCACAGGTGGTAAGCAAGATGATTTTAGGAACAGCACCTGAGGTGGCATGAAGTAGCTTTTAATCACATAGGAGAGGTGAGCAAACTGTTTCCAGAAAAACCCAGATAGTGACAATCTTAAGATTTTCAAGTTCTGCAGATTCTATTGCTATGCCTTCACCACTTTTGCTGGACACCATCTGTAGGCAATACTAAAAAGGAGGGGCTTCAAAAAAATGTTTAATGTACACTGAGATTTGACTTTAATTTTTAGATGTCATAAACTATTCTGCATTGGATTTTTCTTAGCCATTTAAAAATGTAAACATTATTTTTAGCTCTCCATTTGTACAAAAATAGCCAGTGGTCCATTTGCCCACACCCACTGCAAGGAAAGCCTCTGTTTGGTGATAGACATTCATGCTTTTCCATGACCTGTGAATTTCAGTTTGAACAGAGGCAGAGGTTTCGTGCGTGTTCAGACAAGAATATTTAGCGAAATGTAAACACACATTGCCAAATCCCTTAAATTTTATTTTTAGAACTACCAACTACTTATGGCTTGTTAAATGGATTTTCCATTTAGAAAGTGATTTTTAAAATGAGTGGATTCACAGAAAAATGTGAAGTGTCCACTTGGTACACAGATTGGCAACGATCGTGTGATGTGCACCGAAGGTTAATATTTGGAAAACTTCTTTACATATGATAGCTGAGACTGTTTTCTTCTGGGGAAGAACACCTATGTTTTTGAAAACAAAACAAACAAAAAAACCTTATGTTTTAACACAGGTTGTGATATTTTTTAAAAAGCCTCCAATTACACCCATAAATCCCCCACCCACCCGCTCACATGGTGCCAGCTGAGGTATGAAAAGAAAGTAAGATGAGTTAAAACTTACAATGACTCTTGACATACGAAGAGTGGATTCATTGCCTCCCTGACCCATCTGTGGACAGGTGCAATATAATCTCATGTAGTTGCTTATACCTTTTCTCTTCCTGTTTGTCATCTTTTTACTGTATGATCAGAGTTGACTTATCTTTATCCAAAACAATGGTCCTCCCTTCCATTTGAATGAAAGTACTCAGGAAATATTTTAA
The DNA here is from genome assembly GCF_964194135.1 of Talpa europaea. Classification (NCBI taxonomy): domain Eukaryota; kingdom Metazoa; phylum Chordata; class Mammalia; order Eulipotyphla; family Talpidae; genus Talpa; species Talpa europaea. The sequence continues at coordinate 91,983,950 of NC_140076.1, forward strand.
ACAAATCAATAGAAACAGGAAAATGGGCAATGAAAGGATTGGGAAGGGGGCCTCCCTGGTGGCACAAGGGGTTAAGACGCAGCCTGTGAAGCTGTCCACAGCCTCTTCAGCATGAGTTCGCTCCCCGGCCAGGGAGCTACCCACCTGGCACAGCAGACCGCTCCTCTCTCACCGGCTGCTCCCCTCAGCAGTGTACTTTGGTGGATCTGCCTGTTCTGTTCCCTGCTCTGTCTCTGGTGAATCCTCTCACCCCCCACACACACACCTCTAGCCTATACTCCAGCTTAAATAAATAAATCTTTGGGGAAAAAAAAAGGATTAGGAGGTATTTCGAAAGAATGGACTGAATTTTCTAAGCAAAAATGACCAATTATCCTGTAATGAAATGCCTTTTCCATTAATGAATAAGCCAGGTTTGTACTTAGCACCTCCTCTTCTCTCAGTAAATCTTTGCCACAGTCCCTAAGAGGTCTCCCAGGCCTCCTCTCGCTCCCCCTTGGGCCCCTCCCTACTGCACACCTCTCGGCCTTCCTTCTCATCCAGCAGCCAATAGCATCCAAAATAGTCTGTGGCTGCCCTGCTAAAGAACCTGGGGGCTCACCACTGCCCTGGGGAAAACAACCACCCCAACTCTCTAAGGTTGTCAGCCAGCAGATACTGCAGGGTTTGACCTCCAGTTCTGGGACCTCAACTCATCCTCCTTCTCCATCCAGTCTTCCTGAAGTTCTCACCTTTGTCTGTCATGAGGCCTGTCCCTCTAGCTCAGAGTGTCTCATGCTGAGCATCATTATTGACTGAGTCAGATGATTCTTGATTTTGGGGAAGTTGTCCCGTGCATCGTAGATTTACCAACCTACAACCTGTACCAACTTAGATGCCAGTAACCACCCCACCCCCATTGTAGTAATCAAAAAAGCCTCCAGATCCTTCTCACTGTCCCTTGGAGGGAAAAATTGCCACCACTTAAAACACCTGGCATCTTTTTTACAAAACTGCTCTTCAGGGATGCTGCACCTTTTTTTTTTTCCTTTTCATTGGCGAAAGTTCATTATCTATTTTGCTGCTACAGTCTCCCTGATCCCCACTTTTAAAAATGGTCCCTCCACTTCAACCTTTCTTTCTATGCTTAACTTTTTGATACAAGTACTTTTCTCAATGGGTAATCATGTATTTGTGCGTTACCTGCTTAGTGCCCATTTGTTCACTTAGGGAACAAACAGGTGAAAATAAAGTAAGGGGACAGTGACTCCCAAGAGCACTGGTTCTCTGAGTGACTTGACACTCCCAAACCAACCATGGTAGCTGTCTCTCCATCAAGATCCATGCCACACTGTCCCTGTGCTAGAATATTCTCATTGATTCTTTTTTTTTTTTTTTTTTTTTTTTTGTGGGACCCGCGCCGGTGGCCAGGGATTGAACCGGCGCTGCAGACTGCGGGCAGCCTCGCAGCCCAGCACTCAACTGCTGCGCCACCAGGGGAGGCCCTCTCATTCATTCTAAAAAACAATCCCTTAACTCCCAAAATTGATAGGCTGTCTTCCCTACACAGCGACACAGACCATGATTTTCTCAGTGTTGGGCATTTCAGATACTAGACGAGATTCATCTGCCTGTCTTCTCACCACCAGTTCCCCAGTCCCCATCACTTGGAAGTGCAGAGTATAGAACACAAAGGGTTCCCATAAAAATTTCTTAAAGGAAATACCTTTAATAAATTAAATACCTTTAATAAATTTAATAAATTACCTTTAAAATGTAATCTCCCTGAAACAAACTCAATTCTACTTTTAGCTAGTTATACAAGTGAATTTTTGTTAGAAGTAATGAAAACTAATATATATGGCTGTGGTAGAAGACATTTGTAAATACTTAAAATGTTTTAAAATAGATGGCAAATATGTCAAGTCCTTTGAATAAATGCAAAGATTGCTAGAGGCTTCAGGCATTGAGATCCTGTGTTGAGTATCATTCCTAGATCTCATCAGCAAAATGTGCTATGAACATGGGATGCCCACAGGTATAGCATCGAAGCTCTAAAGGAATATGTAAAAAGAGGAAAATACAAACACAAATTCTGTCTATTTTAACTAGGAATATAATCAGAATCCTGGACTTGAGGGGACCTCTTTAGATGTCTTGAATCTACTCACCTTTATAGATGAAGCAGCTAAGTTTCACCGAATAAGTATGCTGAGCAGGTCTCCATAATAGTAAAGACAGTGTTAGAACAATGCCTTACTGGTCTTTTAAAAAATTCTGAGTGCTGTTGAGCTCATGGGGCAATATCCCCTGCATATAATTTTATATCTTGATTTTGCACACCTGCCACTCTGCTCTAGTCATCTCGTTTCTACTAACTTTGTAGTCTTTAGGATTTTCTATATATGATGTCATGTCATCTGCAAATAGTGATAGTTTTATTACTTTTCCAATTTGGATTCCCTTTATTTCCCATTGTATGATAGTTCTGCCCCAAAACTCTAATATTAAGTTAAACTGACATGATGCACATGGCATCTTTGTCTTTATGCCAGATCTTATAGTGATGAGCTTTCATGTTTTCTCCATTGAGTATTATATTGGCTATTAGTTTGTGATATATGGCTTTTATTATATTGAGTAGGTTCTGCCTATTCTCATGTGTTTAGAGTTTGTATCATAAATGGGTGCCGAATATTATCAAATGATTTCTCTGCATCTATTGATATTACCATTTGGCTTTTATCTTTTGTTGATATGTTATCTTACCATAAATTGATTTATGTAGGTTAAACCATCCTTGCATCCCACTTAATCATGGTGAGTATATATTATTATCCTTTTGAAATATATAATACTGTTGAATTTGATTTCCTATTTTATTGAAGATTTATTTGTTGATGTTTATCAAGTATATTGGTCCATAATTTTCTTTGCTGTTTCGGTATTAGGATAATGTTGGCATCATAAAGTGCATTAGGGAGTGTTCCCTCTTATGTTTTTTGGAACAGTTTGAGCAAGATGGGTACTAGCTATTTAAAGGTTTAATGAAATTCATTTGTAAAGTCTAGGCTTTTGTTTTGGGGAAGATCTTTTTGTTGTTTCAATTTCAATGCTTGTGATACCTTTGTTCTACTCATCTGTTTCTTCCAAGGTTAGTTTTGGTAGGTTATATTGATCTAAAAATTTCTTCAAGATTATTAAATTTATTGGTATATAATTGTTCATGGCAATCTCTTATGTCATTTTTATTTTGTGCTCTCTGTGGTAATTCCTAGTCTTTCATTGTGATTCTGCTTATTAATGTTTTCTCTCTGTTAGATATATCTAATTATCTTCTTGAAGAAGATTTGTAGTTCCATTGATTTTAGTTTGTAGTTCCATTGATTTTATTTTTTGTAAAGTCTTTTTGCTCTGTTTCATTTGTTTATGCCCTTATTTTTACTTTTGGTGTTTATCTACTAAATTTGGGTCTTTGTTCTTTTTCAAGTTGCCGTAGGTGTAGTAGTAGATTGTTTATTTGGAATTTTTCTTGCTTCCTAATGTGAGCCTGTATTGCAGTTATCTTCCCTCTTAAGACTTCTTTTGCTGTAACCTATAGATTCTGGTAGCTTGTATCCTTGCTTGCATTCATCTCGAGGTGTTTTTTTTTTTTTTCTGCTTTAATTCCCTCTTTTATCTAATAGCTATGAAGTAGCATGTTTATTCTACATGTATTCATGTTTTTTTTTTTCCTTTTTTTCCCTTATAGTTGATGTCTAACTTTAGGGCATTATGATCAGAGAAAATACTTGGTATAATTTGATCTTTGTATTTTTATTGACAATTGACTTGTGTTTCAATATATGGTCTATTCTTGAAAATGTTACATGTACACTATGCAATGCTTCTGGGGTGGAATGTTCTATAGATACCTGTTATACCTATTCAGTGTAGCTGCTCATTTCATGCTATCATTTACTTACTTGTCTTGATGATTTCTCCATTGTTGTAAGGAGGTATTAAAATCTTATATTATTGTGTTGTGAATAGCCTGCTTTCGCTCTGTTATTGTATCTCAGTGTACCATCACTTGGTGTATATATAATTATGAATGTTGATGTAATAGGTTCTTAATCATAATATAGTGTCCGTAACTAGTTCTTACTAACATTTTTAACCTTTTTAATTGGAAGTCTATTTCAGCATAGTTAATCCTGATTTTTTTAAATATTTATTTATGCATGCAAGAGCTGGGACATAGGCCAGAGGTGTCGGATTCACCAGAGACAGAGGATTCACCAGAGACAGAGTGGGGAACATAACAAGCAGACTGACTGAAATACACTGCTGAGGGGAGCAGCAGGCGAGACAGGAGCGGTCTGCTACGCTCTGTGGGTAGCTCCCTGGCTGGCTGGGGATGAAATTCATGCTGCAGAGGCTGCAGATAGCTTCACAGTGCTGTGCTTAACCCCTAGTGCCACCAGGGAGGGCCTATTCCAGGTATTTTTGGTAGCCATTTGTTTGTATGACTGTCTTCAACCTTCAGTACTCAGTCTGTTCTTTGTTGGTAGTGAGTCATTTGTAAACAGAAGATTGAATCATATTTTGAAATTCCTTTGGCCTTTCTATACCTTTTGACTGGTGAATCCAATCCATTTGCATTTAAGGTGATTATTGAGCCATAAGTGCTCATTGCCATTTTGTTATTGTTTGGGGGAAGGCTTTATTTATCTTGAGATTGTCTTTTTTTTTAAGTTCTTCCTTTTATGTTTTCTTTAGGTTACATTTCTGTTGTCATATGTTTTACTGCTGTTTTATATATTTTCTGGTTTTGTTTGAATGTTCTTCTGAGATTAGTATACTATAGGCTATTGTGTGACCCATTGGATGGTCTACTGAGTTATTCTTATGGGCATCATTTACTCTTCCTCCTTCTCCATGTTAAATAATTTAGGTATCTCTTACCTCTGTATTTTTTGTTCTGCTGCTCTATATTATCATCTTTAAAACATTGTTCAGGTGCAGCTTGTTAAGTTCTTTCAGTTTTTTGCTTTTAATCAATGTTCTTTTCCCTTCTTTCTATCTTGAATGTTAACCTTGCAGGGTAAAGATTTTTGGACTCTTGCAGCTCCCTTAGCTTGATATACTTATACCTGTGGAAGCATCCTCTCAGGCCAAAGGAGCAGGATGATAATATTATCATGGATCTGCTTGCCTGAGTTCTATGAAATCAGTCTTCATAGAAATCATAAAGCCAACAATTTAATGATTTGATACTATCAGCAACAGATTTTGGATATCACAATTCATCTCAAAAGGCTATGTTTTAAAAGCAAAATAAACAGATTTCATTTGAATATAAATTCTATATTATCCTGCTTTTTAGTATGTCATGCACTAGAAAAATAAAATCCAGTTCTCTATAAATAAATACTGGGGGAAGAAATACATATCACAGATGTTCTCTACTTAAAAAATAACTAAGTTTTTGGGGGAAATCCATGGAAAACAGCATGTGACTTTCTTTCATATCCAGAAGAACAACACATATAGAACTGCCACATTTTAACAATGTGACCGGTACCACTTTCTAAACAACAGCTGCTTAAGAAATGTACAGAAGAAATGTGGCAGTGCTTTGGGAAATGTAATTTTTGTATTCTAATGATTACACTTTTTTTCTAGCCATTACATTCCCCACATTCTTGCAGGATATGGGATTTTTGCATACATTGCAAATTCATGGTTAAATGAGGCACTTTCTGACTCAGCTAAAGCTGTATAAGCATGAAGTTATGAAACCTTTAAACTGGTGTGAAAGGTAAAACCATAAAATAATGATATTATGGTTATGATGGTTATTTATTTAAATCATTTTAATGTACTCGGCATCAAATGTACTTTGCATACAGTAGCAATTACTCATTCTCTATGAGCTTTCTGAAATTTCAAGGAGAAGAAAAAATAACTGACTCCTGCCATGTCATGCTTGAGATCACTGGTTTTGGTATCACACCAAACTAACTGCATGGAGACCTTGGGCAAGTCTCTTAAGCTCTGGATCTGTGTCTGTCTCTAGAAAAGAGGAATTAGTTTTCACCTCATTGACTGATAAGGTTCACTGAGTCTCTACACATACATGTATTTGCCAAAGGGTCTGATTTCTGGCACAATCTCAATTGTAACTTGTTACAAGTGAGCAGATCTGCACTGGAAAGGATCTCCCTGCTCTGCTGTGTAAATATTTTGTTCTCTAAATATCAGTTGTTAACTTCTCATTTGACCTTTTCTAACTATCATTTGGATGTTTGTTGTAATAAATTTGAAGTATACTAAAGTATACTAAAGTAAATGTATTTATTTAAAGACTGTTGTTTATCGGATCCTTTTAGTGAATATTTGTTTTGGCAAGCAGAGATGTATCCTGTTCAATGAAACCATGAGTCATATTCTTTTCTAGGAATTTTCATACCATTTTGAATGTTGTAAACCTAACAGGAAACCATTGGGGGGCAGGAGGGAGAAGAATGGGATAAGGGGAGAATGACAACACCAGGAAATGGGGAATGGGGAGATCTTGAGTCAGAGTTGCTGGAAAAGAGGGAAGCCAGGAGAAGGGAATGAGTGCAGGGCTGTTCATCTCCACAGACGAATACAGCTTATGGCAGCTCTTTATGAAATGTAAAGCTCACAGAGACATAAAAATTCTAGATTATAGACATAAAAAAAGCAAAGACATGATTTCCCTTTTGATACCAATTCCCTATTTTTTTTTTTTTTTTGCAGCTGCTTAGAAGCCTCCCCAAAACATTATTTCTCTTTCATTAAATGAACAAACTGAGCTGTTCTTTCCTCCCTTCTTTGTAAATCAGGCTTATGTTTCAAGCTGTCTATCTGGTACAATCCTCTTTGATGGTCACAGTGTCAACATAAGAATAAATCCTAGCACAGCCACCAAAACCACACAAGAGATCTGGGGAAAATCTCCCTTCCCCACCCCAATCACCTCCATCCTTGCCTGAGTCCTTTTCCTGCTCTGTAGTTCTGTCTCTTCCAACTCGAGTTCACTGTGTGGCCTCATCTAATCCCCAGCTTATTTGATCTTCTACTCTCATTTTCTCACCAGCCCTTTCCTATTTAGGTTTTATAGAATTTATTTTTCCTTTCCTAAGTGTAATTTTTTGCGTCTATCTTATTTGAATTTCATTTCATGTAATCCCTCCAGTGCATCCAGGCCATTTTGGATTCTAAACATGTTGTCTCTTCCCTGACAGCTGGATAGTCATTGTAGAGTACAAATATATACTTAACTCCAATGTCCACACACTTAAAATAGAACAGAAAATCGGAGTGAAAGTCAGAAGCTGTCCGTGGGATGAGTCCAATCGGTTCTTGTCCTGGCAACAGGACAGCTAGAACCAATGGGGGACTTAAATTTCCCTTTCTCTCTTTGTCTCTGCCTATCTCCCACATTCTTTCTGCAAACCCATTTTCCTTGTGGGTTTCATGTAGCACAACATGGCTGCTGACACCCCAAATTATACATCTCTTCTATTTGAGAAATTGACTCTGCCTTCTGGGAGTAGAGACACAATTGCAAGATGTTTCAGTTTCGGTTCCAGACCAATTGCAGTAAAGCCAGCACTGCTTTACAAGTGCATTACACCATTTTTTTTTTCTCAGTGTTTAAAAGTTATGTTTACATTAAGCAATAGTCTGATGTGTCCACTAATAGCATTATGTTACAAAAACATACAGCACCTTAATATTAAAAGCCTTTATCATTAAAAATGCTAGCCCTCATCTGAGCTGTTGGCATGTGCTCAGTGCAGGCAGCCACAAATCTTCACTCAGTAAAATACACACTTGCTGCAAAGTGCAGTAAGACGAGTCAAGCCTGTCATTCAAAATATTGGCAAGTAAGAACAAGAGACAGACTCTCCTTGGTTCGGCTTGCTCATGTCCAATAAGCACTAGAAAAGTGAGAAAAGTTCAGGAACGAAATGAGGCCCAGGGTCCCAAACCTATGGATAAATTAAGGGGAAATCTTTCAGAATAGGCTCAACCCCCAAAGGTTGAGCCCCCAAAGGTCTAGTCCAGTGGTGAGAGTGAGTGGTAGAGGGCCACAGAGAGAAAAGAAAGGAGAGAAGCGAGAGAAAGTGATTGTAATTTAACTTTGAAGTTGAAATTTGAAAGAGCCAATGACATCCAGACACGTACACAGAGCCTTTCATACACATGAAATGAGCTCTTTGAGTACCTATTATTTGCCATGCACTATCCCAGGTCCTGAAATAGCCTTTGTACCCAAGCATCTTTCAGTCTCATGGAAAACATGCGCAAAAACAGAGAAAGGTTAAACTATACATGTGGCTGTGGAGCCCTGGGAGTTCCTGCTAGGCCCGGAAAAGAGAATGACCGGAAGTCTTCCCAGAAGAGGGGATGCCTGAGTGCTCTGAAAGGCAGAATAGAAAGTATCCTGATGGAGGGGAGCCAGCCATTCAGGGGAAGAGATAGCATATCCATGGCATTCAGATGCACAGTGAGAAATAATATGGCATGCTCTGGAAAGTGTCATCCCCACCTGCCACAGCAAAAAGAGATTCGGAGAGGAAAGCAGTAGGGAGGGAGCAAAGGGCAGATTTTAAAGCATCTTGTTGGCCAGGTTAATAAATCTAGACATTAACCTAAGAATATCAAGGTCATGCAAACTGAGGTCACTCAACTTGGCTGGCCCCAGCTCCCCATGCCTTTCTATCCTTATCCATTCTTCTCTTGATGACCCGACTTCAAATATTAGAGGTGCTTTTTCTTCTCGCCACCAGCCGAGCCTTGATCTATCAGTTGTGGGCAAGTTATTTTTAATACATTGTTTAGAATGTATCCATGGTACAAATTCAAAGTTATTTTTTAAATTCTTATCCTGTGTATTAAAAATAGTATTGGCTTTGATAGAAGGTCTTTCATCATTCCACAATAAACTATGGGAAGGACTCAACTTGTCTCATCCTCACCTGGGGTCAGGATAGGGTAGGTGAAGCTCTGATCAACTGGAATTTAATTAGCCTCCAAATATGCTTTGCTTCCATCTCTAAGCTTTTGCCAGTGCATCAATGGGTAAAAAAATAAGTTTAACAAGCCAAAGGCAAAGGTCATCAATATCACAAACTAGATATTTTACTATAATATTAACAAGTTCTATGATCCACCAATTGTAAGAATCTTTTCATCAAAGGATTTAGAGATAATTTGCATAAATGCATATTCAATCCTGATCACAGAAATGTGAATATGAAAATATGAAAACAAATTGAATTATTATAAATGAAACAAGACAGGAAATTTCCTCCCTAAAAGCATGCTTCTCTTTATCTGGCACTTGTAACTAAGTTTAACTTGGCCACTTTCTGAAATTCCTATTCAGGCCACAGTGCCCTGTGTTAAAGGGTTGCTTTATTCTTCATTTTATAGGGAGGAAGCATCTGAAACCTGTGATGACTATCTCCCAGTCAGGTTTTGTGATGCCCTTGTTCTATGGTCTTCTTTCAGAAATAAAACCATAGCTTCAGTGAAGATTGAAACACCACATAGAAAGAGAATCCTGTAACTGAGGAGGCTTTGGGGATATGGAATAAAACATGAATCTAGATACATCAAATCAGAACTCATTTTTCAGTCTTCTCAGTAGGAGTTTAGTGGAGAAAACAATTTGCTTGCACAAAAATGACAGACTATTTCTTTCAGCAAACACCCATATGTGTTAGTGTGTGCATGTTTCCCTTATTAAATGATAAAATCACTCCAGCTCTAGATTTTAGTATTTTCTTGCCAAAGGCATCTGATTGCACAAATCAAGCATAAGACACAGTTTGGACAAGTGTTTCCCTGTCTGATAGGCTCACAGTTGGTGCAGCTATAAGTATGTATGTACTTATGTGTGTGTATATATATTTGTTTTTTAATACTGTTATGAAAATGATATGACAGTGTTTGGTATTTTTTTCATTGAAATGTTCTTGCTCCTAACCTGCGTTTATTAGGATGCATTTGAATCCCCTGAGCCTCTACCACGTTTCTTGTCCTCCTATATAGATTCTGTTTTTCCTCTTTTGTTAAACACAATGTTGGTGGAGATGCCAAATCAACAACCTAGAAGTCAGGAAGCTACTTTTTTACTCCCTTCCTGCAGTACTCCCTTTGGGTTTCTGTGCCAAAGCTGGCTGAGAGCTCTCTAGTGCCAGCTTCCTATTTAATTTGGCTTGTACTATCTTCCTGATGAATCATTTTATGACTTTGGGCATCAAGTACTGATTTTGTACACCAAACACACAACATACACAATTGTGTGCTACACACATCAACACAAACACGTATATACCACAACTGTGGATACACCCATGCCTCACACATGTGCACAACACAGCCACACATGCAGACACATGACATGTGCACAGGCACATACATAGGCACATGAGCACATACATGCACACATGGCTATCAATCCCTTCTTTTTCTGTCCAAACTTTTTTACTCCTATTTTTTTCATTTATAATTTTTCCTAAACATTTCTATTATTGAGAGTCATTTAAGGTGATTACATGGCTTAGCATCATTCAGAAGGTGATATTTGTACTGACAGGGCCTGGATTGATCCTTTTGCAAAATCATGGAACAGCCCTATGTTCCAGGAATGGGAGTTTTCACAACCTGCCTGAGTAGAAGAAATACTGTTATTGAAGCTCAGCCCCAAAGAAAGGCAGGTTTCCCTGGCCTACCTTCTGACTCGGGCAACCATGTAATAATAAGTGAAGGACAGGAATTGAGAGCTTCGTGCCGCCTTCTTCCCTATAACCAGGGTACAATCACACAGGGGTGTCCATGTATTTTCTAGCACTTCCCCCTATTACTTCTTTGTAAGGGATCTTGGCTTTCATGTTCCAGCACTCCTCTGACCTCCAGCGGGCTTTGTAGTAGACGGAGGGAAGAGATGTTTAAAGCTGTTTCTTCTGCGAGGGGCAGAGGCTAGGTGGGTTGGGGATTGGCTTCGCCCGCTCCATAGATCTTATCTCTGCTCTATTCCTTTACTTTTGTTTTGTACTTTGAGGAAGGGCACCACTGGGTCTAGTCTCCACTGAGTCTCTATGGAAAGATTGGAAACGAGAACAGGGGATGCTCGTGTCTGTTTGCTGAATTTCCGAGTCCATGGAATCCTCCCTTTTCATGTGTGGGGCAGACTTGAGCTTCCCAGAACTCTGAACTGCGGATCTCATGATCTGTCCATGTACAGCCCAATAAGCCACTGCCCCGCAGGCTCCCAAACTACAGACACCTGAGAGAAACTGGCTTTGTAACAAAAACCAGAAAAAGTGAGTTAATGTCTTAGTTTTTATTGGCCAAATGGAGGAAACTTCTAGCAGCTAAATCTTAGAAGATTCTTCAGGGATTTTCCTCAGGCTTTATCCTACTACCCTCAGTCTAGACACTACCCAAAATTGATGTTTGGGGGGCTTTTCCAGAGCCTGCAGCTGCAACATTTTCCCAAGGGCGATGGGGCCTGGAAATGTAGCCTCAGCGAGGCTTCCAGAGATTGGCTTTAAAAGACCTGAAGTTCTGACATGCAGAAGGAGTTAAAACTTTCTGCCCCTGTTTTTCATGATGTCTAAGCTGCATGTTCACCTTTGTTCATGGAACTTGGACTCCCTACATCATGCTATTAGTATGAGCTGAAGAGATGCCAAAGAGAACAGGATGTAGCACCTGACCTCAAAGATCTATGTGCTCTTGGAAGGAAGAGCCAGGAAAGTTAATATCACAATGAATCTTTAGATCATGATAGATGGACTGCGAGGAAAAGGCTAGAGAAGGGGGAAAGCTGCTTGGCACCATGGGCCAGAGGAGATATATTTTTTTTCAAAGATTTATTTTTATTTATGCATACAAGAGCTGGGGTGTAAGCCAGAGGTGTGGGGGAATGAGAAGATTTACCAGAGACAGCGTGGGGAGCAGAACAGGTAGATGTACTGAAATACACTGCTGAGGGGAGCAGCAGTGAGACAGGAGAGGTCTGCTGTGCCATGTGGGTCAGCTCCATGGTGGGGGATTGAACTCTTACTACAGTGGCTGCTGATAGCTTGATGGTGCTGAGACTTAACCCTTTTGCCACAGGGAGGCCCAGCAGATGTATTTTTGAGGTCTTTTGTATTAGGAGAAAAAAAAATAGGACTAGTTATATTCAGCTGGAACAACCAATTCAAGGGTGGGGGAAATAAATGTAAATATATACACATACATGCATGTGGGTACACATATATCACATATATACATGCACGTGTGTGCATGTACGTGCATGTGAAGATGTGTGTTTATACACACTATATGTAAGTTTGTTGCACCTGCATGTGTATTACCTGTTCTTTGTGATCACCTGTTCTTTGGAGATTTATCAAGAAGCCCGCACCTGGGTTTAGGTAGCCTGTTAGGGTTCAGATCGAGAAGAGAAGAGGCTTGAGAGGTCTTGACAACCCATTGAATCCAAAATGAACCTTTGAAGGAAGTAAACCGGTGGCATTATATCACTTTCAGTTGCTTTGACCCCTAGGATGCTTTGGCTTTATGGTTAGGAGCAACACAGATATTTTCAACAAAATTGTACAAGAGTGATGAAATTTTGTTGAAAATATTTCTGAGAAACAGCAAGACGAAGCCAATTTAATTTCTCAGTCAACTTCATAGAGGTCTCCACGTAGAAGAACCCATTCATCCAGAGCAAGTGGTGAGGTCAGGTCGTTTTTGGAGTCAAAGCAACGGGGGAAAAAAAAAAAAAAACACAATCCAAAGTAGCAAAGGAACCCCAGGGGTGAGTTTAAAATTTCCCTCTATGGATTCTCCTCTTAAGTAGGTCATACAGGCTGCCCCATAGAAACCCCTTCCTGCTGAGAAGACACACTCGAGATCCATTTCTATTTGGGGATTCAGTTATTTCACGACACTTGCATTATCAGGGAAGCTTTACATTTTTCTTTTCACTCTGAAGTCACAGAACATGTTTCAAACGGGACTTGGAAGAAGAGTGTCAGGAGCCTGCCATTAGGCATACCTCACTCACTGCCGTCACGCCCGGAGAGCTGGGCCTCGAGTGCAGGTAGGGCCTTCCGCTGACCACATGCACTGGGCAGCTGCAGCCTGTGTGAGGAACCCGGCGCTGGGCCAGGCCACTGCAGAGCCCAGACCCCTTCAGCCCACAAACAGGGACATGGAGAGGTCCTTTGTAGTGGAAACAGAGACTCCTGTCATAAAGGCATGAAAACAAGCCACTGGAGGTTTGATGATGACTGGGAAACTGTGGTTTGACGGGCCCCAAGGTGTCTCTTTAACATTCATGCCTTCTCCAGCAATCTGCTTCTCCGTCGATTTCCTCTTTCATCTCCTCGCACACCACCCGGTTCTCCTTGTTGTATCATGTTTGTGAAATGTGCCTCAGTCCCCAGCCTTTCATCTGAGAGTTGATCACCAAGATTCAAGCGCTCATCGGCAATGGGTGGATGTCGGTTGGAATTAACAGCAGTTTCACTCTTTGGTTTTTACTGTCAATATTTACATAACTTCCAGATTGTGTCCTTGGGGTAGGGAAACTAATGGGATGCTGAATGAGCCAAGGTCAAAGAGCTCAGAAAGTTGCTTTTTCCTTTTTAAAAAAATATTGTATAAAAATTTATAATTTTAATGAGTAAAATGAATTGAATGGCTTCTAGTAAAACTGCCAAGCAAATTATAAGGTTTTGCATTATGCAAGTGTTAGCCATCCAAACCGACCCTAAGAAGTGGTGTTTGGGACCTGGGTAAACTTGCCTTTCTGAGGCAAGCCTTCACTGTGTCTGTCATACAAAAATCGGGAGCATTAATTTTAGGTCTTTATGTTGCCTTTATTTTCAAGTGGAAAAAATTTACATAAATCTCATCTTAGCATTTGTACATTTGCCAGCCCTACCGAGAACACACTAACCTCCTCTCTTGAACTTGACCTTCAGCTCAGTATTTTGAGCATTTCATCCTTTAGCTACAAACTGACCCCTCCTACCTCCGCAGTCTTGAATTCTCAAATTGAGATAACTTAGAAATAGGTTGAACATATTTTCAGACATCTTAAAATAGCCAAGAGTTGTATTTGAATGATTTCATTGGCACACATTTCCTACTCTGAATCCATTGCCTCTTTGAAGACTTACTAATTTCTACTAGAATGCTATTAATTTTTATAGCATCCATCTCTTGAATTTTATTAATGCTTAGATATAAAGGGTGTTTATCCTCACGTCTGGAGGAAGCCATATTTGTCCTTTCTGGTTGAGAAGGCTTACAGTAAATAAAAGAGGTTATTTCCTGAGTTGAAGGGACACAGGCACTTCCTCAACATGACTTGGGGCGCTCAACTATCCCTGAAGCATCCAGGTAAAGGAAGCCAACCTCTGGCTTATATTAGTATTTTCATGTTCTCATTGCCTCTGTCTCTCACTCCGTTACTGTGCATCTGACAGTGCTTTGGGGACCTCATCTGAAGCTTTGTTGTGTGGAGAAAACATCTGGGTTTATTGTCTGACAAACTGGGTCTTATGCTTGGGCCACTCATAGAAGAGCCGGTAACCAGGTCCAGTCAGCCTGCTCTGTGGCTCTGTCTGTACCACTTACAACAGGATAATCACCCCTGTCCCCTCGGGCTTGCCAGAGAGGATGTATGTTAAAGCTCTTTGAAAAATCTCCTGGGATGAAACAATTCCGGATGAACCATTGGTAGTGTTGAAAAGCACTGAGCCTTATAACCTTCTGGGACTAAGAGGGACCGTAGTCAGATATGTAGCTGAAAGACAGTTTGAGTGAGGTTTTTTTTATCTGAAATATTTTATCTATTGTATGGTGGAAAGAATATGGGTTTTGAGGTTATAGCATAGATCAGGATTCATACAAATTATAGAGAAACCAATTTTCCAAGAGCAACAAAGCAGACTCCAGTTAAGAATGTCAGATTGGATCAATACTTTGTTTTTTTCCCCCCTTCTCTTTAAAATTTGCCAGTTTTGTGAACTTCGACATTTCAGTTGCCCTCTCTGAGTGTCTGGGTTTCCTCATCTGCAGGGTAGTGATACTAAGACCAGTTTTCCAGCCTTTTGTGAATTAGAGACAAAAAAGCATGAAGCACAATCCTGAAGACATATGTGCCCCAAAGAACTATTGACTATTGCTTGTAGCTTTTTACGTCTTTTGAGTGTTCAACTGAACCAGATGTTTAATTCAATCCATGCATTATGAATTTTTATTTTTCTTCTTTTAGATATTCAAGGGTATATAAATAAAAGAAGGGTGAAAATAAATCTATCCAAAAAAGCAAGGGTGGGTTGTGAATGTAGTTAAAATAAAAGACAAAGGAAATCACTTGTCAGATAGGAGATCCCATTCCTCATAAAACATGCATCAACATTCAAGGGAGGGAAAGCATAGAATGGAAGCACTTTTTGAAATATATTGGCCTACACACACCTGTGATGTCCCCACTGCACCAAGTTCTCTTCTTGGGTCAATGCCCTTGGTCTCTGTGACTTACCACAGAGGACTAGGCAGAGAATACAGCTCTTTGGAGACAAGTACTGAGATCTGGGGACAACCATAAGATGTAAGAAAAACTCCGAAGGGTTTGGGTTCAGAGGGTCCAGGAGAGCAGAGGGAGCCTTGAACAGTTTGAATGATGTTTCTGCAGAGAAAGAATGTGCTTGAGGAGGTAACAGCTAAAATGAATGTTTGATGAACTGAGAGTGCTTGCAGAATGATAGACCATAAATTGCCTAAGCCCAGATGATGGCTAGACTTAGGTTCCATAATGGCAAGAAGGAAATAGAACATACACACCCTTAGACTCAGTCAGCAGGATGGTGGCTAATAGAGGGCAGGGTAGCAGAGGGCTGGGTGGAGGGGGCTGATGGGTGGATGGTAACTGGACACTGGATCGTGTGTTATTATATATACAGTAGCCGAGGTGACAGAATGTACACCTGGAACCTATTCTGTGTAGTGAGAGAATGTTGCTTCAATTTAAAAGAAAAACAGTATCTTCAAGTACACAAAAATTATCTCCAGCGACCGAGCAGACCCCCTTAAACTCTGATTCTCAACCCCCAAATGTCTTTGGCAGAGCTGGCAGACATTTTTATTTCTCCAACTAGGAAGTTGCTAATGGCTTCTAGTGGTGAGGCTCTAGGGACACTGCATCCCACAAGGCACAGGACCTCCCCCTCCCAACAAAGAATGACCAGACCAAGGATGTCAGGAGTCCCAGGTTGAGAAACCTGTTATAGCAGCATTTTCCAACATGCATTCCATTGGGAATTTCTGAGGCAAAAAATAATGTGCTAGGGAAGGAGGGTTCCGTGTCCCAGTATTATGGGAATTTCTGTGACTCACACACATAAATAAATTTCTCTGCTATGGTGTGTTTCTAAGTATTTAGTAAAATAGGAAGGCATTGCCAAAGCCAGTTTTTTTTTTTTTAATAGCTTGGTAATTATAAATAATCCACAAAACATACTTTGGGAAACGCTAATCTACTATTTCATATGAATTCCTTTTTGACGGGATACACCATGGTATCTAGCTGAGAAGAGCAGACTTAATTGACCTTAAAATTGTTTAAAGCACACACAATATCAAAACATAAAAGTTGGCCATGCATATAAAAAGCATGTGGAAACTGAAAAGACTGTATCCTGATAGATCGAATACATTATCTTGATGGTCAGGACAGTAATGAAACAAATGAGTGTTCTGGCCTCTGGTTCCTTCACACCATCTCCAGCAGTAAGAATGACAAAAGTCTAAGGTCTCATCCATATGCCAGGATGCTAATACAGCCTTTCCCCTGGTAGGCAGGCACTCCGTACTTTTGTTGAACTGAATTTATTGTTGATACTTAAGTGATTCTTCCCACCCCTGGCTATAAGTGAGTAGTTATAGCAGATGCTCACAACTGATTGTTTGTAAAAGGATTCTATTTACTTGCATTTTTTTCCTCTGAAATACTGCATTTATTTATCCCTTCAGTGCATCTTCTTAGAAGATGTATTCAAAAGAGAGCGAGAATGATGTATATTCCCTGGTTGGATGTGAAGCCATAATTTAAATAGAGGTGTGGGCTGACATTGGAGCTTTACAGTGAAAAGTAGAAGCCCAAAGGAAGGAGGGGGGCAATTTATTATTGTTTACATATTCTACCAAAGCTTTAAGTTCCCTTAGTTACTTGACTGTACTATGCATTACTCACAGAGGATCTGGAAAGAGCTTTATGCAGAAGAAAAAGTTGGTGTGTGCTCAGCTGGAATAAAGTCTGCAGTAATCTATTTCAAATGGCAATTTATTATGGTATAGGTATGTATATTAAGCATAACAAATCCTTACATAAATCTAGTAGCCCAATTATTTAATTTTCTAGAAGAAAACTTATATGTCATCTCTCCTTTGCTCCTACTTACTTTAGTATTAAGGGATTAAAAGCCTTACCATCTTTTGTCCTTCAGTCATTCATTAGCTTGATGTTATACCTAATCCCAAATTCCATTTGCAGAGAAGTCCGTTAATAAAAGCAGTTATCATTACTTAGCAGGTTAAAAAAGTACTACATCGCATGCAAAAAATGATGAAAAAAATTGAGATTTTTTTTGAGCAGTTTAATCTTTCATTTCATAAATACAACTAAAACCCATGAGTGTATAGTTTTTCTATTACTACCATAACTGGTTACCATAAATAGTTTCCGAAATGAATACAAATTTACCGTTTGTGTCTTTGAGTCAGAAGTCCAACACAAGTTTCACTGGGCTAAAATCAAAGTGTTGGCAGGGCTGCTTTCCTTTCCAGAGGTTGTAGGAAAAGATCTATTTCCTTGCTTTTCCCAGATTTTAGGGGTTGCCCTCATTCCTTGGATCATGGCCCCTTCCTCAAACCAGCAATGCAGCTTTCTCTGAACCTGCTTTCCTTGTCAGTTTCCCTCTGACCCCAGTCAACAGTTTCTCCACTTAAAAGGATTCATGGATTAAATTTAGCCACCTAGATAATCCAGGGTAATCTCCCTATCTCATGGACCTTAATCATAATCCCATCTACAGAATCCCTTTTGCCCTGTACAGTAATATATTCACAAATTCTAGGGATTAAGATGTGGACATCTTTGGAGCTCATATTCTGCCTCTCCTGCCTTATTTCCTCTTTTCCAATATGACTTGAGAGACAGTCCAATCGATTCTCAAAAATCAGAAAAAGCATAGTTCAAAGGGTTTGGATAGCATTTTTCCTTACTTCTGAACCCAGACGTGAAAATTCTCAGCTCTGTTTCCCACTCAGGCTGTAGAAACAGAACTGCCCAAGATGCCGAGTAGGAGCTGCCTTAGACTAGAAATGAGAAATCGAAGTGGGTAGAGCATCCCCACTGTCAACTTCCAGCTATGAAAGCCCATGTGTCACCCCAGAGCCCACATGTCTCACTTGGAGAAGCTCGGCTGTGTCACTTCCACCTTCCCTCGGGCACCGAATCCCACAAGCAGACAATTACTGGTGTCAGCAAGCATGTAGCTACGGCTGGCTGCATGATTAGCTGTTAATATTTGGTAAAAAGAATCCTCAGAACCCCACCAGTGTCCCCATCGGAGATAAACTGCTCTTTGAGTGTATCAAACTAGGCTTTCTAACATTCAGGCTGCCATGGCCAGAATAAAGTGTTGCTCGTTCTCTGAGAAAGCAGGATATCATTCAGCAACCCTGGTTGTGAATTAAAAAAGGAGAAGGGAGTATGCCTCCAAGAGTGAGGAAATCCACAATTTCCTGAGTTTTTAGAAATGTGTCTACTCTAACGTTCTTTCTCCTTTATTTTCAGAAAATATATCTCCTATATGAATACATTGTAGAGACATGGGGCGGTGTTTGGACAGTGAGTGTGGTGAGGCACCAACTATAAAAACCCTCTCTGGAAGGAGAAAGACAGTATTAGATCTCTTTATCCCTGGAGGAGTTTAACAGTGTAATCACTGCATCTGTCATTAAATACTGTGTGTTCAGTAATTATAACTCTATTGGCATGCTTTTTAAAAATTCAGTCATTATTTTTGTTTGTTTAGTCACTGCTCAAAAAGCATACTTTTCTGTCCTGCCATTGGGTAAGGCCACCTCAACAAGGAAGAACATTAGGTTTGTCATTGCCTAAGATGCACAGCTAGTTTTGCACAAGGGTCCTGAATTGCTAAATTAGCCCCTGCATCCTCATCTCACATCCTTTCTTTTGATTGCTCTTCTAGGACCAAATCAGGCTGCTCTCTTTGTGAGTCTTTCCAAATGCTCCTGTCTCTGTATCTTTGTACTTGCTGCTATTTGTACCTCCTGTGTTCATAGGTGCGTTCTCAGCACAGCCTGCAGAGGGCACCTGTTACAAGCGGATCTGTCCCTCTCTGCCCACAGACTCCAATGCCCTCCGTCATGCTGAGGATGCATGTCAAGGTCTCCATAGTAACCTTGAAGGCCCTCTACAAACTGACCTCAGTTTGTTCTCTGACCTCATCTCCCACACTCCCTTTCTCACAGCCTCAAATTTCTGCATGTCCCTTGAACATGCTAGATATTGTCCCACCACTAGACCTCTCTTGTCCCTTCTGCCTTTGCTGTCGCCAAAGGTTTATGGTCTTAGTCTACACATATCCAGGATTCTCTCCCCGACTTCCTTCATCACTACTGTATTCTCCGTTCCAGAACTAACACTTAGTAGGTGCTCAATAAATAGGTCTGTTAAATGAATGAACAACAGCAGGCATCACTTGCTCATGGAGCCCTGCATTGACAGCCCTATTGAAGGCATCCCTGTACTGTGTAACTCAGTGCCCCACTTATTTCCTTCAGGCCTTTCTCAGATATCACCTCTCTGTAAGGCCTCACCTGATTCTGGTCCCACTAGGGAAGACTGAACAGACCGCACACTCTTAGTCCCTATACCCGGTTTTATATCTACTTCAGCAGCACTTACCAGATGTCTGAAAATGTACAGGACAGTGTGCTTACTTACCTTTTGTATAGTCTGTTTCCTCCATGATTGTAACCTCCATAAGGCTGTGCATTTTTATGTATTGCTGTACTTGCAGATTCTAGAATGAGCATTTGGTAGATGTTCAGTTAAGTATGAGGAAAAAAGCAATGAAAAAAAGTTAGCTCTATCTGCTCATGGTGCCTACTGAAGGACCTATTCCCCAAGCCCCCGGTATTCTTATTGCCCATTTATGCCTTTGACAGCCCTCCTCCTGCCTCTTTTCCTAAAAGGTTGCTCCCAGGAGCAGGGCCCATGCCAGGAGCCATGAGATTCATGGCTATGTCTCCACCACTTAGTGCAAAACCACCACATCATTGGGGCTAGATGAATGTGTGTAAGTCTGAAAGAAAACAAGTCTCTGCTTCCCAAAATGGTACACCCACCTTCCTAAGCAGGGACTCGAATGTGATATGGAGAGCGGTGCCTGGCTGAGAATGTCAGCGCTCACATTGTAAATAAGCCTATTTGATTGCCCTTCCTACTCTGGGGTTCGCAGCATCTGCGTGATCAGGGTGAGTTTCCAGGGTACTTTTTTGTCCTTTCTTGCTTGATATACATCCCACTGCCTCATATCAAGAAACACCAGCACGGATAGCCAACATTTTATGTAGCACACCTGTTCAGCTTCAGTGTCACTTGCCTTTCTCACCAATGCCCACTTGGGGATGAAATGATTTTGTCAAAGAGCTTCTGAGAGCAACAAGCTAGTCTTCCCATTTTCTAGCTGTGTGACTTCAGCCAATTTTTTAACCAAATCTCACATACAAAACAGGGTTTTAAAGAATTCTGAGATTCTCGTTCACTTAATGAGTATTTATTGAGCACCTACTATGGTTCAGACATTACCTGGGTACAAATAAGATGCCTGTCTTCATGGAGATTTCTGCCTACAGGGAACAGGGAGGGTACTCAGTAAAGTAGGAGGGAGATGCTAAGTTAGTAAGATAGCTGCAGGGAGTGGTAAGTGTTTTCAAAAAAGCAAGCCCAGGGTGAGTTAGAGGGGGTGGGGGAAAAAGGTGCCACTTAGGGTGGGTGGTCAGGGGAGACATCTTCCTTTGTGCTGAGATTGAAATGCTAGGAAAAACCAGACACACAAGGAACCTAGGGAGTAGTGTGCAGGGAGGGTAACACTAAGCCCACAGTCCCCATGATGGACAGGAGCTGGATGAAGGAAGGGGATGAAGGAAGGTGTTTTAGGTGAAGTGGTGTGAGCTTCAGACTCAGTTAGCTTGGAACTGTAAGAAGGCTGACTTCTGTGGGGGGTGTACCACATAAGCAGCTACCTTCAAGGAATCACTTTGTCACCATTCCTGGCACCTTGAAATTGCCCAATACATTTACATTCAATTTCAAATCCCATTTATTTTTCATAGAAGGATGATATTTTCTCTAAAGAAAAGGGCATGAACCAAGGTATAGTCAGGTAGTTTGTTGTGTTCATGCTAATTTGCATTCATTATTAATCACAATTTTAATTAAAGGCACAGAAAATTGATTCTTATTAAAATGAGATAATTTTTTTTAACCAAAACATAGTCAAGTGTTTCCCCCCTGGATTAATGCAAGCATAGTTTCTAAAATAAGGAATGAAATGAATTATATTATTTTAAAATAGTTGGATTTGGCTCTCTTCAAGGAAAATATGTATTGAGAAAAGACCTTAAAATAAATATATGTATTTCCTGAAGGTGTTTGTGAATACACAGAGGATCTGAAGATTTTCTTTGGAAATCTTGCAATAATAAGTCTATTTTCATCAATTTGGCATATTTGTTTGGTCTCCCACCAAATACTGAATACTGGCGACTGTGTGCTAAAGCCTCATGCAGAATGCTTATTTAATTAGATGTCAAGTTGCATGGACTTTCAGACTAAATACCTCAAGGTGGGTATACTTGTTTAGATCCCACAAATACTACTGCTTGTCAGAACCCTTCCTTCCTCACTCACTCCCTCTCCCTTTGTCCCTGCAGCAGTTTCCCAAGGAGGTCTACTCAAATGCAGTCTGGCCGCTTCATCCCTGTTTCCATCTCTTACCCAGACACCAAGTATGGTGCAGTCTCTTCCTTAGTCTTTGCCCCTTATTTCCTTTCCTTTCCAAGTGCCTCTTCTGCCCTCCATCCCATCACGCTGGAATTCCTTCCATTCCAGAAGCCTTGCTCTCTTCTTCATGCTGCTGTTCTTGCCTAAAATTCTCATCCTGCACCCAACTATACCCCTCCTCTTCCCCTACACTAAAGTCTACTCCCGTTAAGTCCCAGCTTTGTCATCCTTCCAGGGAGGCTCCCCATGGCCACCCCATTGCTCTCTTGGTGCCCAGTCACCTCTGTCTGTATCACAGTTCTTACCCTCATCTTCCCTGAAGCCTGTTTAGCCAGTGAAACACCGAGTGGTTGCTGATGAAGGCAGACATACTGACAACGAGGTTCCATTTTGGACCCCCAATGACAGATTTACCCCCCCACTCCTTAAAGTGCAGTTTCATGATCTACCATAAAAAAATCCAATTTGATCATATCAGTATTCATAAATAAAAGCAGAAGGGCTTCTTTCCTTTCCTCCCTGTCTTTTGCTTTTCTGTCCCTTTTTTTCCTCCATTTTCTCATAGAGCCCTTCTGAAAACTGGAAACCTCTGCCAGTATCAGACCTTTCGTTCTGTGGGCTTGCTCATGGCTATGCATGCCTCTCACAGTCCTAAGCTCCCCGAGCTTTCAGGCTGATCCTGTAGAATTGATTGCTTTGCATTTCTATTGTTGGTAATTAATTGAAAGAATAAGTCTTCATGATAGGTTAATAAATATGTTTTATTGAAGAATCCCAGCAGTGCAAATGCAAAACGTGTGTGTTTTAGATTTTAAATGGGTACCAAAACAAAGCCTCCGACACTCCCCGAAGTAAAACTAGCAACCTCAGTAATGAGTCCTTTCATTTCTTGACATTGCCTTTCACAGATCTTTTTGGGGCTTCCCTAGGTATCTGCTCAGTCCCCCCTCAATCAAGGGTTCCTTTATAACTATGCAGTTTATCAGCTGGGGTGGAGAAGTGGAGGGCTTCATAACTCTTGTCAGAACTGGGCCTGCTCATACCCAACCCAATTCTGAGGCTTTTCAAATTCGCTGAAACAAAGTTTTAAATTTAGATTCATTTAACATTTCATGGACACATTTTGTGCTAAGTATGGCAAGGAGACTTAACGTTTCATTGGGAACTTGCTGTGAGTTGCAGGCATGTCACTTTGCTCATCCGGGCTTGACTTACAGGCAGTGTTGACATCTGGCCCAGGTAACATGCCAGGTAATAGCTTCAAATCTGTGTTACTTGAAAATGAATCAGCCTGAGGTCTAGGAACGAGAACCCAAAAGCTCAGTCCTTGGTGAGAATTCAATATTGAGACCACAGTTAGACCGAAAAGAGATTATTTTTTTTTAATTTTTTTTAAAGATTTATTTATGCATACAAGATCTGGGGTACAGGCCAGAGGTGCAGGGGACAGAGTGGGGAACAGAACAGGCAGATCGACGGGAATACACTGCTGAGGGGAGTAGCGGGCAAGTCAGGAGAGGTCTGCTGCACTATGTGGGTCAGCTCCCTGGCTGGCTGGGATGGAACTCATGCTGCAGAGGCTGTGGATAGCTTCATAGTACTCTGCTGAACCCCTTGTGCCCCAGGGAGGCCCCAGAAATTTATTGTCAGATAAGGAGAACAGGAAATCTCTAAGCAGAGAGGGGTCCCTAGTGGGTAGCTACTAAGGGGCAGGAAAGGGGCTTACAATGCTTTATTCAAAAATGGGGGGAAAAGAGGGAATGTGGTGACTGTGTTCTGTCTTTTTGATTGGTTGGTTTTGGCCGCTCATCAATTGGGGCTAGGGTCTCCTTGCCAATGATGTCTGGTTCTTGGAAGATGCAAACTGTGACCAACACAGATGTTGTTCCAGGGGTGAGTCAACCTGTGGAATGTCCTGTTTTCCAAGGTATTATATCAAGGCTGAGACCCCCCTGTGGTACTAACTGCCTACATTCCCAACTTACTTCCTCCTTCAAAAATTAGGCTGAGTTGGCTCTTGGGACTGGTGGCCAATGCCAGGATAAAGGTGTTTGCACCAACTGTTTTTTTTTTTTTTTTAAGATTTATTTATACAAGCACTGGGTACAGTCAGAAGTGCAGGAGGGTGAGAGAATTCACCAGAGCCAGAGCAGAGAACAGAACAGGCAGACTGACGAAATACATTGCTGAGGGGAGGAGCGGGCGCGGCCGGAGAGTTCTGTCGCACCATGTGGGACCCTTGCTGGCGGCAGGGGATTGAACTCGTGCTGCAGAGGCTGAGGGCAGCTTCGCAGCCCAGTGTTCAACCGCTACGCCACCAGGGGAGGCCCTGCACCAACTGTTCTTATTCCTGAAATTATTTCCCTCCATCCCACCTCATCCCATCCCTCTTGTTTTTGGCATAATGTATCATAAGAGGCTGAGGAAAATGAAGTAAGTCACCTGGCCTCCTTCCCTTCATGTAGTCAGGGATTCAAGGCCTCAAATGTCATCCAGAAGAGAAATGTTCACCCTTTTTGATAAATATCTATGTTGATTTAGCAGCATCCTTGCAATGATAACCCCTTTTGTTTGCTTTGCTCTTCCCCTGCACTGTAATTGCATACCCTTACCGACACTCCACATTCACCAAAACTGCTCTTTTGTAAAAGACTAGTCCAAATATTTTCCACCTCGAAGTAGCCTCTGAGTATTCGAAAGGGGACCTCTTGTTCCCCCTCTGCTCCCAGGTGAGCTCCTTGTCCTGATGCTAATGTGAAAGTGTACTGAACACTGACTTCCAAGCCCTTAACTCTAATTTTGCTGATTTCTGAAACACAAAGAGCTACTATTATTAAGTTTTTACCAGGGAGGTAAAGTTTAGTTTTTACATGTGAATAGCCCACTATTCTCCTTCCTGTATTAGAAACTGCCTTTGAAAGCTCTTGTGTTCTATTAAAATAACAATATCAAATTATGTAAATGCGCTAATTGCTTTATTGAAATTAATACCCTTATTTAGCAAGTTAAACCTTGCAAAATGGCCATTTTTATTAAAAATTATGGAAGTGTGCTGGCTGTTTAAAGGCTAATGTAATTGGGTGAACCCAACAACTGGGAAATGTCAATTAATGGAAGATTGTTAAATAATATTGTTTAAACAATCAATTTTCTCTTGTAGTTTGGAAAATGGTCCTGGTAAAGTAATAATGACTGTCTGAAGCCTGAGGGAAGGTTTATGAGTGTTTGGTTTTGCCCTGTTTTTGAATCTGTTGAATTTTCTCTTTGGTTTGTCAAAGCTACGTTTTGTTTTACTAATAAGAATCTCAACATAGCTGCTTATAGAAAATTATACCGAGGCATTTTCTCCTCTGGGAAGGTCATTTGTTGGTTGGTAGTAAGCAGCCACCTGGCACATTTGCTGCCAAGCTGTGGGTGCCCATCGAAGTAAGTGGAGAACGTTCACCCCTTTCTTCTTGACATAGCTTCCTTTTCTCTGAGATTAAAGAAACATTTATCTGGTCTCGCTAGCCTAAAGCACTGCATTCTGTTTGGCAGCTGTTGAGTATTCTTATTATGGGTCTAATTCCATCGCATCTCTACCGTTGGAAAGAATAGTCACTGTGAATCAACCTTACAATCAATTGTCTTCTCAATAGCCCTCAAATGGAGCTGCTGGTAACTCTATTCTTGGCCGTGTCAATGTTCTCACTGGAGCATACCACAGAAACCTATTTATGAAAATACCTTGTGGTTTCCAAATAGTTGTAGGGAAGGGAATTTTTGGTCACTTATGCAATTTGCGGAATCGAGGTCAACTGAGGATGTTGGGATAGTTCCGATGGAGACTGTGAAGACAAGCGTATGAGCAATACTCAAGCTCTCTCAGCTCATTTTGAATTGCATATTGTTTGTGAGTCAGTGGTTTTGAAACTCAGAAGAGAGCCTCACATTTCAGAGTTTCTCTGTAAACACCTGTTCTTAGTATCATCCCACATTTGAAAGTAATGTTTGTAGGTGGTGGATCATGTCTAATTTCTTGGGCTTTTGTGATGATTAGATACCAGTGTGCCTTTATTATATGATAGATCTCCACCCCCCCATCCCACCTCACTCGCCCATCATCCTGAAACCAAACCATCAGAGACTTTATAATCTATTTAAATTTCCTTTGTTCATACTGGACATGTTTTGAGTTTGTCCATGGGTTTTTATGACTAATGCTAAAAATGTTGACTCTGTTAATCTTATTATTGGTGAACAACAACTGACTTTGTTTTTCTGGAGCTGAAAATGAAAAATAGAAACTCTGACTTCACTCATTTTGAGACTAAACTCATTCTCCCCCAGAGGAATTTACCAATTTATCCTCTCCTCTTCTAAATGTATGCAACTGATTGTTTCCACTTCAATATACAAATAATCTGTCCATGTGTTTGTTATAAAAGCACTAATTAAACCTCACACCAGTTGACTAAAATTGATTTTTACCCTCTGCACTCTTTTTTTTTTTTTTTTTTTTTTGGCTAGTTCTTAGGGGCAGGTTTCAATTTTTTATCTTATTAGAGGGTCTAGCAAGGTGTTGAAGAGGGGCCTACATTCTGTGGAGCTGTAGTCAGCTCACCCCTGCTGAGGGAGATGTCTCTGTACTCTGTGAACAATTTTCATCAGGTATGTGATCATTTATCCAGTTTTCTGAGCTCTAAACCAGATTCTTCTTTGAGCTTTATCTTATTTTGAACTTACTAATTGGCAGAACCAGGTCAGAAAAAAGGTAAATCACCTCCCATCCCTTCAGAAATCTGGAAAGTCATTCTATTGGTAGCTTACTGGTCTTTGTAACAAAAGTTATTTTATTCAATGCATTTTATCATGTGAAAGCATAATATTTTGCTTCTGTCTTCCTGAAATGTGTTTGATATAATTGAATGTCTTTTCATGGACTCTGGGTGGTCACTAAAGCATCAATTTCTCAGAGCTTTTTTGAGATACTTAAGGCTATTTGCTTGTCACCTGAATGGTTGCATACGACTGCATTTGACCAGTTTTTGTCTTTTTTTTTTTATAATGTTGCTTTCTTGTTTGTTGCTTTCACACTGTTACCTTGTCACAATGCCTGGTGAGGAGTAGGTGCTCATTAAATATTTGTTAAATGAATAAATGATTGTCACTTTTCACTTGTATTGTAGCATATCTAGTTATAGTTTTTCTTTTCCAATCGCCTGCTTCTAGTTGGCTCAGGCCTCCCTCAGAAATCCAAGAGCCACACATGATAAAATTATGTACAAATCAGGATTAAACAGTACAGGAAGGAGAGCTTTGCTTGCCGAGAAATAATAAAACATCCAGGGCTTGGATTAGGTGACATCTATTTTGACTGGTAAGAGATCACTCTTAAAACTTGCTTCCTGCTTTGAAACTGAGCTGTAATCCACAAAATTGTGAGATAGTTGAATTCCAGAGAGGTCAGGGATTTTTGTATTTAGTTTTCTTTCAGATGGTCATTATCAGCACCTAGGAGGACTGCCAGAAGCCGGATATATAAAAATCACGAGGCCATTACTGTGTTTGTGCTTACTTTAATTAGATTACTTTAAGATTTTTTTTAAGCTGTCCAGGGAGAAATGTGTCTCTTGTGAATGTAATGTCCATTATGTAAAACTTAAGTGCATCTGATGGTTTGGAAAGTGTAAAATTTACACTTACAGCCCTGTTTAGTCAATGCGATGAGATTTAGGATCAATTATGAGGAAGGCCAGGGGCAGAGGGGATCACTGAATACATTGCTGTTTTCAAGAAATCTTAAAAGATAAGCAAATATTTTTTTTTTTTTCTCTAGCTGCCATATGGCTGACAGTTTGCTTTCTTGAATTTCAGTGGAGCTTTAAGAGTTGTTGGTCAGATCCACTTCTGCCACTCTCTCCTTGTGTCCTGGCCGCAAGTGTTGGGAGGACAAGAAAATTTCTCATTAGTGACATGTAGTGACACTTCACTTTATTGTGCCCGGATGATTTTCTGACAGAGATAGATGACACGGTTCGAGTTTCCAAGAAAATGTTATTCCATCATTGAATGGAGAAGCTCTGAACCAATTTTTCCGATTTACAAACAGGCTGTAGATGTGCCAAATATGACAAACTGATACTGAAATGTAGGGCCTTGAAATTGAAGCTACTTCCTCGTTCATTTTTGGATGTATAAGGTTACAGGTAACTGGACACATTAACAATGTCATGTTTTCACTTTTGATTATTGAGCAACATGCACGGAACATGGTCTGGAGTGAAAACTCTCCATTAGTTTGAATTTTTTTACACTGGATTCTTATTTTCCCATTAGAAAATATTTTTCTGGAACAGAAAGGGCAAAAGTTAGCTTGGTGGTGTCAAGGAGAAGGGCTTAGCCTCATGCTGCACCGGTGGGTGTTGATAATTCCCCTTAACCTTCACATGTCAAGTGTCCAGTTCCTGCTTGGGCACACAGAAGCAGCCAAGATTTAGGTTAAGTCAATCAGACTTCAAGAATGTTCTGTGCTTGCAGCCACATGGTCAAGTTACCTAAATTGAGCCACCTGGAAAGCCTTTCAGGATTCTTAATTAGAACTCTTGAGATGAGACAGCTCAGAATAAGAGTTGGTGGGACATAAAGATGTAAGTACAGAAATTGCTGCTGCCAGATCTTTTTTAGCTTTTTTAGAGAGAAATCAGCTTGAAGTTAAAGTGGGTCCTCAAAAAAAGGGCAGAACTAAAGGAACCTCAAAGAAATATAAGCAGAGTTTTGAACATGTGAATTAAACCATCCCTGAAGCTTGTCCTATTTCTAGGCTTTCTAGTGTTCATAATAATTTTCCTTTCTTATTCAAGATCATGAGATTGAGTTTTCCATTGCTTGCTATCAAAAGATACTAACTGGTAAAACTACTCAGTCTTTTTTTTTTTTTTTTTGATCACCTGGTACTACTATAAAAATGCAAGATGTGCAAGTGTATTATAAATTATAAGGTCAAGGAATAAATATGGTTCATTCTGATAGACTCTCTAGTCAATGTCGTGCTGGTAAACAGCTAACAACAGGCTTGGGGGCATGACTGGGGGCTGATGTGTAACTTCTGACAATTTGATTTCCATGGTGCAAACATTCTCACCATGGCCAATTTCAAGCTACTAATGTGATACCAAATGTGAATTAGATAGAAAGTGATACTAACAACTTGATCCCAAGAGCCTTTGATAGTACCAGCTTACCACTCCCTCTATTTCAAAGTTGTTGTTTTACATATGAGAAAACTGAGATCCCAAAGAATTAAGAGGATTTCCTGAAATTACACAGAGGAAAGGCTTGAGCTGAAATGCCAACCCCCCAACTTCTCAAGTCTCTTTGTTAATAACTCATGATCTTGTTTATATATGTTTACACAAATAACTGCTATGCAAGCACATCTCTCTTCAACAGAATGGTCTGTGGTTCTCTGCTTAAGATCAAAAAACTAGCCAAGTTTTTTACAAAGTCCCCACTTCAGACTGCTACCCATTTGACTCACAAACATCCCAGAATATCATGATGGGAGCAGCTGTGATGTCCAGTCACCCAGGCACACCAACTCTACAGGACCTGCAGGGAAGGAATCACTTTTCCATGTCACATCTGAGGAAATGCAGGTTCAAGGAGATAGATATATTACTAAAGTCCCATCTCACACATAGGCATGGAGTGATAAATAGACCCCAGATATGTCTGACTTCAAACAACACTTAGACGGTCCCACACGTGGGGTCCTGCTCTCGGGAGATCATGTTTCCATTCTGTGCCCATGGACCTGGGGATTTTCTGTGACTTAGGAAGCAGCTGTGAGGCACCATTATACTCCCAAACAAAATACAGGCAGAAGCAAGTGCTGAACAAAGCATGAACAATATTCCCAGCCCTTGGGGTTCTGGTCATCATTTTTATTTTTTCCATCACCTAATCTGGCAGACGATCTTGGAGATTGGGTAGAGAGGACTCACATGAAAAGACCCAAGTCTTATCTCTGAAGGCCTTTGACAAAATGGGCTACGAATTATTCATTGACTTTGAGTACTAAATGTGGGCACTCAGCAGTTAAAATCTAAAAAGCAAGCAAAAGTACTACAGATTCTAAATAAATATCAGTTAACGATAGTTCACAGGAACCAGGCTGGTTAAAGCAAAGGCTGTTCTAGTGTATCCTTCTTGTGCCAAACTGGTAGCACGTGCAGGATTGCCATAGCTTTTCAGTGTGTTCTGGCTGCATGATCTGGAGTGACTCTGCAGCTTTCAATAATGTGCTCTGAATTATTTAAGTGGGATGATTAGCATAATCTGTAGTGCACCCTGAAGAATAAGGGGGCAATTAAACACCGAGCTTGACCTACTGCCCTCTTTTGTAGGGCAGAGAGGATCCATACCGCAGAGATGATTGCAAAAATTAATTCTGTACATCCCCCCTCTCCCTCCCACCCCGCCTTTCTCCCTCCCCCTCTCTCTGCACACCCAAAACTGGTGATACACAGATTCACCTGGCTCCGGACTAAGTGGCTTTGGGCTATTTCAATGACAGTTTTAAGTGTTGGTCCAGCAGGATCTCTAAGATCTCCAGCAGGATCTTGGAAGGATACTAAGCATCTGGACATTGAGTGTGGTGGAGACCAAATAACCAGCCGCATCTGTTGTGTATCATGCACTATTTCTGGAATCCTGTAGCGCCATTGGATAACTATATATAAAGAAAAAACACAATTACTGTGAAGGGTCATTGTGATTGTGCTAGGGTATGTCAGGCAGCCATATCTGATATGTCTGAATATTGTCCAGTTTGCTATAATACTTGCCCATGTTGGATTCATCATTTACTGATGATCCACTCAACATAGGGGACCGAGGTCATTTAGTATTTATTTATTTTTTTAAAAGATTGATTTATTTGTTTTATACAAGAACCGGGGTTCAGGCCAGATGTGCAGGAGGGTGAGAGGATTCACCAGAGACAGAGCGGGGAACAGAACAGGCAGACTGACAAAATACACTGCTGAGGGGCGCAGCGGGCGAGACAGGAGAGGTCTGCCGTGCCATGTGGGACCCTCGCTGGCCGGCTGGGATCAAATCAGCACTGCAGAGGCTGTGGACAGCTTCACAGCCTGTGCCACCACCTGCACCACCAGGGGAGGCCCTCATTTAGTATTTTAAAAAGGCAAATGGAAGGAGTACTTTTCCTTGGAAAAGGGTAGCTGAAATGATCTATCTTGTGGCTAGGAAATCAGTTAGTTCTGTATCAATATGGAAATGCATCGGTCAAATACTAAGTCAATAAGATAATTTGGTAAACCTTTCATGACTAGAAATATTTAGCACATTCTTTAAAAGAAGGGTCAAATTTAACATGAGAACTGTCAACCAAGAAATCCCATGAGCTGTGTATGTCAGTTCATCAGTGAATGCGTCTCTGGGCCCCCAGGTAAGTTCAATGGCATGGAAAATGGAGACTGTACCTAGGTGCTTAGAACTAGTAGGGTAGGACAGGGACAAAATGAAGTTTACAAATCCTGGGTCACTCAGTTTGGGAGAGGATTTAAGGTCTCAGAGGAACAGATGCTATCTGTTCAGAGAAAATTTAGCACCGTTATGAAACCTTCAAAACTTCTGTTCTCATAAATGTGTTGGATTAGCAGAGGGTCCTCTGCAGAAGCAGAGCCAGGACAGAAACCCTGCAGGCACTGAGGGCGGGCATTGGAAGAGGAGAAGGAATCCCTGAAGTGAGGCCACCCCGGTGGAAACTTCAGGAGTCTGGCTGAAATTGGAAGGCCCAGAGGCTGAAGGAGATGCCACAAGGAAACACTCACAATTCCAGTGAGGAAGCCTGCCATCCCCCGCAGAGAACAGGGCTGGCGGGACCTGGCTGCAGAGAAGTTAGAGAAACACTGGTCTCCCCTCCTGAACAGTAGTGAAAATGAAGCTGAGTTTATGAGATTTGCCCAAGGCCATAGAAGCAGTCCTTGTCACACCTGGGATTAAAATTCAGATCTTTCTGCCTTCCAGAAAGACAACTACAGTCGCCCCGATCATGTCCTATTTTTAAGTTCATTAGTTAACCTCTGGGTACTTAGCCAGTTTCAAGAGCCAGGATGTCAAAGCATTTTAAATGGACGCGTCTAAAGTGATCCTGCTCTCATTGCCGGGCTTGTCCTCTGAGCCCCTGCAAAGGTTCTGCGGTTCATACAGAGGCAGGCTGCTCATCAACAAGTTTCCCTGGGAGGTGGTGAGCATCTCTGCTCTGATCAGAACATGCCTGTCACAGAGCGCCAGCGGCTACTGAGCGCTGTCTGCTGGAAAGAGCTGCTGCCCCAGCCCAGGAGTCCAAAATCTGTCTTCTGGCAGAGGCTTAACTGTTTGGCTGCTGCTTCGGAAGGTCCATGCTGCTACCTCCCAGGAAGAGAGAACCCAGCTGGGAAGCTGCCAGTTGCAAGCAATCTTCTTCTTCATTTCAGCTCAACAAGTACTTAATGCACTCCTGCTGAGGGGCCAGTCCTTTGGGGTACACAGCCCTCTGGGGGTCTGCAGTCATGCCAGGGAGTCCAGACATGCAAGCAGGAGGCAGCCAGAGGAAATGGAGGCTCCATGTAATTAAGAGCTGCGTTGTTACAGCTGCAAGAATTCAGGAATTGCTCAAAGCTGCAGCATTTGGTAGAGACCCACAAACGTGGTCAATGCCCTGCAGGGTTCTTCCAATTGCTTTAGGACACAAGTAAAACATGAGACAGAAAGACACCTTAAAGGCCTCCCCTGGTGGCGCAGGTGGTTGAGTGCAGTGCTGTGAAGCTGTCCACAGCCTCTGTAGCACGAGTTCAATCCCAGCTGGCCAGCGAGAATCCCACATGGCACAGCAGACCTCTCCCGTCTCGCCCACTGCTCTCCTCAGCGGTGTACTTCAGCTGATCTGCCTGTTCTATTCCCCACTCTGTCTCTGGTGAATCCTCTCACCCTCCCCCACACCTCTGGCCTATGCCCCAGCTCTTGTATGCATAAATAAATGAATCTAAAAAAAAAAAAAAAATGAGGGCCTCCCCTGGTGGCTCAACGGTTGAGCGCTGGGCTGCGAAGCTGCCCACAGCCTCTGCAGTGCCAGTTTGATCCCCGGCCACCGGCAAGGGTCCCACATGGCACAACAGACCTCTCCTGCCACGCCCGCTGCTCCCCTGAGCAGTGTACTTCATCAGTCTGCCTCTTCTGTTCCCCGCTCTGGTGAATTCCCTCACCCTCCTACGCTTCTCACTGTACCCAGTGCTTGTATAAATAAATAAATAAATAAATAAATAAATAAATAAATCTTTAAAAAAAAAAAAAAAAGAAGGGATGCCTCAGGAGAATGAGCAGGGCTGCCTCTGGTTCTGGACAGGCCCCTGGGAGTACTAGACTCTGGTCTATAACCCTCTGAGGTCAAAGGGAAACACAAGCATGGCAGTAGTCATGACTGCTGTTGGTAATCAACCCTTTGTGCACTTCTGTCCCCTGTTTGTCACCTCTTTCTGCTTTTGTTACTTTGGATCATTTTGTTCTTGTGTTTCAGCATTTGCTGAGCACCCACAGGGTTCCTGGCACTCCTGCCAATGCTGGGGTGGCATCTGGTTATAGTGTATCAGCAATGCGATAGCAGGGTGGAAGTTTCAAGCCTGGTGAAGTTCTAGTGTTTGCATAACAGAGAGTGGCCTTTGGGGCTGGAAGAGCACAAGGTTCTAACTAGTGTTTGAGTTTCCCTTCCCTTTAACCTGCTTTGTCATACTTGTTCGCCTGCCTATCCCCTTGAAGAGTGATTTCAATTAAGTAATTATTAGTATAATAAATTAGGGAATATCTTTTCCCCTTGCAAAATTGTAATTCCCACAAAGGCACTGTCAAAATGTGGATTCTGCATCGTTGTAACCCCAGTGTCTTGAATGAATTCGACATGAAGTAAATGCTCAGTAAATAGCTATCCCAGGGGTCAGTTTAGATTGCTGGGTTGACAGAACCAGAGACCACAGGCTGGTACATACATGAAAGAACTTTATCTCTCACTGTTCTGGTGGCTGGAAGTCAAAGTGCCAAGTGTAGGTAGGTGTGGCTGCTCCTGGGTCTCTGCTCAGTTGTTGAAAAGTTGCCTTATCACCATCTGCTGGGGTTGTCCATTCCTCTATGAACCCCTGGTGTCTGGGGTGCATATGTCCTCTTGTGAGGACACTGTGTAAAGTTAGACAAGGTTCCACCCTACCAGCCTCATTTTAACTGAATCAGCCCTTTGCAAAGGCCCTACTTTAGTTCAATCACATTCTGTGATGCTGGAGGTGAGGGTTTCAGTTTGAGTGGGGAGAGAGGCACACAATTCAGCTAATATGGATGAGTGCAATAAACAGAATGAAGGACATCGCAAAAAAATTGGTTCATATTCAAATGGAGAGATTTGAGATAAATGTATAAATATTTCATTAAAATGAGTTAAGTCATTCCTGGGATCACATCATGCCTCCCATGGAAAGGCTGGCTTTCCAGCCACCGTACAGGCATTCTGGCCAAGCCGGGGCTTGGACCCAGAGCACCTCTGTAATTTGGGGCTGAGTTTTTCTATTTCTGGGCCTCTTCTTTAACCTACAAAGTGAAGGGTTTGGAATCACTGAGGCACTCTGTGATTCTGAGCTAAGCCAGCCAGAATGGAAGTATTTCTGATTCCACTCTGTGGACAAGAAAAATGACCTTCAGTGATTTTTTTTTTCTCCAAGGCCTGTGGACAGAGAACAGAGATGAGAATTCTGACCCAACTTTTCCTTAGTGGGATTGCAGTTACACAGTAAGCCAAAGTCTTGGGGAAACTAGCCTCTACCCCAGCCTGCTTCCTAACTTTTTTTTTTAAGATTTATTTATTTATACATGCAAGAGCTGGGGTACAGGCCAGAGATGCGGTGGGGGGGTGGGGAGAGGATTCACCAGAAGACAGAGCAGGGAACAGAACAGGCAGACTGACTGAAATACACTGCTGAGGGGAGCAGTGGGCGAGACAGGAGAGGGCTGCTGCGCGATGTGGGTTGCTCCCTGGCTGACTGGGGATCGAACTCGTGCTGCAGAGGCTGCGGATTGCTTCATAGTGCGGTGCTTAACCCCTTGCGCCACCAGGGAGATTCCTGCTTCCTAACTTTTAGGCAATTTCCAAAACAGGAAAAAACAGACCAATATTCCAGAGTCCCATCTGCTTCCCTGGGAGCAACTCTGACTATCTTGTATGCATTCACACCAATCTCAGTGATGACTGCCTTTGGAGGGACCTGGTGCATGAGGTACAGGAAAGATGCTATTTCTACAGTCTGCAGTTCTCTCCTCCCAACTCTGCCCCCAAGTTCAGAATAAATAATTGGTACACCCCATAAAGGACCTGTTTCTACCTTATTTCACTGGTATTTCCTATTCTTTCTGTTCCCAGTGCTTCACTGAGACTCT
This sequence comes from Talpa europaea, assembly GCF_964194135.1. NCBI lineage: Eukaryota > Metazoa > Chordata > Mammalia > Eulipotyphla > Talpidae > Talpa > Talpa europaea. The sequence continues at coordinate 92,019,519 of NC_140076.1, forward strand.
CTTGGGCAGTGAACTGACAGCGTAGGGGCATGTGGAATTCTCTCCAGCAAGTCATAATCAGTAACTGTAGCCCTTTTCTTTTTTGTTGTTCCCAGAAATAGTCATGCCTCTGTGTAAGACCTTGCCAAGATGCAACTGGAATAAAAATCCCATAATCACCCCTTGATGATTAAAGATACCGGGGCTTCGGAAATGTTCTCTTGGTGGGGACAAGGGGGTGCTGGCCTCAAAGTCTGCCTGCTCACCCACAGCTCTCCCAAAGCAGGGTAGTAGCTGCCTGTGTTTGTATTTTCATACATTCTTCCCATTTTCATTTACTGCCCCTTTGCCCAAGAAATCACCTTACTGAATCGCCAGTGACTTTCCAAATCTGTATCTGTGCCTTTCCAGTTTGTTTCTCTTCATTTACTCAGTCACATCAGGTTACAGAAACGGAAATGCAGAGACTCATCCCAGTAATTGTGATCTTGGGAACTGAGGCCCATTTGCATCTCAAGACAGCAGCTTCTGAAACACACTGAGTGAAATTTGGGGAACCTTCCACACCCACACCTGATAAAATGCTTCTCCTGTCTGCTCTTGGATTGTGCAGTCAATTGACATTTTGTTGACTCTACTTCCCTTCAATCTCCCTTTCTATATAACTTCAATTCTCCTTCTGCTTGGATTTCCCGTTTCTATTCCCGGTGGCTTTATACCTCTGCTCAGCCAATCTTTGAGAAACAATGCCGTGATCTCTCTTATTTCTTTTCTATCCCTTGTCCTACTTGATCCCTATCTTACCTGTGCAAACACAATTGGAATACTGCCAAGATAAAATCCACCCTTTAGCCTCAGTTACTGGGCTTAGGAACTCATGAAAGGTGCCCAGTATTGTTCACCCAGGAGCTGGTTCTCTGTACATCATTCTTGAAGATTAAGGACTAACAGAGTTGTGATTTTCACATATTGAGCAAAAGCATCCTCAACCTGTTTTTAATTGCCATTCAGTGATCTTCCCCATTTGCTCCCTCCCACTTTGGCATCATTGTTCCCTCTCCTATGCTCCCTTCATCTGTGGGGCTCCAGCCACATGGCCTTCTTTAGACCCTGCAGACATGTCAAGTTTATTCCCATATGAAATTCTTGGCACTGATTTCTTCTTCTTGGCAAACCTCTGCACTGTAGTTGCACTGCATCCTTCTCATCATCCACCTGAGATACTCAGTATGAACCCGAACGTCATGTCCTTGCAGAAACTTCCCCTGGTCAACCCAGTTGAAATGATTTCACCACCTCCACCCAGCCAGTCACTTTCCCATTGTGATGTTCTGCTCTCTTCTTAACCTTCTTACTATCACAAGGTAAGATTGGGACTTTGTATCAGGGCCCCTGTTTTCTCCAGCATCAAGAACTGTACCTCTCATAGGGTTAGATACAAATTCATCTCTGTAGGATAGATAAATTTAGGTTCAGGAAGGATGAATTAGAAAAATACAATTCATGAGCTGGGAGAGAAAATGCCTTGTGGGTCTGGACTTTAGCACATAAGTGTGTTGCTCTTGGGAGTGTCCCATCAGGGTCGTCTCTGAAGCGGTACAGAAACACATCTCTCAGCCCTCCCTTGCGAGGGACAGGAGCCACTGGATGAAGCATCTGCTCTCATTTCTAGATTCTGCTGCCATGTCTGAAAGTATGAGCCTTCCTTCTGACTCAGCAGCTCAGTCAGCCTTCTCTACCCAGTGTCACTGCCATCTTATTTCTCGGGGAGAAAAAAAGCCAGACCTCCCTGAGGCATCACTGTCTCTCTTCCCTCATTCTCTGTATAGGAAAGAGAGGACCTGTGTTACTTTCCATGAAGTTACACAATCGTTTACTCATTCAACACCTCTTAACTCCTTGAAAAAGTGTCATGTCTATAACTGAACAGGGCCCTGCCCTCCACGAACCTGGTATCACCCTTTTTGTTCGCTTGTGTGGAAAAAAACTATGAATGAGCACCGCTTCCTGGGATCAGACCTTTGCCATAGCAAGCCCCTCTTTCTTCAAAAGCAACCTAGCCATAGCTTATATACTAAGCATTCTAAGACACAAATCATTGAACTTTTTTGGGGGGAGGGAACCAAACTAACTTCATTTGTGACCTAGAGTTCTCTTACACTGACGTTTCCTAAGATTTTATTACCTGACATCATTCTAATTTATTCCCATGTTTCACCAATAATTCCCGTTTTCCCTGCCAAGATGTTTGCTGGACTTTTTTTTTTTTTTTTTTAACATTTACTTTTATTCCTGTAGTGCCTAGTAAAGAATTTCAATTTGGATGGAACTTTAAAAGTTTCTTAGCTCCACCCTTTCATAGTATCAGAGAGAAAGCTCAGGTTTATAGCTTAAAGTCACTAAAAATTTGAGTACCTTTTAAGGCTCTTTACAGAAAGCATTTTCTCATGAGCTTGCTGTGGGTATATGTCCACATGGTGAGGATATTAGCAAATTCTACCAGACAAACTCTCAATCTAGTAGAGAACTAGAAGGGAGGTGATCTTGAATGAACTGGGGAGGAGGAACCCAATAAGGAAGGTGTTCACCTGGTCATTTGATTGCTATCTGGGTGCTCAGAACTAAGATGCCCATTCTGAAGCACCAGATCTTTGCACTCGAAATCCTTGAACCGCTGTCAACACTGAAAGAAAACCAAGCACACACTTGGATCACTTTGTGTATTTTAGTACAAGGCCTGGGAGTATACTCATCAGGGGGGAGGTGTGGAAAGGGGAAACAGTTGAAGCCAGAGTTTAAAAGTCCAATAATTGTTGACTAATGGTGGCTCGGCGGTAGTTCCAATATGCCAGTTAATGCATAATGTCTCCCCACATGAAACCTGATCAAAAAGCTTTAAAGCTGCTGGGCCCCTACTGTTTGCAGAGGAAAATATGGGGACCCAGGGTCTAGGAAGGCAGGCAAAGCAGGCACATTGACCATCTGAGCAAAACCTCATTTATAAAAAGACAGAAAACAGGCACCGTCCTCAAAATATGCTGTGTAGCAAAGAGGCCATAATGAATGATGTGTAAGTTAACTATTTGAACTGACAAAAAGGCTAGAAAAAAAAAAAAAGTAAAAGAAGGCAAGCTTTTTCTTCTATTTGAAAACCTTCCCATTAAGAGAACACAATACACGACTGCAAACGTGGATCAACCTCATTAGGAGGAAAGAATATTGTTTGAAATAAACCTCAAAGAGAAAGAAAAAAAGCTGTCATTTTCTTTAAGGACACTGTTAGGTTCTTATGGACAAGACAAAAGAGTAATGAAGTTAAATTAGAGCAATTCTAACTGTGATGATTTGGTTGGAGGGAAATAGAACAACCTTTGCTATTAAAACAAGAAGAAAGAAAAAGTAGATCTTTTAATCAGCCTCTGCTGTAGCAATGATTACTGACCTTACCCCTCACAGAGAGTGTTCTTGAATCTGTTCCAGGGTCACAATTCTTACCTTATTGATACAATCTAGGAATTTTAAAGCTAGAAAGGAGCTGGAATAATCATCACGCTGAAGTATCTTATTCTGTAATTGGAGGTACTGATGTTGAAGCAGCTAAATGATTTGCTCATGTTCATCGAGCTTTCGAATTTCAAGGTTAAATTCTAGGAATCGGCAGGAACTGAAACTTATTTTCTCCAGTGTTAGAATCTGTTTATTCCACCTTCTTTTGAGGCGTCATGCCAGAATCGGGCTGTTAGTGGTGAGCTTAATGTAGTGTGCATGCGTGTGGATTTTTAATAATGCACACCTGAAACTTACGTGTTGTAATGCAAGGTTGCTTCAATTAAGACTTTTAATTAAAAATTAAATGAAAAAATAAAAATATAAACACATTTATGATGATGATTCCGGCCTAGGAGCATATTCAGGGATTGAGTGTACTGATTAAATTCTCATGAAGTTCTCCTTCCTGGAGAACCAGGCACCAAGCAGAAGTGTCAGGAACTTCACATCCTTCCTCACGCGTGTACCTCGGTGACAGTCAACACCTTCTATCCAGACGCCGTTCTTGTTGGAACCGAAGCATTGTGTGTCTGGCTCCTGTGGTGAAAAAAAATGAAGGAATCCCCTGCTAGCCACAAGTGAGTGATGGGACTGGCCAGAACTGCGGTGAGAGGGGCTAGATACCTTGGAAGTGACAAGCTTTGCCTGGTAATATATAGTAGCAGTTCAGAAAAAGGAAAATGCAATCATTTCTTAAGTACTTTGGGCCATTTTCCGCTCCTACTCCCCTCCCAGAGAAGTCTGGACACGTTTTTATTTGGAAAGGTGCATTGTGACATTTTATATCATTCTCTCCACCTATTAATAGCTCTGGTTGCCCCAGGTGCTCATTTTCAAGACGCCCTCGGAGAAGAGGGACTTTGGCAGCTGCTCTGCAGCTGACAGCTTCGGGGAAATGGCAGGTTTTAATTGATGTATGGTGGGCACTATGCTTTCTCTATCTCTCTCTTTAAAAAATTGTGATGGGTTTAGTATCCTCCTAGGACCAATAGATTTTAATATGTCAATTATTCCCCCTTTTATTGGAACTTATATGTTTGTGGCTGATGGATGGTCTTCCTTGGTACCTTTTTGTCTCCGCGTGACAGTGCACTGGGTGTCGCGTCACCCACCTGTCTGAACAACCTCTCTAGACAGGAACCAGTCAACAAGCCCTGTAAAACAGCAAGTGGTGCAACTGCTTCCCAAATTAGCTGCCTGCCATTTGTTCATAATCATGAGATGAAATTGGAAAGTGAGGCTAGAAAGCAAAATTTCAAAGGCATGATGGTCTGGAGAAGGACAGAAGTGGACGTTTAGCAGTGCGCTCAGTGTGGTCTGCACATAGGCTCATTCTCGAGGATGCACAACTGAAACTTACATAATATTATGCAGTGTTATATCAGCAAAGAGTTTAATAAATTAAATTCTCTCTTTAAATTCTCTCTCTCTCACACACACACACTGTCTGGACAGCAGTTCTCCGGCTGCCCTTGAGGGAGGTCACCACAGTCCCAGTCCCCAGGCCAGCAGCTCCATGGGTGTCGGCTGCAGGAGTCATCTCCTATGAGTCTGGCCAGTTGCCAATTCTGTGAAGGCATCACGGTTTTTCAACCAACAGTGCCAGAATACCAGCTCTGCTGTCACCCTGCCCAGTGAAGTCACTGCCAACGGTCAGTCTCTTCTGGCTCCATCTCATGTCCAAGACCCGCCTCCCACTATGACGCACATGGGAATTTCTTAATTCCTTGGTTTCCCGCAGCATTCTAATGACAATCTGTTATAATGTAATTCGTATACCATAAAATTCACACATTGTTAGTGTATAAGTCAATGACTTTTTTCATCAAACTAATGGAGCTGTGCAATCAATATCCTAAATTTTTAGAACATTCCTATCATCCAGAAATTTCTTACTGCCTACTTGTTATTAATCACCATGCCCACATGCAAAATGCTCCATGCCAAAGCAACCAGTGATCCATTTTTGTCTCTGTAAGCTTGTCTTTTCTAGGCACTTCTTGCCAATGGAATTCTGGAATAGGGAGCGTGATGCTTCTGAGATTTATCCATGTTGTCCTATGTATCAGCACTCCATTCCTTTTTATTGCTGAGTAATATTCCACTTATATGGCTATCCTACCTTTCCTTTATCCATCCATTAATTGATGGACATTTGGATTGTCTGCAGTCTGGGGCTATTCTCTTAGAAAAAATTCACGTGTTTCTTTGTGCAAACATATTTTCTCTAATAAACCTCTTATGGGCCACTTTTCAAGTATGTGTGTGTCCCAAACTATGCAAACCACCCTCAAATGCAGTATTTCTAGACTTTGCAAAAACTACTGAGGTAGGAATTTTAGTTAAGCACCCAAGACTTATGAAGAATTCACTTGAAGGAATGTTTCTGGGGTCAGAATTCAAGCTATGTTCTTTCTGCTCTGCCAGGCATCCTCTCTAACTCTGTAAAGCAAGCCTTTGGCTGCATCCCCGTAGCAAGCCCCAAATAGCCACCCTCTCACCATGTCCAGAGTCCCCAGTGTGGCCACTTTAAATGAATTTGAGGTTTGCAGTTCTACCCTGGGATTCCTGCACATAGAAATATTCTCTTCTCAATTACAAGAGCCCCAAAGGTCATTTCCAATCCACTTTTAAATTTGGTACATAGATTTGTGCAAATGTATCAATTATTCACTTCATACTTAGCACCAGGGTAGGTACTATGAGGATACAAAAGATAAATGGCACTCAGTCCTGGCCCCTTGAGGACAGTATACTGCAAAGATAAGACTCATAGACACATGTCTTAGATTAGAGACCCAACTACGAATGTAATGAGAACTCTGATTATTTAAAAACTAGCTCTAATACCCAGACCATTTACAACTCATGTAGTACCTGCCTATTTCCTTCCTGAGTTATGTGGACACAGTGGAGATAAATTACTGATATGTAAAGAGAGCTGGACTCTACCTTCTGAGTAATTCATTAAATGTGAATTCTGTGGAAAGAGGGAAATGTTTAACATCATTTAAAGCAAATTATTTCTTCAGATTTCCCAGGTAGTAATTGGGAAAGGTGCAGTTTCTGCTATAGAATATATAGTTAATTGATCTAGATAGATATGTATGCATGTATATGTGTGCATGTATCTGTCTATGTATCTAATATATGGCCCATGTTGTCCATATTTCTCTCTCCCTCCCCTAAAATACATTCTAGAGGAAGAAATGAAGGAGATAGTTAAATATTTTTCTCTTTCATCCATACATCCTGTTTATGGAGCACCTACCATATTTCAGGTTAGCAGGGGGAAAATGAGATGATCTTGTGCAGAGAGATGCATGCTATGACTCCCAATGTTTGTTCCTTCACTCCCCATTCATGTGATGGAGCCTCACTCCCTACTGTGATACTATTTGGACACAGGTCTTTAGGAGGCAGTTAGGTTTGGATGAAGCCACAAAAATGGAGCCCCATGACAAAGTTTAGTGTCCTTATAAACAGATGAAAGAACAGAGCTTAGCTCACTCTCCACCATATAAAAAGTGAGAAGGAGGCCATCTACACAGCAGGAAGAGAGCTGTCATCTGAACCCAAACTCTCTGGCATGCTAATCCCAGACTTCTATTTTCCAGAACCATGAGAAATAATTTGTTTAGGTCGCCCCTTGTATAGTTTTAGTTCTAGCAGTCCCTGCTAAGACAATGGGCTTCAAATAAATAAATCATGGAAATTGTGAGGATGTAGGGTATGTCAAGAGGGCATTTCCATGTCAGGAACCAAAGACAGTGGACTTATGCTCGGCTTAGCATTAAAATAAAGAGCAAAGCAAAAATAGACATCAAAATCCTACCTCTCAAGCCAATGTATGTAGGAAGGGAAGGGTAGATGAATGCTATATCCCAGTGACTTAGAATATGGGTCTGGCAGGAGAGAAGAGACACATTTAAAATGTGAAACTCTTCCTTCTGTGTCTTTTTAAAAATATTCTGCAAATCTTCCATAACAATTGGCAACTTCTCTATCAAGCCTGGGTAACCTAATATATCAATTCTCCATTTTTCTGTCCAAGTCAGTGATAAAATATCTTCCATTAACCTATGCTGAAAGAGCCAATTCTATTCCAAGAATCTCTTTATGTTCCCCCTATAACTTTTTAAAAGATATGCCTCTGTGCTTAATACTTCAGCTTATACTCAGCTGAAATGAGAAGACTTTGGCCAAATTTCAGGGAAATCAATAGGGCCTTTCCCAAGTCATTTGATCATCAGAACGTGGCATGTTTTACCCTTGGGGAAAAGAAAAAGACCATCGCTTCCACTTGAAGGGACTAAAAACTGATTTGCTTTTTGGTTTCTTGTGGTGGGCTTGGTCTTCAGTGTCACCAGTATCCTTTGACTTTTATTTCTAATGATTCCATGAATTAGTAACACGACAGTAATCTTAGTTAGGAAAATGATGAAGAAGTATGTTGTCATTCTCATTTCTGTTTTTTCTAATCCGAAGTGGCACACTGCATTTTATTTCAGCTCTTTCTTTCCACATTGTCTCAATTCTTTGCCCAGTTCCTTGTGAATCTTCTTTCTCTAGCTAATTCTGTTTACCAGTTGTCAGAAACCTTTTGCTGGGTGCTCATTTTTCCTTAAAGATTTTGAGGATAAAAGGCTAGTTTTACCTTTCATAATCTCCACATCCCATCAAATTGGCTTTCTGAAAATGTTCTCTTCCCCAACTGCTTCCTGCTGGAGAGTTAGTTGTCCATTTTTCTTGCAATTGCCTTTCATTGTTCACAGAAACTTCTCCCAGAGATCTCTCACCTTTGTTTCTTCAAGTCTCTTCATGAATAAACAAATTATGTAAAGTACCTCCCACCCCACATTTAGATTAAACTATTTTATGGTTTGCATTAAGAGGTTTTTTGTAATTCCACCAAGTCTCACTGACCCATATTAAAGGTGTTGATGTGGTAAGAAATTTCATTCTGTAAAAGCTTCTAGACTTTTTTCTTTCATTTTTTAAAAAAAATAGTTCACATTTTTTAATATATACCTTCATATTTTTTAAGAAAGGGATCAAACTTAATGATACTAATCTCATTATATACCTTGTGGAATAATTGAGAGTCACTTTTACTGCAACAGTAAAGAAATGGAGGCAAAAGCTGAAAAAATTGCTATTTCAAACAAAGATGATACTTGGCATTATACTAAGCAGTGATGGGAGTATAAAAGATAAGACATGTTTCCTGCCTTTACATCAGGGCAAGAGAATGTGCAGGTATCCAAAATAAGATGAATGTAAGGAAATTAAAGTTCAAGGGAAAGAGAGAGATGTATAGAGTCAGTGTCCTCATATGAATTCAGTCATGGGGGCCAAGACACCCATCTTCCAGGTCAGCTTAGAGGACGTAGAAGTGTGTTAAATCAGCCAGTGATTTATTTCAGCATTCCATGACTACATTTTTGAGTAATTTAAAATTGTTAGTAATAAGCAAAGTATACCCTAGCATTTGCTTCCTGCTTCTACCCCGGGTCCCTTAGACCAGTATACTATGTCATTAAGGAGGTTCCCCCTTCTCTGATGAAGGAAATTCATTGGAAAGAGTGCAGGATCTGGAACTGACTAGCTCTTTAACAACACATCCTTTCTGATAAAATCATCATCCATTGTCATCATCATCGCCCTCTGCTTGGGTCAGGTGTATCAGATTTCATGAAAAGTAAAGGAAATGATTTGTTTAAGGTGAAAAGGAAAAGGGCATTAGTTGCAAGACTGATTCTTTCTCTGGGCAGAGAGTTACCAGCCTACCTCTAATGAAGGGAAAAATGAACCAAGTTACAAGGTGAGCTAAATGATGCACTGCATGGAAAGATCATGGCAGAGGATTTGGCTGGAATAGGCACTCTATGAAAATAATTTCTCCTTTCCCTATCCCCTGCCCACCCTTCAGGATGACTTAGCCCTATATATTGTTTGCCCTAGTTGGGGTTATTTTTTTTTTTTTTTTATATATAGAGGCATGCTTTATTTATTTGTTTGCTGGTTTGTTTGTTTTGTTTATACATGCACTGGGTACAGTCAGAAGCGCGGGAGGGTGAGAGAATTCACCAGAGCCAGAGCGGGGAGCAGAGCAGGCAGAAGGACCGAAGGACACTGCTGAGGGGAGCAGCGGGCGGCAGGAGAGGTCTGCACGCCATGTGGGACCCTCCTCCGGTGGCCGGGGAGCAGCCGGGGATCGAACCGGCGCCACAGAGACCGCGGGCAGCCTCGCAACCCAGCGCTCAACCGCTGCGCCACCGGGGAGGCCCTGCCCTAGTTGGGGTTATACAGATGTGCCTACAGAGACCATCGAGGACCCCAGAGGCACCCACGGGTTAGGGAGTCCAATTTTCAGTCGACATCTATCTCCTTGCCTCCTAACACACAGAGGAATTCTTGATGGGAGTGTGTGCCCTTGTCAGCTGGTAATAGTTCTCTTCTTTTGACTCCAGTACTTTCTGAAGATCTGATTATAAAGGAGATGAGTCCATGTGCAGTGCATTTATGGTGACCTAACATTTTCTGCTGGGATGATTGATAGACTCTAGAGGCATTTAATCGAGGATGGACAACCAGTACTTTGAAAACATACTATACCTAAGTAACACCTACACTTTGATCCTCTCTGTAGACCTCTGGGGGCCATTTTGAATATTAAATTCATTAACCAGCCCTGGGTTTTGGGTATTTTTTTGTTTGTTTTTCAATAAAAATGATGTGGGTGACTGAATCAGCGTTACAGTAGATTCTAACTCCTAACCCCTCCACAAATATGTCTGGACTGAACCGATACTTTATTTCCAGGAGGGAGATGGAGTGTCTCCTTAGTTGGTCTTGCTCTTCAGAAGGTTTCTGAGAATTTAGGACTTAATATCTTCTGACATGATTATATCACATTCCACCACTGTATCAAGAAATATACTTTGGGAAATACTTAAAGAAAAATTACAGGCTAGAACAATTGTATGTAACACCAGGAGGACCTGACTTGAATATGGTATTAGATAAGGCTCCAGTAGAGAGGTGAACTGATGCTGAGGAAGAAGCCAGAGAAAGGGGCCAGGGGAGGAATGGAGAGGTGGAGTGTGTATGAACCGGGGAAAGAAATAGGTTCTCGGAACTGAGAGCAGGGCAGGTTGCTGAGCAGAGAGAGGAGTAAAACAGATGGGAACAAGGGCCATCCAAACATATGGGTCAAGGGCCAGATCCTACAAGGATTCCTGATGATCTCAGAGGAGGCTGAGCTGTAGCTTTGAACAAAAGGGAAGAAAACAAAAGATTTTTAAGAAAGGGATTTAATAATCAAGATTTGTCTTTGAAAGAACACGTTGCCTGCCACGTGAATAAAGCATCAGTGTGAATAAAGCATCAGTGAGAAGAGCAAGAATGATATTGAGTCAACCAATAGGAGGTTGTCACAATGTGCACGATGCTACGATGACAGAGGACAAGGTGATCATTTGTCCTTGTTCCTTGGAGGTTTACAATTCAGTAAGGGAGTGGACAGGCATAGGCAATTATCACAGTGCAGTATGTGATGTGCCGTAAGGTTAAACAGCATAACGGGAGAAGAGGAAAGGTCACTCAGAGCAGACACCAGCAGGGACATATCTTCCTACATGTTGAGCATTATCCCATGTCATGGAGTGACCCGAGGTTGGTTTTCGTTTGATTTTTTTACAAGTTTGTTCCTGTTTAGATTTTATTTACACCTGCCTCCAGGTTCAGAAATGACTCAGTAGCTTTCCCACTGTTTTGTTTTAAACTTCAAAAGCACACACATTTCATATTCAGGGTCACTTTACTTTTGTCAAGCAAGTAGAAAGTGCTTTTTGTAAATGTCCTTCTAGAGAGGAGTAGTGAATCCTCCATTCCTTACACCAGGTCCTATGGTAGGCCCTTCAGTCAGGAAGGGTTTGGAGACAACCCTTTTCTTCTTGGAGTACATACTGCTACAGTGCCAGTGACTGGGATATAGGCACCAGCAAATGACTTGAGGACACCTGTATCCTGAGAAATCTGGAATGGACTGCAATGATAAATACTTGTGCAAAATGTTCTCACAGCTCCTGGGGTCCCTTCTTGAGAGACCCTTCTGAAACCCCATCGTTTGAAGTATACTGATTTGCTGTTGGACAAGTTTCCATGCTCTACCCTGACTCTTTTGAAGGGAAAGAGGCTGGCTGCACTATGCAGCCATCCACAGAAACTCAGCATGAATTCAATCCCCAGGCAAGGAGATGACCCACATGACACAGCAGACCTCTCCTGTCTTGCCTGCTGCTCCCCTCAGCAGTGTATTTCAGTAGATCTGCCTGTTCTGCTCCCCACTCTGTCTCTGGTGAATCCTCTTACCACCCCCACACACCTCTGGCCTGTACCCCTATTCTTGCATGCATAAATAAATAAATCTTTAAAAAAAAGGCTGGGTTGCAGTGAGATCAGGAGCAAGAAAATACATGGGTAGTCATATAGAAAATCCCCAGGGAAAGTTGTCCATGATTCCACAGTGGCTCAGCTGTCAGTTCCATCTAGATGGAAGCTTGCATAAGTCTCTTAAGCAATCTGGGTTTCTTTGGAAAAAATAAGATGATTAGAGTGACTGATCACCCAGGTGCATTACAAACTTAGTGCCAGATAACAAATTTCCATGCAGGGATGCTGTGAGCTAAAGTTTAGGAAGATTCTTTTGAAGTTAGGGTAAGTGTAAGTTTTTAGTTACATAGGTCTAGATACAAGAAAGTACTTGACTATCCTTCATACTGGTGTGATGGGTCGGGGAAGAACCATAGTTAATCTGAGTATCTAAAAGTTGCAGTGTGGGTCAGGGAGATGATTATTAGAGTATAAAGTTTGACTATATCTGATGACTTCCAAAATTGAAGGCATAGCTTATATGGGCTCAGAAAGCCAAGAGATTTCCATAGTTTGTTTGCTTAGACCCCCACCCAGAGAATTCTGATCCATTTGATAAGATTTAAGGATGCTGACAAGTCTGAATCAAAGAAATGTTATAAAGATAAAAACAAATTTGGGGAAAATGGCCACATAAGGAAAAGTCGTTAAAAATCGGGGAAGCTTGGTCTTGAGAAGACTTTGTGATACATTACAATTGTCTCAAATATTGTGGAGAACTGTCAGGAAAGAGAAATGAGACTTATCCTGGTTCTGCCTTTCCTAATAGACCTGGGGTAAATCGATTGAAATTGCAGGGAGCTTAATTTGTGCTCAGTGTAGAGAAGAAATTTCTATCAACAGTATCTAACCAAGAATGGAATGGGACCTGGTTTCCCTTGTGTGCAGCGTAATAAGGGAGAGACTGGAGATATGAGTGATATTGATTGTGAAAAGCAAGGTTTCAAGTGTTTTTACATGTATTAACTCAATCCTCATAACAACCCTTTGAGGTAGCTTCTATTATCGTTTCATGGTGCAGCACAAGAATGGGTGCCAGTGTGGTTAGACCTCTTGTCTGAGATCATGTAATTTATAAGCGACAGAGCTTGGATCTGAATGCTTACGGTCCAATTGGAGAGTTCACAGGCTTACCTGTGCTGCTAGATTGCCTGCGAGCATCATTTAGAGGTGCTGTGAATGAGATTTCTGCCCTGAGTTTCTAAGGTGGTTTTTGAAAATTGCACCTATGGAAGTATATACTGCCTAATACATGCAGATACTGTGTGGTACATAACATGGGCAGAGATGCCTTCCTGCACGTACTCCCAGACTCACTGGGTCTGAATTTCTCTGCCCTGTCACTCCTCTGCTGTAACTATGCATAGTCATCTCCTTGCCTTTTCCACGCTGCCTGGAGCTGAGGTTCAGGGCAAGATTTTCTTTGTCTGCCATACTGATATCATCCATGTCATCTACTTCAGCTGCCATACCATGATGTTCCTTAAAAAGAACTCACAAATATATCCAAAGACATTGCAAGTACAAAAGAAAGCTCTGCTTGCCAAGTATATGGGCTACAGCTAGACCTTTCTTCCAGACCCGATGGCCAGCTGTCCATCCTCTTCTCCATCAAAGTCTAGAACTTGGGGGGACTTAGAGATCTTGGTTTGATCTGCCGGTTGCCCATAAGGAAGCATAGTGAAGAGTGGGAAGTGCTTTCCAGCTGAGGAAGAGAAAGAGAATCCCTTTCAACCTTGATAAGATTCATCTAAAAACAATTGACCAAGAAGAACTAACTGTCCCCCTTTCATGTACAGGTGCTTTCAAATGATTTGACAACAAGCTAAAATGTATGGATGCCATACTGTCAATCACAATGCATCCTTCTGGATTTTAACGCTTGTTTTACTTGAGGGAAGATGATATTTGAACATTTTATGGCATCCATCAACAGGAATGTGCACATGGCTTCAAATAAGGGTTTTCAGCCTTCTGAAACCAATTACTTCTGCCTAAGTAGAAATGCCAAAGCAGAGACGTGTCAGCAACTAAGAGAATAATTTTTTTAATAATAAATATGTGCAACAATGCTGTGAGACACCAGAAATGGTGTGTGCACACACGTGCAAGCGCACGCACAGGCACAAACCTTTTTAAGAGATATTTCAGAAAGTCTGTGTCAAACAATGTTAACCCAGGGAGATGCAGAAATGTCAGACGCATTACATGGGCAGGACGTGCGGTTGGCATTTGGCTGCCAGCGGGGGAGGCGTCCTCCTGCAACTAATTCCTCAGGAACCTCATGCTGAGTCTGTCTACAGGGAAGGGAGAAAGAGGGAGGAGGGGAGAGCACATATTGCCTATTCTGTTTTTCCTGCGCAGCTGGAGAAGGCCTCAACTGTGTCGGGCTGGGACTGCTGGTGATTTTCTGTAGTTAGAGGAGAACACAAAAGAAAGAGCATCCCGGTCCCAGCTTATACCAATGGTGAGCCAGCCTCTCCTGCTCATCAGCGGGGCTGGCACAGTTGAACGCAAGCCAGACCGCCTCTTATGGGGACTCGTCAGCGCCTCACCTCCGCCAGTGAGTTTTCTCCATGGGAAGGTTGTGATGGAGTCTCTGGGTAAGGACAATGGAGGTGCATGCAGAGGGGGCTCTGAAGGACCTTTCCTAATTGATAGAGTGGCTGGGGCATTTCTTTAACCCTTTGCTGGGTGTCTAGGGAAAGATGGGGGACTTGGCCGTGAAACTGTTTTTGTGCCGACACTCCCATGGAGTCCTTGTGAATTCTTGTCACTGAGTGTAATTTCTAATTCCCATCAGGCTGTCAATCTGAGATTTTTTTTTTGCTGCCTTCACGATGGCTGCCAGGTATATCGCCAGAAAAATATTCTGTGAAAATAGATATAAAATGAGATTTATTAACTGTAAACATCTGTTAAGTCAAGCATCTTGTGTCTGCTGCCGAAATACTCTTTCAAGTTGCTCTCTCTACATCTGTCACTCTTTTCATCCTCCAGAGACCTATCCCTGGTAGCTTTCTGCACATGGTTTGACTTCCCCCTTTACTGGAGCTCTGTGTTAAGACATTTTCATTAAATAGGCAAAAAGGAGGAGAAAGGACAGGGCCACTCGATGAGCTGAAATTTTCTTCAAAACGTGGATTATTCTTGCTTTCCGTATGTGATGGTTAGTATGCTGAGTGCACACTTCAGACACCCCTGGTGTCTTCTGTGGCAGGTGTCTGGGTTTGTTGACAAATCTTCAGGTGTAGCATTTGCCTTCAAAGGGCACACGGCTGTCACGTCAATTTAAAGGGAGAAATAATAATCTGTGCATTTTGGGGCAATTTATGTTTTACAAAGTACTTATATTCTCTAATTGATTTTGTTTTATCATTCCATCAACCTTATGTGGTAGGTATGGCCATTTTCATTCACTCCTGTTTTTTAAAGGAGGGTCAGCCCGAAAGGCAAAAGACTCATCCAAGGTCATATAGCTAGTAAGCGCACTTGTGGGCATTTCAACCCACTCCAGGTCTCAAGTTTTTGTTTTCTTATGCATTTGAGCTGTGGGTGGTATATCCATTACCACACAGACAGGTTCCTAGCGTCATGTCATCAAATGGGAGGTTGTGTGTGTGTTCATGTGTTCATTTGTGTTCCCTTTTTCTCTACTTCCTTTCTGCTCTTCAGGCCATGGAAGGTGTGGATCTGAGGTCGAAAAGGTCCAGGATGAATGTGCTCCAAAATTTCCCTTCTATAATGCACACATATGTGTGTGCACACACTTTATTTACTAAGTTTAGGAGCCCTGAGATGCCGTGGGTTTCTTCTGGCTTCAGAAGGAAATCATCAGTACATCTGAGGAAGGGTTCCTATTACCACTCATGAGTGGAGACAACAAAAATGATTGTAGGTGGTGTGACTCTACTGACATTTACTGGAGCAGAAGGGAGTAGGGGAGTTGGGGGAAATCTGACACCCTTCAAATCATCACACACCAGACACCTCAGCCTTTGAAAAGAAGCAAATGTGTCCCCAGAAGGTGGTGGGGTAGGAGCCCTGATGGACAGCGTGGGTCTTTCATCTCTTCAGTCAAGCCCTGGTGCTCTCTCAAGATTCAGCCCACGAGACATCCTGGGAATGAGCAACAGTTCAGCAGGTACCTTGGAGCATGTTGTAAAGGGGAGGAAATAAACCCTCATAATTCAGGGGATACAATAATCGGCCACCGTCCCACCATCTCCTTTCCTCCAACCAAGCTCATACCCCCAGACACCCACACTCAGTGCCCAAGTGCCCAGGAGTTCTGGTTCTTGGTGGGAACACAGGTGGAGCAGGAGCTGGCAGGACTTGTGCTCTGTGTGCCATCTCCCACATGCCGGGTGTGCTGGCAGTACTTGCTCTCCTCAGAGAGAGAACAAGGGATTGTGTGTGATGCTAATTCCTTGTTGGGGCAGTTTTCATGTTCTCAAGGCTTCTCAGGTCATTAGACAGTGTTGTGTTACCTCCTAGACCAGACACACCTTGCACCCCAGTCACGTCTGCTTCGTGCTGCCCACACACCTGTGCAGGCATGATGTAGACCATCACTGGCGCTTGCGCAGTGGGGTCTGTCTCTAATGCTTTATTTTCTGAAGTTCTTTGGAAAATCTCTTGAGACATGGGCCAAGAGGGGATTCATAAAAACCTCGAAATGTCAGAGCTGGAAGGCAGCATGAATTGCATGTGGTCCAGTGGTCCTATGCTAATGATGAAGACATCAAATCCCCAGAGAGGTTGAGATTTGTGGCAGTTTATCACGACCATAACTGTTTCCTGTTCTCTTTGTCCTTCTGTGCCTGTCAGCCCTTCAAGACCTTGTTCTCTGTCCTGAAAGATGACCTTGGTGCTCTCTAATGGACACGCTTCTCCTCCAGCTACCATCTGGGGCTTACTCAACAGGAGGAACCCCAGAGGGTAAAGGAAAGGGAAGCAGGGGTGCTGTGAGCTGCTTGCTCCTCTGTACTTGGCCCGGGGTGGCTATAACCCTGCATCCACAACACATATCCTCCCGGGCTGTCTGGACAGTTCCCTTCTCCTGGGCTCCTAGAATTCCACCCTCTCCTTGCTCAGAGAGGAGCAGTGGCAGTAACTTCCTCTTTGTTAGCCCTAGAACATTATTGTCCCTTGGGCTCCCTTAAATCCTGACCACAATGCTCTGCAGTAGTCCCCACACCCAACTTGGGGGCCATCTGCTTTCAGTGACAGAAATAATAGTAGAGCTAAAATGATTGCTCAGTTGGTTTTCTATCCCCTGCACACCACTCTATTCGTCTTTCTGCCATACTATGGGTGACTTCAAAGTCTTGGGTTCAAAACCTGGTTCTGCCACTTCCAGGCTTTTGTACTAATTAGCAGATTGCTTAACCTCTGTGTGTCTCAGCCTCCACTTGTGTAACTGAGAGACGGTTGTGCTGCTTAAATAAAATCAGCGTCCCCAGAGACCTTAGCACCTGGTAAATGTTCCCTAGTCAGTGTTCCGAAGTACCCAGCACTTCAGCACATGCTCCATAATAAATTTTACTTTTTGCTAGTGCTTGCTGTTGGTTTGGACTCACATTCTGTATGTGGAAATATTTATTAGGATTCTCATTCTGGAAGTGGAATGTTTTGCAGATTTGTTCCGAGTCTTGCATAATTATAAAATCTTATGAGGGTAAAGTCACCAAATGCCAGGAATGGTTAAAAGTGGTGGGCAAATGGAGTTGTGGGCGAGTGAGTGGGGGTGTGAGTCATGAGGTGGAGAGGAGAGTTGGGACAGGAATGCAGACAGGACTGTGCTGGACAAGCCAGGATGTGCCTGGAAGCTGGGCTGGGCGGGCTGTGAATCAGCTCCATGCTGGCATCATGGCTGTCCCCTTCCTACTGCCTGACCCGGGAGGACACCCGGTACCTGTTGTTGGAGACATGCAGCCATGACCCCAGTGTTCATGCAACAATATGAATGAGGGCTGGTTTCCTAAGAGGCTGAGGATTCTCTACCTGAACACAGTAGTTTCTAGTTCCAGAGCATAAAATACAGCCTTGCCAACTTAAAAAAAAAAAAAAATAGTTCTCAGATATTTAATCCTTTTGAATTTTTGGTGAACATTTGGAAATGTGGAATTAATTATGCTTGGACCCGGGGATCCTGGAGAGTAGCTCTAGGTTTTTGGAGAGAGGAACTGGACCATCCTCAGCTTCTTATTAAACTAGAATGGGACCCACTGGGTTTTCACCAATGAAAACTCCCACGGGTGTGTTTTATCCTGTGGTTTTATTCTTGACTCCCCAAGGGTGTGGTAATTGTGGCTGCTCTTACGGAAGCCCAGTGGCTCCCATCCTGTCATCAAACAGGAGACTCTGGCATGCCTCCGAACGAAAAAGAAATTAAGTCATCGCATCCCTTGTTGTTCAGGACGGTGACAATGCTGTGTTATTACTTTATGTCAGACAAGGGAAGAATTTAATACAGTGTTGGAGGCCTTGGAAATGGAGGAGGAAGCCCACGTGTGGCACTGGCTCTGTGCGTTACACCGTGGTGCTGACATCCAATTGTAGGCAGCCTGGCTATCCCTCTTGTTCCCTGGCTCCCCAAGTCCCCTCTTGCTTTTATTAGACTTTTTATTAGCAATTTTCCCTAGAACCAACCATCCATTCAACTTTGGGTAACCCTAAATGCCGCTGACTATGTCACTTGTAAATCCAAGTGTGTCCAAACCTCCCACGCCACACTGGGCCCACCGAATGCCTCTGGGGCCCCAATGGCCAGAGGCACCTATAGTAAGTGAGGAGTGAGTGAATCTCCCTTTTGAACTCTCCCCTTGCTCTCTTTGCAGTCCTATTTTCAGCCAGTCTTGTCTGTGAGCCTTCTGTCCCTCTCCACCCCACCCCCATTCTCAATTCCTTTATCCTGTTGTCATTTTCTTATAATTTTTACTTTTCTCCCCATGACCCTTGAGAGTCCCTAATGTGCGTAATTATTTCTTACATCATTTTTTCTTTGCTGTTAACACATGGGCTCCAAAAGGACAGGAAACTTGGTCTGTTTAGAGAGACATGAGCCCGGGCCCAGTACCGTGCCTGGTGCAGCCCCTCTGCCATTATTCGGCATGATGAGTGAATGAACAAGCATCCCCAAAGGGTCACTCCCAGAAACTCCTTAACTCCAGAAAAGGGCCCAGTGTCATGATTCCCAACTTTGAGGAATTTATCAACTGTTAGGGAAAACAATCATTTGAAAAATCACATTCTGTGATACATCAATGTCCATGTAAAAGAGAAGTTTGTCTTTACGACAGAGAAATGGTTTTGCTTTAGATTATTAACAAATTGAAAACACAAAATTAAATCAGAGTATTGCCCAACTACCCGCCTACCACACACACCCACTCGCATGCACACACAATCACACAAATTCCCCCGCAAACAAGGGCCTCAGGCAAAGAATCAGAATCCATCCCAGGGCTCCTTGGAGGAAATTGGAGTTTCCCACTTAACTCCATGATCTCCTCAACAGCTGTTCAGAGCCTGTGGCCTTGCCAAGCCCCTCCCACCAGAGAAGCGTCCAGCAATCATCCTGTCTGCCAGGCCTGAGGTAGAAATACAGAGGCAGTGCCAGAAGGGCCACCTCCAGCAGGATTTTTGGCTGGGAAAGTTTCAGCTCTGAATCATCATCGATAAGCTTGCCCAGTGGGCCATGAATGCTTCAGAACTGGTTGCTGGGCTGGGGTGGATAAGCTGATGGGGGAGGACCACCTGGCTGGGGGCTAGTCCAAGGAACACCTGATTTCTTGCTTCTCAGGGGGCTTTGGAACAAAGTCAAGGTGACTAATTTTCAGTTTCTCCCTGGCTCTCATAAGCACACACGTATATGTATTCACACACACCCATCTAAGCTGTTCTGCAAAGGAGCTCAGGATCTGAACCAGTTCAAGAGGAAATGATCCTCTCCTGCCACATCCCCCAGCCCCCGACTCTCCTCTCAGGTGTGGGGGAGCTGGTTTAATCTGCTGTCATCAGCTATATTTTACATAAAGTATTAAAGCTTCTTTACAAGACTGCAGAAACTGGGCCCCCCTGGTGTGGTACAAGGGGTTAAGATGCAGTACTGTGAAGCTGCCCAACCAGGGGGTGACCCACGTGGCACTGCTGACCTCTCCTGTCTCACCCACTGCTCCCCTCAGCAGTGTATTTCAGTAGATCTGCCTGTTCTGTTCCCCACTCTGCCTCTGGTGAATTCTCTCACCCCACACCTCTGTACCCCAGTTCTTATATGCATAATTAAATCTTAAAAAAAAAAAAAACAGACAGCAGAAACCCTATTCAAGAGCAAGAAGAGTGCCTTGTGTTTTGATGTCCATTCCTTACATCTCCTCCAGGAGTTGCTCGCCTCCCTTCCTGTCCTCCTCATCCTCTTCTACTCTCTGAGACTCCATGCATCATCAGTCAGGGCCTCCTCTGTGGAGTTCTCTCTGTCCCAGGTCATGGCAAGGTTAGACACAGAAGGCCAGTTTTAGACGTTCTCCTGGTATTGGTCTCCATTTTTCAGAAAGGCTTGGCTGTGCTGCCCAAATCTGTACCAGGCAAAGGCTTTTACAAATTGACTGCTCTCCATATTCAGTGAGTACAAAGTGGCCCCAGCATCCAGGGTGTGGTTCCCCTTCCTTTGACCCACTTTAAAAACATGCAACTGAAAGATGCTTCGTTAAGTTTACATAGAGGTTGCAAGGCCATCAGAATTTCTCCTGCAATGTTTCCAGAAGAATTATCTGACAGACGACATCTCACCCTCTGAGAGCTGCTGTCTCTGGTCTCAAGAAAGGCTGCAAGCCAGCAAATACTTCACCAAAATCTAATGGAACTGTCAGAGGTGGTATTTTTTTTTTCTTCCTCCCTTTATTCCTTTTCCATTATCACTGATTATCTAGCTTATAAATTCAACATTCATGCTTTCTCTTTGGCCTGCCTTCTCCCTACAGAGCAATTCTAGAAAGCAGGACTGTGGCTCTAATGCACACACTATTAAGAACTGGCATTTGATGCGTCAAAAGAACGTCTTCCAACGCTCTCAGTAAAGCCCGTCCATGCCAGGTTCTCTGTGCAGAGAAAATCAGGGTTCAAGCAAGTACTTGCGGTAAAAAGTCTTTGTAAAGGTGCTTTCGGAAGTGGACCAGTTAGTGTTTCTCCTTGTGTGATGTGGTCTTTTTCATTCTTATCTGCACAGACCATAGAAAACACAACTTACGCCAACAAGCACTTCCCAGCTCACAAGTCTGTCATTTTGCTCTTTATGTTAGATTCTTCATGAGGAGAGTTTGAAATTGCAGAGTGATCAGCAAGTGTCAAGTGTCCCAGAGCACAGAGGCCCCGAGACATGCAGCTCTGTCTGATGAATAGGGATTATATTATTATGTTTCCGGTGGAATAGGGAACAGAGCAGAAGAGACAAAAGATGCCTTGCAAGTGGCAAGCTTATTGTCTTCAGCTGCTCAGAGTCTTTTTTAATAGACAAAATCATGTTAACACCAACTTTGGGGGCAGTTTGCTAACTCTATTGCTACCCAGGCCTTGAGTAAATGATAAATGGCAGTAGGCACTTCTAACTTTTCATGAAAGTGTTCTAATACCTAGAATTTTTCTCCTATGTAGGCTGAATTTCCCCTTGCTTTAAATTGTCTGTTTACTTTAATTAAGCCTTCCCCAGCTCTCCAACTTGTTGAGTTTGACAACCATTAATTTACAGAAAGCTTTTATTCTTCTCTTTTTTTCCCCCCTCTTTTTTTCTTTCCTTTAGCCCTCTCATCGTTGCCTGGCAAAGAAGCCAATGAGCAACTGACAAGCAATATACTGCTAATGCGGGCTTTTTTCCCGGAGAGGTGTCTTAATCGGTGAAAGCAGAATTTCCAAGCTGCCCCTGTGGGCTGTGTGGTGTTTCTTTTTGGCTTCTTAGCATCAGCATCTTAGATAGGGTCTGAATGACAGGGAGATGCTAGAAAATCGTCAATACTCCAGGTGGATCTTAAAAAAAAAAATAGGAAAGAAATACCTTTGGAATAAAATTGAATGACTGCTTAGTCTTCCTTCAACTTCTTCTTTACTTATTTTAAGCTACAAACTGCTATCTGTTTTTTTTTTTTGTTTGTTTGTTTGTTTTTTGTTTTCTGGTCCAGATTTTATGTATCCTGGGAAATTTTCAGTGACCACCCTTCTTCCCCTGTACAACTCAGGGTTAAGTAAGTTTCCTTGCCCCTGCTCTCTTAGTGCCGTCTATTTTCTCCATCATAGTGCTTCTTATGTCCTATTTAAGTTAATTTACCATTTAATTTAAATGGCCTAGGTCGTCAGCTCTCCAAGAAAGGAGCTGCGGCCCCACTCTGTGTCAGATCCCACCTGGCACATGGTAGCTTCTCGAGAAATAGACCCATGTGGCACGTGAACTGGAAGCAAGAGAGAGAGCTCATTGTAGTCTTGTGTTTTAAACACAAATTTGCAGGTGGCAAATTTGCCTGTGTTTTAGATCTAAACAGAGCATTTCGTAGGCAGAATAGGGGCACAGGTAGAGCAGCAGGACAGCTCCCTGAGTCTCCAGTCCATCACCCTCATAGAGAGAAGATCAGGGCCAAGATGCATATTTATGATCTCTGGATGAATGTGCCTTCTCTCCCTGCCCAAGGGAAACTCTCTGGAGAGCCTCCCCTGCACCAGACACACTGCTTGCTCTCTGCTCTGAGGGATGGAGCTGACCGGGCAAATTGCTATGCTGATGAACCATGCAGCTACCTGAGCAAATGTTCCAGAGAGATCTCCAGGGATAAACCACATTTTAGAAAAGGATTCATCCATAGCCTGGGGTGAGCCTTTTAGCCCTTAGCTAGTGGAGGATGGTGGGGTAAGGAAGATGAAAGGACTTTCACAATATCAGTTCACACTTCTTAGCAACCCAACCCCTGTCCTTGGGCTGGCAAGGAGCTAGCTAGAGTGTGTTTTTTTCACTCTTCCCAGGAAGGTATTCAAATGGAGACCTAGAGGTCTGGGTGTCACAGCACTCCTTGAAAGAGGGAAATGAAGAAGCAGAACAGAAAGCACTTAAAGGAAGGATACATTACCTTAAAATATGCAGATGGAAAGCTGACATTATTGTCAATATCAGAAGTCACCTTTCTGAGTAAACATTCACCTCTGGGCAAATGCGGGATGCACTCCTTTCCTTTACAAATGACTCAGAATGCAAATGCAGGGGAGCAGAGCTGGGGCCCAGAATTTGAGTTGTCTTCTTTCATTTCTCCATAATGAGGAACATGCAGGAGTCTGTCAAAAAGAAGGCATCAGGGGCTTGATTTGTGCCTTCTGAATAGAGGGGATTTTAGCGTTAAATCTGCCAGCTGGTTTTGTGCCCAAGTATTGCATCAGTCTCTTGTATGGTCTTGCATCCTGTGTGAAATGCAGTATTTGGACCTAATGGGCAGGATTAGCAAGAGCTAGGAAGCCATAAATGAAAGTTTCTTGTTTCTAGAGAGCAAGTTAGAGCTTTTATATGATCTGCCACAGAGCTCGGTGAATTTAAATGTATCCCTTGGGCTTTGGTAATATTTGTGTTAATGTCAAAATTGATCCCATTGTTATTGAGATGTGTGGTGTTTTCAGCCAAAGATGCACAACTCTGGTTGCCAGGGCAGGGGAATAGCTGTGCGGGACCTGGTCCTTCCAACCTTTTCCCAGAATGGAGTGAAGTTATCTACGGTGCCAGCTCCCCAGTTCTGCTCGTAGGTCTGCGTTTTTCTCCATGTCACCCATCAATGTAACTGATAGCTATTAAGGACCTACTGTGTTCCAGGCACTTTGCGTGACTCTGGGGAGGTAACAGTGAACAAGATCTGGCCTCTTCTCCCTTAGGGTTCTGGCCTAGATACCGAAGGAGTGATAAAATAAAGGCACGAGTGAAAGGATTATAACAGCACATTGACATTAGCGCTACGTGGGAATGAGAGGAAATGATGAAGTGTCACTAGGTCTGGCGGCAAGTGTACTAAACTGAGACTGAACATAAGGTCAAGCTGGCCGTGACAAGGGAGGAGGGAGAAAGAGCTTTCAAGACAAATGAATTAGTATGTGCAAAGATCCTAAACTGGGGGAGTCTGACATGTTTGAAGAATTAAATGGAAGTGAGCACGTCTAGCACAAAACAAGGAGGCAGAGAGGGCTGAGATGGAATCAGAGAGACCTCTGCAGAGAATGACCTCACAGAGCCCTGCAGCCAAGGTAAAAGGGTTATCATTTTATCCTGTGTGCAGTTAGAAACCACAGAGTGGTGTCTCTTGGTTCAATTTATATCTTTAAGGACTGTATTTTCATACCTATCAAGATGGCTGTTATAAAAATAATAATGATAATAAATGTTGGCAAGGCTGTAGAGAAGTGGAACCCTTGTGGATGGCTGAGAGGAGTGTAAAATGGGTGTAGCATTGCAGAAAACGGTGGGGCTTATTACTCAAAAAGTTAAGCATAGAATTACCATAGGATCTAGCAATTCCACTTCGGATTATATTCCCAACAGACTTGAAAGCAGAATTGAACAGATTATTTTCAGAACTGCTTTCATAGTGGACATATTCCCAAGCATTGACAGGTGGATGTAAACCTGTTGTCCATTGATAGGTGAATGGACAAGTGAAGTGTGTGCGCTCACACAGCAGAGGATTGCCCACTTAGCCTAGAGACGAAGGGAATCCAGACACGTGCCTCTAAATGATAGACTTTGAAAACATTATGCTAAGTGGAAAAAATCAGCCAAAGAGAACAAATAACTAAGACTCTGTTCGTCTGAGGTTCATAAAGGAGGATCCTTAAGGAGGTTCCTTGAGACAGAAAATAGAATGGAGGTGACTGGAGACAGGGGAGGAGAAACGGCGATGTGGAGCTACTGTTGAATGGGTATGGGAGTTTGTGGAGATGTTGCCCGGGATATGAATGTATTTAATACCATTGAATGGTGCACTCAAATATGGTTAAGATAAAATCTGTTCTACCAAAAATTTTTTTAAAAGCTCAATAAAACTAATAATTTAAAACCTCAATAAAACCTGTATTTTGTGCTTGCTAGAAAGGAGGCAAATGAACAGTAGGGAAGACACATAAGAGGTTATTGCTTTAGTCCAGTATGAAGATGGGAGTATTCTAGTTGCAGTACAGATGCAGAGAGTTTATGGATCTGAGCCATATATTAGAGGGAAAAGCTACAGGATTTATTGATGGATAACATCACAGTTCTTTATAGTTTGAACTCGGATATACTTGAAACCTTTAGACTACTCTTATGGGGTGGGTAAAGACTGGCAGAATCCCTTTGACTGGCAGATGTGTTTAAGCTTGACATCTTGGTGCATGACAAGAAGAGCTTTATTTTTAAACTCTTCAGTAGTCTTGGATGGCGCATGGGAGCTATTGCTGTTGACATGTGAATGTTTGCCTGCGCTGTCATACAGCAGTCATATGCTCTGCGTGAACACGCTTGCCTGTGATTTGCAGTGATAACTAGCATGTGGCTAGCGTTGTTCATTCTCTTCCTCATTAGTAATGCACGTCTTCTATTAGCATATGCAACTAACTACTCCCTTTCCCCTGTGCGGTGTTGACATTCATTGTAATGATTTATTATCCCAGCTAAATAACCCTCAATACGAAACAACAAACATGCCTGTGTTTGTGTTTTCCATTTGTTTTGTTTTCTCCTCCTTGCTTGCGCATAAATAGATAATTCTTTATTGTGATAATTATGTGGTATAGAAACAAGCCATTGGAAAGCCCACTAGAAAGGTTAAAAATGCGGATAAGGTTTATTTTTTAATTGAAAAGTCACCCAATTGTAATGCCATTCCGCATTACAAACTTAGAATATAAAAAATAATTAAATTATTAAGAAAGTGTGTGTCACGAGCACTCTGTATAAAATTAATTGATCTGTGAAGGGGCCCCATTTGGGCTTTACATGGAGCCTCCAAACTCCCTAGGAGCCCTATTTTGTTTGAGATTTTTCTAGGATGGCTTTTGTTTGAGTCCTTTCTAGGATGGCTGGGTCCATGAGATGACATAGTGGTCAACAGTAGTAACTGGGATGCAGAACTTGGCAGGATGAGTCCAGCAGAGCCACTGCAGCAATCTTCCAAGATTAACTGAAGCCCCCTAAACCCTGTGTCCTCTTCTGTAAAATGGGACCATCACCCACACCCATCTCATGAAGCCTTTTGCTATTAATAAGTTAATAAATGTAAAACTCCAACAACATTGCCTATTGTAGAATAAGGACTCAATAGTTTGCCTCCTTTCTATTGAAGAATTAAGTGGAGGTGAGCATGTCTAGTCCAAAACAAGGAGGCAGGGAGGGCTGAGATGGAATTAGAGAGACCCTATAGAGAATGACTGCACAGAGTCAAGGAAGTAAGGGGGTTATCATTTGATCCTGTGTGCAGCTAAAAAAAACACGGAAGGGTGTCTCTTGGTTCAGTTTATATCCTTAAAGACGGTATATTCACACCTATCGAGATGACCATTATAAAAATAATAATAAATATTGGCAAGGATGTCAAGAAGTGAAGCCCTTGTGAATGGCTGATAAATTGTAAATTGGTATAGCACTGTAGAAAACAATGGAGCTTATTCTTCAAAAAGTTAAGCATAGAATTACCATAGGGTCCGGCAATTCTATTTCAGGAGCATATTCCCAAAAGAATCAAAAGCAGGGATTTGAACAGATTTTTTGCTGACAGGCATTCATAGTGGCCGTATTCTGCTAACTTTTGTTGTTATCAGTGAAGAGCAACAAATATTCCCACAAGAAACACATGTAAAGACATTACATAAAAAGACAGAGAAATATGTACATTGAGGACATTATTTGTGTGGCTGTGTACATATAACAGTGAAATTAATGCAGAGAATACTTTACAGTTTATGGAGTGCTTGATGTCCATGATAAAGATCTGGCAGCATTTTACCCTGTAAGAGTTGTAGTAGAACTCTCGGTCCATAACTAGTTGGTGTTATTTCAAAGACATATCCTCTCCTACTCAAACCATTTTGTTTCTTATTTATCCTGCTCATTTTAAACACTGTGGCCCCTCAACATTATGTTAGGCATTAGACTCTTGTCATTGAATAATGTATCTTAACATTGGAGAAAACTGATTGCATTCTCTTTCATCCAGTTAAAAGCACCTTACCTGGCTTGCAATCACAGGTTTGTTTTTGGAAGAAAAAGAAACACTAATTTTTTGTCAAACCGCAGCTTAAAAACCTAAGCAGGTTATACTTGCTGCAGGCTTTTCCCCAATAGAAAATTATTATTGATGTTTTGAAAGTATCATATTCCATTCAAAGGTAAAAGGCTGCTTCCACTTGCCATTTTTCTAGTGATTTTTTGCTCTGCTCTGTCTACAAGTCAACACTCCTGGGCTCAATTAAAATATGTATTTAGCCACTGGATTTGCAGAGAGATGATGAAACTTGAATACTAATACCTAGACTATTGCCTATGAATACAAGGATGGTGAACATGGAGGGATAGCTTTCAAGACAGTGGTCAGTGAGTACAGGCCAACTCGGTACTGCTCGGTACTGGTATACAGTTGCATTTTGTTGGATTTTGAAGAAAGCCGGGATCCAGCTTATTAAAAATCACCATTTGATAGTGATCATGTCCACATGGGCAGTGAGACACCACTTTATGCCTTCCCAGCGCCTCACAGTCCCATTGCACCAAGGTTAGCTTTCCCTCACCTCTGCTCTTAAGACCGAACACCTAGCATCATGAGAGCACCTAATGTGTGTTGATTTTTTGTATGTGTCAAGCGTTCCCAGGGCTGGGGCTAGAGTGATAACCCCTGTATCATAGAGCTCCTTATCGAGGGACTGGTGAGGAGGCCAGGTAGTCATGGAAAGATTATCCAAGAAACTGGGCAAAGCAATGAAAGCTCAATGACTAGGAATGAGTATCTTAGGCAAGACAAATGAGGTATAGGTGATCCTGTGGCAAGAGACAGCAGGACCAGGTGAGAAACTGGGTTGTCACCTCCAGTGAGGTTCTGGTGACTACAGTGGAAAAATAAGATCTGAATTAATTCTGGGGAAGTGACAAAGACCAATCTGCCTCGGCCATATTAGTTTTGTCCTGACTTCTTAGACGAACTTTAGTATAAGAGTAGGCCTTTTTGAAATGATCTTTCCAATGTTTGGATACATTAAACTTAAAAAAGTGAAATAACCTTATTTCTCAGCTAGCAAGTACCAGATATAAGATTTTAACCATACTCTGAGCTTATAACCACCATACCCAACTTCATCTGTGAGGTGCATCCCTATCCTTTTCATGCGACTTTGCTCACAATGGCATCTTCTCGTCCATGTGGTCATCTGCCATTGGTCTCCATCCAAATGAAAACAAGCTAACTACTGGCAGACTAAGCAGGGTACAGAGATGAAATTATATACAGTCAATGCTTATCTTTAGAGCAAATTTTAAGTTTCTATACCTCAGAAGGAGGCTTAGAAATTAGGGTTTGTGGGCCTCCCGTGGTGGCACAGGCGGTTGAGCGCAGCGCTGTGAAGCTATCCGCAGCCTTTGCAGCACTGGTTCGATCCCAGCCTGCGGCAAGGATCCCACATGGCACAGCAGACCTCTCCTGTCGTACCCGCTGCTCCCTTCAACAGTGTATTCTGTCATTCTGC
The DNA here is from genome assembly GCF_964194135.1 of Talpa europaea. Lineage (NCBI taxonomy): Eukaryota > Metazoa > Chordata > Mammalia > Eulipotyphla > Talpidae > Talpa > Talpa europaea. The sequence continues at coordinate 92,048,208 of NC_140076.1, forward strand.
CTGTTCTGCTCCCTGCTCTGTCTCTGGTGAATCCTCTCACCATCCCGTGCACCTGGCCTGTACCCCAGTTCTTGTATAAATAAGTAAATAAACCTTTTTTAAAAAAGAGATTATTTATTAAAAAAGAAAAGAAATTAGGGTTTGAGTTCTGTTAGTCCCACTGAGCAGTGCTGTGGCTGAGAGAGGATCTTGTGTCACTCTTCTTAAAGGGCACCAAGTGGTGAAGTCAAAAGGAGGTGCAAGAGTTCAAAATTTATATTACAGAATGGTTTTAAGTATAAGGAATGAAAATAATCCTCTGAGTTTCAATAAAGTGAAGGAAAGAGGAGAGAAGGGGAGAAAAGCAAGGAAGAAGGTAAAAGCAAAGGGAGAAAGGGGAGGAGATAAAAGGAAACAGAGAGATGTGTTGTTACTAATCAGCTCACTACAGCCATTCTCCTTCATGTCCGTTCTCCCTCTCTCTCTCACTTCTCTCAAATTTCCTTTGAAATTAAGCACTTGATAGATTAGCCTAGCACTAAAGAAAAAGCCCTCTTTTCTGTGTGAAAGCTTAGTAATTGCTCCAGAAAGATACTTGGTGGTTCATAATATTCATATAATCAGATTAGTTCTGAGTCCTACCTCAGTGGATGATGTTAAAGTAATCCAATTTGCGCCTGTTTACCTTGCCTATGCGGGCACTTCTTCTACCCCAAACATTATAATCCTTTCTGCTGACCTCAGTGGGTGCTAGCAATAAGGTTCCCCAAGGACCTGTGGGAACAAGTCCATGGCTGGATCAGAAAGAAAAGGAGATGTCAATGTTTGAAGAAGACTAGGTTTTGTTTTTGCTTTTTTTCTTGCCTTCTTGCTAACAGTTGAAACCACTCAGAGGCTCCCCACCTAGGCTACTAAAATTTTGTTGGGCAGTTAACAGCTCAATTCATAGACAACTGCTCGTGACCAATCCGCTCTGAGCTTTGAACATATGGCTGTGTCGGATGGCTTCGCTGATTTCACCAGGGAGAGTTTTATAAGATCTCTATTTGAGGAAGCAGCCACTACACAGATGAGTGATACACTCCTGGAATTAATTATTGCTTGCCAAGTTTGAGGATTGATTCATTCTAAAGTCTGAGCCAAAAACTCATCTGGAAACTGAAATGTTTTTGATTCTCTGGATCCAGTTCCCCTTCACAGATCCTCTCACCCAGTGCCATTTGGACTTTGCTATTCATGATGGACTTTGTATTAGAGGTTGTAGTAGAATGGGGCGGGGTGGTGGGGAGGTATTCATTGCCTGTGACTGTTAATTAAGAATCAACTTACCTTGTAACTCCATGCTTCCTCTTTTCTGTAAAGATCTCTTTTCTTCCTGAAATGAAAGTGGCATTTCAGCCATCTGGCATAGGATGGCAGTCAATGGAGGAATCCAGTCACATTTTACCCACATTATTCTGCATGAATAATAAGCTCAGTCTTTATACATAAATGCATGCTCCCTGGCGGATAGGAGTAGTATCTGCTACTTCTGATCTCTCCAAAACGAATACTTCTTGAACAAATAATAAGTTTTAAGAATCCCAATAATTGATGGGATCTAATGGGCAAAAGCAGTTTACTGGTGAGAGCTGCCTTTTTTGTTCTGGAAATACACCTAAAGTTATTCTGGCTATGTGAGGTTTTCTCCTGATGTCTCACTATACCTTTTTGTTTTGTTTTGTTTTGTTTTGAGGCAGTGCAGTCTCTATTCCTTTGGGAGTTATCCTTGTGGGTATTCTCCTGGGCATAGGGGACAGGCCAACTTCTTTCCTTCTCTCTTAGGAATTGGAAGTCTGACATTTTCAGTCATTTACCAGATCTGGAGCTTTCTTTGAACAAAATACTTACCTAGTACTGAACCCATTTTCCTACAGTTCCTAATATAAAATATGCCTTATCAATATTTAGCTTCATAATAGACAAGCCAAGTTTGAGCCATGCTCACATATTAAATAAAAATCAGTAATCTAGAGCCTTCCCTGGTGGCACAGGCAGTTGAGCGCCGCACTGTGAAGCTGTCCACAGCCTCTGCAGCACAGGTTTGATCCCAGCCAGCGAGGGTCCCACATGGTGCAGCAGACCTCTCCTGTCTCGCCCATTGCTCCCCTCAGCAGTGTATTTCAGTCAGTCTGATTTTCTGTTCCCCGCTCTGTCTCTGGTGAATCCTGTCACCCCCTGCGCCTCTGGGCTGTACCCTGGTTCTTGTATAAATAAATAAATCTTTTAAAAATAAATAAATAAATAAAACTTAAAAAATTCAGTGCTCTATTTACCGGAAGAATGAATAAAACTATTCATCATTTTCTATACAGTGCACCTCTTTGAAACTGACAAGTCTTTTATTTTGGAAGTATATTTTACAGGGAAGAAGAATTCCTAAATGTGATTTAATTCTTTTCTTCCCTCCAGAGAAATAGGATTTAAAACTTTGCTCTCGTACCCTCCAGAAATGGCTCAACCAAACAGAGTCAAATATCACAGCAGTGAAAAAAGATGTCATATTGTTTCAGAGGGGAGATCTGCCTCTTGTGATAAAGAGCTTTAAATCCTCACTATTCACTGAGTATGAGCCAATCTGAGCCATGGCATATATTGAAATGATAGAATGCTTTCAAGTTTAGCATTTTGTGTGCATCCTGTGGTTGGAAATTCTGTTGGAGAAATATGGTTAGACTATTTTGACAATTTTTAACCTGCTTAAATTGGATTTTTTAAAGTGCACAAATTGATGTTCTGCCTACTTGGAGAATGTTTTAAAGATACCAAGACTTCAAAGAAAAACAGTGAGAGTAAATCAGATGCAAACATCCTTGTATCCATCCTAGCAAAATTAGTTTAGGATTTCCTAGGGCAATGCTAAATTGGAATGATGCTTCGGCATCAGGACAAGTACCACCAGCAATCATCACTTTTTTTTTTTTTAATGGGGAGATGGGGGTGTCTATGAAAAAGATATTTTCACATCTTTTAGAAATCAGTAAAGGGCATCAACTTCATAGACAGTTTCTCAAGGCAGCAATAGAGAAGTCTGGGTGTCTCTCCTGCTGTCAGGGAGAATAGTGTCCGCTTCTGCTCCATTGGAATTTGGGGTGTCAAGTGGCCTTTTAACCCTCCTTATTATTCCCTGTTTCCTAGTTGGTCATCAGATATCTTTCTTACTGCAGGGTAAATTAGGTCTTGAAAACAGCAACATGTATTAGACATGATATCAGCTCCAGAAGCTGAAAGATTTTTTTTTTTAAATGAAGCCAGAGAGATGGAGTGATCTGCTTGATAATAAAGCTTAGCTTTAATGCCAGCTCCATGCTGTTACAGCATATTACTAAACAGCAAGAAATGTGGCACAGATGTTGTGGCGGCCATATTTTACACCATCCAAAAGGTCATGTCGCTTGTTATTACATTCAGAATCAATATTAAGTGAGCGTTCCAAATTTCAGCTGTCAGTTGAATTTATTGCTGCAAACCAAAGCTGAAGGGTTCTCAACTGTGATTCAAGCAAGCTAACGAATTAACTAATATCAGGACGTGCCTTGAAGAAGCAGGTGACCCACATGCCAACAGCATAAGCTAGGTTCTTACATAGCCGTGAGACAGGGCTGCCTCAGTTGACATTCAGAAACTGCTGCCATCTTGATATTTTAAAGAGAAGAAGGAGCAGGAAGAGTTAGGAAGGGAAAAAGTTAAGAAGAAAAGAAAGTTAGAAAGAGATTCTCAAGTGGATAAGATCTGTCAATGGCAGCTTCTTGTTTCATGTTTTCATGTTTGCCTATCTGATAAGGATATCTGCACATGTCAGAGACAGCTGCACTGGTGCTGCCAGGTTTTCCCAAAGGTCCGGTAGCCTCACTTTACTCCATTGTCTTCTTTAGACAGAGAAAATGAGCCAGGTATTGATTGGGCTAAATTCTTCATCTCACCATTGGACATGTCAAATGCTACAATCAGGGAGAGTCTTTCTTAGCTGTAGCCAGCTCTAGAAAAGGAACAGTAGTCTCTAATAGATACACCCATTCAATTAATAAATTTTGTAAGTGGACACCTCCAGTTGTTTCAAAGGAATCGGAGCTCCAAAGGCGATGAGAAGAAACTATAGGAGCGATTGAATCATTGCTGCAAAGGGCCATGCAAATGCTCAGAAATGCTATCCTATGTGTTCTGGTGAACACACAGTGACTGGTGAGTGATGGAGAGGACTGTCGGCAACAGTCAGGCAGCCTGAGTCCCTACCGATCCCTATGATTCTCTCTGAAATTGTTTTTGAAACCTGTCCTCACCACTGTCTGTCCATGGCGGTCTCTCCAGTGCATCTGTTGAGCGAATGAATGGTGTCCAATTAGCACACAGTCTAGAGGATGTGCTAGGGCTTCTGCAGGGTGTGAGATCTCACAAGACCACTCATCAGGAGACATGAGCGCGTGTGGTCCCGTGACAGATGGAATCTCTCCCCTAAGTATTTCCAACTCTTGTTGGAAAATCTCCCGAGATTTTGGATGCATTAGTATGTCTCCAAATGGCTGGTAATTCAGAACTAGGTTTAACTGAAGTCCTCAGATGCTTCTTTGACAAAAGTGGTACTCACTTTTGGATATTTTCTCTTCTCCTGCCTTCTGTTACAAATTCAAGTAATGATTTTTAATTGACTTTGCTAGGAGTGTTTAGGAAAAAAAAAAACTCTAATTCTAGTAAATAAGTGCTTCAGTCAAGGACTATTCATTATTCAAGATTCAATAAACATTTTTTGAGTGCCTACTCTGGGCATATTCTCTGTTCTGTGCTCTGGGATAAAAAGATAAACAAGACACAGTCCCTATTCTCAGGGACTGGAAGGAAACAGGTGTATCAAGTAAGTGAGGATGGTCCCTGACCTGCAGTGGTTCCACTTAAGGTGATTCTACTTTACAATGCTGTAAAAGTGATAGACGTTCAGTAGAAACCTTACTTCAAATTTTGGAATTAGGTCTTTTCCTCGGCCAGCAATATGTGGGTCGGACACTCCATCATGAGTCTGTGCTACGGCTGTAAGCTGCAGCTTCCAATCAGCCATAGCATGAAATTCAATAAATTAAAGGAGAAACTATTTAACATTTTATTTTAAAATAGCCTTTGTGTTAGATGACTTTGCCCTACTGCAAACTAATGTAAGGTTCTAAGCATGTTTAAGGTAGTAGGCTATGCTAAGTTATAGTGTTCAGTAGATTAGATGTAATAAGCGCATTTTTGACTTAGGATATTTTCACCTTATGGGGTTATCGGGACATAATCCCAGTACTAAATTGAGGAAGACCTGTGTAATGCATTGTATCAATATGTAATTCAAAATCCTGTTATGATGCAGCAGGTTCATTTCTAGGAATTTATTCAAAGGAACTGCAAAATTATTTTCAAATAGATGGTAGTTGCATCATGGAGACTGGCAGTTAAGAAGACACCCGATGACTATTTATTGGGTAAATGTTATTTTGAACTATTTATAAGAGTAAACAAGGGAAATAATAACTATACCACAGAAAAGAATTTCTTATATATGACACCTACAAATTAAAAGATTTTGAAGGAATTGAAAGGTTTGTAAAGAATTTTGAAAAGCATAGGAAAGATTTTCTAAATATATTGTTTAATGAAAGCACATTGATTTTGATTTTGTGAAAACAAACACACACACACACACATACACATATCCCTCATACACAAAGACTGCATAGCCTACGTGACCAAGTGATTTACTAAAACAAAGTAAAGCAGTCATAAAAAAAAAATCAGTCTATACATATCTGAATATTTTCTAAATATTTTATTTGCACTTAAAACAGATTTATTTTTGTTTTTTAATAATCTTAAACGCACTTATCTTCAGAGACAAGGCCAACCCTCCCCTTTGAGTGTAGGGATAGTTTTTTTTTTTCCTTGCATAAACCCTCCCATTATGTACCATGAATGATTTCCTATTTCAGTTCTTTAAAACAACCGAAGGAATCAAAAGAATTGCCAAGAAGTCTGAATCCTGAATCCTTCTAGAGGTTTGCTGTTCCCCATCAATGTTTTCTAGTTGTATCCATACCTAATTTGGCAGTATTGTTTGTAGCAATTTGCATGCATTGAGTTTTTTTCAAAGCATTGAACTTAAGAAAAACACTTTGTGTTTACACTATTTTATTGGTTCATGCTATATTTAACTGAATTGTGAAATTAGATTAAAATACCACTGGCATAAATAGGTTTGGGAACAAACACAATTTGCAGGAGCAGAAGGGGGAAGGATATGTGTGCATATTTTACAGAGGGGACAGGGAAAATAGGCTAATCCAGTAAATCAGTCAAATGAAAGTCAATTACAGGAGCTCAGGTGTATGTGTTCGCAGGCAGAGAGAAGACAGTGGCTGAAAGAATAACCTCCCTGGTGCTAGTAGACTGACCTCCGAGAGGAGAAATTGGGACAGGGGTGTATTCCTTTTCTCCACTTCTGCGTTATTTGAATGCCTTTCAATGAACAAGTGTACACTTCTATAACAACATCATTCATTTAATTAATTTTTCCAGGAAAACTTAGAAGATGGCATGTCCCTCTCGCTATACTGGTTGATACAGTCAGTCTCTGAGAGGTCAGAGTTGACTCCCTCAACGATATGGTCTTGGCCTTGGGAGCCCTGGCTTTGGGCTCTGCACTTTTGCATAGGTGTAAGGTGCAGCAAGTTGCCTTTCAATCCTCTCTTGTGCCCCTCTGTATATACCAGGATATAGTATGAATGGCACCTGGCCCCCGGGGTTGTCGTGAAGATCAGATAGTGTCTCAAGATGTCAGAAATAGCTTGATGCAGAGTACACTGAAGTATTAGCGAGGTCTCGGCTTACTTTTATTTTGCTTATATCATCAAGGGGCTTAATTTCGAAAGTGTGAGTCAAAGCTTAGGTATAAATACCATGCTGAGAAAAATGCAGGTAAATGATGAAGTGAGAGCATGTGTGCCTGTCTCAATGCTGCAGGGTAGGGATTGGCAAACTGCCACTCATCAGCCAGATCTGAGCCACCACCTATTTTTGTAGACTGATAAGGTTTTCTTGGAATACAGCCATGCCACTCATTTACTTATTCTATGGCTGCTTCCACCATCCAACAGACAGCTGAGTAGTTGCAGTGGAGACCACATGGACTGCAAAGGCTGAAATATTTAGTATCTGGCTTTTTATAGAGAAAGTTTACCCACCTGTGCTGTAAGGGAGTCACCTAGGTAGTAGGTTAGAGTTAAAAAAAAAAGAAGTCTTTGTGAGCTAGAAAGCAAGGAGGTCAGCAGCTTGTCCATATCATGTGCTGAAACCATTAAGAGCAGTTTCTTAAGGTAGAATGATGCTAAGAAAAGGTCTGGCTGATCAGGGTAGACAATGTGAAACTTTTGTCCACAGTAACAAAGGTTGCTAGTGGGTTGGGCAATCGGCAACAGACCTCAATTACAGGCCATTGAGAAGGACAGGGGTCTGTATAATGAGGCTTTAAAGAAAATGATCTGATAATGGAGTGGGTGCAGGAACTGTAGCAGGTAAACCTGTAGCCAGAGAATGAATAGGTACCTTATTGGACTAATACAATTATGAGAAAATAGGGTCTCAGCAAGAGTGGCAGTGGGAGGGAATACAAAAGTAAATTTTACATAGTCCTTTAATCCTTATAAGAACTATTTCCCTTATTGTCACGGGGAAAACACTGTGGATTCTTTCCTGGCAACAAGCTCACAGTAGTATATAGTCAACAGCAGAGTTTATCAGCATTAGCAGAATAGCAGTCTTTTCTGCAAAAAGAATTTAAAAAAAATTCCAAAATGGGACATTTAATCTGCACAAAAACCTAGTTTCGGCTTGCAGCGCCTTTCTTCATAAGTCATATATACGCATATGTGTTTGCTACATGGGGTTTCTTTTGGGGGAACAGCTTAAAACCGTCTTATTCCATCAAAATCCCTTTGGCAGTGGCAGGATCTGGGTGCTTACCTTGCCAGATATTGACGTCTGATCTGACTCGCACTGAACTTAGCCCTCGGCTAATGGTGTCAACAGCGCCAATGCTTATCAGGCTGTCACCCAGAGCTTAGGGTGTCTTTTGAGTCCTCTCGTGTGGTACAGAACATCATGATGGTAATGAGGTGGAGGAAAGAAAGTCTCCATCCTAAAGGTAAAGTGAAAAGAAAAGCATCCAGCACGCATCATCTTTTAAACACCCAGCAGACCACCAGGTAGCAGCACTGCCTGCTGGCAGGGAGGGGTTTGGCACTGCATCTTTGAGGTCCTCTGCTGATTAGTAAAGCCTCCATTGACAAAAGGTCTGTAGTGACTCCAAATCAAGAGACAATCCAACAGCAGAGAGGGTATTAAAGGAAATATTCACTACCCTTGTCACTAAGAACCTTTCTAGAATTTGATGTGAGGGGAGGGAAGTGGGAGGTAAGTATGATCCTCTGTAGCCAAGACCCTACCCTCATTGTGAGACCCCAAAATGCACTTTCACGGTGTCCAAAATTCCACCAGTTCGTGTGGGCAACTATGTGGTATACTCTTAAAAAATGAGGTCATCTCACTTGGTATTGTCCACAGTGACTTTATGAGGCCCCACTCTCCCTTTGTTATCTTAGCCCCAGTAGATGAGAACAACATAAACTAGGGCAGAAGCATATGAGTAACTGAGTTTTCTTTAGAAGATGGATTTGTCAGTGGTCCTCCTTGTGTTGTGCAGTAGGTAACACACCAGAACAAATGTGACGCACACAGGATTGCAGCAGTGCTTTCTAAGCCCGGGCTTTACAAAGATCTCCTACAGTTGCTCTTCACAAATTTTGCTCTGTTCCCATCACAGACTCCCTCAAAGGCCACATCCACTAGAACTGGGGCAGCAGATAGGGGCGGGGGAGAAGGGGGGAAGGAGGGAGCGAGGGCAGACACACCGCCACCTTTATACATTGTGATGAAAGTTTGTGAGTCGCCCTTCAATGTTCCAGAGAGGCCAGGGTCAAGCTCCAGGAAGCCACAGGACAGATCTCAAATTTCTCCGATTTATAGAGACAAGGGAGATTTTTCCCAAAGCACAGACCAAGCACTAACAGCAACACTCCAGGGGAGTAGCTGCCACACACTTGGCATGAGAGACTTTGACTCACACAGTAAAAACAGCATTTGCTGTTTTCAGTCTTTCTGTCCTTTGTATTATGTCAAAGAGAAAACCTCCATTTGATAACTAGCATGTCTTCCTTCTCAAATTTGTTGACTCTTATTATTCAGGATTCTGGATTTCTGGATTTGCCTATTTGCTAAAAAAAATAAATAAATAAAAAATAAACCTGTAACCCTCATGTCAGGAACCACGGCTCTCCCAGACATCCATGGACACATACAGAGAAGCGAAAGACCTGAGTTGTCCACCGTGCACATCCCAAACACGGAGACATTCTGCTGCCTGTTTGCTTTTCAACATCTCCAACTATAAACAACTGTTCCTTCACACTCTACTTAGCCATGTTTCACATTTTGTTGTTAATTCTGCTGTTTAAAATGGCACCTGAGCGACGTGCCAAAGGGCCGTCTCATGCATCTCCGTGCAGCCAGGCTGGGCTGCGCCTTCAGAGGTGCAGTGTGTGTGATCACAGCCGGACTCAAGCCCCGGCGTTTCCATGCTATGGCCGGGTGCAAGACGGTGACTCAGCCATCGCGGTGCTGGCAGATATCTTTAAGTGAATCACACATCAGGCTGGGCTCCATGTCGATCAGTGGACAGAATCAACAGGCCAGAGTCTCACAGGCCACTAACACCGTATCTCCCTGAGGAACACAGGCTTGGTGTGCTCAGCTCCGTAATAAAACCAACAGCCACACTTAGTGAGGTTGTACTTAGGATTAGCTAGCGGTGGCCTTTTGTAAGAATTTGAACACATTTGTCTGCATGTGCTTATTTTTCCTATCTTATTTATGTTTGTTCATACCTTCAATTTATGGCATAACTAGTTTGGGGAGGTTTTCTGTGTGACAAGGTAGTGATGCAAAGTTTTCTTCTCCAATACACTTTTTTTTTTATTTATCTTTTACATCATTGTTCATTTTTGTACAATGTATGCTTTCTCCTCTCAAGTACAGTTCCCCTAAAATTCCCACCACCAAGTCACCTGTGCACCATTGCCATAGTCCCTTGTGCTCTTCCATCCCGTTTTTTTTTATTTAAATATTTTATTTTGTATAATTCCTACATCTTTTTTCATCTTTGCACAATGTATGCATATTCATTTTGGTTATATCCCCCATACAATTGCACACCCCCCCCCTTATTTTGACTCTAGTCCTTCCTTTTCCAATACACTTTTAAGAAAAAGAACTGCTTTAAAGGAAAATTAGTCAGTAAATGAGGCCATATAGTAGGAAATAGATACCCACAAGAGTAAATGAAGGAGGCAAACCCAAAAAGAAACGTGTGGCCTCCTGGAACTAGAGGCCACTTTTATTTATTCCCCACTTTCTTGCTTAGTGCAGCCTTGTGGTCTGGCTCTGTGGCTGAGAGCAGAGCCAGCAGAGTGCTGTGGCTTAGCTCCCTGGCAATGCAGAGCACATGAAAGGCATCGAGGATATAGAGTCATTTGAAAATGAAGCTACAGACCTTGACCATCTAGACAGGTTTTATGAACTTGGTGGAGTTTTTGACCTAGGTTCTTAGTTTCCTCATAATGAAGAACCAGCTTCTGAACTACCGTTCACGATACTGCTCCTTGGACTTGGCCGTGACCAAGCCAGCTGGCCAGTCCAGTCCCGGGGAGAGAAGACTCACCTCACACTCAGTGAGGCACTGAGACGGCTCCCAAGTGCAGTTTCTTTCAGGCAAGCCCTTATTCAACCTGTTTTATCGCAATCACAAGAGAAGGGAGGTTTTTGGCACTGGGAGACAAAGATGTAAAAACAAAAAAAGTACAAGGGAGCAGTCAAACTGAAATGAGAGCAATTAAAGAGACAAAAAGTCCCCTTAGCTGCCTTTTGGGTACTTTTTTGATCTTTTCACCAAGGAATTAGTAGCTTTTAATTTTCCCCACCTCAGCTTAAAATACTGCTGGCAGAAAAGAAATGAACATTACCGGAAAGCTGCTTTGGATTAAAAAGCCAATGTAGGTGAGTCCATCAAGCAGCTGTCAGATTCCATGAACACAACAGGGTCTGCTCGCCGCGCTCGAGCGGTGGCCAGGTGTATGCCGGACAACCAAAGCCCCCAGTATAGAAGCAGCGGCTTTGAGTCACCTTACTTCTCAGCACGAGGCACATGTCTCCACTTGGCTCGATATTTCTCGTGACCGTTTCAGCAATTTCTGCTTCTTCCACTTAAAAAGAGGGGGGTGTTCGCTTAATGTCTAAAGCACAGTGGAAAGGACAGTGCTTTTGAAATTGGGTGCAAGCACAGGTTCTATTCTCACCACGGAAGATGAAACATTGATTGGTTCCAACTCACAACGGGGTTTTTCTTCTTTGTTTGTTTTTTTTCCTCATTTCCCCAGGATGATTTGATCAGCACAAACCCAGTTGAGTCCAGCCAGGGTGTCCAAGAGAAAGGGTTGCTCATGTTAGCCTGGGGAAGGGGAGGCCAGGCCTGGGGCCATGCAGGGTGAGCAGGACATGTTTGTGGATGGCCGCTGGTCATTGCCAGGCAAACCCACGTGGCCCTGGCAGATTTCCCCACTGGGAATTAGAGTACAGTGTTTCATAAGGAAGGGTATCTGAACCCAGCAGGGTAAGCCTCCTCACAGCTCTAGCTCCAACAACCAGGAAATTAATGAATGTAGTTCGATGCCACAGCATTGTGTGCTTAGACAGAGAGCAAGGGTAGCCCCCTTCAACTCCAACTCCACAGCAGAGGCTGCATTCAGCCTCTCCCCCTGCACTCACCTGAGAAAGATGCTTCTGGCCTCTGGGGAGCTAGCCAGCGAGACTCCAGACTCTTTGGTGTTTCCGATGTGAGAAAAAATATCAGCTAATGTTGCAGGGTTCTTTGCCTACCATTAAACCCCTGGGTCCTGGTGTGGCATCCTACAGATCTAGCAAGTCGTTGGTCAAGTACAGTACTGTCCCTCTGGCTTATTGTGAGTACCAGTGTTTGTGAGTAGCCAGGGAGGAATTCTGGGAGTAACGAGTAACCCAATAGGTGAAGCTAACTGGCCCATGGACTGATAACGTGGTATATTTTTTTCAATCCAACTCAGATTAATTCAATAGAGAACAGTGGACAGGACCCCAGCAATGTCATAAATGCAGTAACCATGGCTAGAGTCAATAATTCAAATTCAGGCTCCAATTCTTACTAACTTTTAAATTTTGGACAAGATTAATAAATTGGTAAAGCCTCAGTTTCCTCTTCTGTAAAAGGGAATAAAGAAAGACAGTCTGAAAATTTTGAGTTTGGGGTCTTTGTTTTGATAAAGAGATAATAGGACGTGTGTGAATGTAGTTGCTTCCAAGCCTGGTCCATACAGTAAAAGTTCAGCGTTTGCTGCTACCTCTCTCCCCCACTCCATCTTCTTCCTTCTTTTCTTTTAGCTAGATCATTTGATGCAGGAACAGGCTGTTCTTTGTTTTCCCCCAGAAATCATTTAACCTTCCATTTTAGGCGAAGTTGTACACTAAGGGAATGTGAGCTTTAATTGTGATCACGAGTGCAGTCCTTGGCCAAAGGTTAGCATAATCCCTGTCTCCCGGGAGTTTATATTCCAGGTAGACTGCTCACCTGCCTTTAACCTTCTCCCACATGAGGAATTATGTGACTTCTGGGTGCCAGAGAAATAGAAAGCTATGTTTTCCTCTCAGTCTGCCAGTGAATTTAAGATTTCACACATTTGCATTTGTCATTGTAATTCTTTTGTTCCAAAAAGGGGTGAAAAGAAGGTTAAAAGGAATGTCATACATTGGAAGGAAATATCAAAATGTGTACCAGTCTCTCTTCAGAACATCACACCAAATTGAGAGTTTGTGTTATTTGGGCTTTAATTCAAGGTAGAGAATCTAAAATATCAGCGACAAATGATTTGTGACTCCTACTCGATTTATTCAACACCAAACTATTTCAATAAATCTAAGAATTCATCTATATCCTGTTAAATTAAGGTTTTTCCATTTTGAAGGAAATAGTGCCAGATTGATAAAGTCTTTTGAATTATTCTCTCTAAATATACTTAATCTTCATTAATGCAGCCCAGCATGGTATTTTGAGCCAATCTGAACTAACAGGAAAATTTTTCACATATCTAATTCTTAAAATAGACAGGAATTCTTTTTATTTTTTCTTCTACTATACAGTCTGCCAAGGCATGTGTTTGTATAGAGATTTAATGTACATGTAGAGTTTTTCTCTCCCAGTCTCCTATCCCAGCTCACCCTCATTTCTGGATATTTCATGATAGGATTTACTGTGGTTTTTCCTCATTTCTCCTGTTTATCCTCAGTGTCATGGGAAGATAAATCAACTATTAGAATGCATTTCATTTGGTGAAGTCGTTTAAGGGAGTTTCGTTCCCTTTTTTTTTTCCTCCTTGCTGATGTATCTAATGAAACAATATGCATTTCAATTCCCTGGCTCCCTGGATTCCAACCTAGAGAGTAGCTAACACACAATTGATTTCCAGCCCTGCAGGGAAAGGGGAAGCAGCAGAGAAGTCAGATGGATTGATCGCTGAGATATAGGCCCTGTGGGATGCTTCGATATCATCCACGTCCTGAATGTATGAACAGTCCTCTCATCAATAGGAAAATCCCCAGGATAGTAACTTCACAGGGTGGGAGAGAAGTTTAGTAGGCAGGTGCACACTAGCCCACGTTCATCCCTCTTCATGTGTCTCCTGCAATAATAAACTCCAGATCTCCAAACGCAGACTTAAGAAATAGGCACATCAGAGGAAGAAATGCTGAATGGTGGTGCTGAAGCACCTGAAGAGGATACTAGTCAAGGGATTGTGATGACCAGGATGTAAGGTAGTAAATGCTAAACTGCTTTTGTTCATACTTCAGCCTAACTCCTGCATCTTACTTTGTCTTATAAAGCTGTGCTGGGGGTAGAAGGGACAAAGTGACCAGACCAAAGATATTCCTGGTTCATCTTTGTCCTCAGCCTGCCATATGGGACCTGTAATGAGTCTCTTAGTTTTACAAAAGAAGAAACTTAGAAAGTGAGAAGTGAAACCCCTTGCCCAGTGTGTCACACTCAACATTTTCCAGACTTCTCACATTCTTGTCCCTGTTGCCATCACCAAATGCCACATTTAAAGTTCAACTGCTAGCTTGGAAGACCAGCCTCTGATGCCTCAGGTATCTAAGCTACAGCTACAGATTTAGACAGGATTCTCTCTCTTAAAAATGACAGCAATTGAACTTCAAACTCACTTGGATAGAAATTAAGGGGGAATCCATTGTCTTGTATAACTGAAAAGAACAGAGAAATCCTAGCAGAGGGGTGGCCACACCCAGATGTAAACTCAGCTTGTCAAGACAGTCTCTCCATTTCATGGTGCCCTCTTTTTTTCTGTGGGTCTTCCTTTCAGGAAGACTCTCCCCCACCACCTGTAATAACAAGCTAAGTCCCAGTAGGTCTTGGCTTATAGGTCTGTCCAACCAAACTGTGGCAGTTTCTCTTTCGTAATGGATATAAATAACAGAATTCTAAGGTGGTGTCTCATTAGAATAATTTAGATCATGTGCCCTTCCCTGAACCAACTGCTATGGCCAAGGTGGAGGGATACACAGATTGGCCAGGAGGTGGGGTCTCCCAGATCAATTTCCTGGCCTGGAAAGGAGGAGGAAAAACTGAGACATTGTTCTAGAAGAAGCGATGAAAGCAAGAAAGACAAAAACCATTATTTTCAATCTCTTACCTGGAAGGCTAAGCATGGGGCTTAGGTCTTTGGAGTTTGTCTCAGAATCTTCGAGCCTATCAGAAGACAATGCAATTGCCAAAGACTGTAATATAGTCTTCTACTTGTTTTCTCACGTCTTTTCTTTAACATATGTTATTAAGTGCTTATTAAATATCAGGCATTTTGCTAGGTATTTTCTCATATGTTGCTTTATTTTATTCATATCACAGTCTCACAAGATAAAGATGACTATAGCCAAGGGATCAATAAGAATCATTTGCTATTCAAGACCCTAAATTATGATTTAGGTAACAGTGAGATTCCACATTCAGGAGAGGAATTATGGGGAAGTTAATTTTATGGGGTGGGTTCCTAGGCCAAGTTCTATCCAGAGTTGGTTTTTGTGGGCCTTAAATGCTTAAGTTTTACATAATTTTTTTAAGGTATTGGTGCTTAGCCTTTTTTTCCCCCCTGAACTCACTTAGTAAGTAATTAAGTGATTTTTACTGCTCAGTATTCATGCAATTACAAATGACAGAACTTGACTTTAACCTTAAAAAAAAAAAAAGAAAGGAAATGTATTAATGTATTGACTGAGATGATAGAAAAGTCAGGAATGACTGATTCCATAGGCTCACATCTCAAACTCCCTCTGTTTCATTCTTTGATTCTATGTGGAAAAAAGATGGGTTCCTATCAGCTTCCCCTTTTCTTTGGAGAAACTTCTGTTTGGAGTCTACCTCTCCCTCCAGGCAACTCCGGATGTTCATTCTCCAGGCAATCTCAGAGAGAAAAAAATTTCTTTTTCCAGTAATTCCAATACGCACCCTGACACCAAGTCCTTATTAGATCTGCATGACTCTGCCCACATGGCACGTTCCCTTAGCCTCTGTGGCCAGAAACATACCGTGCTTAGTTGGCCCTGGTGGAGTCAGGTGTGCAGCCCTTGCAAACCACATGCTTTTCGAGTTTGGGAGAGACTGCCCCGTAGAGGAAAACTAGAGAATTGTCAGTAGAAGGTGGCAGGTGGCAAACGAATTCCACCACCTCTGTGGGAGAGCTGGAATGACAGTGCAGACTTTGTTTCAAGTGACTTGTCCTTCCGACATGTCATGTGGCCTCTTTATTGTGACTCATATGCCTTTAAAAAAAAAAAAAACTCCTTTTTTTTGGTTTGATATCTTTGTGTTGGTTCTTTGGTTTGTATTTTTTAATTAAAATAAACTTTCATTCTAGCATTATGGAAATTTCAGGTGTGCATCCTTGTAAATCAACATCTGTATATACAATGTAGTATTCTTTTTATTTCCCTGTGACATTAGTGGTGGATGGGTGCTATATGGAGTTTTCTGTGTTTCTGAAAGTGGGTGGTATGGTGATTTACTATTTACTATTTACTACCCTATTTGAGAAGACACCTGTACAGTAGACATCAACTAACAGGTTCAGACTCTGGCCACTATTGAGTAGCTTTTTGAAACTTTAATCCAGTGTTGTGCTCCAATTCTTTCCATCATAGGAATTTTGTGAGATAAATTGAAAACTATGATATATAAAAAGACCTCCCAGTGCCTACCTCTAAGGAAATGTTGCCTTTTTTTTCCCAAGTGATTTACCTCCCTACCCTAACCCTAGGTGCTTTTAAATTAAAAATTCTTTGGAATGTGTGAAGCATAGACTAATTTATAGTAAAGGCATCTATAAAAAAAAATTGTTCTAAATTTAACCTATTTCATCCAGAATAATTACAGTTGTGATGAAAATGTCTTTAGTAATCATTGAACGCAAAAAAACAAGCATCAATGAAATGCCAAAAAATATATTGAAAATAAGGGAAATATTTAGGTGTCCTGGAAGTAAAAATGGTTCATCCCAGATGGATCGCTCTTGCATTAATCTTGGACTAGTTAAGGTCATGCTAGCTATGGTGACGGAAAAACCTGGAATTCCATGAAGAAAATGTGTTTCCCACCCATTGTAGTCCATAGCCAAGGGTTCAGGGTGCCCTGTGATTATTCAGGAACCTAAACTTCTACTTTGTGATTCTGTCTTCTCTTGGATCATCAGCATCCTCTCCATCCAGCCACAGGAAAAGGACCTCTGCTTCCTAATCACTGACCATTACTTCCTTGCCCTTCCATTAATATTTGCATCGCCTAACCAGATGCAGGTGAAGCTGGGCAATAGAGGCCTAGCAGCCACTCTTCAGGGTGGAAGGGGGCACAAAACCTTTGTTTTGAGGGACTGCTGTGTCACCCTAGACCCTGCTGCAAAGTTGTGGTGTAGGATCTGTGGGCATCTCACAGCAGTGCTGTGTCTGTTACAATGCAGCCTTGCCCAGCTTAGTGCCTGGTTCTTGGGTGTTCCCTGCTTGAATATAGGAGTGAATGAAACTAATGGGCAAGTCATCAAGATAATCTCAAAAAAAAAAAAAAATCCTAGGCAAAGACTGCTCTGTTTGATGCCTTTATTTCCTTGTCCCAGCCGCTGACCTGCTGGCATGTTTTGAGATATAAGGACAATCATAACCCAAATAGCATCTGATCAGAGGATTCCTAAGCAAGAGTTATATAGTGCAAGAAGCCAAATGGTTTTAGGTTCATAGAGGACCCCTCTCCCTGAATCCTGGCCTCTCCATAAAGCTGAGTCCACCTCATGCCCTGGTTCCTGGAAGAGGATCCAGAGGTAACCCCAAGCAGGTGGAAGGAACAGATTGTAGTGTCTCTCTTCTCCAGTTTTGGCTCCAAAATATACTCATCTGTTATCTTCCAGGTTGGTTAGACATTTTGAATGGATTGTTCTTAAGGACTATATTAACATTCGCATAAACTAGTTGGGCTTAATGTCTGTGTTCCTTTTCAACTGTGTTGTTTAGTTTCTGCCTTTAATAAGCCCACTTAGTGTAGATTTCCTTTGTTTTTTGAGACCAGCTATATTCTTTGGTGAAGGCAGTTTAGAATATGCTGTCTGCAGTCAGACTGTCTTAGTCCAAAATTTGGCTGTTATTACCAGTGGAATAAAATGGAACTTTAATAATAATAGCTATTCTAGAAAGTTATTATACCTTTTAAAAGTACTAGCACAGTACTCGAAACATATATATTTAATAAATGTTAACCAGCATTATTTTTACTGTAATTATCCCAAGATTCATACTTTAAAATTTTTTAAAGGGGAACAGGAGCCTATTAGAGTTTACAGGTTAAAGAAATAACATCATGAAGTTGAGTTTCTCATCACCTGGCTTCTTCATTTAACCTCTTTCTCAGCTCTTTGAGTGTATTTTTTGTTATTAACTGACAAAATAAAAAGCAGACTTAAAAAAAAAAAAAAACGGTATGATGAAGCCAGGCCCTGGCTTTGATTCCTGCACAGAGTCTCCATTCATGTCAGTGCGATTTCTCTGCATGGATTGATGGCAGAATACAGTCTGTTTCTAAGGCTGTTTAAAGCAGGGCACAAAAGAACTCACACTGGCGGGGTCCGCAGCTGGCAGAATGGGAGAAACTAAGCTGGTGAAAGAAGCTGCTAATACAGACCAGAAAATTTTTAAGCTAAAAAAGGAACATGCCCACTGAAAGTCTGAAAGCAAAAAGTTTTATTTGGGTAAAGCAATGTTCGACTCTGCGTGATTCCTACTTAGAAAATGCATACGCCTGCCTTCTCCAACTGCCAGAGCATCATTTTTTTTTTTTTATTTCCAACACACAGGAACCAAAATAGAGAGAGGAACAATGGGCTTTCTGAGAGTCCATGCCCAAAAGCAAAACTCGAAATATAAACGCTGAAGTGCCTAGAAAAGAGTGGTTTCCTATAAAGCCCCCCCCCCAATCGCAGAGCTGCCTTTCTGCTACCTTTTCCCACAAATGTGGAAATCAATATTAGCAAGACAGATTCCAACAGAGAAAGCTGGTTGTAGGCGCAGGGGTTTCCAAGTCACTTTTCAGCATTTCTGTGTCTAACCTTTTGCTCATCAGGTCCCTGCAAAGACCTTTTTCCCACCAAAACCCTAATTGTAAGCTGTCCATTAATTGTCATCTGAAAACAGAGCTTCTCCAGCAAATGTTTCCCGTGTTCAAATGTTTCTTCATCACCAGCCAGGAAGACACTCAATGACCACATTGCTTCTACTGTTTGTAACCCAGTGAAAAATATTCCTTTACCATTCATTTTTCACTCCAGCCCTTAGGATACAACTCAAAATTTCATGGCTAGTCACATCTCCGTGAAAGGTTTCTCTTTCTTTACGTCTATGCCTTATCCATAACTGCCCACTGGGATGCATTTGGCTTGGATTGTAAACCTTAAGTGTGTAAGCAGAATCTCGGTAATAGCCCTAGCTTTTATCTAGCAAAGCACCATGTCTTTAACTAAAGCTGTTTGGTGATGTTTTATTTCACTTCTTTCTTAACATACTTTGTTTCTTCTCAGTACAGTGTATATTCCTAAAAGTATGATCTGCATATACACATGTGTGTATATATATATATATATACATGCACATGTGTATATTCTGTTGTTTGTAAGAGACTGTGTGTTTGTGTGTGTGTGTGTATATATATACACACACACGCTACATGTGGAAATATAGGTGTGTTTCACAGAATTTATAGCAAAAGTGCTTTACAAGTAGTAAATTCTCAGTAAATATGTACTGAATAAATTAACAAGGATAATGACTGCACAGCACACCAGGAAAACAATTGGGAACCCTAAGAAGAATTGATAATTCCAAAATTCTGCAATTAGGGGTCAAGAAGTGAGTTCTAGTCATTTATTTTTTATGGGAGCAAACCTATCTTGTGTGACCTACAAAGTGCTTAAGAAAATTTGGAATCAGTGGGCTACAATTACCAATGAAACATCTAGATTTCTGACTGCTTGGGAAATACCAGGTAATCTGATCTCTGGCGAGCCTCACCCCTAAGTCACACTGGTTTTGTGAGGTTCGAGGTGGAAAGCAGTCAAGAGGGCTGTAGTGTCACCTGGCCAGCCTTTAATTTATGGGACCCTCCCACGTCCTTTGGGTGTACACATTTGCAAGCCCTTCTTACACAAATCATCAGCACCCCACCCTCCCTGCAGGTTCTACTCTTATTGAATAGAACTTACAAATTTTTTGTAAGGACAAAATAGAGTTAACTGTCATGATGTCCATCATGATAACCTATAAAGACGATTCCTGTGAAACAACAGTCAGCAACTGTCCTCTGGCTTAAATGTCATTCCCTGGATGGGTACCCTGGAGATGAAGGTGTTGTGTGGTGGCATGTGTTGGAAGGACATGCTCCCTATTCCCCCGCCAGTTGCTGGCTTTGTTCCTGACACAAGTGCAAGGAGGTATAGGGACACATGCTGACCAGAAAGCTGTGTTGAGAAGAGATGGTCTGCGTGTGGCCCTAGGGGCTCACTCCAGGCTGGAAGATGACGTGTCCATCTACCTCACTGGCTCTGATAGTTCCTCAGGAGCCACAAAGACCAGTTGCCTACATCCTTAAGTTCAGGGACTTCCTTCTGTGCAAGTGTTTCACACAGTAGAACATAAGGGCTCCCTGGGAACGGTTAACCAGGGTCACGAAAATCTGCCTGGAAGTCTGCTCTGCCTTGTTTTTTTTTTTTTTTTTTTTTCCTTTCTCATAAGGTGACTCATTGTTGTCCTCAGGAGGGATTGTTCTTTTAACAGGCATCTGCATGATAATATCAGTGTCAAGGTGTGCAATGAAGAGTTCTGCTTAATGTCCATACCATCTTCAGGTATCTGCAGGCGCCTTCCCTGCTGAGGTTTTCAGCTTTCATAGAGTTGCCAAATTTGTCTCCTCCTTCTGCAAATTCTGCTGTACAGAAAGTGTGTGTGTGGGTCCTCCTTCTGCAAATTCTGCTGTACAGAAAGTGTGTGTGGTGGGGGTGGTTAAAGACCTTATTTTTCGACACATGCACACATACTCATGCACACACACACCATTGTTTGAAAGAGCCATTGTTTAATCAGCTAATTCTAGTGACTTTTAGAAATAGGCTGGGGTACAGCCTCTTTCCTTACTATTCCAGTCTCTATTGCCCTTCGTGGTACATTTAGATCATGGTCTGAAATGAGTAACTCACCTCCCTTCTGAGCCTTGGCATCCAGAACTATCAGGCTCCAGTACTACCTACTGCATGATCTTAGACAGAATACCTAAAGTCTCTGAGGCTCTGTATTTCCATCTTTATTTTTTTTAAAGATTTATTTATTTATTTATACAAGCACTGGGTACAATCAGAAGCATGGGAGGGTGAGAGAATTCACCAGAGCCAGAGTGGGAGCAGAGCAGGCAGAAGGACTGAAGTACACTGCTGAGGGGAGCAGCGGGCGGCAGGAGAGGTCTGCGCACCATGTGGGACCCTCCTCCGGTGGCTGGGGAGCAGCCGGGGATCGAACCGGTGCTGTAGAGGCTGCGGGCAGCTTTGCAAGCCAGTGCTCAACCGCTGCGCCACTGGGGAGGCCCTGTATTTCCATCTTTAAAACAGAGTTGTAAGAACTACTTCATGGGTGTGTTTTGAGCATTAAAGGAGAAAATTACTATCACCACCACCCAACCCTTATATAATTGATTATGGTAATTGCTGGATAAATATCATTTTTCAACTTGCATCTTTTTTAACCATCCTTTTAAGCAATTCTTTCCTTTATCTTTCTCTGATCAAAAACATGTGTAAATGGTTTATCTCAGCTTGTAGTTTATTCATAAGAAACACCAAAAAGTGAGCAAGCATGACCAACTAGCGTGCAAAGTCTCCTGGTACTGCAATGTGCTGTCACTTTGTTACACTTCTGTTTCACTTCTACGTTCACCTTTCTGCTTGCTTGGAGAGAAATATTAGAAAAATGTTAATAAGCCCTAAATTTGAGAAGTAAGAATAGAAAAATGATAGACAGTGAGGAATATCGCTTAGGGCTCCTCTCCCCAACAATTATTATTCCTGAATATTTAAATTCTATTTCTATCCACCTGTTTAATTGAAGAATATATTATAGGAGATGTCACCCACTAGTCCACTCAAACCCCAGATAAGATCTGAAGCTGCTTCTACAAACGTGTATCCTACAAATGCTACAAGTGGTATCTGTTTGCCAAATAAACTTGTTTGAGAAAAACAAACATTTTCTTTGTGCATGATAGATTACACATGCTTATTTCAAAATGCTTGCTCCTGCAGGTGACTCTCAAAGAAGGATAAGTTGTTTTGGCCATGGCAACCTGGGGGGATGGTCGGGAGGGAGATTTGTTTCTAGATGGGTCAAGTCATATATAATTCCATTACTGGGAAAATGGAGGGGGACGGTTTACATTTGGAATGAGTCTCCATAGCTGCATTCTTGATTACAAATGATCCACCATATTGGTTGATTTTGGGTACTGACATGGACCTATGCAAAAATGTTCATATTAAAATAAGAACAAGGTCTTCAACTCGCTCTGAGAGAAGAGAAAGAAGCAGGCAATTCTTTGCAGGAGGTTTTACCTGAAAAGGGAACTAGGAATTTTTTCCTTCACCTGGTGTTTCCAGCTCTTTGCTAGACGTCTAACACTCACTCACCTTTCAGGTGAGACCTCCCACAAGAAAGCTACCCACTTCTTTCGCTTCTCATCTTTCACAGAGCTTGCTCTTTGGTTTACAAATTTGACCCTTTTTGCATATGCCTATGTCCACATTGGTACCCAGAACACAGAAAAAAAAAAAAAAAGCTGGCAGGTAATCAGGGAGAAAATGAGTAGTGCTATTAAGGCAAAGTCAAGGTGATAGAAACTTTAAAGCAATGCCGCTGAATGCAGTGTGGTGTCCTGGATTGCATCTGGGGCAGGAAAAACTGGTGAAACATGGATTTGTTTATTTCTTGCTTTTGACAAATGTAGTATGGTTACATAAGTTGCTCTTAGGCTGGACTGGGTGAAATGTTTATAAGAACTCACTGGATTATCTTTGCAACTTTTTCCAAGCCTAAGATTATTCTAGAATAAATCCTTATCATAAAAAAATTCAAGAGTGAGGAATGTGGAGTAGGCAGTGCAATAAGCTGCAGCTAAGGCGCAGAGGCAGGTGATCCCATATTAGAAGGGCTTGAGTGCCAGACAGGAGACTCTACCCTGAATGGGAGATAATAGGTTTTTGCTTTTTGTTTTGTTAAGCAAAGCAATAATCTCAATGAAATACAATTTGTGGATGATTAATCCAATAGGAATGTGCAAGATGAACAAGCAAGCAAAAGAAATTGGGACCCGCAGACAAGTTAGGAAACTCTTTGGAAGGAGCCATCCCAGAAAGACAGTATTTCTTGCCTGTGTTTCCCCCTAATCTTCAGGGGATACGTGATGGTGGTGGGTACCGCAGCTCTACCTTCCTTGTTCCTGAGACTTCTGAGCAAATGTTAGAGAGAAGTAAACTTCAGTTCTGCAGGAGAGTGACCCAAGGAACAGGTGGTGAGGTGCTCCCTTTGTCAGAGACAAGTGAGCAAGGGAAGGTGAAAGGATGCAAAGACAGCTAAGAGTGTGGAGGCAGAAGAGCCTTGAGGGGCCTCGGAGAAAGAAACATTATCCTTTGCAAGCTAGAAGGATGTTGAAATCAGGGCATCTGTGAAGGGCTGCTGCTTCCCCCCGCAATCCCTCACTCATCTGTTCACATCTGCTCTTGCCCCTGCCCTCACGCGTTCTCCAGGAGTCAACTAGAATCGTAGCATAAGATGCTCCTCTGACACCCTTTACACCACCATTCTTTGGATAGAGATCAAATTCCTACAGGAGACTACATAGTCAGAACTCTTGTCTGCCTCCCCAACTTTATCCCCGCCCTCGTCGCTCCATGCTCTCTGCCTGCCCCCGCCCCCACCCCCATCTTTGCACACACTGCTTAGTCTCTTAGCCTCTTCTTCATCTATTCACCATGTAGCACCAGCTCAGTTAACAGTACCTAAATAATCCTTCCCACGATCTCCCCGATTCTCCCACCTAGACACTCAGCATCTCCAGCTCATTTGGCCTCTGTGTGTGTGCATGTGCTTGTGTGCCACACACACAGTTATTCCATGAGGATTTGTCTCTTCCATAAACCTGGAAGTAGCTCACACAGTAGGAATACCTACCTCTCTCCATCCATTCTCCAGAGCCTGGAAAGAACCGCCGCGGGACATGAGAGGGCCACAGCTATTGGAAGTTGCTGTTAAGAGGGGCTGTCCATGTTCAAATAAGTTTGTGGCATGTCTGGAATTCCCCTTTCTAGCTGTCTTTCAGGTCCTCCCCAAGAGTAACTTTTTTTTTCTCATACTATCAGTTGCCCACAAGAGACAACTGC
The DNA here is from genome assembly GCF_964194135.1 of Talpa europaea. Lineage (NCBI taxonomy): Eukaryota > Metazoa > Chordata > Mammalia > Eulipotyphla > Talpidae > Talpa > Talpa europaea. The sequence continues at coordinate 92,072,408 of NC_140076.1, forward strand.
CTCCAGCAGCCAAACATGAATCCACTTCCGCTTTGTCACCCACCAGAGCAAGCTAGTAGTAGTAACGTGGAAGCTGAGTGTGTGCTCACTAACCTAAGCCTCACACTCACAGCTGTGGTTTGACCATTTTGCTGTAGTGGGTATCTGGCCAGATTGACATGCAGGGATCTGTATACAGTGTGGTCAGATCTGCTGGATTTTGAGCCAGATTCAGTCCCAGGCCCTCAAGCCAGACATGTTGGTATGTGAGCGATATCACTTGAGCCCCTGGAACACTGCCCTCCTTTTTCTAATGGCATTCACCTCAAGTTGCCTTGTATTAACTAGGACCCGTTCTAAATGCCATCCCCTTTAATGAACAGAAATATTTATCCCCTTTAACTGAACAGCTCTTAGAAGCAATTAGCATTTAGGGAGTTTCTTGCTAGAAATAATGTCTGCATCAAATTACCCATTATGGACTAATTTGAAACTGGAAGATAGATGCTCATTTTCTCCTGCCACTGCACCTGCACCGCTCGTGGTGGGTGGCGCCTCCAGCGTTATCATGAGCAGCCGTATTTTTCCATTGTGTTGTGAGTGAACTTGGGGGCATTTTCTGAGGGCAGAGACCAGGTTTCCTTCAAACTGTGCTAGTTACCTGTCACTTGAGAGCTGATGACTGCATATGCTGATAATTAGTTCTCTCATTGCTTTCAAGATCACCACTTTTTGGTCACTGTCTGGGAAATGAAGCATGACGCCCTGTGTCAAAGCTGAGTACTGTGTCAGAAAAGGGAAGGTGAGGAAGCTTGGTGCTCTGCGGCGGGGAGTATCTTACCAGTTTTAGGAGGATGCTTGGGCCTCACCCACAGAATGTTTCTGACCCCACAAAAGCAGTCCGTGCTTGAATTGGGTCATTTTCGCCAATGGATAGCTCTGCAGCATTTTAATGAAAAGAAGAATAAAAGTTTAGTCAGCGGATATTCAATTCCAGGGACTATCAAAGTACTTTCAATGATCATTTACTCATGTCAACAGCCCTTGCTGATGAAAGAGTTGATGTTTAGAACGAGCCATTGTTTATTCAGCTAAAAAGTAGGAGAGGTAGGATTCGAACCCAGACAGACTGACTCCACTGTCAACTCCCACCACCAACCATCTAGATGTTAATATATAAGGGCATTTGGAGCCTGGACTGGCCACTTCCAAGCTGCATCTTCATCTCTGTCAGCCTTCCCTAACTTAAAGACTGTAAGTGGGTCATTCTTTTGAAAAGGCCCTTGTTCAGAAACAAAGAATCACTACTCCCCCCTTCTCCTCTGGCAAATCAGCCCTCTGCTGTAACAAACAGCATGGAGCAAGTGTTCTGATGTCTTAGGATCTACTCACAACGTGTGGGCTAAGAAACCAACACATTACAACTGAGTAGTAAGTAGCATGCCACCTAATTTGGCAAAAGCACCTGCAAGGGCCAGACCAGACCCAGGAGTGTACGCAGGAGCAGGTGGCACTGACTGACGTGGGGTACCCAGCAGGGAAGAGCATGAGTAAGATGGGCTCTTGGGAAGCAGTATTCCAGGAGATTGCAGACGGTGTGCTTCTGCCTAGGGCCGGCCCGCCTTCAAAGTGAAACTTCCCCTGGAAAACTAAATAAGGGAAAGAAAAGCCAAACAGAACAAATTCCCATTTAGTCAGCTTTTACTGTCCTCGGAGGCTCTGTGTTTATGCTAGATCTTAATTATGCTGCTTGTCAAAGACACACGAAACTCCACTGTGGTTGAGGGAGCTATTTTATCTTTTTATCTTTACAGTCAGAAAAGGACTTAAGTATGCTGAACCCTACCCTTGATGAACTTCAGACCGGAAATAAAAGATGACTTCTCTCTCTCCCTCCCAAAAGTCCCCACCTCTGCCACTGCCATCCATGAACATCTAATTGGGGGGTAGTGTTGGAATTTGGGGGAGAGTTGCAGAGGACTTTGGGAATGTTATGAGTAGGTAGGGCCTGGGTGACCTGAGAGGAAACCATGAGGTTCATGGGCCCTCATGCCCACCCCACCCCCATTCAATCCATGTGAGTAAATCGCAGCCCAAAACATCTGCCCTTCTGGCCTCCCTCTGCAGTGATCAGTGCCCACCAGGGTAAGAGTGGGAGTACTCCCTGGGCATACTCAAGGCAATTGGGGTGAAGGGGTGCTTGAGTTTTTATATGCACAGAAATGTACTTTTAAATGGCTTTGAGTCACTCAATAAGGAAGTTATTCCCCTTTCAAGTCTTTTAATCTTTCAGATGAAATCAAGGAGAATGTCATTGGTTTTCTGTGATCTTGCTTTCGTCTCATTGTACCTATTTTTATCTTCCTATTTATGGCAGTTGCTGCTTGTTTAACCTTTCTTGTGGTGATGTAGACCTTTTTCTTCAACGAGAGCATTTAGTTAGGAAAAACGTAGATTCACTTAAAGAACAGTTGGAAAGCAAAGGGGAGGAAGTGACAAAGCAAAGGGAGGAGGGCCCTGGGAGGACTTTGAGCAAAGCCTATTTACAAGGCCCAATGTTATGTGTTACATTTTGCTCAAATTAGCCTGTGAGCTGATATGTGATGTCTATGCAGACCTCTTCCAAGACAAGCGTGTGTTCAGGGAGTCTTGAAATCTGTGTCCTGTCCTTAACTACTGAGTGACAAGTAAGTCTGACGACACATCCAGTCTCCTAAGGGCAGGATCAAGGGGAAGATGTTTTGGGGGGTGCATTTCCATCCCTCGCCCATGGGAGATCATGGCCCGTAGAGTTTCATTAATCTACAAATCCAGTGCTTTGAGGGGTGTCTACTCACAGGAGATTTGGGCTTGGTTATTCTTCTCCAACATTCATTATCTGGGTGCCCTTTTGCCCCCAGAGATCCTGATGCATTGGGTCAGGGGTGCATTCTAAAAACTGTTCCAGATCCCAACTGAAATCTGCTTGGATATACTCTGGTCAGGTCAGCACTCAGCATGGTTGCACATTGAAAGGAGAAAATGTATGTGGCTGAACATCGGACCCATACGTCTAACATTGTAGAGAGCCAGAAACTATAACAACCAAATGCTTGTAAAAAGAAACATCACAAAATTCCACTCCATGCAGCCCCACATTACTCAGCAGCCTCTTGCTCACCCCACCCCTTTCACCTCTCTTGACCTCAGGAACTTATCTGGAAAATTGGGATGATACTCTTTACCTCTATGAGGATAGCATGCCTGGCTGGACAGTCCATCAAGGTCCCTTTTACCTGCATAATGAGTGTGTGTTTCTGTGTCCAAAATAATCCCTTAAAAACTTGCTCTTCCATGGGCCTCCCTGGTGGCACAAGGGGTTAAGACGCAACCTATGAAGCTATCCGCAGCCACGGCAGCACAAGTTCAATTCCTGGCCAGGAGGATACCCACATGGCGCAGCAGACCTCTCCTGTCTCGCCCACTGCTCCCCTCAGCAGTGTATTTCTGTCACTCTGCATGTTCTGTTCCCCACTCTGTCTCTGGTGAATCTTCTCACCCCCTGCACCTCTGGCCTGTACCCCAGTTCTTGTGTGCATAAATAAATAAATAAATCTTTTGGGGGAAAAAAAAAAACTTGCTCTTCCAGAATGCCGCTGATGTCATATAAGAATCTTTCCAGCGCCTGTTCACTGCAAGTCGAGTCATATTGTCTTTTCCCATCTGAGCAGCTCCATGCGTCCCTCAGCTAGGAGCTTGCCAGCTCTTCTTTTCACAGAACCTGACGAAGCTGTTTACTGGAGCTCGCTGAGGAAACCAGCGGGCTTTGTCATGGAACACCCAAGTCCAGAACGTGCTCTGATTCATTTCTAATCACTGACATTATCCAGGTGACTTGCTCGAGCCTGGCTTACACAGAGCTCCCTTTCAGCAGAGACATTTCCTAGCTCGCATGCTCCTGCCATACCCAAAGCCTTGTGAAAATATTTTCAACAGTTAACAAGCAGAGCCTGCAGTTATAATATGCTCATTAGGCCACATGTTCGTTTTCAAGTCTTGCAGCACACATAATCTGCTACTTGATTTCCACTGAATGTCAGTCCTGCCGGGCGGCAGCAGAGAACTGCCGGCAGCCCCAGGGGTTTTGCCAGGGCTGCTGTCTTATGTGTGTTTTCCAGGGCTGTGTGGCTATAAACTAACACACCTACCCTATTTGCGTCTCCATCACTCTCTTTCTGGGGGTCCCTTCCATCACTACAGAAGCTTACTTGATCCCCTAGGGAACAGATTCCTGCAGGACTCAAATTAATGTTAGAAGGAAGTATGACAGTTACACCCAGTAGTCCCGGTAGATGAATAAATAGGCTGATGGCTAGACTTTATTAGATCTTCCTTTGTCCTAGACCTTTCCTCTGTGTGTCTCCAAACCACTGCCTTGAAAAACAGTGCTCTAATTTCACATTATCCCTGCTCACATAAAGCCCCTGGTCAACTACATACAGTACTTCATCCTTATTTCTCTATCTTGAAATTTCTGCATCTGCATTTAGGAGAAAATATTCTCTGTCCCCAAGGTCAAAGTGTCCCAGTGCTGAGAATATTTTGGCAATTTCATATCTTGAAGTGATTCTCACTGCTGAAGTAATTTTTTACTATATTTAATTTATTGATTTAAGGTAACGTCTGTTGACATTACTATATGTGACTCAGAGGAACAGTTGTACACCTCCTCAGCTGTGCATCGTTGCACCCCTGTTTATTTCTCAGTGGCTGGCTTTAAAGGACAGTTCTCTATTCCGTAGTCAGTAAGCTTTGCCTGTAATGTCCCCAGCAGGATGTTGGGCCTCGAACATACACTATACATATAAATAATACCTATTTCATTCCTAATAGAGGAATGCCTGTCTTCTAAACAGGTAAATGCAGTGAAACAAGATGAGTGGCATGAATAGAATTATGAACAGATAAATGTGAACCTATGTTGGGTAGAGTCAGGTTTGAAATCAAGAAACAGAGAAGAGATCCAGACATTCAGGTGTTAATGAAGGCAGGTTTGAATCAAATATTGCAGGAAGTATGGGGATTGTCTCTTGAGAGATCATGAATCTGGCTGTTGTGTGAGATTCGTAGGCACGGACAGGTAGAAACAAGGCCTTGGGTACCTTGACCTAGCTTAGAAAGTTGGGTGGGACAAAGGATGAGGATACTTATGTTAGAAAGCAGAGTTGCAGGAAGCAGGAGACCCTCATTATTTAAGACTCTTGAGTCCTTAAATAAGGACTGTGGTCAAGACTGATATCTATTTAACCCATTTCTTCTGATACCTTTCTTGGCTCTTGCACAAATCACTCATGTTAATACTTTCCTTTATGGGGTTATTAGGGGCATTAAATGAGGTGAAGATATAAAGTAATTACCAGACTACTTAGAATTTTGACCATATTCATTGTATGTCCCCAGTTCCTTGAAATGTGTGGACTTCTTAGACAGGAATGAATTGAGCTTTAGACTTGAAAGGTCTATCGTCTTCCTCTGTTCATATGAGAATATTTATTGAGGGATACCCAAATATGCTCCTTACAAGCTTGAGGTAATTAAACCAGTTATTTACCAGATCGTGTACACATTGTGGGAAGTAGCTAATAATTGGCTTCTATATTGCATCTTCTAATCAATTAAATGTGTTCTTCCTGATCTCCATTGGTGTGATCAAGCATTCCTGTTAGTACAAGTGTAGATGCATTTTGGTGTAACTAATGATGTCTGAACAAGTTTCACTCACAACTGTCAACTGTCATTCTTCCACTGTAACAGTAGCAGGTATTTTCTGAGACGCCAATATTAACTTGCATGAGTCCTAGAAATAATGGTATGTTAGCCCTGTATATTCATATAAAACCAAATGAGTGCTTGCAGGAACAGCGACCAACTGCAGACATGTACCAGCGAAGCCTTAAGTACAGACGGAGCTAAATACCTGAGGTAGGAGACATTAGGTAGAGCCTCAAGCATAGACAAGAAAAGTGGCAAATCAGTAATTGCCAAAAATCACTACTTTGATTTTATCAGATTCTCTGCCTCTTCTTACACAGCGAATGTGAACTAACTATGCCCGGGTCAGATCTCTTTCATGTAGTCATCTACATGGGAAAATGGAAAAAACTACAGAATGGCCCCTTCTCCCCAGAATATCTGGTCCTGCACCTAAAATTTCACCAATCGAATATCCTCCAAGAAGGAATGTGACTCTAAGCATATTCAGTCTGTCTACCTTTGCCTTCAAGACTTTCTCTGCCCTTTTGAACAGAAAAAGAGTAGATTTTGAGAGTAGATTTTGCTCAATGGGTGATTTAAAGACTGTCCAGGCATCTTGCTGGAGTGAACCAGAAAGAAAGCGCCTTCTAGGGAGACATAAATGAACCAAAGTCAGATTCCCATTTTCCTCTTTATTTCCAAGAGCAGCTCTGCTCTCTGTGTTAATTCCAGACTATGAATCAGGAAGCAGAGCCCTGTAGGGCCCCTGGGCAACTCCCAGTTTTCTATACCAGAACACAGATCTGATACTTTAGGGTTTGTGAAAGTGATATTATTGTTTAGAATGTCACTGTTCAGGCATAAATGTGTTTGTTTTAGAAGTTAAACCTTATCCTTCCATCTTCGTTTCCTTTGTTTATTAATGTCTGTATTTTTAGGTGCGTATCTCTATGAAGGTCTGATTGACCGATCAAAAAAAAAAAAATTCACCCATTGTAAGAGTACAATTTAATGATTTTTAGTACATTGATACAGTTGTACAATCATCCCCTAAATTCAGTTTTAAAGTGTTTCCATCCTATCATAAAGTTCCTTCATGCCTGCCCAATTTATTTTTAATTAGCATACAAAGCCCCCTCCTAAATTGGCTGATAGATAATATTCTTTTTTTCCCAAAAAACCAAAGAAGCATGTTTTGTAATATCTTACTATAAAATTGTATTGAAATTTATTTTTTAGCTTCTATTATGCTATTATAATTGCTGTGGCATGAAAAGAACTCGAGGGAAGGAAGAACATTTGTCTTTTATAGCTTCTAAGCCTGGTTTGCAGAGATGCTTCATCAAACCAGGATTTGAAGATACAGAGCTTGTGGGTGGTAAGGGGAAGAAGAACTCACGTCTTAGGTCACATGTCTGCTATTGAAATTGTTAAGCCTTCAGTTCCCAGAAAATTGGGACAATAGCAGTAGTAACCTCTGCTGCTGCTGGATATATATGCTGTTATGTTTTTTTCACTGGTGGCATTACCACATTTAAGCCTCAGCCTGGGCGCTCTTCCTTTATAAAAATAAGGAAACTGAGGTAAATAAGGATGAAATGTATTTTGCAAAATCACTCTCCTGTAGGTGGCAAAGCCAGGAATCAAAACCAGGTGTGTGTATCACTCTCCTAGCCCTACCTCAAAGATGGCACTTCAGGGCCTCCCTGGTGGCGTGGGTGGTTGAGCACCGCACTGTGAGCTGTCCACAGCCTCTGCAGGTCGGGTTCGATCCCGGCCGGCTGACGAGAATCCCACATGGTGCAGCAGACCTCTCCTGTCTTGCCCGCTGCTCCCCTCAGCAGTGTATTTCGTCAGTCTGCCTGTTATGCCCCCCCACACTCTATCTCTGGTAAATCCTCTCACCCTCCTGCGCATCTGGCCTGTAACCTGGTTCTTGCATAAATAAATAAATCTTTAAAAAAAAAAAAAAAAAAAAAGATGGCACTTCGTCCCATCACTAGAGAAGTGAACCCAGATCCAGCAATTGAGGAATACCCTGGTTGTTGAAGGTCTGCTTCGGTCACTAGAAATTAAAGGCACATTGTCTTAGGGAAAGTAAACTGACACCCTTCTTAACCCAAAGAAGTTGGGGATAAAACAGGACTTGGATGAGAATTCTTATGGCTGTGGGAGATCTGAGATGTTGTCCTGTGACCTGTGTGATGTCTGAGGCTGAGGGAGAGGATGAGGCTGTGTATGGACAAGCTACAGTTTGACTCATTAGGTGACTGTATCCAGGAATGAACTTCACAGATGTGTGGTAATGGTTGGGAGGCCAACGATTTGGCAGCTTGAATAAACTTGGGAGAGGTCATTATTTTACTTCAAAGTGGAGGGCACCGAGGGGCATTGTTTGACATCCTCTCTCCCTTAGCCAATGCCTCAGTGTACCAGGTGTTGGCCACTTAACACATAAACACTGCCTTTTGTTAGATTATTTTCAGTTATGTGTTTTATCATATATTCTGGTGGTTCTTGATCTTGGCTAAGCACAACAGTCGTGGGAGATACTTAATAAAAGAATAGGTTTCTGGCCCTCGGAGAAATTTCTGACCTAGTGGTACTGAGTAAAGCCCAGATGCCTGTATTTTTATTAAGCTTTCCTGTGGTTCTGGGCGTGAACCACATTTGGGCTTGGCTGCTCTTTAAAGCCCTAATTCCTTGAGGGCATTTTGTTCCCCATATCTAGCCGAGTGGTTGGCACAGAGGAAAGTTCAGTAGCTATTTGTAGAGTAAAGGAGGAAATAGAGAAATATCATAAATTCCTTGAGGTCAGCGATGTGCCTCCTACAATGCTAGTAAGTAATGATCAATAAGGGTTTGCTGATTGGCTAACTTGCACATTTTCATTTTACTTTCCTATACCTTTTCTCAGCTCTGGGGGGAATGGTCACATGTTTGCTTAAAATCTGGTGTTCTGGAAAACCCAGTGCCTCTTTAGTGAGGTGAGGTGGTGGGTGTAGCATCCAGGAGCCAATTTTGAATAGTTTCAGGATTTCACTTACCCTGGCAAGCTAGGAGAAAACCAATTCCCACATTTTGCAAGTTTATTTTGCTGTAGTATAGTGAATAATTGTCCTGAGGGGACTAGATGGCATCAGAGAGTATTAATCTTAGATTTTCATTTCCTGTAAAATAACTTTCCACTTATTACATTCAGTGAGAATACTTTGGGTTTCAGGAAATATGCATATTTTATCACAGACAGCCATAAGTGTGCTCCCAAATGTATCTGAAACTCAGGCATTAAAAGGGCCAGGTGCAGGCGACTGAGGAAGGGAGCAGTTCCCAGACGTTGGGGGGACCCTGCAGAGGCAGGACTGATCACAGGCTCAGTGCAGTCCGCAGCACATCGTTGTCTGATTTGGGGCTCATTGATCTAGGCGCCACTCTAGAAATTTTGTTTTCAGCAGGAAAATTTTCAGCATCAAGGTGGCAGTAATAGTAATAATAATGAATGGACTAGCATGTAACAGGTCTTCTGTGACTATGTCCAGGCATTACACTAAACTCTTTCATATATCACGCTCTTCAATTGCTGTTTTATGCGAACCCAGTGAAGTCATGGAGTGTTACCAATGAGAGCTTCTCAAGTGAGAATGGGCTTCAGAATGAAAAATTTTTACCTCATGGAGGTAAAAAGTAGGTGGGGAGACTGGGTAGCTCCAGACATGTTAGATTCCAGCTGCTCAAACCACATCATAGACACAGACCCTTCTCTTTCTGTTGGCATTTTCTGTGGGGATAAATATGGCCACCAGAACTCCCTTCCTTGTCCTATATAGAACAAGTACAGTAGAAAGGAAGTGTCTGCTCCCACAGCATCATGGAAGTCTGCACGATCAAGTCTGGAAGTTTTGACATTGGCTGTGAAGTTCAGGGATCTGCACAATTACCTTCCATTTTGATAATTTGCTGGAAGGATGCATAGAACTCACTGAAAGCTGTTGTTTCCACAATGTGGCTTATTACAGTGAAATAATACAAACAAAATCAATATGAAAAAAGACCAGAAAAGTTCCAAAAGCAGAGGGACCTGTTGTGTTTCTTCAGTACAGTCACAGACAACACTAACTTACCACTCACTGTACCCAGCAACACCATTTACAACATGCAGGGAGTATCACCAACCAGGGAAGCTCTCCTGAGCCTTGACATCCAATTTTTATTAGAACTCTGTCCCAGAGACATGTTGACACCACAGGGCTGACCTTTAGGTTCTAATCCCTCTGTAGGCCAAGGTGATGCCGTGTGGACCAAAGCCCATTATTAGAAATGGGCTTTCACATTGTTAGAAAGCCCAGTGTGGCCCAAGACCCCAGGAAGACAAGACTCTTCTCAAGTAGATCTTTGAGATCAAGTCTCAGGAACCAGAGGCAAAAGCCTGACCTGCTTTTAGAGAAGGTTCATTCTTTACTGTCCAGTTCCCAACTGTTCTAACAAGAGCCCTGAGATGATAGGCCAATTATTGAACCAATTTCTTTGGCATGGGACTGAAATATACTAGTGGCTAGTCCAAAGCATAGGGCCAATCAGCTCACCCCCTCCATAAACCTAGTGGTTCTCTAGGAAAATAGAACATTGGCCAGGTTGTTTTCAGTGGCAAAAAAAGAGGATGAAAGTCTGTGTTCATTCATAAAAGACTACACAGAATAAAACACAAACCCATTTTGTTTTGATTCAAAGGAATGTCATTAGAAGTCCATGGGAAAATGTACTAAAGGTGACTTCATAAATGCAGTTTTCAAGAAGAGACCAGAGTCTCTCAAATATGACATGTATGACTTAAGAAAGAGACAAAATAATAACAAGTTGATAGAGGCTCTAGATGTAATTGTTCATGCACATTTCCCAGCAGGAATAAGTTGTCTGTCTCATTTCCCTCGAGCAACATGAAAACCTTCTGGAACAGTGGTTCCCAGACTTGTGATGCATTAGAATTATCTGGGGAGCTGTTCCATTCCTAATGGCCAGGTCACACCCCATATCAGTGAAATTAGAATGACTAGGGATGTGATCCAAGCTTCCGTATTTTTTAAATAGCCCTCGGAGATGCCAGCGTGCAGCAGTTTGGAAACGACTGTTGTAGGGTATTAAAACAGCACAGGAGCTACCTGTGCCCTAAACACCAGTTGCTAGCACAACCACATCTACCTGATTCTATGAAGCCCCCAATTGCTAGTTGGAAGAACTGCTGTTAAGAATCAGCAGGTTGTTGTGCAAAACCTAAGTCAGATTTTTGGGTTCAAACCTGGCTTTTATATTTACTAGGTATTGCATCATGAACAAGTGTCTTAGCCTCTGTAAGATTCTGTATTCTCATTAGTAATCTCCATTACATGTCTCTTCCCTGCCTTATATTACTACATTTGTGATAAGAGAGATTGAAACCTTTGGTCATTATCCCCTCGGCTTTATATTGTTTTTTTTCTTTTAATTTATATACTTTCTACATCATCATTTATTCTCCTCTCAAGTGTAATCTCCATAAAATTACCATCACCAAGATACCTGTGAACCATCACCATAGCCTCTTGTGCTCATCCCTCCCATGTTTTGATCCCTCTCTCCACCTCCCCAGCTGAGTGTCTCAGATTTATAGTTTGCTTGCTAGTTTCATCTTTTTTCTTTTCCTGATCCCTTGATTGTTTTCTATATGTTCCTCATATAAGCTAAACCATATACATTTCTTTCCTTCTGAGGTATTTCACTGAGCATAATCCCTTCCAGCAGCATTGTTGCAAACAGCATAAGTTTATCTTTTTTTTTTTTTGATTGCTGAGTAGTACTCCATTGTGTATACACCACATCTTCTTGATCCAGTCATCCATTTCTTGGCATTTGGTTGTTTTCATATTTTAGCTATTGTAAATAGTGCTGCAAAAAACATAGGAGTACACGTTTCCTTTCAAATTAATGTTTTTGTCTCCTTTGGGTAGATCCTTAGGAGTGGAATTGCTGGGTAGTATGGTAGCTTCATTTTTAGTAGTTCGAGGGTCCTACACACAACCCTTCATAGTTGTTGGACCATTTTGTATTCCCACCAGCAGTGTAAAAGAGTTGTTTTTACTCCACATCCTCCCCAGCATTTATTGTTGCCAGATTTTTTACTATGTGCCATTCTCACTGGTGTGAGGTGATATCTCATTGTTTTGATTTGAATTTCCCTGATTATAAGTGATGTTGAACACTTTTTCATATTCATGTTGATGTATTGCTTTTAATATGTCTGTGTAGGATGAAAAAGAATTGTATCCCCATCAATGATGCAAAACTTTGAAGTATTTTGGTCATTAAATATATTCATTCCTTTACATGCAGTCACTTAGCCAAGCAAGATTGTTAAGTATCTATGACATTATTCCCTCAATCCTGAGATGCACTCACATGCAAAATAACTCCCTATTATCTATGAATAAGAGGGGGAAAACCTTGGCCAATTAAACTGTGACACACCATCAGTTCCAAAAGGAATTCCTGTTTCATTAATGTTAAAATGAGCAAGGAAACATGCATCACAGTCAGTGAGGTGTGTCTCCTACAGGATACCAGGTGTTAAGATGCAGAACCGTGCGAGATACCAACTCAGTCATTAGATGCTGGACAGACCAAGATCCACTTATGGTCTCAATCCTCTGTCTCCTGAGAAGAGAGTAGGCCCTAGTTTCATTAGGAGGAAATTCTTTTCCATGCTTCTTTTAGATCATTAAATGTCACACACTGATCACTGTTTCACCTTTGAGAAATGCAGTGACCTGTTTAAATGGTCCCCATTTTAAAATCACTTTTCTTCAAACAGGGCCTGTTATAACTGGCTGTATGTCACCCCAGCCATGGAAGAGAGAGTGAAAATGGCTCTCATTATTTCAGCAGATCACATAAGCCACGGTACAGGAAGGCGGGAGGTGGGAAGTTAGAGGAATTCAGTTCGATGGTCACATGATCTTTCTTCCTCAAACCTCTCCGTTTCACTGAAGATTTTGTGTTATGATCCCAAATGGATCAAAACACAAGTTTGGGGAAAAAATTCTGAATAGAGCCCTTTGCTCGATTCTATATATATACTTACACAGATATGACCCATTTCTCTGTCCTTGCATTAAAGTCTGTTTTCCCAGAAATATGCCTGCTTTCCTATTTTTTTTTAGGTAAGTGGCTAAATACACCCCCAAGTTGGAGGCAAGATGTTTGGAGATATTTGGGGGACAGGTGAACCATCCATGATTCTGACATAGCCCTTTGAAATGCAATCTTTACATTGAGTTTGGGAAGTTATTTTTTGTGGTGTCAGAAAAAAATTTCTAAGAAAAAAGAGAGGCAAAAATAATAGCCACTTCAAGTCCAAATGAGAATCCTACTAAGAGCATCGTGGTGTGCCACGCTGGGGCCCTGGTCTAGCCGACAAAGCTTTTCTTTTGAAAGTAAGCAATTTAGAGAATGAATCTGCTCTGCTGTCTGGTAGCAGGATGGGTGCCAGAGTTAGATCTTTAAGGAAATAATCTTATTAGTCCCTCTTATTAAGGAAGCCTCTGCAGTATGTAGACTTTGAACCTGACTGATAAAAAGTAGGTCTTGTCAAACAGCTCAGAGCTCCTAGTGAAAAGGTTGAACTTTGTTGGTTTAGATCATCCAATCCAAATGCAAACATGTTTCTAAGCTTCTGTTTGCATACTCTGGGAGAAAAAAAGACTTCCTTGTTTTCCCTGACTCGGACATTAATAGCTTTCCTGGGGGGTAGCAGCTCCCAAGGAAATTACCAAATCCATGTGGGAGTGGCCCCCTCCTGGAAAGGCACAAGTTTCCTACATCTCCTAGAACTCCAAGCTTCACATCATCATTGTTTGGGTCCTTCTATTTATTTATCTCATTTTTTTTTCTTCTTCATGGGCCCTGGTCCTCCAGTTTCCCTGTCATTCCATTCTGAGCTGACCCCATCTGGAAGTTATAAAGCTGAAATTTTGACAGCTTTGTCATTTTTAGAGCTGGGAGGGTGGATGTCAAGCTTACAGGATTACTGCTCCCCAGGAATACTTCACTACATAATCAAGCAGAAGGTCAAGAGAGATAGAGAGGAGAAAAAACTTTAATTTAATCAAGAAAAGCTGACTTGTGCCATAAAAAAAAAGCCAAAAACCAACCATGTCCAACTCATGAAAGCGCTTGTTGTTGTGTCCAGATGCAACAATCAGCCCCAGCGAGGGGCCGCACTTGTCACAACAGACAACAAAAAAATCGCTATTAAAGGGAGCGCTCCTTGAAGAACTGGCTTCATTCTTTGCCTCTACCCTGCTATTAAGGGCCTTCTCAAATCAGATTAAGGAAAGGCACTGTAACACATAGCTTGATTAGAGTAATGGAAAGAGAAAAGCAAGCTCTTATCTGGCACCTGCTGCTTTTGCTCCTGAGACGCCTGGCTCCTGGGCACTGGCTGGCATGTAATGCAAGGGGACAGCAGTGCCCAAATTGAGTGAAAGTAAAGAATGAATCTTATATCCAAGGAACAGACTTGAGAAGAGCCTTCCTCCAAAGTTGGACATGATAGGTCCTGCCAAGAGGACCTGGATAAAATTCCCAGACACATAAACTGCTTCCATCCCTTTTAATTCTACAGATCCTATCTGAGACCTACTATGTGTTAAACACTAGCAAGACATCATGGTTCAGTGATGTCTTAGTTTAGTTTAGTAGGAACAAGTGAGCATATATAGATACGAGGGGGTATATGCAATGACAGGGCAATAATAATAGCTTTTTAAAAAATTACTGAGCACTTACTGACAGTCACTCTACCCAGTATCTTGCAAGAAACATGTTGTGAAGGTTAGACTGTCATGCCCTGGGGCGCAAAGGATATGGAAGTGCCCTGAATGGAGGTGCTTGGATTGGTCTTGACGTTTAGAAATTATTTCCAATGATTTAGAGGTAAGGGAACAGAACAAACCCCTTACTACTCAGGGACAACCTGATATATAAAGGCAAAAAGCCTACGATGGGCTCATCCAAGCAGTGTGGGTTTACAGCATAAAGCCAGAGAGGGGAGTCACAGAAGGAGCTGATGATCACAGACTGAACTAAAATTTGATACTTCTAGATGATGGTGCCATGGAGAATTTTTAAGTAAGGGTGATGTTCAGATTTCCATCTCAGAAAGCTCACCACCCAATGGCTCAGAATCACTGCTGTTCCTGTTGTATGGATCACAGTGCAAGTTTTCCCCATGGATCTCCCTTGAAAACCATCTGTCCCCCAAGACCCAGCACTGCCCTGGCAGAGGGGCCCAGGTGGAACGCTCTGGGATCAGGCATCCCAGCATTCTACATGTTGGCTAGAAATGGAAGGAATGAAAATTTTTTATTTTTTCATTGTGGGCTGACAGCTACCTGTAGAACCTTAATGCTTTTGTAACAAATCTAATGCCCTGAGTGTCCCTTTCTCTAAGCAGCACCCCAAGTGCCCCACAAAAGTGCCTGACTGTGGCTATGAAAAAGAGACCTTGCGGTGAATTCCTCATCGCCTTTTCCATCACTTGTGTCTGTGGACATCTGTGTCTCATGTTTTTTTTTTTTTTTTTGTGGGACCCTCGCCAGTGGCTGGGGATCGAACTGGCACCAAAGAGGCTGCAGGCAGCCTCACAACCCAGCGCTCAACCGCTGCGCCACCAGGGGAGGCCTTGTGTCTCGTGTTTACAAGTCACCTCTCTGGGCAGTGTCTAGATCAATGATGTAACTGAGGGACAAGACAAATGAGAAAGGCAGGGGCCAGAGGAGAAGCTCTATGTGTCTTTGAGAGTTTGGTGAGTTATCATCACAGGTCCCTAAGATTCTCCACTGCAGAAAAGCCAGGCCATGGGAGATAGGATAAACCACTGGGCCCCAGAACCAAAAGGTATATTTATTTCTCCCCTCCTTCACCATTTTGCTGCAAGTTAAATTTGCCTTTATGCTTTTGAGAGGCAGCTTCTGGAAATAGGCAGGCCTGCATCCAGTACTGGAAAGTGTCAAGAGTTTCCTGGTGCCCCTCACTGTGGGGCCTACATAAGCACCCCCATGCTGAGGAGGACTGTGTGTGTTCCTGTAAATGGGGATGGGGTAATGGAAGGTTGTGTAAGATGCTGAAACCTGTCCAATAATGAAAGGAAAGAGTTGAAACCTCCCAGCTTTGTGACTTGGAAGGCCTTCAGAGGCTGGAGGACTGTCATATGACAGCTCAGGGTTCAGAAAGAGCATTCACTGGAGAGTCTACCATACCAGTATACAGGCATACATGCTCGCGGGAGTGAGCTCTGGAACCACTCAGCTGTGGTGGAACAAGGATTGGTGTGTTGGAGGATCAGGCAGAACATTGTCTGTTGAAAGCTTGGAGCTTGCTTCTGAGCTTCCAAACAAGCAACATTTTCTCTCTCTCACTCTCCCTACAGTGCAATGGTAAAAAGCAAACTTCCACTGGCAATAAGGCAGGAATTGAGGCCTCCACCTCACTGGCCCAGTGTGCAGCCTGTGCAGTGGCCGTCCCAACCACCCCTCTTCATGCACCCCACCCCACGGTGTCTCAGGCCCAGGGCTCTGCCTTCCTTGGTCATCTCAGGCTAGTGGAGCCTTTATAAATCTTAACCCCATACTGGCTTTCTCAAATGGGAAGGTGATGAATTTTTAAATTCTTGAACCTGTGCTGTAATAATCTCTTCACTGTCCTGCACACTACAATGCAAGGTGGCAAAAGATGTGTTTTTTCTTACAGCTCAAGGAACGTGAAATATTGATAGGGGCTGGGAGTGTGGCTGTGGGATTGGGGTGCAGCTCCAATAAAAGTAGCCATTCTCATCCCAGTTTTTCATTTTCCACCTTTGTCTTCTGATGCTGTGGGCTGGAAGAAGGCCCAAACCCACGATACCCAAGGCTTGTTCAAAGAGAGCTCTTAAAAAGCTGTAGAGTGAAATCTGTCTAAAAAGGTCTTTATCAGTCTCCAGGGACCAATTGCTAATGTAGCTAATACATGTTTGATCTATACAGATGATTTTTCTTTTGTCCCCAAGGGAACCTCTATAAACACTGTGCATTTACATGGTACCAAGCCCAAGTAGCCTGTCGGAAAATAAATAGCATTTTAACACATTCAAGCATCAGTCACCAGGATGAAAAGTCACATGAACCACTTCTCAGTTTTTTATCTAGGCTATAGGATTCATCATAACTTCATTTTTAGAGCATTTCTTTTCCTGGTGATATTTCACATTTAGGCACTGTCTTCTGAAAAGGAAGAGGGACAAAAGCAGACTCTGCTGATTGACATGTCACTCTGTTGAGAGACATGTGGATACCATTAGTATGGTATAAAGATGTAAGTTAGCCACAGAAGATAAACAATTGAATATTTTTCTTAAGTTTTCTTATTTATTCATTGTAATGCACCAGAAATCGTATACATGTACGCCACAAAATGTGGCTATATATAGCTGCTTCTATAGATAGGTTGCACTTCTAAGCTATGATTTCATGGATATTATCAGCTAAATGATATTAAAGAATCTGAAGAAATAAGTAAAAGACTCAAGGGCTGGGTGGGATGGCAGTTGCAGCATTATCAGAGGAGGACTGGATAGGTCAAAAGTACAGAAGGTGGTGGGAAAATTTCCAACATTGAGACATGCTAATGGGGGGAATTCCCATCCTGTTAATCAATGCAGGGCCAGCTCTGCCCTCCCCCTGACCAGTGGTGTGAATGTGTGTCTGCATCCCCCTGCAGAGATGTACACCAAACTGATTCCCTCTGGCTCAATTGGATTTGAATCACAATTGCTGTTGTCTGAAGTCTTGTTTTCTTTGTGGTATTAAGCAGAAAATTGCACATTTACAGTGCAATCTAACATGTCATATCAACTCTTTTCACAATGATGATGTAGAACGGGATACTGCTGGTCACTCAGGAGACACACCTTTCAGAGAGGGAGGCCTTCAAAGGCTCTGCCCTTGATTCCCAAGGAGAGGTTTTATAACTGCCCAATGGTAGAGCTGATCCAGGATGGAAAGATAATGATAGGTGCTGGGTCCTCAGCACATGCCACCAGGCGTGGTGCTTTAAAACTAACCTTCAGGCGAGTGAGGTGAACTAGGCGCTATTATTCTCCCAAGTGTATTTATGAGGAAGCTAAAATTAGAGATATACCTAGCTAAGAGATTCAAATCCAGTTGTGTTTGGTCAAGAGGTTGGACTTTGTTCTCAGCTCAAAATAAGCTGTGAGCACTTTGGAGGAATAGCTATTCCTTCAGCTGTGGTTCAGTATACAGTGGGGATATGGAAATCTGACAGAGCTTTCTTCACAATAGTGCCCAGATGTCAACTTCCTCGATGGCAAGAGAAAATCACAAAATAAGCACACACTGACCACGACTTTTTTCTAGGAATGGCAATGGGTGGGAGGGAAGGGAGATGCTTGGTGTGAGAAGAATTGAAGAAAAAGAAAACAGCAAATCCATATAAATGAGAGGAACGTGTGTTCCGGGCTCTCTTTCCAGTTCTGTAGTGAGCAATAATGATATTAGGAAAACCCCTTATCCTCCATGATTTCTTTGTTCTCACTTATGTTATAAGGGATTTGGACTAACTGGCCCTATAAGTCTCGTTAAAACCATTTGACTCCACATCAGGATAAGTCATTTCTTTTGATTCTTACTTTGAATATAGAATAGCTCAGAAGGAGTTGGCTTGAAGGGAGGGTGGCTGCTAAAACACTGGGGAAAACTTACCGTCACTGGTGACTCACTATAAGAAAGAACAGGACCAGCACATCCTCATAAAGAATGGGTTAGCCAGGAAGGGTTAATGAGGATATCACACTGGAGCAGGGAGAGAGGTTATGATGTAGGGAACTTGAGGCCACTTTCTCCCCATCCTGAACTCTGTTTGGACTTTGTAGTAGAGGTCCCGCTGCCCTTTGACCCAACCATAACTTGGAATGCTGTAGAAATCAGTCAGGTTTTGCAGGCAGTTTCTATGAACATGCCTCTGTGCCTTCTCTCCTTAGAGTTTAACTTCAGGGAATAAGATGACTGCTTTTCTTTTGCTTCATTTAAGAGAGATGTTCAGATAAGGGTTATTTGGTTTCTCAATCTTTTCTGCCATTTTAACTTCTTAAGCTACCAATTTAAAGATAGCTTTAAACACTTGACCTGCCCTTATAGAAACAGGAAGGAGGAGCCCCCAAGCAGTTTTCATGTGTTTTTCTGGAAGCCAAAAGAGTTTGGCAGTTCTCGTGCCAACCAGGTCGTCTTGGTACATGGATCTGAGATTGAGCTTCCACATGGGAGAAATCCCTAGATTTTAAAGACCAGCAAGGTATCTCCACATTATGTGCAAAGAGAAAGTCCTGTGCTGTTGGAAGACTATACTTCCGGCTCCACATGTTGTAAAAGTACAAACAGCTCAGCCAACCCAAATTACCCTTGGAGGATGTATACCTGGAAAGGAAAGAAATGTTGAACTGAAAGCTGTTGATTTAGTCCGTACCATGGAGGGAAAAATAAGGGAAATGTTAACTTAATGAAGCAAAATCATGACTTGTATTAGAAAGCAATTAGCTGTGATCTCAGCAGTGAATAAAGCAGGACCATGTTACAACTTGATTTGGCGGGTGTGTTTCAGAGGGACTCATAATTCTTGTTTCAACTAGAGAAATAGCTTCAGTGAATGATGCAACAGACAGCATTTTTGGTCAGGTGGTTTGACAAGAAGCAAATGATGAAGTTGTTTAAAACTCTAATTGAGAAAAGGATCTTGATGTCCTTGCAGTCCAGCTATTTGCAGGGATCGAGTCACAAGGCGTGTGCACTTCCTAAGCAGTGAAATGTTATAGGACCTATTTCTTTTGAAGATTCATAATTTGGAGAGCCCATGTTTAATATAAGCAGAAGTGTGATTAGTACTTCAAAAAAATTGCATGTTCACAAACCCTGTGTTTGTTTATGTTGAAGAGAATGCAATTATCTACATTGGCTTTTTCATCAGAAAAGAGATCTTTGGACAAACTTGTATTTTCAATGATATTAATAACAGCATATGCATGTTACCATCCAATTAAAACGTGGCCTTTATAGATTTGAAGGTTGAAGTACAGTAAGTCGTCACTTGATGTCAATATGGCCTTGGAAATAGCGAATTTAAGCCAACGGACCTATAGTGAGAGCAGCTCCTTGAGTAAGTCCATTCATTCAACATCTACAGGGACTGTTATTTTCTTCATCAATGTTATAACAAAATGATGTTATCTGAGGATCTGCTATATTGCTTTTCTTGTTGAAAAGAGTTGGAAACTTTCTATCAAAACTCGCAGGTAGTAAAATAGCCTCACAAAAACTGTGGAACCTCATTTATGGAGAACCTTAAAATCACAATTTAAAGCAGTCACTGTCTGAAAAAAAAATGTAAGTTCAGCATGAAATTCAGCACTGGTCCTGCACACACATCATTAAAGCAGAGAGACCAGACTGAATCCAAACCAATTTAGTGGACAGTGAAATAAAAGTCTGGCAGAGAGTTCCACTGCTTTGTCCTTTAGCCTGTGGAGGATGGAAGGAGCATTTAACTAGAAGTGGAGTCCAGCTTGTGCTGGGGGACATGAAATTGAGGGAGTCCCTTAATCTTTCCAGCCTTCCTGTCCTCTTCCATAAGATGATGCATTTGTATTCAAGTCAAGGTACTCAACCTCTGTTCCTTGCACTTTGGGGAAAGGGTGCTGATAAGAGGGAGGAAGATTGAAGGGTGGAACTTGGACCACTTTTTCTCCCATCTCAAGTCCAGCCATCTGGTATGGGGTATCAAAATACTGAAATAGTTTAGTTTATGGTTGAATAAACAGAAATGTGTTCACCTGATTTAAAAAATGTTGGAATCCCCTTTTACAAAACATGTTGTGGTCTTCATCATAATATTTTGCATTGTTATACTCGGTTTTGTATAGATATCTCTGTCATGGGGCAGCTCACCTGAACAAGATTATTGAAGGCAAATGCTAGTGATGACTGCAGCATGTTGCACACAGATTGTTAATAATGATCTGATTGTTCGGGGAGCACTTAGAGATGGGGCTCACGCATCTGTGAGCCAGGAGGTATTAGTTTTGTGCCATTTAACTGATGACCTTGTGAAAATTCATCAGAGCTAATGTTTTTATGAGCGCACAAGTGCTGGGCACTAAGCTAAATATATTTCTCACTGAATCCTCAGAACCCCAGAAGTGACAGGTCTTGTCCTCCATAGTTTCAGTCAACACAAGGAGGCTGGAGGTTGGGGTGGGTGAATGGCTCATTCAAGGCCACAAGTTAGCAAATGACTGCCAGATCCTTAGGACTTTCCTTTGTCCATCCTAGCCACAGAGGATAGACAACAAGAGGGTCCCCAGAGGATCCTTGCCAAGTCTTAGCCTGAAAGCAACCTTTAAGGTGATTATTGCCAAGTTTATTAGCAGAATAAATGATATTCTTGAATCATCTTCCTCCCAGAGAATCATCTCTGTGCTCTCAAGTTAGTGACTTTGAGGAGCCACTTGCGGGTGAGGGCACAATTGTGCCCACATGTGAATAAGGCCTCCTCAAGGGTCAGTGTTCCACCCAAGCTTTCTGGTCAAGGGAGCCAATATACCACTGGAAATCAGCCCACAGGGCAGCTTATATCTACTTTTCCATTGATCAGATCTTTGGGTTCCTGGGTGGTTGTGTCATTGCGTGGTGTGTGTGAGTGCATGTGTGTACGCTCTATTGTGCTACATTCCATATGTCTGTTATAGAGGAAAGCTCTGCTTCTTCATGTACTGAAGCAAATCCCCCATCGCTCTGCTCTTCTGTGCATTGGAGGGTAGGTTTGTCCTCTCCAGGCTCTGTTTCACCAACCTACGCTGAGTTCTCTTTCCTTGTTTTCATCCCAGACACCAGTTCTCCACTCAAGATCTCTGAGTTGGGTGGACTAAGTCAAGGAAAGTGACAGCCACTTAAAAAATAAAACTGTTGAAACGCAGGAATATGCAGTTAAAGGAAGCTTTTGTGGAGAGGCAGGTTGCTCTTTTCTCCTTATGTTCTTGGATGAGACAAAGGACTGCCCCAAGCTGACCCCTTGTCTGGATGGACTCACTTAACTGTGAGGTTCCGCCAAAGGCTGTTGCACTAAGTGATGCCTGGGGCTTCCACACCGTGAAGTCACCTCTGCCTGCCAAGCGGGACACTCTCACTGTACATGGAGGTGGTGGGGGGGTGGGGGATTCCAGAGCCTTCCCACACTCCTGCAGAGATGCAAGTTCTTGTCACCAGCCTCCCTTGGCTGGTGCTAGCACAGTCCATTCCGCCTGCGGTGAGCACAGCCCACAATGTGTGCGGGGCTGTTGGCAAGATGGAAAATGGTGGAGTGCATCCCGGAGAACCGTTCCTTTTGCTGAAGAGGAGACTCGGGGACGGAATCATGGCTCTCCTTGGCTAGATCAGTGGTCTTCCCATCTGAGGCTGTGACTCAGATGGGCCACAGAGGAGCATTTGTTGGGTGAGCGGGATTGCTTGTCATCCACTTTGGAAGGTTACTCATGTTGCAAATGCTCCTTTCTTCCCTTAACAGCCTATTCTAAATCAATCTTCCATGAATTCATCAAAATGTTTTTTATAGCACCTCCACTCTGCTGCCTCTATCTCAGCACCCCCAAGGCAGAGAGGCCACTTGCAGGGCCCTTCCCAGACTGTTAAACCCAAACTTTCCTGGCATGTCTTCTGCCTGCTCTAGGGAAAGGCTCTTTTTCCCTCAGCTCCTCTCCCTCTGTGGCCCTATTTTGATGCTCTCTTGGCTCCTAAGGGATGAGTTGGGACATGCCTCAAAGTGCTTTTGTTTCCTCTGAAAGAGGTTGAATCTGGGAAGGGGGAGGGGGAAGGGAATAAATGTGGGAACAGTTTAATTGTATCCATGAGGATTCTTAGTAATCAGGATGCCAGTGTGTGTTTTCCAGAGCCTAGAGCTGACATAAATAATGTAGCGAACCTCACTCTGTGCAGGCTTGCTAAGGAATGCTGATGGAGAATAAGCCAAACTGGGATCTGAAGCTCCCGGCTCCCGGCACAGCCTTTAAAATCCTTTTATTGAGTAGTAGTTTTGAAACTGCAGCCAGGACCTTGGCGGGCTGTGTATGCCAGGGGAAGCCGGTAGGAGGAACTCTGGAAGAAGCTGCCTTACTTGGTTCGGGGAGAATGCGAAGCGGGTCAAGCCGCACGGCTCCCGCTAACGATTGGTTCCTTTCACTGTGTGTTCCTAACCTCAGAAGGAATAGGACAGTTCTGTCAAGGCCCTGAAAGCCGGGTAAGTGTGCAGCTGTTGCTAACGAGAGATGACTGGCCCCTCAAACTGAGCTAAAAGCATCTTGCTAGCCTTTTAGAGCCTCTTGCCTTAATGGCAAGAGCCACATGAGCTTTGTGGGACAGCTAACCCCAAATGAAGTCCTGTAACTTAAGCTCATTTCCAGGGAAAGGTGCACTGGGGAGGCACTGGGGAGAAGAACGAGGGACCACAAACACCGCAGTTCATTTGCAGGAAGGAAACAAATGTGTCCTTACTGGGGTTGTTGCAGGAGGTCTGCCAAGCCAGATATCCAATTGAAGCATCTTCCAGATTTTGATTTTAAAGTGTAACTCAAGCCTTGTCTTGGCCACAAAGGATAGAAATGAAGGAAAAGATGCAAGGGAGGAGGGGACGAGCTTAGGGGGATGGACTAGAGGGATGTGAGAAATAATTCTCTGTTGTTGTTAATGTTAAGGGACAGGATCTGGGCACTCACCAAAGGACAGTGACGCTGGGGGTTTGGAGAAGGACCTCAGGGAACATTTGTTGTTTCTTTTTCCTTTTGATTAAGGCAGTTGGGGTCTAGAAAAGAAGATTAAAGCAGGATCCGTTTAATTTATTTAGTTTGCCTCACAGTCATGAAGCTTCAGAATGGTAAGTGTCAATTATATTCCTACCTGTGTGGGTAACTAGCTGGGAGAGGGTTCTGGCTTGGAGAGGGCTGAGCAAAGATCTTCTGCTAGGGTGTTCCATGGTTTGTGCTCAGTGACAGAAGCTGGTGTGTTGACTCAGACCACATTGGCAACAAGTTCACTTGGACTGGCAGGGGCTGGTGAGACTTGCTATGTACTGGATGGTTCTCTCTACTTTTGCTGCTTTGACAAGTGTGGGACCTCATTTGGAAACCAGTTGAACCCCACTTAAGTACACAAGAAAAATGTGAAAATATTCAGATGATCCCATCATGGGACATGTACATTTTTCCCCTTTTAAGTCGCTACATAGTTGTTTTGTCTTTTCTCCATTTAAAAGGTGTCATCCAAATGTGTTTTATAAAATCATGTTTGGAAATTTTGTTTGGGGTGTGTGCCTAAGGACTCTAGAAGCTAATGAATCTGATGGAAAAGGAGAATACTTTTTTCGTGTCTGAACATCAAGCAGCATGTCTCAAACCAGGCCCAGACTTTGTCGATCTAACTGAGCAGTCATACCTGCGTACTGCTCTTGCTTCAGTAGGTGCCTTCTCACATCGGAGTTGTTCTGTCTTGTTATATTCTCTTCATGGATGAAAACACAGGAGGGAAAGTGGTGAATTTCTTTAGTCTGAGGGATCCGTCATGTAGTTTGCTGGAACACCTCTGTTCTTTGGGCGCTAACTTGCCCGTCTGTGAAATGGGTTTGGTAGTAGAAAAACCTGTCCTTCCTTTGCCTTCTGCAACCCTCTCCATTAAGGCTGTAATATTTCAAGGGGAAGCATTGCAATGGAGAATTAGCTCAGGGGTGTCTGTGTGCTGTTTCTGCAGGGTTGAGTTTAGAAATGTTTGAAGCACCCCCAAAGTATGTTGCTTGTTGTTTTTTATTTATAAGCACATTAGGGGAAAGTACATTTTAACTGCAGAGAGAAATACAATACTTCTAATAAACAAAACTCAGTTTTTATAACCTACCAAGTGACCTGAAGGAATGTGAGGAATTGATGGGAAGCTGTGGTTCTCGGGTGCAAAGTCACGACTTCATGTTTAATTTAACAAAACATTAAACATTTCATGTTTAATTTAATGAAACATTAGAGCACTAGGATTTGTCACCTTCATGACAGAATGTCAGAACTGTGGGATAGTTTCAGAATATATGTTCTTTCTGCAGAATTCACATATGATGCTGGAAATGTCTCACAGTCGAAGCCCTGCACTTTTTTCTAGGGGTCTTTTCCCCCTCTGATTAAAGAAGAAACAGCAGAAAAAGCAAGTCAGACAACAAAAACAACAACACATTAGGCATGCACTACTAGTCTAGCTAATTTTAGGGGGGCTATTAGCAAGCATTTAGGCAAATCTATTAACATTTAGCATCAGCACAAATGCAATTGCATTTCTACTTTTTGTGCTTCTGACAAAGTGAGCACAAGGCTCTTCAGGACAAGAAAAGAAGGGGCATTGGAACCATTTGTTAGGTGGTCAAGTTTTAAACCCATTAAACCCATTTGGATTGTCTTAATGAACTGTTTAAGAGGGTGGGATGAATATTCAGGAAAAAAATTAAATGTAATAGTGATTAAGATTGAGAAGAGAGAGAAGAAACCTTTTAAACTGTGTCGCTTGCCAGAATTTTATCTTCGTCTGGAAATCGTGGTAGGAGGTTGATAATGCTACTTTGCCTTTGGCTGAGGATGGAAAATTTCCCTTTCTGCATTTCAAAATGCCGAGCTACAGAAATGCCCTCCTGTACGTATCTGATGGATTGGTGGGGCTCACTTTTCATCTGATGCTTAAAATATTTAGTTCTTGTCAGTGGAAAATAAGAATCTATGTTTGAGCAATGAGGGTGATTACCAACTGATAAAACATGCACGTATCAGTGTGCACGTATATATTTTTATACACATGTACGTATACGCACACAGTTTTATAGGCACACAAGGGTCTCCTTAATTCTGCCTCCATTCGCTTGAATAATTGATCTCTTGCACCATTTCTAGAATGTCATATAAAACACAGAGATGGCCTGATGCAAGTGCAGCCTTTTCTTTGTGATGGCAGGAGAGTGACTACCTCTCCACATTATTATATACTCAGCCTGAATGTGCAGCTTCCTTGTGTGCCTTGAAGTGGCTGAGACCAGATGCTTCCAAGAGAGATGTCATATTAATGCAATTCAGAGGAGCATATGGCAAGAGAAAAATCGTTATGACAGTTACTGACCTGAAGAGCAAGTAGCTTTTTTAACCTTTAAAAAAATTGTTTTAACCCCATCCTGAGTAACAGCAAACACTTTGTTTAGTGGAATAATTTTTTAACTGTCATATAGGTTGCATTCTAGAAAGGAGGTAGAAGAGAGTGGTCTGGCCTATTTCCTTTGGTGAGTGGAGACACTTAGGAAAGCCCCCTCATGCCCCAGGTTATGGTAGAGTGGCTGGTTAGTCCCTGCTCACTCCCTGCCCTGGGACTGACTCCCAACTCCGGTTCTGTGTGTGAAGGCCTCTGCTTAACTTAGACAGACTTGCAGAGAGATTCGCTGGCTTCTCCCCCTCATGTGTGAGGGCACCTGGGGAGGATCCAGCATAGCTCACCTGGGGTGCTGTCTCTGAAAACAGAGGTGTTCTCAGCGGCCCTGCCATAATACTTAATACCTTTGTGACCCCTCTGTGACCTCTGCCCTGACCTGGGATGGCTCAGAGGTGGTCCAGCTTGATGAGGAATTCTCTTTTGAGGACAGCCTTTGTGCTGACACCTGAAATAAGCAGAGGAGATACAGGCCTTGCCTAAAGAGTGCCTATCTGTTGGGGAGGCCTACTGACAAAAATGCCAGGAAGCATGATGTTTAGAGGGACAGAGGAAGGAAGGAAAGTCTTGCCACAGCCATGGGTACCATGCGTCTCCTCAGAGAGGAGGTCAGGAAAGGCGTCCTAGAGGTTGTTGGTAAGAGCAATGACCTTGAAAGTCCCCCTGGAAGTCACAGGGAGGCTCATCCACAGCCAGGACACAGCAAACTCTTGACTGATCAGTAACTTCAGGCTGAGTCAGTGAGGCTGGTCACAGGGCATGAGGAAGACTAAGGATGGTACCAGAAGGAGCCTGCATGGTGAGCAGCTTTCCATCTCATCCACTGTGCCCCCATCCCAGATGTCTGGGGTAACCAAGCCGTGCTCAGCAGTAAATCAGATATATCAGAACAGTGCAGGGGGATGTGTGTGAGCTCCTATGCTGACAATTTCCGTGTCTAGTTCATCTTTAAAATAAGTGTGTGGGCTGCATCTGAGTGGACCAAACAATGAAGGTGAATTCGGGTGCCACCTGGAGCCCGAGGCGACTGACTGACAACCTTTGTGAACAGAGGTTGAGAAGGTTTCAAGAGTAGTTTGAAATGAACAAACTAAACAGTGAATTTAGGAAATTTTTTCCAAGATTCTCCAATTTTCAAGTACCCCTACTTAAAAATATAGTACATGGGAGTAGGAAGGTTAAATACATGTGTTTCTGTTTACATCTGGATTCAGGGTTAGATGTGTACATCAGATTTTATTTAAATGCACACATACATGCCTGTGTACACATGTGTCATGGTGAGTGTGATCAGGCTTTGTTTATACACATGTACATGCACACACATAGTCGGGGTTTGGATCCCTTCACGTTGGCAAGATTCCAGAGATGAAATCAGAAATGCAGATTGAAATGCCAGCTCTGTAGAAAAGACACGTGTGATTAGACTGTCAGGACTAACATGTACCTTGTTGCTTAGCACATGGAGTACACAGGTTTTTTATTCCTTGTTTAATTCTTTAGTTTTCTCACCAGTAATTTAATTTTTCACCCTCTCTAGTGGCTGGGCTGCTGTACCTTCTGAGAGGAGACCCTGCCAAGTCTCGTGTGTGTCTTTGAACATGCAGCTCTGAGCTCACTTGGGGTGGTGGGAGGGAGGCTGTGAGTTCTGGTCTCCTAGGCCTTGACTCCTGCTCACCTAGCCCCACCCAGGAAGGCTGCTTCCACTGTGGCCATCTCTTGGCCCTAGGTCCAGAAGAGTCTGGTGGGAAGGTCCTATATATCATCCCACAGGCACTGTGCCCTGAATTGTCAGGGGCTTCCTTGTGAGTTAAGGGCTGGCAGTAGGAAGCCTGGGATCAGGCATTGGCCATTCTGTTGCTTTTGAGTAAGTGCTGGGCGTTTAGTAATTGTCAAAGTGGCTGAGGACTGAGCTTTCAGTGCCTTAATTGACTGTCTAAAGACTGAATGGTAATACTTCTCAACACTGTGCAAAAGATGTTCATGATGCTAAAAGGAAATAAAAATTGTGGCCAAGCTATGAGCTCAAACCCCAATTCCACAAACCAGCCATGACTTGTGTACATTCCTGGGGCTTCTGGATCATGCTCACATTTACTTCCCTGTGCATCCACTCCCCCCGCACCCCAGTGCGTGGGTTCTCACATCCTGTGCCTGTACCTGTCTATTCCATGCTGACCCAGCGTGGGACTCAGCACTTTCCCCTGGTACATGCAAAGCACAAATCATCAGCTAGCAAACAAAATTGTCCACCAGACCTATGTGCAGAGTGAAATTTGGGGGAAAGGAAGAGTTTCCTATAGCAACAACAAAAAAATCTTTAAATGAAATACACAATACACCCCTTCTTCAACCCTCCTTGTAGCTGAGGGAAGCAAAGTCAGTAAAGATCTGTCCACTTGGGGCTCTGTCTCCCCACCAAGTTCACAGCTGTATCTCTCCCTTTCTGGCTGTCCAGATACTCAAGTGTTCCTCCCTCTATTTATGTGGAGCAATTCAGCCACTCCATCCTGTCTCCAAAGCCAGCGACTTTGTCAGCACTGAGGTGGAGACAAGCCAGTCTCTTCTAGGCTGAGCTTGTCTGCTTTCCCTGGCAGTCTTGGCCAGAGGAAGACAATAGTGCAGAGGCTGACCACCCCACAGAAATAGGAATAATACCATTTCCCATCACCAAACTCAAGCCACCAAGAAGCAAAAAGTTTTGGTCTTGTTTCGATGAGTTGTTCTGATGCCTGATGCTACATTCCATATTTCATTGTGGTTTTTCATTCATTTGAGTTCCTTCCCACTGGGATGGTTGCTTGATTGACTGATGGAAGGATTGTAGAGGCAGTGTGGTCCGAGGGCAGGAGCACAGCCACTCATTAGCTGTGTGACTGAGTGAGTTGCTTAAGTTCCCTGAGCTCCAGGAAAATGATAGTGTTGGCACTTCCTGAGAGGCTTGTCAGGTGATTCAGTGAGAATATGCTTGCAAGACTCTTGTGCAGGACCTGTCACATGCCAGCTTTATTTCCTTGGCCTGTACTCACTTCATCCTTTCATTTTGATCCAAATTTCATGATAGGATTTTTCTTCAATTTCCAAAGTAATCGCAGTTTAATTGGGGAGCGTGCAAGGGTTCTGACATAGGCTAGTTACTCCTCCACCACATGGAAATGAGCAAGCAGTTACTGACCTTTCTTGGTCTTTAAGACAGAATCAGGCAGGCCACTGCTTCCTCCAGGCAGGCTTCTGGATTGAAGCCTCCATAGGCACCTTCCTCACTGCTATTTTCACTAATAAACTCAAGGTGCTTCAAAATAGCTAGCATCAGCACAACCT
Source organism: Talpa europaea (assembly GCF_964194135.1). NCBI lineage: Eukaryota > Metazoa > Chordata > Mammalia > Eulipotyphla > Talpidae > Talpa > Talpa europaea. Next base: position 92,101,786 of record NC_140076.1, read on the forward strand.
TTTTTATCCCCAAGTGGAACATTCCAAGCAACACAGACACTCAGAATTATCTCAGTCATCTTCAATGGAATACAATCCAATTGTTCCTTCTTGGTTTGAGTCCTCAGAGGGTGGGGGTGGTGGGGGAGGGGAGATATGGTGGTGAGGAAGGAACAATTATTGTAAGTAAATTTTAATCAACAGTTTCAATAACAATATTGAATTAAAAAGTTACTAGCTACTAGTTAGAGCTTGGCTTAGCTGGTACACCAGCAAATCAGTCATTCTGTGGTGATTAACATCTATTCAGAACAGAGATTGTATTATGGTACTAAATTATCATAGGAATTAATGCAGTCTTTTTAAAGGGCTTAAAATATGTTAATAAATACAGTATTCCAACACCTGCAGCTCAAGGAACCAAAGTCATTAAAGATGGATATAATTATATTTATTATTGCAAGATGGGGGGGCAGTTTAATGAGCGTGAATGAAACAGGGGGTCTTTATTTAAAACTTCACACCTAAAGAAACTGTTCCCTTTGAGAAGGTATTACTTAGAATCACTGAATGAGAGGACTACACAAAAAAGTAAATTAGAGACAATCATTTTTCTAACATGTAGGCAGTGAACATCAGAGGTCCACTGGGACATTTCAGGAATCTGTTCTTCCCATTGAGCTCAACTGGGGACTCAGCTACACCCACTATACCAGCTACTTCCTTAGCTTCAGTTTCAACCAACTTCCCTCTCATGTTTCACCCAAGAACCATCCCATCCTTGCAGTTTCTCAAACATACCATGCTCTTTTCCCACCTCAGGGCCTTAGCACGTGCTTTTTTTAGCCTCTACCTAATATTTATTTTGCAACTTTTCACTAGCACATTGCCAGGCTTTGTCCTAAGCAGATTTTAAGTATTACCTAATTTAATCCTGATGGACAAGTTCCCTTTATCATTCCCACTTCACAGAGGAGGAAATGATTCAGAGAATCAAGTACTTTGCCCTAGTCTGGCTGGCATGAGGTCGCCCTTCCCCACAAAGTTCTGCCTCTTTGTAGGGTCACCTACAAAGTCCCATTTATCTCTACCTGCTCCCCATTTATCTCTCCCAGGATTCAGTTTATTCTTTGCAGTATACATTAGTACAATTTAAAATGATAAGTGATTAAAAAATAGGGCATGTGTATTTTTGACTGTCATTTCCCTTCTCTGGAATTACTATCATGTTCATGAAGACAGCAGTTGGGTTTTTTGTTTGTTTGTTTTAATAGAGCTGCATCCCCAGCCCTATTAAAGTAACTGACATTTAATAAATGCTAAATAAATATTTGCTTAATGGGTCCTTGGATTCAAATGTTCACCATTTGCTGCCTGTAATAAGTGATACTTAGGATATATTTCATCTATGTGTCTATCCAGAGAGATGGATAATATATAAAAATATATATACGTGTGTGACATAGATATTTCAAATTTTTAAAAAGAGTATAATTTTCTTGTGATTATTTTATCAGTTGATACACAGTTGAAAAGAAAGACAATCTACTATAACCATTTGTATGTTAAACCTGGGTCCTCATTCATAGAAGGATAGGAATTAATCATCAGGGTGTAAGTCCTCTTAGGCAGGTCAGGAATCAGAGACCCTGCTCAGTGAAGCCACCACTCAAGGCAAAGAGCTGGTTAAAGCAGGGTTTAAGAACAAACCCAAGTGCCTTTGGCTTCTGGTCCAGTGCTGTTCATTGTCAGCCTTGCCTTCAGTCACCAAAGCTGAGAGCATCAAGAAAGGCCTCAGAAACAGAAGAGCTTTTCCAGACTGACTTATGCTGCTGCTAAGAATGTTGTGCTTGGCAGGTCAGAAGCCGAAGATGGAAGCGCTCTTATTTTCTTAAATCTTGGGGGTGTCTGAGGTGAAAATTAACTGTCTGCCTCTCCTCGTGGTGGAATGCATTTGAAATGCTATTTCCTGTTATGAGGTGGAAGAAGAAAAATAAACAAACACTCATCGTGTGGAATTAAAAATGGAGGTCCCCGAGGTACACCCCAGCCTGTACTGAGATGCCGGCTGTGGAGAAATCAGAGCCTCTTTGTCCTGGATGCAAGACGCATCCTGGCTACTGCCACCTCCACCACTATGATTCTCTGCCACTGACGAGCCACAGGCCACACTGAGCATAGCATCTGATTCAAGTTGAGGACTGTCTGCCCAGAGAAAAGGGATATATACAAATACTTACCACTGTGAAGATTATTTCAGGGAGCCTTAGACACCCTTTAGTCCAGTTCATGGATCTTTAGAGACCATTGCTTCTGACTTACAAAGCCCTGATAGCACATAGCACTTAATGATATTAGCTAATTGTAACAGCTAATATTTATTAAGATCTTATGTGTCAGATACCTGGCTAAGTTTATAGACATATAATTTTTTAATTTATGTTCATGCATATAAATATATGCATTTTTTCCACTCCATTGTGACACCTTATTCCTCAGGTCCCACAATGGTTCTCATTGTATAGATGTGGAAACTGAAGTTCAGAAAAGATAAAGAAACCTGTGTTGGAGGCTAGATTAGAACCCAGGTGACCCATGCATGAGTCATACAAAGGTAGGCATAGAACATTTGCTTGAAGTTGGCCTTCACCAGCTTGTAAGTAATATGGGAAGCTCCATGGCTAAGCAGAAGGCCAGCGAGGCTCTCAGGAGCTAGAGACTCCACTCCTGGCCTCTTAGTTCCTCAGAGAGAAGCAATTAGAATGGTTGCAGGTTCTTGCCTCTTCCCAAGAACTGCCCTCTGTCCCTCTACATTGAGGGATGGGAATTCCAAGGGACCTGACCTCCTCAACTCACCAGGCTAGAGCTAGTGGATCTTGTGGTTTTATCATCTCCCAGACTCAGATTGCTTTCAGTTTGAGTCTGTCTGTTGTCAGATGGGCAGATGGGTCCTGTCTGTATGTGAGACCCTCTTAGGAATATTCAAAACCAACTGGATTGTCAACATACGTTGTAAGAGGCGATTAGTGTGAGGTATGCTCAATTACATCTTGTTGCCCCCAAGAGAACAAACAGTGAACCCATCAGACATTGCTTGCAGGGGTTCCTATGCCTCTTTTCTTTCTCAGCATTTTTGAAAGGAAACAGAAGTCATTTTCTTTTAGGCATGGGTCTGATCTGTCAGGCTAGAGCTAATAACTTGAATGGATTTATATACTTCTTAATGTTTCTTTTTCATTTTTTGGGTCGTCTTTAGCCATTTTATCTCTTAATGAATTTCCAGAACACCTGCTGTGCTCTAGACCCCTGATGGTCAATGAGAATTAAGAAATGGATCAGATACATTCCCAGTTTCAAGGAGTTTACAGTCGGACAGGAGAACAGGATGGGTGTAACCAAATCAGTGTCCCATGTAGCATGGGACAGAGTGTGCCAGCAATGGAGACGGTGGTCAGTACGTGGCTGCAAGTGTATGATTGACTACAAGGACTGAAGATAGAGAAGTAGCTAAGAGAACTCTGTTCCCTAGGACAAAGTTTCTCAGACTTAAATGGGTGTCAGAATCCCCCAAGGGACTACTTAAAATACAAACTGAAAGGCCTTAGTTCAAATCTCTAATGTAGCTCTCTGGGGTAAGGCCTCAGATTTGCATCTCGAATGGGTTCTCAGACAATTGGTGCTGCTACTGGCCCAGGGAGCACTTCAGGAACCACCATTCAAGTCATCTCATAGGAAAGAGTGCAGAAAATACTCATTGCCATTTCTAGGTTTTTTTTTCCCCCCTTTAATTTGAAAATGCTTCACTTCACCCTTTCTCTGTCTTGCTCTGTTATGGGTTTTGCTATGAAAGTGTATGTCTTGGCTCTCCTTTGAAAGTGTAAGTCTGTGTAGTGTCCTGTAAGTTTTTCTTTTTTGAAGGACTTCACTGTGACCTCTTATTCTGTATAGTTGATTGTCCCCTCACGTGAATTATGGGTGTATAAATCCTGGCGGATATGATTCTGCAGGGATGGGCTTGTCCTGAAGATGAGCCTGTGGTCAGCACTGCTTCCCACAGAGGCAGCAGGCCTGGGTAGGGACGATTCACAGCAAATGTTGTGGGATCTCAGATCCCCCCTGAAATCTCAGTCTGTCTCAACCCTCCTTTATCTTTCTGGAAGAGAGAGAGAGGTCGGGGTAGTTATGGAGGGCACTCAGAAAAGTCTAGAACACTGGCAGTACTCTCACCTTCTCATTAGCAGTCACATTTTTGGCCAAATGCGATGGAACATATGAACTCAAGCCAGAAAACCACACCAAATCCCTACATGTATGAGTTTCTCTCATTTCCTTTATTCTTTTGGTCCATTTTGCCTAGGAAGTAAGAACCTGCTGGACAGAAGGATCATCATTTGTTGGTCCTTTTGCAGCAATTTTCCCATCAGTTCTTGCAGCTCTAAATGCTTTTAAGCATCTGTCAGTATCCTATAATAGCCTTAATGGGAGGGGAACGCAACAACAGCAGCTACTGCTACTGGCTGCATAAGAATGAACTGAGCGGCCTGCTCCTTCCTGGACCATAGCGAAAGTGATGGTTCTGTCCATATGTGGGTTTCCACATGCAGCTGTGCAGTTATTGTTTGCACTTAGGCCTTAAGTTGTCTGTAATTTTATGTGTGTAGGAATGATGCCAACTGAGAGAATGGACCCCAAAAAATATATATTTAGCATTTCGGAGATGAGACAAGTCAATAAACAGCTTGATTACTAATTCATTCAGGAACAAAAATAATGGCTTTCTAAACTGAAACGACCAAATCCAATAACTAACTGTTTGTCAGGGCAGTAATAATGGTATTTGTATCTCTTTTAATTGGCTTTAACCTTTCCCTTCATGTGTGCAGTATTAAAAAATTAAAGAGGAAAGTATTTAGAGGCATAGATTTACGGCACTGCGTGGATTACATGCTTTTAATGAGGTCAGGACAATAAACCATCTGAGCAGAGCCTGCTGCCCAATGATGAATGACTCCCTCTTGCAACAGACAGACTGCAGCAAGGGTGGGCACCCACGCACATTCCATGCTCATGCAGGTAGACCAGACAAGGCTCAGCTTAGCTGTTCCGGATTTGGTTTTAAGGACTGTCAAGAATTTTTTTAAAAAACAGAGCTGAGTGAACTATGTGGAAAAATGCAGTGTTGTTGTAAGATGCTGATTTGAGTATGTCTGCATTCGAGTATGAAGACAAGAATAGATGATGGATAGGAAGGGAGCTGAGGAGGGATGAAAGAAGAGAGGGAAGGGAGAAAGGAGGAGAGAAATACAGTTAATTTGGGAGAAGCAGAAAGTGGTATGTTTGGGCCTCCCCTGGTGGCACAGCGGTTGAGCGCTGGGCTGTGAAGCTGCCCGCAGCCTCTGCAGTGCCGGTTCGATCCCCGGCCACCGGGCGAGGGGCCCACATGGCATGACAGACCTCTCTTGCCACACCCACTGCTCCCCTCAGCAGTGTATTTCGTCAGTCTCCCTTTCTGTTCCCTGCTCTGTCTGTAGTGAATTCTCACCCTCCCGTGCTTCTGACTGTACCCAGTGCTTGTATGTATAAATAAATGAATGAATGAATGAATGAATGAATAGATAAATAAATAAATAAATCTTAAAAAAAAAAAAAGAAAGCGGTGTGTTTGAGCTGCCTTGTACTGTCCTGTAGAATTGATTGTATATCACCCTTTCCGTTGTAGTCTTAGCTTAAAATGGTAGATGGTGAGTGTATTTATTCCAGAGAAATCAGCAAATGCTATAAATCAGAGCTTTTTTTCCTGAACAACCAATTGTGAAATGTCTAGTAACACACGGCTGGCACACACCACCATCAGAGGGGCTGTATCTAGAAAGTGGGTTTTCCAGGAGAAGGAAGGGAGCACGAAGCAAGAGGTTTGGGAATAAAAAACAAAACTTTTATCTGCTTTGTACATTTATCATTTGAAATTTTCATTAAGCATTTATTGCTTTGTAATAAAATTAAACATTTTAAGATTACCAAAGATCATAGAAATATATATATATATATATATATATATAAATCATTTTTCCTTTGCAAGCCAGGTACACCTCATTTTACAAGGAAAACAACGCATTCAGACAAATGATAGACTCAAAAGTTCAAAGGACAAAAGCTCGACCAGATTTTACCTTTGATGGCAGAAACTTCCTCAGTCTTCCAAATCAGAAGGAAAACAAACACATACCACATATTAACACAGATCAGTCCGGAAGAATAGTGTTTATAGTCTAGCCCCTTCCACAACAAGTTCTGGAGGTACCTCCCATGTTGATTGGTTGATCAGATCTTAACATAGCCTCCACCTAATCAGGCTGAGTTGCTTGAATTGGAGTCTCAAACTTTGCAAATGAAGGGAAAAGGGCTGCATTTCAGATAGTGGAGCTGCAATCCGTGGAAGGCTGCCTGACTAACACCAACTGCAGAAATGTTGACACTTCAACCTTTTTGTCATTCTGAGATCTCTAGTTAGCCTCAAGAAGGAGAGAGTAAAGAATGCTCTTAGTACCTTCCCCCCTTCTAAGCCCCTTGTCACTTATCTCTGCTGTTCTGTCTCCATGACAGCCACCAATGCCAGATGACATGCTACTTATCACCAGTGTGGTTTCAGTTCCAAGCGCTCTTACAAATGAAAGCCCCATGCCCAGAAATCCAGGCCTGGACTGTTCACGAAAACAGATGCTTCATTTTACAACACATTTTCATTCATTTGATAAATATTTCTGTGTGTCAGGCACTGGCTTAGTTAGTTATGGGGGTACAGAGGTAAGCACACTACACAAGGACTCTGCTTACATGCAGCTGATATTCTGGGAAGCAGAGGTAGACACAGCAACAACAAAATGCCAGAGTGTGAGTAACTTGGCAAAAAACATGAAGTAGGGAATGCGATGGGGGGTATCCAGTGCTTTCCATCCTCTACTCTAGAGAAGCTGGGGGGAACCATTTCTGAGGCATAAACTTTGAACTGAGATGTGACAGGAAGAAGCCAGCCATGTGTAGATCTTACACAAAATGCATGTCCTAAGTGCTTTCCTTGAAGGTTGTCCTGCACCTGCTGAGGCTATACACACTTGCAGGGACAAGTTCGATGAAAAAAAGAAGATAAACTAAATATGTTTTCTCTCTTTGTAGCCCTTTCAAAGCAAGCTCAAAGAACCTTCCCTGTTCCGAATACTTTTGGGGGCAGGGGAACTGTTTCAAAATTGGGATCATTTGTATAAGCATAGCTGATTTCACATTCCTAAATATCTCTACGATTGTTGACTGGTCAATCTAGCATTGCTTCCATGAAGAAAAAAATAGGGCAATCGTCAATTAAGATGTCAGGAGTTATGACATCTCACTCTGTGTCTACAGAATGTCAACAAAGAGCTGTGTGTAGGGGGTGGGGGTGTATGTAGACTTTGGATCAAGAAATATCTGAGTTCAAAAGTCAGTACTGCCGCTTCCTCCATGTCACAATTGCATGCTTTCTGCCCTCTGAGTGCTCGATGCCCTCAGCTGCAACGTGGGGACTAGAGAAATGCCCACTTCATTGCGGGTTGTGAAAATTAATCAGGTCATGTCTATAAAGTGCTAGGCCAGAGTAGAATAGAGCTTCCTTTCAGAGAAGTTTCTAGGGGCCAGGGGTTAAATCTCAGTGCTATCACCTCTGTGGCCTGAGTTCTATCCCCAGCCAGGGAGCTGACCCACATGGCTAGCAGACCTCTCCTGTCTCACCCACTGCTCCCCTTAGCAGTGTGTTTCAGTAGATCCACCTGTTCTGCTCCCCACTCTGTCTCTGATGAATCCTCTCAACCCTTGCTCCTCTGGCCTCCACCTCAGCTTTTCTATGCAAAATTAAAAAAAAAAAAAAAAGACTTAGGAAGTACTGCCTAATTGTGACTCAACCAGAGCGAGGCCTTGCTTACCTGGGGACAGGGTGAGCTCGGTCTTTGTCTCAATCTTTCTACTAGATGTGGAGCTACAGTTTGGAACTTGAAGTCTTCCAAAGCTGGCCTAATTGGGCAAGGACAATAAAGAGGCAGCTCTGGCTGTTTTAGCAAGGTCCCTCACGGAAGACAAAAGAGGCCTTATCAGTTTGGGTATTCAGCAAGAAAAAAAAAAATCCATTCTTTTAATCTTTCATTTCCTCTCTGATCTTCTTCCCGCTTCCTCTTCTCTCTTGTTGCTGTAAGTTCTTGTTGGTTCTCTCCAAGCATCAGAAATAAAACTTGGAACCAACTGGTCAGGGCCCTCGAATCACATCCCTCATGCAGTGCAATTTAGACAGCAAACCGCATTCCTGGGAAATAGAATTGTAAGGACATGCATGGATGCTGACTGTATCCCTAGGGGTAATGGAAGCTGCACACGAATGTAAAAATAAAAAAAGACACACAAACCTTGGGAGAGAAGTAAACATGACAGGAGCAACAAGATAATGTTTTTATGTTTTCACCTTTAATTGACTAAAAATATCAATACAACATATTCCTTGGGCTACCTCCCTAGCCCCCTCCTCTCTTGTTAATGGATGTAAGGAGGTGGTTGGGAAGAAAAGTATGTAACTGAGTGGTGATCCTTGCAAAGTTCAATTACCAGAGTGGACTTGAACTAGAAAGGGCTTTAGTTTTTATTTTAGACACCTCCACACAACTTGATATGGTTTTGAACCAGCCTGCCCTATATTTCTAAATTAAGAGTATGCCTTTTTAAAACACTGATGAGGAAGAGAAAGACAGGCATTCCTTTCTACACAAGATAGCAGCATTGTTTTTAAGTAAGTTTTATTAACAAGTGACAATTACTTTTTTATGATACATTTAAGATAGTGAATTATGAATGACTGAAAATCCCCTCCAGCCTAATTGAGAACCATTATGTCTGGTAATTGCCACTGATTTCTGCAAACAGTCATTTTTCTCTGGCCTATTAACATAATTTGAATTTTTAATTGCCCTTCATAATTGTCTACTGGAGTTAACAAACAGTCCTTTTCACCAGAAGGTTTCCGGCCAGGCCTTACCCCCAGGAAACTCACTCTGAACCCCTCAGACCACTTGAGGACACCCCTAGGACTTTGTGGCCTGTCAAATGGATGTGGCAGCCGCTGGAACAAATGTGACATCTTTTTGCAGACTTACCCAACTGTGGGATGATACATTTACAGACTTCCCACCATTGAACATTGAGTTTGCCCACTTTATTTTGAAGCTACCTCACCATAAAAAAAGAAAAAGCATGTCACAATTTTAACCAAGACTTTCATTCCAATGCCTTATCTATTGCATGGGCATATATTTCAATGTTTTAGAAGATGAGAAGACCATGTCCCACTGTGTCGAATTCATACAGGACTCCTGGTGTAATGAATTAATGACACCAGAAAAGGAGCAAAATTCCCAGGAAAGATATGTCCACATCAGGATATATATATATATATATATATATATATATATATATATAAAATATATGTATAAAATCTCTTTCCGATAATTTTAAGTTTAATAAATTCAGAAATGTACAAAGAGAAAATTATCCCTTAACAGGGTAATATTTTTATGTGTATGTATATATAAATATACATTGTGGATATTTTCTCAAATCAGTACTTTTCTAAAGAAGTCTTAAGGCATGTCTGTGTTCAGTGTAAGGATTCACCATTGGTTATTGAAGAATTAACTGTTATTGGATATTTAGTTTCTCATATTTTTCCACTATAAAAAAGTGACAGCATGAGCCACCTTGCACATTTGTATGCCTCTCTTATAATTCCTCAAGGAAATGTCCTAGAAGTTGAGTGATTCAAGGGTATAGATGTAGATGTACTATTTAACCACACTCCCCAAAAACCTGCATTTCAATACATAATACTGTCAGTATATAGGAACACTGAATTCCCCAAACATTTCCCAGCATTAGATATTAAAATTTGTTAAAATGTCAGTCCATTTGCTAACTTTAAAAAAATGTATCATATCATTTTTTTAAGGTTTATTTATGCATACAAGAGCTGGGGTATAGGCCAACAGAGCTGGGGTGAGAGGATTCACCAGAGACAGAGTAGAGAGAAGAATAGGTAGATTGACTGAAATACACTGTGGAGGGGAGCAGTGGGCAAGACAGGAGAGGTCTGCTGCACCATGCGGGTAGCTCCTTGGCTGGGGATTGAACTGGTGCTGCAGTGGTTGCCAATAGCTTCGTCGTGCTGAGACTTAACCCCTTGCACCACCAGAGAGGCCCATCATATCATTTTTTAAGTTACGTTTATCTGATTGGTTGTGAAGTCAAACATATTTTTCATATAATTATTAATGTGTACAAGGGTGTGCATTTAAGAATTCCATGTACATTGCTTCTCCGGCTGCTTTTCTATTGAGGTGTACTCCTTTTTCTGGTTTACAAAGTCCAGATTTTTTGTTCTTCCTTTTCTTAAATCTGTGGAGCTGTTTCAAAGCCCCCTGTTCTTTGTCACCAAAGAACAATTGACATGGGCCTCCCTGGTGGCCCAGCGGCTGAGCTCTGGGTTGCGAAGCTGCCCGCAGCCTCTGCAGCGCCGGTTCAATCCCCGGCCGCCGGCGAGGGTCCCACATGGCATGTAGACTTCTCCTGCCGCCCGCTGCTCCCCTCAGCAGTGTACTTCGTCTGTCTGCCTGTTCTGCTCTTCGCTCTGGCTCTGGTGAATTCTCTCACCCTCCCGACTTTTGACTGTACCCAGTGCTTGTATAAATAGATAAATCTTAAAAAAAAAGAACAATTGACAGAGATGACACACCCAGCTCCAGTGCTTTCTGCAGGCTAAGAGTGGGCTAGTTAAATTGCTGCCACTGTCCAGCAATAGGTGGGAAGGTCTTTGCTCATCCTCATCTCACAATGCAACTTTGGCTACCATAAACAAAATTCCCCCAGAAGCCTCACAGCTGTCTACGACTTCCCAGGTCCTTGCTCCCTCGTTTCTCCCTTTGGTTCCCCTCAAACAAGTCCCAGGGAAGCCCTCTGGGCCCCCATATCTGCTTTAGTATTAAGGTAAATAGGGAAAGCACATAAGAAAGAGACTCCAGCCACTCGTCTGAAATACTAAATCACAAGCAATTCTCTTCGTGTAGCATCAGACACAGAGCAAAGAATAATCAATATATGCACGAAGAAGCTGAAGCTTAATGACAGAGAAGAAGCCACAGAAAGAGTCAGCAATTCCAACATAGATATGTGGTTATGGGTCTCATGTCTGTTTCCAAAGATGGGAGCTCCAGAGTCCATTTAAGTACCTGTAAACAGAGGTGCCCACTGAGATATTTATGGAATTCGCTACAGACAGCCGCTGTGCTGGTATGGGAGGAAGGCCGAGGCGGAGACATTTGTCCTGACTTGAGAACTGTCAGGACTATTTGTATGAGTGTGTTTCAAGTGGTCATGATTCTTCATAAACTTTTCGGACGAGTTCAACAGGGACATCCAGGAAAGGAACTAACCCAATTGCAGTGTGGATGCTTCTGTACTTAATGTCTGCTGGTGACTCTGAGGGGGACATTTATTATAAAAAGAGCAAAAGTTAGTTATCATCGCTGACACATTCCAAGCTTTCAAATGGAAACTAACAATCTTATTACTCCTATTTCTCTTACCTCCCCCCCAAAACTCTAGTGATGGCACATTTTCCCCATCTCCACCCGTTCTTTGCCAACAGTATTGCAAAACTCCTTTTTTCACAAAGTAGGCCATGGAGAGAAAGGGCAGTCTATTTAGTTGTAATATTATGAACCAGAGTTTCAACCGTTAAGCTGGGCTCTTTTTAGAGCTTTACTAATTCATGAGGACTTCTTGGAGGAAGTATGGTTCCCTTTGAGGAAATTTACAGACACTAATGACTGAGAACTCAAGATCTGGAGTCAGAAACTGGTGTGAATTCTGGTTTGCCACTTTCTAGTTGTGATAGTGTGATTTGTAAGATATATATGGTCATTCAGATGACCAGATTATATATTTTCCATGGTTATTTGGTCCTCATCCACAGGTAACTGGCTCACAGCTCCCAAGACCCTTAGACTATCTGAAGTATAGAGTGATCAACTTAGCTTCTCTTATGTCAGTGAGGCAACTTCTGGGAGCACCTAAGGGTGTGGGCTGGTTGTCAAGAGAACTAACCTGTGATCATAGCATTGAGACTCCCAGACCGGGCCTCCCTGGTAGTGCAAGGGGTTCATTTCAGCACAATGAAGCTATAGGCAGCCACTGCAGCACTAGTTCAATCCCTGGCCAGGGAGCTAACCCCTATTTCTCCTGCTGCTCCCCTTAGCAGTGGATTTCAGTCAATCTGCCTATTCTGCTCCCCACTCTGGTGAATTCTCTCACACCCCCACCCCATACCCCAGCTCTTGTATGCATAAATAAATAAATCTTTAAAAAATTTTTGAAAAAAATGAAACTCTCAGGCTAACTCCCAGACTTCCCCTTCAGAGAGGAAAAGGGGCTGGAGATTGTAGCAGGCGCCAAATGTCAGTGATTTAATCAATTATGTCTGTGCAATGAAGCCTCCATAAAAAAACTCCAGAAGGACAGCAAACCTCTGAGCTTGTGAAAATGTGAAATTTTGGAAGAATGGAGTGCCTGGAGAGGGCATGGAAATTCCACTTCCTTTCCCCATACCTTGCCTGATGCTTCTTCTCCATCTGGCTGGTCACTGAGTGACACCGTCTTTTAATAAGCAGTGCTCTAGTAAATGTTTCTGTGAATTCTGTGGGCTGTTCTGGCAGATTTTTCAGAGCTGAGGCAGAGACTGTGGGAACCTCCAGTTTATATGAGTAGCTGGTCAGAAACACATGTTAGCCTGGGCTTGTGACTAGAGGGGGCTCTTGTAGAACTGAGCCCTTTCCCTGTGGAAGCTGATGCTGACCCGGGGCAGTGTCAGAACTGAGCTGAACTCAACACCCTGACATTCTGTTGGTGTTTGAGAACTGGGTGTTGGTGTCAGGAATCCTGTATACACATTCACGTGGAGTTTGGTCCAAGAGTCCATTCTCTAGTGTGAAGAAACTGTTGCTTTTATGAGTCTGGGGCACTAGGATTGCTGTTAGAATTAAATGAAAATGACAAAAGTACACAACACATGCTTAATAAATGTCTCTGTACATTGTCATTACTATTATCAAAATGACCAAAAATTATTTTATTTCACACTATGACATCAGTGAGTTGGACACTTATCGCTTGTCTCTACAACTCAGCCAGATTCACATCCCTCACTGATTCCTGCAAGCAAGGCCCTGTTTCTGCGTAGAAATAGAAAGGAAAAATATGGGATGACTTAAAAGATGCCAGACAAATCTTTGCCCTGAAGCCAACTGTTTATTCAGTTCATTCAACTAACAAATAATTTCACTGGTGATTTATTGTTTTCCTCAGTGAAATTTTCCTTCGTACATCCATAATTAAAAAGGGTGCAGAGCAGTAAATCGGTGAACCTGTCATATAACATTTGTTAGCATTGAAAACCAAGGCTTCATCGCTTTTAGGAAAGGAAAATGAAGAAGTTACATAGAATCTAAGATAAGGCTTTCTTTTCACCAACTTTTATTTTAGAAATGAAAGCTCTGTGTGTGTGTGCGTGTATGTGTGTGTGTGCATGCATGTGTGAACACTTGGCCTTGTGGTTTAAAGAATTGAGACCAGACTACAAAGTAAGTCTAACACCATGTTCTCTGATTGGACAACCTAGTTTCCCTTGATATTGACAATATCTCTTAATCGCCACAAGGACATGCCTGTATTTGTGGTTTCTTTTAAAGAAAGAATTCTTGTTTTGTTTATCACAGGAAAATTTCCAGGGTTGGGGAAGAAATTAAATTACCTATGTAATTCACAAGAGATCTTTATTTAAGGCAAGTCTAACAATTACTTCACTCATAAGAAAGGACAAAAATATGCAATAGGTAAGCATTGGAATCTGAGACCTTGATTACAAAGACAAAAAAGTCTATCTTTGACAAACATTCAGAAGAGAAAAGGGAAATTTGGACTCTCACTTTTATGCCATGTTAACAAACAGCTTTGGGATTCTGCTGTGGAATGTGACACTTGAATCTAATAATGAAACTTTATAAAATGTTGTGAGAAATGACGGGTGGATTCAAAAATGTGTGTATTTCCCCCATAAGGACTCTGCTATAACTAAATAGTGCTCTTGGACAAATTTTACACAAATACAAATGTACTTGACATAAAGTATGTTTGTTTAGTTCATCCTGGAGCATGAATTCTTTCTACGCTTCCTCTTCTCCCACCCCCATGTTAACTGAGAACCCAATACATCAGCAAACAATATAGAAGCCTCATTAAGCCTCCAAACAGTGCCTACTCTCACAAGAGAATAGCATTTTGAAGGAGACAGAGAGTAGCAATAGATATAATCACAAGAAAGAGAAACATCAGAATAAAAGAATCATCAATAAAATATACTGTGCCCCATTAAGGACCACCTCCAGATAAGACACTCAGCGTCAGTAAAGATCACAAATGAATTAATGTCAAACAAAGAATGCTTACTCTATCAGACTATGTCAGAGTGGGATGAACGTCATGTCCACTGAGAGAACTGCCCAGCATTCCCGGTCTCCATTTGAAGGGTGACTTGTCCCAGTGACTATGTGTGCTGAGCTCGGCCTCACCACATCCATCCAATTTGTTGGAACAACCATGTGCCAGGCTGGTCATTGATTTGAAGAAGAGGTAATTTTTATTTAGAAATTGATGTCCTTTTTTGTAACATTTTGTTTTGATACGTCAAAATAACAGAAAAAGTGGAAAGAACATTCCTTTATGCAGTTATCAGAGCACTCCTTAGCTGTAATTTCATTTTGTGTGTGGTTTAGCAAAATAAATGCAAATTCTTTGTGACCAAGTTCAACGCTTTCATCCTAGAATATCTCATGGTTATGGCTCTAAATTGTGCTGTTCCAGTGACCCACACTTCTTACTGCCATCTCAGAACCAGAAAGGGATGGGGGCTAGCCTTGCCCTCTGCTGTTGGCTAAATAACGTCAAGCATTTAGCTTAATGCATAGTAGGCTGGTGATGATATTGCTTACATTCTCAGATAAGAACTTCTAGAACTCTGAGGAGAAGGACCATTTTGGCCTCCAATTTTTCCAGGGACATTTTATAGATGTTCCTTATGCACATAAAGCACACATGACTCATTGTAAGAGACTAGCCCCTCCCCAAACTTTTCTATGACCCATTCAAGGAGGTGAGCCTGTTGACAAGTGCATCATGGCAATGTTAAGTTGCTGTGCAGTTTCTAACCATTAGCTCTCAATTCCTGTGTTTCTCTCATTGGGCAGTGATCTAATGAACCACACTCTGGGCCAGACTGGGCTGGTGCAATTAGCTTCAGTTCAGCAGAATACAGTTAGATCACATCCTCACAGAACATCCCTATTTACCAGCCTGGTTTAGGTTGGGCTGCTCTTCAATGCCTACTGCATAGCACTGATCTCAGGTGCTAACAATACTTACGTTTTTGAGATGATTCATTACTGTCTTATGCCCTGACCTGACTCTGAGCTCCATGAAACAAAGATTCCTTTGATTCTGTTCACGGTGTCCTTAGTAGAGACTAATGCTTAATAGACACTAAGTAAGTAACTGTCAAGTGGAGGAACAAATTCAGTAACTCCTTGCATCAGAGGTTCTTGGAAGCTGTGATCTTAAACAAAACAATGTATAATGAAACCAGTTTTACCATAGGCTGATCGTTATAAAAAGGAGTTAAGTTCTAGGATATATTTCTAGTTACCATGTCACCAAATTTCTAATAGTTAACGATCACTTGGATTCATTCATTTTCCAAGCTAATTATTCCAGTTCACAGTCTGGAGCCTCCTGTGGCAGCTCAGGGTGTAGGGCAAGACCTCCCTGGACAAGAGACCTTCTAACTCAGGGCACATGACACACAGACCCATTCTCATTCCGACTGGACCACTGAGGCAGGCCAGTGAACCTCACATGCACCTCTTTGGAGTATGAGTGGAAACTGAAGTCCCCAAGAGAAAACCCACTCAGACTTGGGGAGAACGTGCTAATAGCACAGACAGTGGCCCCAGCAGGAACTGATTTTTTTCTCACCAGCATTTTAGTGAAACGACTTTGACTGAAAGGCCGTTATTCTAGCCCCCACTGTACAACCACAGTGACTTCTGACAGATGATGAAACCTAGCGAGACCATGAGCTACCCGATGAGATGGAGAAGCTCATTGAAATTCCATTTGGCATAAAAGGATAGGGATCATATTCACTCTGAGAATTTGAAGACGTTTTGTTTATTTGTTTTAGGTCTAAACCGGGGGAAATCACACTTTAAAAACACTGAACTGTGCCTTTATCATACATAGTAGCCACTTAAAAAGCATCCATTTCTAATGAATCACTTAGAGAGTGTCGTCCTGCTCTAGCAGTTAAGCTACACATTACTATTTTCAGGAAATTCTATATTTGTCCAACTGTCTTCCTTTCTTTCCCTAAGAGTCACATTTAGTCAGGCCTCATTTCCATGTGTGTTCTTAACACTGGCGGGGGTGGGGGTGCAGAGTTATATTTTATTAAACAACCGGAGCTGAATTTATTCAGAAAAAAAAGGAGTTATCGATGGTTTGCAGGAGGAAGGTTTATTTACAAACAGAACTTGAGAGTGGATTGTTTCCAATAACTTCACTGAGCTCAGCTGCTTCTCCTCCCTCTTTTTTTCTGCTGTGACTATAATGATAGTAAAGGGTCACACCTGACTATAATGATAGTAAAGGGTCACAACAGGCTCTGTCACCAGAATGCACTACAACTCAACCCCATGACCTGGTCTCTACTGTTAACCCTTGAAGTCACATCCTTTGCTTATCCTGTTCTGATGACAGGGGTCTACTTCTTGGGCAGTGTGACTGGCCTCAAATGACAGCAGGCCAGGGGTGGCGAGACAGTCAGCCCTGCCTATCCTGGGCCAGGCAGGTTCTCAGTTGATTTGGAAAAAGAATCTTGGAGCCTTCGGTATATCTGACATGCCTTTAATGCTGAAGCAGGGGACCAGGTACTCAGGCAGACCAGCAGGCAGGCAGCAACCAAGCCTCATAGCTCCTGTGACTGCCAGCTTCATGGCCCAGGTGTCTGTATTCATAGGCGCAGCCCAGGGATTTTGCACCCCAGGGATTTTTACAATACCACACTATCACTTGTGGCTAATAAAACCTGGGGGAATGTAAAGCCACAGGTGGTAGTTGCAGAGGCTGGGGGTCAGGGAGGAGGTGAAAAAGAGCTGGAGTTTCCCCATGTTCCTTACAACCAGGAAAATGCCTCCTTTAATACTTCTCCATTGGCTGAGTGACCTCTGAGAGTGAAGACATGTGACTGAGCAACAATGTGCTCAGAAATTTATCTTAGGTGATTTCATCATCGTGTGTGGTACAATGCACCTGTGCTGGAGGGTGGCACTTACTGCATGTCTAAGGAGCACATAGGGCCCCCCATCCTGTAAGCCACATGCCATCTGTGCCTAGACTTCGGCCTTGTGACACAACTGTACTTGAAACATGCAATTTGTCACTCAAGTTAGTTTCCTCCATCTCTCCATGACTTTAGTTATGACTTAAAACTCAAGGGTGGTGTTCTAGGAGAGCTGATGGAAAAAAAGAGCGGGTAACAACGTAAATGTAAAAGATACAGCTCATTCCGTCTTTGGAATTGTTTATGTGAAAAGAGCCCAGCAGTGTTTTATTTAAACAAGGTCGGCCTCGACCTTGATTGACTTGCAGTAAATTGCCTGGTACAAGAGGCAAAAGGAAGTGGAGAGAAAAATGGCAATCAGCACCAAATGTTTCACATATTGATTGACAAGCACCAGAGATGCGCTAGAGTAAGATAAATTGGCCAGCAGGGCCCATCTTGACAGCTCCTGAGATGGGAAAATTGTTCTTGTTAATTTGCTGCGGGAACCTTGTCATTTATGGAGTGTGCACGTGAGTGTCTCCTAATTGTGTAAACAAAGTTCAGATTCCTTTGCAGTCCTTGGGTTTAGTGATCTTGAGGTCTGAATTACCAGGATGCCTTTGTAGATGGGGTTCAAATTGAGGGGAGAAAAGGAAAGCCATACTCCTGTTTTAAACTGGCATCTTCAACCAAAATTTAGGCAATTGCCCTGCAGACATTTTTCCATTTGATTTCAGGCATGCCCAAGTTCTCCTTCCATCCTTTGTTCTGTGATTCTCTTGGCATAGATTCTCCTTAAGCCAAGAGAATCTAATCCACTTTGAGTTTGCAGTTTTCAGATAACATGAAACTGATTGTTTCAGATTTGGAAGTGGTCTTGAAAATCCTTTTCAGACCTATCTTCACCCCCTCGGTATTTCTGCCTTTCACTTTTGGTCCTCATCTCGTGTCTCTTGCGGTATTTCTCCTCTTTATCTGCTCCCTCCATGCTGAATTAGTGAATTTCTCCGACACCTCCTTACAAGTTATTCTGTAAAATGAACTATATTTTATGCCAAATAGTGAACAGACTGCCAGAGAGATCCATTCAGACATCTACTTTCAGTCTAATTTGCCATATTTCACAAATTAGGTACAAATTCATTTTACTCTAAGAATATAATCAAACGATTGTCGCAAATTTTTTTCCCCAAAATAGAAACCTTCTTACCATTACCCCCCCCCTCCTTTCTGAATTTTTCAGACCATTAGTTCATTCTTGATTGGGCAGGAATGATATTTATTTTCATTTAAGAGAGCTATGTGAAAAATAGCTCTAACTTCAAAGACCTGTTCTTAATCACTCTAATTAATGCCTCAGCTCAGAACAATGTATCACTTTCTCAGTGTCTAAGAGAAAGATCCAGACTCAAAAATATTCACAATTCCCATATTGCTTTGTGCAGACACCATTACTATTGAGCTAAACTTTGGGTAATAGCTGGGTCCCATGGATGTTTGAAGCAGCTGGTATATAGAATGAGATAGGGTCTGGAGGAGCCTGAAGTGAACTGGAGAATATCTGCCCATCTGAAGGCATTATCCAGACAGACAGACAGAGCTTTCTGCAGGCTATGGAGCTGCAGAGTTTGTGGATGCCGATCCATATTTGCCACATCTAACATTTTCCAGAATCCTCTCCTCTGATAGCACATTTTTGTTTCAAAATACCTTGGATGATAGGTAGTTGGCATTCCGTTTCCCCTACTTCACATTAGGAAAGGAGCTCCAAGCGTTCAATTTTATTTGACAGGGAGAGGGCCCTGGACAGCTCGTCGTAGCTGTTCCTTCCGTGGCCTTGTCACTTGCTCCTTTCCACCCACTTGGTGTCACCCAAGCCCTTCCGCCAGCCTGTGCTTTCACGCCCTTCTGCTTAGCAACATCTAATTCCAACACCATCTTCTCTCTTCTGTTGCCATCCATCCCTTCCCCCGCCCCACTGCCCGGAAGTGTTAGCTGCCCCTTTTCTGGGCTCCCATGACCATTTAAAGAGGTCCCTTGAAGAACAGTTACCACATTGATGATGCAGCTACCTACATGCACATTTGTGTCCTTCTATAGTGTCTGAATTCCTCGGGGGCACAAGCCCTGTCTGGTTCCTCATCTAGCACAGCTCCTGTCATGTGACTATGCATGACTCAGAAATGGTCATGGCTGCACACAGCAGCACATTCACTTAGAAAAGTGTCAGACCCAGCATCCCCAGGCTTAGCATCTTCCCCATCTGCATGTATCCACACTGGTGACTGGCAAATCGTTTGATTTGGAAGTTGTCCTGAATCAGAAAAGAGAGGGAAAGCAAAACTCTGGGCAGTTGGCAGTGCAGAGGTTGCTAGAAAATGTTCATCCCAAATAAGCTCAGAGTGCTGGGGAATCTTTTTTAACATACTCAGGTGTTGTTTATGTGATGGCAAGAATCTTTTAAAAGGTTGAGAACAGATGAAGCCATGGAGAAAAATGCTACAAATAACACTGAAAACTTAAATGCTAGGATATTTGGGGTCTCTTTGATTAACAAATTAATAGCCCGCGATGTGCATGAAAACCACAGTCCAGAGGCTAAGGTTCACCAGAGACCAGATTAGTGAAGAGAAAGCCTCTTTGGGTCATACCTAAATGGCAGTTTGGGCCACATAAACAAACTCAATTTCTTCCCTTCTAACTCCACAGAATCACATTCCAAGTCATGCATTAGTTGGAGGACAGAAAGGCCAAAGGCTCAGGGACTTTTGCTCTTAGACTAGACCACAACAGGCATCTTATCCCACACATGAATTCTCCACTAGCCTCTTCTCCAAGAGCCATCTCACCTTTGCTTGAAGGCCTTTCCCCACAGTGAGCTTCCTCCCACCCACAAATGCCTGTTCCATTTGTGCCCCAGTCAAATCATTAGAAAATTCATTTTCTATTCAGGCAGACTGTAAAGGGGCAGGACTGGCCACAGTGCAGGTTTTCTGATCCCATGCAGACCGGGTAAAGGAGGAGTCAGAGTCCTTAGTGGGTTTTTTGCAGGTCTTTTATTGGGGTTCACCAGGCATATGGCAGGCAGGGGTGCTGGCTGGGGGGCTGGGAGGTTGGCAGGCCTCCCAGCCCCCAGCAAGTCTTCACTCTATCTAGGCTCTCTAGCGTTCGTTCTGCTGCTTCTCGGCTTCTCTTTCGGCTGCTGCTTCGGCTGCTGCTGCTGCTGCTGCTGCTGGCGTCCCCATGACGCCGCCCTTAAAAGCACAGTCTTAACTCAGCTGAATCCCATCTACCTATGCCCACACCCTATTCCAGGTGCCCACCATCAGGCATGCATTCAGGACAAGGATCCATCATCTATCCTGATGGTGGAAGGGCAGAAAAGCCTGATATTTTCTTTACCCTACACAGACTTTTTCCCTTCTCCTCTTTTTCTTGGCCCCTGTTCTACCCTTGCAAGCAAAATAAATGCCAGCTTCCTTCAACAGGACTGGAGAGTGTGGACCAGTCTGCCCATGTGCACACCAGATGCTGTCTACCCAAGTCATCTTGGTTTCCTTCAGACCTTCCCTGACTCAAATTTACCTCCCAACACCATCATTGCTGCCCATTTCCTTACAAACAGCTTCCAGTTTATAGATGCTATGTGTGAGCAGTAATTGAGGAAATATGGTGCATATGGGTCAGAACCTTGACTTCTGTTCATGTTTTTTTTGGCCAGAACATGAATATGTCCCAGACGGTGCTTTTAACATAAAACTTAAAGTTTTCTTTCTGTGTTCTTCTGCTGAATCATGTTTTCCCATCTAGCAGAGTAAGCCCTCGTTGTTCTGGGTAGCTTCTTGGGAACTGTGACTTTACGTGAAATGATATATAATGTAACAGATCCTTTTATAATGCTGGTTCTTTCAATATGGGCAGTGTTATAGGAAAACAGCATTGAACTAAACAATGTTGTTTGATGATCTTCTGTACCTACATAGGGCTTTTCTATTTTATGTTTATTGTTTTATTCTAAATACAAAGTTTTACATGTGCTCACTTACATTCCAGTTTGGGTGATTCAGGATTTTTTGGATTTTCATCTTATCCAAAATACAAACTCTGGTCCTCTCTGGTAGCCTAGAGGTTAAGTCTCAGGGCTATCACCTCTATGGCCTGAGTTCGATCCCCAGCCAGGGAGCTGACCCACATGGCACAGCAGACCTCTCCTGTCTCGCTGGCCTCTCCCCTCAGCAGTGTATTTCATTAGATCTGCCTGTTCTGCTCCCCACTGTCTTTGGTGAATCCTCTCCCTGCACCTCTGACCTGCACCCCAATTCTACTAGATAGATAGATAGTGTTTATATATATATATATATAAAGTATATATAAGTATATATAGAAATTAAAAGCTTTTACTTTCAGCACTATGTTCTATACAAATATGCTAAGACCATAGTCTCTGTCCTTATTCAGATTTTCAATGAACATACTGATGTGCCCCCCCACTAGAGCCCTGTAGTATTTTACTAGCAGTTGTAGAAGAATAGACTATGGGGGATGGCAGTGATCACACAGATGGTTGACCAGGTCATGAATGATGGAGATCATTAGAGTTTCTTCAAAGCATTAAATTGTATTTATTTATTTATTTATTTTAAAAGATTTATTTATTTATTTATACGAGCACTGGGTACAGTTAGAAGCGCGAGAGGGTGAGAGAATTCACCAGAGCGGGGAACAGAACAGGCAGACTGATGAAAACACACTGCTGAAGGGAGCAGTGGGCAAGACAGGAGAGGTCTATCGCGCCGTGTGGGACCCTCACCAGTGGCCGGGGATCGAGCCAGCACTGCAGAGGCTGCGGGCAGCTTCTCAGCCCAGCGCTCAACTGCTGTGCCACCAGGGGAGGCCCCAAAGCATTAAATTGTAAATGCATCAGGAGTCACCCTAGATCTTAACCCTGGATAGAAAACTTGGGTGTCCATAAGGAACAGTTAGGCAAGATGAGGGAATAAATTAGCCATAGATAAGAAAGGGAGTAGTGAGGCCTGTGGCTAAGTGGACAGTATGTATTTTAATCAAGGCACTAAAATTCATTTGAAAGAGGAAAAACACCATTTTGATCAAAACATATGCCACTAAACCCTGTGAGGCTTGTAGGCACATCCTACACTTGAAAGCAGCATTGGAAGCCAGGAACGGACCTGTTGTTTATCCCATGCAGATTGGAATCCCCAGCTCTTAATGATTTCTTAGTATTAAAAAGCTACCACTCCAAGCTTTCTCCCTGCTTGGGTAGTTGTTAAGATATCAGTTGATTCAACAACAAACCGTAGTTGGCTTTCTGCCAGAAGTGACAGTGTCAGTGATATTTCTGTTTGCTGGCAATTTGATTACTCTCACAGAGCTCAGTTTCCTGCCTTAAGAATTTGGGAGAAGGCTGGGCATCTTTCCCAGATGTCTTTCCACCTGATACCCAGCACCCCACAACAGGGGCTCTCATCTCGGGGTAAGGAGGACCATTTAGAAAGCCACATAGTGCATGTTGTTCACTTCTTATTGCTAGTGGAACAGATTACTACAAATCTAGAGATTAAAGATGACACCAATTAATCACCTTAGAGTTCTGCAGGTGAGATGTACTAATGCAGTCACAAGACATTAAAATCAACATGGTGGTTGGACAAGATTCCTTCTGGAAGCTTGAGGGGAGAATCTATTTACTGACTCTTTGTACTTGCACCCAGGGCTTCCTGCATTCCTTGACTCATGGCCCCCTCCTTACTCAGTCTTCTGACTTTGGCTCACAGCTGCCCCCTAGACTCTGGTCCTTCTGCCTCATTGTTATCTTCCCAAATCATGATCCTTAATCACATCTGCAAATTCCTTTTTACCATGTCAGGTAACATTCTCAGGTCCAGAGGTTAGATCACAGATGATGGGGGTGGAGATTACACAGTGCCCTCCACATACACACATGTTCATAACTGAGTTATGATGTCTAAGCACTTAAACCAGCTGGAGGGAGGAAGCACTTTGCTCTGTAGCCATCTTCCTAATCAGCTGGGTGATTAGGGAGGGGGGCTTATTGAGGAGGAAATCCCATTAGGACTAAGGCGATGCTTCTAGACTCTGGTAGAATATACAGTGGAGAGAGAAGACAGAGCCCCTCTCCTGAGCTCATGTTTTTAAATGAGAAAATTATTTTTTTTCCACAGTTAACCCAGAGATGATGTAATCTAGCATCTGAGAGTAAGCAAAGCCATAAATGCAATCATTAAGCAGTGGCCTGGTAAGAAAATTTCTGGTGGGTTACTGCAGAGGACAGGGGTTACAGTCAAGACTGCCTAACAGGCAGAGAGAAACGCCTCTCTAAAACACCTGAACTGAGAAAGAGATGCAAGAAATCTGGACTCTCCACCAGTCTTCAATGGCTACATGCAACTCCATCTCCAACCTCCCCACAGCCCCAAGCACTCTTCATGTCCTCCACCTCAATTAGCTCACAAGGAGTTAATAGTAGCCCTCTAGTGCTGGATTCAGGGATTTGTGTGACATAGATGAGGCTTGGCATTAAAAACGCTAAATAATTACAACTCTGAATTTTCTCATGTTCATTCATGAAGGTGTGATCTTTTGCACCTAGTACTATCACTCTTTAAGTGCATGAATCACTAATTGTTACCCTAATCCCAGGAGATAAATTTCTCTCTGGAACCCAGCAGCAAAGAGCAAAGACTTGAAACCTACTTACAAAGAAATGTGTCAGTCTTCATGGAGATTTCCTTTTCCCAACTTGGAAATGATGTTGATTGTAGTAAGTGGAAGCTAAGGGCGGGGAGGAGGGCGCGGGGTTGTTGATTAAGGTGATTGGCCTGGGAATGGAGGGCTGGATAAACTTTGCAAAAGAGAGAGTAGGTTTGTTCTGTGACTCATGAATTCTGAGCCTTGATATGAAGTTCTTTGAGCTAAAAGAGAGGACACTCATGTAATGTTTGTGTGTATAGTGATTAAGTTTAAAAAAAAAGATTATAAGGAGTTATACACATAGGTATGTTTTAGGTATGTCCAAAGATTTATCCTAGTCATAAAATATTACTTAAGGATTTTTATAGTTGGTAAGGTGTGAAAACCTCTTACTATTTTCCATTTAGATATTGTCCTCCTCTTCTTTTAGGGTGTGAAAAGTTCCCCTGAAAGGTTCTGCTTTTGGTCTTGGATCTAACAATACCAGAGCTGGAGGGTAGACTTTTGACTGTAAAGAAAATAAAAGTTCAGAATCTTAAGCTTTAATTAGGGACATTTCTGTCTTTGTGGGAAGCAGCTGCCACGAAACAAAAAAGGTCTCATGGTCAAGACTGGCGTGGGTCTTTGTTCTGGGAGCAGCTGAAGCTTCCTGGACTCTTGTTGGGGAGGCACTAGGGGAAGGAAAGAGGGGCATGGAAACACTGTGTTCTTTCGTCCTCTATTTCTTCTTATGAAAGAAATTGAAGTCAACTCTAACTGTTAGGGTTTTGTAAGTTAAGACTAAGATGACCCTATATATATTTTTTTTTAAATAAGGGGGAAAGTTAGATTTTTATACCTAAATACTAATTGAGTACTACACACACCTCCCAACTCCATAATTCTCGTCCCCCTATTAGCCATCGTCTATATCCCATCTTTGAGACTGGCAGTGAGGGATACTTGAAATGATATTTAAGCTCTCTGAGAAAGACTTCTAACTAAACTTGTGGGCAATAGATATATTTTCGCTTACACTGTAGGGTAGTTGATTTGTTTTTCAACTTTTTCAGGGTTTTGCGAGTTTAAACTACTCAAGTCAAAGGTAGAACTAATAAAGGAAGGAGGCACAGTTGAACTTAATGTGTTATGTCAAGATTTACAGAAACAAATTATTGTTTTTCAGCTATGGAGATATCATTAAGTATATACCAAGCAATCAGCGCATGACTGTAATAGGCTCATGAAGGAAGGCTTTTTCTAATCACGTTCAATGGTGTTTTTCCCAAGACAGCAACAGCTTTTATAAAATGATGGTTATATCTCCTCATTATAGAAGCTAATCTCCCCAAAAGACATTCAGCAGCTGCAAAATGCTAGCATCTTTTAGTTGTAAATTGTTTTTTATTATTTATCCCTATTTAACTAAAGAAGAAATGGCCATCAGATGATTTAACAAGACGGGAATTTAGTGGTTTTAACATTTGACAGCACCCAATTGTTAGTCTGTGCACTGGTCTCTTTATATCTGGGCTTAATGGTAATTGGTGGTTTTTATTTTTGGTTTTGGTTTTTTTGTGGGTTTTTTGTTTTGTTTTGTTTTTTATTTTGGGGGGGGATTTGTTTTTGCTTTCATGCCTCTATTGTATAAGAGGATTATGAACCAAATGTAGAAAGCAAATGTGCATGATCTGTTCTTTTATATTTCTCTTTCCATGGAATTTGAAGTTGTAGGTAGTCCTCCTAGAGTTTAAGAAATTGCAAAAGTAGACAAAAATGGGGCCACACTTGTCCTGTCGAGTCAGATTTCCGTAGCAGGTATCATTATGAACTGGATCTGTCCCCTGCAAGTGATAGGGGAAAGTCAGCAGATAGAAACGTCTGTGTAACTGATGGGGATTATGATTTACTGGTGCACATCCCGTTCCAAAGGCTGCTCCACAGTGGGAGCACCTCAGAGAGTGATCGTGCTCTGCTTGAGCCTGTTCTGTAGGGTTTAAAAATAAAATGGCACTAATGAGTTTTCGTATCACTCCATTGGTAGAACTCTCTGGGGACAGCCAACCAATTTAAATAAATAAGGTTCCAAAACCCTATGGGAGATTATAAGGGTGAGACATTCATTTTAATCGAGGCTCAGTTTGAGAAGAGGAAATTTCACTCCTAGCATACTTTTAAATAGATGATTCCGAAGGATGTTTGCTATGTTGCTGTTGGAAGGAAAACATGTGCCTTTCTTTCAGGACTTGGCATATTTTTTCAGAAAAGGTGGAAGCAGTTTCTCCACCGTTCATACTGCATGAGGGTCTAGAGTAGGGGTCATTCAAAACCAATGAAGCAACTGTTTCATTCCACAAGACAGCCAGTTTGCTTTTTATTCTGTGCTGACTGAAGTTGTGTATTTGTGGCCAATTCCTATCCAAGCTTTAGGTTTTCAGCTTTGTAGATATTCCAGCTTTGTGATAAAATAACTCAACTACAGCAAAATTCAAATGAGACAAAAAAAAAAAGAGTATGAAGTTTTACATAAATAGCCGCTTCCCTATCGTGATAACAACTGGAAACTTGGTACTGTTGTGAATCTACATTTCACTGATTCAATAATTGTACCCTTAATGCTGTTTACCATTTCATGTGTATTATTTATATATCAACCAAAGGGTATGAACACTAAAAAATAATTTCACTTCACTATCTTCCATTTCTTTTTATTTTAAAAGCCCTGAAGATACAGTTTGCCTATAAATAATAATAAAAAGGCGCTGTATTAATATTTCAGAAAAGATCCCCATCTACATGCTCGTACGCACAAATGCATATTCTCCCATAGATACATACACACACCCCTCCCTACAAATTAACTGTGCCTGAGGCTTGCAAGAAAATCAGGTCAAGCTAAAGGAGAAATCACAGAACAGGACCAAAATTAATTTACTACTCTGTACCACATATGAATATGAGTTTGCAGGAAGAAAATGGCTTATTTGCTCGGCCATTCCTATCCCTGTATCTGTTGAGAAATTTTAACTCTGAGACATGTGGATCAGCATCTTGGCCAGAAAAAGAAGAGAGTTCAACTCTCTCAGCTTAGATTTTATTAGATTCCCTTAAGATGGATAAAAGATGGGTGTCTGCTTGTCAGTTCTGTTCTGCTTCAGAACATCTAATAGCCTTTTTTGTACCTCTTCCTGGGAGATATATTTTGGTAAAATTGCGAATGAAACCATGATTTGCCTCTCTGCCTCGGAAGGGGCTTCTAGGCAATAATTAGCATTATTTTCAAACATTTAGAATGGTTTTCAATCGGGTTATGTCTTTCATCTTCCACTATGTGATAAAGCAAGCACATAGCATAAATATGTAAATATGAAGGACAAATGCCTCTGTAATCATGTTTATCCAGGCCAAAAAAAAAACCAACTAAGTGAATTATTGATGACTCCTCCCTCTCTCTCTCTCTTACCCCACATTAACCTATCAGTAAAACACGCTAGTTTTACCTTCAAAATATCCAGGTTCCAATCTTTATGCCTCTGTGAACATCTCCACCACCCTAGTCCAAGCCCCAATCATCTCTGATTTGGATTCTTGGAAGCATCTTCTCATCAGGCCCTACCCCCCACTTCTGCCCTTGCCTTCCTTGAGTCTGTTTTCCACTGGCAGCCCCAAGTGATCTTGCTAACCTGTATATCAGCATGTCGCTCCTCTCAGAACTCCAGCCTCTTTCCTTGCCACTCAGACTGACAATCAGGCACCTCACTCTGGCTCGTGAGGTTACTCTCTCTCTATCTTCCCATCTCATTCCATTCCAGACTCATTGACCTTCTTGCTTTCCCTGAATTAGCCCAAATATGCTGCCCACCCAGTGTCACTGTTCCTGCTAATCCCTCTGTCTGGAATGTGCTTCCCACCAAAGATCTGCATCCTCTCTCCCTCACTTCCCGGGTGCCCGTGCTGGTGTTATCTTAACTAGGAGGTGAAGCTAGGTCTCCCTGAGGACCTCATTTTAAGTAGCATCCAAATCCCAGCCCCCCACCGCTCCCGATTCCCCTAACCGTTCTGTTTTTCCCTGTAACACATATGCACGTGCACACATATATGTATCTGTGTGCCTGCTGATACATATATTTGTTGTTAGTTTTGCTATTATTCACTTGTTGGTTTTCCTCTCTCCGCTTAAGAACATAAGCTCCAAGAAGGCAAAGATTTTGTTTTTTTTTTTTTTTTCATTTCATAGCCACAGCCCATAAAACAGTCCTTGACATGCATTAGACACTCAGAGAAGGAAGGAAGAAAGGCATGATGGGGAACAGGGGAGGGTGGTAGAGAGAAAGGGAGTGAAGGATGGAAAGGAGAAAGAAGGGTTTAAGAACCTCTTCTTAGGATGACTAATCTTAGGAACTCTGATGGAAATTCCCTACTAACCCTTTAATCTTCCACACAATCCCTTATTACAGCCTCTCCTCTACTGAATACTTTCACACTTCAACCTCTTATTTTTAGCTTAAGTGCACATATGCTGGCTCTTTGCTTAAACAACGTGGATACTTTGCAGGGATCATAGAGAAACAAAGGTGGGAAGGAGCCCACCCTTTCTGCCTAAACATTGACCAGTTACCCCTCCCACACCCACTTTGCCAAATGAGGCAAGAAAAAGCATCCTTACCTCCCAGGTGAACATTAATTACTGTTTGCAGCATGCTTTGAGATCCACAGATGAAAGCAGCCATAAAAGCAAAAAGTGTTATTACATTGCAAATGGTTATAGGCTCTCATTTAGCTCTGGAAACTGATCAAGCGGGAATGTTGAATCATGAGACTAAGGTTGGCCAAATATTACACTTGTTATAATTAATTCGAGCTTAAGCTTCAACACGGTGACATCTTTCCTTTAAATAAAGTTAAGTCCTCTAAGGATGCATGAATCTATATGGGTCTCCGTTTTCAACTGGGAACTAAAAATTCTCAGTTATGAAGAAGGCAGGATGGGAAATAGGCATCTGACTTCTGGTAGGGAAGAGAGACTGGGCAAACGGCTTACTTTTGAGACATCTTCTAAATGATCCCCTGTCTCCTCTACCCCTAAGGAGCAGTGATAAGAACATTCACAAAATTATGGGTCTTTAGAATTGGAGCTGTGTTTAAAGCTCCTATAATCCTACTCTAACCAAATGCAAAAAAATCTCTATAGCTGTTCAGGTTTACTTAAATAGTCTGTAAGATGGGGAGCTTTTTCCCTATGAGGAGCCAGTGGGATGTTATTCAGCCGCTATTGTTAGAGGCTCCTTGGGTGGTTGGTGTCCATTGTGGCCACAAATAATTATTAAACATTTTCTATGAGCAAGTACTTTGTCAGGTGCTTTGGGAGATAGAAAGATGAAAAACAGCAACGCTAAATAGTGCAGATTCAACAACCACCTAGAGCACTGCCTTTGCCTAAAAGAAAGCCTGACATGTAGTAGTTATTCAATAAATGTGTCAAATGAATGAAAGAGTAGGTTGCACTCTAGAAAGAATGATGAAACACATGCCTAAGGAACCGTAATACTAAGTAGAACTTATATAAAGGAGAGGCATAGATAAATGAAGCCCACATCAGAGATCCTGCCTCCTTTAACTTTCAGCATTCCTAGAACTGACATCTGAAACAATTTATAAAAGTCCATTTCTTTTTCCATGGCTCATGGTTCAATTATTTGAGGGTTTCTACAACTTCTCTTACCTCTTTTCCAGGCTCAAGAGCTGTGGGGCCTGTGACCTATTAAATGATTTCTATTCCACCCATCAGTCTGAATTTCCTCCCCTGGGCAACTCAATTTCTCAACTAGGCTCTTAAGATGATGTCAGCTTCCAATGGAATGGACCAGCCAATCCAGTAGGGACTATAGTGGTGCTCTGTTTCATCTGTTTCTCATACTGTCTCATAAAGCAAAAACCGTTGGGTCATGGAACCCTTCTTTCTTGGGACATATGTTTGTATTTTGAGAAACTAAGCATAGTTGAGAAAATAAGTGTATAACATAATATGTTGGGGTGCTTCTTTTTGGGGAGGGGGTAGTGATGGGAACCACTTTTACACATCTTGTATTAGAATTTTAGAAGTGCAGCCCATAAATAGGATAAAGAAAATCTGTTTTCACATCATCCAAACTTAAACCCTGGGTTTTCTATCCATCCTTCAATTTGAATATCATTAAAAAGAGTGTAATTTAGTAGGCAGAATCTTGCACAGAGCTCACCAATTCCCTGTGTGGTCTGGAAAAAGCCACTTTCTCACTCTGAACCCCAAATTTGTCATCAGAGTGAAATGGTTGGTCCGGATATCATCTGAGATTCCTGCTAGAGCTAGCTTTCAATGTTTTTAGTCATAGCTTTCTTTGACCTAATCCAGATCATCCCCTAAATTGTACTAATCATAGAGATAGCTAGATGGCTGCCTTAAATAGAAGCTTGGCAAAGGAGATAAAGCAGCAAGGCATCCCTTCTCCCAGCTTCAAAGACCTACCTAACATGGCAGAACTAAATTGTGAAACAAACATGAACTACTAGCCACAATTGTCTCTGTCTTCCTCTGTACAATATGGTGAGTTTTCATAGGAAAAGACCTTAAAAAATAACCCCCATGATGGTGTTTGCTCGTTGCCCACACAAACTCATTAGGTCACGCCCCAAATTGCACATCATTGCATCACTCGACATACAAATTCATCCCTCACCTTAAGTCTTTCAACATTTCAGCCCTGGTTGCTAGCGGTTTCTTTCTTCACAACTATGAGTACTTGAAAACAATGTCAAAACAAATCATTTCCTTTTTCATCCCCATACAATCACTATGAGGCTATGCCTACCTTAGAGTTTTTGCCCTCATCTCTTTATTTGCTCTCCACTTCCTTTCCTTCTTTCTCCTCCATTAAGTCCCTCACCTAATTCAAAGCCCCCCCCCCATGTGGGGTAGAAGCATCTCAGCATGGGGGAGGGGGGGAGGGCAAAGAACCCTTTCCTAGAGCTTAACTGCAGTTTCAGAACCATAGAGAGGGATGCTAGGTGGGGAGGCAGGGGGATCCATTTTAGTTGGTCCTTGCTGTGAATTTTGAGGCTCCATTTGGAACCCCACAGGTGGTGGAGATGACAAAACTCTATAAAGAAGCTCTGCAGTAAGAACCACTCTCCCCAGAGCTTAGGGGCCATCACACACAGAGAACAGATTGCATCTGGGCCCGGCTGCCATCCTAATGTCGGCCAGTTTGGCATTTACCTTCCCTCCCCAGGCTGACCTCCGAAGATGGGGGCAGGCTCTGGGGGCATTGTTCTAACCGTGCAAACGCTGCAGCCATTGTGTCGCATGGGATTGCTGCCGGTTCCTCTCCAGCCCAACACTGTAATTTTATCAACTCTGGCTCAGAGAAACCTATATTTATAATGCTAATTAGGAGGGCACACATTTAATTTGAGTGGAAGACTGTATCTTGCTGAGCCTGATAGCACAGGGCTCAAGCGACAGCAGTCAGAGGCAAAGCAGGCCTTTCTCCCTTCTCCAAGTATTTGAAACAGGGCTTACTCTTGCCAAACAATTTCTCTGTTGGATTAAAAAGAGAGAGAGAGGAGAGGGCTGAATATGCTAGAGCTCAGAAAACTTTGCGTTTATCTCCCGCCTGCATAATATATTTCTCTGTGCACTGAGAAAACATGCCTCTTATGTTATCTAATTGTTTCCTGACACATTTAGCAACATTTCACACTCTTTAAAGTGACATTAACATTGCTGACAGTGGAGGTGCTTTCATTAGATGGGCTTTGAATTGCAGCCAGGATGCACTGCAGGTCTTCAAACGGGCTTGTAAAAGGCAAGAAAGGCATTATTTATGAAAATAGAGACTTGGCCAGCGGTGCCCTGTGGGTGCGTATTAATTTTGCTGATTCTAGTCAATTTAAGAATGCATGTGCATGTGCGCACACACACACGCACACACATAAAAGAGCTTCTCATGAGCTAAACTAAAATACCTCCGTTGTCCAGCAGGTCACTGCCTATGTGGGTCTCAAGGGACATCGCTCCTCCATCTTTTCAGCCATAACACAGCACTGTGCTATTCCAGGCACAAATCAGTAACTTTGCTCCTGGTGGTGGGACTCAGTGAGTGCATGACTGGTGTAAGTGGTCAGGATGATTTGCATGCTCCGGTTGTGGAGCTGTTTGTCCTCCTTCTTTTCCCCATCATGTTTCCTCTTGCCCTGGGAAGGCTGCTTTTCATGTCTTCAGCTATCTGCATTGATGCGCGGTTTTCCCTGGAGGGCGTTCCAAGTGAGCCTTCAGAGAACACTCGCCTGCAGGCACCTGCCACTGCTGGGTCTGAAGAGAAAAATTTGAAGATTTGCTCTGACCTTCACAGAGAGAGTTAACCACATTGGAGACAAAGAGGATGGTGCACGGTAGAAAGGAAGGTTGTGGATTTCTCCTAGGATGCAACCTCTTCTGTGATCTCAACCCCATGATTGAACCCATCCTTGTTACGTGGGCAGAATACTATTTAGAAATTGTAGAATTTTCGATCTGTGGGAGGACTTCCTACAGATTATTTCATCACCCCCAGCCTGCCACTCCTAATCTGCCTTTGCAGTTGATCCTAGTTGGAATGAGTTACTCTTGTCTCTTTCCATTTCTAATGTTGCATGATTGTATGTGGCCACACCATGCTTCATCACAGAGATCTAAATTCGTGTCTTAGCCAGCTGCATAACTTTGATCTAGCAGCCTCAGTTCCCTCATCTTTAAAATAAGGATAATAATAGTACCTTCCAGATAGTATTATGAGAAGCATTGTATAAATTCTAAAGCATGAAACACGTGATGCACAATGGCTAGAATATCACAAATGCTCAAGAAATGTAAGTGGACATTAGTCCCTCCCACTGGACCAAGGGCCCCGCCTTAAGCCTACCTGATGCTGTTCATGGCACAGTCCAAACGCATGCATGGAGTGAGGCCTCCTGGTGAGGGTGAGTCCCACAGCTATCTGCCATAAGCAAACCTGGCCTCAGAATTCCAGTACTCTTTCTAACTATACTGTAAGAGGGAGCTTTTTTCTGTACTAGACAGTGACTTTCAAATGACTGTTGAGGGGAGGAATAAACTAACACATGTGAAATCCATGTCTTCCTACAATGCTAAACCAGGGACCAATCTTGTTTATATTTTTCATTCCAATGTCAAAACATTGCTATATCTTTGAAGGAGAATGTTCAATGTTTCTGTGGGTCATGGGGGGTTAGACTCCAAGATAGCTAATCTTTGCCCCTTTTCAAGGACTATTCAGTAAGGAGCAGGTGGGGTACCCTGAGTGTGGGCAGCAGAGAGCTGAAATACAAGGAGCATCTGCTGCCTGGAGTCCAGAGCTTTCTTTGTCATCCCTAAAGCACAGAGCAAAACACAGATTTAGTGTTGAGAACTGTTTGCTCTCATCAGACAAAGCTTTGAAAAGCCTTCCAATAATGAGATTGAAAACAATTACCATTTGTAGAGCACTTCACCATTTGCAATGTACTTTCATATATGTTATTTCATCCTAGAAGAGGGATATCACATCTATCTCACATCCTTCTTATGGATGATAATAGTACTTACCATTTACTCCAGAACATTTATCTGAATGTCTCATTTAATACTTACGGTAATCTGTGGAGTATGTTTACACACATTTTTGCTTATCAGTTGAGTGCAGAAAAGTTAGGTGACTTGCCAAAAGTCACTCAGCGAATCAGAGGCAGAGCCAAGATTTGAACTTCAGCCTGGTTCCAGTGCCAGTGATATTGTCACATCAGTGATCAGTACTTTGTCATGACAAAGGTTAATAGATTCCATTGTCATTTCTCATGCGGCATGCCATGCGCTTTAGCGCCAGAATGACTGGGCTCACATTTTCCCTCCAAGAAGGATTACCAACTTATCCTTCTTGCACGTCAGTGTGCTTGTCTTTGAAATGGGAATGACATTTCCCATCCTGTAGGTTGTTATAAGCATAGTGATAATAATAGATGTAAAGGGCTCAGACAGAATGTCTGGTATCATAAGAGCATCATAAACCCAGTGATGGGTGGCACTGTTGTTTCCATGTACCACAAATACCAGAAGTAAACATAAAAGTGAGTAAGAAAGATTTCCATGTCTTAGAAGATGTTTCCCAAGGTATCTGTTTGAAAACTAAGTTTTGGCCCGAGCATACAGCTTCTAGAAATCTTTATTGCCCAGGTTTCCCCCCAACTAAGCTCTCTTGAGAGTGTAATACAGTCCCCAGGAAGGCAAGGAGACCACCCAGGTATCTTCTGTGTGTGGCCCAGCTGGGTGTGCCCACGCCTAAGGGACTGCCCCCCACGTGGTTAGCGCACTCACACGTGTGAGCCTGCACAGCATGGAGGCACATCTCCCAAGCTCCTTCACTAGAGTGGACTCACCTCTCACAGGGGGTAAGTTCTGAGGTCACCTGATGAAGCCCACGCTCTGCTTACACTGCCATCCTGGGCAGTCCCTTAGAAAGGGGTCCTGGGGCCTCCCTGGTGGTACAAGGGATAAAGACAGCACTTTCAAGTTATTGCCAGCCACTGCAGCACAAGTTCAATCCCCGGCTGGCCAGGGAGCTAACCCACATGGTGCAGCAGACCTTTCCTGCTGCTCCCCTCGGCAGTGTATCTCAGCAGTTCTGCTCTCCACTCTCTGGTGAATCCTCTCCAACCCCCCACCCCGCCCCGCTGCATCTCTGGTCTACATCCCAGTTCTTGTATACATAAATAAATAAATCTTTAAAAAAATATACCCACAGTCATTTTTTCCTCCAAGGTTGTCACACCCAGCTATGTCTTCCTGTGAGAGTGGATGAAATACTGACTTTATGTTCTAGCTACTTGATTAATAGGACAAACACATTCAAACTCAAAATAAATTCTTCTCACCAAGATACTGACACACTAAGAGGTACCTAAACCCTAAGACCAACAGTGCCCAGCAGTGGAGTCAATACCACGTGTACTTGATGCATCCAATTCGTGTTTATGGAGTGATTTTTATCATCGACCAATCAAACTACTATTTATTGTGTACCGTCTGTCGCCTGGGAGCTGGGACACAAAGACGGAGAATCCACAGCCTTTTTCCAGCCACTCATTGTCCATGAGTGAGTCATACATTTAGACAAACAAATAAGCTCACGTCTAACTGGTACAATAATAGACGTATGCCCTGCATACTAGTGGGTAAGGTGATGAGGAAAGTTGTATAAAGAAGGGTTGATGCAAAGCCTACAGGAGAAAGCTGAGATTGCCAAGGAGGAGGGAATGCCTCCCATGCACCGGGAGGGATGCAAGGAGAGAAAGATCAATATAAGAGTCTGAATGGTATTGTGCAAGTAGTGGGGAGTCTTGGGAGAGTTCAGAAAAAAAGCCTGATGTTAGCAAATTTGTAGCTTCATTGGCCATTGTATGGAAGGGAAACACCAAAATCCATACTGTGCTATCAGATATGGTAGCCACAAGCCACATGTAGCTATGTTGACTTAAATTAATTAGAAAGGTAGTTCTTTGGTTACACTGGCCACATTCCAAGTGCTCAACAGTCACGTGTATTAAACAGCATAGACACGGAACATCTCCATCATCACAGAAAATTCTGTTGGCCAGCACTGATCTAAACAACACATTACCAACATAATAATGTCAGCTCATATTAAAGGACCTAGGAGGTGTAATTAAGATGCATGCGTGGGGCCTCCTTAGGGTTGTAGGGGTTAAAAATTTCAGATCTGCGGCCTTAGTTCGATCCCTGGCTAGGGAGCTAATCCATGCATGGTGCAGCAAAACTCTCTTGACTTGCCTATTGCTCCCCTTAGCAGTGTATTTCAGTAGCTGTGCCTGTTCTGCTCCCCACTCTGGTGAATCTTCTCAATCCTCGCACCTCTGGCCTATACCCCAGTTCTTCTCTGCATAAATAAATATTAAAAAAAAATAAGGGGACCTCCCTGGTGGCCTAGGGGTTAAGTCTCAGTGCATTCACTGCTACAGCCTAAGTTCAATTCCCAGCCAGGGAGCTAACCCACATCTGGTGCAACAGACCTTTCCTATCTCACCCGCTGTTCCCCTCAGCAGTGTATTTAGGTATATCTGCCTGCTCTGTTCCCCATTCTGTCTCTGGTGAATCGTCTCACCTCCCACACCTCTGGCCAGCACCCCAGTTCTTCTATGCAAAAATAAATAAAATCTTAAAAAAAAGAGTACTTGTATAAAGGGATTTCTGGTCAGAAAGTGTTTGAGCATCCATTATCTTTCATTAAATAATAGAGTCACTACAGGTAACATGGATTTTGTGTCCTCAAAAGGGGAAGCTGCATAGATTTGCTGCATGTCCCTCATGAATATGAAAGGGCTGACATTAGAAAAATACAGAAATCATATTTCAAAAATAAACTCTACCCTCCATTTACAGCTTAATCTATATTTGACACCTTCTAAAGTGCAATGCTGCCAGGAAGATGTGATATATAAACATGAAAGTTGATAGTGAGACCCAGTAACAACACCCCAAAACATAGAGCCCCAAACTGTGAAGACAGTTCATGCTCAAGCTCCGGAAAGAGCCCCTTTAACTGGGGCAAGTCCAGCTGCCCGCCAGCCTCTCCATAAATTATGTATAATAGCTTGTGTGAAAATCGGAATCATTTTGCCAGGGCCATCTGAAAATGATTTGTTTTCAAGAAAATTCTTAGCTGGGCTTTGCTGAGTTCAGTGAAGTGTGAGTGAAGAGGACAATTAGGTCTTCTCCTGTGAAAATAAAAACTTTCAACAGGATGATGTGGCATAGAGCAAACCCCGTTACAATGATCTCGCCTCATTGAGAAGACATCAGAAGTCATGAAAATTCCTGGGTGAGGTTCAATACCCTGAAGCTGAGCTGGAACATTCTGCCTGAGTAGCTTTGTAAAGGCAAAAGGAGGACCAAGGAGGACCAAGCCTGGTCCTCACAGAGAATGGCAGCTCCACCTTCCTCAGAGAGGAGTTAGACTTGCTTTCAGGAACTCTCTGGTTCTCTAACTTAAATCCCCTAATAACATACAAACTTATTTGCTTAATGTTTTCTTGGGTGGTCAGAAAGACTTGACTAAAACAAAATTTTCACTTCTATATCTCTTTCATTCTTCTCCATTGGGTAAAAAAAAAGAATTACTTAAAACTTGACCATGGAGCAAGAAGTATCCTTTATTTCAAGTTATCACAAAGTCTGACCCAGGATTTCTTAGCCTCCTCTATTGACATCCAGCCTCAGGGTGGATCATTCTTTGCCATAGGGACTGTCCTGTGCATTGCAGGGTGTGAGCAGCTTCTCTGGTCTCTACCCTTTAGAGTCAGTAGCATTCTCACCTGCCTCTCCCCCTACCATACAAATTGTTTCAACGAAAATATCTTTAGAATTTGCCAAATGTCCCCTAAGGAGAAAATTGCCACCTGTTAAGAACTGATTTGGCCTAACATAAGCAGCAAGCTACAGAGACTATAAAAACATGATATAAATAAATAGATATACATACAAATATATATATATATAAACATGTATCTATTTTAATTTTAAGATGCTATCTACATTGAGGTCATTTTGCAGTCTATAGTTATTATCAAAATTACTGTCTTTGTTCTCTTTAATTTAAGATACAGGAAAGAAATTAAGTCTTTCTCACCCTACCCTAAGATCAGTGTGGTATATATAAGTTCCAATGACAGCTGGACGGTGATCTGAGTTTCTTTCCACTACCGAGAACAGAAAGCTACTGTAGTAACAAGTAGAGAGCCATCTGTCTGCATCCCCCCCACACTTTGATATCCACAATAGTTTTATAAATAGATTAGATACCTCCCTCCATAAGTGGTTTCTCTGGGACCCCATGTTTGATTCCTTATGATTTATCAGGAAGTCAGCTTACAGAACATGAAAATTTCATCATTTTGGAGGCAGATGATCTGGAATCTATTTCCAGTTCTACTAAATAACGGTATGGCACTGGCCAAGCCATTTTCTCACTTAGACTTTGTGATTTTGGTTCTAAGTGATAAAAACCAACTCAAGCTAGCTTAAAGAAAAAGCAAAACAAAATAAAGAGTAGGTGGAAAATAAGTGATTCACAGATTGAAAAATGTTGCTTCAGGTCTGGCTGAATCCTGGTGCTCTGCCAATGTCATCGGGAATTTCTTTTCCTTCATCTCTCATCTGTGCTTTCCTCCATGTTAATGCTAATCTCAGGCAACCATTCCCCTTGAGTCACATCGCTCCAGTCTCACCATCTCCCAGAGTCAGCCCCAATAATGATAGCCTGTCTACCTGGGCACAGCCATGCACACGCTAAGTGCTTGTGAACAACTGGAGCCAAAACTACAAACTTCCTTAACTCCATCTGGGTCTTTTGCACCTACTGTGTGTCAAACACAACTCTAGGGAATTATCTATGTTTTCCCCAGTCTTTACAGTAATATGTGAGGTCAGTATTATTATCACCAGAGAGTTCCAAATAAGTGTTATAAGTTGTTCAAATCCACACATAAACTGGCAGAACTCAGCCTGCCTCCAAATTCTGTGCCCTCTGCTCCTCACCTGGTCTTGGAGGACTGCTAAAATAGGGTAAGCTAAGAAGTTTGGGATCGGTTGCACAGGACAGACAAATATTTCTGGCATGAATACAAAAATAAACACTGACAAGAGACAATTAGGTGACCACATCCATTGAAGTCCAGGGCTTCACTTGGGACAAAAGTTTAGGAATTTCCTGTTGTCATTTTGGTAATTTTCAGACCTTAGTTGATCTTGGTTCTGCCCCTGGGGTGTATTATTAATATACCTGCATCTCTAGATGGAATATTGTTATGATATTTGTGGAAAGGGCATAAATGAACCTCTAAGCTTGATGCTAGGCACGCACTGAATGACTGAATGAATGTAAGGTGGTTGTATGGATGTTCCCTTCAACTGGAAATAGAGAGACCAGATAGAGTTGCCATTGGGGTGCCTTGTGCCTTTATTTTGGTAGCCTGGCTGCCACACCCCCATGCCTTGATGAACACATCATCTGTGTGCAGAACTAAACAGAACTTGGAAAATCTGGAATGCCTTCCTGAATAATGTTCTGATGGAACTTAAAACAAGTTGGAAAAGAATTCATTAGATACTAAAAAAGGGGGAGGGTAATATCCCAAGCATTGACATTATTTTTATTTACGCACGTATTTATGTACCTTTCCTTTTAACGCGTTCAAAAATAGAGACACAACCTGAAAGCATGTGGGGGGAAGTGAATAATTTAGTGAGATTCTTAATAAACAACAAGCATTAGAAAATAGCATTAGGAGAATTGTTTAATTCCTCTAACCAGCTGTTTCACCTATGTTAATACAGTCTTTTTGCAGTACTCAACTTTAACACAGAAGTCATGTTTTTATTCAATCCTTGAATCTACAAAGTTTTGATTCAGGAACCACTTTCTCTCTGTACAAATGAGTGTTCCCATGTCAGTGATGTAGGACTTTCCCCAGGAGGAGCCTGGTTTCTGTCAATGGTTAATCACCTCCTGTGAAATGATCTCTGTGGCACATTCCAGAAGGGGACTCATAGTGTAGGGTTCCCATCACAGCCACTTTTGAGTAATCACTCTTGTCTAATGTGAGACATAACAGAGTGAGCCATTTTTGCTTGGTTTTGGGGATCAGACAGCCTGGGTTCAAACCCAGCTAATTCTGTTGCTTTCTAAAACATAATTTTAGGAAAATTAGTCTAAGCCTCAGTGTAATGACGGGTGTCACCTATAACGATGGGAATCTACACTGCTCATAGAAAAGTCCTGAATGTCAAAAAAGAAAAACACCTGTCGGATACTCAGCTCAGTTCTCCGCACAACATATAGTTGGTGATGATGTCATTGAACTTATTCTTGTGGATGTAATTTTTCCTGGTACTGCTTTTTTCATTTGTCTTTTTTTTCCCTGAGCATCTCTCTGCTCCACAAAATACTCTGAGACCCTTCACTATGTAGATCAGTTACACATTGTCTACACAGAACATGTTAATATCTCTCAGTCATGAATCTTTTGAACACAAAGGATCCAGTTTTTTTTAAATACATTTTGGAAATTGATCTGCAGTGTGCCCTCTATCATAAATTGGTGATTATGTAAAAAACAGTTGTGTAGAGCAGCAATTTCATGGGGAATATTTACTGCCTTGGGGATAGAGAGGTGATTCTAGCCCTTTAATCTTGGATCGGAGAACTAAATCTGAATTCAAATCAATTTACAGAGAAAAAATGGTACTGTAATTGAGATGTGGGAGTCACCGTGATGTTGTTTCAACCACGGATGGTGTAGGGTCAAGTTTTCAGGTGTGGCTGAAATGGATGATGAAGCATGGAGCATAGCTCCCACTCCCAGACCATGGTTTTTCTAATTGTCAGTCATCCTTCATTGCAACCAAACTGTCCTCAGAACCCTTCTTAGCATGATGTTCCAAATAGCCTCTCCCAGTCAACCAGCTACCATGGACATGCTTCACTGTCATTCTTTTCAATTCCCACATTTTCAGAAGCTGAAACTCGTCACAAAATTGTTTTTATTTGGAAAGAGATATATTAGTAAAGTTTGAATTAGTCCCCATTTCTTTTTAAGTCAGGGGAAACCCATTCATACAGATAATTAGACTTTGATTTACATGGGGATTTGGAAAAAGCACATACACGCCCACACATCCACAAGACCATATGAGTTTAATGAATGGCATATTGCTGCCTTTGTATGTTTCTCCCTACTTTGCAACAGATCAATTAACCCAGCTTTCTTTATATTTGCCAGGGACCCTATACACATTCAGAATGAAACTTCAGAAATAGTTTGGGGGTCAGAAAGGCTCTGTAGGGCATAAAGTGAGAACCAGGTATATGCAAGCCCCTGGTTGCATGCCTGCCCCATGCTGGGTATTTCTGCAGGAAATCAGGGTCTATACAGTGAGCTTGTGTATGTTCCAGCATTCTCCCCTGTACTTTGGAACCTGTTGGTGTCTGTACAGATGGTATCTGTCAGTTGGAGTAGTCAGGGGGAAAAATGTAGCATAAGCGAACAAAATTAGCAAATGACATAGCAAATAGAGAACAGCATACAGTTTGATTGGGGGCAGATCTAGGGACTGAGAAATTTCCAAGTAAATGGTAGGTACCAGCAGCAAACAGAGCTTAAGGAGCTACCAAAGCATGGCATGAAAGGGGGCAGGGAAATAACAGGAATCAGACAATTCTGTGATGTGTGTTTCGGTACACCCAAATAACCCTGGCGCTTTCATTGTGTTCTGACGGCTCTTCCATTGTCTGTATTTGTATAAATTAAAAAGCAGTTCTGTCTGTATTCGATGAAATGAATTCATGCTGAACCAAATTTCAAAAAGTTCATGTAAAGAATGATTTCACAGCAACTATCCTATCAGGCGCCTGGAAAATTGCACTTGAACTTCAGTTCCACCTCAGTCACTCAAAGTAATTTAGAAATTGGCTTCCAGCCATCCTTGTTCTTCAACACTTTCAACACGCCGTTTCAGATATGCCTCAATAATACAAACCCTAAAGCCCACTGACTGTGAGTTAAAGCCTGTTCCAGCCGGAGCCTCGCTGCTTGGTGCACGTCAGCACCCACTTCACGGAGTCTGGCCGGGATACCTCCTTGTTCTGGAGCCTTGATGAAGGTGGTGGGGTGGGGAGCTTTGCCATGTAGGGGCCACTTTGAACTTCATAACAACATTGGAAGAGAAACTTTGAACTCTGCCAAATAATAGCTGCTGTAAGTGGTTTTTCAAAGAAATATACTTATTTGCAATCTTGAGCGTGTCTTGAAATTGGGAGATGGGAAACTGGAATCACCCCCTCCTCTGAGGTCACCTTTTTTGTCACTATGTCCTTTGGGAAGGTGCCATGGAGAGTGGCTGGCAGGTGGATTCGGGACCAATCAAACCCTAGTTGGATGCCTGTCCCCTGCTGCTTGCTAACTTTGTATTTTCACCGCTCTGTGCCTCAGTCTCCTCATATGTAAAATGGGGATGATAATAATGCTAATGTCATCAGATCACTTTCAGAATTAAATAAGAGCATATATGCAAAGTGGTGGCACAGGGACAGCAGATAGGCATGTGTAAAATCGCTAGGGGTTTAAATAGTACTAACAATGGTAACTATTAGTGGAGGTGACTTAGGGAGAAGGTGATTTCCTTGTTTGTGCTGATTCGGATGTGTTTAAACTACCTTTGCCAGCACATCTGGCAAGAATATCACTGTTGATCTAGCTCCAAAGCAGTTTTGAATGAATTACAGTTTTCAGATCCAACTGCATTTGAGCCATTGATCCATCTCAGGGATGATTCTTGTTCAGTTGTGTTACTGGTGGGAACCCCAACATCTAAGCTATAAGGATATCACATCTCCTGTCTCTTCTGCCCCTGGCACCCTCAGAGATGGAATATGCTAGTGCAGCTGTTGGTTGTGTTTCCTCTCACTGCAATTCCCTTTCCTCTTCTTTTTCAAAGACTCCTCAGGTACCACCTCTCCCAGGAATCCTTGTTTGACTCTCCACCTCTTCCTCTACCTGGCAAGGGTGGGCCAGCCCCCATTGCTGCCCCCAGAGTGCCATGTCCTCACATGGCACCATTCCTGCT
Organism: Talpa europaea; assembly: GCF_964194135.1. Classification (NCBI taxonomy): domain Eukaryota; kingdom Metazoa; phylum Chordata; class Mammalia; order Eulipotyphla; family Talpidae; genus Talpa; species Talpa europaea. Next base: position 92,144,679 of record NC_140076.1, read on the forward strand.
CCTTAGTATGTGGTACTAAGGTGACATATTTACCAGCTGGGCCCAACGAGGTTGTGCGCTCTCTGAGGGCGGGGATGGTGTCTTGATTCATTTTTTCTTCTGGCATGGCCAGTATCTGGCTGAGTCGACGCTTGATTGAACCACATTGATCTATCAGTATCATTTAATGCACTGAGGGATAGATCAAGAAATATAGTTATAAAAATAGCAATGAAAATATGCATCCATAGAAGGTGACTGAAAATGTGTCCACATAGGTTGTATATCTACAAGCAGGAAAGCGCCTTTCTTCTGACCCAAGGCCTTGCCTGTCTGGGTTAAAACTTAAACCTGGTTTTTGAGTCTGTTTTCTCAAAACCTTGTCATTCTGCCCACACCCTCCACTCAAGGGCACATCACTTGGGCTGCTACTCTTGGAGGAACCTTTTTCTGAGTTTCCCAAATGCACAAACCAGCAGGAAAGCAATTGTGAGGGCCCTGAGATGTAGGGGTGAATCAGGCAATCATCTTCAGTCAGCAGTTTGGCTGCCAGGAGCTAGCTCCCTGCCACGTGAGAAGTGGCAACAGCCGCCCGGGTGGGAGGAGATCTTCTTGACCCGGGAGCAGCTCCCAGCCACAGCCCACCCCCTGCCAGGCTGGCATGCCTCCTCACAGCTGTGCTGCTCTTTGTAGGAATTCTCCCGTGGTGCCCCCAAATCCCCGTGTTGAAGAGACCAGGGACGTTGGCCAACTTGCCAGCATGTAAATGTTCTGCCCTTTCCACCTCTCCTCTGCCTCTACTCCAGATTAATTAGTTTGTTTTCAGTCAATCTTGTTTATTTGTTCGTTCATCCAACCAACAGGTGCTATTCTCTAGGAAAACACTGAGGATACAAGGAGAATAAAATAGACAGAAGTCCACTTTAGACAATAACAAGGGCTACAAACTTGGACAAGTTAATTGGATAAAGTGGATGGCAGCTTTTATGAAGGCAGGCAGGGAAGGCTTGAGTGAAGAGAATGAGCAGGCTGGCGAGTAGCCATCCATGAGGTGGTGGCGGGGGAGAGCTCTCCGCAGAGAGGAGACAGGAAGAGTGAAGAGGCCGAAAGTGAAACTGCTTGGCGTGCCCAGGCAGCGGAAATAAAGATGGACTCTTCACGTTGACTAGAGATAACAGGCAGGGCTGCTGTTCGACATGAGGCAGGACACACAGGTGGTGGGTGCTAGAGAAGGCAAGACTCGAAGGTCATCCCAAGGAGTGTGGGTTTCTTCCCACATGCAGTGGCAAGCCATGGGAGGTTCCCAACCAGGTGAGGGATGTGGCCTGATTTCTGTCTTTCAAATGTCAACCTGGCTGCTACAGAGAAGGGAGAGGTTCACCAAGAGATGGGAAGTGCTCCTTCTGCACCATTGACAGGTTCTTGGGAGCTGCAACTTGAATGGCATATACCCAAACCAGGTCCTCTGATAACATTGTTTCTTTCAGCACCAACTGGGGTTTCTTTTTTCTGCACTGGCATCATAAGGAAATGATACTGAACAAAACAGGGTGATTGAAGCACCTGCTGCAGATAGATAGCCACAAGGAAGCGGGGACATACCAGGGAGACAGTGAGATGGAGCAGACCTGGATGAGGACCGTGGTGGGGATGCTGAATGAAGTGAATGCTTCCCAGACTGATTCCATTTGAACTGTGTAGATGTGTATTTCCACTCAGGCTGGTTTTCTGAAATATATAACTACCTGTCATGTACATTTGGTCATTTGGAGCCTGATCAAACCCCCTCGAGATAATACCTCTGGAGCATTCCATTTGGGAGTGAGGGGAAAGTGGATATTGGTATATAAGGTGGTTTCAATGTAACTTTCTCTGGATGCTCTCATGACATTCATGCTGACCTTTGACCCCTCTGTCCTCTCTCCCAGGTCGTCCCATTCCACCTACATCCTCGTCTAGCCTCCTCCCATCTGCTCAGCTGCCTAGCTCCCATAATCCTCCACCCGTTAGCTGCCAGATGCCATTGCTAGACAGCAACACCTCCCATCAAATCATGGACACCAACCCTGATGAGGAATTCTCCCCCAATTCATACCTGCTCAGAGCATGCTCAGGGCCCCAGCAAGCCTCCAGCAGTGGTAAGGAAACTGTGATGTCTGAGTGTGTGGGCTGCATGTGTGCTGTCCTTGTGCCTCCAGCAAAATGACAACTCTGAAACCAGGGCTGGGGAGAAGGTGGTATGGTGAGCACCAAGTTGAAATGCATTTGTTGTTTTGCAGCAATGTAGTTCCAGGTACATTTGTTGAAGGTCACGGTTACTGAAGAGGTATTGCTTCTCCTAACAGGGTGTGGGCCTCCTTCAGTGGCAGGAATTTGCCCAGCGCTGTACAGGAGAGCATGCAGAGTGTGCTTCAAAGGTGAAGTGCACAGAGACAATGGAATATTGAATTTTTGTGTTACGATGTTTCCGGTCACAGCCGAGTGACCCTGGTCACCCTCACACGCCCAGTTTGTGTGCATCTGAGATCCCTTGCCTTTTGATGGTTGACTTTTGACTTCTTCTTCCTCGCTTGTTCAGATGACTTTGTGATTAAAATGTGTTCCCTTGACATGAATACCGAATGTTTTGCCAAGTCTGAAGTGTTTGGGGGTGACCTCTCCTGTAAAACTCGCTACTTGTGCCTCTTCACTTGAATTTAACAAGCTGAGTGTATGGTACCATGATAAATACTGCCTCAAAATCCCCAGTCCTTATGGCTTCCACATTCACAGAGCAAAGTGAGCGGCCCCAGAGGCCTGTCCCACGTCTGAGGATTTTGTGGCTGCAGTCTCAGTTTCCAAACTCTGAGCTGTAGGTGGAATTTCTTCTGTTGATGATGTGTCCATGTGAACATAAACGCGTAATAGCTAGGCTTAAGTACACATGATCCATCAAGAGACAATTGTAGAAATGACTTACTTCTGACCCAAAGGCTTTGGAGTTCCCTTTGGAATTGGCTACTCATAATATTTATTAACATGTCCTGTCAAAAGCAATACAGAATTTTCCATGCCAAGAGGGTTCCTTGATGAAGTTGTATTTTCACTCCATCTAGGAGTGTATGCCACCACTGGTCCCAGCCTCCACCATGAAGGACCTCCTCAATACATTCCAATTGGTTCATCCTGGGGATGGAGTGATGGATTGCTACTTGTGACGGTCCATGCCCTTCTTCAAAGCCAGGCCTGATATATTTAGTAAACTCATATTCTTTTTCCAAAAAAAATTACCTAATCAAATCTCTCATCAAATGAGCAATCCATTGTTGATATTATGAAGGCCTTTAATCTACCATAAATCTTTATTAGAACTCATCAGAGCTTCTAGTTTGAGAGAAATGTGATTATGGCACTCTTAAAATGACATTACATCATTGGGGTGATTGGTTTATCATTTGGAGAAGAGACATCAATCATAACTAGCATAACCACACAGTAAATGAATTCAACCTTTCTACCGCGGAACAATGACACTGTAATTGCTCAAAATCAGGCTTAAAATGAAATCGGAAAATGCTCTTTCTTCAAATATGATGTTAACTTAATGGAATATATTATGAAAAATCATGTTTGAGGAAATTCTATATAATTAAAAATATGTGGAAATATATTCCCTTTTTTCTTTCATTGGAACCTGATTGTAGCTACAGAACCATTTTTTTCAGCTGCAGAGATTATGTTGCATTTAATTGAACTACCCTCGCTTATATTTTGCTGCTTTTTATTTCATACTATGTAATCGTGATGAATATTGTATTATGAAGGACAAGAGGCTTTTGAAATGAGGTGCACCTGCTGATAGCTTTTTAAAAACAGACAATTATTAGGGAGAAAATGAGCTTTTAAAAACTATATCCTTTTATGCAGGTATGGATACCCCAGCAAAGATGATTTCTGTAAGAGGTCAGTTCATGTCTCAGAGTTGTCTAGAATGTTTTCATAGTGACAATGCTGAGAGTGATTTCTTTTCTTCTGATAATTCTATTGGATTGTAAGTTGTTGATAGGGTATTTTGGTTAGTTTTATGTCTAATCAAGACCTCATTTTGGTGGACACAACAGGTCTGTGTGTTGAGAGTCAAATTTATCCATTGTTCATCACTGACACCAATTTGTTTAGCTAACTTAAGATTGATAGCAATTTAAGCTTCCATAGCAGGTGAAAATACCTCAGAAAATTGGAGGGCCCACGTTTATCCCAAACAAGCGCTGTGCTGATCGAATTCTCCACCTTAGGGGTGAAGGCCCAATTGTGTGATACCCTTGTTTTCAATAGATATTTATCTGAGAAACTGTTAAAACTCTGACCAGTGAACAGCCATTCAAAATTCTTGACACTGGCTTAGCTATATGGAGTACAAATTAAATTCAAATATATGTTTCCTCATATGCATTGGGGCGGGGCTGCGCGGGGTGGGCAGACATGCCTGCGTCTGTCTGTCTGTCTTGTGAAATGGATTTGGGGTCCAGGGCAAATTGGGGATTCTATCAAGATCTGAATGCAGTTGCCATGAATTTAAATTTGACATAAAGGTTTGAAAATAGAGTTTGACACAGAGGATGCGAAGTGCAGAGATGCGCCTGGGTGTTCTGAATTGAGTTTGATGAAAGGGGCTGGATTCTTTGGTTGGTGTCATGGTACAAGCAAAGCATCTGTGTGATTGGTTGTGTTGTGTTTAGCTGCTTAATTGTGCAGAATTTTTTTCAGGTTGGCAATGATCTCGTGTTCAGAATATTTGGTACCAGTTTGCTGTTTGTCTCTTTCTTAGGTGAAAGAATACCCCTTTGAATATATTCAACCTATACCTGATTGTTAAAATTTTATTTCCTTCCTCTTTCTTCTCATGTTTTCGTTATTTTCACTCCACATTAGTAAAGTGCATGGTTAGGATGGTCTCCACATACATTCCCTGCCCAAAGAGCCTCTCTGTTCCAAAGAGACAAATCAGACATAAACTGCAGAAGTAAAATATTTTTGACAACATGAAAACCTCCTCAAAGTAACAGCCAAACCTCACCTTTATAGCTTGACTGTCATTATTTTCTATGGCTGCAGTGCATTTTTTAGTGGAGGGTGCTAAAACCTCAACACCTTTGGAGTTAAATTGCTCTAACCCTCAATCTATGCCAATTGAGCAGATAGCCAGGTAAGGCTAGTGAGAAGCTTAGATGAATGTGTTTCCCTTCCCCTTGACCACTTTTTTCCAGGTAGTTGAGCTCTGGCAAGTGGCTCGTCCTGTGTTCTGACCTTTGCCAGGGAGGGCAAGCTCCGGAATGTTTCTTGTGTACAGCAGCATAATTTCAAATCCTGTGAAATAATTCATCTGGAAAAAAAATCTGGATCCCAGCAGCAGTGTAATAGAGGCTCCTGCAGATGAAAGAATGAAACTACCTTCCAAATCAGAATGGGGTGTGTGGTTTGCTCTCAGCATATGGGGCAGAAAATAGATGGGCAGCCACATTGTAATCTAAAACCACTGGCCTGCCTGCCTCTCTTTTCATAAAAAGTTGAGTTTTCGTTTTCTTGCAAGTCTAAATGAAGGATTAGGGAATACTTAGTAGTGACCTCCGACTCTGCAGAAGAATGTAACCAGAATGCTTCTGGCAGGACCCTTCCAGTTGGTTCCATGTAGCAAAGGAGTTGTCCTAGCTTGAGAATCTCAGTTGTAACAGTGATTCAAAGGGGCCCTGGTCCTTCTTTGAAGAGCCACATCATGGTTAATTCTTAATAAAAATTACACATTCAAATCAGCAAGCTTCAGGTTGCCAAGAATTCAGTTGCCTAGCTAATTTCAGGATTGCCTTTTTATCAGGCATCATAAGGCAAAAGAGTTTCATTCATTCATTTATTCCTTTTCTTACACCCCCTCCATGAATTTGTAGCAGCTAACCTTATCCTTTTTTTAACTAGAAAACTACACCTGAATGACACAATAAAGGTAAAGGAAAAATCTAGGGGGTGAAGCACACAGGTAGGCTTATCTATGTAAAGTCCTGTTCTGTTATTTATAATAAACAAACAAAAATAACTTGATTCTAAGCATCCTAGGAACCCAAGCAAAAAAGAAAAGAAAAAAAAAATCACAACTCCCAACACTGCTGATAAAAGCAAATCAATCATTTCAGGGCCATTTTGCATCTCCCCATAGAAACTCCTCTCAAAGTAGATAACGTGTGCTTCCCAGGTGACCACACGTGTGCCGTGTGCTATAGCACACATACTAAAGATCTGCTGTCAGAGGCTCTGGCAGCCTCCCTCCACATAATCCAGAGGATACTTTAAGCAAAAAAAAAAAAAACAATTCTACAAATGTCCCGAGATTGCACAGCCCAAGAACAGAACTTGATGTGATCCATGGATAAACACGAGTCCTTCTAAAGGACCTAAGAAACAGCATGTGCCTTAGACAGTAGACCTTAAACATCGCCGCTCATATTAAATAATTTGTGGGAATTAGCCAACTCTGAGGCCAGAGTCACACTCAGAACCTGGAAAGCAGAAGTCCTATGTTATAAATGTGTCTTGACACACCAAGAAGGGTTAGAATTGATATCCTCTAAGGAAAACCAAAAGCTAAGGCAGCCTTGCTCAGCCTCAGCAGGCCCCTCCCACCAAGGCTACATCTGGGACCTGGAAGAAGAGGGTCCACAGGATTTTTTTTTTTTTAATTTTACATCAGTGAAGCTTCTTCCCCTTATATATTACAGTTTTGGGGGAATCTTTTCCCTCTAACATAAATTCCCTCCTCTTCTTAGGCAGATTAGGCCCACTGTAATTTAATTTAATTCAGGATTTCCTGGATAGCTTAGGGCAACTACTATGCATATTGGTGATTGTACTGAGCTGATAATAGGTTTTTTTTTTTTTTTTTTTTAAGTCCTTGTACATTGTATGCTGTTTATCCCAGCTCTCCTAATGTAGGGCATTTGAACTTCTTTTTTTTTTTTTAAGATAGTACAAGAACTTTATTTTAACATAAATTCCCCTTATACACAAGGAACTATTATTTGAAATAGTTGCTCTCTGGTTTTTAATATTGACTATGGAGTCACTTCGTTGCAAACCCAAAAAGAACTTAGCTCAGCATAAGTTTTAACTTATTCCATTCTTCCCCCTCTCAGTTTCACCCCACCGTGCAGCCTCAGCCCCTCATCCAGATAGCTCCACTGCAGGTTTTTGTGTCAGATCCCTAGAAGTTGTTCCATCAGTATTTGTTAAACCAGTGAATCAACTAATGTCTATAGTTCATTTGATTAATTTACTGCTGTTCATCATGTTGCAGGGAGGGAGGACAGATCAGATTGTCCCAGCTCAGGGGAATATAATTATTTTAGAAAACATATTCAATATACCTATTTTGGGGTTTGCTTTTGTCTGTTTTGAGATACTCAGGGACTTTGTAATGCATCTTTAGAGGAGAAGGTTTTAGAAAGCACTATTCAGACACATCACAACTAGGGCCAGTACATGACCTGGAAGGAGTCCCTGGCTGGCTGGCGTCTCGGTCAGAGGAGAGGCCTGTTTTCACTACTGATTTGGGGCTCAGGACATCAAGTTCCAACATCATTCCCTTTCCCATGTCCGGTTTGTTTTGCGCATGAGCCACATGGTTCCAAGTCCGTCCCTGTCAGCATGGATGTCTGGGTTGGATGTTCAGAGCTGCCTGAAGCCCCTTCTGGGTTCCCTGGCAGTGGTTTAGCCCCAGCTGCCAGATGGGTCCCTGCACACTGGACAGTGTGAGCTGGCTCATGTCTGTGAAAGTCCAAAAATGCTCCCACGCTTCCCCCGAGTGCAGAGTCACATGGGATTTCACCTCAGCCTGTGGTCATTTCTCTCCCTCAGTGCCAGCAACTCCACTAGGCACTTTATTTACTTCATTTGTTTTTCGTTACCCTTACCCTATCCCAATGCAGCAAGGGTGACCAGCACACCCAATTTTATGAATGAGAAAACTGTGATGCAAAGTTCAGTGGGCCTCCCTGGTGGCACAGGGGTTAAGTCTCAGCACTATGAAGCTGTCAGCAACCACTGCATCATGAGTTCGATCCCTGGCCAGGGAGCAACCCACATGGTGCAGCAGACCTCTCCTGTCTCGCCCGCTACTCCCCTCAGCAGTGTGTTTCAGTCAATCTGCCTGTGATGCTCCCCACTCTGGCTCTGGTGATTTCTCTCACCTTCCCACACATCTGGCCTATACCCCGGCTCTTGTATAAATAAATAAATCTTAAAAAACAAAAATGAATACAGCATCATGAGATGCTCTTCCTTTCTCCCCACTGCCTCAATAGCACATGTGACCCCACACTCTTCCCCTGTGCACCCTGGTTCAATAAATTCAGGAGGTCCTTAGAAACTGTGTTTCTACTACTCCCTGCAGGTGACTTTTAGAATCTGGCAAATTTGGGAAGCTTGGATGTGCTGGAAAGCTGGCAAGTACAGGTGGGAGGGCTTACTTTCCAGACCCTGTCCCTTACTCACAGCATTCAATCATCTGTGCCTCAGTTTCCCTATCTGGGAAGGTTGGACATAGGGCAAAAATGTCTCTAAGCTTCCCCTCTTGATCTAATGGTCCATGTTTGTAAATTTCTTGCATTCATATGGACCAGGCTGCCCTGGTATTTGCAGGTCCTCCAACTCCTCTTCCTGGATAATTTGGATTCCACCCCATCTTCTGTTCCATTGGCAAAATTGAGACCTACACAGTCATGCAAAGTCTCCTTGCAGTTTCTCTGCAGAAGCTGAGAAGCTGGGTTTGGAGTCCTATGTTACTAGGTTAAAAATGCTGATGGCAATCCTAGCATCAAGCAGAGAAAGCCTAACTCTTCCAAAACTGACCTGGGTCTCACCCAGAGAGCCTCACAAAGAAAGCCTCACCCTAGCCTCCTAAATAAGGTCCCCTTCCCTGAGAAGTGGAAATTAATAGTTTTTGGAACTCTCTTGACACTGCTAACTGACCCTGCAGAAAAGCAGAGTGTATACCTTGTCTTATTTTCATTTTTGCCATTTTCCAACACACGCTCGCGCGCTCTCTCTCTCTCTCTCTCTCTCTCTCTCTCTCTCTCTCTCTCTCTCTCTCTCTCTCTCTCTCTCTCTCTCTCTCTCTCTCTCGCCATCTCCAGCCAGGCTGGGGTCCCTCTTCTATATCACAATGCAAATGAGCACACAGAAAGATGGACAGGTAATTCCTTCAGAGATGCACAGAACTATTCCTCCTCAGCAAATAATCTTGCTATTGACAAAATTCCCAAGGTCGATAAGCATTGTGTGCATTCTACCTCTCCATCTCTGTCCCTGGCTTCTTGGTACATACAAAAGATGTCTTGGCAAGCCCAGGGACTGGGAGCTATTTGCAACATCTTAACAGTTTCCTGCCCTAAACAATTTTTACTCACAACCTCAACTTCTTCAGAATTCCGTTATATACTACAAATGATTAGAACTCAGTGGCCATTTTAGAACATGGCCCTAGTTCCCTTGTTAGAGAGCTCTCAGTTCTCTGTTGAATAAATATATATTTAAAATCATATAATTATACATCTGATGCAACATTGGTTTACAACGCTGTGTGTGATGGAGAGGGATGGACTCACACTATGGGCCCCCATAGTCCTCTACCGTAATCCATTGTGTCTTCTCCCCACTTTGCTTTATCCTATTTCTCTCCTCTCCCGGTAGCCTCAATTCTACACTCATATTTCTAGGGATTGTTATTGGCTTGATTTTGCCTCAACATTTGTTTTATTTCTCTATAATAAGTGAAAACTACCACATGTAAGTGAAACCATCCAGTGTTTGTCTTTCCCCTTCTGACTTACTTTACTTAGCATTATCCCCTCTACTTCCATCCACATTGTCAAAATGACAAGAGCTCATCTTCTTTTTTATGGGTGAGTAGTATTCCATTGTATATATACAACATTTTCCTAATTCCACTACACCCTTGGGAACTTGCATTGTTTCTCTAACCTGGCTATTGTAAATTGTGCTGTGGTGAACATATAATATAATATATATATATGCATGTATGTATTTAAATTAGTGTTTTTTTTTTCTTTTGGTCCGTACTTAAGAGTGGAATTGCTGGATCATATGGTAGATCTATTTTTAATATTTTGAGAACCTCCATACTGTTTCCATGGGGGAGGGTATCAGTATACATTACCAACAGCAGTGTACATGGGTTCCTTTATCTCCACATTCTCGCCAGCACTTCTTGTTTCCAGTACTTTTGATATGGGGCATTCTCACAGGGCTGAGTTGGTATCTCATTATGACTTTAATTTTCTTTTCCTTGATAAAATTAATTATGAGTACTTTTTCATGTGTCTGCTAGCCATCTGTATGTCTTCTTTGGAGAAGTGTCTGTTTAGCTCTTCTGCCCTTTTTTTGGACTGGGTTATTTGGTTTTAGTTGTTGAATTGTATGAGTTCTTTGTAGATCTTGGATATCTAACACTATGATTGTAGACAACTTACTTTATATCTCAGGTTTTTTCTTCTTTATCTACAAAACAGTATTAAAAGTCTACTACTCCTAAAGTTAGAAACTTTTTTGTGACATTCTGATGCATCTAAATATCTTAAAGGGAAATTTATATATTGGAGCAGATCAGCTTTGAAATTATATATTTTTTTAATTTAACAATTAGTATGGTAAGTTATGCATTTGGAATTTATCATTTTTACCATCTTTCAGGATAAATTCAATAGCATTCATCATAGTCACATTGCTGTGCAACCATCACCAGCACCCATCTCCAGAAGGCCTTCATCCTCCCCTATAGATTCTGTGCTCATTAAACACTAACTCTCCATCTACCCCCTCCCATTTAATTTTTTATCTATTGATTTAACCACTTGCATAAATGAAATCATAGCGTTTTTGTCCTTTTGTGACTGGTTTATTTCACGTCATCTAGAGTCTTTTTTCTTTTTAAAGATTTATTTATTTGTTTGTTTGTTTGTTTGTTTATTTATTTATTTATACAAGCACTGGGTACAGTCAGAAGCGCGGGAGGGTGAGAGAATTCACCAGAGCCAGAGCGGGGAGCAGAGCAGGCAGAATTACCGAAGTACACTGCTGAGGGGAGCAGTGGGCGGCAGGAGAGGTCTGCGCGCCATGTGGGACCCTCGCCCGGTGGCTGGGGATCGAACCAGCGCTGCAGAGGCAGCAACCCAGCGCTCAACCGCTGTGCCACCGGGGAGGCCCCACTTCATCTAGCTTCTTAAAGATTTATCTATGTTATACCATGTGTCAGAATTTCCTTTTTCATGTTGAATAATATTCTTTTGAATGAATCTCATGCATTTTGCTTATTCATTCACCCATCAATGGACTCTTGGATTGTTTCCACCTTTTGTCTATTGTGAATACTGCTGCTGTGAACATGATGTACAAATATCTGTTCAAGTGCTTGCTTTGACTTTTTCTGGGTTTACTCCCAGAAGTGGGCTCACAGAGCCATATGATAATTCTATGTTTATGTTTTGAGGATTTACATAATTTTCCACAGTGGTTATGCCATTTTATATCCTCACCAACAATACAAAAGGGTTCCCATTTCTCTATATTCCTACTAACTCTTGTTATTTTGTTTTTGTTTTCCTTTTTTATAATGGCCATCCTAATAGGTGTGAAGTGGTATCTCATTGTGGCCTTTATTTGCATTTCTGTAATGATTAGTAATGTGAGGTCTTTTCATGCACTTATTGGTAATGCATCTATCTTTGAAGAAATCTGTTCAGGTCTTTTTTCCGTTTTTAATCAAGTTTGCTTATGTTGCTATTGTTCTTTACATACACTGGATATCAGTCACTTATTAGAATATGATTTGCAAATATTCCTCCCTTTCTGAAGTTGCCTTTTCACCCTATTGAGTATTCTTTAATATGAAAAAAATTTTAATTTTGATGTTGTCCAACATTGCTGTTTGTTCTTTTGTTGTTTGTGCTATTAGTGTCATCTAACCAACAATGTTAAGGACTTATTGTAGCCAGTTATATTTTTTAAATTTATTTTTATTTATTTATACAAGCACTGGGTTCAGTCAGAAGCGAAGTGCGGGAGGGTGAGAGAATTCACCAGAGCCAGAGCCAGGAGCAGAGCAGAGCAGGCAGACCGAAGTACACTGCTGAGGGGAGCAGCAGGTGGCAGGAGAGGTCTGTGTGCCATGTGGGACCCTCCTCCAGTGGCCAGGGAGCAGCCTGGGATCGAACTGGCACTGCATAGGCTGCGGGCAGCTTTGCAACCCAGCACTCAACCGCTGCGCCACCGGGGAGGCCCCAGCCAGTTACATTTCTAATGATTTATATGAATGGAAACTCATTTAATCCTTACCACTGAGAATGAGAAAAGTACCTCTTGGTGCTGGCATCTGGCCTGATAGTAACTCTAATGTCTAGGTGCAGTTAGGCGCTACCTGGCATCCTGTTTAGGTCATGGTGCTGTCCCACTGAACTTACACAACCTTACAGAACACCAGCAGTCAACAAGCCCATTCAGTAACGAGGATGACATGAGGTTTATAACTTACAAGGCATATATCTTGCCTAAATAATAAATTATAATCTTGCCTAAATACACTGAAACAGATCACTATCCAAAACACAAAAATATGCAACACTCTTCTTCTCCAGGCTAAAATGAGTGACTGTCTTTCTCTTCACCAAGTGCAGTGTTGCCTTCTTCTAGACAGCCTTTCTTTTTATTTTTTCAATTTATTTTTTTATTTCTATATTCCCCATACAATTGCAACCCCCTGATTTTGACCCCAATTCCTCCTTTCCCTGCCCCCCAAAGTGTGTCACTGGTTCATAGTTGTTTGTTAATTTTGATTTTTTTTCTTTCTTATAGTTATTCTTTTTCCTGGTCTCCTTATTTAGGTTTTCTAGATTCCTGTTATGAGTGAGGTCATCCAGTATTTTTCTTTTTCTTTCTGGCTTATTTCTTTGAGCATGATCCTTTCCAGCTCCAACCATGTTGCTGCAAATTGCATGGGTTTATCTTTTTTGATTGCTGAGTAATATTCCATTGTGTATATGTACCACATCTTCTTGATCCAGTCATCTCTTTTTGGGCATTTGGGTTGTTACCAAAGCTTAGCTATTGTAAATAGTGCTGCTATAAACATAGGTTTGTAGGTGCCCTTTGGAATTAATGTTTCTGTGTACTTTGGGTAAATACCTAGGAGTGGAATTGCTGAATCATATGGAAGCTCTATCTTTATTAGGTTGAGGAATCTCCACACAGCTTTCCATAGTGGTTGGACCAGTTTGCACTCCCACCAGCAGTACAGGAGATTTCCTTTCTCTCCACATCCTCGCCAACATTTGTTGTTGCTCGTTTTTTTAATATGTGCCATTCTCACTGGTGTGAGATGGTATCTCATGGTAGTTTTGATTTGCATTTCCCTGATTGCAAGTAGCGTTGAACATTTTTTCATATGCTTGGTGGCCATTTGTATTCCCTCTTTGGAGAAGTTTCTTTTTAGCTCTTCTGCCCATTTTTGACTGGATTATTTTCTTTGTCTTTGTTGAGTCTCATCAGCTCTTTGTAGATTTTTGTGATCAGTCCTTTATCTTTAGTGTTGGATGCAAAAATGTTCTCCCAGTCAGTGGGGTTTCTCTTTGTTTTTGTTATTGTCTCTTTTGCTGTGCAGAAGCTCTTTAATTTGATGTAGTCCCAGCTGTTTATCTCTGCCTTCACTATTACTGCTTTGGGTGATGCGTCTGTAAAGATGTCTTTGAGGTGCATGTCATGTAGTAGTTTGCCTATATTTCTTTCTATATATTTTATGGTTTCAGGTCCTATGTCTAGTTCTTTAATCCATTTTGAGTTGGTTTTTGTGCATAGTGTGAGGTAGTAGTCAAGCTTCATTCTTTTGCATGTAGTGACCCAGTTTTCCCAGCACCATTTATTGAACAAACTTTCTTTGCTCCAGTGCATATTCTTTGCTCCTTTGTCAAAGATTAGTTGACCATAGATCTGTGGGTTTATTTCTGGGTTTTCTATTTGGTTCCATTGGTCCACGTATCTGTTCTGGTTCCAATACCATGCAGTTTTGATTATTATGGTTTTGTAGTATAGTTTGAAATCTGGGAGCATGATGCCTCCATTTCCTTCTTTTTTTTCAGGAGGGTTTTGGCTATTCGGGGTTTTTGGTGGCTCCATATGAATTTCATCAATATTTTTTCTATTTCTTTGAAGAATGACATTGAAATTGTAATTGGAATAGCATTGAATCTATAGGTTGCTTTTGGTAGGATGGCCATTTTGATAATGTTAATTCTTCCGATCCATGAGCAGGGGATGTCTTTCCATTTCTTTGTGTCTATTTCTATTTCTTTTAACAGTGTTTTATAGTTTTCTTTTATAGAGCCTTTACTTCTTTTGCTAGGTTTATTCCCAAGTATTTGATTTTTTTTGTTTCAGTAATAAAAGGAATGGTTTTCTTGATTTCTTCTTCTTCAGATTTATTGTTTGTGTATAGGAAGGCCTCTGATTTTTGTGCATTGATTTTGTGTCCTGCCACTTTACTAAACTGATTGATTAGTTTAATTAGTTTTTCTGTGGAGTTTTTGGGGTTCTCTATGTATATTATCACATCGTCCACAAATAGTGATAGTTTGACTTCTTCCTTGCCTTTTTGGATTCCTTGTATGTTTTTCTCTTGTCTTATTGCTCTGGCTAGGACTTCCAGTATTAGACAGCCCTTCTTATAGGTAAAAATGCATTGGCATTCCATTGTAGAACTACCTCCATTTTCTGACAGCATCAATTCATAGTGACATTTCCTTGAGTCCTCCGTAATCAGCTAATACAGTCTTTTGTCACATCTCTCTATGGAAGCACCCCAAAGTGCCTAATTGTGCATCTCTTCCTCCTTTCAGTGATTAGCTAATAAACCTAACTTTGTTTGACAGGAGTGTGATCCCAGAAGTGTTTTGACTGGAGGGCAATGACACATTATACTGTGAGTTGGTGATATTACTGCTGCTTTACAGATGGGAAAACTGTGGCACAGAGAGGTTAAGTAACTTGCCCAAGGATGCATTGTAATTAAGCAGTATAATAGAAACCCGGTACAAAGTAATCAGCCTCCAGAGTGATAAGTATATATAAATATAAGTAGATTTTTAAAAGACAACTCCAGGGGAGAATATAATTCAAGAGAGTAAAAAAAAAAAAATAGGCATCATTTACTACTGGGCTCAATTGTGTATAGTTTTTACATGGCATTGTAACATTAACATTTAATAATAATGTAAGCATTATATCAGGCAAATGGGGGAGAAGGTACATGTGTGGATTTAGCAGGCAGCAGAAAAAGCCTGTGTCTATATCATCAGTAGTGAGAAGTTACTAGATAATGTCTAAAATCAACAATGAAAGGAATAACAGCAAAACACGTTATTTATTGTCCTGGAAATAAATACTGAAATAATGAACTAAAAAAAAAAAAAGGAAAGGAAAATGTGGTTGTCTCTGGAAAGGAAGAAATCAGTGGTTGTGATGGCAAAGGATTGCTATTTTTCAGCCAGTAGAACTATTTGATCTTTAAACTATGTATTATTTTCTTTGGATGGTCAGGGGGAAAAAAAGGAGAAAAGATAATATACTGAGCATGCAAAATACTTAATACAGTGTTAGAACCCCAAAATTGTACATGTTTAATATTCTCAGTCATATTTTCATTCAAGAAGGATGTATTGACTAGGGGCCTGTAGGCTTGAGATGAGACCAGGTACTACAAACTTTTCACTGAATCTTTAGATTTGTCTGTATCTGCTTCTGTTGATGAAGGAGCCCTGTGGAGTTGTTAGGATTTTAGTTCTTTATCCCAACTCAACACCCCCCAGACTTGCTGAAAAATCCCAGGCTTAGGATGACATGAGAAAAAGAAGACACCATAAGTACTGCTCCTCCTCATTATGAGCCTAGTATCTATCTAATGACAGGTTGCATCTTCCCGCCAAAGCTTTCCAAACCAACTCCACCCAACTCCAGCCAGAGTCAGAACTGCACAACAGTCTGATAGTCTGCCTTATTCAATTTAGCACCTCATTACGTTCTGATTTGTAATATTCTCTTGGTATTTCATGCATGTAAGTCACTTGTGTCAACATTAAATTGCTACCACTTAAAGACAAGGGTCATTTCTTTGGTCTTTTTGTTTCATTTAGCACTTGGGCCATGAGCCCAAGATATGCTTGTTGCACTGGCTTCACAAGGACAATGGTAGATCCGGGTAATGAGAAGGTAGATACATCCCTACACAGGTTTTCTGACTTGGGTCTGTTGACTGACAGTCATTATATCTGAGATCATCTATGTTTGTGGGTATGAGCCTGGTCATTCTTTGGGAGAAAAGGCACCATAAGGTGCCTTATGAGGTACAGGTTTGTTTGAACCATTGTTTTTCTTGCATGTGAGGAATATTTCTCTCTTCATTTTTTTCAGTCATATTTTATTTTTTTAAAGATTATTTATGCATACAAGAGTGGGGGTGCAGGCCAGAGATGCGAGGAAGGGGGTGAGAGGATTCACCAGAGACAGAATGGCAAGCAGAACAGGCAGATTGAATGAAATATACTGCTGAGGGGAGCAGCGGGCGAAACGGGGGAGGTCTGCTGCGCCATGTGTGTCACCTCCCTGGTTGGGGTTCGACCTTGTGTTGCAGTGACTGTGGATAACTTCATAGTGCTGCGTGTTAACCCCTTATGCCACCAGGGAGACCCTCAGTCTTATTTTAGTAGCTACTCTCCTGAGTTGATGGTACTTTTGAGATAGTTAATTTTATTGATATGTTTTTGGTGGTTCACTTATAACATAGGGAGCAAGCCTAGTAAATGCTGGCGTTGGCATCCATGGAAGGTTTCTAAGACCACTGTCACAAGCTTCTACAAACTGGGTGACTTAAAACAACAATTATTATCTTAACAGTTCAAGAAGCTAAAAGTCCAAAGTTAAAATATTAGCTGGATCAGGCTCTCACAAAAACTTTAGGAAAGAATACTTCCTTGCTGCTTCTTGATCTGGTGCTTAGCTCTCCCCTTTAGAGAAATTTTCAAAGGGAAATTTCTTGAAAGAGTTTTCTATCCTTTCTGTCTTCTCACCTCCCACATACTCTGCAACCAACCATTTTTACTGACTTGGTAACTACTTTTACCATATTCACAAATGCCTGTTGTTTGCTAAATTTAGTAAACATTTCTTTGTCATATATTGCACTTCCGTCCTTGACTGCTTCTTCCTGGTTGGGATGCCCTTTCCTCTGGCATGTATGTCAAAGAGCTCTCATTCCTATGTTTCTGGCCCCTTCTGTCTTTCTATGGGTGCCTCCTACTCTGTTTATCCCTTAAATGTCAGGGTCTCCAGAAGTTCAAGTTCAGGCTGTTTTTTGTTTGCTTTTTTGCTATGTGTGCTTTCCCATGGGTGATCATCTACAATTATAATTAAAATTGCTATCTATGAGTTTATGATCCTGCTGTATATTTCTCCAGATGAAATCTTTTATCCAAAATATCTAAATGGGGCCTCCCCTGGTGGCGAAGCGGTTGAGCTCTGGGCTGCGAAGCTGCCCACAGCCTCTGCAAGCGCCGATTCAATCCCCGGCCACCAGCGAGGGTCCCACATGGCACAGCAGACCTCTCCTGCAGTGCCCGCTGCTCCCCTCAGCAGGGTATTACATCAGTCTGCCTGTTGTGTTCCCTGTTCTGGAACTGGTGAATTCTCTCACCTTCCCACGCTTCTGACTATACCCAGTGCTTGAATGAATGAATGAATGAATGAATAAATAAAATCTTTAAAAAAAAATTTAAATGTCCCTAGGTATTTCCACTAGGATATCCAATAGCCAACTGAAATATGACAGATCTGAAATGAAACTCAACACATCCCAAACACAGTTCTTCCATTTGGTTTGCCTCTGACATTTTCATCTCAGTGCATGCCTGCCCTATTACCTAATCAGTTGCTCAAGCCAGGAATCTTCTAACCATCCTTCCGCTTCCTCTTTTGTAGCTAGAATAAATTTCCAAACCCTATCAGTTTATCACTCTTAATTATTGTTTTGTTAAAGATTTATTTTATTTATTATGCATACAAGAGCTGGGGCGTGGACCAGAGGTGTGGGAGGTGAGAAGATTTGCCAGAGACCGAGTGGGGAGCAGAACAGACAGATCCACTGAAATACACTGCTGAGGGGAGCAGTGGGCAAGACAGGAGAGGTCTGCTGCACCATGCGGGTATCTCCCTGGCCAGCAGGGGATCTAGCTCGTGTTACAATGGCTGCTGACAGTGTCATAGCACTGAGACTTAACCCCTTGAGCCACCAGGGAGGCCCTCACCATGCTCTTTGCATTCAACATTTAATTAAAGTTTTTAGAAAACAAGGACCATACCTCTGTATCACATTTTGCTCTATACACTTACTCTTGCTTGGTGCTTGGCACAGAGCTGATGCTCCGTAAATATTAGGTGCATGGAGGAAAGGTGTGCAGAGAGTATCTGCAAGATTGATCCAAAATTGGGCCTCCCTGGTGATGCAAGGGGTTAAGATGCAGCACTATAAGCTATCAGCAGTGACTGCAGCACAAGTTTGATCCCTGGCCAGGCAGCTACCCACATGGTGCAGTAGACCTCTCCTATCTCACCTGCTGCTCCTCTTAGCAGATCTGCCTGCTCTGCTCCCACTCTCTCTGGTGAATCCTCTCATCCCCACACTTCTGGCCTGTACTCCAGTCCTTGTATGCATAAATAAAAATAAATCTTTAAAAAAAATTTAAAAAAAGAATGATCCAAGAAAGTCATGGGGACAGACTCTGACTCCCAGGCTGTTGGCTTCATTCTGGATTAGGATGGTAAAGAATTAAGAACACAATGACAGCTAATGAAATAGTGCAGAATATATGGCAGAGAAAGCAGGAAGGATTCAAAGAAAACCAATATGCTAGCTAATATTTAAACTATAGACTTCGAATCAACCAGGGGTGTTTAGAACAACTACTTTGTACGGTACTATAAAGTGTAGTGCAAGCCTTTCTTCTGATTCCCCTTATGCCAGTCCCAACCCTCTCCTTTGTCACTTTCCATCAAACCTTTTGTTTTATGATTTCTGTCACCTATTATCCTTATTCCTTTCTGGTGTTTGTAAAGCCAAAATCTGGGGTAGGGACAGACGCATTCTTGATACTGGTAAGCACTTAAGGATGGTAGGCACTTAAGTAGTTATTTAAATTAATGTTTTCTGTTAGAGTTGTATTTTAGTGGAAAACAATAATTGTTTCTAAGAAAGCATCTTGGAGTTGAACCAATTCTATCAGTAAACAACCTTGGGAAGCTAACGAATAAAAGCAATGAGCATTAGTTCTTCTCCCCTCTTCCTCTCCAAAGACCGACTTTGCATCCCTTCATCTAAAAAAAAAAAAAAACTATGCTGATGGTTTGCATCTTTTCAACACCACAGTAGAACGGGCATTGCCCCTCTGCAAAAACTCTCCAAGTTAATGTTTATCACATTTCCCACCATCCACCCTTCCTTGGGATCTACAGTGATGCACCTGTGTACAGTACGACCTTACAAACCCCTGCTTGTGAATCGTGCTGATGTCCAGCCATGGAGTGAGGGGTGGGGGCGGGACTCATATCCCTGCGTGCCGGCTGCCCAGATCGTTCCACAATGCATTTGGTGGCATTCACACTTGACTGGCACCGCATTTCAATCTGTTCCATCTGATTGGATACTGTGTTTTCTTCCCGTCTGTGGTAATGGAGCACTCTTTCTGAGTTCCCAAGGTTATTTTCATCTCAATGACCTTTTTCATGGGGGTGGGGGGTGGGAGTAGAAAGGGAGGCTCCTCACCATTCCCAAGCCCTCTTTGTTTTAAAAAAATGAGAGCAATTTGTTTTAAAAAATGAGAAGAGATAGGATGGCACACCACCTATTTAAATATTACGATGCTGGGTGTGTGATTTCTTCTGTCAACCTGTGCACCTTCTCTTAAAGACTGAAACTGGTTAGAATATAAGAGATTGAGGATCAGTTGTGGAAATAATTCACAGGGAGGGGAAAGAAGTCTTATGACACTGAGCAGACTTGACCTTTCTGCACCTCTTTATTGATCTGAAATTGCCAAAAGGGTTCAGAAGATAAAAAGAATCTGAAACAAAGAAAATCATGGGGAAGCAGAAAGAGCCCTGGAGACTGATGGTGCCACCGAATCAGAATCCCAATCCTACTAAGCTCTCACATGTTACCTGAGCAGTCATTTCTCCTCTGGGATTTCCCCATTTTTTTCTTTCTGTAGTTTTCGGTCAGATGATTTAAATTGGCTCTTTTAACTTCAAATATCATAATTCTAAGAAAAGAGAAAGAGTTGCAGCACTTCCAAGAATGTCTTGAGTCGCTGATTTTGCCACCTCTCTTAAAAAACACATAGTTTTTTGCCACCCTAAGATAACATAATGAGTCCATTATTCCTTTTGAGATTGGTGGTGATATGGATGAGGATGAGGATAGTAGGGATGCAATGATGATATGAAATAATCATCATTACTTATATTTGTATAGCATTGTGTATTTTAAGGAACCTGCTCATGTACATTGTTCCAAAGATTGTGGTATCTGGCCCTTGAGCAAGTGGGTTTGCAAACCCGGTTGTTTTGTCCTTGCTGGTGTTTTACAAATGCTTTTATCTTAATGATCACATTTTAAAAATCAGGATGTTTTGCATAGACATTATATTCCTGTCTTTCTTAGTATAGCAACAAATCTAATATTACCACCTGTACTATATCATACCCTAAAATAACCACAGCCAAGTAGAGGCAGCCCATTTTAGATGGGACAGACACTTTGCATTTACTCCTCTGTGTGATTTTCATGACTTCTGTGGATGTTTGAATTTGTGCTGATGCCCAGCCATGGAGTAAGGGGTAGGGGGTAGGACCTAAAAGCATCAATGATAGTGATAATAACAGTGCTGCTGCTGATGGTGGTGATGGTGCTGGTGATGGTGATGGTGCAGGTGCTGGTGGTGATGGTGGTGGTGATGGGAATGGTGATGATTCCAACATTGTCATTCATATTAGTCTCCCAGCTGATAGTGCCTTTAGAAAACACTGTTATAGACATTATCAATTTAAGAGCCCATCACTACTATGTGGTGAGACAGTCATAAGGGGAAGTATTAACAGAGAAAAGATTTGAGAGTCAGAAATCTCAATTGATTTACCAGTGGCCAGTACTTTGTCTCTGGTGGTCTCAGATATTCTACCACCAAGACCTTCTTTTATTATTATCTCCTGCATACCCAGGGTTTACTAGGACTTTAACTATTCACATGTATTAAGTCACAGTTTTTCCTCATTTTGTGCTACATGAAGGGCACATAGATAGATAGACGGATAGATTGGTAGGTAGGTAGGTAGGTAGGTAGGTAGGTAGGTAGGTAGGTAGGTAGGTAGATAGATAGATAATGTAATTCCAAACTATTGGTTTGTTTTAACATACTGAACTCATAGAATTCTTGTGCCTTTGGCTTATACTACCCCAAAATATCCTTTTACCTTCATGACTGATTTCCCCTAAGCTACCACTAGCTTAATCAATGACGTTTCAACTACTATCTAACCTCTACTCTCAGTAATAAGCTTAATTTATTTACCTACTAAGATTAGAACTGCTAATGGGCATATTCTTTGGATCCTTTGTACAATTGCTCTAGTTTTCTATGCCTTCCTAAGTGAACTTAGCAACAAGTGTGTACAGTTAAGAGGAAGGAAAGCTTACGTGGGTCAGGAAAGGGTTAGCCGAGTTTTAGGGAGCCTGGATCAAATAATCTTACAACATTGCTGAGTTTTATGCTGGTCTGCTAAGGTCAGTGCTGAGGCAGCTGAAGGAAAATAATTCAAACTCAAGTTTTTAGTTGTTGTTTGTGACATGGGAGGATATAACAGGAGCTTGCATCCCTTCTGGTTCCAATGTTAGTTCTCAGCAGCCGGCAACTGTCAGCACGTTTTGATTAAATACCCACAGTATGTCCCTGTGTCACAGGTGCTGGCCATTGCCTGGGTTTGAAAGGCCATGGTCACAGCAGAGCCAGCTCCCTTGGCTGCCTTCTGGCATTCTGTGT
Source organism: Talpa europaea (assembly GCF_964194135.1). Classification (NCBI taxonomy): domain Eukaryota; kingdom Metazoa; phylum Chordata; class Mammalia; order Eulipotyphla; family Talpidae; genus Talpa; species Talpa europaea. Next base: position 92,166,830 of record NC_140076.1, read on the forward strand.
GACACTGATGAGTTCTGCAGCTCTGCCACTCTGCTGGCCCTGACTTGCCCGTGTCCTCAGAGCAGAACAAGATCAGGATGAGATTCCTTTTCCAAAACAACCCAGAGGCTTGTAAAGTTTGATTTGGCTCTAGCCTGCTTTGGGAAAGATTGAAACTTTTAACAAAGTGAATTTCCCATGCTGAGTAAATTCTATTTATATTTCACTGTATTTGCTGTAAGACACCTCAAGTTCTTTGTAAAAGAGACTAGCAAGAGAGATAAATAAATAGGATATTTTCTTGATTGTAAGTTGACATTGATGGCGGGCACACGGGGCACTTAATTACAGCATCTCATGGGAGAAAAATAAAGAAGTGTCACATTAAACATGCATAGACATCGTGAGTCCTAATTTCAGGAACATTAAATGTGAGAAACTATTTCCCAGGATGCAGAAAACATACCACATAAGCCAAACACGTTTCTTTGTAACTACAGAATATCGATGCCCAGCTCACATCCATGCCCAGAGCTGTATGCTTTGCAAAACCTGCATCACATTACGTTGATTTCCTGCAAAACAGCCTTATGTTGCAGTGCAACTGAGCTGCGAAAGGGAGCTCTACATGGGACTGTTTTCCTTCCTGAGGGGAAGAACCAAGTAAGTGGCATACCCAGCTGTCAGGAGGTCACACAGGGAGCTTACTGGGGATGGCACACACATCCAAAATCCAGTGCACAGCTACCTGGGGTGGAGATGCTGTCATTTTGAAAACCTATTATGTTTCAGAGGTCCAGCTTGCATAAAGCGCTTGAGAAATGTTTCCCCAATAAGGGAAAAGGTGAAGTCCTGTGTCCTTATTTTGCCTCCATCATAGTCCTGAAAAACTCTCTCTTAAGAGTGCCAATGTCTCTGCCTTATTCCCTTTTCCATTTGGACTATTGTTACCTTGGGCAAGTTCTTTAATTAACTTCTCTGTTTTAGTCTCACCATTTATAACACAAGGATAATTATTCGTCAAGATGATGTGGGGGGGGGTGTCTCTCCTTTGCACAGTGAGAAGAAGGTCTGCACCATATCGTAGCTTATTAATAGTTATGACACCCCACCTGGACAGGGGACCAAGCAGTCCCCCCCTAGAACCCAGAACCTTGGTTCAGATTCCCTCATTAAACCTGACATTAACTCTGAGATTTAACTGGAGGCTGTGCTAAGGGAGAGCATTGTCTCCTTGGTGGGTTCCATTTTCTCTTCCTGCCTTTTTACCCCTCATCAAGACATCTTCTACATAACTGGACACTGGACTCCTCAGCAGTGGCCAGCTTTTATATTCCCAAAAGAAACTCAACATGGACTGGTGTCTCCGTAGCTACTCAGACCAAAACATTGTGCAATAAAAAAAACGTTCACATACTCCAGGTCCAGGGCGTAGACATTCATTTCCATGGCCCTTCTCCCTCCAAAATTGGTTGCGCCAGTTCAAGGCTGGATAATAGCTGTGAGAAAAGCAATCTCAGAAAAGTTAGAGCACACACTTTAGCTTCGTACATCGTAGTAGAAAATTCCGCTCACAAAGCGACAAGGCACCCTGATCAAGACCCCCGCCGTGTCCAATTAGAGTTCCTTAAAAAGGAACAACCTCTTTAACTTTGTGGGTTTCTGGGGGCTGTTTATCTTTTCCTTTTGGCTTATCACAACTCTTAAATTACCTTAGCATATGCTTCGTTGCCAGTATTTTTCTTCCTTTCCTTTGCCACAGGAAACAGAAAAAAGTTTTTTATAAAAGGCAGTTCAAGAAAGTGTTAGAGGGAGAAAAACGTTGGTTAATGAAATAAAGAAGGAAATAATTTCCAAAAGCTTTTAAAACGATGTGGTAGCACAGTCATTCAAGTACAGGATCACCCCCCAAGCAAGATTAAGTCTTATGGGTGACAGAGGAACTGAGTTTGATGTGTCAGCTTTGAATTCTTATTACCCTAGTTTCTGTGCTCCACACAAATCCAGTATCCAAAGCAATTACACTTAGTATGCTTTTGAATGTGGTAAAATAGTCCATCTATGTAGTATGTAATCAAAGTTCTGATATTTTTTTTTTCCATCCAACGCACACTGACTCCCTGAGCAATAACACGAGGTAGTTCAATTCGGCAAGCATAACGCTCCATACTCCCTCTAGGCGCCTTTCACCCAGCAAGTACTTCACTGGATGACAAACCCCTTTGCATTTTCTTATGTATCTGTCTATCTTTGTTACCGGTTAAATACAATGGCCTGGCATAACCAAAGTCAGAGATGACTCTAGGATGATGGGTGAATGAATGGCTGGATGGAGAAAGCTGGATGAATGGGTGTAATGGAGGAAAAATAATTGACTCTGTTCTTTGAAGTCGTTGTGTTTCACCAAAGAGGATGTAGAATATAGGGCAGGAGTCTCATCCCTAAAAATCAGACTAAAGCAGCATGTTTAGTAAAATATATTATCATTGTACTTAGAACAAAATTCAGACCATTTTTTGTGGCTAACATGACGTGACTAGGTAGGACTTTGCCACTAATAACTAATCTCTTCCCAATCTCCTTTCCTCTCCCCATTCTGTAGAAACACTGGGATTCTTTGCATTCTTCAAAAATACCAAGTTCTTTCCCTTGCTCGCCTTGCTCTTCCTGTTCCATCTGCCCAAATCTTTCCCATATCTTCCCATGACTGATCTGTGTAGTCACTTGGCTTAATTAAATATCATCACCTCAGACAGACCTTCCTGATTCAAGAGTGTTCTCTTTTGTCCCCAGCTCCTGTAGCCTCCACACCAAGGCGAGCAAACGACAGTACATGCTCATTAAATATCTGTGGGGTGATTGAGTTACCCTTATATTCCAGATATGCAGTGTGTGACTCTAAGCAAATTCTTGAGGTCATTCTTCTTCCCAAAGTCAACTTAAAAAATGAACAATTAAAATCGAAATCTAAAGTGTACATGTTTCTTTTGATTTTTCCCTTTAAATAGGAAGGAAGGAAGGAGAAGGAAACTTTGAATCAAACAAACGTTGAGAGAAAAATTGTGAGACTTCTCATAGCCTCTTAATATGCTTGTGAACTGAGACCCTCCAAGGGAAGACTAGATGTCTTATTTCTCAAAGTTATTTGACTTTATTCCTCTTCCTCTCCTCCTCCTGAATATTCTGAGACTAATCTCTGTGGGTATATTTTGGGAAACAATAAGTTGCTGAATGTTTACAGTACCCCAGGCACTTGGCTAGACATTTTGCCACATACTCTGGTCCCTAAAACTTTTATTGATGAGCAAAATAAGACTCAGAACTTAGTTAATTCAACCAAGTCCACACAACTATCAATTCAATCAGAGCAGCTGGGATTGAACCTGTGCTGTTTAATTCCTGTGACCTTGATCTTCCTCCTGCCTCATCCTCCCACAATTTTGCTTCTAATTATTTAAAGCAGAGACTCTGTCTGGAAAACACCAGAATTACCTTGATAATTTGTGAGATTAAGATTTCTATATTTCTATACTAGTTTTTATCCAAGAGATCTCGGTATGACCTGGAATTTTATATTTCTAATAGGTTCCTAGGGGGTGTCTGATATTGCTGGTCTGGGACCCACATTTGAAAACCACTGGTTTAATGTGTTTTTAATACTGTTATTAGAAGTTTGAGAAACTGAAGGCTCTTTCACATAGTTTTTACTGCCTTCAAATGATACAACCAATTCATTTCCATTTCGCAAATATTTGTTGAGCATCTATTATCACAGACACATTATATCTTATCTGTACACACATATATGTGATATGTGTACATAATATACAGAGTCTGAGATGACTAAGACCAGGCATATGGCCTTGGGGAGACTCTAATCTAGTCAGTTACAGCATGCCATGGAAAGAGGCATTAAGGAGAACAAATATAAGCAAGCAGATAGTTACAATGAAACAGCTGGCCAGATGTTGTGATGGATGTAGACTCCATTCTAGATGTCATAAGGAGGTTTTCCCCACATGGGCTGGAGCTGGGGTTAGGGAAAGTCTCCCTACAGAGATAGCACCTGATTGGTATCCTAAATCAAGATCAGTAGTCAATTAGGGTGGGCAGGTGTGATTTCCGGAAAAGTCCACAGTGGGTGGAAGGGCACAGATATTTGAAAAAAACACAGGAGTATTTGGGACACATGAAACACTGGTGCAAAGGCTAGTGTACATGGTGTCTGACTTTGGGATCAGGGTGTGGGAGTGGCCAGAAACTCTGGCAGAATGTGCTTGTGAAAGACCCTGTGTGCATTCCATAGATTCTGATGGTAGTCATGGACTTGAGAAAGCTCATGCTTGAGGTATGTGGCTCCGGACCAAAATCCATGCTATCTGCTACTTATCCAGACATGCATTCATTCATGAAATATTTTCACACTATGCTGGATGATGGGAGCAAAACAAAATAAACTCAAACTCTGAATCTGCCATCAAAAATAAAAGAAAGAAAATGCTTGCAAAATAAAATCCAATCCTAAGGTGAAAATGTGTTCTTATTAAGATGCATCAAGACACAGAATCGAAGTTCTGGAGCAGCATGTTAGGAAAAAGTGGTCTTACTGGGAGAACCAAGAAAAATACCTTTGTGATGTCTCAGAAAAGATCAGAGCTGGGAGGCAAAGCAGGTCCCCATTCCCAACCTCTCAGGACCCCTATGGAAACCTTTATAGATGGTTGTCTGATTCACTTCAGAGAACATAGGGAGATGGTAGAAAATGGAAGCTCAAAAGGCGGTTCGAGAGGAATTGCCTTTAGACTCACACCTGCTTTTTCCTTCTTGCTCAATGTCCAGAAAACAGCTCGCATGTGCGTTTCCCCAGCCTGATTAAAGGGTGGATATGCAAGGCTCTAAATAATTGCTGCATGAATCTTTATAACCATCCAAAATGAGCTTAACTCGGGCTGCAATGGCAGGAAGGCTTATAATGTTCTGCTCATCATTCTATCATGCTTCAAAGAATGGGAGGCACAGGCCCTGCTTCGTTCTTCCCTCGCTCCCTGATTAATCCACACTTAGAATATGAGTAAGGACTGACTGATGAGCTGGTTTAGTTTAACTTTGTAGGATTTTTTCCCCCAATTTAGCAAGCAATGAGGACTCGCGCTATTTCTACTCTTTCATTTGGCTCTAAGTCTCATTTGCGCCATTAACTGAACGGGTACAGCTCGTAGTACCTTTTTTTTTTTTCTTCCCTGCTCAGAATTCAGCAACTGATCTTCTTCTTATAATTATATAGTACTCACAGTCAAGACAGCTCTGGTAAACTTTGCTTTTCAGCCCAAGAACAATATTAACTAAAGAGCTGGTTGTAATACAGATGCTTAGAAAAGTGGGAAAAAATCAGGTCTTAAAAAGATTTATAACCTCCATTCCAGATTATATTCATCATTTTCTTTTCTTACTATAAACTCTCAAGAATTCGTGTAGGAATGCTATTTACAATGATCCCTGTCAGGAGATGCTGAATACAGATTTATCTGCCTGCCAGGTCAGAATTACCTTTAAAACCTAAATGAAATGAAAAAGGAGGAAACCACATTCTTCCCAGTAATGGGATATTCCTGTAATAGACTTGTTGGCATCCATATTCTTCACTGCATTTGTGAGAGCTGCTTGGGCTAATTCATAGGTCCTTATTGTGGAAGATAGCTAAGTAGAGCAGTAGATAGATAGGTAGAGGGTAGGTGGGTAGGTAAGTAGGTAGATAGATAGGTACTTATGTACATACATACATATACAGATAATTTGATAGGTAGACAGGTAAACGGATGTAGGTAGGGTGGTCCATAGGGAAACAGAGGCAGAAAATTAACCTCAAGAGCGTGGAGAATTCCCTAGAAATTTGAGTTGTAAAGGCATACACAAACAATCTGTTGGGGGGGGTTGTTTTTTGACATCTTCTAGGTACCACCCCAAATACTGCAAGTGAATTCTGAGTTAAGAATTTTAACTAGGACCCTCTCACAGTAAGCCAAACTGACTGGGATTTGTGAAAAGAAGATATGATTCTCTCCCACCTCCTGCTAATCCAGGTCATCTTTCAAGAGCCCTTGCTGTGGTGTCACTGAGGACTCTTAAGGTCCATTGAGACCTTAAGATGTGTGGTTTTCCCCACCATGAACTCACCTTGGGATGCCTCCAATAAAGAGAATGATTTAGTGCTGTGGTTCTGCAAGGTTGGTGTTCCCCAAACCAGTAACATCAATAGCTCCTGAGAACATGCTAGAAATGCAAATCCTCAGCACCCTGCTGTCCCCCTTTTCAGAATTTACAGAGTCTGAAACTCTAGGGGGTGGAGCCCATTCAAGTGTGGCTTACCAGGCACTCATGACATGCACACACATTTGAGACCACTGAGCTAGTGCTTGGTCTTGCCTAATTCTCCCTCTAAATTATAGTTAGCAGTCTAGTTCCACATCACTATCACCTTGGAAATTTGGAATGATGTGTATGCCTGGGTGCCAGCCCAAGATTCTGGTGTAATAGGACCAGGAGCAGCCTGGACAATAGGCCACGTAAAAGCTCCCAGATGCCCTTGAGGAAGAGTTCCCATGGAAACGGTATCAGACGAGTTAGGAGAACAGCTGGGTGGGGCAAAGACACTGGAGTGTGAAGAGCATGTTGGTTATTGTAAGAGGGAGACCAGGTTCGCAGGAGGAAGGAGAATTCTCTTTAGACTGTGTCATTGGGCGGGGAGATGGCAGAGACTGGCAGGAAAGAAGCTATAGAAGATACATATTGGATGAATGTGGAAGAGAATAAAAGAGCAGGAAAAGTCAAAAGTAGCTGTGAGTTCTTGAGCATGGCTAGGTCAAGTATAGGGCCCTTCTTAGGAAAAGGACTTAGGAAGAAAGGAGAGCTATATTGGGAAGTGAAAAATAAATATGACTTTGATATGTTATAGAATTCGACCAGATGGTGATGCCTGGAGGCAGCTGAAGGTTCGACTCTGGAGCTCAGGGAGCAGGAGAGGAATGAAGGGCAAAAGAGACAATAAGACCGGAGATTGGGAGGACATAGAAGGAGGGTGTTGCAGTGGCTACACAGCTGTGATGTCTGCACAGAGAGGGTTCATTGCTGAGAGACTGTGGGGGGATGAAGGCAGAGTGCAGCCTCCAACGATGTCTCCACATTCAGGAAAAAATAAGCAGAAAGAAGGAAGCAAGCAAAAACGGGAAAAGTCGGGAGAAGAGGTGTGTTACTGTGGCATCATGGAAGCTAAATAAAGAGCAGGTGGGCCTCTCCGGTGGCACAGCAGTTGAGCGCTGGGTTGCGAAGCTGCCCGCAGCCTCTGCAGCGCCGGTTCGATCCCCGGCTGCTCCCTGGCCACCAGAGGAGGGTCCCGCATGGCGTGCAGACCTCTCCTGCCGCCCGCTGCTCCCCTCAGCAGTGTCCTTCGGTCCTTCTGCCTGCTCTGCTCCCCGCTCTGGCTCTGGTGAATTCTCTCACCCTCCCGCACTTCTGACTGTACCCAGTGCTTGTATAAATAAATAAATAAACAAACAAATAAATAAATCTTTAAAAAAAAAAGAGAGAGAGAAAGAGCAGGTGCCAGAAACATTCTTATTAGCAGTATCCAATGCTGAAGGCAGGCAGGAGGGGCAGGGAGTTCAGGTCAAAAACAAGTGTGCAGAGCCATGTGGTGTAATGCATTTAGCAGAAGTCAGGCTGTTGATCAAACGCTTTACATTAATTCAACCCAACCCTTCCCAAAGGAGGCGTCCTTATTTGGCGGACGAGGAAACTGAGGCATAGAGATGTCACCTTGCTCGCACAAACTTGCACAGAGAATAAGATAGCAGGATCTGAATGAGAACTCCAAGAATCTGACCCCAGATGTCTGACTTCACTCCGTGGAGACCAGCATGACCCTCTGGAGGGCGACCTTTGGGGTGGAGGGACAGCCCAGCAGGGGCTGGAACGTCTCTGCCCAGGTCGATGAAAGTATTACCGAGACAGAGTTCTCTGCGGAAAGCACATTCTCTTTACTTTATAATGAGAATGTCACTGGGCAAATGTACAAGAATGTATCGGGATAGAAGGACAGTACTGCATTCGATTCAGACAAAAAGTTGACATTTGAACAAAGAGAATTAAATAAAAGGGAGTATGGTAAATTAATTTGAAAGGTCTTGTTTAACTCCATCCACGCAAAGGCGTTTTCAATGAAGGTTTTTGCCCTCCCCCAAGCTCACCTCCCTGGGCTTAGTTAGCGCTGCAGCTCCGAGCAGGTTGGGAATGTTGCCGGGAAAGTTCATTTCACACCTGAAATGTTAGACCTCATACCGGTTCTTACGGTAGCTTTCCGCCTGTGCCCTCAGCCTACTAAAAAAGAAGGGAGGGGAAAGGGAATGATATCTTCCTCTGGAAACATCACAGGGAGGGAGACAAACGTTTGCCTTTGGTGCAATAAGAAACCCTTAGATGTGAGGAGCTGGGAAGTGTGAAACAGCACCATACTTCCCTTGCAATTTTTATAAAATCATCAAAGCCCTTTACATACATGAAACCACCAACGCTGATGTGGGGGAGGAATTACTGTCTGTGTCTCCTGAAGTGGGGATGGTGGTACAAAGAGGTTAAGTGCTATTCCCAGCAGGCCAGAGAAGGAACTTCCCCAGGCCCGCCGCCAGCACTTTTATATTTGTGTGTGTTTTAATTAGGGTTGCGCTGCTGATCCGAAGTAAAATTTGGGAATTGGGGTAGTGCTTTATAATGCGAGATTTCCAACAATCATCTCGTGTTTGGAAATGAAATTTGGCTGTGAGAATTAATTGCAAATGAGCCTCGCTAGAAGAAGCTGATAAAGATTAGTTTTTGCAGTGAAAGGATTGGCCCTGTTTTCAAACTGTTAATTTTCTTGGTAATCACTGGTTAGTTAATAACTACCTGGTTATGACTGGCAGAGAAAGACTGTCTGAAATGGGCCATGGCTTCAGCTAGGTTGGCATGTCCTATCTTGATAGAATATTCAGGAAGCAGGAAGACAGGAGAGAAGGGAGGGAATGTGAGGAGGAATTGACAACATGAGGACCAGCTCCTCCTAAAGTCTGGAGACATGAGGGGAGCACCAGTGACAGCCGGGGGGACTTTGCTGTTGGAGATTGGCAGAGAGCCCCCCGCCCAAGGACAGGAGGGTAAAAATGGTCTGAGTTGTCTTCTTTGAAACGCATGTCTCTTAATTCCTCGAAATGTACTTCTGTAATGACATGGGTTAGATATACTCTTTTTATTTCTATGTTCTCTGAACATATTGGGCAATTGGAATATATAGATCAGATTTAAGAGGACAGTTAAAATTACCCTAAATTGCACACCCAGAGATAATCGCTATGAACCTTTTGATATATAGCTTTCTTGGCTCTCTATCTCTGTCTGAAGGTGTGTAAGTAACGCTGTAAGATCCCTGTTAGCAGCTCTTTATCTTAATTGTTCGTATCTGAGTTGCTTGCACCTCAAACTGTTGCTGGGCCTGTAGTAGACACTCAATAAATACTTGTTAATGTAAGGATGGGAAAAATACATTGTATTTATTATATATAATTATACAATATATTGTACACATAATTATATGTAATTACCTATTCACGCAATTTTTAAATACCCAGCAGAGATATGACTCCACACATACCCTCTTTCGTAAACCTGTGAAACCCGCACACAAGAAGACCTTGGTTCAGAATGGGGCCCTGGAGTCAGACTGTCTGAGTGGGGATCTGCCCTCCAGCATTTACTAGCAGGACAACCTTAGGTAGTTACTTAATCCCTCCAGGCCTTAGTTTCTTAATCTGTGAAGTGGGAACAGTGATAGGTGACATCTCCTAGTGTCCTTGTGAGAGAAGATCATTAGTGCATATCATGTACCTAGAGGTGTGGCTGGCAAACTCATAATTGCTTATAAATACCAGTTGTTAATATTATTGTGTTATTAAATACTATTCTGTGCCTCTTGTTAAGGTTATTCCATCTTGTTGCTGTATCACACTTTTATTTTAACCTATGCCCTTTCATCAGGCATTTTTGCTCTTTTACTTTTTTGTTGTTAAGAAATATCACTGCAACAATCATCCTATAAAAATTGCTTTGCAGATCCAATTTTTTTTCTTAGGGGCCTCCCCTGGTGGTGCAGGTGGTTGGGCGCAGCGCTGTGAAGCTGTCCTCAGCCTCTGCAGCACCAGTTCAATCCTGGCCAGCCAGCAAGAATCCCACATGGCGTGGCAGACCTCTCCTGTCTCGCCCACTGCTCCCCTCAGCAGGGTGTTTCAGTCAGTCTGTTTGTTCTGTTCCCCTCTCTGTCTCTGGTGAATCCTCTCACCCTCCTGCAAATCTGGCCTGTACCCCGGTTCTTGTATAAATAAATAAATCTAAACAAAAAATTAAAAAAATAAATGTTTTCTTAGGATAAAAGTAGAAATACAAGATCAGAGGCAGTGGGTCTCTTTCTGACTTTATGTACTGCCAATGAAATGCTGCTGCAACATACAAACTTCCAGTAGCATTTAAGTGAGCCTGTTTCTTTTACCTTTGGTACAGGTTTGTATTTCTTCTATTTCTATTTCTTCGGGCCACCTTGAGTTACTCTTCAACGAGCAAGCAGATTGTTAGGAGCAGGTTCTGGTGCTTGTGAGGGTGGCAGGGAGGAGTAGGATGGGGATGTGTAGGCAGGGACCTTCTGTCCCAAGAAGCTGCATCAATATGGAAGATGAAGCAGACTTTGATAAATCTAAGTTCTCAAAGCAAAGGGTAGAAAGAAAGCTTTCTACCCCAGGTATGGACAGGGGTGTAGGAGACTATAGAATCTCAAAGGCTAGAGGAGAGAACTCTGGCTCTGTTATTCTATCCTCTGTTGCCTTGTCATTTTAATTACCTTGCCCTTCTGGGGATCAGAGATTCAAGGCCACTCCAGCCTCCTTGGTCCCCAGCTTCTGCCTCCGTGACACAGATAATATAACACTTCCAGGGGCTGCCCCAGCATAAGAGGATTAATCCCTTCTACAGTGGCGCCTCCTCAAGAGGAAAACTGATAAGATGTTGTAAAACTCCTTGGAGAAATGGAATGAGTTGTATAAATAAAGTGTTATGGCAGCCGACTCATGGAGAATGAGACCCGATGTCACTTAAGTGTTTTGGAGCTCTCTGTATCTTATGAAGGGGAACCTGTTTTCATATTGCAATGCCTCAGCTCTGCTTGGAAAGTGATCGGGTGTGACAGTTTGCTTTTGTACTCCCCCAGTTTATATGAAAGGAGAGAGGCACTTAGGTTGGCTGTATTTGTTCCGAACAGGAAAACAAATCTGGCATTTTTACATATTATTCTGTACTCCTGGGAAAAATAGCTTTGGCAGCCTGAGGGAAATGCAGTTCAAACTGTAGCAATCCCTGCGGGTGTTTTCCACGTAAAGTAAACCCGCCCTTGGACTAGATGGCACATTCATTCAGCTAATCATCACCAACACCCTACTATCCCATACCAGCACTTTCCAAAGCACTAAGGGACTCACAGAACCTAAAAGAGACATGGTCCCAGACTTCATAAAGCTTCTATTCTAAGGGGAATTTAAAATAGTGGAGTAATAAAGAGACCATGATTACCAGTGTGAGTGCTGTGAAACTACTGGATGCTGAGAGAGAAAGAAAATAGTAACTCGAAAACACAAGCAAACAGCCAGGAAACTTGTCCAAGACAGGAAATCTCTTGGTTCTGTTGAAGATCTTGAAGAAAATGCATGTGGCTAGGATGTCATCAATCCAGGGCAGAAAAGCTGAGATGAGAAGGAAAAGCAGGGAACATAGCGCTGCAGCATCAGCATCCTGAAGAAACCATGCAGTTCCAGAAATTCAAGCAAATGCACAGTGGCAGAAATCAGATCAGCAGCTATTTGGGGGTAGGAAGCAGAGGGCCAGGAAGGCGGAGCCACAGAAAGATAGAAGGAAAATGCAGGGAGTGATGGATGTGGCCAAACTCTTGATTGGGGTAATAATTACAGTTAATAATCCTGGGTTGAGTATTTGAAAGTTGCTAAGAGAGTATAAAAAGTGGAGGGTCCAGAAGTGTTGTCTTCATAAGAAAAAAAAAAAAAAATTACGTGCAGTGACAGATGATAACCAGACTTAATTGTGGTAATGGTTTCACAACATGTACCAATATTGAATCATCATGTGTCAGTTATGCTCCAATAAAGAAAAAAATTGTCAAAACTATAAAATGTGTAAATACAGAATCCAGGTGCCACCCTATACCTAGCTCCAAAGGGGCATTTCACTAGCTGGGACCCTCAGGTGGTTCATGGTCCTGCCCCCTTACATGGAACAGTTTGAGAAGTACCCAGGTGATGGGAATCGGGGGCAGGCTCTATTTCCACTGCAGTGGTGCATTATTGGTAGTTTCTAAGCAGGGTTGGAATGCTGTCTCTTGAATCTTTAAAAATGACTGGATGAATGGAGAAAGACTGGTGGGCGTCAAGAGTAGTAACAGGAGGGCTAGTTAGGAGGCTGTGGAGCAGCTCATTTGAGAAGCAGATTTAATCAAGACGAGATTTCAGAGAAATATTCTGAGCATCATGGGAAGCCTTTCTGCTGTCCAATGAGTATGGATAAACAGAGAAAAATATGCCCATTTATGTCCCTCCAGCAGGAAAGTAGAACATTTGTTTCCCCTAAGTTAGAAGGTCTGTCTTGGGATTTCAACAGCACCAAGGGGTTGGATTTTAAGCCACAGTGATCTGCTTCCCAGAGCGTCACCATGGAATTAAGAGCATGGGCTAAGGAATCGTCAGACCCACATCCCCATCTGCCTCCCCCACACCCAAATCAGGCACCAGTGACCACCTTCCCTCCACTCTTTCTGTTGGTTTCTGCAGGAGTGCAAAGGAATAAAAGTAACCCAACACTTTCCTTAAAAAGTTACGTCTCTGGGCCTCCCCGGTGGCACAGCAGTTGAGCGCTGGGTTGCGAAGTTGCCCACAGCCTCTGCCGCGCCGGTTCCATCCCCGGCTGCTCCCCGGCCACTGGAGGAGGGTCCCACATGGCGCGCAGACCTCTCCTGCCACCCACTGCTCCCCTCAGCAGTGTACTTTGGTCCTTCTGCCTGCTCTGCTCCCCGCTCTGGCTCTGGTGAATTCTCTCACCCTCCTGCGCTTCTGACTGTACCCAGTGCTTGTATAAATAAATAAATAAATCTTTAAAAAAAAAAGTTACGTGTCATGGGTATTAATTGAAAGTGTGCATTTAAGTTACTTAGCAAAGTAATTTAATCAAGGCTCCATAAGTGAGAGCTATTAATATTAGTAATATTATTGCAAAAATATGTATTGAGCACCAACCATGGGCTGCATACAGAGCAAGATGCAGGAGCTAATTGGGAAAACAGAAAAGGAAGTGATTAAATCTAGCATTGGGGTCCTTTTTTTAAAATTTTCCCCCTTTTCCACTGTGTCTCTGCTCTGAAAACTTAGAACTGGATAGGAGTCATAAATTGACAACACCTCGCCTGGATGTTTCTCAGTTCATAGACACATTAACTTGAATTGTAGGTGGGTGGACACCATCCCAGTGTGCTGAGAACTGCCCTAGTATTAGCTCTGAAAGTTCCACATCCCAGATACCCTTCAACTGGGAGGCAAACTGGGACAGTCACCCTGACTGTGGAGATGGAAGGTAAATCAGGAGACTCTCTCACCAGTTGATGTTCACAAACTAGATAGATACAGCATCTTGGGCAATTCTTTAAACTGCAATTTCTTTATAAAGCTGGGTATTAATGCCAAGCCTGCATCTCTCAGGACGTGAGTGCAGAATGAAACTGGGGAGCATTTTATACCATTTATGAACAAGGATGTTAATCCCTTCAAGGTTCTGATGGTCTAGATTATTATAAGGGTAACCATCTATGATTTCCTAGAAAGCCCCTTAAGACTCTCTTTAAATTTCAAACAGTTAGAAAAACTTAGGTAGAAATACACAGACAGCAGAAAATTCAACTTCCAGCCTCATGGTTTTGTGAGGGGCAGTGGGGAATAAATGCTATTTAGAAGGTATTTGGGATACAGCAAGTTACCGTGAACGAATCTTCTTGGGATGAGAGGTTAAACCTGTTGAATGAATAAAAATGAGCCATCACAAATGATGATGATGAGAAGCCAGATTCACACCAGCACATGGCATTTCATGCTGTCTGTACCTGGACCGCGGCTGCGATTTTTCAATGGGAACATCTGGCTTTAAAGCACTACGGGAGGGGAGAGGGAGTGGAGGAAGAAAATTCAAGAAATCCCTATGAGACCTTTTTAAATTTAGTACTGAAGGCACTAATATAAAAATATACCAATGTGTGGACGAGAAAACGAGGTAGTCTTTACAAACAGGAGAATTCGGGATATCTGTGTTTGAGAAATTCTTTTGGACAAAAGCGGAGAAAATGACATTATCTGTAATTAGAAATAATAATGTGTAATTGGTTCATTTGCCATATTTCTACAGTTCTGATTTAGTTGAACAATGTGATCATTATGCCACCAGTTTTCAATAGAGGTGTCACAATGAAAAATAATTGCAATATTCCACAATATTAACTGCACCCTAATTGCAAAAGTTTTGAAATATAATTACCATGAAAGCTAATGCGACAGGGAACATTAAGCATAATTAGTGTTTTTTCAAAAAAGGAAAAACTGTTAGGAGCTTGTTATTGTCTAGTAAGGTAGCTTCAAATTAGCTGGCTGTAGAGCACTTTCATCTAGTTTTTCTATAATTTTCATTATTAGCACAGACTGTAATAAATTTATTTGACATAGCTCACACCTGCCAACCCTGCAGGAGATAACTTATAATGCGCACCAGCCCCAAGATTTCCCACCGAATCTGTCAGTGCTTCCCTACAAGGAGGCAGCCGGGAGTAAGGTTATTTAAAAAAAAAAGAAGAAAATAAAATAAAAACCCTCAATTGCACATTACACAGTTCAGATTTAACACTTAAGCTGTGTTTTAAGTAATTTCTGTAGAAAGCCAATGCTCTAGGAAGGCAATTAAGAGCCTCTTGTGGGTGGTGCTAACCAATCAAATCAGTGAACATTTCAAAGAGCCCCTAAGGCTCAGGCACCTCTCCAGTGACTAGCGAAGCCCACCAGGGAGCTGACAATTAGCCTGTGCACCTGTTTGCCCAAGTGCAGGCCCTGATTTTCTGAGAAAGGCGCCGTTCCCCACCAACCCCGAACTCAGTGGCCATGATCAAACCCCTCAATTTCTCCTTTGACTAAACTACTCCAGGTCAGCGTTTCGAAGCAATCATCTGTACCTCCTACCCACTCTGGCCTCCGTCTGTCTGTAATGAGGCTTAAGAGTCAAGATCTTGGCTCCACATGGACCATCTGATTCCACAAGGCATCTACTCAGCACCATGGGGTGCACACCTCCAGGGGGGGCCATTCACATGGTTTTCTATGTAAAGCTGTGCGTTGGGGTGTCCAGTTTGAATGAGTGCCCCCTGTCACTTCTTATTTCAGGCTCTCTGGTGATTGGCTACATTACAATCCTTTGATTAAGAAAGAGAGAGGAGAAAACTAGAGAAAAAAGGGAGGGAGGGGGATGGGGAGTAGATACATTTGACAGCTGACATAGAATCCAATTAAATAGGCCCTCAATCCTATGTGGCACAGCACATGGAATCTAAAATGAAGGAAGGATAGCAACTCCAGAGCGTGTCAGTCTGAAATATATGTGGCATGGCTTACATCTCCATCTTAAAAATGCACACACCCTGGTTTGTAAAATACTGAATCAAAAGTTGAGCAGCACCCCTTTCCATGCTATTAGTGACCCTTTGCTCACTGAGAGCAGGGTCAAGATGGTCCTGCAGACTTTAGTTTGTTTAAATTGTCCTGGAAATGAAAATAGGTACTTTTGTCAATTATTGTCATGTGTTTATTGACCTAAGAATTCAGAAAGATTCAGAAAGAGGGCTTATTCCATCTCTTCTCTTGCAGTATCACCGAGTTTGTACTGATGATACCGCGTCCTATAGAAAGACAACCACAGGGCAGCAAGTTGCTTGCTGCTATGCCTCAGTTGCCTCATTTGTAAAGTGAGGCGTGCAGCGAGGTGAACCTCCAGGATTCCCTCCCAGGATTCCCTCTCTAAGTTCACTTAGTTTTTGCCTGGAGCCTTCCTTCTGACTGCAGGTTTAATATGTTCGGCCAGTTCTGGGTTCTCAGAATCACCCTGTTCTTGGCTAACTGCACCTTCTGTTCGCAGCAGACGAGCTTAAGAGTGTTGTCTGGAGACTTGGCAGGGCCTCAGCCACTGTAAATCCTCAGAGGGGAAAGTTTGTATTGACACTTTCCTCTCCTTCCTTTACTCCCTCCCTCCCTCTCCCCCACCCCCCCTCCTCTCCCCAACACTGTCCTCAGCAAATAGGTTCTCCACAAATACCCTGACAAAAGAGAGAGAAAAGGCTGCCCTTGGCAGTTCTCCAGGTAAAGTGTATTGCTTGCGTGAGGAGATAGCTCCCAAGGATCAGAGTTAATCTTTAGGTCTACAAGGCCTGGGCATCTGAGAAGCTGTCCTGACTTCAGCTTGTGATGCCCATAATCTGCTGAATACAGTGCCTTTCAGTTTATGGAAAGGGGTCATATATTTTACTGGTTATGCATGACTTAAATAATGTTTAATGCTTATTATGATTCCTCACTGTGACATTTCTGCTGAGCTTTATATTTTCCCTTTTCTTTTCTCTTTTTTTTTTTTTTGAAGCAAAAACTGAACCACTTTTATTCTCTTGCAAGGGAGAGAATTTCCTTCTCTAAAGTTAGAAGAGAAAGCAACCTCAAAGCTCATGGCATGATTTTTCGGAAAAAAAAAAAAAAGTTTGCTGTTTTTGACTTTATCCCATGTCAGAGTTTGCAGTGGGACTTGAAGGGTAGTAGGACTGGACAGCAGTTCTGACCCTTGCTTACTTTCCAAACTGCAGCTTCATCCCCTTTGTCTGCTGTATAACCACTTTTATGCTTGATCTCCTTTCTTCAGGGAATGAAGGATTATCCAAAGTTTTGTGATGATGTCACCATAAAATTACTCATAAAGAGATGGACTTTGTCAATTGCCCTTCTTTTATAATTATTCAGTCCATAGGCCTTATTTGGCATCCTCTTTAGATTTAAAGTTCTCTTAGAACCCTGAAGACTAACCTTCCTTTAACAGTCATCAAATCCACATTGGCAGTGATGAGAGATGTAATTTTTAAGTGAACATTATAAATAGCTGGGACTGGAGCACGGAAATAAGTGTGTTACTTTATCACCCAATGTCTAGACTTTATCATGCAAACGAGATGTAGAATTTGAACAAAATCATTTTATTGGGAAAAATAAATTTTAGCATGGTACTTATGTCATAGATGCAACAAAAGCTGATTGTGGCTGTTGTGTGGTTAAGGGAAATGAAAGCTTCTAAAGTTTTGCACCTGGCTTTACAGTTTTGACTAAGGCTTTTTTCCCTAGTACAAAGTACATTTGAACAATATGTAAAATTTCTCTCTCTATATATCTCTCTCTATATATATATATATATAGAGAGAGAGAGAGAGATTTACCTTCTAGGACTTACCTTCTAGTGATTTACCTTCTAGGACTCCCCCAGGACTCCATTGTGACATGTATAACAATCTGACCCATTTGGATGCATAGCTTAATTGACTATCTGCCATACCAGCACAATAAATATGTTCCCTCCTAGTTTTGGAATTCTGTCCATTTGGGTAGGTATTAAGCACCTATGCTACCACTTCCCAATTCTTACACCCAGGGCAGGCATCACTAATTGATCCGAGCCCTCTTTCCTGCTGGGAACAGGTGCAGCCTGCCAATACTTCTCCATGGTACGCTAAGCAGCCACTACTAATCAATCAGATTGACATGCACAATGTAATGCACTTGCCATTCAGGACAATAATCACATAAAATAACAATCTCAGAGATGTGACTCCCAGGGGTAGCCAGGATGCCAAAACCTATTGTCTCTTCAAAATGTGTATTTAATACTCTTTCTCCCCCCATTACATATAAAGAGGGCCATGCAAGGTAGATTCTGTTTGGGAGAAGAACTAACATCTTTGCATTTCTGTGTTACTCTAAGATCTAAACTATACTTGCACAAAGCAGCCATCACTGAAATCCACTAATTTATAGCTCAGTTCATATTCATTTCTTCCAAAAAAAGGGAAAAAGCAACCCTGGTTGTACAGTTTCACTATTATTAAGTCACTCTTGTATGGGAAGATAGTTCTGAATGCTTGGCATCCTTTGTCTTGAATACCGATGCTAAGTTGTGTCCTTCGACAGAATGAAATATTCTGAATCTTGAAGAAGCTGTATTTATAGAGGAACAATTTATCCTAAGTTACATTAAGATAAGTAAATCTATGGCAGCACAGTTAAATTCGTAAGAGCAAGAACCTATCATTACTCTCAGATTCTCTTTGGATCTCTGCTAAGTTGAGAACTATGCCATTTATGAATACATATTTTTTTGTTAAACAACCCCTAGGGAAAAAAGGTATGTTTATGCATCAAGAACCTGTTATTAAGAGCTCAAAATATAAACTCCTTATTAGAAGATTTGATTTTTTTCCAATTGCAACAGCCTCCAGAATTAAGTGTGATTTTCTACTTCCTTTTGTGGTAAGAGACAATCATATTTTATATTTGAGCTGCATAGAACTGCCTGTGGTTTTAACTGTTACTGTAAGACAGAGTTGTTTCACAGAACTGGTAATGCATGTTGATGAGTAGGTAATGAGATGAGGAACTCAGAGATCAACAAGTATCTGTTGAGCACTGACTCTGGCCTGGGAAGTGCCATTCTGGTAGCCTTAGTTAGTCCGAAGAGCACTAACAAGAATAGCCATGATTCAAGAAGCAGTGGGCAGTTGACTCCAGTAGAGTTGCAATGAATATTTATTTATTATTTTGTGTATGTGTGTGCCAGGCAGTATCTGTGACTTCCAGGGGTACTATCAGACAACAACAACAAAACAATGACTTATAACATGAGAATAATTCATCTTAAGGTTCTCTTGACTGAAGTTGTTTGGGGACAGTGACCATGCCTCTCTAGTTTGTTATTGGATCCCCAGAGGCAAGCACAGCACCAGCATATACTACGTACTCAACAGATACATGTTGACTATGTGAGTTATACAAAGGAAGCAGGAAGAAGTAGTGAATGATTAAGTATGATTTTTCATGTTCCTTTTGCAGACTGTGTGGGCAGGGCTCAGAAAGTGTACTGTCCCTTTGCAATGAGATCTGGCATCTCAAATAATATGCTGTGATTTCAGAGCTATCCAAAAAACAAATGAAAGATAAGTGTTAAGGTGTGAAGCAAAAGCAAAGACTGGAGCATCAGGCAATTTTAGACCACTGTGATTTTGTAAAACAGAATTCCAAGGTACCTTTTTCTTCTCTCAAGAGCAAGTGAAGAGTGGAGGTGATTTACTCAGTATACATGTTTTGTTCATCATTATTCCTGTGCTAGCTGTTGGTACACCTTGGGCAAAGGCAAGGAGAGGAGAGGACATTCCCAGGTGGAACAGGACCAGCCAAGCAGCAAGGAACTTTCAGGCAGGCATGAAGTGATGGATGAGGGGATGTCTCTTAGAAAGCCTGGGGGTGTTCATTCCTTAGTATCCTGGTGTTCCAGCCAAACTGCGCACCCACTTCAGCAAGATGGAGTAGCATGGCCATGATGTCGAGAACTAGGGGCGTCCCCAGAGCTCCTGAGCAGCTGCCTGTTGGAGCACTTTATCTCTGCATCCTCCCGCCTACTTTGCTAGCATCAGCTGAAGCTATGACTGCTTTCTCATGGCTGCCTCCATCTTCTCTGTACACATTTCAGTGTGTGGTCTCCATGCCAAAGATCAGTGGGTTTGATCAACTTTGATAAAGTGATGGAAACAGCAAGTTTCACATATTATTACCCGTGGTATTTTCACATCCAGCAGGGAGAATAAGTTTAAGTAGTGTTACAAAGCATATTTATTTATGCAGACGCTCTTTTTATCCTTGTCTCGACAGGATATTGGCACCACATTTGAAGTAGGGGGAGAAAAAGGCAACATGTTCCCATTTCTTAATCCCCTGACTGCCAACTTTGAATTGAGACCAACTTCAAGATTTTGAATATCTTCCGCGTTGATCTGTTGCTAGTTTGTGGCAGAGAAATTAAAACAATGGAAATCTGAAGCTGAGGAAGACAGTAACTAGCAGTGTGTGCATCCTCTCTGGATGTGTTTGTAGAAAGAAAGCGGGGAAGCGTCCGATCCTCTTCGCCAGCTTTCTTTGAATATCCCACCTCCAGGGGACTCATTCACTCCAAGAACTTTTGATTCCCACCAGGCTGCCACTCCTGTTCACTGCAGTTCAGACTCCGCCACTGACTGGTGATGTGACTTAGGTCATGTTATTTAATGTCTATTGCCTCATCAGCAACATGGAATTAAGAGCAGAGCTTCATAGCTAAGGTAATTGCAAGGACTAAAAGAGATCATGTATGTTAATTGCTAAGAATGTTTCATGCATCTGGTGAGCAATGGGTAAATGTTAGCAGCCGTTGTTATGTTGCTGTCTTATGTATATAAAGAAATGCTCATTTGTGTTCCTTGTATTGAATGTCCAGAAAGTGGGAAGGGAAGGCGAGGGCAACTCAACCACTGCTGAGTTGTCCCATTTCCTCTGTACTGATTTGGCTGAGGCTTCTGACTCTTTGAGTTTTACTTCCATGGGTTCAGCATTACCCCCAAATTAGCTATGGTTGCTGTGATAAGTTACCATGGTCTTGTGGCTTAACCCAACATAGATGTACTGTCTGATAGTTCTGGAAATCTAAAGTGTGGCTTGGATTGATTTAGGCTAAAATCAAGATATTAGCAGGGTTGCATTCCTTTGGAGACTAGGGGCAAGTCTTTTACCTTCTCTTTTTCAGCTTCTAAAGAATTCTAAATTCCTTGTGGCCCCTGTCTCCATCCCCAAAGCCAACATAATTATAATGCTAAGTCTTTCTTAAACTTCTATCTCATCTCACTGGTTCACTCTCATCTGCTTCCCTCTTCTATTAAAAAGACCCTTATGATTACATTGACTCCATCGAGAAAATCCAGGATAACTCCCTATCTCAGAAGGCCACCTTATTAGTAACCTTAATTTCATCTGAAACCTTCACTCCCCCTTGATATCTGCATTAGTTTCCTTGCTCTGCCACAGCAAAACACCACAAGCTAGGGCACTCAGAGCAACAGGAATTCATTGTTCATAGTACTGATGCCTAGAAGTTCAAAATCAAAATGTTGACCAGACCAAGCTCTCTGTGAAAAATGTAGCGGAAACTTCCCTCCCTGGTTTCTGGCTTCTGATGCTGTGCTTGCAGTCTTCCATGTTCCTTTGCCTGCAGCCTCCTACCTCTAATCCCTGACTTCTTTTTCACTTGTAGCTCCATCTTCACATGACCACTTCCTTATAAGGACCTGAGACATATTTGAGTAGATGCCCACCCCCCTCAGTTTGTTCTCCTTTGAACTAGTTACATCTGCAGTGACCATTCCTAACAAATAAAGTCCTATCTGAGAAACTGGGGGTTAGGACTTCAACATATTGGGAGGGTGGGCAGGTGACCACAATTCAACCTATAAGGCCATGTAACCTAACAGATTCATAGGTTTTAGGAATGAGAGATCATGACTAGGGTTAATAATTCTGCATACCACTACCCCACCTACCACCACCCCTTCAAGCCACCCTCATTCTTGATTGGGATAAGAAGATAACACAGATTAAGGTGAACATAAGAAAGGAGAGACTTGGGTTTACCCCCATCTTTACAGTGGTAGCCACTTCTTTGTTTTTAAGATTTATTTATGCATGCAAGAACTGAGGTGCAGGCCAGAAGTGCAGGGTGGGGACAAGAGGATTTACTGGAGACAGGGTGGGGAACAGAACAGGCAGATCAATGGAAATACGCTGCTGAGGGGAGCAGCGAGCGAGGCAGGAGAGGTCTGCTGCACCATGTGGATCACCTCCCTGGCCAGGGATTGATCTTGTGCTCCAGTGGCTGTGGATAGCTTCGTAGGTTGCATCTTAACCCCCACACCATCAGGGAGGTCCCAGTGATAGCTTCTTACCACCCATAGTGAAAGAAAAGGTAAACCCCACAATGACACATGAAGGGCAACCAGACACAGTGTGGTTCAAAGGGATTTTAGTACACAACATTAGGAAGGGAACTGGAGAGACAGGAAAAAAAGAAAGATTCAGTCCCTGACAACATATGGTCAAATCTCATCCCAACTGAGCTTTCATGTAAGGTGTCTGAATCTGTTCTTGGAAGTGTCTTTTCCCCTCCTGTTCGGTGAAGTTTGCTCCATATTGAATTTCTTTCCTCCTCTACACCCCCACTAACCACCAGCTCCCTTCAGCTGGCATCGCCTCTCTTACCCTGCTGATCCTCTAAGCAAGTAGCCAGGTCTCACTTCTCCAGCCAAACCTTTTGTTCCCCTGTATTGATTCTCCAATTATCCACCTAATCCCCACTCTCCAATGCCTCCCCTTACACAATAACGGAAATTAAAGGCATGACTGAAAAGAACAGAACACCTTCAGCCCTCCTGGCATCCGTGAGAGGAAAGCACGCACTAACAAGAAAGCGATCTGTTTTCTTTTTCTTTTTCTATAGGAAAACTCACTCAGGATTTTAATTTAGGAAATGATAGCACTTCCTTAATGGGAGGGCATTCATTACTCCAAAATGGACTTAATTGTTGACTGTTCTCATCCTGGATGCAAGTCTCACAGTGAGGCCTAGATAACAAGCACTCAGTGAGGCCTCGATAACAGAAAGAGCATGTAGCCTGCCTTTCAAACATTGGTTTCCATGTGCAATCTTGACCTGGCCTCAGTGTGGCCAAGGAGAGTCTGTTTACAATTCTCTTTTTCACTAACATGTAACAGTCTCACCGAGTGAGTAAAAACAGTTGCGACTCGTCCCAGATCCTGATATTGATAGATGAGTGTTTGATTGACTAACCCGTAGTTTTATCTGCTAACCGTGGGGAAGTTAGTTGACCTACTAGTGCATATACTATAATGAGGATGAAAAACTCCAGGAGCATGTATTGAGCGCCAGCTGTGTACCAGGACACGCTAAGCACTTTTCATGGATTATCATGTGATATCATGTGTGACTTAGCCGAGGGTCTGACACATAAAAAACAGCCGCTATTTTTGTTAGTCCATGGTTTTATCGGATCTGCCACAGGAAGAAAATAATCTCACTGTCCTTTATGCACAGTCCTGGAAGCTGCTCAGCATCCTCTGAACAAGCCCTCATTTCTCTCAGGGTTTGTTCCAGACTTTATTGTACTACATTTCTGTTCGTGGAGTCTGAGCCAAAAGGACCTGGTTGGCAAAAAATTCAAATCAGATCGGTGAGAGTCAGCAATCTCCCTCTCCCCCACTGCTGGGCGCCTCACCTTTGCCACCTGGGTCAGGGAAATCATCCGTCCCGGAGAGCAACTACAAAGCAGTTTCCAGAGCCAATTTCCTGCTGAACTGTGTGTTACACTCTTCGCAACATTCCAAAAATTATACTCACTTCAAAGCGGGCTTTGATCTGGACACCCCTCCCTCCCTACTCCCCCAGCCTTTGGCGGGAAGCACATCTCCAAGAGCCCAGGTTCACCTTGAAAGGCGGAGGCTCCGGTGTGCGGGGCTGGCTCTTCCTCAGCTGGAGCGAGGGAGGCCCTGGAACAAAACAGGAAAAAAAGAGAAAATCCGTGGGAGGCCTCACTGACTCTCAGTGGTCCCCTGCCCTTGCCTGGCAGCTACTTCCCTCTCAGGGTGAGAGAAACCACCAGCACATGCAGACACTGTCCAGGAACACAAGGGCAGGCGCTGATTTCAGCCTTGTGGGCCTGGCAGAGTTTTGTCTTTGCTACTTAAACAAGGAGCCTCAGCCTTGGGTTTCTCACTGGTGCCAGAGGTGTGCAGGGAGGGGGCCAGGCATGACTGGCTCAGGAGGAGATGACTACAGCAGGGCCTTTCAAGCAGAGGGAGGCCTATCTCTGATGCCTCCAGGCTTCAGATGCACCTGGTAATTCTTTGATGGGAGGATTTGTCCAGGGAACTCATTTCCCTCCACCCCCATCCCTTCCTAAATTACAATATGGAAACTGGGGTCGAGTAAGAGACCTGCTCACCAAATGAGCTACCCAGGGAAATTTGCAAATCATTGTTCTAACCCAAGAGAACATTCTCTCAGAAGCCCAGTAAAGGGTAGGGGACAGATGGATGATTATACACCATCCCTTGGCGAGGTTTTGGAGTCTCTGGGGTCATAGGACTGAGTGCTAAAACCCAGTAGACAGGTGATATGGTCTTCGTTTGTGAATAGGGAATTTCTAGGGGTCCCTAGACAGGGGGTATCTTTGTAACAGTTACCAAGTTTCAGAACTTGAGTTCCACCTCACATAGGGAATAGGAAGAAGGATGTGTAATAATAGACTGGTAGAGGGGAGCAAAACCCTGCTGCCTGCTTGCCTATGACCTTGAAAGACTCAGCTCACCTATCTGAGTTTTAAGTTCCTCACTCACCAGTCAGGGAGCCCGCATTGAGGGTGCACTATGGAAATCATATAAAGTGGCCCTCCTAGTGCCTCACCCAGGTCATGCCTCACCAGGCTCACAGCCCAGTAGAGGGACATGAAAATGAGGAGATGTCTCCACCACAAAGCCACTCACTCTTGTCTACCTCCTGTGCCTGCCATATGGCCTTGTATTTCATGGAGACTCAATGATTGGACTGAGTTGACTTTAAAGATAAATAATATTTTCAATATGTTGAGGGAAGTCTGTATCAGGGAGCCTCGTGACAAATAGTTTTGTACAGTGAAGCATCTTTTTGGAACCTTCCTAACGTGATTCTTTGCTTATCATTACTATGATGAATGTTGTTGTTGTCGGCCATAGAGACCAACAATAACCACAGCTGCCATATATAACAGCAAGGTGCTTAGCACAGAGTTAGCACTCAGTGAGGCCTAGATAACAGAAAGAGCACATAGCATGCCTTTCAAATTTTGGTTTCCATGTGCGATCTTGGCCTGGCCTCAGTGTGGCCAAGGAGAGTCTGTTTACAATTCTCTTTTTCACTAACATGCAACAGTCTCGTTGAGTAAGTAAAAACAGTTGCCACTCATCCCAGGTGCTGAGACAAGTGCCAAGCAAGGCAGCACATTTCCAGGATGTGGCTGACCCCCCAGGGCCCACTCTCAGCACCACGCTGACCATCCCAGTAATTAACAAGCACCCCGACACTCAAGGCCCATTAGAAATGTGATGCTGCCCCAGTCTGGGAGGCTGATAGGACTGTTACCACCCGCCTGCTTCCCCAGAATCCCTCCTGCCGCATTAGCAAGCTGCAGCAATTGCATTAGAAGGAGCCACAGCTGAGCCCCACCATTTGATTTTTGTCACCAGAAAGGCAGGGCTAGAAATGACACTAGAGTAATTAGGAAGGAACCCTTAGATCTTGACTTACCAGCATGCTGCCAGGTGGGGAGGTGGGAGCGGGGTGGCAGTGTTTTGGAAGCTGAGATGATGACCTTGTGGATTGACCTCACTCTTAATCTTTCTCTCAAAGAGACTAGCAAGCATTTGGCGAGAATCTCCGTTAGGCTGACAACCAGAGCAGTTCTCCGTGTATGTGTGTGTGTGTGTGTGTGCGTGTGTGTGTATGTGTGTGTGTGTGTGTGTGGCGCCTGTAGGCACTTCGAAGCAAAAGGAACAGAAGAATGAAGCCAATGTGGGAAGCAAAGTTACCACAGGGACAAAGTGTTCTTCTGAGCAGCTTGAAATGAGCATAATTTTGGAGAATTTCTGCCATAGCGGGTTAATTCATAATTGGGTTTGCTGAGCAATCAACAATGTGTTGCTTGTATTTTCATATGCTGGGAGCATATGACTCCGTGTGTGCGTGTGTGTGTTATAATGCTCCACTACTTTGATACTTCACTAATGTGCAATCTCTATTTCTTGCTTTTGTCTGGGGGCCTCTCATATTACATTTAGATTGTATCCTTTATCATCCCAAATTGACATTTATGCTTTTACTTCTATTGTTTCCCTAGCTTCTCCCTGGTATGGATCAACAATTTGTTTTAATCTGTGTCACTTCTCTTATCTCCCTCGACACAGAGGAGCAGTCATTTTGCACCGCCATCCGCCTACAGAGGTTGTGTTATCAAGAGTGTGGTGGGGTCCCTCACCCTCTCCCCACTATCTAAAGTGCTGGCGCATGTTAATTGCTTTTCCAGTTAGTTTATAAGAATGCAGAAACCGCTGAATGCAGCTTGACTGGTTTTGATGAAAGTAATAGAATGCTGGTGCCTATGAATAAATAAATCTGATTTACATAGAGGACTATTGTGGTGGTGGATAGGAAGCTGCCAAACGCAAGCAAATTGTAGTTTAAGGACACATTATTCCTTGGCTTTTATTCTAAGTGAAGGAGAAGAACTCAGGTTTCCTTGGATTCCCAGAGGGGGAAGCAATCCCTCCACCTGAGAGAGAAACAATTTCAGAAAGTTGCCATGTTCTGAAACTTATGCGTCTTGGGCGATGCCTTTTGTTTGGGGGAAAAGCTGTTACTGTGGGTCTCAATTTCTGAATCCCCATGCAGAAAGCAGAGAGTCTGTGAGTAGTGAGCTAGAAATGTTGGCGTGTCCAGAAGAGCACATGGATGGTAGATCGCTCAGGCTCCTTCAAAGATGGGCTCACGGGCATTTCCACTTGGAGTTTATTTGCCTTCCAAAATTCCCACAAGTTCATGGCAAATAGGGAAGGAATAGTTAAGATATTCCTTCTTCCAGGTGAGCCAAGGCAGACTGGAAGGAATGCTCTGCTGTCTGAGGGTGCTGATGTCAGCTCACTAGGGAGTTGTAAAGGTGGGGGCCCTTATCCTTCTGCAGTGTGGTGGGAGAAGGTGGAGTAGCATCAGGATGTCTGAGTTTCTGGGTACCGAAGTGGGCGGGAAAGGAGCTAGGAGGAGGAGAGTAACAATTCGCATGGAAGCCTGGACTGCATGAGAAGCAAAGAGGCTGTGGTTCGAAGTGACTCTGCTGGGTGGGCTTCCCATTAAGGGAATGAGGCTCAAACCCCAACATTCAATCACTCAGAAATGTGATTTGGAGCTCTGCACAGCTCTGTTCTTAGATGCTCCCGAGCCCACCAGACCGCCTCTCTCCGTCATTCATTTGTAGTTGCTTCCCTGGACGGGTTAGACACAAGAGCTTGCCAGCCGGCAGGAGGGTATGTCCTTATTCACTAAAAATGAGTCATAGCCTGAGTGGCGAACAAACATGGTTGGAGGTGTTGACACTGGCCTTTGGGTAGATCCACTCACCAGCGGCTGACTGCCAGTTCATACACACGCAGTGGCTGTACAGCACGCAGTCCCATTTGTTTCAGCAAAATTTAAATTTATGTTACTTGGAAAAAAATATATTTGTTATGGGTCAATTACTGTTCTATATACTAGGGGTACAGAAGTGGCTAAAACAGAGAATGGCCTTCAGGGTCCATATACTCTTGTTTCCAACCCTTCATAAATTCTGGACTCTAAGGAGATAAATAATTGAGGGGGATCTTGGAGCTCAAACACAAGGTTTAAGCAGATAAAGTGCCTCCCCAAAGGAACACTTTTCTTTGTAGTTAGTGTCATTCACAATATGACAACATCCATAATACCTAAACAACACCCCAAAGCAGCCCGGTGTGTGAGTTAGGAGTTAAATAAAAATCATCAACAATGTAAGAAAAAAGAAAAAAAAAACACCTGACTTATTTGGCCCATTCCAGGGTCCTCTGTCTGTAAACGTATTTGAAATTAGGTTATTATCCACTGTCGCCCTTGCTTATCTTCCCAGTTCTTCTTAATCATTTCTGAGGCCCTGATGCTGTATCGATAGGCTATAGATTAAATATGAAATTACTACCAGTCTCAAGCACCCAAAGATTTATGGACTGGGGCTCAGACCTAGTATCATATCCACCATCTAGAAAAATGTATGATTCCACCATAATATTAAAAATTACTGGCAGCGTCTTCATCTTATCCGATTGGTGTTGTCCTAATGATAAGCCACAGTAAGCAGAGAAAGAAATTGTGTGATAAATTATGAAACAGACATTGAAAAATATATTTATTACATTTGGATGTGCAAGGATTTCACTTGCTGTGTACAGAATAAATGGAGTTTATTTTTTAATGCCCATTTCAGTTCCAGATATTTTAGTGTCTCAGAAGACTAGGTGATCTCCAGCAGACCCTGTTCACAGGGGCTCACTGCGTGGAGGACGAGACTGAGGGGGTAATGAAGGTGAAGCAATTTGGTCTAAAAGAAAGTTTTCTGGTTGGCATGAGTAATAATGCACTAAAATATCAGCATTGGTTGTAATCTTAATTTCTTTCTACTCTCCAGAATTGTCTGGAGACTCTAGATCCTTGCTCTTAAAGTGTATTTCATGGATTATCACACTGGCTGTCCCTGGGAATCTCTGAGAATTCAGTAACTGAGCTTTTCCCTCTCCAGACTCCCTGTTTCTTGAATTAAACAAGATTCCCAAATGATCATCTGTGTATCACAGCTTCAGCAGTATCGGTCTAGAGGCAGGTCATGCTGTCATAGACAGGATGCCTGACAGGAGGAAGGAGTTGTTCATCATCATCATGAGGTCAACCAAAATAAGAAAACAATAAGGACAGCAGTTAACATTTTTAAACACTTTTTATGAGCAGACATTGCACAAAAGTTGTCACATACTTGACCCCGTATAATCATCATGAAAGAATCCTTTAAGCAGCATTAGCTTTACTTCATAAGTGTAAAATGAAGACTTGAAAGCATTAAGGAAATTTTCCCCTTGTCTCAAAGCTGGTAAATACCAGTGCTAGAATGGATACCCACATCTGTGTGACTTTTAACCACTTCAATAAAGTCCATTAGTCAGAATAGTTAGGGACGGGGGCAGCCATGTTGGAAGGAGGGATTGGAACATTGAGAAGGACATGAGACTTGAAGCCCAGACTGTGTTTAAAGGGAAGGAGAAGAGTAAAACCAATAGGCAACCATCTTATTCTGTTAGAATGTGACGCCTCCTTCCTTTAAGTCATCTTGATTCTTCCTTTCCCTTTATGATTTTAGCCATTCGACTGCCCCTTTCCACCACTTCCCTTCCCACATATCATTTAACTGTTTTCCTGGCTCCTGATGTCCACTCTGCTGTCCTTGTTCGGACCTCATCATCTGGAGCTGGATCAAGAGAAACACTCTCTAAGCTAGCTTCCCAGACCCCGGTCTCTTGCTTGTCCAGTACAGCTACCATTTTGACTGTTGATCTTTACTATCTTCCTAAAACTCAATCCAAACATGTTCTGCCTGGCTTTGTACCCAATGTTGAAATACAAGAGCAGTTAAGACAAATTCTCTCCTCCAGGAGGTGCCAAATGTACAGAAAGCTATCACATTCTATCTGGTCTACCTGCCTGACCTTGTCTCCCTCTATGACATCCCAGCCACCCTCAGCTTCTCACCAGCCATACTCGTTCCCCTTCCACTATCTGGTGAACTCCAGCCCACTGTTCACTAGCCAGCTCAGCTGTTAAGTCTCTTGTGCAGCCTTTCCTAGGGAAAGGCTTGCTCCTTTGCTTTTTCCCCCACACAAAAACATCAGCATTTTGCTTACTTGTTTATTACCACTTCTAGATCAGGATTTAAATTCCTCCTGTCTCCTTGGAATAGAGAAAGAACAAGGAGACATTTGAATAGCTCACAGATCACAAAACTGAACTTTATTACTTACTGGTTTAAGACATTCTAGATGCACACCCCCCACCCCCACCCCCCACCCGGGGTGTTCTCATGTGCTAACTAAAGCTCTATGAAGACAGTATGGAATATTTTCAGGCTTTAATTTATGATGTGAGGATGCCACCTGGTCTACCAACCACCTTGTTTGCATCTGAATAGAAATAGGATTAATTGATGCATAAATAATTTAAATTACCTATATAATCTCAGAACCTCTCCCAGTGAGATGGAAAGATAACTGAGGACTTCAACCTGAAATCATGTCCCCACAGAGGATGTCGTCTGACCGAGCCCACATCCGAGTCCTAGTAATGTCTCGAGCTGCATGCTTGCCTACTTCCTCGGGCTTGAAGTTATTTCTCATAGAAGCCCCGTAAAATAAGTGCATTAACTTACATTTCACAGATGAGGCCATCTGAGCCCTGGGTTTATTAAGCATTTGGCCCACAGAGCTCTTTCTCATGGCTCATGAGGGGGGACATTGGTTTTAATGCTCAGGAGGGAAGCCCCGAATTTCACAGAGAGCCATGCTACTGCGGCCATGGCGCTCTTTACTGGTGTCCTCTCTCTCAGGTTTTCTCAGGGACTGTGTACCTCTCAGGAGATGTCGGCATGGTTGTTCAGCCAAAAGGGGATGCAGAGTTACAACAGCCATGACAATCTGTCTTCACGCTTTGCTCTGGAGTGAACTCACCCCCGTACTCACACGCATGACGAATTGTGCCGGCTGACAGAATCACCAAGCCTGGGTCTTCTCAGTTCTGGCTTCTTCTCCCCTAAATGCCCCCTACGGAAGAAAGGATGCTTCATTTCAGTGCAGGGAACTGATAATAGCATCTCTCCTCATCAAAACTTGAGTCACATATTTGTCTCTATACAGATTCTTCACAGGTGAGCAGAATCAGGTGCAGTGCTTGGCTCTTGGGCCCAGTTAGCTAAACACAAATGACAAAATGAGGTGCCCTTGCTGAGTCCCGCACCAGAGCTGTGCAGACCAGCCTTGGTCCATTTCTGTCCGTGGTGCTTGCCAGGAACCACACAGGCAAGTCCGCAGGATGCCCATGGATGGGCCAGGTGCTGTTTTTCGTGACAGAAGCATGCAGAGTAGGTGGGACTGTCCAACTGGCTGGGCTGACCTGTCAGCCAATTTTTATCTCCCCTGGAAATAGTGTGAAAATGGTAAAAAAAAAAAAAAATATTTTAGTGCTCATGGTATGGGTTAACACTTCTTTCACCTCAGGGCAAGCAAAACATGAAGAAAGTACTCATCCTCATCCTAACCTGAAAGGGACCCTGACGAAGTAGCTGCATCAGAAACACATGAAGCTCAGTCCCCAGCACTGTTGTCAAAGTGAAGTCGGAGGCTCACCTGCCTTAGAAGCACCTGGAGAGTTTGAGAGTGTGTATCTTACCTCATGTTGCCCACGAGACACTAAAACTGGGGCTTTTGCTGAGGTCTGACTGACAGTCTCATTCACACGATGGATTGCAAATTATAACCCATGGCCCTCTTTTCTGCCATGCCTTTGAATAGAAAAAAAAAAAATAGAATACCTAGGCACAGCACTGGAATGGCTAAAATACATAAAAACAGAGCACCAGTGCCTGTGGGGTGCAGTGTGTCCCTCATCTAGTGGTGCTGGGAGTGCACAGGGGCTCAAGTATTTGGAAATGGTTCAGCACTTACTTACACAGTTAAACATAGACCCAACCATTTTATTCCTAAATATTGACCCCCAAAACAAAATAAAATATGGCCAAAAGTAGATTTGTGCATCGATGTTAATAGAAGCTTTGGTTCCCAATAACCACAACCTGGAAAAAAACCTAATTGTCCAGCCCCAAGTGACTCCACTGATAGAGGAGTTACTCAGTGATGAGAGGATTATTACTCAGCAGTGCTGAGAAATAACTCCTGAGTTGCCCAACATAGGTGAATCTCAAAAATACTAAGCTGAGCAAAAGAAGTCACACAAAATAGTACCTACTTAGTATTCCCTTCCTATGAGGGTCAAAACCTATAAATCTGATTTATGGTGTTTGAAATTATGAGCATGGGGATTACGTGGAAAAGGGCAGTAGGGAACTTTCTGGGTGATGGAAATGGTCTATATCTTGAGAGACTAATAGTCATTTGCGTGTATATTTTACTCTTGAAATTCTATGGTTAAGATTTGTGTGTGTGTGAATTTCACCTCACTTTTTTTCAAGAAGGATGGGAGAGAAGTGGGCTTAGCTGCAGAAAACCATCCTGAGGACCCTCGTGGTGCTGGAAACGCTCTTTATCTTGACAGTGTCAGTGCCAACATCCCAGTTGTGATAACGCGCTAGTGTTTAGTTACCATTGGGGAGAACTGGGTAAGGGGTACTTGGGATCCCTCTGTGTTGTTCACATAACTTATATGTGAACCTACAACTATCTCACATTTCAAAATTTAGAACAGATTTGGATATCAGCATCTTAGGATTTGAATTTGTCTTCTTATATGTAACCTAGTATGTGTGTGTATGTGTGTGTTTACACATGTGCACATGCATGTTTGGTGGGAGAGAAAGAAAAGGATTCTAAAGTACTTTTAAATGAATTCTGACTTTGAGTCTGGCTTCTATACCCTTGTCTTGTATGCTCATGACTAAACATCCATCCTTTCAGTGGAGCTGATTCGTCCATCTGCACTCAGAACTCCTGACATCACTCCCCACTGCTTCCCAATGTCTGATAAGCTCCTAGTTTCTGTGCAATACAGGGGTACAAGGAACCCCTTTCTTGAACATTACATTAAGTCACTGACATTGTAGAGCAAATAGTGCCCATGAGGCATCTTTTCTTCTGAGTGGGGGGAGACAGCAGCTACACGTGACTTTGCACATCCCCCGGGTAATGCAGTGCTGCTAATGTAGTCTCCTGGATGCGGGGACACCAACTGGGTTTATGTCACTCCCTTGGGGGCCTTAAGTGCATAAATCAATCCTTAGTTTTTTGTTTTTGTTTTTTTTTTTTTTTCACAATCCATACGAGGGCCTCTCGTGTGTGCTGCACTTGGGGAAGAAGGGAGGGCTGGCTCCTTCAGTGAGTGGTTTGCATGTGAAAAAGCAAGTGACACATGTGATATTGGAGCCTAATTTGGGCAGTGATTTTCTTCATTTAAGTGCCTAGGCCGGCGGCTCTGGTTTGGAAAGAACTAAGAAGAGGGGTTCAGCTACTGGAGTAAGGTTGGTGTCAGTCAGGACAAAAGTCAGGAGCCTGCCTTGGCTTGCCCGGGGCTGCAGAATGTCATCCTTGAGTCTCTGTGGCTGGCCCATCTGCTGGCACCTGCTCACAGCTCTCTAAAACACAGGGGCCTCGTGGATTTTGCCTTGGCCACATGTCTGCTGTAGGAAGGCTGAGGTTCCGAATGACAAATGCCAATAACTGTAAAGGTGTACATAGGAAAGCTGATGGCTTTTTTTTTTTTTTGGTGGTTATATCACCAATATTATCCTAATAAACCCAATAATGTTGAGGAGGGGGATGATAGGGTTTATCCATTCTGAAGATAGGAAAATCAATCACAATTAAACCACCGCCTGACTCCCCACTTCTTTTCCTGCTTCTCTGCCTCCTCTCTCTATCTCTTTTCATCTTCCTTTTTCTACTCCTCCTTCACCTTCTGGGTTTTCTTCCTCTTCTCCCTCCTGTCCCTCATTCACCTTCTTTTGGGGAATGAATCTGGCATAGGAAGAATCTAAGACAAATATGGAAAACTGTCTTGTCTCATTTCTGTTAGCACCCCACAGCCCTCTCTAAGAATACCCTAAAAGCCTGTAGTTCCCACCTGATTCTTACTCCCACATCAGAACTGACCAGTCCCACTCCCAGCCCCTTAGAACCCTAAGCCGCGATAAAGCACTGAGTGATCATTAGATGAGTCAGATAATAATGTGAGGCTCTAATATGTCACAAAGACATTCATTTCCTCCACTCCATAAAGGAGATTTCTGTTGCAGTCCCAGGCACCACATACAGTTGTGGAAGCAAGAGTTTTAGGCAGATAACTAGAAATTTCATGTTCCTGAAATTCCATCCCAGGAAACAGCAGCACATACAGTTACTCAATGATAACTGAAGATGGGGCGATACGCCTGTTCCTCCCTAGGGCACCTAAGAGACACCAAATGTGTGTTGGAAGGATGAGTGAAAAAGTAAAGCTTGGACTTTTCTAAAAGCATTTGAGAACTGACTCTCAGATATGAACACCTGCGTTGCTTGCCCATGAAATCACTCTAGTCTAGAATATTCCTAATCCATGCAAAAGCTTACAAGTTTTCATTATCATCATAACAAGACACTGTCTATCACCTTGCACATTTCCCTTTCTTTCCAATTATCAAATTGTATTAAAGTTATCTGTCCCTCCTTTTTTTTAATTAAAGATTTTTATTTATTTGTTTGTTCATTTATTTATTTATTTATACAAACACTGGGTACAGTCAGAAGCGCGGGAGGGTGAGAGAATTCACCAGAGCCAGAGCGGGGAGCAGAGCAGGCAGAAGGACCGAAGTACACTGCTGAGGGGAGCAGCAGGCGGCAGGAGAGGTCTGCGCGCCATGTGGGACACTCCTCCAGTGGCCGGGGAGCAGCTGGGGATCGAACCGGTGCTGCAGAGGCTGCGGGCAGCTTCGCAACCCAGCGCTCAACCGCTGCGCCACGGAGGAGGCCCCCCTGTCCCTCCTATTGATAGATGAAGACTAAATCTTAGACGCCATTGTGTTCTGAGCTCAGGCCCAGGTCAAAAAGACGCTCCATCCATGTCTATTGAATCTATCAAGCATGATCTCTGACTTGTTTTCAGGAAACATTTCCCAAATAATGGGGTGTTAAGAAGTAGGTGAGCCTGAGAGATGTTCTTTCGTGATTTTATTTCAGATCCCCTTGAGCCCTTGCATGGGACTGTGGATTCCTAGTCAGGGTTGGCCATGGGCCACAGCAAGAATAGAGACTGCAGAATCAGTAGGGAATTATATATAAAACTTCCTTTCCTGGCTCAGGACTGATTTCCCGCCAGGTAAGACGGTAGCCCCGTGGATAAGAGCACAAGTGAGCAGTTCGGCTCTGTCTCCCAGCCTTCTGTCCTCTTCATGCACCAGTTGTCAAAACAACACTATTATCGCGCCAGAAAATACAGCCCAAAGCATTACAGATGTCTGGTACAAGCGGAACCCATATTAATGGTTATTGCTTAAAGAAGAGGCATGCTCAGATCTTTTCACTGTGCTCTGGGGAAACAGCAGCTTTTGCTTGCTTCCAGAGAAGACCAGAGACATAAAAAGATCAATTGGCTTTGGCCTATCTCTGAGAGGAAGTTTTTTCAGAAGTAACTTCAGTGATAGACTTGACGTGACCTGGGTCACATCCCCACAAATACAGATCTGTTAACAATTAACTTTTATCAGGGTGCTTCAGGGTATTTAGTCACAAAATTTTATATTTGCTGTAGGAAGAAATAAGTTAGTGGCATTGTATGAAAAATTGATGCAGTATGAAATAAAAAGCAAGTTTTGTGTTTTAGGCACGGACTGCAGACTTGCTCCAGAATTCTGATTTTTAATGTCTGTTGACAATTGACTTATGCCTTAATTTGAATTAACGGATATATTTTCCCCACGTTCTTTAAAAGATGTCTCCAGTTTCTAGAGCCAAAAGAGGTTGTTTTGGAAAGAAAACATGAATTCTTTTGAAGATGTCATTAATTTTACCAAGAGTTCTTTTCCTTTCATTTCTGCAGAAAGCAAAAGATTCTGAAGTAATGCTGCCCCATTCCAGCCATGCCTTACACCACAGGCTCTGGAAATAAAATAGCACCTTTTGTCCCTTGAAAAACATTGCCATTTATAATCAGTCCATATTCCCTGCTAGAGAGACTTTTAAATCGCTTGCCTTTGATGAAAATGAAAATGTTATCCATGAAACATCTCCAAGAAAATAAATTCAGGCCTGATTCCTACTATGCAAACAGATATATATAGTATCTCCCTGAATCAGCTTTTCCTCATCTGAAATGGAACTACTGTACTTTATTATGATGTCAGAGACTGAACTTGGGTGAGAATACACTTCTGATAATTAAGATCCTATCAGGTTTAGAAAGCTTAATTCCTAACAGGAGATGAAAGTTTCCTGATGGGGCCACATAATGGTCATAGAATTATAGGGGATGAGCTTAAAATTCTTTATTGCAAAAATGTGCAGATAATACCAGAATGAGAGCACCCCAACCCCCTAAATCCATCTTTAGAAAAAAAAAAAGCAAAACAAAAAAGCAAAGCTTCTCCTGGAAAAGGCAGGTGGTGTATCATATGTTCCCAGGGTGGAGAATGAGTTTCTTGCTTTTAAAAGTAATTGATTTTATAGTGAAACGTGTCAAGAGCAGTGGTTTTCAAAATGATTCATTTCTTGAGGGCTGGGAAATAATACATACTGCTAATTGCTTCAGAAATAGTTGGATTATTTAACTTTGGTTTTGACTGTGGTTAGAAGGAAGATCTTGCGCCTCTCTGCCTCTCCCCCTAACACAGATTAATAGCTGTTTTGAAACTGTGTCTGCTTCTGCTATTCCGGAGATGAAATCTGCATCCCCTTACTTTTTTTGTCTAGGGCATCAGCTACAGTGTTTTTTAGCTCCAACTCTGTGAGTGTTCTAAAGATAGCAGTGTGACATTTCTGTTTCAGTGAAGCCCAAATAGTAGGAGAAATATAAAACACCAGCGAAGAAAAGATATGTTTGCTGATTTTACCATCATACTCAGCAGCCTAGGTGAACAGTTGTAAGGAGGAGGGCTGTCGCAGGTGGGGAAGGCGAGGAGAGAGTGAGATGGAATTGATTGGATGCTTAGCAGCTCGCCTCTAGTAATTCCATATTTGAATGTCTCAATACTGTACAGATTGATTGAATGTATGGGGAGTCCAAGAGGGGAAACGCAGTTGTGTCTTTATGTTTTGTTTTGTTCTCTGTTGTGCCTGCATGAGTTCATCTAAATGTGTCTGATTTAGCAAGAGCCTGTGTTTGCTCAAGTTATCAGCCCAATGGGATGGACTTGTGAATACTAACCCAACCTACCGATCATGCCTCTTTGTTTCACCATTCACTTGTTCAAACAAACAAACATACATGTATGAGGCTGACATCGACCTTCATTTATAATGAGACAACTCATATACCTCTTCCTCCAGGAAGCCTGTGCTAAGCCATGTGTTGACACTTTTTTTAACGTAAGTAAATCTTTTCATAAATTATTTTATTTTGTGAGTCACATTGGGTTGCTAGAACATATTCCTGTTTTTTTAATGTCTTTCAAAAATGTACAAAATTTCCTTAGCTCAGGACTCAGTAGCATCTGTGGACTGTGGTTTGCCAACCCTAAGGCCAAACCAAGCGTTCCTTGTCTCATCGCCCACAGCAGCCTCCACATTGCAGCAGCTCAAGTCTGAATTCTTAGAGTGGAGGTTCTTATCTTTGCAGCCCTGGTCTAAGCACTGGCAAGTGTTCATTTTCCAAATATACAGTGATCTCCACCTTCCAGCTTCATATTCCAGCTGGGAAAACAAGATCATGTACAGAACACAGTTAAGTAACAATTGAGAACACAGTGAGAGTTCTTGACAAGCCCTTAGCAACTTTGGTTTTCTGGAATATCACCCCAAGTTGAGAAATAAGTTCTTTAAATGCCCTCTTCAGTTCTCAAAATAGCTTTTGGGAAGCCCTGGCTCTGTTCTCCATTAAGCCTTCATCAGGGCCTTGTTTGTTCTCCTTCAGCCTGCACTCTTTAATGAATTTAATCATTTTTGTAAAAAGAAATTAAGAGACGGGAAAGCAAAAAGGTAGGTGTGTGTTGGTGTGGTAGGTGTGTGTGGTGGTGCAGAGCAGAGCACCCAGAGGTGGCCCCAAGATTGACACCTGACAACCTGACCTCAAGGAAGGAGACAGATAAATCAGGAGAGCCAGCGCTCCATGACGGCAGAGTACAATTATGTTTGCTCTTAATAGGTTTTCAGTCATCAATTAAATGTTGAATGATGCTCATTATGCTCTCTTTAAAAATGCAGCCAAATTTAGCTTCCAATTTCAAATTATTATATCCATACAACATGGTTAAAATAAAAATATCCAAGTGCTGGCACTCAGGAAGTTTTGGTTACCTGGAAAGTTCACTCTCTTGGACCTCACTGAGGTATAATGATAGGAAAGATGACATCCGTGACTGTGGACCCCCTGGCATAGAGAGCTGGGCTTATAGAGTCAGGCGGCAGGGGCCAGTCGCTCACCCCTCTAAAACTCAGTTTTCCCATCTGTATAAATGGGCACCTACCCGTAAGGTCATGCTAAGGACTATAGAAGATTATCTGACTTAAATAATGATATTATCCTGTGTTAAGTAAGCATCTTATTATTACTTATTATTCTATATTAAGTAAATTTCTTAACACAGAACCTGGCACAAAGAAAGTGCTCATTAGCTGTTAGTGTTATAATTATCATCATCAGGATTGTTCATGACTAAGTGGGAAAATGACTGGGACACAGACTAGCTGCTAAAGAGAGACTGTATCAGAGTAGGGAAGACATCTGAAATTGTACCTTAGAGAAGATACTCTTTGCTCTGACATGAGCCAATCAATTCCAGAAATCAAGCTAAACTGAAAATAATTCCCCAGGATGCTTATTACTCTGCACTGTTTTTCCTGGCTAGGTTGAGAAAGGCTATTTTCTAGATTATTATACTCTACCCACATCATAGAGCATCACATCCTAAACTCCCACATGTTTTGAAAGTCCTGTGCCAGATCACATCAGTTGTTTGAGTCTTACAGAGTGAGAGGAAGAGAGCATGAGAATGGAGTGCAGCAATGGCATTTGGCTTCCCTCGGAAGACCATACCCTCTAGAACGTATTTCTGCTTAAGGAAGGGAGAAGAGTCTAATTTGCCTGCAATATTCTTTCCAACTGTTTTGACTTCAGACCACATTTCCTTTTAGAACCAGAGGTAACTGAGTGGGGGTGGAGACCTGCCATGTTGCTCATCACCCTTAAAACCAAGGACCTGGAAAAGGCTGCTTCCCTCTGGAAAACAGGGCTTGATGACAAGTCTAGTCACTGATGTAACACTGAGAAAGGGCCGCTTCAGAGTGAGAAACTGGGACGAGGGAGTTTGGCTGGAGCAATGAGAAACACCAAGAGCCCTTTGGGTATTAACCAGACTGGCAGTGAGATCCCTGAGAGGAAAGACAAAGATAGTGCCTGCCTTCCTGCTCAAGGCTTGCCCACGCCGCTCGCACCTTCCTGCCCTCCGCCAGACACTCCTCATTCAGGACTTGGTCTTCTCTGAGTGGGAAGCCCTGTCTGACTCAGGCAACAGCTGCTTTCCCTGCCACACCTGGCTTTTGCAACAGAGGAGCCTTAGCATACCTCGCAGTCAGCCAGCGGTTGTGCAGCGGCATTGCCCTTGAATCCTGCAGGTAGGCAGATGATGGTTCTTTGATTCCTCTTTTCCTGAGAGCAGAAGCAAAGGAAAGGGTGGGGCAGGCATCAAAACAATAGACGGTGCTTTAACTCTGTCCTCAGAGTGCTTGTCGGAAAGGCCAGAACACTAGCGGACAGGACAGAGCCAGGGAAGGGGCGGGAAGGGAATAGGCCAGCAGTCGAGCTCTACAAACCCAGAGGAAAATAGTGGAAAGAAGAAGGGCAGCTGGCACAAAGGAGCATCCCAAGCTCTTTGTCAGCACCTACTGCACCCTGGGTAGAAAGCTCACTTCTCACCCTTTGCCCTGGTCGCCTTCCCGGGACCAGCCCTCTGAGCCACGATCCCTGTTGTGAGTCTAGGCAACAACCTTCTCTTGCATGTTCCTCTCCTTTCTGCCCCTTCCCAGCCCCATCACTGAGCCTGCCTCCCTCCTGGCTCTGAAGGACAGAATGATGTGGGTCACAGGTGCCGGGGCTGCACAGACAGCCGCACTAATTACACCACACCTGTTTCCCCAGGTTTGGCTGTTGCTATTGGAAACCTTGATATCCCTTCTCATTCATTCATTTGCCAACAAGCAGTAATTGCTGCTCCCCTACCCATCCTATAATAGACCTTGGACTTGGAGCTCAGTCCCTCATGGAAGGGGACAGGTGAGTAGGAAAATAGCATCTGTCTGCAGAACCTAGAGGTCAGGAAAGAAAAGAGTCAGTGCCACCTGCAGGGCAAGAGAGCAGCGCGGTCAGGGAGGTTGTTCACGAGGCTCTGAGACATCAGAGATGAGAAGGCACTTGGTAGCCACTGGCGTTCACAGCACAGGGACCAGAACAAGCGAAATCAGTTTAGATGGGCACATAAATTGCCAGACCTGCACCCAGCCCTACTGGCTTTCTCTACGTTCCTAAAGGTGTCTTTCCAATAAATCCATGGCATCATGCAGAGCTGTGCCATCCCATTAAACAAAGCAGGTATGATTTTCTCCATTTCTTCTATTCATATTCTGCATTGAACACCCTTAGGAGTTCCTTCTAACTACTTTTTAAACTTTTTTGTTCTCTTTTATGATTTTGCACTTTTTCATTCTCAGACTCGACCCCTTCTACTATTGGAAATTTCACAAGACAAACAGGAATTTCCCTTCCTGGGTACAATTTCCATTCATGAAAAACTGCCTGGTATGCAGGCAGGAAGTAGAACAGGTTGTGAAGCTCTGTAATTTGTTTCCCATCAACTAATAATCTTATTGTGATGAATAATGTAGGACTGTTAATGTTTCTGCAAGGTTATGGATTGTGCTTAGTGTCAGTCGAGAAGCCAACAGCATTGTACAGCAAAGTCATTCTTTTTTTTACACGCTATCGTTTCTTAAACAGCTTGCAGTAGAGACATGAGCTTTAGCAAACAATATTCAAATGAATTCAAATATAAAACTATTAATGATATGCCAATGGGACTTTCAACAGATGTCAATCCGGGTTTTGTTTTTTTTCCAATGTGCTTTTAAAAAAAAAAAATGACATACATGTTAGAAAAAGATTTGCAAGTTCTGGGTAGCTTTGCTTGCTCCCTTGTTTTTAGACAATAGCATCAAATTATCTACCAGAAATGACTCTGATGAGTCTTCACCCATGAACACCAAATGATTTGTCCTGTTCTGAACATCCCTCAGGGTGGATAATTTTTATTGTGATAATTTTTTTTTAATTAACAGCCAGTAAAATTGACTTTACTGTGTACAGTTCTATGAGTTTCAATACATGCAGAGTTGTATAACAACTAGCAGTAGTGACGGGAATAAATATCACTTCAAAATCCTTCTCTCATGCTTATCTCCTGTCACCCATTCCCGGAGCTAACACTGATCTGTGTTCAGTCACTGGGGTCCGGTCTTTTTGTGTCTGTGTATGAATGGAGTCGTACAACATGGAACCTTTGGAAATGAAATTCTTGGGCATGGCGCCTTTGACATGAAGTATCCGAGGTGCTTCACGTATCAATGGCCGACTCCTCCCGTGCTGCGTAGTGCTCCATTGTGTGGATTACCCCACTTTGTTTCTTTGTTGTCCTGCGTGAGACATCTGGGTCATTTCCAGTGTTTGGTGATGATGAATACCGCTCCTATGAATTCTCACATACTGGTTTTCGGGTGAACGCCAGCTCTCATTTCTCTAGAGTGAGTGCCTAGGATTTGGAATTACTAGATGGTGTAAACTACTAGCCGGTAGCATTGTGGGCAAGTGGAAAACTATTTTCCAGAGTAGCTGTTTGCTCCAGCATCCTCTCCAGCAATGGCTGAGAGTTCACTCACAGTATTTTTATGTGCTTTCATTTTTGCCCAAAATATGTTGTGGCCCAGTGCTCTCTTTTGTCATGTGCTGTTTTTGTTACATACATTCATTGGTCACTTATATTTTGGCTTCCCTAATGTATCAGTTCTTAACTTTTCTGTCAGTTAATTCCTTTCTTTTTAAGAAGCATCAAGTGTGCTTGCCTGCTCTTAATTCTATTTATGGTATCTTCCTTGGTTCACACTACCTGTGTTTTAATTAGAAAAACATTTAATGATGGGTCTTTGTAATGATCGTGGAATTGAGTGGGCGATGGTGCTCAGGGCACTTACAGACACTCAGGTAGATAGGGGTGGAAAATGGGAGCAGCCCTCGCTGGGCAACCTCTTTGTATCCGCCACTTCTTTTTACACTTCATGAATTTGGATGTCTCACTCCCCTTTCCGTGTGCAGAGAGTCCCCTGAAAGCTATGTGGATGTTTCCACAGCGATTCACAATCCAGGGCAGGAATTCCGACTCCGAGCCTTGCAAAGAAAGCAAGATAGCACGTGTAATCCATGGGCATAATTGAGGACTCTAATTCAACATGCTCTTTTATCTAGAATTAAACATAAAAGGCAGTTGATAAATACTACATTCAGTTGAAAATACAAATGAATCAAAATGTTATAGTTTTTCTCCACAGGTAATAATTAACATTCTTGTGAAGTTCTCTGTGTGCTGCAGAGCATCTTTTAAATGGTATGCTAGAAAAAAAAAAAAAAAACTCTGTACATTGGGACATGTACGTATATAAACCCAACAGAACAGGGAATTAGCCTTAAGAGATAAGACCCAGTGGTAAGAGGGGAAAGTGTTCATATTGATTTTAATAATATGCTTCTGTGAAAATTTTTCAGAGCAGTATGTCATAATGACCCTTACCAAATGTTTATGCATGAGTTGAAACCTGAAACATGCATGGAAAAGGGGAACATTTTGATATTTTAACAGCCATGAGGAAAATAAAGAGTCATGTTAGGATCTTGGTGAATCAACAAAAAGGTCAGCATAAAATATGACTTTCTTTACTTTTTGGCGACCAGTCTCTCTAATTTCTAAAACCCATCAGACCCTGGGCAGATGTTTAATAAGAAATTGCCAAATGAATGTTCATGTGAACAGATGAAGACAAGGTGAAGAAATGAAATAAATGAATAAATCAATGAAATAAATGAAAAGTTTACCATAATGGGTTTAGTTCCCATGTCTCTGTTCTTGTGTGGGAATTTAATTGGCAAGAAGACAAAAGGAATCTTACAAAGAAAATGTCGCTTCTTGGATTGATCTCAGAGAATACGGGATGTTTATCAAAGGGCTGCTTGCACAGGGCTTTCTAGATTCTGCACAAAGAGGAATCCATCGAATGAAAACTCTTTCCAATTATATGCCATGTACACATTAGAGAAGCTGAAAAGACTTAACAGGCTACATATGGTCAAATAGAACCATTCGATAAATAATGTGCCATATTAGCTCCAATGCAGGTCCTGAAACAAAGGAACCATAAAGAATCTTAAACTTGTCCCCAAATAATTAGGAAACTGTTGGATTTCATCTGCTCTAATCTGACGAGTCTTCTTGAAGGAGGAGGAATTCTAGATTATCTTGCTTTTGCTTTGCAAACCCTGCACAGACTCTCCTTTTTCTTTGCCACCTCTGGCTGCTTTTTGTACCACCCACTACATAGATGAATCAGGATTCACCCTGCCCAGGTGAGTCAGTGGCCTGTAGCAAAGATTCTTTAATACAATAGATTTGTGATGGAAAGCGAACATTTTCAAGTGGCACAAAGAGCCACAGGAGATCCTGTTAGTCAGAGTTTGGAAGTGAAATGTGTCTATTCCCACTTGGGGTGTGTCAGAGGCCTCTGCCATCATTAGTTCCGTGGGGATTTCTGCTTGTAAGGCATTTGTTGTCATGTTTGGGTTGCTGCAGGAAGAGAAAAAATTGCTACAGTTTGCGTGAGATAGAGCTGTGTTTTGGCAAAGAAACACACATCATTTTTTTTCCTTGAACTCTGATCAAGTTCAAGCTTTTGAGATTAGTCTCAAATGATACTATGCAACAGCTCCTGTGAAAGACTTCATTTCTGTTGAAATTTGGATTCTCCTCTCCACTCTTTGTCCTGCCAGACTTCTTAATACGTAACTAATTAATTAATTCAGCAACCATTTATTGTGTCTACTAAGTGTTCCAGGAGCCAGGGATTCAGCAGAGAATAAAATAGCATCCTTGCCTTCAAAGTGCTTACTTTCTAGTGCAGAAAGACAATTAGAAGTGTTTGTCTATATGTGTGTGTGTTTGTTGATCTGTACTTTAAAGAAAAAGAAAGCATGGGAGGTTGAAACTGTCGAGTTGTCTGGGAAGGCATTTTACAAGCTGACGTTTGAACAATTACTGTGTGCTCTCACTGATATGTAGAATCTCACAAAAAAATGAGCTCACAGATACAGGGAAGAGATTGATACTTGCCAGAGGAGGGGCCTGGGCGTTGGGCAAGTGGATCAATATGGGTGATGTGAGTCAAAATGTACAAATCTTGCCGTGATTAAGAAAAGTCATGAGGATGTAATCTGTGGCTGACAACTCTAGTTATAATCCTGATTATATCTTTGAAAGTTGCTGAGAGAGTAGATCTTAAAAGTTCTCATACCCGAAAAAAAAAAAAAAAAAAAAAAAACAACTTTGTAAGGATGTGTGGTGATGAATGTTACCAGACTCACATACACAAATAAGACTTGTATCATATACCTGAAACTAAGATTATATTATGTGTCAATCATACTTTAATTAAAAAAAAAGTGACATCTGAGTGCTCGCTTCGGCAGCACAT
The DNA here is from genome assembly GCF_964194135.1 of Talpa europaea. NCBI lineage: Eukaryota > Metazoa > Chordata > Mammalia > Eulipotyphla > Talpidae > Talpa > Talpa europaea. The sequence goes on from NC_140076.1 coordinate 92,211,427, forward strand.
ATACTAAAAAAAAAAAGTGACATCTGAGCTGAGATCTGCAGACATTGAAGGAGTGAAGTACTCAATTATCTGTAGCCCCAGGCCATGGTTACAGCACATGCAAAGGTCCTGAGGCAGAAGTCTGCTTGGCTCAGTCCCAGATCAAACAGGCCAGTAACGATCAGGCCCTTTCTTATTTACTCCTGTGTTTTCTTTGACAACTAGACTTGAGGCTGAATGGAAGAGGCAAAGGTAGGCAGACATGCCAAGCATTCTCCACACACATCCCAGATTTAAAATATCTTTGTTTAAAATGTCTTCTTGCTTTCCCCGCTGCCAGAAAAGTTGCCCCCTCAGACACTGGACTGGCTGGGGCCTGCTTCCCTTCAGATATCTGATCAAATATCATCTTATTGAGAAGCCTTTTCAGACCACACTATTAAAGTGTCAGATAAGCAGTGTTAGAAATGGAAATTATTTTCTCCACCAAATCTGATTAGTTTATGAGAGAGATGACTCACTCTCTAGGTTATGGGATTAAGAGTGATCCCATTTGAGATGATAAATACTAGAAAGTTTCAGTAACCCAAGAAACCCTGAGAAACAAATTGCTCATTCAGGACTTAAACCATCTAAATGTGATGAATAACTGGGAGCCTCGGTGAGTTCAGCTGTGAATTGCAATGATAAAGCAAACTGCAAGGCTCATAGATGAGCATGAACCAAGAAAACTTAAAAGTTTGCATTTGGCCACAGACTTTTCATGTGAAGTGGGGGATGATGTGAAACAAGAGCATCAAGATCTTCCGCTGACTTTCAAGGGGGTTTATAAATGGCAAAAGCCAGTAAAAGGCCCTTTGTATCTTCCACCATCCCATGACTTTGTTTCAGTGTATTTAAGCTGCAAAAGGTGAAAATTAAGAACACTGATTATTTTGATATTTTTCTAAGACCTAGAACTCATTAGTAGGAAAAAATGACCCTTTATTCTTTTTTTTAATATTTTATTTTATATATTTTTACATCATTTTTCATTTTTGCACAATGTATACATTTTCATCTTGGTTATAGTCCCCATACAATTCCCAACCCCCCTATTTTGACTCTAATCCCTCCCGCCCCCCCCCACAGAGTGTGTCTCTGGTTTATAGTTGCTTGTTGATTTTGATTTTTACTTTATATTCTTAATGATGTGATTTACCTTTTTTTAAAAAAAATTTATTTTATTTATACAAGCACTGGGTACAGACAGAAGCACGGGAGGGTGAGAGAATTCACCAGAGGCTGAGCGGAGAGCAGAGCAGAGCAGGCAGACTGACAAAGTACACTACTGAGGGGAGCAGCAGGCGGCAGGAGAGGTCTGCACGCCATGTGGGACCCTCACCCGGTGCCTGGGATCGAACCGACGTTGCAGAAGCTGCGGGCAGCTTCGCAACCCAGTGCTCAACCGCTGCACCACCGGGGAGACCCTGTGATTTACCTTTAAAATACCTGGCAACAGGAGGTTTACCAAGTCATTAAAATGATCATCTTGGAATCACTGGGTTTATATCACTCCTCTCTCCACCTCTTCAAGAAAAGAATTCGCCTCTGCAGACAAAAATAAATACTGGCATCTTCTAAGTCCTTCCTGTTTGTAATATCTTTTCTGAGCTCCTTAACTTTAAAGTTAGCATCTCATTAGCTTCTCTTCAGTAGGGACGGTTACCAGCCATTTTTAAGGGCCAGGGAGAGGGAGGCACAGACAGGTAAAATACCTCGTCACTTTGGTTGTCTAACTCCAGAAATCTCCCTCCCAGCCTGTGCTGGAAATATTAGTGTCCAGAAGGCTAAAGGAGCCTGGCAGTGACCCCAGGAACCCCGACTAGAAATCTTTTTTCCCAGGAGAGCACTGTGGCAGGTGGTGGGTGACTCCTCCGCCTGCACCCCTCACCCCAACACTGAGCTTACAGACACACTAGCCGCCCTTTGGTCCCTGTGTGGATGTTTGAGTTCCTGAAAGTCGTTGCATCCTGGGGCTCTTGGGTGAGATGATGGATTCCTGCGCTTTCCTTTCTCAGCACTGGTAGTTCCTCTCCCTGTCCACTCTAAGTGATAAACAAGCCACAAGCACAGTTTGATCCACTTAAATTGGGAAACGCAAAGCAAAGTCAACCCATCTTCAAAAATAACCCACTAAACAATTATAAGCAGAATCCAAAGGGCACACTCTCTGATAGTATCTGAACCATGTAATCCTGGGTCCTGGATGCTTCTTCAGGATACTCAGCTATTTGTATCCCTGGGGTAATTATTTGCCCTCGCGTGTGGGAAAGGGTATCCTGAAAATAAATCTCTCTAGCAAGACAACCAGTGCATCCCATTACATCAGCTGTCACTTGACATGAAACGTAGATGCAGTTTAAGGTCTGACATTCAACTGACTTCTGTTTATATAGTATGGAGAAACTTTTGTTCCCTTGCCCTATAAGACATGTACCATGAGAGATTTGGGGAAAAGGTCACCCAGATAGTAAATAATTCTGCTGAGCTTTGAAGTGAAGATGCTCCAGGAACCTTTATCCCCGCCTTGCCATTTAGCTGGCGCTTGCCGGTCATTCTTGGTATTAATGAATGATGGAGATCAGAGCTGGTCCCTATGATTCTGTTCATCAGAGGTTCAATCTAAAATCAAAATCATATTTTATCTTTGTTTTGATCCTCCTCCTGTGTTCAGAGGGCGGTATTGTGGCTGCCTCAAAGGGAAAAATAAATAGTGAAATAGACCACAAGAAAAGACCTAGTTAAAAAGTTAAAGAATGGCATCTCGATGGAAGAAAATTCCACTGTGACTTTTATTTGAAAAAATAGTCTGGGCTTTAAAAACATGTTACCTTCCGAAGGTAGGGAAATATCTAAATTATACCCAGCCTATTTTACAATAAGACCTTGCAAAGCTATGCAATGAGTTGGAATGAGAGGGGTTTAAATTTTGAGGCAATTCGCTACTTGGGAAAGTGATAATGCACCTCAGATAACAGAGAGAGCATTTCTGCTACAGCGCAACAATCAACATAACGTCCGGGCGTATTAATAATTTCACTCCTGAACTTCTCAACAGGGAGAGCACGGGTCTTAATAGCATTGTCAAGATCCTTGGGGCAGTAGAAAAACCCAAAATCATTACTTTCTACTGATAGGCTTTCCTTTCCCAGAGGAGGCCAGAATACCTAGGGTAATGTAGATTTATTGAAATGTTCAGATAGGCACTGCTCAGACCTAACTTTGCAATAAAATCTTCTCTTTGGAAGGGTTCCTCTCAAGGATTTCAAGTGGCCTTTATTTATTTTTTTTATTTTTTTTTTGTCTTTGTCACTTGGAAAGTAACTAATGAAGTTGACGTTGATTTCAAGTCATGCTTTCCTGATCATTTAAGAAAGCGAGGGATGACTCTCAGGATAAGGTAAAATGATGTGTCACCTATGATGCAAATCCCTTTCTCACCCAGCACAAGCTATTGGGGCAGGACAGCCCCAAAGCCACAATTGCTGTTAAACTGGTAATCCAAGGGCAGCTGCTGGTTTGGCACCCAATTCCAGAGTCCCCTCCTTCCTCAGTTCCCCCAGGCATCCCTGCCTGTTTCCTGGGTTTGGGCTGAGCAGGAAGGGCTCTCGGCTGTGATGACAACCCTGCGTGTGCCCTGGAACAAATGGCAGCTTTCCCCTCGCACACTCGAGTGTCCAATTGGCTCTCAAATGGCCATCACCTAACAATATCCATCTGAAAAATATCAACAGCAGCGGGGTCCTAGCCCAAAAGCAGTTCTGAAGGACCCGCTTCAGGTTGCCAGGGAAAGGTATTCTTAAGTGGTATGAAGTGCGCCCCGCCTGAGAGCTGCTGGCTTTGATTGGCACCAGAGTGGCTCAGCACACGGAGATTCTGTAGTTATAAAAATCAGAGGGAATCACCATGGATATGAAATGTCCAGAAGAGGTAATTCCATAGAAACAGGAAAAAGACTAATATTCACCAGGGGTAAGAGGCAGGAGAAGAGGTGCATGACTACTAATGGACTTGGGGTTCCCTTTGGAGGCGATGAAATGCCCTACAATCAGTGGAGATGGGTGCTTCTCAGAACATCAGAAAAATACACTGAAATTATGTGCTTTAAAAAATAGATTTTATTAATCTCAAAAAATAACTATTATGTTAAAAAAAAAAGAATAGGTGATCAGGCAGAGCTGGAAAAAACAGACAGAAACATGAGGGCTCAAAGTCACCATCCCCATGTCTACCTGCCTCCCTGCACTCTCAGGACACTGAGGGTTTGGCAAATTCAGGGAAGGTCCTTTAAACTCCAGAAGTCAACTGGAACATTCAAAGAGCAAAGGCAGAAATCTCTGCCACTGGAGATCCTCTACATACATGTAATTTATGTGTTCATTTGCTCATTGGTTGTTCATTTCTCTGTTCATTCATTCATTCAGCACTAGTTCTGTGCCAGGCTCTGTAGCTTTGTACTGGGGATATGAAAACAAGATAGACTGGCTGCTAGCACCAGAGGATCTCACAGTCAGTCACGGAACACAGGAGAGCCCTAAACATAGAACTGGGTGCCAGCCTTATGCAGGAGGTGGCACCCAGTGTGCACATAGAAGGAACCCAGCCACATTCCAGTAGAGTACGAAATTGAAGCAGGGAAACTTGTATTATTGGATCCCTGCACCTCAATGTCCTCATCTTTAAAATGGAGGACAGTACCGATGTGGAAGATGATTACAAGTTTTCGAGAAGGTGAGATCTGAAGAGTGCTTATCACAGTGCTCATGGAATAGGAACAGTTGCTCTTAGCGATCTAAGCCATGCCTCTCAATTCCTAGTTTTGTATGAATGTAGGTGGAGCTGACAAAACTTTGGTCTCTCAGCCTGCGACAATTGCTCTGGAGGACTGCCTCTCCCAGGCTTCCGGAGAGCCCTGTTGATCTGTGTTGCCCTGAATAGGCTCAGAATATCTTCTCCTCTGAGGTCATGTATTCTGTGTAAGCAAGAAACTACGAATCATTCCTGACGAGTGAGCACAGCCACTTCCTCCTCAGGCGCTCAGTTCAGGTTGAATGGGGCATGCTGCAGCTGAGCACGGAGCACCAGGGAGGCGGCAGAGGCAACTTGGCTCACCCCTTCAGCCTCCCTCCTTTATCCTGAATCATGCAGAAAGGCTGCAGTGCAACCTGCTGCAATAGTGGCCAGATCTGAGAAATACCGGCAGCCCACCCGACTGCGTTGTAAAAGCAGCAACACCAAAGGTGGATCACTAAGGAAAAGCAGAAGTTGGTTCTTTAGGAGCCAGTTGTTCAGTGGGTATTAAGAAAGAAAAAGAGGACCTTCCTGGTGGCGCAGGCAGTTGAGTGCCACACTGTGAAGCTCTCCGCAGCCTCTGCAGCACAGGTTCGATCCCAGCCGGCCAGCGAGAATCCCACATGGCGCAGCAGACCTCTCCTGTCTCGCCCACTGCTCCCCTCAGCAGTGTATTTCATCAGTCTACCTGTTCTGTTCCCTGCTCTGTCTCCAGTGAATCCTCTCACCCTCCCGCGCATCTGGCCTGTACCCCAGTTCTTGTATAAAAATAAATAAATCTTAAAAAAAAAAAAAAAAAGGAGGGAGCAAGCTGAATGTCCAAAGGGCCCAATACTTGGAGGCAAATAAGTAAACCTCTTCCATATACAGGAGAAGGCTGGATCTGGACCCACTGCCCCCTCCCTTCCACGCTCACCCTTCAACTCCCCCACCCTATGCCTGGACTGGTGGCAAAGCACTCCAGTCACAGCAGGCAGGAGGAGCTGGAACAGAGCATGCCCTTGTTTCAGTTTTCAACAGACCTAATTGCTGCTCATCCCTCACGCCTCTGGATCTGGGATCCAGGGATGCAGCTTGAGGAGGACGTTGCGGGGGGGGGGGTCTTTGGGGAAGGCACAGAAAAGAGGTTGCGCTGCACTTTGGCTGTTCTGGCCTATTTCTCCTGATTCAAGCAGCGTGTGAGGTACAGAGCTTTGAGGTGGGCGAGCTCCTCCAGTTTCTCACAAAATTTGGTTCTGCCACTTCAGCAACTGTGCAAAGAAATGAGTCCAGCCAGTTTGCCTCTGTGTTTGCGAGGATAGGTGTAAACCAGGGCAGGGGTCCGCCTCCCTCCTTGTCTGAGGGTGTGCATGCTGGGTCCTATACCTTTGTGTACTGCAGAGTGGGGAATCCAGTGCCAACCTCCTACTTACTAAAATATTTCATCTTTACACACCTCTCTGAACCCCACTTGCTGGATCTATAAAATGGGTATGACAGGGCCTCCCTGGTGGCACAAGAGGTTAAGCTATGCACAGCACTGTGAAGCTATCCACAGCCACTGCAGCATGGGTTAGATCCCCAGCCAGGGAGGTCACCCACTTGGTGTGGCAGACCTCTCCTGCCTTGGCCGCTGCTCCCCTCAGCAGTGTATTTCAGTATATTTGCCTGTTCTGTTCCCCACTCTGTCTCTGGTGAATCCTCATATCCTCCTGCACCTCTGACCGCTACCCCAGCTCTTGAATGCATAAATAAATAAATCTTAAAATAAAATGAAATAAAGTGGGTATGGCAAGGCAGCCTCACCCACAGGAGGGAGCAGGAATACCTTGCAATAATTTCTGTACAGCACTCAGCACACAACCAGATACTCAGGGAGAGCTTATCTCATAGTAGCTATTGTTAATATTATTGTTTTGTTGTCACTAACACCGTTGTTTTGTTTGTGGGAATGGAACAGTTCTGAATCCCAAGTTCCATTTCTGCCAGCCCACAGAGAGACTCTCTTGAGGCTGCCTTTGTAATACCTGTGCCAGGCCACCTAGTCAGCATGCCCTTCTGCAGACCGAAGTGGAAGGTGAATAGTCCTGGGGCCATGATTTTTGTCGCCACATGTTGATTTGCTATCTTCTTTCAAAAGCCACCACCTTGAAAAATGAGCAAGACAGGGGTCTCCGGGGGGGAGTCATCACTCCCCCAGAGCAGTAGTGGCTGCTGTGGTAATCACTGCCAGTGTTATTGATTATAATGCACAAATGATATAATATTTCTTTATAGCTGTCTGTGCCAGGAATGGTGCTGGATTCCTCCTTGCACATAGATTCTCATTCCAGGTCCCAACCAGCCTTATGAGAGAAGTAATATTTCTGTACCCACTTTACACACAGAAACAGACTCTGGGGAAAAAAGGTAACTTCCAGTAGCCCCACAGCTATTAGGTGGTCAAGCCGGGGTTCAAAACTGACCATCAGCCAGACCACCTGCAATAGACTCTCCTCAGGTCTAGCCAGAGGCTAGAAAATCCAATTGCCTCTGGCTCGCATTCAAGGTCTACTGTGGCCGGGATGTCCTGTGGCTAGTTTCATCAACTGGAGACTCCAAAGTCTCTGCCAACACCATCCCCACTTCTATCTCTTCTAACTGCTGTCAAGATATAACTCGCTCCAAAGATGTAGTTCAGGAGAAGAAGTCACGGAGTTTGTGGTGAATTCATCATCTTGCATCTTGAGGGGCTGAAAATGCTAAATACCAACAATTGGCATGCCGTCTCCAAGAATGAGTGAGTTAGTAGCATCAGGCAGGCCTCTGTCTGCTTTGTTTTTTTCTGTCATGCATTTTATCATTACTTCTTAATCACCAGGAAAAATTGCTATGGACTGTACTTATTGCTGCCCTCCCCTCTTTTCCAAACCCCTCACCCTTGGCAAAAGCAGAAGCAGCCTAAATGCTGCCCACCCCCTCCAGCTGTTTATTTAGGAAGAGTGCGCGGACAATAGCCAACTCTTCAGAATCTGCTTCCTTAGCTCCAGATAAAATCCCTCTATAGTCATTTACAATGTGGGTGTTGTTTGTTTCCACAAGGTGTTTGAACACCTCGAGTCTAGTCAGCACGAGTTGAGATGACTACAGTCTGCTTTGTGGGCAGTGATATTGTTATCCCAAAAGAAGCACGTCTTTATTTTTCTCAAGACTCTGCAGTTCACCTATGGTCATTTAAGAAGGTCAGGATTTATGAATGGCACCCCTGTCAAGATCAGAATTTCTGGCAACAACTGTCCAATGACAAATCTGAAAACAAAGCAACATAGATCATTCTGAAACAGGACAAAGAAAACTAACAGGACAAATGACATGCTGATTCAAGCACTTCATTTGAAGAAATGCAGGAAGCACCTTCTCTATAAATTCATTTATCTTTGCTTGGAGTTTTACTGGCCCTTCTCGGCTTTTAACAAAGAACCAATAAAACTACTTCTCCTTCCTAGGACTAAGCAAGCCACACAGTACCTAAAAATAAATTCCAGGTCCTCAACTCAGGGTAAATCAGGTGCAAAATAATAGGTTAGCACCGTGATTTTAATGAGTTGCCTTTTGCCTGCTAATAGCATACTTATTAGGTTGATACTGTGTAAGCATTTATGTTACATAGTTATTTCTGATTAAATTGCACTATTACGTGATTTCATATTTCTGTGGTAGAAGAGCCATTAATAACATGCACATTAATTAAACCCAATAAGTGTGTGGAACTTAAAGTGGACATGAAGCTTCCTTCATCAAGCTGAGTTGTTCATCTAGCTTCATCATAGATTGAAGATAGGTGTTGCGTAGAGAAGGGCTTTCCATGCAATTTGGCTTCTTGGAAAGCAGTGTGTTTGCTTTCCAGCAATATGTTGCTGGCCATTGTTTGCATTTTTGAAATGGAAAGCCGTCACACCCAGCAGTCACCTTGAATGCCTGTAATGAAAACTGATAAATGCAAAAAGTGCTTGAGATCATTAATGGCAGCAGAGGTGTTGTTATATTCAATGGATGTTACCCACACGGAATGCTGGGTTACCCCAGGTTAAACCAGCAGTCAAAAACATAAATGCCTACCAGTTGGTAGCATAAAAGCTTGGCCAGATTGACATACCAGAAATGGTCTGGGTTGATGACAAGCCAGCAACCACCCAACAGCATCCAGCTCTTTTCAGTTATCCCCATGAGGGAATACAGACCTGGTATTTTCACTTCACTTTTGTTTTCAAGAGGAGTCAGCGACCTAGAATGCTATCCAAAATCATGACTTTGAATTTTTAGAGATACTCATTTTGGCTGCAATTTTGTGACTTTGCCCCTAGGTAAAAGAAGTCTAGGCTTTTTACCTGACTCAGATCCAATCTCCAGAGTTAGATCCCATCCAGCATTTTTCTCTGAAAAGAACTGAGCAATGTTCCATGTGCAAGGTTTGGGGGAACTTGCCAGCAGTCAGGTGGCGGGTTTAGCTCTTTTCACCTTCATCCTTTCCCTCTAACATTCTCAGCAACATTATGGGTACTAATTGCTGTTTTTCCCATCTGGCAGGTGAGGAAGCTGAGAATCAAAGAAATGGATGGCATACCCAGGGTCACACAACTCAAAAACAGCAGTCCCAGTCCTTTGAATCCCGTTGTTCACTGGCTAAATGCCCACCTGGAGATGCCTACCTGTCTCTGTGTCTATGCCTCAGTGGCAGCATTTACCATTCCATTATAATTGCCTTTGGCGTCTATCTCCTACATCTCACTGGAAACTAGGACTGCTGGTTAGATAGAGAAATGAGCAAATATAACCAATGTCACAGTGGAAGTGAACAGAGGTAATGAGGAAAGCATCTTCCAGTACTGAGGGATGTAGGGTCATTTTTGTAGTTGTTGCTATCAATAATGTGATTTGCAGTCAAAGATGTATGTTGCCCTAGAGGAGAACAAGGTGAGTGAGAATTAAGTATCCTCTCACCTTGCCCTGCTCTTCTTTCTCCAGACCCCCAATGAAGCTCTAGACTTTCTCTGGAAGAAATGTTAAGAGAGCTTGACATCTTTTTCCCATTCATGAGAAAATTCGTCCTCCATAGTGCTGGGGCCCTACTATGTAAAGCCCCAGTGGGGACCTCCATCCCCTGCGCGCACGCGCACACACACACACATACACACACACATCACCCCTGGATGTGGTCAGCAGAACCGCCTCCAAGGAATTCCACCCACACTGAGCACTGATGGACAAACTCGGGCCACACAGGCTGGAGTGGGCAAGGAAACCTTTGCTCAGGGCGAGCAGACAGGAAGCAGGGGCTTCCGGTGTCTCCTGCCGTGAATGGAATCTTCCTCACAAGGCCTCTTTGTACTTTGGGCAAGTGTGTGGTCTGGTGGGCTGGCAGTGGAGGCTGGGGCGGGGGCCCCCCCAGGAGATAGAAAGTGAGGGCTCGGGCCTGGCAGTGTGGGTGCTCACTTGTATACTGATTCATCTCCTCTTCCCGAGGCAAGTCTCATAATTGCCTCACTAATGGAGAATAATGACACCGCTTGGATGGGAGTTGAGAGAGGGGCAGAGAGGCATGAGAATTCATTCCCAGTGTGTGAGGGGCTTGGATAGCATCTCTGAAGGATCATTATTACATCATTTCACCCCCTTTTCTCACCTCTTTCCACTAATAGGAGACAGACAAATGCTAAATAACTATGTAATAATACATTACTAGTCAGACAACAATGCCAGGAATTATAATAGCTTGCTACAGCTATGAAACGCCCTCAAAGATATATTTAAAATGTCACTGGTGCATAATGTAATGTACGAATTACAGGTTCATCGGGAGGACGCAATTTCAAATCTATACAACTGTACCATGGCATTTCACACTGAGTTTTAGTGTGGCTGTGTTTTCCCGAACATCCAAAAAAATAAATAACCCAAATCCCCGTTAGCAGCCAGAGATGCAAACTTCGTGGTCCCTCCTTTCCTCTGCATTTCCCCTTATTTGCATCAGTCCAAATGCTCTCCACACATAGTATCTTCTTGACAAGCTGTCTTTCCTTTGGAATGTTTCTGCAGGCTTCGCGGGAGCCACGGAATGTAGATTACACCTTTCGGAGATGTACTCTGGCCACATAAGGAGACAAGTATTTGAAATTTGTGTCAAATTGCTTGTTTAAATGACTTGAGCCAACTTCTTAAAGCCAGGACAGCAGGGGCTGAGGATTTTGAAAGTTGGCCGGGGTCAAAATGACAAGGCTCGGCAGTCACCTGGTGAGCTGCCAAGTCCGACCGGAGGCTTCAAGAAATAAACTTTCTCAAAGGACACAATTAAAAGTGGTGTTTCAGCAGCCATGAACACCAAATGGTAGGCTTACATTGCATACTGAACTACTTTCATTTTCAAGCTGCTGACAATTTTTCATCTTGCGGCTTGAGGATGGATGGCTAGGAAACTCTGTGGGCTGTCATCGGTGGTCACACTTACCTAGGGACCCTCCAGAGGTACAGTTCTCTGGGTGTGTTTTCCCGGCAAGGACTGCAAGATTGGAAAAGCTATGCAATTGGGAGGTAGGGACATGGTTGGAAAACACCAACCTTGTCCAGAGAGAAGTTCTCAGGGGTCACCTCTCTGAGGGGAGACCTGATCAACCTGCTGATGTCAGCAGGCTCAGTTGTGTGTTCTGTTGACTCCCATTGAAAAAAAAAAAAGTAATATTTATGTACTTGCACATGCATGCACACATACATATAGCTATGCAGAAACACATGAACATTTCTTAGGTAATTGTCTTAATAAAACCAGAAAGTTTAATTCAGTGTCCAAACACTGTCTTTCCTAGAAAAAACTAGAAGGTGTGATTGCCTTGAGCCCACATGTGGCCTTTGGGACCTTACCTTGGTCTGCAACTGGCTACTTCACTTTCCCACCCGGCCCCTTGGGTATTTCATTTGCTTCTCCATATTCTTACTGCATCTTGAAAGAGGAAATCTTTTCAAAGACTGGAGGCAGTGTGCCCATCTTCCCAGAAGCGGCATGGGGATTTGTTACAGCAGTGATCTGCCTGGAAGGCCGTGGAGCTTCTGTGGGGGTATTAATCCCTCCAAAACTGCCAGGCAGCCCAAACCATCTTGGTTTCCCTAACCTGGTTTCTCATTCTTCATCTGACATCTAGTGATAAAGCCTATAATTTATTGGTAACTAACACTGGGTGGTTTAATGCCATCTTGCCTGTCCATTGCATGGCGTTGAACAGTGGTCAACATGCACCACGGTGCCAGGCCCTCCTTCGCGGGTGGGCAGAGTGACTGAGGCTACCTGGGCAGCCCCTGATGGCCATTTTCTTCTTCCCTTTCCAGGCCCTCCAAACCACCACAGCCAGTCGACCCTGCGGCCCCCTCTGCCGCCGCCGCACAACCACACGCTTTCCCATCACCACTCGTCTGCCAACTCCCTCAACAGGAACTCGCTGACCAACCGGCGGAGTCAGATCCACGCCCCGGCTCCTGCCCCCAATGACCTGGCCACCACGCCAGAGTCAGTTCAGCTCCAGGACAGCTGGGTGCTAAACAGCAACGTGCCACTGGAGACCCGGTAAGTCCCCATTGGCCCCCAAGTGCAGCTCCCCACCCGGAGTCACCCAGGCCAAGCCCACCCAGTAGGACAGAAAATCTTGGCATGAATAATGGGACAAATGGACCACCCCTGGTTGTTCCCTGGGTAATTTGACCCTGCATGGTGTGTGCACAGGTATTTCTTTGTTCACATGTGTCTCCTTTTAATGCTTGTTTACTCTCTTAGACAGCTCTGTGTACCCAACTAATAGAATTAGCATAACATATTTTTACTCAAAGGCTCATGGGAAACCTGCTTATAAGGGTATATTGACTGAAAGCTGCTGATAAATTATGCATTTGGCCTTTCTTGAAGTAATAAATGAAGACTCATTTGAAATTAAGTGTTTGGGGAGACCTTGAGAAACAATCCCTGATTGCCGACTGACAGAAGTATAATTTTAATTTATATTTCATCCAACATGCAGTCTCACTTTAATCCCTCCTGTACACACTAACAGCTTGATGCCTGAGGGGCAAACAATAATGCAGAAAAACAAATGCGAGAAAGGGGCAGCACTCCTGTTGGGAGGAAAAGTTTCTAGTAGATCCCCAGGTCTGGCTCTGCTTTGTTTTGCTGTTAGCTCTGTCCTTTTCTCCCTTTTGCATCCATTCTCCCCAACCAAGCCCTCCTAATGGGCCTGGAAGGAGGGATTCAGTGACATGATGGTGGATGGAGCATAGCTGGCAGCCATGACTGGTGGGTCAACTGGATATTGGAACAACCTCATGGTTCCATCCCCAGACACGATTATGATGTGTGTTTCCCAAAATCACCATGAAGAGTAAACACAGAAAGTGTCCAGTTCATATTAGCCCCTTAAAAAGTTCCCATTGTTTTTAAGCTTGAATAACTTAGGTTTGAGAAAAGACAGAACCAATCTGCAGTCTTTCTGGTAATGGCCAGTGGATTTTCTGCACACAGCTGGAAGCAATTTTGCAAGCTACAGCATTTTATGTGGTTCCTTATCTATCATATTTTTGTGTCTCTCATAAGATCTTGAATGTTAACGTGTTGAGCGCCGTTGCCTCTGTGTCGTCACTTCCAAATTTAATACATTTTATTTTATGACAACCAGAGGTTGTTTTTAACCAAGCCTATCATCTTTATCTCTAAGGCTTAAAATATGTAAAGCTAATAAGAATGCTATGCATATATTATGTATGTAATAGATATATTTAACATCAACATGTGCTGGTAACCCACTAAGAAATGGCTTGGCTGGAGGGTCTCCAGGCTAAAAGCTGACTGGCTCACCAGACTTGACTCAGAATATTGCCATGGTTGACGGAGGTCTTTAAGGTCTTTAATGGTCTCTTTCCTCCCTCTATTTCCGAGTTGTCATAGATTTTGTTGGGTACTAGTCAGCCTATTTTTCTGTCAGCAGACTATTGTTTGAAAGATCATTCTGACTGTAAAGACTCCTTAGAATGGACTAGATGAAGAAGGAGGAAGATAAAGGGAAGGTGGAAAGAGAACCACCACCACCATTAGCCACAAGGTTTTGTCATGTACGTTGTACATGCCCATCATTACTGATTTGCATGAACTATCTCATGCCAGCCTGGAAGAAACCCAGTAAGGCAGGAAGAAACCATTATTATCATCACTTTAAAAAATATGCAATCTAGATGTAGAGGGCAATAGTAATTTTCAAAATGGCTAGGGATTCAAAGAGATGGTAAGTTAGAGGGAACTGTGGTATTTCCTTCACACAGTATCAGGTAGGAGATGCCTGGTGGGTGGACAACCAACACCTACATGTATCGTCCTACTTGTTAAACTGGCAGGGTGAGATCCATCAGGTCTACTCTTCGAGAAGTCTTCCCTTAGAGATAAGAACACATACGCTGCAATAACATATCTATCTCCCAGCTTCTGATGTTATCCATTGGTTTTCCAGGGGATTTATTTTGAACAGCCATTTGAAATAGTTTCCTTTGACAAAGATGTGGTAGAGAGACCCAGCAAAGTCAAGCATATCCCCTTTGTTTCTCCTTAAGTAAACTCTCCCAGAACTTGCTTTCTGATCTGTAGAGTTATTCTGCAGATCATGAGGATATCTGGCATTTCTCCAAGGAATAGAACTTCTCAGTGGTGCTTGTGGAGGAGGCAAGTTAAAGACAAAGTCTGGGGAGTAGAGAGGATTGCCAAAACCCTGAAGCCTATCAAGAGGTATAAAACAAGCAAGAACAATATCTGGATATTGTTCTTGAAGAATTAGAAGCCAGAATCAGAAAATATAAGCTCCTATTACCAAAGTCAAACACAAACATTTGAAACTTCATTCCTGCAACCTGAGCATCAATGACTTGGATGGCCAACTGATCTCATGTATGAAAGTTTCCATAGTAATCAAGAGAATTGGGTTTTATGTTTCTCATTTAAATATTACTTATTCAGTCTCTTGTAGCAAATACTTGCTGGGCCTCTCATGTATGCCAAACACTATGTTAAGTACTGGGGAGATACTGATTAAAACGTGTATCCTGCCCAGAATCTCACACAATGTAAAGGAGGAAATAAGTACATAAAAGATAATGCAGATATACCATTATAAAAGTGTAAAAGTTACAGTGATTCAAAAGTGAAAGAAGTGTTGACTTCTCCCATGATGATTGGGAAAATCTTCACAGATTTTCCTTCATGAGCTGGATTTGGAAGGATAAGTGAACATCTACTTTGTAGATAAGGGGTAGGGAGGAGTCAAAGATGATAGAATCTTATTTGTTCCCATTTCACAATGGTGTTCAGATAGCACAGGACACTGTAAAAATTAATTTGTCTGCTCATTCAAATGCTATGATATTGCAAGTTTCATGGTGTCATTTTCTTACACCAAGAGAAAACATATATAGGTACAGGAGCTCTTCTTTTAGGCACATGAAGTCATACTAAGATCCTGAGTGGATTCTTGGACCCAATTCCAATGTGGATGTCAGTATATGTGGAGGCTACCCCACACACCAAAAAGCAGTTCTTAGACACTGGCAGGTTGTTCAAAAGCTCACCTCAGTTCTGACACCATTGACCCAGGGACCAGGTTTCCATCCTACAAATCCCTCCCTACTTCCAGTACCAATTAGAGGCCCAGGCTATTGCCTGTCCTTCTGACCAACTGTCTGTAAATCAGAGGTTCTCAAATCCCCTCCTTGGGTTCATTAATTTGCTATAATGTCTCCCAGAACTCGGAGAAACATTTTACTTAGTGGATTAGTGGTTTCTTAGAAAAGGATATAACTCAGGAACAGCCAGATGGAACAACCTACCTAGGGAAGGAATGAGGGAAAGACACAGAGCATCCATGCCCCCTCTCCAGGCTCGCCACTCTCCCCAAGCCTCCACATGTTTATCAACTTGGAAGCTCACCAAACCCCATCCTTTTGACTTTTTATGGAGGCTTCATTCCATAGACATAATTGATAAATGTATCGGCCATTGGCAGCTGAGCTCAGTCTTCAGCCTCTCCACTATCCTTAGAGGTGGAGACAGGGGCTGGAAGTTCCAATCTTTGAATTGCAGGGTTGGCTCCACTGGCAGCCAGCCCCAACTCTCAGGTGTTTCCCAAAAGTCTCCTCATTAATATAAGAGACACCTTTATTACTCTCAACACTAGGGAAATTCCAAGGTTCTTGGCAGCTGTGAGTCAGCAACTGTGGACCAAATGTAATATATTCGGGTCATCTGAATAACCACCTGTATGTTTTGTGTCAGTCACAATATCACAGATTCCCATTCCTGTTTTTCATACCAAATAATTAACCACACCCAGGAGAGAGAATCACTGAAGGCAAGACATTCTGGAGGCTGATTGTAGTATAGTCATCAATTTTGAAAATGCAATGGAAATTTACAGTTTCACCACCTCTAGTCTCATTAATACAGACTTCTGGGGTGTGACAGAAGAATTTCCTAACTCTGGGAGGTGAGGAGCAGGCATTCCCCCAGGCTCTAAGGCAAGTCCAGTCCTTTTCTTCAGACCAATGAGGAACAAGCCCTCACCTCGCTACACTGCCTTTTCAGTCTTCCCATCAGTTGTAATGAGGCATGTTAGATCTACTGTGGATGATGCTTTTTCCATTTTTTCCCCAGATGACAGGTAGAATTAGAGGTACCTATTAAGGAGGCAGGTCCAGAAAATAGTACTGTGCAAATTTGGAGCTTAACAAAAGACTAAAAAGCATGTAAGAAAAGTTCTGTACCAGTGTTAAACATATAAAAAAAGGCAGACAAATTCCTACTGTCCAAGTAGTCAGTTTATGCATAAACCATAATATAATCCAAGAAAGGGCAAACCTGGGGCAGAGGGAAAGTCACAGCAGTCTCTGCTATCTTTTCTAATCAGTGTGTAATAAAATCACACTGCCCACCATCTTTCTCTCAGCCCATTCTCAGCAGATCTTAGAACAAATTCATTTGCACTTGATAGAGTTGATATCACCTATCTACTCCTTTCTCTTCTGAGAGACACAAGGTCAGGAATCTTCCAGGCCATCTGCTTCTTTGAGAGTTTCTAAAGTCAGCTTCTTTTGTCTAAAACAGTAGGAAATAGCTGAGTGACAAAACCCAACTTCCCTTCCTTTCTGTGTTTTGCTGAAGCAAGCTCCTCTCTCTGAATGTATCTTGGCAGAAGGTCACCAAAGAGAATCCCTAAGCAGGACAAAACTTCCCTCTGAGTTTCCTTTTGCCATGAAATGCCAGAAGCCCTAATTTTAACAATCAAGATGCTTCGAGCTATCAACAAATTTGCAAGTTTTTAATTTTTTAAAAGGTCACTCATTATTCAGAGATGAGATACATATGAGAACCCACCATGTGCCAAGCACTGAGGATTCAGCAATGAAGGGAAAAGGCCTAGTCTTTGCCTTTAACAGAGATTCTTCCAGGCTGGATGTTGACAGAACTGAAACAGGAATTTGATGGATACTGTGATTTTGAGAAGTGTAGTCAACACATGTGAGGTATAAAGAAGCCAAGTCATGTGCAGTTGACACTAAAGCTGAGTCCTAAGGATAAGTGGGTATTAATAAGACTTAGAGAATATTCTAGATGCAAAAAACACAAAAACAATGACCCTTTGGAAGAAGCCACACTCAGATCCCAGAAAGAAAAAGGAAGCTCGAAGGAGAGGTGAGGGCAGGATGGCACAAGGCTTTGGGCAGGTTGAACATTTTTGACTCCACCCCAAGAACAACAAAAAGTCATGGAAGCATTTTATACAGGAGAATAAAATAATAACCTCTATTGTTTGGGTTGTTTTTAATCATGGAAACTGCCATGGTGAACAGATCGGAGGATAGGGTAGAAAGAAGTCCAAGCAGACTTTAGGCTCAGTTTGGAGAATATTCTAATAGATGAGGTGAGTGAGGCTTTCATTAGGCTTCCCATAGCTGTCTGACTTTCTCCTACCAAATCGGCAAGAAAATGAGCAAATAGAGGAGAGGTTTATCTTGAAGGTAGAATCTGTAGGAATGAATGATTGCTAAAATGCAGAAAGGTTGTTTGTGGAGTTGTGAGTCGGGTACCAATGTCTTACTTAGGAGACTGGGTGGGTAGTGATGTCATTTACTAACGAAGGAACAGGTTTTGTGGCAGAAAACAGATACTCAGTTTTAGTCTATGATTTGGCAAGAAAATTAAGTGTGGCTATTATTGGCTAGAGTTGTTTGGTTCTGTAATAATACATGTAATACAGAAATTCATCCATTTACAAATAATAGCATATGTAGTGTATCCAGTGTTCTCAGCAATTGATTTTTCTCTTTAAAAAATGTGTCTCCAGAAACGGTGTTCAGTTCCATAGTTATTCTATATGATCTTATAGATCTGTGCATAGTAACTCTTCTTTATCAAATACTTTTTGCCCAGCACTTAGTTTTACTTACAGGTTTCCCCTGTTGCCTGAAAGTGGAGACTTCCAATTTGGTATGATTTGATAGAAATGCTCAAAAAATCCATACAAATTAATGGTAACAGCATTCCGGACCCAAAAAGTAACCTACCAAATCCTGACAAACAGGAGTGCTCTACTTTTAGATACTGATGACTCTTGTACATGATCCCATTTTATCCCTCTAACCCTTCTGTTGGATGTGTGATTTAAATAAACGGAAACTGAGGCTCGGGAAGATTAAGATATCTACCCATCTCAAACTAAGTGAATGACAGAGCTGGGATTTGAACCTGGTTCAACTTGACCCCAACCCCATGTTTTAACCATCTCATGATAGTGCCTTAGGGACTAAAAAACAAAACAAAACCATACTGGTCCTGATGGACAACAACCAGTTCACTTGCCTGGGCCATGGAGATGGTGAAGTTGATACATAATAAGTGACATAAGCCAAGAAACGATCAGTGTGATGAACTCCAGCCAGTTACTAGACATAGACTTAGTCATTGGCAAAATCATAAGCCATGCAAGATGGAGGGGCCCTTCTCTGCGGCTTTGCAGGTCTGGTGGGAACCCAGGATGGTAAATCTGAGTGGCAGCATGGATATGTAGGAGCTGATTTACAGAGGTTTAATGCTCTTCATACTATGAAATGTGAGAGCAAATTGACACTACAGAAATTAAATGTCCTGCTGCTATTTAAGCTCTGTGATTTGTACCAGTTTTATGTCTCAAACAGGGCTAGGCCAAGTGGGTAGAGAAAGTCAAGGGGTGTCACGGAGGACCATTTGGGCACACCTGAGTGTGGCCATTGTTTGTCTTAGCAGGAGGCCATGGCAAGTGCTCTGACACAGAACGGAGCATATTGGATTTGAGGAGTGGTGTCTGAGGGATATAATCTTGGCATCAGAATTTCAGGAAAAACATTTTCTGTCTCAAGATACAATAGTCTTGGCCTAATCTGGATGCTTCATTTGTGCCACTTATTTGGGAATGGAGACACGAGACCTTTAGTAAACAAGGTTTGCACGGAGAAGCGACGAGATTGTTGAAACATCCCCACCATACTGAGCGTGAAGACTATTCCAAACTTGTTCTCAGATTGATTTGTCTACCTAAGGATTCATTTTATGACAGAATCACTGACAAGCTTGATCTTGAGAATATTAAGCCAAGGTAACCTGTTTGCTTTTTTTTTCCCCCATGTTTTTGAGTGAGCTTTAAAACTAGAATTCATTTTGGGTGAAACAAATGCATGCAAGCACCTTTCAAATCAATAGGCAGCTTGATCTCTCCATATTGCAAAACATTATGCCCCCTCTAAATTCTCATCAGAGGCAACATGGAAATTAATGAGACCTTTAGGTTAGCCTTTCAAGCCCAGCCTTATTTTATAGCTTTACCTTGCCTTTTTGACACTATGATCCCGCCTGGCCACCAGCAGCATTTCACGTTGCAGTGCACTTTAATTTTGTGGTTTTCTTAGTCTTCCTTGGAAACTGGCAGCTTATTAATCTCAATAACTGAGTTGCTCAGTAGGCAAGCTCTCCAATGAGAAACCAGGCTGTGTCCCCTCCCTCACACACCTCTCTCTCCCTCTCTCCCTCCTTCTCCCTCCCTCTCCCCCCCACCCCCACCATGGAGACAAGGGGTTGGTTGTTAGAGAGACCAGGGAGGTAGTAGAGTGAAAACCAGTTAGGGCACCCCCTACCCCACATCACTTTCTGACAGTTGACAGGAAAATAAAAGATAGCCTAGTTCATTACACTGCTCTGCAATTTATGGCTTGTAGTCTTAAACACACTCAAACCCATTAATAAGAAAATAAATAAAATGTTGTGGCACATGTGCAAATTACAAGGTGCATTAAGAAAGAAACAAACATTACATCTTATTTAAGGCCAGCCTGCTCCTGGCACGGTTTGCCAATTTGGACACATCCTTGAAGGTGGTGGTATCCACGGAAAAACTGTGCTTTTTAAATTTAGCTCCCACTTTAAAAGTAAAGCTCTGTTAAGTTGATTAAAGCTTCGGGGACATGATCTTCTCCCTTGCAAGTTACCACAGCTGAGCCTCTAGGTAGAAAGAACTTTAAAAAAAAGTCTTGATCCCTCAGCAGCCTGGATGGTCAGGACCCAGTTACGGACTGAGGCCACCTGGTGGTCATAGCTTGTAAGCACAAGGCTCTACCCTCAGTCTGTAAATGTTGGAAGATCCTTGGGTTAAGTTCACAGCTGAAAAAAACCAAATATTTCCATCTCTGTGTGTGCTCCTTCACCCATTCAGCTAATATCAGCTGTCATTCCCTTGGGGCATTTCCTGAAGCCTTCCCAAAGGATCTTTTATCTGGCTCAGACAGGGAGAGACTTGATGAAGCAAGTCCTTTTCTAATTCAGGCTCCCCAAGGATCCTTTCCTTTCCACAGAAGCCAGATAAGGCAGCGTATGCGGTTCTCCCAGGCAGGGGAAGTAGGTCTGCAACTTTTCTGAAGCTTCCTTTGATTTATGAGTCTCAGCCTGGCTAGCCTCTGCAGGCTGGGATCTTGTGTCCCAGAATTCAGTCTATCACGAGGCCCTCAACTAGTTCCCTCAGGTGGGGCTGCATCCTTGAGATGACAGAGGAGTGCTCAGGAAACTTGTACTCAGATAGTGTTTTCCCTCCAAAACCCACCACTCACTCACAGGCTCTGCTCTGAGTCTTGTTCGCAAATACTGCTTTACGGAGGTCACAGCAATGCTAAAAAACAACACAAAGGTTTGCCCCCAAATTAATGTGGACTGAACCCCCCTCTCTAAAAATCAAGTCTCACTTAGAATAACTTAGAGAAATCAGCATGTGCTTCCAATTTCTGTCACTGCTATTTTAACAGTGAGTGCCTTATATTTGACAAGAGAAGGAGTAACACTGCCATTTGCTAGGTTGTTGGAAATTGTATTTCAGTGTTAAAGTTTCAGTTGGTTACAAGTATCCTGAGTCTATTCCCAACAGTTAGTCCTCCTGTAAAGATGTTGCACACCCATGCAATGATAATGAATAGCATTTTTAAAAAAAATAATTTCAAGAAATGGTTTAAAAAATCTGCTCTGATGTAAAGTGAAAAATGTCACTCTTCTTACATGGGTATGTGTTTAGATAAGAATTAAAAATGGTAAAACTTAATCTTCATGACTTTTCCATCCCTAGCAACCTAGATCCTCTCTACAGCCCTGGGGAACATCAGAGAAGGCATGGGTGCTATGAGGCCCATTGAAGCCTTTTGTGGGATCCTTGGGAAATATACCCCACCCTGCTCCCCAGCCTCACCAAGTCAATACAATGAGATAATGAATGTCAATGAATGTGGTCCTCCAGGGATGAGCAGCTTCTGAGTACACAGGTTTTGTGAGTGTCTGCTACTACTGGGTTTAGGTCCTTCTCTCTCTGGAGGGTGGTGGCCTGCAGCCTACTGCTTCTCCACGTCAGGATCCATGAGGAGAGAGACTGTGGTTGTGCAAAATCTTTTTCACTTCCTAGAATTACCTGAACTTTGTTTTCTGTGTTTTTAGATGTCTCCCAAAATGCCTGCCTTGTGCCAAGTATTGTATCAGGCATTGTACATGATGTTATCAGATTTGAACCTCTGGGAGGATAGATTTTATTGTTTCCTTTGGACACGTCAAGAAGATGAGAATTGGGGTGATGAAGGAGTAAGAATAGAATCAAGGTCCAAACAGAATTGGACTCAAGGACTCTGCCATTAGGAATCTGTCTCCCAGCCTTGATTGGCTCTGTGTCCAGCACCATTCTTAAGCAGGCATCTTTTTCTGAGATCTTGGTGGGGAGTATAGGCTATGTTCTCCTGCTTCAGAACCAGGAGAAAAAGGATTTTTCTTCCTGCTGTTTCTATACTTCCTTGGTGGACTTTCACTGGATCCAACTAGAGTCGCATCCCCACAATGGGACCCAATCCCAAAGGCCTGGAGACCTGACCATGTTGATTGGCTGGACCTGGGTCACATGCCCATGTGGCATCCAATAGCAGGGAATCAGGGAGGGGCCCTAGCCCTACATGGTGATGTTTGGAGACCAGAAACTGGAGATGTGGCCAGCCAAACAAAACACAAACTGAAAACAATGATAAACTCAGGTCCAGTTCAATGCTCGTTTTGTCCCAGCTCAGCTGACTCCTCTTATTGCTTGATTATGGTTTTCTCCTCTGGGCACACTCAGTGCTGGCCAGGGTAGGGATTGGGGGGATTTCAGGACACTGGGTTATCTTGCTTTTCTGGGCACAGGAGGGGGTTTGTAGCTGATTCCAATATGAAGTAGAAAGAATAAGTTCCACTGATTAATTCCATCCCCTTCTGATTCATCGCCTTCTCTGGTTCACTTCTCAAATATCCCACGACTTTACCTTTGAGTTCACTGTGGCCACTTAATGCATTTTAACTTTTATTAGTCTCCTGATGTCTCTGTTAAGCTATCATCTTCTTTACTGCAAAAGTGCTTGGATTCCACATTTTCTAATTAAAACACGCTCATTTATTGTCTTACTAACCAGCGCTCTTTACGAGGGCTCATGATGAGAAAGTTAACTCAGAACAACTCAATGCATTTCCCATCTCCTGAAAATGGCTGGAGAAGCAGTTTTACTTCTATAAAGTTGAATTACTTTGGATAATTTTTGGTTTTGCTTTTTTTAATAAGCCATGAGCGGGAAACATCAACATTCATGTGCCAAGGTCCTGTCCTCACTGATGTGCTCTTTCCTCTTTGAGGAAACATCTGAAATGGGACACTTTGCAGAGATCAGGCAAATCCATAATGAAGCATGATCTAGATAGCATGGGGTCAGATTTAGGAATTAAACAAGTTTGGTCCTAAGAGGCTACCAGCCCTGATGGCAATAATGATGCCCTTTGTGATCTATCATCCTGTGATTTCAGCTGATGGTACTAGGAGTAGTAAAGCTCAGTGCATTGGGGAAAAAGGAAGCGCACACTCATATTCAACCCATTCAGGGTTTCTCTATAATAGGGTGCCTGACCTTGGTGTGGGTGTGAGAACAAGGTGGGAAGGGCATATTTAGTTTGAGTCTGGCTATCCTTTGCTTACTGAGTTTTTGCCATTGTTGGCTTTGTGTGGAAATACGAAAACAGTGTTAAGAGGGGTCCTCCTCATGTTCTGCCAGCACATTTCAAAGTCACATTACCTTTCAGTGTATGCAAAAGGGGGAAGTGTAGATAGAATTCTCAGCAGAGCTAAGCCTAAAGGCTATTTCAGGATAGGGTGTTCTCTGGAACGGGGGTAAAGAGGTGAGGGGAGGGGGAAAGGAGGAAGCAGCCAGGGTGTGGTAATGAGCACACAGAAGAGAGTACATGCTGGGCCTCCCCGGTGGCACAGTAGTTGAGCGCTGGGCTGTGAAGCTGCCCGCAGCTTCTACAGCGCCAGTTTGATCCCCAGCCACAGGCGTGGGTCCCACATGGTGTGCAGTCCTCTCCTGCCACCCACTGCTCCCCTCAGCAGTGTATTTTGTCAGTCTGCCTGTTCTGCTCCCCTCTCTGGCTCTGGTGAATCCTCTCATCCTCCTGCACTTCTGACTGTATCCAGTGCTTGTATAAATAAATAAATAAATCTTAAAAAAAAAAAAGAGTACATGCTATTTTATGGGAGCTTGGTCCCTTGTTTCTGACCACTCCATCAGAAGGCAGACAAGGAGAAATCAAGGTCAACATGGTTCAGATTAACCTCATGGTTTATGAGAAAGGAGAATCATTTAAGAAAATATTTGGCAGTACAGAGGCAGAACTATAAAACTGGAACCCACATAAAGGTCACTGAGGGTGGTCAGTGCCTGTTTTGCAGATGAGGAGAGTTGGACCCAGAAGAGTCATCAAGGCCCCCCACTTTGAATCTCCAAGCCGGGGTGAAGACTGGTCTCTGGCCCAACTTACCTCACTGCACTGTGATGTTTCCTGCCTGGTTAGATGCACATTTATCCTGCACAAAATCTTTAGCTCCATTTCCTTCTGTGAAAGAGTGGTCCAGAATTTAAGACAAAGAATTTGAGCATATATTGCAGTCACAGATTTGGTCTTTCCAGTGACTTCATTATAAAGTTTCTTCATCCTCTCGGTAAAAATACTGAATGCTTACTAAGTAGAAAGTAATATCTCCTACCCCTCCAGTCTTATTTTCAAGGAAGAATTATTATTTTTGGCTTCCCAAAATGTTTGTGATGTCTAGGCATTTTTTTAAGTTTAATATAAATGGGATCATATTATACATATTATACATTTGGCAACTTCCTTTTTCAACTTCACGAAATACTGTGGAAATCATTTCAGATAATTTCATGTGGACCTACCTCATTCTTTATTAAAGTCTGTGTACTACTCCGTCACGCCATAATTTATTTAACCAGCCTCTTCTTGATGGACATTTAGATTGCTTCCAGGTTTCTGCTACTACAAACAAAATAGTAATGAAGAGTCTTGTGTAATATCTTTCTTGGCATACTTACATGATTTTATTCAAAAGTTAAATTCCTGGATGTGAGATGACTCAAAGGGTATGTATAATGTGCATTTTGAATTTTGATAGATGGCGTCACATTATGCCCATCACAATTCAAATGTGACAGTCTCTCCTTACCCCTCCTTTGCAATGGCCTCAATTTCTTTTATGGGTTTGTAGAGCCCAGAAGTGTACAGTGTTGGATTTTCTATATACTGTTAAAAGCATCTTCTTTTTCAAGGAATTATATACCAAACAATATTCAAATACTTCAGAAATGTGCTATGCTCCTTCCATGCCATGAGAGGGAGAAGCATAGCTAGGGGGGAAATTTGACTTACTCACTTCCCTTGGTTCTACCTGGAGGGTCCTTTCTCTTTATGCCCGATCGCTGCCGCAGTATGCCCTACGTGATCAAGACACCTAACCTCTGCTGCTTTTGTTTTCTCATTTATAATTTGTCGAGGTTTAAAGTTGCCTCCACTCCCCATCTACCTTGCCTCTATCTACCTAACGGGGATATTCTAAGAATGGCTAAGATGACTTCGTCAAGTCTCTGAATTCCCAAGAGAAATGCCTGGCACAGCAGTATTATTGTTCTGACTGTTATGATCAAGGGCTGGAAAATCCAGCGAGAAAGACAGCCTCCTTTGTGAAATAGAAGTGTGAGGGCCTTGTCGATAAGAGCCCCCCAGGCCAAATATACAGTGTCTCTTCATCTGCAACTCTGATTTTACACTAAACAAGGCTTTGGGTATTTCCCACTCACGTCAGCAATCCCCTTCCCAGCTGCATCCCCAGGCTTCGGCTGCAGTCAGCCAGTGTGGATGGAGGGGCGGCAGTCAGGGCTGTTCTTGGGCAAGGCATTGAGGGCACAGGGCAGAAAAGACGTGGCCCTTTGGCCCTGGAAGTACAGTGTCCTGGGAGAAAAGCAGCTGAGCAGATCATTTATATTAGCACAGAGCCTGGGAAGATGAGCATAAACTCAGGGAACTCTGCAGAAATCTGGGGTGGTAGTGTCCATCCATGTCTACCTGCCCAGGGGAGCCCGGATGGTAGGGGTGGCATCTCCATTCTGTTTGCATGGCAGGATGAGCATTATGCCATCCAGAGGGCATTTGAGGCAAAGGTGAAAGCACAGGGAAAGGAGAGAAAAGCAACAATGTAAGCATTTGGTGCCCCCTGGGCTGGGCTTCGGAAGACAGTGTTGGGAGATCTCATGACCCATTTCAGGGGTACCATTGAGGCCCAAACACACACAGCAAATAGTTTGTTCTGTGTGGGATGGAGAGCCTGCGACAGGATTTGTGCAGCACAGGTGTGCTGTGAGGTAGAGGGACACACTAGAAAGAAAGAGCTAGAAGTTCTCATTGCCATTAAACAAAGGATCCCACATTGAAGAAAGGAAAGAAGAAGGGCAGCAGGGATGGAAAGAAGGATAGGGGGACTAGCAGGAAAAAGGTGTGCACTTAAAGCAGGCAGTCTCTGGGATACATATGCCATTCTGTCCATAATAGCGAAGCCAACTCACCGCGGGCCTAGGTTGTGTCAGGTGTGTGCTGGCTGCTCGTGTGACCCCCTCACATGCTCCCTATGAGGTATTTTCACCCTGTTCCTATAAGGAAAGTGATATTCAACAATATCAACTGATTTGCCCCACAGTGCATGGGTTACAGGTGGGCAACCAAATAATGCCCCCCACCTTCTGCCAACAGTTTACCCACTACCCACTGTCCTGTCCAGCCTCCTGGAATCAGCAGGAGCTGTGCCAACCCAACCATGACCCTGACCTCAACCTTTCTCTTTCTTCAATCCTGCACCCCCATAGACCAGTCCCCACAGCACTCACAGAGAGCAAACACTGCTTTGCATGTAACAACTTAATGTCTTGTCAAGCAAAAGCTAAGAGCCAGAAAGGACCCCAGTTCAAATCCAAGCTCTGAGATGTCAACAAAGGCAGCCTCCCCAGCAAACTCCCCTTTAGGTTCTGTTTAATTATGCCACTTGCAAAGAAAATGCCTGAAGGCGGGCACCTGCCTTTTAGTGGAACATGCCACCTCCCTGTCAGGCAGTTTTCAATTCACCAGGCCTGGGCATGTCCAACCTCATCTTCATCAAGACTTCCAAGATGGCAGTGACAAGCTTTTCGGGTACTTAAGGCAAACATGCATGACAGTTTTCCTTGACACTTGCATTTTTAAAAAGCCTTGCCTGGGGCCCTAGGAAACCCAACATTTAAGAAACCAGGGGCCTTTCAAGAAAGCCAAGCTTTCACAGCCTGCTTCTCTGGGATGCATTTTGTGACAGTGATGCTGCGGGATCTGCTGGAGAGACGTTAAGCACCCTGGCAATATTTATGTAATGCTAAGTGATGGCTGCTTTCATTAATGGCCTTTTTTGAAGACTGAAACGTATGGATCTGTTCTGTGCATTGTCAGTGGGTATGTGGCTGGCCTACAAACGCACTTCAGGGGCACACTTCTGCAAAGCACTTATTTCTGCGTGTCCACCAGATCTATGTAGGCAGGCAGATGTGTCACAGAGGTTGCTGTAAAGCTTAATTAATATCCCTGAAGAGCTCTTATATCATTTCATGAAGAGAGCTAAATAAGAAGAAAATATTGTACCTATGGATATTACATGTATAAAGAGATGAGGGTAAACACACTGATAGGTTGGATATTTGCTCATGCCTTAAAGGGTCGGATGTAAATTCAAATGGGAAAGTAAATTGTATTAAAGATAACCATCTTTTATTTGAGTGCTTAAAAAAAAAGCAACAGAGAGCCAAACTTCGATGCTAGAAATCTCTACACACTGTTGATGTGGGAGAAGCAAATCTGTCATCACAAACGTGTGGGTAGCAGGTTGTTTTGTTGTGTTTTGTATTCTTTCTCCTCTGCCAGTCCCTGCATCTGGGATTGCGTTGATGACTGAAGAATTGCTGCTAGCTATGCAGAAATTCAGATAAATCAGTTTTGTTTTCCTTTCTAGACCTTGAAGAAATCCCATAAATTACTTCATCTGTCCCTTCAAATTTTTAAGCATAGATATGACTCCATCTTCTCTTCCTTCCAGCAGATAGGTCTTGAGCACCTACAAGACTCTAGGAAATAACCATTACTAGGGGTTTCTTTTTGGTTTCTGATTTTTGTTTCTTTCTGGGCCTTACTGAGCTCATCCAGAAATAAAGGACAATAAATTATAATTTCACTTCTCAAAGGTATATATCATGAAACACCAGTTTTAAAACTGAGAAAGTGGTTATAAAATGTATGTGGTCTAATAAGTAAGCAAAATGACCAATGTTGTATAGAGAATATTGAGCTCTTTAGGAAATAGAAGATGTTTAAAGCTTGTGAAGATTTGTAATAATTTCCTCAAATATTTTTGACTCCCAAATATCATGAAACACTTCCCTTTTTATAAAACTGTCATGGATAGCTTTCCTACAGTATAAGTTCTCTCAGGCTCTCGCTAAATCTTCTTTCCTGAGAGCCTGTTGACTAGGACATGTCATATATTTTGTAAGGTAGGAAGTTTATTACTCTTTCTGCAATCACTGCTCCCTGGTTCTTGGGTGATGCTTCCTGTAATTCATTAATGGTTTTCAAAAACAAGGTCATGGCAAGGGAGGGATGCAAGGGGACGGGCAAACATATTTAGGGCCAAACAGAGTTCAAAATTTTCATTATTTTCTGCATTTAAAAAAATCAAAGTTTCCTGGGAAAATTTAACATAGAATTACCATATGACCCAGCAATTCCTCTCTGAGATAGAGCCCCCCAAATCTGAAAAACAGCTGATCAAGCAAATACTTGTACATAAATGTCCGGAGAAGTAGTATTCATAGCAACCAGAAGGTGGAAGTAATATAAATGTCCATTGCTAGTGAATGGATACCTAAAATGTGGTACATATACATAATGGAATAGTACTCAGCCATGAAAAGGAATAAGGTATGTATATATGCTACAGTAGAGATGAACTTGAAAACATTATTCCAAGTGAAAGAAGCCAACCATAAAAGATATGTGTTAGTTCATACATATATGAACTCATGAAATTCATATGTATGTATTTGTGAAATACATTCGTAGAAGCAGAAATAGAGGGAAAAACAAAGATAGAAATTAGTGCTTACCAGAGATGGGGGTGGCAGAACAGGAGAATGGGAGTTACTGCTTTATGGGTACTACAGGGTATTTTTTTGGAATGATGAAAATATTTTGGAACAAAATAGAGATAGTGCTTGTACAACCGTGTGAATGCACTAAATACCAAAAACTATTTTAAAATATGCTTTACAGTAGTTTATATGCTCAGTATGCTCTGAATTTCACCTCAATAAAAAATGAGAAATTAATTAAGGGGAAAAATAGCTGGAGAATCAGTGTGTCCCCTCAGTCTGAAAAGGCTACTGAAAGGGGAGACAAGATCATCAGACTGGAGCATCCATCTCTTGCTCCAGTTTTCTTTTTTTTTTTTAAGATTTATTTATTTATGCATACAAGAGCTGGGGTACAGACCAGAGGTGAGGGATGGTGAGAGGATTCACCAGAGACAGAGTGGGGAACAGAACAGGCAGACTGACTGAAATACACTGCTGAGGAGAGCAGCGGGCGAGCCAGGAGAGGTCTGCCATGCCATGTGGGTAGCTCCCTGGCTGGCTGGGGATCGAACTCATGCTGCAAAGGCTGCAGATTGCTTCATAGTGCGGTGCTTAACCCCTTGCACCATCAGGGAGGCCCTCTTGCTCCAGCTTGCTGCAAGAAAGATGAAAAAAAAAAAATCCTGTTCTCAAATCATCATTTGAAACGGCACTTGAGGAGGCACTCTGTAATTCTTCAACACATGGGATTTGATTAATCCTGGTAGATAGATTCAACCCTAGTATGTACTGTCTTAACATCTGGGAAATGGCCACCTGATCCCCATTTAGCATCGTGGTGAGCACCAGGCTTCAGGTTATCCTGAAGTCATTAAAGCATGATCTGGAAATAAAGTTCTATCAGGCAGGACTCCTTGGTTACAGAGGTGGGAAGAGATAAGGGTAAGGTAAATGTATTCTTCTCTGGGTGGTGGAGGATAAAAAGAGACTGAAACCATTCTCATCATATTCTTCCAAAAGTGATTTGGGAGAGAAAATGGACCAGGAAATCTCCACATTTGTAGGGATACCAAACCTATAAAGATAAACAGCTCTGTCATGGGCAGAGAAGTGATAGATAAGGAGCAAGTACATTTACCAAGTATTCTTCCAGATTTACAGGAAGATTATCTATGAACTCCCGGTTACAAACCAGAAACCAGCCCCAAGATTAGTGGAAACTGATACTGGAATATATGCAGCCATCTGGTTGCTGTGGAAAGAGAAGAGGGAAGACCTATAAGACACACCACATCGTTAGGTAAAATCTTAGATATTAATCAATGATGCATTTTTCAATGTCATTATGTCTTCCTAGGAGAAATAATAGATGTGATTATGGTCAGTCACCTCAAGAATGACCAAAAAGTTGAGGGGTTCAAATGTTCAAGAAAACAGGAAGGCTCTCACACAACTTGCTAAAATGCCTCCTCAGAATAGAAAATGACATTTTCTCAAAGGATTTAAAGAACTATGTGTATGCATAATGAAACAAGGTTTTGTTTAGTAGAAAAAAACTACTAGAAAGCCAGAGTGATGGGACTTTTTAAGAGGACACTACAGGATAGATAGAAGAGTTGCATCTGAGAACAGATGAAAACTTTTATATTCATCACTTCCTACAGGCAGTATAAAATAAACTTCAATTTCTGGATTGCATTAGACTTTTATTCATTTACTAAAAATTAAATACCAAACAGGTGATGGTATTCTTCCAGGGCCTGGGGACAGAGGGGTGAGCAGACAGTAGGCAAATAGAGAGTGAGATAGCTACCCAAAAGGATTAGTGTGAAAAGAATGAGAGGACTGGGATTTATATGACCCCCAATACTCCACCTCCCAAAAAACTAGTCCATGGACGTGAGGGTTTTCCAGAATGTAGTCTTGTGCAAAGAAAGGTAATAAAATTATGGGGTAGGAAAGGCTAAGAGAGGAAGCCATTCTGAGAAGACAAGCATTATGGGGAGACTTGCAGTACCTGAGAAGGACGAGCCACACAATCATCTGAGTTAAGAACTTTCCAGACTGGAAACATAATGTGAATACCCTGTGATAGGGAGAAGCTGAAGCTGGATCTCTTTTAGGGACAACAAAAAAGTGTGGTGGAAGTCTCAGGAATGAAGTGAGTGGAGGCAAGAAAAAGGAGGTGAGGTAGACCATCACGCTGTAACTTATCAGCCACAATGAGGAGTGGATTACTTGTAATATAAAGGAATTGGAACATTTTAAGCAAGAAATTAGTATTACTTGTATATGTAAAGGTTATTGGTCCCTATGTACAGAATGGATGTGGGAGCCACAGTAGAAACAGGGAGATTTTTAGAGTTTGCTGTATGTAGTAGGCCAGGTATGAGGTGATGTAGAGGTAGAAGCAGGAAGAAGAGGATGCATATGTGTTGGAGGCAGTGAGGAAATTGGTGATGTATTGGGTGTGAGGGAAGCACAGGAAACATAAAAGTCCCTCATGAGGTAGATGGCATGGTGCCCACCATGATGCCACCCTCCAGGGCTGGAGCATGCCTGTCCCCACAGTTGCTAGAAGCGTCGGCAACCAAGGGAACGCAACCAGTTCCCTCTGGAAGACTGAACTTCAGCTGAAGAGAGCCTTCTCTCTCAAGGTTATGCCCCTGGTGTCAGGCATATCAAGTGATCCATGAGAGGGTTTTAAGGCCCAACGCCTGGAACAACTCTGAAGAGCTTTCCTAGCCATAGCACCCCAAAGGACTGATCAAGGAGTCTTTGCAACAGCATCACAGTTCAGCTTCTCCCTCTGTCCAACCTACTCCCTTCACTCCCTCATAGGTGGTATTTCCAAAAGAACTTTCTAATAAACTTCCTACTTGCAGATTTCTTACTCAGAATCTGCTCTGCAAAACTACTAGGTGATGACTTCTTTAACCAATTGACAAAAGCCTGGAGAAGAAGGGCAGTTTGGAATAAAAACCAAGAACTATATTTTGGTCATGCTAAACTTGAGATATCTAAATTTATATAGATGTAGATAGAGTAATACGTGCACTATTGAGGGGAGGCTAGAATATTCTGGACAAAAATCAAAACCCTGTAAGCAGAGGTCAAAGAAGACAACCACAATATTTCATCAAAGAAGACCAGACTAAATTCCCCATGAGTCTACCAAGGCCATTTTTTTGAGACTGCTCCTAAATCAGCTTTATTTGCTCAAAGAGAAGATATAGTTTAAAACCCTTTAGGCTAAAATTCAGATACCTTTGCCTCAAAACCATGACATCAGTGTCACTATGCATGATGTAGTTTTCACCATACCTATTTTACCCTCCAGTCACCTTGGTTAGCATGCCAACCATACTTTCCTTTGACATCCTCCAAAATTTTGATCTTTCTTACCTCAGGACCTTTGCACATGCTGTTTTGTTAGTCTGGGTGATCTTTCCACCACTTCTTGCATGATCGGCTGCTTCTTACCCTCAATCCTCCCCATTTTGGTCATCACTACAGAAAGTCATTCTCTCTATCTTAGTCCCTGGTTTCCTTCTTGGCACATCTCACGATCTACAGTTACTTCATGTATGTGTTGTTGACTTGGACTGACTTTTTCTTATTTCATCTGTCCAATTATGATTCCATGTGAGAAGAACTCATCTTTGTATTCATCTGCTCACAAAACATTGGTTGCCTCATGAACTCATCTTTTAAATACTCTCTTCTTTGCAAGGACGAGAGGAAATACAGTCCATATAGGTTTTAAACAACTTCTTTGGTCAGTTTTCCAGAGTGTGAATATTCAAGCTATCTTCCAGTGCTTCCAGCAGTTCCATGATGAAGAACTTGTTAATATCCAAAATTTTAGGAGGCATCTGAAGCTCAGGGGTGTTACCTCCCTGCCCATGCAATTCTTGATGGAGGTGAGATTTGAGTCCAGATTGCAAGACTCCAAAACCTGTATATTTTCCATGATACCATAAATGCCTGTGTTCTTTCAGCAGGAATGTGTAAGTACCTACTTGCAACAGAGGTCACTAGGAAGCAAAAGATACAGGTCCTGCCTTTGAGAAACTTGTAATTTGAATGGGCAGACAAGACAAACACACGCAAAAAATGTAATAGTTTGAAGCAGAATATGATAAAGGGACATACCCTCAGGTTCCTTTCAGCTCGAAAATTCTTTGACTCTCTGAATAGCCCAGGCAATAACCATGATGGGAGAAATCATCCTGCCATTGATCGCATGTGATGGCATGCTTTCTTTCTTCATCTACCTCTGGCTGCCAGGGAACACGAACACAAGCCTATTTGGAAAAGCTGTCTCTACACTTCCCAATTACAGTGTATGGTGAATTCAAGGTCAAGTTCAAAGTTAAAGTCAGAAGTCTTTGTTTTTTTCCCTCTACTGTATCAAGATACTTACCAATTAACTTGAAAAGAGTCAACAAGTTAACAACTCCAGAGGAAAAAATGAAAAGATTCCTCATCTCATCCCAAAGATTCTGAGATGGTTTTGCTCTCAAAACACCAGGTTCCTTCACTGACCTCCAGAGATCTTGCCTGTCACACTGAGCTGCATGTCATTTCATGGGAGAAAAAAAGTTTTACCATGAAAAATGCAATGTTATATCACAGTGTGACACTATTTAAATATCAAGAGTCAAAGCTTCTATTTAAGAAACGGAAGGCAATAAATTGAGTTGCTAATTATTCCAGCTGTGAGTATTTTTGGTATGACTGCAAATCTTGAAGAGGGCAAAATAGAGGATTTTCCTGTTGTTCTCGGCATATGCAAATATAGTGACACTCCCCTATGATCCAAAAGATTCAGGGATCGGAAATCTTGAAAGCCTATGTTTCTGCTGATTCAAAAATGGTTTGAGTCTAAGATTAGGGAATCATGATATGTAATTGGTTTTTAATTCTACTAATTGGATTATTGGCTTCCTTTGCAAACTTAGGAACTAGTAATTTTTTTCAAAGCCACTGAAAAAGTTTTCTTTGAAAAGCAACAGTTCGGGCCTCCCTTGGAGGCACAGCGGTTGAGCGCTGGGCTGTGAAGCTTCCCACAGCCTCTGTAGTGCTGGTTCGATCCCCGGCCGCTGGTGAGGATCCCACATGGTGCGACAGACCTCTCCTGCCATGCCCGCTGCTCCCCTCATCAGTGTACTTCATCAGTCTGCCTGTTCTGTTCCCTGCTCTGGCTCTGGTGAATCCTCTCACCCTCCTCCACTTCTGACTGTACGCAGTGCTTGTATAAAAATAAATAAATAAATCTAGGAAGGAAGGAAGGAAGGAAGGCAACAGTTCACTTCTCAACCTGAGCATGAACTCCCAACTAGTAACATCCTTAATATCCCTTCCTTTCTAAATGAAATTATTTTTTGAAGTGTGGGGGCGTCTGCAATGCTACAGTTCTTTCAGCCAGTATCATAAATTGCTGGGCACTGAATGAGACACTGGACAAAGAGACTCAGTAAAAGTAAGACACGCACAACTCCTGCCTTTGAGCGAGGAGTGGCTTCAGTGACAGACTCTGCTCTCTGGGCATCAAACTCCCCATTAAGCATGTCATGTGAACAAGCTCACCTGATTCCCCTAAAAAGCCCCTGATGCAGGTGCCCACATTCACTTACTTTACTGGGAGGCCAAGTGACTCATCCAATGTCACAGGGAGGTTAAGTACAGAAGCCAGGATCTAAGTACTGGCTGTGCAAGTCCAGAATCTGCAAGCTTAAAAATGACCTCCTTGGTATTATCCTATTGGCTTCAAACATAATTAAAGTGATAATAGCACAGGAACATTTATATATAGGGGAAAAGACTGACTCTAAACATCAAATGTTTAGAGTCTGTCTCTCAAGAGTAGTCCAGGAGACTTTCCCCCCCTGTATTTTAAACTTATATGCTTGATTTTCTTCGAATGGGTACATTTCACATTTCCAACCAGGACAGTAAACTCAGAACATTTGAACATTATTAGTTTCCCTATTCAGGTTGAGCCAGGGCAGCACAGTATCAAATACCCCCTTTCTCCTTCTCGCCCATGCTTTTTCCTTCTCATTCTACTTCTCTCCATGCTTCCCTTTTTAATCCCCCCCAAATCCATGGAGTTTCTCCTCCACCACCAGCACATATTGGAGAGTAGAATAATGATGCCAGAAAGCGTGGTGGTTATTTAACCTCTCTCTAGCTAAATGTTTTATTATAACTCCTGAAAACCTAATTACAGTAACTTTACATGCTACAGTACCCTTTATGGGCTGCCTCTTTATTAAACTTACTCCTTTAGAGACAATAAACCTGATGCTTCAAAGGGCACGGCCAGGACCAGTAAAATGTGATGGAATCTGGCATTTTCTAGAACACACCTCATCTCCCTCACTGATCAGCACGCCCTGTTCTGGGAGCGTTTCTGCCTCTATCCTTTCTCTGACTTTTTATCAAATTTCAGCAACTGCATATATGAAATTAAAAGTCTTTTAGGGATTAATGGGCTGCAAATACCTGCACATTTATTTGCTGAGGAGGTCAATTTTCTCAGTAGAACAACAGACAACACCAGGTCTCCCTGATATCAGAACGGTATTGCATTTAGACCATGCTAGATTTCAAGAACATTCTCTGTGGACGACTTCATGAGCAAAGGAGCACACTTAGGCTCAGCCGTCTCTGCTTGCCCTGGTGCACTGTGATGAGATAGTGAGATAAGGTATGGGGAGTGGGTCCAGGGGAGGTGGGAACAAATAAAACTTGACCTTTGGACTGAAGGTGGTGCAGTTACATGTCTGCTACATTTCTGCTTTGAAGTCCTGCTGGGATGTCCCCCTGAGAATAAAGCCAAATCCATATAAAATGGAGACAATCTCTTGGGATCCCACCAGTGTCAAGCTGAAAAATGGTACTTGGTGTTAAGGGATTTTATGTATTTTTTCCTTGCCTTGGTAGAGTTTGAGGTTAATGATCAAATTTACTTGTGATTGACTTAGGAAAAAAAAGAGAGAAATCTTGTTGAGGCCTCAAGTAGTTTAACCAGCCACTACTTCTCAAAGCTTCTAAGAATAACAAAAAAGTTCACAGTATGTTGAATTGACGGGGTCCTACTTGCATGGTTTCTTGCATGAGTTTCTTGTTTGTTAGAGTTCTTTTTCAAATCTTCCATGGTTGTTTAATCAGAGAAAATGCATGCCCTTAATTTTCTAAGCCAATTTGAAGCAAAAGCCTGGTTTGTCAAGATTCTTGCATCAAATCTGTATCTTTGCTGTCATGAAAAGTGCATGGGAGACGAGCCGCAAGATGTGTTCTCCTGCTCAGGTTCACTATATGTGTCTCGTTCTTTCTCCTCTCCCTCCCACTGTGGTTTTCACTCCAGGTTTCCCCAACTCTCTCAAAGTGGAGCATTCATGAAACCTTGTCTGAGCCAAAATGGCATAAAACAAAGATACAATGACCATTAATTTATATGGAAAAAATCTGAGCTTTCTGGGACCCCAAAAATAACCTGTGACACATAAAACCTGAAATCACACTCACATGAGTAAAAGCAGGAATGATGTGAGAAGTACCCATCCTGGGTAAAGCTGTGCCCAGGTAGGAGCTAGGCAGGGTCACTCTTAGTGCTGCAGCCTCTGGAACAGCTGCTACAAAACCAACATTGAACAATGGTTTCACTTTTTGTCCTTTTGTCATGAAAGCAAAAAATCTTCTTTGGACTTCTTTCGGTTAAGAAAAACAGGTACTAATGTAGGTCTTTTGTAAAAGCAAAGTGGTATAGCACAAACTTTTGAAAAGTAGGGGATACTTGTAAGTGATTTTGTTTCACATATGGAAAAGTGATGACATGTACCTAAAAGACATGTAGCTTAAGGGGAGTGATGACCAGGGTCTTCTGAGAGCTCACTGGTACCTAAGGCACAAATAAGAGGACTGAGAGGACCTCACCCCTCAATTCAGCAGCCACCTCTGAGCCCCTCACCATGCCAGGGAGGTTGCTGAGTGTTGGGACTGAAGAACCCATATGACTAGGGGGGGAATCAGTGTGTAGCTCTTTTATTTTTTTTGTCAGACATCAAGGACCGGCTTTCTCTAGCTCTTTGAGTGTTAGCAAACTCCAAGGACAGCACTTTGGGGGCCCCTCATTTGCCTTTCCTTTTTGAGACACAAGTGGCCAATTCTGAGAGCAATTGAGTTGTGCTTGAAAAATGTCAAGTGCATTTGGAAGCTACACATTTTTGCTGACGCCTGGAGTCCGAGCTGAGCTACTTCCATGACCGACCG
Source organism: Talpa europaea (assembly GCF_964194135.1). Classification (NCBI taxonomy): domain Eukaryota; kingdom Metazoa; phylum Chordata; class Mammalia; order Eulipotyphla; family Talpidae; genus Talpa; species Talpa europaea. The sequence goes on from NC_140076.1 coordinate 92,248,609, forward strand.
CTGGGAAGAAGTTCAGTTGGGGCACCACAAATGATTCATTGGAGCATACTGAGTAGACCCCTGAGGGGGAAAAGCTGTCTTAATAGCCAATTCAGGGAAAAATCCCCAAGAAGTCCCCTAAGACTTTGTGGTCCTCCCAGTGACTGTCTGGCCAGACCATTACCTTGTGGGTCAGCTTCAATTTTTTCTTTTTCCCTACAGCATGTGATTGCCATTGTTGTGTGAACCAGAGCTTGTGTCTTTTCAACTTCTACTTATGAATTTTCTCAAATATACAGGAGAGTTGGAAGAATACTCATACACCATAGGAGTAACCATCAAGTTTCAACAGTTGCTGCCATTTTGCCCCATTCACCTTATCCATTCATGGTGAGCTGGAGTTAGAAAAATTTTAGCTGAATCATTTAGATGCAAGTTGCAGACTTCCTGACACTTTGCCGAAGCATTCAAAACTTGCATTTTAAAATATGTAAGTACTGGGCCTCTATTGGTGGCCTAGAGCGAAGTCTCAGCACTATCACCAGTACAGCTGAGTTTGATTCCTGGCCAGGGGGTTAACCCACATATGGCGCAGCAGACTTCTCCTGTCCCGCCTAATGCTCCCCTAGCAGTATGTTTCAGTAAATCTGCCTGTTCTGCCCCCACTCTGTCCCTGGTGAATCCTCTCACCCCCTCCCACATAATTCTGACCTACACCCCAGCTCTTCTACACACACAAAAAAAAAAAAAATTGATGAAAAAATTTAAAACTACTAGCAATCTAGTATATTCTCTGTAAATCAAACACTGAAAAATACAAAAAAAAAGTTAGGAGAGCATTTCGTAAACTTAAACATACATAAGAATCACCTAGGGAGCTCCATGCCCGATACACCCCCCAGGCCCCAGAACTAAGTCTGGAAGGAGCCCAGAGATCTATGCTCTTCTAGATCTGAAAGCAAGCATTAATGGAACACAATCTGAAGGCCACATCTTTAGAATCCTTCTTTTTTAATTTGTTCAATCTTGTGAAGGTCTATGACACTGGGGGGTAACTATTGTGAGGGAAAAAAGTCTACATACTTTTTGTCCTCTGGACTCATGATGTTTAGCACCAGAAACCAGAAAGAAGACGTGATAACTAAATGAATTTCTTTTTAGCTGTGATCTTCAGAGACACCACGATACCAAAGTGCAACCTGAAAGAGATAAATATCCTGCAAGAAAAATCAGTGTTTTTTCTGTACAAGGATCTGGCCCAGTGTGTATAAATATAGACACTTTCCTATATGTACATATGCAAACTTGTAAATCTGTTTGGAAAGCAGGAATCAACGTGGCAGAAGGAATCCTAGTTATAAAATCCAACATGCTCACGGGATTGTCCTTTCAGCATTCCCTATTTTGGCCTTGGGAAGGTTGTAGGTCACTTGCTTAACAAGATTTGTGGAGTACCCAGTGTGTGTTCATTCTAGAAAGTTAGAACAGAGCATTAAACAGAATAGCTGATTATTTTAAATGTCATAGAAATTCATTTGTAATGATAGGGATAGAAAATAAATAATACACAAATGAAGAAAAATAAGCCGTTATAATGGGATGGAAAATGACAGGGCAAGGAATGAGGGGACCAGGGAAGATGCTGTGAGAAAGTGACACTGGAACAGAAAGTTAAATGACGTGAAGAAACAAGTGCAAAAGCTTGGAAGCAGAAATGTGCTGGATATGACATGCTAATGAATAATAAAAGAAAAATGTAAATAATGAGGTAAGGGAGGAAACTATGGTAGAAGATACAGTTGGAGAAGTGGCCTGAGAGATCGCACAGGCATTGGAGGGTATGGGTAGGACTTCTGATTTTATTCTATGTGTTATTAGTAGCATTTCTTTCTTCAGACAGGGGTGGGGGGCAGGGGAAAAGGTGCTGACATGTTAACAAAATTTAACTCCCCTTTTAAAAAGAGGTATAGAAAAAATACTGAAGTGTGTGTGTGTGTGTGTGTGTGTGTGTGTGTGTGTGGTCAAAATATATCCAAGTATACAAATAGATTCTTAAGTATACAAAGTGATCAGGAAAGATCAGAATAGGTTTTCCAGGGAGGAAATTGGAACGTGAGCCTGAGTTGGCTATGGTAGGGTGGGAAGCCAGGAAAAGCCACTCCAGAGGCATTGCCCATCATTCACAAACACAGGTGGCATAAACAGGCAGGTTAGGGAAAGATGCATCTTTTGGTGTGACTGAAGCATAGAGTTCATGGAACTGGGAGCACAACTTAGAGAGGATGATAATAAAGTCCCGTCAGCGCACATATGCTGGTGCGTCTTTGGCCCTGGGACCGCCATCTCAAAACTGTGTGCCTGATTTCAGAGGGTCTGTCAATTTACACAAAGTAAATGAAGTCATTAGCTCAGTAGTGGTTGTAAAGATTCAGGTCCTATGTTAAAGTTTGATTTTCCTCTTTTAGGCACTGCAAAATCAAGAGGGATTTATATGCCAGGTCATGATAGCATTTGTAGTTTGGGATGAAATATGGCAGGAAAAAGGGAGGCTGGGCAGGGGAGATTTTTAGAAATAAAAGTGATGTGATTCCTTACCCCGCTATATGGGAGGAGGTGAGGGGAGAGAGGAGGTGGCCAGGATGCAGTTTTTTTAGGCAACTGGAGTAACAGGATTTCAGGTGGTGTTTGGAGAGGGGCAGGGAAAATGGGTGCAAGTTGTTCAAAGTGACCCTGGCTGTGAACAAGGTGACGGCCAGTGCACCTCTGGAATGCAGGTCTAGACCTCAGGGAAGAAGCTGGGCTAGAAATGGAGCTCTGAAGACACACGCAGTAGCTCAGTGTAGTGGTGGGAAGGCACAGTGGAGGTTCTCTGTGACCCAAGCAGACAGGTAAAGGAGGGCCCTGGAGCCCTTGGTGGCTTTTTCAGGCTTTTATTGAGCTTTTATCAGGTATGAGGCTGGCAAGCCCCCAGCCAGACTTCACTTTTCTGGGCTCTCTGGCGTTCTTGTTCTTCTCTCGTTCTACTCTGCTCTCTCGTTCTGCTACTCTTTATCTGCTGGTTCTTCTTTCTGCTGGCATCTCCATGATGCTGCCCTTATAGCCCTGTCTCTGCCCAGGTGTGCCCACCTATGCATGCCCACACCCCACTCCAGGTGTCCGCCATCAGGCATGCATCTAGAACCCCAGGGATCCATCATTAATGCTAATGGCAGGAGGGCAGAAAGCCTGTTAATGACCTACCCTACACTCAACCATGGGGCTAGACCTTTGTGGGAGTGAGAACCAGTGTCTGTGTGATTTTTAAATACTCAGGGACAGCTCCCAATGTCCACACACTCCTAGGTTTTAGTTTGCTTTCTATTTTCACTACCCACTCTTGGAAAGTTGTTCAAGAAATAAGTTTGAAGTTGTCCTAAACCAAGTTCCTGAGTTTTCCTATTACCCAGATTATGGTGTGCATATGTTCCCACTTAATTATAAGGGAGTAGACTATTACTGATTTGGAAACTCTTCAGGTGTTTGACATTTATCAAGCTTTAATTTAAAACTCATGTTTCAGGCTCCTTATGTTGCTCTGAAACATTAATTTAAAAAAGCAACTCATAATGCATTGAGCATTTAATATGAGACACACCCTGGTTTAAGTGCTTTTCCTACATGATCTTGTGTAATCCTTAAAACAACCAATGTTTTGGCATGAGGTGCCTCTGCTCTTTTTAGCCCCATATTACAGTGAAGGAGCTGGAGGCTCTTGAAAACAGTGTTTAGGTAATTTAGGTGAGCTCACCTGCCTAGGTAGGGCACTGCCAGGACTCCAATCCAGGTGTGTCTTGCTCTACAACACTGCCTTTACACATGATACCTACTGTCTCCCCTTTCCAAAGACGCTAATCTGGAACTTTCCAAGAGAGCTATTGGGCAAGGAATACAAAGTCTTATTTATGGAACCAAACCTCTTGGCTTCATCAGATCATTACACATACTTATGGTACAAATAAACTTTAAATATCAGTTGTTTATTTTAATGTTAGCTATGCTAAATAATTCACTAATCAGATACTCATTTCCTGACATGATTGTCAGTCACATCAGACTCATTTGATCTTTGTCAAGGATTAAAAGACTCTCAAGGTTTTATCTGAAAACAGCCACAGACAAATATGTATAATGACAGTGCTTCTTGCCTCAGAACCCTGCTGGGAGAGCATGTACACCCCCTCGTGCAGGGGCAATGTGGGATTGTAGGTCCATTAAACTCTGGTAATAATAGTATCCACCTCTAGAGGCAATGGGAGACTTAATTGCAAGTAAAACATTTAGCATTGTAGCTGACACATAGTTTGTGGCCCAAAAATAGAGTTGAGCTTACAGAAGACTTAAAGTGAAAAGAAATGCCTGTATAACATTTCATCTTAGAATGGAAGCTGAGTAATATCACAGCAAGAAGGGAATGATTTTCATTCATTCATTCATTCATTCATTCATTCATTCATTCATGTCTTCCCTGGGTGCTGAAGTTTGAGTTGGGTACTGGGAACATAAACATGAACAGGGTCCAAAATAACACATAGTCTCTGGCCCTTAGCTGCTTGGGCTGTGGAGCTTAACCCATGATGTAAAGCCCACCATTTATTTTCTGGAAATCCAGTCATCATTTTAAACAAATAGAAAATTTGTACAGAAAATCATATTGGAAGTCTTAAAAATTGGTACACATGAGAGAAAATCTACTGTCAAGGAATTGATTGTCCTTGAAGTGTCCAGAGGGAGAGTCTGACCTCAAGGAAGGGTCATAGCCATGTTGGTAGTGGACCTGCTTATCCTGTTTTAGCACTACTCAACCAAGGATACCTTGTTTAATTGGCAGGGAAAGGTGCCTCCAAAGAACCACAATCACATGACTTAGAAGTTCAGGGTGACACTTGAGAGCACAGACTTCAGCTCAATCCTTGGGCTGTTCCGTGCTCCTCCAAGTTTGATATCTCGTATCACAAACAGAGATGCGACAATACTTAGAGTGTGAGAAGTTGTGGTGATATATTTCAAATGCTTTTAAATAGTAGGTATCTAACATACAATGATGCTTAGCATCATGGTTGTCATCATCATCTTTGAGGGACCCACAGTTACTCGGTTTCCATGTTTGCCTTAAGGACTTTGCAGGCTTGTGCAAGAGAAAAATCTAGATGTTTATGTGAAAGCAAAAAAATGGACACTTTAGGGAATGAATTCGTGTCACCCTCCCACATGCCCTGGGTCCACAATAGGATAGGCCAGGTAACCAGGACGATAGTGGGGTGAGCACAATCGCAGTCAGCGCAAAAGAAGCAGCAGGTGCATTTCATCAGCCCCCAGGCTGACCTGACTCTCCCTGTTCCTTGCAGGCACTTTCTCTTTAAGACCTCCTCAGGCAGCACACCCCTGTTCAGCAGCTCATCCCCTGGATACCCTCTGACCTCAGGAACCGTTTACACGCCTCCGCCCCGCCTGCTGCCCCGGAATACCTTCTCCAGGAAGGCCTTCAAGCTGAAGAAGCCCTCCAAATACTGCAGCTGGAAATGCGCCGCCCTGTCCGCCATCGCCGCCGCGCTCCTCTTGGCGATTCTGCTGGCCTATTTCATCGGTAAGTTGCCGCCGACCCGGCGGGGAGAAGGTGGGGAGAGGCCACGGTTGGGTGAACGTTGTCTGTACAATTGGCTTGTTGGCTCCTGAAAGATGTAAAAATGAGTGATGGATGGGAGTGATTTTTCCCTCCCGAAATCCATTTAAACCTGATGAGTTTCTCCTTCATGATTCTAAATGACATTTATCAGAGGGGAAATTAAGCATCCTTACAGTATTCTTTCTTGGAGAGAAACTGAAAATTGTCGTTCCTGCAAACCCATCCCTCATTCCCAAAGTAGCCTTCTAGTCCCCTCCATCATTGAATTTTAACTCTCCGTTCTGAAACCCATGCCATACGGGGCGACTTTAAACACCGAATCGAGAAAACCATAGTGAGCGGCAGGTCTGGGAACTTCCTGATGCAAAGGAAAGCCAGAGGAGACAGCGTGTTCGCAGAGCTGGAAGCAGGAGGAGGAGGGAGAGGCTGGAGCTGCAGCCAGGTCTTTGTGCAGAATCCCATTGTGCAGACGCCCAGATCTTGCCCAGGTCCCTGCCTTTGCCCTGTCCTCTTGGCCTCAACTCACTCCTCACCTCGTGCTTCTGAATCGCGCTCACCTCCCACGCCAGCCGTGCTGCAGGGAACTCAGGGTATGAGTTAGGGTAGCAGATTGATGAAGTCGCGTAGGCACCTTTCTTCCAATGCCAAGCTTGTTGGTTCACATGTAAACTCTGGGAAGCTGCAGGCGCCAAGAGGTGCCACTTGCGTCTGAGCCTCCTGGGCTGGACACCAAGCCTGTTCGCAGCTTCTGGCCCCAACAAAGAGCCCCATTTTGGCTGTTCTGTTGGGGCAGTTGCCATTGGCAGGGCTCTTGGCAACGGTGGAGGCCAGGTGACGTTCGTTAAAGTTTATTTGAAACACTTGATGGCGCTGGCGGGGTTTCAGGGCAGCCATGATGGGGCCTCCCCAGTTTGTGCTATATTGCAAAGCAAACCTATAAAATACCAGCAGAAAGAGGCCAACTCCAAAACAGTTCTCAGCACTTAGACTGAAACTCCTCCCATTTACAAGAAAGGAAAGGCAGTGCTGGCCTTTGCAGCTTCTCCCTGTGTGGTGGGGATTCCTCGCCTCCTTCATCCTCGGGTGGGCCGGAGGAGGGCCTGGTCCAGAACTTCCCAAACATGCCTGTTGGTAAAGGAGGGTGACTGTGCACCCCACAGAGATCTGGGGCCTGCCCAAGGCAAACCACCTTAAGCCATAAACCAGAATGAGGGTTCCACTCTCCCATATCATGGCTGTGCTCATTTTAACATGGAAAAATCAGGCTTTACCTTCCTGACCAATCGCATCTTAGGCATGGCCTCCCAAAATGAGAACATTGACACTAGGCGCAAAGGGGCCACACTTATGTGACGCTTTGCAAAACCACTGAACCCCAGCTCTACGGGGGGCCTGAAGTCCAGCACTCACACACCCTAATTTCCAGACACATCTGCTTCTCACTTACCCCGTGATGAAGGATGGAGGAACAGGTGACCTGAGGGAGGGGGGAGACCTCTGTGCCACCCTCAATCCCTGGAGTTGAACCTCACGTTGTGAAAGGTGGTTTTGTGTGCCTGCCCAGGTAGCTGTGCTGAGGGCTCAGGGCAAGCACGTGGAATGTGCCCTTGGGATTTTTGCCTGATTTGGCTTTGTGTCAGAAACTTCCAAAAGGGTACTTCTCGGCTCAATGTTCTTCCGGGCTGGGGGCTGATGGTCCCTGGGGAAGCCCAGATACAGAAACTGAGGTGATGCTGGTCTCAGCTGGTACCATCCCCACTTGCAGGGGAGAGATAGATGGCTCCTGCCTGATTTATTGAGCTTGATAGTTAAAATATAATAGCTTTCTGCAGGGCGATCATCTAAATGGGAAATCATAGACTGAGAGTTCCATGTTTTAATCGGGTGTGTAGCTTGTAAGTGATGGATCAGGAAGCATTTACCCTCGGTCTGGAGGCTACTAGAAGCTGGACCTGAGCATCAGATGGTTTATTAGTTTATAATCCATCACTTCCGATTATGGATGCTTTAGGTTAGATTAGGCTTTGACCCTGGGGTATTGAAGAATACTCAAAATGAGCGATGTAATAGGCCAATTTACCAGGCTCTGATGATGGGGAGGATGGAGCTGTAGGGTTACTCTGGGCTGCTCTTCAGAGGGGGTGCGGTCTGTGAGCAAAATGAGGGGTCGAGATTTTGAGTGCTGAGCACAACCCCAGTGCTCCGTTCCCCCTTAGGCTTGGCCAAGTTATTTTCCTCCTGTGTCTTGGATTCCCAAGTACAACATGGGGGCCATGGTGGTTATTTACATGCAGAAACTCCAAAGTATGGTGAGGATTAATTAATGTATATACATCACTTTGAAGATGAAATGCAGTATTTCATTAATTACGGAGCTGCAGGGCCATAAAGAGTGTGTTGCAGACACAGAATAGCGCTGTTGGGAGCAAGCAGTGATTCTGCTACCTAGAAAACACCCATCAGAAAGGACACAAGGACATCAAAACCAAAGCTCTCCTGTTAAGGAGATGCTGGCACTTTTTAAGAGCTGAGGCCATTCTGGTCCCTACATGTCTCCCATTCCACCAGAACATGACAGATCCTAAAATGGAAGCATCCGCCCAGGACATATATGGACAGGCCCTGGGTTCAGCCTGCCAGGAACTGTGACAAATAGGTCGAATTATCTTCCTTGTGTGTTCAGACCCATCGAGACAAGACTTTCCAGGAATGAGCAATTTAGATGAGTTCAGCCCATGACAGGTTCTGTAGATCTGGCCTGTAGATGGGTGTGGACGGTGGGTGCTAGGGGGTGCTTGTTTAGGAGAACATGAACTTGGGCATGCACGCAGGAGCCCCTCTCAGGAAACTGTCTTTCTTTCTTGGGAAGCCCAAGTACTTCCATTGCCTGCCCTGCTCCCTGACAGGCCGCTGGAGCCCTAAGTTTCTGAATCATGGACCTGGCCTAGAGTTTCTTACCTGCTTTATGTCAAATATATGGCACTTCTATCCCCTGGATGTATATAACAACTGGTTAGAACCTTCTGCTTCTTCAGAACTGTAAGCTTTTCTACTTAAACACTTTTATATGATTGTTAAATTTGAACCATCCCCACTGCCCCAACGTACACTCTGGCAGAACACAAAGGGGCATAGTCCACTCAGTTGACAGGAGCTGATGATGCCAAGGTCTGAGCATCTAAGTCACAGACTTGAAGACTTAGGTCCTCGGTCCCTGAGGCCTAGTCGAGCATCTTTCCCGTTCTCTCCTAAAGAGAACAGTTAGCCCCAGATCTCCCAACACCAGGTCAAACTGACCAAGTGACCCCCTCTGGAGCATCAACTCACTTGTGTCAATTTCTATCCTTATTAGTAAGAGAAGGACGATGCATCCTCTCCTTCCAGAATCACTTCTAGCTCCATGGTGAGAAAGCATAACTCCTGGGTCTCATCACCTGTCCTCATATCTGTGCTTTCCTAAACTTCTGTAAAGATCCAGGTAGTAAAAAAAAGTTTGCTTTCCTGGGCCCTGCTGTCTCTACCACAGCTCAGCTCTAGAACAGAAGCAGCGGGCACGGCGTGTAAGCACAGGGGCACAGCCACATTCCAGAGATTTCCCCGGTGGACCCGAAAATTGGGATTGTGTGCATTTATGCTATGCCATGAGAGAATCTTTCGGTCATTTTCGACCATGTAAGGCTCACGTGCTGTTAAAAGCGTACAAACAAGAAAACAGGTGTTGGAATGGATTTGGTCTACTGGGCACAATTTGCCAGCCCTGCTTGATGATTCCGCCGTTCTCCAAAGAGTACCTTTTCAGAAAGTCTCCTCCTTTAAAAAAAGGAAATTCCTTTCAAACTGACTAAGTATCCAGCCATATGTCCACCGTAAATGGAGCGGGTGATTGACATTTTCTGAATAGTCATCTCTTGGGGCCCGTGGGGCATTGGGTCCAGGACCCCATGGATCCACACATGCTCACATCCCCTGTGGGACCTAGGCACATCCTCCTATTTATTTTAAATCACCCCTGGGTTACTTACAATACCTATTGCAATGCTATAGCAAATGCTATTTGATAGCTTTACTATTTAGGGAATAATGACAAGGGGGAAGTCTGTACCTATTCATCTAGCTACATAGAGTGTATTTTCCACTAGCAGCTGGTTGCATCTGTGGATGCAGAACCTCAGGTGTGGAGGGAGAGGGTATGTCAGTCCCACCCCATAATGAATAATGACATCTGAATTTCTGGCCTGAATCAAATAGTAGGGCAAGCAACCCCCCTTGCTCTTTAGTTGCAAAACTTTCTCTGGGATGAAAAGTTGGCATCCTAAAAGATGGCTTGAAAGGGTTCTCCAACTCTGGGCTGGAGTGGCCTTGCCTGGCAGTTGTGCACATGCCCTTGTCCTCCAACACCAGTCACTCCATGTTCTCCTGCAGAGTCCCCGTGTGTTTGAAAAGATTCCTCAGTCCCTTCTTCGATGAGGTCTCCAATGGGTTATAACCCTGCCAGGCCATGGCCTGACATGACTTTTGTCCCAGGTAATGGAGCCTAGATCTAGTTTCCTTAAAAGGCCCCAAAGTTCACGCAGGGCTCCCCCACATCAACGATGAAAGATGCTTGTAAGGATTTGGCTTTATTCCCAAGAATCCTAGAAATTTTAGGACGAGAGTCAACATAAAAGTTTAGCCTGCAACAGAACTCAATCCGCGCATGGCCCCTTCATTAAAAACACTACATAACGTGTGCTGAGCTTTTGTCAAAAACTCTTTGAGTGGTTGAGAAAAGAAGGGGGGCAGGGAGACGATAAGAGCATTTGTGTCATCCTCAATTAGTTTTGAGCTCTTCAGATCTCTGACAAACTAAAATACATATATATATTAGAAAGTCACCTTGTCTTTTTTCACGACAGTAATTCCTGCCAAATATGAAATAGTATGTTTTAAGTAAGCTGTTCAATGCTCTGTCTTCTCTGCCACTCTTACTTTGATCTGGGAAGAACGCAGGCCATCAACATGTCAGGATGTTAAAAGTGTGGTAATTTGGGGTGCTTTCAGTTTCCTTTGAAAACAATGAGAGATTATTTTCTATGGAAACTAAAAGCCTACAATGCGTTGAAAGTTGCTACACTTGAAAATTGATATGTTGAGACTCATACTGATGAATCCTGCCTTCTCAGCTGCTATTTTGTGTATTCCCATCTCAACGAACAGAGCAGCTTGGGGGAAAACATAAAAGAAATGACAGAAAACGATGATACCAGTTCACTTACCTGGCATCTTGTTGGGGACACAGCTTAGGAAAGTTGGGAACCTCTTCATTCAAACTCCTTGCTGCTCTTTGACTCTGGGAGAGAAGTGAAACCTCACCTCCTGTGTGAATTCCAAATGCTGTACTTACCTCTGTTATCTAAAGGGCAAAATGCTAATGACTGAATACAAACAATACAGTGAATAACATTTCCAGGCAGGTCACACCTCCTTGTTAGCCACTTGGGAAGTCTGGGGACCCAGTTACAGGGTGTGAGCTGCAGACTTTTTATCTAGTGCATATGCTAATGTGCTCTTAGCTGGATAATAAAGTCCTGTCGTGCTCACACACTGGTGCATCTTTGGCAGTGGGACCAGGAGCTCATAACCAAGTGCCTGGTTTCAGAGGGTCGGTCGATTTACACAAAGTAAATGAAGTCATTAGCTCTGTGGCCCTTGCCTGGCAGACGAGTGGTAAACATATACCACTGCTGTGACATTCAGAAGGAATGAGTTCTGGGCCTCCCCGGTGGCACAGCGGTTGAGCGCTGGGTTGTGAAGCTGACCGCAGCCTCTGCAGCGCTGGTTCAATCCCCGGCTGCTCCCCGGCCACGGGAGGAGGGTCTCCTGCCGCCCGCTGCTCCCCTCAGCAGTGTACTTCGGTCCTTCTGCCTGCTCTGCTCCCCGCTCTGGCCTTGGTGAATTCTCTCACCCTCCTGCGCTTCTGACTGTACCCTGTGCTTGTATAAATAAATAAATAAATCTTTAAAAAAAAAAAAGGAATGAGTTCTTCAAAGTGAGATGCTTTGCTCCCCACCTGTCAGAAATCAAGGTGCTGGGGCTCTCACACCCATGTAGGCCAACGCGGGGGTTTCCTGATAATGAGGATGCAGCTTTTGGTCCTGATGTTTAGAGTGTCTTGTTGCAAAACCAGGGAGAGGTGAGTAGGTACCACAATACCATGTGCATCTGGGACCACAGCAGGGAGAAGAGGGGACCATGGTGTCTCTTGGTCTGGGGTTTCATACCTCTGTGAAGTACGTGTAATCTGAAAGAGTGTAAAGAAGCCGCCACCAATCTGCCCCTGCATCTCCATTCAGGCCTCTATCCTGGACCTTCTCTGCAAGCAGGCTCTTGGCAGCAGCAGTCCAGAGCAGTCGTGGTTTCCTGGGATGTTATCATCACCATCTCCACACTCACACTATTCGTTTGACCATCACTTAGCATGTGTACCAACCCCACAAATCCTCCAGCATCCACAGGAAGCTGTTAAATCCCCTATTTCTTAAGTCTTTTGTTTGTTTCTTTTTTGTACTTGTTGCTTGATTTAAGATTCTGGGCACAATTGAATGTATTATTGTAAATAAGTATTTCATTCTGTTTTAACAGTAACACAGTTACAAAGTTTCTTGCCTTGGTAATTAGAAAAGAATTAGTTTGAAGTGATGGGAAGCACATATGTGAACTTTGATTTCGGGGAGGTCTGGGTCAAATTTGGGTATGTATCGCTAAAGGCTATGTGAATGTCTGTTTGCTTTTTGATCTCCTTGCGTGTCAGTTTCCACATCCAAAAATTGGATTCATTCCTACCCTGTAAAGATGTTTCCACCTTCATTGGAATATACAGGCTTCCAACTTTTCTTCTAATCCAGTGTCATCATGTATGAGAAGTGTCTTTATTGCATGCGTCACCAAGGGGAGGAAAGATAATTAAACTGTGACATGGTCTCTTAGCATTTACAGTTTTTATGTTGCAGTTTGGAAAGAGGTGGACAGTCACCTGGATTGAGTGCAACCATGTGAGTAGGTCCACAGCCACACTAACAGAGCTGTGTGCTAGCTGGCTGGCTTCAACTGTAAGAAAGCACCAATTAGAAAGTGCATTCTGATCTCAGAGGTGTGGAAACGTGGAAAAAAAAATACAGGCACTGGAACCAGGGCTGTACAGTGAGTGCTACCCAGCCCACAGTAAATGTTCTGCTATTGGGAGCCATTGTGATGGTTGTATTGGCTACCAGGCCAGGTCTGGGGGAAAGATTAAGCCAGTTGCTTGCATCATGGAATCCCCAGAACAGGGCCTGGCAACTGGTAGGCAAACCCACAAATATTTTTTGAATGAGTGGATGTCAATTGGGGATAGAGTTGAGTTGGTCCACTGGTGGAAGGCATTTTCAAGTACCCAGAATCCCTGATCCCGAGTTCCAGTTGCTCCCTCTTAGAAAGGAAAGTCATCTCTGGTTCCCTGATGCTGTAATTGCCTCTGTTCCCAAATTGCATTTCTAAGTTCGAAAGCGTTTAGGCAAAGGAACAGTTAGGAGGGCTGTGTAAGTACCACATTGAAGCCTTCTATAGGAATCTGTGAGTCCCTGAAATGGAGAGAGCTAGCCGAGTGAGACTGGGAAGTGTTTGTGTCTGGCATGCAGCCACCATTTGGCACTCACATTATGAAAGTGTAGCAGAATTTAGTTGGAGTTCAAGGTGAAGAAGCAAATAATGGCATAAATCTGAAAGTCTGCTGGCTCCTTCTCTGTAAATGAGGATGTGCTAAGAAATGAAAGCGATTGCTACAAGGCACCAAGTAGAGAAAAGCACTATTATATGGTGAATTAGGTTTGTGTACATGAGCCATACAGAATCTTCTGTGCTTGGAAATGCCCTGCTTAGCTATATGGTCTCATTCTGCAGAAAACTGACCCAAAAGGAAAATTTTATGACATTTGTATTTCTCTCAAGGTCACCTTAAACCAGATTTTGTATGCCCTTCACCAAAAAATTCCTTCATAGAAAACTCGTATTTGGGTTGTTAAGAACAGATACCAGATATTTTGCCTGAGCCTTTTTCTCATCAAATAAGCTGTTTATTAAATTGATGTCTCGTAAGGAGATCTCTGCATTAGGAGGACAGAAGGTTCATCAGCTATAGTAACAGACTGAGAGTTACCATAAAAAAAAGGTAATGCATTGCTCACTCACTATTTTTATTTTTATATTATCAATTTCCAGTCTTAATAAATATGCAAATATCAGAATGTTTCAGAAAACATAACAGTCCTAAGCCACATGTTAATAAGAAAAGAGCTCTTTGCTAAAGAAAATACTGCCTTCTCTCAGAAAGAAAAAAATCTACAACCCGTACTATGTATCATCTTTCAGGGATTTTTTTCCTCCTCAAGACCAAAGCTGTTGGATGAGAAGAAAGTATCAGTGCTGCCTCCAATCTTTGCATTTCTTTCATCAGGACTTTCTCTGTCGTTGTTAGGAAAGGCCTTTCCCTGGGGTTGGGCTTTCTGTGGAGTAGGTCACTGGTGGGAAGATTTGTGCCAACTTGTTCGGCCCTCCCTGGGGACTGGGATCTTTATGCAAGAAAGGCAGATCACCTTAGCTTTGCCTCCATGACGCAATGTTACAGTGTGCTCACTTTTATGACACCACAGGTGTTTTCAGGGTCACATTCATGAAGTGTAGATTAGACTCGCTGATTTTCCATAAGGAAAGGAAGTGGCATGTCAAAAGCATTCTGTCCTTTGGGCCATGATAAATAAGAAGACATCCTTCAAGGCAGTTCGGTGTGCCTTTGAACTGGATACATTTTCCAGGTGTGAAGCTGGACTGTCAGACTTACATATTTTGTGAATGAATGACAAATCAATACAATTTTGAAGAGAAAAATAGATACCTTTTCAAAAGTGATGCTGACACTGTCCCAAATTTTACAAAGTCTTCTGGAATGTTAGCTAAACTAGAGTACATATATTTATACATTCTTTTCATGAGATTTGTGAATCTTGAGAAAATTGTCCATTAAAGCCTGTTTCCCATGGGGAAAAATTGTATTTTATGTATTCTCTTACATTAATTTAAATATATTGATTTTATATTGATTTTATATTTTTCCATTGGGAAAGAAATATTATTTAGTCAAGTGTTTCATCCTTTACATGGTATGTTGCAATCTACTGACCAGCCTCAGAATCTAGGACGTTTCCACTTGAAATTTTTCCAGATCAAGAGTCTAGTACCTCACTCTATAAAATAGCACAGTTCACAGAAAAGCTTAGAGAGCCTGGGTAAGTTACATTTTGCATAGAAGACCTGCACTATGATGTTAATCCAGCATTCACAGCAGTGACAGAAGGCATCAGAGTTTCATTTTTCCCAGATACTTAGTGGAGCAGAAGTTTTGATTAACTCATCGGTGTAAACCAGTGGTCAGTCATCATTTTTGCCCTGTAAAAACATGGTGTGGTCTAAGCATGATAAAAATTGAAGAGATTTGTGTCTGTTTTTATCCAGTCTGTTTTTGTCAAATGAAGGTACTATTTATTGCCTCCTGAATTCACTTTGAAAAGCATAAAGCTTCTAGAAAAAGAAATATGATCTGCCATTCTCTGACTTCTTTGGACCACAACAGTGCAGGTTAAGAATCGAGGAGAGAATAAATACTCAAAAGAGTGGGATCAAATGAAGATAAGAAGGAAAAAAAGTGTAATTAGACATATTAGCTATCAACACAAACTATGAAATGCTATCCATCAAGCAGGATAAAACACAGAATGATTAGTAGACACAAGTATGGAGATAAAAATTATACCAGCACACCAAATTATTCATGATCTTCTGAACAGTATCTTGAGCCAGTAAGTCCAATGCCAGGAATATCATGAGAAGCAATCCTCGAGAACTTCTTGGAGGTGGCGTTTTACTAGCTCATCTTTCATCATTGCATATTTGGCTCCCTCATGAACTGCTTAGCTCTATAACAGCTCATCATTTATCCAAATAAGCCAGAAAGCTACCATGATAAAGGAAATTGAATTTATACATGTGGCAGGCTCTTGCCTGATAGATAAGAGTGATGTGTCTAATGTTGAATATCAATCCATACTTCAAGCACAGGATGGGTAAGGGGAGGGGATCTAAAAATACTGCCTCCTACAAATCATTTCTCTCTCAGACTCGGTTATTTGTTGTGTCCCACTGATATCCATGTCATTCCACTACAATCTTTGCTACTAAAGATGAGGTCAGAGAGGGGGAAAGAATAAATGGGGTCCCTGGCCAGCATTGAGTATTGGGAGTTAGAAATCACTTTGCATTCATTCGTTCAACTCATTCTCTCATCCATTCATTGAGCAAATATGTGATTTTTACATGCCAGGCAATTTCTTAGGCTCTGAGATTCACCAGTGAGCAAAAGATACAAAAAGTCCAGTTGTGATAGAATTGTAGTCTAAGAGAAGGAAGAGAGATGAGAGGCAAGAAACATAAACATTAGGCAGGTAACGCTATGAAGAACAAAATACATCAAGGTAAAGGGGCTCATAAGCATGGATAGTTGTAATTTTATTTTTATTTATTTATTTATTTTTAAGATTTATTTTGTATTTTTATTTATTTGTTTATTTATTTATTTGTTTGTTTGTTTATTTATTTATTTATACAAGCAGTGGGTACAGTCAGAGGTGCGGGAGTGTGAGAGAATTCACCAGAGCCAGAGCGGGGAGCAGAGCAGGCAGAAGGACCGAAGTACACTGCTGAGGGGAGCAGCGGGCAGCAGGAGAGATCCGCGCGCCATCTGGGACCCTCCTCCGGTGGCCGGTGGCCAGGGAGCAGCTGGGGATCGAACCGGCGCCGCAGAGGCCGCGGGCAGATTCGCAACCCAGCGCTCAACCGCTGCGCCACCGGGGAGGCCCTATTTTTTTATATTTTTAAGATTTATTTATACAAGAACCCGGGAGATGTGCAGGAGGGTGAGAGGATTCACCAGAGACAGAGTGGGGAACAGAACAGGCAGACTGACGAAATACACTGCTGAGGAGAGCAGCGGGCAAGGCAGGAAAGATCTGCTGCGCCATGTGGGGTTCTCGCCAGCTGGCTGGGATCGAACCCCCACTGCAGAGGCTGCGGACAGCTTCACAGTGTGGCGCTCAACCGCCTCCACCGCCAGGGAAGCCAGACAGTTGTGATTTTAAATAGGAAGGTCAGTATTGGCCCCTTTGAGAAGTTAATCTCTGATCAACAATAGAAAGGAGTTAGCCCTACAGATTCGGGAGACAGAATGTACCAGCAACTACAAAACTCAAAGCACAGGTCCAAGATGGACATGTGATTGGAGAATAATAACACTAGGGTGGAGTTGGCTAGGGATGATTAAAAGTCAAAAGAGAAATCAGTGCACATATGAGGGGTAAAAATGTAACCCCAAAATAGTTATAGAAGAAAAATTAGCCCCCCAAAATCACTTTTGTCTTCAGATGTGTTGCCTTTGGAATGACCCTCAAAGATAGCCAGGCATATTTGCCTTTTTAATGAAGTGAGTGTGTTCTTGAAAGCACTTTTCAATCTCAATCCCAAATTGGCATGCGAGAGGAGAATTCTTTCAAATTCTATCTATGACTTTTTTCAGTACCTTTGTGGTGTAAATAACAGTCCAGGAGAGATATTTGAGATTACCCTACAGTTTCAGCTCCCAATCATTTTCAGTAAATTTGTGCACTTCCAGGGTTTAGGAGAGTCTCCAGATTCCTGATCAGGCAGGTCTGGATCCAGAACAGGACCTAGTTCTGCCCAGGGTGATCACAACGTAGAACTTTCCAAACTGGTAACGGTGAGTGCAGGGTCAGAAGCACCTCCAAATATATGCACCTCTTCATCAGCTGTTTGCTAGGTAAAATTGTTCTGACTTAAAGGAAACCAACTTGTGGTCCTGTTTCCAAAGGCATCATCTGTCATGGACTTTGTTTGCATTTGCACTGGTGGGGAGGTCCCTGCTTCTGTTTCCTCCTCTCTCTTCTCTACACTCCACCTTTAAGTATCCTTGTTGCTCTGTCAAGTTTAATTGTTTCCTTAGGACTAGACGTACATTACGTTAATTTAATTTTTGGCTTTTTAAAATTTTACTGCTCTGTCCATCTACAGCCTTTTCCCAGTTCTTACCCCCACACACCCCTCTTCCATCCCAGGCCCCCCACATCTACCCTGCCTCTTGAGATGGAGGTCACGGTGGGGAAAGTGCTGCCTCATGGTCTCAACCCTGTCTGGGAAGATGTCTCTATCTCTTTTGTGGGGCTGTGGAGGCTGATTGCATGGTATTTTATTCTTCTCTTCAAAACTGACAGGAATTAAGCCTCTTGGAAAGGTCAGCTGACCCAGCTGCGCTACCCGTAGTGTAGTGAAATACCGATGGCTCGTCTTAATGTCAGAGGCAAATTGGAGAGTGGACCTGACTGAAATATCTGTGACTATATTTATTTTGAAGGAAGAAAAAGAATTGTCTGTCATGTTTGTATGACTAAGGGATTTACGAAACAAGCTGTGTTCCCCACCCAGGGAGAGGCTGTCAAAACATGAAGAAGGAGAAAAATAACGCAGCAGAGATCACAGGAAAACCCAGCCTGAACCCTTCTCCTAATTGCACGTCTGAGTCCGCCTCTGCTAATTTTGCCCACACCCTCTGCTTTATTCCTCATCACACACTTGCTGCCTCACCCAAACCTCCCCCCAGAACTTCACTGTGCTGTCCCCTACCGCATCACAAAAGGGCACCGCAAACAAAACCCCCTAGCTGACTGGGAGGGAAAGGAAGCAGCTCTCAATTTGCTGTCACCCTCTCACTGACCTGACATGCAATCGGGTTTTCTCGAACAGTTGAGCTGGGATCTCTCTTGGTGGAGATACACAGGGAGACTCCAGACACAGGAAGGAACTGGGTCTGAACTGCAGAAAAGTGGAAAGTTGTCTTTATATGGCGAGATGGTTATCAAAGTTTGCACATTCTCTTGCAGGCAATAGGTCTAGCGGGATTCAGATCCTAATGGCAAATAATGTGATTTTGTGCAGAAGGAAAAAAAGACAGTAAATGCCAGAAGAGGAGGAAAGAAAGCACAAGACAAGAAAAAATACAGAAAGGCATCCCTTTGCATAACTATAGTGTACATGCTTTATGTATTTTTTTTTCCTGAGGCTATAAGGGCAGGAGGCCAGAAGACGAGCTAGAGAGAATGGTAGTTTCAACCACCTTCTATAGAACAGGAAAGAACTGCGTGTTCACCACTGGTACAGTGAATAAACAGAAACTCAGGCTTCGTGGTCATTTTGGAAAATCCTCTGACCTCTGTGGGTCCAATTCTTATTTTTCTACCAGATGATGAGACTACAGTTCTAGGCCATCTGTTCTCAGCCCCAGTCCCTGACATCCTGAGAGACTGGATCCATTTATCTTCGAAAGTCAAAGAAAAGAGCCTAACGTGAGAGGGGGAAAGTAAGCCGGTGGCCTAGAAGAGATTACGTGAATGCTGAATGGGGAGACTTAAAAAATCTCTCCCTTGAAGCCCCTGATCATGGTGGAGTCCTGACATCCCCGTGGGGTCCCCACGACAGGTCTCCACATCTGCATCAGGGTTCTCTGCACAGAAGAGAATTCTGATTTGGGGATTTAACGCCTTTGAAAGCGCATCAAGAGTAACACTGACATGCTTTCACCGTAGCCTTGGAATCCTAAAATAAATAATAGAAAAATTGTGATTTAAAATATAATTCCAAATACTAACTGGGCCCCGCTGCCTAGATGAGTAATAAGCTTCAATAAATGTGTGACAGGCACAAGGCTCTTCAGTATGAAGAGTAGTGAGGCCTCAGAAATCGAAATAGGTTTTTCATTACATGAGGGATTATGTTCAGCCTGACTGTGGAGCCGGAGCATGGGGCCACAGCTGCATCCCCTGCCCGCGGCCGTATTAACTGGTAATGGTAAGACAGGCACCGCAGCCTGAAACAGCGATTTGTTTTAGGAAAGGGAGGAAGGTCGCTTTCACCAGCTTAAGTCAGGATTACCATTGTTTACTACACACTTTCCCTTAAACTTCCATTCGTCTGTGCTAATGAGCTGCAATTTGAGTCGGGTTCCACCTGGGTGCCTGTTAAAATCTGCCAGGAAGCCAGGGAGAGAGAAATCAGGCAGGTTGGGTGTGGGAGGGAGGGTGGTGGTTGCTGTTTTATGTTTTACCCAGGTGTGCTCGCCAACACGCATGAGTATATTGTTTTGTGAAGGTCGGACAGTTTGATTGTGTCATTTCCAGCAAATGCAGCTATTCATTTGAGTTTTTCCTAATCCAGGAGCTCAAAAGTCAGAAGTGTTCACTCCAGATCTTCATTCTTCTTAAAACTGAGATGTGGGGTCGGGAAATAAACTGATTTCGCTCTTGGCATCCAAGGAGACGCTGGGGTCTTCAGCGATGTGTTTCAGTGGTGATTGGAGAAAGGTGGGGTGTAGTAGGAATCCCGGATGCAGAGTGGATGACCGGTTTGATGAAAGTTTCCTTTTTCTCATTATCAACAATTTCCTGCCTTTATTCCTTCTTGACCCAAATTGAGACTCATTGAAACTGTGCTTCCAAGAAAATCATTCACCAGGGTCAGGAAGCCTGCTAGGGCTCGAGGGGCACTGTGACTGTAAGGGCCAGCTGGGCACAGCAAAGAAAACCCTGACCTTGGTCAAGGAAGTTGAATTCAAGTCTCTGCTTTTGGCAGAGCCCACTCAATGCCCTGAGCCTTGTTCTTCTCAACCATGTGAAATGATTGCTAAGTTAAAGTGTACGTGATGCCTTTCCATGGTCTTTCTTATTTGAAGGGTAAAGTCAGCCTATTTTTCAAATTATTGTTTGTTGCACATTCACCCAAGAAAAAATTTAGCAGGGATGCTAAATTGTGATTTGGGACTTGGACTTTTGAAGATGAGAAAGGAGGCTGCACGGGCTGGAGGAGGATCCAGGCTGACCAGTCGATAGAAATGGAACCAGCAAGGGGCAAAGAAGCATTCCGGGAAGGAGGACAAATCCCTGGAAATGTGAGAGATCAGAAATATGAGGATTTCAGCTGATGAGAAGGGGCCTGTGGAAGGGTGGTGGAAAATATCAATAGTAGGAGAGCAGAGCAGGACCAGATGATAGATGGCCTGGAAATCTGACAGGAGGTTTCATTTGATTAATTTGGCAATAGGGAGGTGCTTTAAGTTCATAAGCAGGAGTGTAATATAAAGTTATGACATGATATCCTGTCAATTACCTAGTAGCGTCTCCATAAATATTTATTTGCTAATTGACTAAGGATTCAGGGTTGATTGGGAAATCAGGAGACAAGGGTGGCTTATGGAAAGGTTTTGGCAATAATGGGGCAGGAGTAAGTTAGTGAAGATCTCTGTGGAGGACACAGGGGGTGCTATGGAAGTAGAAAAGCTGAGTGGCTCTGTGAGGAAGTTCCTCCAGAGAGAAGAGAGATATTTATGATAGAATTCACATTGTTTTGACTATAGAGATGAAGATGGTGGGAATTAGTGGGTCCTTTACCCCCAGGAGGAATATTTTCCAGGATGGGAGGACTGAAAAATTAAAAATTAACCCGCCCTCTTTCAATCACCACTCACTTTTCTAAAAGCATGGTTGGCCCAAACATTTTTTATTGGTGTGTAATTCTACCAGGGCTGGCGAGAAGCCGTTCCTTTTTAATGCACTCCGTAAATCTCTGTGCGGTTTCTTTATTATGAAAGGCCCTTTGATCCAATAAAACCCATCAAGACCCCTTCTGAGGCATTCTCTTCAGATTTTGTATGAAAGTCTGCGGAGAAAAAAAGCAGAACAGAATTGGGTTAAAACTAAACTCTAAAAGGCCAACAAATTTCTTTCAACACGTAGTGCTTAGATGCAGTGCAAATTTTGTGAACCAAAAGAAGGCATCAGGATAGACGCCGAAAGTCAGCGTACCCATTTATAAATAGAAAAACACGCTCCAGGACCTGAAGGCACTTGCCTTGCAAATGCAGGATGTGGGCCTGGGAGTCTGTCCCAGTGCCCCTTTTGATTTGGGGGCAGTGAAGCTTACAAATGAAAATCTTCAAAGAAGAAACTTGCCTTTTGATCAGCTGGTTAGAGGCAGGTTTGAAATTATGATAAATCTGCTACATATTCACTGTATGAGCAGGTTTAAACTCTAATGCAGCTGCCTGTGTCTCTGCAAATGAGGCTGACTCACTGTACCCAGGCTGAATGGTGAGATGGATGAAGTTGGTTATGGGTTTATGGATCGGGGCAGAGAGGGCCAGACATCAGGGAATGAGCCCTTGACCTCCTCCCTGCGCCCTCTCTCTGCACCATACTGAAGTCTCGATTTATTTTCTATGCTTTAACATTTGACTGAAGTGCATGAAATACCCTCTCAGCTTCGAGGTTCCCAAAGTAAAGCATAAAACAGCAAGCTTACCTGGGGAATTTTGGAATTAGCTTCCCAAACTCACCAAGATAATTTAGGCCCCAATGGCACTTTACTTTGTGTTATCTGGATTGACTGTGTGGATGGTCCTAAATTTAGTAGATAATTATGTCTCTCTGCTTGCTTTTTTATCTTTATCCTTCTCACTTCTAGTCTCCTGCTGTGAGGGAGCTGAGATAAGGTTTGGTCATGAAGCCAGACCTCTGTTTCTGTCTAGTCGGCAACTCTCTGCCTTGGGATGGGTCTTCTGGAACTCCTAAATCGTGAGCCACTGCCCGGCTCAGCTGGGTTAAGACCAATGACAGGACAGACACTTCTCTGCTCACCCCATGAGAGAGGCAATGGGAGGGTGCTTTTGTGAGGCGTCCTTCACCTGTACCCTGTCATGGTGAGACAGAAGCACCTGTGGGAGCATGTCATGTGCTGATAGTTCAGTACAGCATGCAGCCCCCACAAGCTCGCCCCTCAAAAGTAAATGAGGGGAGTTCTTTTAATGCATTCAAATAGAGTTGACTTTTCAGTCGGGTTAGAGTAATCACAGGACAGTTTGCCGTGACCGCCTAATAGCATTGCTGGAACTGACAACACTCAGAGCCTCTTTAAAATATAAAGGAATCTTGGGATTCAAAGATTGGATGAGAATTGTAAGACATTCAGGAGAAGTTTAAAGTGGAGTTTGGAACAGAGTGAACAGGCTCTTAACCATGGGTAAAATTGTAAGGGAACGTGTTACACCATTCTTACCAACCAACTTGTCATTTCTCAAGTGTATAATGAACTAACGCATATGAATATTTTCATGCAAAAGAGGCTTTCCCTCAAGTTTTTCCCTCTTCAGAGCTTCGCGGTATGTACAACAGAGTCTCTTAGAACAGTGTTTTACCATCTCAAGACCAAGGGCCCCCAGGAAGATCCAAAGAGAAGTGCAAATGAGTACTCATTCTCTCAAAGACTACGTCAAGTAAATGATGATGAAGGATAAGGAGGATGCTCATGAGAAGAAGCCTTTGAAAATTAGTGGGAGCACAGAGAATTAAAGTAAAATGTAGGCTCTCTATTCCGCAACTGCGCTCACTGAGCATTAGCAGTTCTTTTATAGTCTCTTTGTGGGAATTGAGTGCAGAATCACCCATGTCCTGAGAAGCAGTGACTGCTGGGTACGAGCTTGGGTGTAACTAGAAAACAGAGACCATGCCTCTTTCTCCACTTCCTTTGCAAAACCGTTCTTCCGTCCTTTTAGCTGTAATAGCACATTGTGGGGAAAGGATGGATTCGAATGTGCTAAGTCTTTTAGGCAGAATGTCAAACATTTTGCCCATTAAGCTCACTTGATATGAAGAGTTCTTTGGCCCTGAAGAAAGCAATAGTTCACATATCATCACTTCTAGTTCTGTTTTCTGGATGGAGCAATAGATAGTGACCTTTGCCCGAGGCCAAAAGATGTACAGTTATTTCCTCTCCTCTCTTGTAATTTTGCATAGGATTATAAGTGCACTGGGAATTACCTTCAAATTGTCCCCAGTGAGTTTTACCCAGCGAGACCCTTTGGTACATCAGTACCTCATTGCCCTTTGCTCTAATTCAGTACACCCCACCCCCACCCCCACCCCACCCTGGGAACATTTGGCAATGTCTGACGACATTTTTGGTTGTCACATCTGGGAGATGCTCCTGGCCTCTGGTGGCTAGAAGCCAGATATGCTGCTAAAGGTCCTACAATGTATAGGGCAGCCCCCTAACAATGAAGAATTATTCCATCCAAAATACCGATATTGCCAAGATTGTGAAATCCAACTTTCATTGATTTAAGACTATGTCTTCAGGAGTATTTTATTCTCCTTTCCCTCATGAGCTAAGATAAGAGCTCAGACTTCTATATTGCCCAATGTGGATCCTCAGGCTTGGCGTCCCTTCTTCCTCTTGGTGTTACTTTTCACGTTCCGAAATCCTCAGTCCCTTTCAGGGAAGCAAGCTGTGCTGCTCAGCTTGGAGAAGTTATTTGACTGAAACAGTCGACTTTGTGCTATGAAAGGATGGTTCAGCTGAAGAGATATAATGAAAAGTACCTCTGATATGTACATATTTCCCAAAGTAGCACCACTAATTGTCCTCTCCTTAAAGAGGACAGCAAAGTCAACCTTTGTTCAGGAGCTACTATGGCAGAAATCTCATGCTCAACATGTAATCTCCAAAATGGTTTGATTTTCCTATTTATAATTAAAGAGAGAGAATCAGAGAGGTTAAGTAACTTGCCCATAGACACACAGTCAGTGGTTGTGATTTGGGACTCAAAACATGAGGGTATTTAACTCTAACCCCCATGATTTCACTAATACGTGTATTGCCATCAATTTATAAATATGTGCTTGGTGACTCTGACGTATGTTTCCATTCCCCCAGGGAGCCTTGGTAACCACCCCTAGTGAAAACACTTCCAAGAAAAGAGAAAAGAATCCCTCTGATTATGATAGAGGCTAGTCCTAAGAGCTGAGAGATGACATGTTCCTCAGTCAGGTCTCCATGTCAGGGCATCTGGAATGACTGGGAAGAACAGAAGAAATTAGGAGTTAAATGAAACATATTTAAGAAGTGTGATAGTGAAGAAGGCACCCTGAAGTCCTGCTCAGTGTGGTCAGTCATGCAGGGTGTCAGTTAGGAATGCATTCAGCTGCAAGTCACCAAAAGCAAACAGCTATAAAAACCCTAACAGTGGCTTTAAAAATACAAGACTTGATGCTCCTCCCTCACAAAGCTAGATATCAAGGTTCTAAATATCCAAGGTTCCAGGACACAAGTTCTTCCTAGCTCTCCACTTTGCCATTCCTTGCACTTTAGTCCCCCTCCCCCACCACCCTTGGTTTTGCTGCCTTATTGCCACAAGATGGCTACTGTAGCTCCCTACATCACATCTACCTTCAAGGAGGAAAGAAAAAGGAAGGATTCAAGTTCTCTGCCCCTTTTATCAGGAAAAACCTAAGGCCAACCTCCTAACACATCCACATCAGCAGAATTTTACTTCTATCTTATTCATTAGAATTATGTCACATAACTGTCCTTACTTCAAGGGAGACTCCAGAAGCATTCTTCAACTCTAATGGAAGGCTGCAAGAGAGAAGAAGGTTGGAATTACCTGATAAATCCAAAAGCTAACTATATCTTATGAGTGATTTTTATACTCAAAAGCTAAATTTCTGCTTCTCTGGAAATAGATGCGATAACTACTTCTAGTAATCTCTCTCTCTCGCTTTTATTCCTCTTCCAGTGTGTCATTCTGAGAGAGGGTGTTTTAGTTTGGTAGGGCTCCCACAACAAAGGACCTCAAAATGAATGACTGACCAGGAAGATCTGTCATCTCTGTTCTGGAAGCTAGGGGCCCAAGGTCATTGTCAGCTGAGCTAGGTTTCCCTCTGAAGACTCAAACATTCTCTTCCAGGCCACGCTCAGCTTTTCACTACCACTACAGCCCTCGCCTGGTGTTCTCCCTGTGGCTGATGCCTGTGGGTAAATTTCCCCTCTTTGTGAGGACAAAAGTCATATTGTTTTAGAGCCCAGCCTATTGAACTTATGTCAACTTGACCATCTAAAAAGAAGTTTACTTCCAAATGAGGTCCCACTCCCAGATACTGATGTCTGGAGCTTCAGCATCTTTTGGGTGGAGGGGTCACAGCTCAACCTAAACAGGATTTTTCTGGATCCTTCCTTGGTATCTTAATAGTAATTGTGATGGTTATCACTTTTGAGATCCACTCTAGGCTAAGCAGTTCATATGGATTTTCTCATTTAATCCATACTATGACCACGAGGTCCCTGCTGTCACTTTTTTAGTCTTACAGAACAGGAAAATAAGGCACAGAAATAGTAGGTGACTCCCCCCACCCCATTCCATAATTAAGGAATGAACACCATTTCTTATTTCCTCCTGACTGGTGGCTGACAAGGCAGAAAATGAGAGTGGAAAGCAAGTGATGCTTGAGGGTTGTGGGACCCCTGGTGATTCTGGGTGGTGGACAACAGCATTATTATACACCTGTTATACCTGAGACTCAGCCTCAGGAAGGGAAAGAACCTGCCTAAGGCTGTGAGAGGAGTGGGTGGGGGTAACAGGGAAAAAAGAGCAGAAAGGGTCAGCCAATAATGGGACAGACACTGAACTTTGGAGGTGGGTGAGGTGAGGCTTATCCACATATAGATAGATGTGTGAAGCTGTACTTCCAAAATATATATAGTATGGTAAGTCAGTAAAACTTTATCTAAAAAACAAACAAACAAAAAAACCACCCTGTTGGAGGCACACAGCCCACAAAGAGCAGGGCAGGGCTGGTACCTAGTAAGTCAGACTCCAAACACAGTGCCTTCCCACAGGGCCCTCCTTGCCAGGACAGCGCACGTGTGAGTTGTGTGATCAAGTACTTCAAAACTGAGCTGACAGAAGCTTCTAGAATCAGAAAGGGAAAGAATTCCACATAGAGGACTCAGGCACTTATCCCAGGTGCTGTGCGTCAAGGAGAATCTGTTGAGTTGGGGAGATGAGAGTCCTCTGGTCCCATCTCTGAGGTGGCTTTCCTGGGTTTGGGATTTGTCCATTTCACTGTCGCTTCCTTTCTTTTTTTTTCTTTTAAAGATGTATTTATTTACACAAGAACTGGGGGTATAGGCCAGATGTGCAGGAGGGCAAAAGGACCCAACAGAAACAGCGGGGAACAGAACAGGCAGACTGACGAAATACACTGCTGAGGGGAGCAGAGGGTGAGACAGGAGCGGTCTGCTCACCATGTGGGTTGCTCTGAGGCTGGTGGGGATCGAAACAGCACCACAGAGGCCGTGGACAGCCTCACAGTGCTGCGCCCATATGCCAGCGCAACCAGGGAGGCCCCTGTCACTTCCTTTCTGAGGTGGGGCTTCCCTACTTGTTCTCTGAGTCAGCAAACAGCCTGAGAAAAAGTATCCTCCAATTTTCACATCTGTATTCTTAAGGACGAAGTCTCCTCTCTTTCACATCAGAAGGGAAGGAATAATTATAACAGCTAAAATGCAGTGAACGCTCACTGTGCACCAGGCTGAGGGCTTATGCACGTCATTTCTTTAATCCCCTCCAGGTCCTTATTTGCAGAGGTAAGAAGATTGTCCCCATTCAACAGACAGGGAGACCAGGTCTTACAAATTTAAGTAACTTGTCCAAGGTTGAACGGTGAAGGAAGCAGCTTGAACTGGAGCTCAAGAGACCTCCATTCCATCCGTCCTCTACTGTTAACTCACAGCCCAGCCATGGATAAGCATTTGCCTTCCTGGCGTCTCTGTTTCCCATCTGAATAACCGTAGCATTTATGCAGCATGTCTTCTCTGCGGACCACTGGGCTTTGCCCAAATCATCTCATTTCATCCTCACAACAACCCTGTGGTTGTGCTCTTTTTATCTCCATTTCATAGATAAGGAAACTGAAGTTTAGAGATGTTAAGTGAGTTGCCCAGGATCACACAGCCAGGAGCTGCTTGAGCAAAGCTTCCTCATATTTAATCACAAATTGTAGACATAGGTCTCTTGATGGGTAACCCCTTCCCAAATGCAGTAAATCCATCCTGTTACTGTAACACTATGGGAGCATATATTGTCTTCATTTTATTCCCAATCTGAGGGCAGAAACTGAGATACAAATCAAATAATTTGCTTAAAACAATTAGTAAAGGAATGGAGAATCTTCAAAATAGGACCTGGCAAATGCCAGTGCTTGTGGAATGACAATAAGAAGCCATGTTTACTTGCTCTTGACCTCGGAGAGAAATGAAGTCATGATCCTAAGTGTCTTCTGCATGGGAGAAGAGGAAAGCAGCTTGCTAGGTAACTGACGGCAGACCCTGTGAAATCAGAACAGGGCTGGAATCCCCACTCTTCCATTTACCGGCTGTGTGACTTGGAGCAACTACCTTCTTGAATATAGTTTTGTCCACTATAAAATGGTAATGCTAAATGTACCTACCCGGAGGAGTTGCTGCAAAAGTTAAACTGTGCGTTGCATGCACAGCTCTTTGCACAGTGCTCACTTTAAATAAGTGCTCAGTAATTGTTAGAAGGGATTAGAGCAGACCTCATAGGGTCCCAGGCTAAACCAGGTCAGTACCCACCTTTGCACAGAGCTGCTTCTAGTAGTAAGCCTGTTTATGTGCCTACTGCCTGCTTTGCACGCTTAGCAGCTGCTTCTCCTGCCCATCAGATTTCTTCTCTCCCTTTGTCCTGATCCAGCTGGAGGGGCCTCTCACTCATTTGCTACAGGAACAAAACGAGATAATTCAGGATCAAGTTTAGAAGCAAAGGACTGGAGTGAAGAGGAGGATTTGGATCTGTTGAGACCAGGGTTCTAATTTGGATGTCATAAAAAGCTCCCTGTGTTTCAGATTATCATTCTGAACTAAGGACAATAATCCTGGCAGAGTTATCGTTAAGACTAATCAAGAGACTAGGCACAAAATACGCTGGCAAGGGATAGCACGCAATGCCTCTTATTTTTAGATTGGCTAGCCTGTTTGCATGGGGCAGTTTGTATTGAGCCTTTAATAAGAGATGTATTCTGTGAATCCTCTCACCCCAGCTTCTTTGGCACCGTTTGTCTTCTGAACACCTCCTGCTTGGGCTGGTGGCTCCTGTATGGCATGTGATGAACAAACACTTTTGAATAACATGTTGCTATTTCTTCTTACTGTGTCCGGGAAAGCTTACAGGAAGGCAGTGTGCCCTGCTAGATTGCACAGAAGCCCTTTTCCTTGCATTCAACTCAGAGTTGGAGCCTCTGGCTTACTCACCAGTAAGGTCACCCTCCTGAGAATCAAGGAGTTCCACTGGTTCAGTCTTGTTCTCTCTTTTTTTCCCCCCCAGTTGTGACTGTGTGAGAAAGTGGGCTTTGCACATCAGGAGCACAAAACAGAACATGGCTTCCCGGCCATTGAGGGTGGCGGGTGACTCTTCATTGCCCGCTCATCCTTGTCTTCTTGATGTATTTGTGTTTTTCTATTCTTTCTCCAACTTCCCCTCTAGTCCTTTCTTGGTTCTTTCTCTTTCTTCCACATCTCTTGCTTGTTAATCCCAACTCTCCTTCTAGGTGATGGGAGGCCTCTTTGAAGCGGATGCTTTCTCTTCTGCCATGTGCAGAAATGAACTGCCTGCCAGCATCTTGGAACTGATGAGGGCACTCCTAGGAAGTAGTGCATTCACAATGTTTTTAAAATTCTGTTTGTCATAGAAGTGCAAGAATTACTACTTCTCTCTTTTCCTTTCTCCCTATTCCTCTCCTGTTCCCTGCATTAAGTCTGATTTCTTCTCTGTCTCAATTTATCCAGCTCACATAATTTGCCTTTTCATTTTGTGAATGGAGATAATTTGTGAATAGAAATTACTTCCAAATGTTTCAAAAATATTTTCTAAGCATTTGCTTTAGCATGGTCTGGTGAGTTTTTTTTCTTCTTTTTTCCTCCTCATTTTTTCATAAGAAAATAACTGTTTCTAGAGATGTATAGAGCCCAGAGGACAAAAGGATTGGATTGCCCTCCATTCATAGGTCTGCTTCAGTGATGACAGCTTCCGGACACTAATGGCTAGAGTCACTGCAGATATGGGCTTGCTGGTCCCTGGAATGGGGGCCATTCCAGGGGGCGATTCTCCTCAGACCCCTGCCCAGAAAGAAATAGGATCGAAATCCCAGAAAGGAATAGGAAAGGAGGTAGTAACTGAGTTCTGAAAATAGAGCATGTCTGATGTGTGAGGACTTCTTAGGTGATAGGATCCCCATATCTGTATTTTAATATTAAGTCTCATTCTCAAAGTTGAGTCAATATTAGGGTCATTCTTTCTGGGTCATATGTTAGGGTCATAGACTTTTTGATGAGCGACTTTGTCCTTTATCCTTGATTCCTCTGGCACACATGTATGAAACCTCCTCCCTTCAGCCTAAGTGCTGAGCCCCTGGTGGTGCAGAGATGGTGACCATGGTCCCTGTCCTCCAGCAGATCCCTGCTACACAGAGAAAACAAATAGAAAGTCACAGCACAAGACTAAGGAGGACATAGGTGCTCCATGGGCCGCGAGTGGGGAGAGGAAAAGCAGGGCTTCATCACATGGTGTCAGTGCACTTCAGCCTGGAAGTGCTCGTAGGAGTTTGGCACCAGGACTAGGTGGAGAAGTACATTTCAGAATAAGGACAGTCATGTGCCATGATGTTGTGTTGGGACCACATATCCTGAGCTCCGAGCCACAAAATCCATAGATACTGATGGAGATGGGACTGGAGAGCAGGAGGGTCACACAGCACAGAGACTTTCAGGCCACACAATGTGTGTTTGGATTTCACTTTTTGGTGATGCAAAACCTGCTGATTCTAAGCAGAGAGGGCTTGGAATAGTCTGCTACCAGACTATTGCAGAATGAAATGAGCCCCATGCAGAATGAAATGAGCGGTTAAATACTGAAGGCAACAAGCTTGGAGGAGGCTATCTCAAAGCTCGGAAAGCAGAGAAGGTGAGCAGAACATTGGCAAAAGCAGGGTGGGTGAAAGGAGAGCTGGGAAGAGACATTTTGGAGGTTGGATGCCAGGTTTGGTCATTGACTGAATTTTGGAGGGGAAGGGTACCAGGAACAACTCCATCTGTTATCTGTTTTACTTTCGCAGACAGAGTGACCTGGGGCCAGTCTCTGGATGTGGGGGGTTAAGGCCAATCTTCCTGTTGGGAACTCCAGTGGTTACATGTGTGTATCTGTGCATGTCCCCCAGGTAGGATGTTGTTGGAGATTGTGGGACACAGAATGTCCTTCCTAAGTTATTCTCACATGTGTAATGGCCAGTAGAGGAGAACACAGAATTGGACTTAGCAAACTGGCTGATTTTGTCACAGAATAATGTTTTCGGGCCAATAGATGTTGGAGGAAAGAAAAGGCTTAAAAATCATCGTCATCCTCTCCCTTGAAATGGCATGTTTCACTTGCTTGATAGGTTTCACTTATATTTACTTACTTGGTGCCTTAATTGCTTGAGTGTAAAGAACAGTTGAGGTACAGACAACCCAAGTTGGATTTTGATCTGGGTAGAGAGGGAATGGATCACTACTCACATGACAGTAATATCCTGGATTCCTTGAAGATTCAGAGTAACAGTCAGTCTCAGATTTGTGTGATAGCTTTGAGAATAAAGTTAGGTTAACTGATCAAGTTCATTCACATACACTGAAATAAATACCACTAGCTACAAAAGAGGAGTGGGGGCTACCAGGTGATCCCCAAGATATCTTAATGGGTGTTTGGAGTCTCCTGATTTTCCAGAAGTGAGCAGAGATTCTTACAAAGTCTTCTTTTCCTGAGGCAGAGGTACAAAGAATCAGGACTGGACAGGAATCTTGGCTGGACAGATTCCTACCCTCCCTTTCTTCCTACAGTGGTTGATTTTAGGCCGATATTTGGGGGGAGGGGTGCCCAATATGCTCCTACAAGGGATTTTCCAAGCATGACATATTGATCTCACCTGGTTATCAGTGTTTTGTGCTTTGGCCTTGGGCATCTTCATTTTGTTTTGTTTTGTTTTCTTGAGAAGACAGTTGCCTGCCCTCTGAGGGCACTTGATTTTCTGCTGGTTGGATAACAGGGCCTGAAAATGATGATCAGCACGCCCACTGGCCACCGGCCACCATGGGGGCATCTCTCTGTGATTCCTGGCTGGGCAGAATGGAACTTCCACCAGTTGGCTTCCCCAACTGAAAAAGCTGGCTCCTGAGTTGCTAAGAGACCGTGTGTCTTTGGCCCAGGTCCAGGCTGTTTCCTTCCCTGCTCACAGCTTTGACGGAATATTTCCTCTCCCTGCTATCGTTAGAGAGGTGACATGCCAAACCAAAGTTAGCACCGTTACAAGACATTTCTTTGAATGCTGTTGCCTCGGTTTCCCATTCATCTGCTGTGCTGGAAGAAAGAAGCGAAATCAAAAAGGCCCTATTAAGCAGACGTGCCAAGTAACGAGGGAGAAAAGAAAAAGTTTCTTCAACTTTTCTATGCTCAGAATTGTCTTCACAAGCCTATCTTTGTTCCTTTCCTTCCTTTAAAAATTGATAACCTAGAAAGCAAGTTGAGAGGGCGAGGAACGGTTTGTGGCACAAAAGTGGCACCTACTGGTAAGCCATGGCTGGAATTCAAAGTCTAGGTTTGTGCATGACCTTGACCAAAGTTATAACCTCCTGAGAAGGATTCCTAATGATTTTCTATGTCTGGAAGGGCAAACCCTCTTTAGATGTATAAATATTAAAAAGCACTTCTTAGGCATGAGGGCACTGGTTTCGGGGCTATAGAATGACTTTTTCAGCTTGTAATTAAAAACATCTGCTGGATAACTAACCAGCAGCACTGTTTGCTCAAAGGAGCAAATGATTTAAAGCCAAACAGGTTGAGCACTAAAGGGGAGTGACCTGTGCATAGCCCTTCTTACCTCCAGTTTCTAGAAGCATCTACCCAGCTCCCTCAGGTTCCTCCTGCCATTGGGGTCTTGATATCCCTTACCTCTGTCTTTGGGGCTTTTGCTTTGTCCTGGTGCTATTTATTTTGTTTTGGTTTCTATGTCTTTATTCTGAATCTACAGAACTAGTTCTGAAAGGAAAATCATGCCTTCCTCATATATGGTGTACATTTGAAGTTCACCTTAAATGTGATATACTTATGGTGATGCCCCATAAGTTAATGGTCTCTGTAACTTATTACTCCAGTACTGATTGCACTGAGCCAGCAAAACAATCACTTTTTGAAGGACTATAAACTTTTCCAAAAAACAGAACAAGGCTCTTTTTAATACTACTTGATTCCCCACCACCACCACCACCTTTTAAAGACAGATTCCATAGAACCATGCAAAGGGAAAATAAATGATCTCTCCTCTAATCTTTAAAATAATCCCAGATATTGGGTACTATTACCCAACACATTTTACTGGGAGTGGGGAAACTGAGCCCTTGAGATTATTTACCCAATGCCATGTAACAATTAAATGATCAGGAATCTTGCTGATTCTAAAACCCACATGGCACCCCCAAGTGCCACACAACACAGACACTGTTCATTTGCTCATTTCATTCATTCCACAAATAATCATTAAGTACCTACTGTGGGCCAAGCACTGTGCGGGGGCTGGGGTGCCTCACCGAGCAAGAGCAGACAGGAGCCTGCTCCCACAAAACCATACATCTTCACTCCGAGAGCTTCCGTCTCCCAATTTGCTCTCTGCTCTGAGTTTCTTTCTAACCCCTCTGGGGGTGGAGTTGACAGATTGTGAACATCAATAGTTATTGAATTGGTTTTGTCCCAGGGCTTCTTGAAAACAGTTTTCAATGAGTGCCAAGCCCTCACTGTGTCCCAGTTCCTACTGAAAGAAATCAGAGGTTATGTTTTGATTATCCAGCCACCCTGGGCCAAGAGATGCCGGGTGGGGCTTTGTTTCAGGAGGCCCCATTTTTCCCCAGGGCTCTTCAGCCTTCTACCACATGAATTGTTTTGCTTTGTGCATTTAAAAATAAAAGCCTTCCAGGCATGGGTGTAGCAGGATTAGAAAAGAAAAATGGCAGGAGCAAGGGGAGGCTGAAAATTGGAGCTGGTCAGAAGGCTCAGGAGATGAGGGATTCCATCATCTGTTCCATTCTACCCATGCATTCTAGTGGTTCCTTGTTTTTATTTTCAATGTGGCGGAAGGAAGGGGAACAGGCCCCTTGCGACAGAGCAAGTTTAGAATTAGTCCTGATTTCTCGAATGTTTATTTTCTTGCTCTGAGGTCAGTGTTTAGGGAAGGGGATCTGCCAGGCCCCTCATGCACCCCTACCCACTCACACACTTTAGAGCTTTGCCATCTCCACTGTGCAAGCGACGTGACCTGTGACAGCTCCGTGTCCTGAATCCTTACACGTGCTGTCGGTGCCCATCCTACTCCCCTAATCTTCCTGTAATCAGTGCAAGAAGTTCGCTTGGCCACCACGGCCTGAATAGTGAGGAACTTGCGTCATTGGCACCGCAGATTTCCCTGCTGTCAGCGTGTGACCTAATAGAGTCGGTGGAGACGGTTCTTTAGAGGCGCTGGTCCTGACAAGGAAAGCTTCTGTAATCTTGCCTTTGTTTAGAAATATGAACTTCGAAACCCTGCCGCAGAGAGTGTCGGCAGCCACGCTGATCCAAGGCCTTGGGCAAATTCATTTGAATTGCTTTGAAATTGGATATTCAAAATTCAATAAAAATAAGCCAGCCTGATGGTACAGCTGCAGCATTCCACCCATCCAGCTGGGTAAGCCGTGATGATTTCCAGGCCTCGGACTAGAGAGCCGGGTGTGATGGGAAGACGAGCGCCTAAGCTGCCAGAGAGCTCTCGCTGGCAGCCCAGCCCTCCGACAGCTTCCCGCCAGCGACTCCGGGAGCAGAGCTGGCTTTGGCACCCAGCGGCTCCTCTCTTGCTGGCCTGCCCAGGCAGGGATGCGCTGCCTGCCTCAGTCATGGCCAGAGGCCAAGGGGAGGGAATGCCTCAAGGGCAAATGGATGGGGTGTCGGAAAAACAATAAAATCACGACACTCCAGTTGTTTGGAGGGTGGCTGGACTTCCCGAACACTCTGCCACAGCACTAGAGCAATCAGACGTGTAGGCCGGTTTAATTAAATTGTATGCAGATGTAGACAAACACCATAATTTGCCCTTCAGCAAATGCTACTGCTTTTGCCTCTAAAGGGAGAACAGAGTCCTGGCTGGGGCTGTGTTCCCACCTACTCCAGAACATCCCCCTTGATCACGTCCCTTTAGAAAAGCTGTTTATTCTAGCAAGAATTTTAAGAAAAGACTTGTTTCACTTTTCCCTGAAACGCAAGCCTTTTGATCTTCCTGCTTCATGATGAGGTATCACAATTATGAATGAAGGCCTATGAGATACATACATATACACAAGAAGAGGTATGTATATATACATTTATGAAAATGTGTACATATGTACATGCACATGTGTATACATAGACTGGTAGGAGCATATATACTTTAGACAGAGGAGGTAGATGGGTGGTGGATGGATAGATGTATGAATGGAGAGACAGACGAGACACGTATACAACAAAGTCATATATGAGAAGTATGTCCTGTTACCCCTAAGCAGTTCTCATCCTCCTGCTCAGTTCTCATCTGATCAGGCCTATCGTCCCGCCTTCACGAGTCCAGGCTTTTTGTTGGAATCTGTGTATGAGCCACCTCGAGTCAGATTCCAGGAGAAATACATCCGTGAACCTTTTGATTGCCGCACCTCTGCCACCCACAGCACCATTCCTAAAGAGGGGTAATTGCAGCGCCTGCTTGCTGGGACATTGTTAGCGGCCCACTCTATTGGCCTGCGTTCTGTATCACCAGCCACTCAAGGGCCAGCCGTGAAATTTAATTTGGAGTTTTACAGACACATTCTGAATCTGAAATCTCAATAATAACTTTCCCTTTGCTCAGCCTTTTAACTGTGAAATTCAGTTGGGGAGTTTCGAAGCAGCAGGTAATGTCACAGCACTCCAGAGGGACTTTGCCAGAATTCTACTAAAGTGCTTGCAAGTGTCATTTCCATATTTAACTAATTTCAGTTTTTAATTAGCTCCATGTGAAAAATGAGAGTTCATGCTGAGCTCCTCTGTCAGCACAGACGCTCGTTTCCTTTCTAGGATCTCAGGACAATTAAGAAAAAAATAGTTGATGCTATAGTCAGTGTGCTCATGCTTAGCTCTCTCAGGCCACCGCATTGTTCGCTGACAGTGAGGAAGTGGCACTGCCAGTTTTGTTCGCCAAACTGGGAAAGAGCAGTTTGGAAAAGGGTTGTACAGGCAGAGTTGTGGAGCCCAGGATCAGAATGATTTCTTAGCTGTAGAACATATGGTCTTGTTCCTAAATTCTCCAAGCTGGTATGAGATCCATTTCTGAAAGGACAGTCGTTGTATGAGATCAGTAACCACAAAGCTGGGGTGCCATCCACGTGGAAATTCTGGCCCCCAGTTTCCTAGCAGGTCATTCGATGTCAGATTCTTATGGCCCTCGGCTTAGAGAAGTAACTTCTCCATGATTAAGTTTCAAAATGCCATACAGACATGGAAATTTGTTAATCCTACATTCAAAGTGTAAATTCACCACTTGGGACGAACATGCAAATGAAAAACTACATACTCTTCACAAAAAAATGGATTGAGAGGTTCTGTTTTGCATAAACTGAAAAATATTTGATGTGATCAGATTTCTGAAACAATTTTGAGCAAGCCAAACAAACACAGGCCCTGCATTTCATTTGCATAGCATCCATGCTAATGGCATTATTTGTTTAAAAGAGGAGATTCATTAAAAGTTTTGAAAATGATCAAAGTAGAGAAGTGTCTGACACTTCCCTTTAATAGCAGTTCTTAAAAATGGGTTTTGAAAACAGAATCCTTTCTTTCCTTCTGTGTTTTAGTGTTGGTTAATTATTCCCCATTGACAATAGACATTAACAGATGATGTGATGTGGAGAGCAGTAGATGTCTCCAACAGGCATTGTACACTAGAATTCATTTGGTAAACAGAAGCACCAAGCATTTGGTCTCTGTGGTTGGACTGGGGTACAGAGGAGAGTACCCCCAGGTTTTCTTCCATGGTCTCTTGTCTACTGCCTGGCTGAGTTCCTAAGAGCAGACACAAATTGTGACTCAAGCAGACTGCTTTTTGGGTGTGAAATTCAAGAAACATGACCTATGGGGATGCCGGAAATTCCCACCATCAGATATTTGTGTGTATAAATCATGCATGAAAAGATGGAGGCAAGTTTTGAACACCCAGAAGTTGTTTAAAATAGCTGCCACGGTGAGTAGTGTTGACTAGCAATGAAGGCTTAATTAGCCAGTGAGTCTCGAGGTTGGGATTTGATCTCCCTGGTTGGGACAGCTGCCATCTGAGCTGGGAGGGCGACCTACTCCCCTCCCAGGGCTCCTCTGTTGGGGGCCCACCTGTGCTGCGGAGCAGATTTGTGAACTGAGAAAAACACACCTTCTAATTCGAAGCAGTCTGTTCAATTGTCCGGGGACGCTTGTGGTTTGGAGCTTTTATATTTCTTAGCTCTCTTGAAGTGCGAGCCCAGATGGGCTGCTTCTGAGTCTTCAGAGTAACAACTACAGTTACAAGAAGTTTGTCCTTATGTGAGGAGGTTTGACCCACAGTTCCTTGGAGTGCTAAGAAACTCTCGTGAAATGCAACTAGCAGGCAGAAGCAGTGTCCACCTGGACGTCTAGCCATGGGCACGGGGATTAGCAATTAGCAATCCTGCGACAGGGAGCTGGCATAATAGCATGGTGGGAATCGCTCACACCAGAAGAGAGAAGTCAGAGTAAGCAGTGGTGGATGTAGAAGGTCATGGACTTGAGTCAGAGAGAGGAATGAAGACGCGGAGCATGCTCAGAGAATTGTCTGTGAGTGCTGGGCCTGGTCGGTAATGGGAGAAATCGTAGTTGGGTCACGAAACACTTTAAACTTGTGCCAGTTATCGGTGTATTCATATTAACAAATGAATGTCTTATGGTACGAGGTGAGAGAACAGACTCCAAGAGCCGTCCTGTGCAGGATCAAATGCCAGTTTTTCTACTTACTAGTTACAGGAGCACAGATAAGAAACTTAGGCTCCCTGAACTTGATTTCCTTGCTCTGACATGGATCAATAGTGCCTCTCCCATAGGAGTTCTCTCAAGATAAACTAAGACACCCCTTGAGCAGCCTGAGCACAGTGCTTGAAAAAGAAAGGGGCCAAGAAAAGAACAGACTGTTCTTCCGGTGCTTGGTTCTGGGGATACAGCAGTGAGTTAACTAAGTACAGCACTTACTTATTGCCCTTCCAGCACACAGCAGCTTACTCAGATGGAGCCAGTGAGAAGGAACCACTTAGGAAACATCCAAGGTCAGCCCTTGCAAATTCTATATGAATAAGGAGATGAAATTAAGAGTATAGAATTGGACCACCTCAGCAAAAAATAAGTTCATTAGCTAAAGCTACTTATTAAAATAGTAATACCTCCCGTGGACAAAGCAGTGACATGTACAGACACACTTAGTCACAAGTACCCTGGGACCCTGAAGCACACTTTCCAGAAGGTCACTCTCACACAAGTAATGTGGCCTCCTTACCATTATAAGGAGCACAGGACCAAAGGGAAGTGCACTGAAGGTCAGCTCTGAGATCACCGGCACTTCACTAAAGAGTCTATTCTAGGGGAGTGGGCCTTTCCCAGAGAAAGAACTAGTCTTTCCCTTAAACCTAGAAACACTTTCCAGAGAATCCTAGAAGGGCATTTTGTTTCACTAAAGCGATCAGATAGTTTGCTGAGTTTTTCAGGCACTCTGACTTCTGTGAAGAGGCTC
The DNA here is from genome assembly GCF_964194135.1 of Talpa europaea. NCBI lineage: Eukaryota > Metazoa > Chordata > Mammalia > Eulipotyphla > Talpidae > Talpa > Talpa europaea. The sequence goes on from NC_140076.1 coordinate 92,287,129, forward strand.
CCAGTCTTGCCAGCCACTCACCTTGCCCTTGACCTGGCTTTCGTGCATTCCAAATCCAAGCTGCATACTCACCTCCAGTGCTCACGTTCTTTCTGGGATCCAGGTGCCAGAAAAGTCCCTTCTCGTCACCAGAATAAGAAAGCATCATGTATGTCATGTAAAGAAAAGTTAAATAGAACTATTTGGTTTCCTTTAGGAAATAGCACAGAACTCCAGCTTTTGGCCATTCAGTCTTGTGTTAAATATTCTAAAAGAGAACAAGGCTCTATATAAGTTCTGTTTGTTGTTTTGTTTTGGTTTCTGGTTTTATTGTTTTTCCTGTGTGGAATTTTTCAGTAACAACTGTTCTTGCTGTCTAGGAAGTTGAGCTCACAGGTGCTATAACAGATTTATGTGGTAGTAAGAAGACATCACCTATTACTTTGTGTAATAAACTTCCTTCCAGAAGGAAGAGAAAAAATGTCTGTGCCTTGACTACAGAGCAAGTAGAGTAAATATTTACAGGAATAACACTGTTGGCGCAAATGGAGCTTGTAGAGATCTTTAGGTTCCAAGTCTTGAGCTGAGGCAGGGAAACGGAACTGGTGAACTGGTTGGGTGGGTGTTGTAGAATGCAAGCACTGCCACCTAGTCTGAGACATGGGCTCAGGGCAGCTAGCTAGCCTGCTGAGGCTGCTCAGTGTCAGATGTCCCAAGGGGCTTAGGCAAGAGCAGACTCCCAATTTGACCCTTCCTGGATTTTCTGAGAAATCTGTCAGGCCCCACTCCGGAATCAGTGTGGATGACAAAAAAGAGTAGTCCATATGCTTTCCCCGCCAGACAGCAGGGCAGTTCTGACACTCTGTGGGAAGTGTAGATGCCCGATATAGACTCTCATCTGGGCAGAGAGCCATCCCCATACAACGTGGAGGAGCTCCGGGGCACCCCTGGACTGGGACAGTGCTTGGCTCCCCAACAACACTGTGCCTCGTCCAGGTTTCCATCACACTGTGGAAGGCGCACCAGGAACCCGTCTGACTCCAGGACCCCCTGGGAGACAGGGTGGCCAGAGTCAGTGTGGTTAAATTTGAGTTTCAGATAAACATTTAATAACATTTTCAACATAAATACATCCCAAATAATGCCCAGGAGAGCCAGGTTAACTGTATTTTTCCTTGGCAAAGCTGGTCACTTCATTGGTGTCTTCTTCAGGTTGAACAGGAACCTAGGCCAGACCAATAGTGTCATCGGACTTTGCTGGCTGCGGTGGCAGGCTCTAGGGAGCACTGATGACCCCAGCTAGGATAACCAGCCTCCTTGCTTAAGATAAATTGGGGAAAATGAAGCACTCTGTCCTTGAGTGGTCCAGGCAGGTGGGACATGACTCCTACCCTGTCTTCATGTAGCGAAAGTGCAATGACAGGGAGTAAGGACAGGACTTGGCAGCCCTGTCACTCCTTCACTTTCATGAGCTACACAGCCTTCTAGAAATTCCCCCTTTCTGCTTAAGCAAGGCATGCTGAGCCCTGGGGTGCCTAAGGTAATACACAGCTGCTCAGCACTGACTCCAGAGTTCATCCTCACAGATTCCATGGCAATAAGGAATTTGCCCCAGAACGTTTACAGCCAGGTATGGGCAATCAGATGCCCTGGCCCCTCCCAGGGGATCATTCAACTCTGGGCAACCCCATGCCTGAGAGTGGGGAAGGGAACACAATCATTCTGCCAATCAGAGCAGAGATCCCCCAGAGCCCAGCTGCCCCTGGCCAGCACCTTCACTGCCGAGGCTGGCTGGGGAGTGGAGGAAGGGAGCCTTCCCTTCATGCCATTTCAGAGCCACTGTCTACAATGTCTTTTTTTTTTTTTTTTTCGGGACCCTCGCCAGCGGCCAAGATGTGAACTGGCACTGCAGAGGCTGCGGGCAGCCTCGCAGCCCAGTGCTCAACCACTGTGCCACCAGGGGAGGCCCTACAATATCTTCTTAAAATATCTCTCCCACCCTACCTGGCTCCATGCCTAAAATTTCCACCCTTAGCATGTAGATATGTTGGGCTTAAATCATTAATCTCCTCTATAATTGCACATCCCTTAATGGTAGTTGTTGTAGGGAGGGCTGTGGATGAATCACATATCAAGTACCAGCGCATTTTCTTTTTAATTCTACTGAAGTGACTGATAGTTTGGGACACGGATTTCCAAGCATTGCCTAGGTGATGGGAAAGCATTCCAACAGGGGGCGCTGCTGAGTCTGGTGGGGACCATGAGTCTCCCAGACAATGACGGGGTCCTATTTACCAGGCAGAAGGGACACACAGGGCAGATCCCAGAGGGACAGGAGATTTGCCTAAAAGGAACTTTACTAGCTTCACTTTTTGGTGAAAACTTTACCAGATTCACTCAGTCTGAATCTGTCTTTTGCCCTCACCTTTCTATCCTGACTGGAACTTCATATTTCCATTTTGCATCTTCCTACCCTGTGGGTAGGCAGAGACCTAGGGCCCTGGGAGACCTTGGGCTCTCCCATCTGATCCGCTTTCATGGAAGTGGCCCAGAGTTGGTTGCTCCTGGTGAAGTAGTCTCTCTCTAATGGCTCTTGAGCATCACCTGGAGGGCGTGTCCATCTGTCGCTACCTGGACCCCACCCCTGCCTGAGTTCTGATTTGGATTTCTGATAAGTTCTCAGGGACTAGAACTGGTCTGAGAACCACTGCCTGCAACCCCTAATTGTGGAACTAGGAACTTTTGAAGGCAGCAGTGTCTTAGCTGTTCTTGCACCTGGTTGAGCAGCAGGCACAGAATACAAAGTTCAGGATGCTCCATACTGAGCTGGCCAGCACTGCTGGCACAGCCTTTGCCCTGTGGCAATATCAGAGCTAATCAGGTGAGAACCCTGAACGTTCAGCTGTCAGGTTAAAAGCAGAAAATACTGCTGTCCAGTGTGTGGGGCTTTTGTTTGTTTAGTTGTTTTTTATGCTGTAGTATCTCTAGGATATGAACAAAGGAGGGAATTAAATGGGACAATTTGGGCGGCAAGAGGGATGTAAGGGGTTTGTCTGGAACCTATATTTCCATAGGACACTCCCTGTTTTGCCTTGGACTATTTCTTTGGTTTCTTTGAAGAAGGTCAGTGTAAATCATTTCAAAACCCCCCACTCTCCTCCCTGTCCCACCCACCTGCACCTCCCAGGCACTGCTCCTCTGTGCTGCCTCTGACTTTGCACCTGCATGAAATATGTGAGTGAGCTCAGTGGGTCTGTGGCTCCTCTTTAGAGCATCTCTCCAAAGCACGGCTCCTGCAGCCAGTGCGGGAAGATGGAAGAGAGGTGGGAAGGAGCCGTGTTTCCCAAGGAGGAGAGCGGGCCTCTCCTCCGGAGTATCTCTGCCCTGTAGTTTCTGTTAACTGCTTCTGTAAGATGTGTCTGGAGGAGATGATCGCTAAGTAGCCTCCTGCATTGGATTCTGTTGTTTTGAATCAGGCGGCTGCCTGGCTCCCATTCAGCAGTGGGCTATTTGCTGGTAGCCTAGCTACATGGAATGTGAAAGAGATTTTTCTCCAGACAATGTTATTTCTCCCTTGTGCACACAATAATTCCTGTTTGCTGCACTCAGAACTCTGTGTTAAGCTGGACAAAGGGCTTTGCATGCTTCGTTTCATTGACTGTGACAATACCCCTGCAAAGTAGGGAGTTTTAACATTCCTATTTCACAGATGAGTAAACTGAGGCTCTGCAATGTTTAAGAACAAAAACAAAACCCTTTCCCCGAGCTTCACACTTGGATGAGTGGAAGCCAGGATCTGGAGTTGAAGCCAGCTGGGTCTGGCTCTGTAGCATCACTAACAAAAAAAGCTGTTTTACTTACAATGCCCTGGAATATAGAGTCTAGACTTTAGGTAAAAGGAAGCATTTTTGGCGTGGCACTTTCGTTGTAATAGACAGAAAGCATTGAGTTAAGACTCTAAGCCAGAGTCCCCAGAATCCAGCTCTACCACTGCTGTCAATGGTGCCCTTGGGCAAGTGAATCTCTCTCTACCCTAGTTTATTCAGCTGTAAATGGGTATGATAAAAGTGCCCAACTCAGAGGCTATTGTAGGAAAAGATTAAAACATTTATGTCAAAACAAACAAAACTGTGACAGATTATACCTAAATATTTAAAGTCCTTAGAACAGAGCCTAGCACACAGTAAGCACTATGTTAATGGTGTTGAGAATGGTTAAAATCCCACTGAGGGTTTGCAGGATATGGGGCTTCATAGGGATGGCTGGAGAATTGATCGCATCAAATAGAAACTGGAGTGCCTGGGAACAGGGTCTGTGGTGATCAGAGCTATGAAAACAGAACACAACACTCTCACTCTCTCTCTCTCTCTCTCTCTCTCTCTCTCTCTCTCTCTCTCTCCCCTCTTTCCCTTCCTCCCTCCCCCCCACCCCCACCTACACCTCACCCCACGCAGCCCCCACCAGGACTGGGCAGAAGGCAGGTAGAGAAGATAAGGACTCTTGGATTCTGAAAGGTGGGAGGCTAGACCTCACCCAGGCATGAGGCAGGGAAGTGCCAGCAGGGAGACCTGACCCTTTGGATACAGCCTACAAGAAGCAGCCTTTGTCCTCCAGCCCTGAGGACTGGAAACAAGCACTCACGGTGGAGAGGGTGGGAGGTTAGGGCTTGTGCTTTGCTTGTGTTTTGCTTTCACACAACTAGAAATAATGAGAAAAGACAAGCATGGGGAGACTTCCTTCCAGCCTCTTCCTCCACTGCTATTGTCTTGTTTCCTAGACCCCCACAGAGGGCAGAAAAGCACATAATAGAGGGCAGGAATAATGGATCTTTGGGACCAGAAAGACAAATGTTGAAAGTTAGATATGGCCCTCAGGGAGTAAGGTTCCCCAGGTGTGATAGGCACACCCTGGTGGTGTCTCTGGACAAGGGATTAGCTCAGGGCCCCTCAGTTCTACCCCAACTTTCCCCACAAAACTGGTGGATAAGATGGACGTGAACCAGCTGCCATCCACTGTTCCACCTGCCAGGATCCACAGATGGTTGAGGGGTACCCAGGTTGAGGAAGGGCTTTTGAGACCCTCTGGTCAAGACAGTGATAAGGGGGGCCAAGGAACAAGCATTTACTGGCTAGTAAAATAGTAAGAAAAGAGCGCCAGGGGAGACTCCTGGGGGCATGAGAAAGAGACTCGAGAAAGTGTGGGGGCTAGGGGTCTACATGGGATTTAGGGCTGGGGTTTGAGAAAAAAAGAATTAAACTTTATTGGCTGAGAAACCAAGGAGCGTAGACTTGGCTGAAGTCCGCTTGTTGTTGCTAGTTGTGAGCAGCCCATGGAGGCCGTGTGCCCACAGCCCCAGTGCAAGCCGGCCTGGGCTCAAGGCCTTTCACTCCCTTTTTCATTTGGGTCTTTTAGCTTCCTTTTCCCCAGAGCAACCCACTTGAGAAGCCGAGGAAAAACAGCTCTGGAATATCCAGACTGGGGAAATTAGTTAAAAAAAAAAAAAGTTCCAAGGAAATTTATGGCAGCAGGTGCCCAGCCTGAAGTCATCAGGTTTTTTAGCCTCCTGCTTACCAGCTGTGAGGACAATAAACTTCTTGCACAGTTTTTGTCCTTGAGTCCCATCTTGTCCTTGTCCCAGGACCCTTCCTATCTCACTAATCCTCTCCTTGGGGATCACCCTGTTACTCTGGCACATGCTCAGTATGACTTTGTGTGGTTTGTGGACACACATCCTTATTGTATTAGCTGTCTGTTCACTTGAACATCTCAGAAAACCTTATAACTCATACATGTAGCTTTTTATTTCATGGGTATTCTATTGAGATGAGATGAAATGTATTAAAGTTCTAAGCCAGAAGATTGATTTTAAAATGCTGTAAGGAAATAACAGCAGAGGGCTGCTCGGACTTAGTAAAAATTATGAATTTGTTCAGTGTTGCTGAGGTTAGGAAAACCCTAACAAAGGAATTAAGGTACATCTGCATATTCCTGGCTCTGGTCCTTAGTAACTTTGTCTCCCTGAGCGCTCAGTTTTTTCATCTGTAAAATGGAAATAGTTCTTCCTACCTCGAAGGTGAGTGGGGTGTGGGGGTAAGGGTGATCAGAATGAGAGATGCCTTCAAAGCAGATAATTGAGAGCCTGGCATAAAGAATTCCATAGATACCATTTCATAACAATCACTTGTTATTCTTAGCCTAGAACAATCAAGACCACCATTAAATTGCATATTGTGAAACACAAGTGTTCACACCATGCTTTCAGTAAACATTTCTTGAATACTACTGTGTTCTAAACTGATGCTGGGGCAAATCCAAAAGGGGAATGAAGATTCGGCAAACCCCTCAGGGTTCTGTGCCTTAAAGCTTGGTGCAGACAATCAGCAAATAAGTAATTACCATGTAAAGCTGTAAATGCTGTAAGAGGTGTGGTGACAAAATATCCCTGGAGCGAGGAGTTGGAAATCAGCCTAGAAGAACCCTAGTAAGCCACAGCAGTACAGAGCAACTCTGTCCAATTGCCACTGTGGCCTCTGAGCCCTGTTAGTGCCACTGCAGAACTGCATTTTTCATTTCATTTAATTGTGAATACTTGCAGTTTCAAAACTGGAGCAAGAAAAAATGTTTTTCGGTTGAACCCTCTTCTGTCATTGGGGAAAGACCACATTTCATTTGAACTGTTGAAGATTTAACATCTGAATTGCAGTCTCCTTTCTGTAATACACCAGTCAGATTTGGAAAACTTCAGTGCCCCCCCCCCAAAAAATGTCACATATCTTATTAATGACTTTTATGTTGAACGCATATTGAACTGATAATATTTTAGCTATACTGGGTCAAAAAAAAAAACCCATGTTATTCACTTTGCTTTTACTTCGCTAATGTAGTTAGTAGAAAATATATATGATACACGAGGTCCTGGTGGTATTTCTGTCCAACCAGAAGCAGAATGCAGATGACAGAGTAGGGAACTGAATGAGACAGGACAGTTCAGAGGAGAGACCAGCACCCAGAGGAGAGACCAGCACCGGGTCACCTTGCACAATTCTTTCAGACAGATCTGGAGCAGAGCTTAACAGATCCAAGGACACTGGCTTAGAGGCTGTCCCTGGGGGTTAGGAGGACAGAGGTGTCTGTGTTTTAGTCCTAACTATGGGTACTTGGTAGAGTTGCCAGATTTAGAAAATTAAGAAAGAAAACTTAGCAACTCTCCTGCTTAGTTAGGCATGTTGTTTAACTGCAACAAACCTTGCTTCATTTGTAAAAATAAACACCAAAAGATTAAAGATAAAACCCCAGGAGTATCTTGTATTAAAGATGAAATGAAAACAGGTAAGACTAGTAGGGGACACATTCAGAAATGTAAGCCTAAAAGAACTTAATAATGACAAGTTGGAGAATATTACAAAGCTATCCATTTTTCTTGAACTCTAGACATGGAAGTCTAGAAGAATCTCTCTCCCAGCTTGGTATATAGGGGACCCCAAACCCCACCTAGAAGTCTGTTGGATTACTCCTGGATTGGGATCTTCCATAGAATTATAAAGTGGAGGAGGAGCAGAAGCTTAAGGGAGGAAAGATAAATTATGAAGGCTGCCAAATGTCTTTATGCTGTCATCATAATGCTTTGTGTAGGGAAAATGCCACCAAAGATGCTAAGCTGCTTCCTACCTGTTGAGAGAAATGTGTGTCTTTAGCACAAAAGAAATGTGTGGGACTTGAGTGTCACATAAAATCCTTGAAATGGGCTCTATTAAGGAAATTGTCACAAACTCAAAATAAGTCTAATTGTATCATCTATCTAACTGCAGATGAAAATATAGTGCTTTTTTATGGCTACAAGTGACTTGCCATCTAAAAAAAAAATTTATTTTATTTTTTTTCCATATTAGCTTACTTCCAGTAATAACTGGCCATGTTAATGTTTAGCCTAGCAGGGGACCAAGACTACCGTATTTTTGAGATTTTCATTTCCCATGATGTGACCAAGTCCTGAGAGAGAGAACTAATTGCTTTAATGCAATGTTTCTTTCCATCAGAATAATAAAAAAAAAAAAGTTAAAATGTTTCAGGTTAGGCATGTGAAATCCACTTAACTAAAAAACCATTTAGGAGAAAGATGAAGCCAATTTGCTAATACAAGATTTTTTATTTCTGAGTTTGAGGGGAAAAAAGGCTCCTTGAGCTAACCATGTCAAAAATTAAAAATTGAAAAGAACACTGGCTGCCTCCCCATGTGCCTAATTTGGCTTTGCTGAACAAATGACCAAATTGAAATGAGAATTACATACAGGATTTGCTCAACATCCTTACTTCTTCAACTCATTTCTCACTCTTGAAAAATTACCAAGTTCACATGCAGGAGAGAACATGTCTATATGGACCATGGTATCCTCAGACCAGGGAAAAATAGAAAACCGGTGATTTAAGATTCTAGTTGTGAATGAACTTCTGTGGAAGAATTTGTCATAGAAACTACAATGTTTCTTTTGTGGACTAATTAATTACAGGTATCACCCACTATCCATAAATAGAATGGTCCCATTTGGTAGGTCATTTATTTCAGATCTAGAAAAATAAAAAATGTTTTCACATAAATTCTGATAAGAGCATTTCCAGGCCCCAAAAACTAACCTACCAAATCATACTAAATAGGAGTATATTATTTTTGGACAATGGGGGAAACATATAATAGGTTATTCTTGCTCATGCCCTACCTTATAAATAGTAGCAATTAAAATCTTGGATGAGTGTGAGAAGGGGACCTTGCTTTAGTCCCTCCATTTTCTCTTTATAAGGCACTACATTGCACTTTAGAATTTTTATGACAGGAAAGAGAGCCACAGAAAGAGCATCAGGGAGTCAAGAGACCAAGGTTCAAATGCTGGCCCAGCCAGTTATAGGTTGTCTTGACTTTGAGCAACTCATTTCACCTGAGAGGGTGTGGGCGCCAGGTCAGCATCCAGGCAACAAAGGTCTGGGCCAGATGACCTCTGAGCCCATCTTGACTGTGGTTCTGCCATGCTGATGTGATGCAGGAAAGAAAACCACAAAGGTTTCCCTGATAGAAGCAAGTGGAAGAAGACTGTCTAGATAGCTATACAGCCGCAACCCTGACGAGTGCTTGGAGATGAGTGGACAGCAGTCCTGCTGTGAGCTGGGTGTTACACGGGTTCAAATCCCACTACTACAACTTTCCAGTTGCACATTACTTTAGCCTCAAAGTCTTCTTCTGCTTAATGCAGAAATAATATGCACAGCTCATACAACGGATGGTGGCACACACAAAGTGCTCAGTGAATGTGAGCCACGATCACCACAGTTTTAACAACACAACTACCCAAGACCCTGACCAAAGTGAAACACACTTCTCAGTTGCCTCCTGTGCGCCATGCTTTCTGATCCCCACCTCCTTTGTCCTAACAACATCCTAGAAGGTCAGTTGGTCACTCCTTTCCCTGCAGAGATATAATGCCTGAGAACAAGTGCTTGGTCCTTTAACCTGCTGCCCTACTCACCAGCCCTGTCAGTTTGGGCAATTGTCTCAACATCGTTCTGCCCCCATTCTCTCATGTATGAAATGGAAATAATAATAGCACCTATCTCTAGGTTAGTGGTAAAGCATGAAGAAGGCGGTGCTATGGAGTACTGCTGAGCACGAAGTGATACAAGTGGGCATTCTGCAATACCATTCATTAGTTTTTATTCTGGCTAAGTCAGGAGAAGCTCAGAGAAGTACACTGATGTGCCCAAGGTCAGCTGGGTCTGAGTAGTAGTTCAAGCATCCAAACTCTGATGGGGTCCATCTGAGGAACCCAGACTAGAGAAAGGGCCCCTCCTTTAATCCGATTCCCAAGATACCCCCCTTCCCGGCTTTACTGCCCATTTCCTCTGTGGGCTGCAGAGTTGTCAGGCAGGCTCATCAGAAGCAGTTTGGGTGGGGGTGAGAGGATGCCCAGAACTGAGGAAGGGAAATGAGTCCAAACTGTCCTTCTGTCCATTGCTGCAGACCTGGGGACTGCCTCTCACCACCTGGTGGCCTCCACCCTGACCCTACACCCCTCCCCTGGCAGAAGGCTGTTTTTCACGGGAGAGCTCTCCCTCTTTGTTCCTGAACACATGGCACACCACCGATCGATACGACATCTTATCCTCTAAAACATTCATAACGTCTGCTTCCTGGGGTCCCGGTGGCCGCGTGCCACGTGCAGCCCGTGTCGCCGTCCCTTTGTGCTTGGGGGTCTTGTGGCCCAGCCCCCTCTTTAACAGGGCTGCCCACCACCGTTCTCCAAAGAAAGACAAATACTAAATGACAACCTGGGGGGTGTGGATGGGAGACGCATTTAGGTAGATGTGTGCGGATTACTGGAGTGTTTTGCTACTGCAGAAGCTCCTAAAATCCCAGACTAAGATTTATTTGCTGAATAAAACCTACTGATATTATCATTCTCTAAAGGTATTTTGATCACATGAGTCCTTTCTTGGAGAAAGAAAGGCATTTATTTCTTTCCTGGGAAAAATAGCGTCAGGCACAGGTATTCTGGAGGACACTTCGCCCTGTGTAGGTGTGTAGGTGTGTAGGTGAAGGCCTCCAGGCATGTGTTTCACTGGCTTGGTGAACAGAGAGGCTATGTGGCCAGTGTGGTCCATTTTTTCATCCCAGGTACACCCCTAGAAATGTACCTCCACACAGGAGAAGAAAGCAGCTGTGTACACAGCTGTCTGTTTTGTATATTGACCTAGCATCATCTGAGAACACCAGACACCACCCTCCAATATCAACAATCATCATCTGCATGTTTGTGGGGACAAAGTTAGGGTGACACCAGCTTAAGGACCCCTACATCCTGAAGCCGCAAGGAGCTCCATTGTTTCCTCCAAACACAGGAATTGATTAATCTCATACCACTTCCCATCGCTGCACCATCCTGAGCCTGTCATGCAGTTAGATTAATGCGCTGGTCCCTCTGTATGGATTCTTCTTGCCCCAAAATCGCACTGCTCCCTGGGTCCAGGGCTGCCTCATGCAATTGTCACCTGTTCTCGTGGCAGACACAAAGAAAACCTCCCCATTTTTGCAAAGGGCCAAAACTGAGGGGGGGCGAGGACAGAAAAAGTCCTGCTGAAGACCATTTTATTTTTTTAATTTATTTATGCATACGAGAACTGGGGTACAGGCCAGAGGTACGGGGATTCACCAGACACAGAGTGGGAAACAGAACAGGTAGACTGACTGAAACACACTGCTGAGGAGAGTAGTGGGTGAGACAGGAGAGGTCTGCTGCGCGATGTGGGTATCTCCCTGGCCTGCAGGGGATCAAACTGGTGCTGCAGAGGCTGCAGATAGCTTCATAGTGCTTAACCCCTTGAGCCATCAGGGAGGCCCCTGAAACCGTTTTAGCACCGGGAATGGAAGATGAGTGCCTGCAGGTAAAGATGTGAATGCAAGTACCTTTCTCCAAAGCCCCCTTCATGTCCAGGGGTCCCGCCAGGATTCTGGTATCATATATACAATTCCTCCTCCCTCTGCTGTGTAATTCCTGGGCAGTAAGCTTTGCAACCATTTTGGAAGCTGCAAGCTAAAAGTTGGATGCAGCAAGTAAGTTTTCAGAGCGTTCTTGGGAGATAGGTGCTCAAATCCCATTACTAGTAAAGGGATTTGTGGGCGTAACTTCCCTGCAGTGCTTTGAAAATTCATTCCATTCAATATGGCAATACAGTGGGGGAAATAAGAGAAATCACTTCACCAAGGCAGTCTGAAAGGGATTCTTTTTTTTAACTCCTTCCAGATTTAAATTTTTAAAACTCCTTTAAGACTTAATGCCATTTCCCAGAATACTATCCCTCGTGCTTTTGTTTGCATCTCTTCTCCTAGGCAGCAGGTAATTTGGGCACTAACAGCGCGTTTCTAAAAAGAATATCATTAGTAGGTTGTAGCAGGCACCCTCCTCTTGGAGGAAGAAACCCTGTACTCAACTGTACCCCCAAAGGATGGCAGGCCAACTGGCCAGGGAAAAGCCACCAAGCATATTGATCCCATACCAGCCTGATTATAAATCAAAGTGCTGTATTTATTTTATATTGACAATGGCGGTTGTTTGAAGTGAAGCAGCAACCTGGCTACTGGCCAAGGGCGTGTTTATAGAGGACAATGACTGCTTACAAAGGGAGGTGTCTGTTCCTGAGTGAGCCTTGCCAGTAATTCTGTAGCCCACCAGCCCCATGCTTGGGCCAAATAGCAGTTTGCACAGAAAGCTCCAAGAGCCTGGTGTTAGTCAGTGAGAGACGGAGTGATCGCTGGCAGGAGAGCACGGGGTGAGGATGCCCACGGGGTGAGGATGCTGTGTGATCTTGGGCACTTCCCTTAACCTCTGTAAGCCTCCATTTCTTGATCTATAAAATATAGAGGATTTTAACACCTCCCAGGCTGAGAGAAGAAATGAATGAACTCTCATTCTCTTGAGCGTCAGCCCATCTCACCTGGGAGGCAAAGTCCCTCCAAGGGCATCCAGCCCACTCCATCACTTGGTATTCTCCTTCCCCACCAATTTCTCTCCAACCAAGAATGCACATGCCTGGGCATCAGCATGAATTGCTTTTATTCCTTTTGGTCCTAGCTCAAATGTTACCTATTACAGACACCACCCTTGGTCAGTGAACATTAAAGGAGAAAACAAAACCAAAACAAATAAAAACTTTCCATTCCCAGTGCCCCAGTATTCCCTAGCCCTGTCCTCTACTTTTCACTTTTTAGTTTCGATGTCCCCCCACTAGAATGTAAGTTCCATGAGAACAAGGGCTCAGTTTTGTTAACAGCTCTATTCCTGGTGCCCAGGACACACCGAACACATATTAAGTGCTCCCCAAATGTTTTCTGAGTGATAAATAATGAATAAATGATGCAATGAACGTAATTAGCCCCATCCCTGGTACACTGCCCAAGTCAACATTCATCATCACCATCCTCATTGAATGGGCTCGTGGGCCTGTGCCTGGGCACTCCCTGTCACATGCAGCAGTGCCTTTGCAGGCTGCCTGTGCGCACGCAGAGTTAGCATGCACGCATCACGCCCTGATTATTCCACTGTTCCGCTCTCCTCTGAACAGTGGCACTTTTGGAATTGGCTGCTTTTCTGAGGGGAACCCTGGCATTGTTGACTAAATTGGCAGAAGCAGGGACACCCAGCCCTGACCCTCCCCACCCTCCTACCTGGCCTCTGAAGGAGTTTTGCCATCATCTCTCAGTCCCTGTGTATCTGGCAGCCTGCTGAGCCACATAACCCAGCAGGCACGGCTCCCTCCTCCCACTCTCTGAACTCTGCTTGGCCTGAAGGCTTCCACTTTCAAAGGGAAAGCCCCATCACTCCTCTGGGTTACGAATTGACAAGCCTGATCTTTAAAGATACCCCCTGCTCCTGGGGGCCTGCTCAGCAAACATGGAGCGTCCACAGCTTCCATGTTTGCCGTCTTTGACAAGCAGGGGCTGAGCAGCTCTCTGGGAAGTGGTGCTGACATATTGATTGACTCTGGCGTCAGGTTGATCCTCTGCCAACCAATGAACATGGAAGGTTCTAAGTAGCACCCAGCAGGGGCCACACGTACCCTAATTACAGTTTCAGACAAACCCCTTTCCAAGCTGCCACTTTTCAAGGCCTGTAATCGCTTGTCCTTGAGGTAGCTGGAGAATTCTGTTACCTGTAGCCCACCACCCATCTCCCTTTTGCTTTGACTCTCTCTGAGTAGACCTTTTTCGAGCCCATCTGGCACAGAATCTGGCCTATACAATACGAAAATCTTAACCCTCCCTGCAGGTAGGTCTGTATATTATTCTTGCTGAAATCTGGGCCCCATGTGTGGTCTGTCCATCCTGCCTCAATTCATTTTCAGCACCCACAAAACTCAATCCAAGTTTTCTCCAACTAGCCCAAGGGCTTTCTTGGGTGTTTGACTGCCTGTTGTGTTTTCAGTGGCTGACTTCCCAGCTGCCACCTGGATTATACGCGCTTCCGCTTTCAGCCTCTCCCTATTCATCCTTGCTGGCCCGTGGAGGCCCATTGCTCCATCCCAGGGTCTCTTGGGATGAGAGCCTGTCAAATCATGATGAATTGTGCATTTGGGCTGTCAGTAGGGGTGAGTGATGTCAGGGAGAGGGCCTCCCAAACTCATTTCACTTCTGACCCCACGATGGCCTGAACAGGACCTTTAGGGATGAGCTGCTGGAACATTTGTGGAGCATAGGAGAGACAATCTCCCCACTGCTAGCAGGATGTCTTGTTAGGAAAAATGTAAGTTGATGATGCCTGTGTTTCCTAGAAATTTCTAAATAAAGAAACAATAACTAGCTATTCTAAGGCTTCTTAACTTTGTGAGTCTGAGACTATATCAAAAAAGTAGATATTATGAAATTAAGGTCTAAAATATTATGTCTTATTGTTATCCAGAAAAATACATGTATCTAAACCCTAAATCTGTTGTGACTCCGTCTGGCTGAGTTTTAGAAAGGAAACTGAGTCAAGAAATAAGTGACTTTAAGGAATGCATAGAGACCTGTGATATAAAAGTGGAAATTCTCACTTGGCTTATAAGAGAATCTATCAGTCAGAATGGTCTTGGGCGTGCTGCTGTAACAAAGAATCCCAAATTCATAGTGGCATGTAACAGTAATACTTCTTCACCCCTTTGCTTTCTATCACTGGTCAGCCATGACTCTGAGTCTTGTCTTCACTCAAGACTCAAGCTGTTCGGGTTACAGAGGGGGAATAGGTACAACATGTATGCTTCCAAGTCATAGTCATATCTGAGCTCAAAAAGCTGAGGGAAGAGAACCAACTCCCCCCACTCAGGGAGCAGTGCTATATATAGAAAGTGGTCATTCATTAACCACAGTGGGATGTGCATGTTAAGAAAGCACCTAGGAGCCTCCCTGGTGGCGCAGGTGGTTGAGCACAGTGCTGTGAAACTGTCTGCAGCCTCTGCAGCACCGGTTCAATCCCAACTGGCCTCAGAGCAACCCACATGCTGCAGTAGACCTCTCCTGCCTCGCCCACTGCTCCCCTCAGCAGTGTATTTCGTCAGTCTGCCTGTTCTGTTCCCCGCTCTGTCTCTGGTGAATCCTTTCACCCTCCTGTGCATCTGGCCTGTACCCTGGCTCGTGTATAAATGGAATAAATCTTAAAAAAAAAAGAAAGAAAAGAAAGAGCCTAGGTCTGCTGAGACTGCAGTGCCATAGAATTTGTAATCATATCACCAGGACATTTAAGTACTTGACCCCTTCTCATTGCACTTCTCCCTAGAGGCGCCAATCCCCCATGTAGTCAGTACTTTTATTTATTTATTGGTTTGTTTATTTATTTATATTGTGGTCAGTACTTTTAGCCAAGCTACCTCATCTATAAAATGGGAATGATTATCATACTTACAACAGTGTAAGCTCTCTGAGTCTTGATTAAGATCAGGTTCTAGAAGGTCTTCCCTGCTGGCCCTGGAAGAGGTTCAAGGACCGGCCTATATTGATGCTAATGTTGAAAATGGGCTTCTCTTTGCAGACTCGTCATACTGCTACCACTACTGTTTCATTCCACTCGCTCCACCCTTGTGTTATGCATTTTTTTATTTATGAGGGTACAATGTCCTGCAAGCCCACCCCTCCAGTCTGCCCCCATGTGTCAATATCTAGTATAATACACCTTTAAGGAGTGTCTTCTGTATTCAGGACACACTGCCATGTCATCGGGGGATGGCAGATGCTTAGCTTCCCTCTGGTCTTAAGCCAGTATTCTACCCTGATGGGGAGACCTTTACAAGAGGTTGAGGAAACAACTGAGAGACTGAGATCTCAGCCCCCACTATAAAGCAAGTCAGTAGCAGAGTAAGAAACAGAGTTCTCATTACTCAGGAAACTCATTTACTTCCCAGCTCCCATGGGTCTTTATCCTGAGGACACTGTACTCCATCCCCACAGGCCAGGAAGATATTCTCATTTTCTTACTCAAGAGAGAAGGGAATAGCTGATCAAGGAAAAAAAAAAAAAAGTACAAACAAAAACCTATTTCAGACACTCCCCCCAAAACAAGAGAAGGTGGTTATCCCCCCGATATAATTCTCACTTATTTACTTAACATTCAATGCAACTGCAGAAAATATGCCCGAACTTGAGTTTCATTCTTGTTGCATTGCCGCTGCTGGGAAGACAGAGCATATGCTCAGTGCGTGTGGCCTTCCCCCTTTCCCAGTCTCCATCTCACTTTCTGATTTTCCTTTTCACTTGTGGGAATTGTCTCAATTTCTCATCTACCCTGCCCCTAACCCTTATCACCCCGCCTGTAGTTTTCTTGTTTTCAGAATACTTTTTTTAAACAGAAAAATGCTGTGCCCAAAACAAAGGGGGGTGGGGCGTGCCTCCCTGCAAACAGAGAGCACAGTTCAGGCACGCCCTTTGTATGTTCTGGAAGGTTAGGGGACAGTGTCTGCTTGCTTTTCTCCCCAGGCTGATCGCTGCAATATGTTCTGTACCTTGGAATGAAAAGTTGAACTCTGGTACAGGAAAGCAGTCTTGACAAGAGTTTTCAGACTGATGGGACACTGGGGCGGTTGTCATCTTTGCCCGATGGACCCTCTCTGCCCCTTCTATGGTTCTGAAAATCCAGACTTGCTTAGTCCACGCCCCAGCTGCTCCTGCCATCCCCCTGGTCTCTGCCTTAAAACACAGAGGGACTTCTCCTAAGAACCTCATCTCCAGGGTGGCAGTGGGAATCTGGCTCAGGGCAAGCCCTGATAATCCAATAGTAACTTTTTTTTAAAATCATTTTAAAAGAGCTAATTCCTTGGCTCCCTTCACCTGGTAATTACAAATCAGAAGCTCTCGTTATCTTGAAGCCGCCACGATTAGTTCTCATTTCCTGACCTCCGTACAGTGAAAATATGTCATGATTTGAAGCAATAGAATCGGGTCTCTTCAAGTAAGTGACCTACATAGAATGGATAAACTGCAGGAGAAAATTAGGTGTTATCTGGAGGGAAAGTGTACTTATTCTTATTAGTATTTATCATCACTGAGAGTGGCAGACCTGGGCGCTGCACTTCAGGGTGAATGTATAGGAAGACAACATGGCCTGAGGGGGGACCCATGTCCCCCTCTGGGAAAAAAAAGCAGAAACACTCCTGGACACCTTGCCATCTTATCCGCAGCCATCCATCTGAGCTGGCTTGTTTGAAGATAGGTTTTTAACCTTAATAGAATGCAGCCTGGCTTTAAGTGGTGGTAGGCATGCAGAATTAATTGCTGTGTGAACAATTTCCTAAGCATTGTTAATTGCGTTTCCTGTGGTTAATTGTTTCTCTCATCCCCGCACCACACTCGGAACCTTTCCCTGTCAACAGCCCTTTCTCTCCCACAGCGCTGGCAGCATAGCAACAGCCTCAACCTGTGTCCGGCTGAAATGCCAGACAGACAAGGGGCGGTTATTGTTTGGATGAGAAACAGGCAGGCGGAGGAAGGAGTCCCTTATTTATTTGCAAATGAAGCATTTCTTAGATCAGGGCTTTGAAAGAAGACAGGTGTTTGGGACTTGCCTTTCATTCTAGGCAGGAAAAACAACTCAGGAACCTTCAGAGCTGCTGGGATGAATGGCATTGGTCAAACTAATTGAGAAGTGGGGAGTTGGCACAAAGGTTGAAGAGGCAGAAGGAAGTTTGTATTTGTAGGTTGCAGGTCACGTGGAAGTAAAGCTGGAGTTTTGCAGACATGCTTGTGTCCTTAGCAAAGCAGAGGCTGTGCTTCACAACTCTTTGTCTGGTACTGTGTCTGTGTCTCTCTGTGTGTATGTGTGTCGGTGTCAGTCACCTGGAGAAAAAGGAGGAATCACAGTATTTCCAAGAAAGGACCCCATGTCACCACTGCAGCTTTTCCACCATAGTATTCACTTATCACAAAGAGGGGAAGAAAGGAAAAATGTTTTTAAAGTTTGCAGTCTTTGGGGAGCTAGGCAGATACCACTGCAGGTGCCACAGCCAGCATTGTTATTACAATGCAGGTGTGGTCGGACGTGCAGGCTGGTGCTATTTGGGAAGCCTGGTTTTGAAACTGACACTTTCCGGCTGGAGTAGTTTGCGGGCAGCTGTCTTTGTCAGTGGCCTTGGACTACCTTCTAAAAGAAACTGCGTCCAGTCCAGCATGTGAGAGAGGCCAGGGGGGTGTGAGCAATACCCTAGACTAGGGTCTGAAGATCACCAAGGGGCATTTTTCCCTCTGCAGAGGTATGTACCTTTGGAGGGTCTGAGCTTTTGTTTTCTCCTCCCTTCTCTGCCAACCACAGGGATCCTCTCCCCCAGAGGCTGAGTGGCAGCAGGGGAGAGGAGCTCTAACCACCCAGATCTACATCTTTCTGTATTTAGTTAATCCCTGCGGCCTGGGGCAAGCCATTTTGAACTGCAGCTTCCTTAAAAGGCAATTGCTTGGAAAAGGCACCTGGCCCTCCCCCTTGACATTTGCATTGCTGAATTATCTATTCATTTTTTCATTACTTTGTCTCTCCTGCAGCAATGCATCTGCTCGGACTCAATTGGCAACTCCAGCCGGCAGATGGACACACCTTTAACAATGGGATAAGGACCGGCTTACCAGGAAACGATGATGTGGCAACAATGCCCTCTGGAGGCAAAGGTGAGGTTACAGCTGCTGCTTGCCCTCTTGAGGTCACAGGAAAATTCCAAGCTGTCGCCAGCTGGTTCAGGTTTTCTAATCCAAAACTTGGGAGGTATGCAAAAAGGAAAGAAAGGGGGACAAGCACCTGGCCTTTCCTAGGTGCCCCCGTTAAAAGCTGTTTGCTGTTCCTGTCTGTTAGCTGTGTCTGGCTGGAGTGACTGGGAACTGGCATGGTGACAGCTCAGAGCAATGTGCATACCTATGCTATCTGCAGCGGCTGGCACTGGCTGGAGCTACTTGAAAGCATCCCAGGGCCTGGGCAGAAGCAGCAGCAACAGCAGCAGCTGCAGTGGCAGCAGCAGCAGCAGGAAAAAGTCCTGCCTAATCAAGAAAGCCCAGAGCAGCAGGCAGCACAAGCTACTAGACTTAGAGCCCTCTCCCAGAGGAGGGAGGCAGCCTTGCCAGACAGGCCACAAAAGAAAGCAGGGAGCTGTTCTGCTTTGGGGGAGAATAGAAAGGAGTTTTGACAACTAGGGAACAAAGCTTCCCAGAACTGGAAGGGGACAATAACAATAGAAATGTTTATGAAAGCAATCTATTCTTGCAGGGGGAAAAATAGGTGCTAACAAGGTGCTAAGGAGGAGGAGAAGAAACAGAACCCTGGGGAGATTGGGACCTGGCAATTAAAAACAACAGCAGCCAATGGGGCATAAGGCCGATGGCTCCCTCAGGCCTTGCTCAATTCAGGACTGAAGTCACACCCAGGGAGATCCTGTGTGGGGAGCGAGGATCCAAACAGAATTTTCCGTTCTGCCTCCTAGCACACAGTTTTCTTGAATATCCCACAGGAATATTTCTAAGAGTAGAAAGGAAAGCTCATTTATGGAGCACCCAGTGTGTACCCCGCTAGTGTTGTGTAACCAAGTCCTAGAATGGGGTAGAAGTATACCCCATGTCAAGCAAGTAGGCAGGGACAAATGTCAAGTCAGCTTTGTGCCCTGTGCTGCTTTGGGTAAGATGTTGGTGTTCTCCTTAGAGCTGTCATTTTCCAGGAGAAGATTCCAGAATTCATTGCCCCTTAGAGGTGTACATTAGTAATCCTGAGTTGCTCGTGTTGCTTAAATTATTCTCCCAAGAACTGTCCTACTGCTTCAAGTATGACATTTTTTAGTCTTTTTTGCCCACATTAAGAATCGCTTGACCCATCCATCCTAATCATAGCACTAAAGTACCTTTAAATGAACATGAAAAAGTTTCACTGAGGATGGAATTATATACCTTCTATTACCAGATAACTGAAACAAGGCCTAAAAATGAAAAGTGTATTTTTCCTTAATTGACCAAAAAGCCCGAAGCCAAATTTGTGGGCCTCAGAGATACAATCTGTTCACCTCCAGTATTTGGCATCAACCGTGCCTGGGTTCCCTTTATGATAGTTGATTGTCACCCAGGGTGGCTTTCCTCTCCCAGGGGACATTTGATAGTGTCTGAAGACTTCTTAATTAGCTCCATCAGAAGCGGCACCACTAGCATCCAGGAGCTAGAGGCCCAAATGCTGTCAAACACCCTCCAGTGCCCAGGACAGCTCCCGAAAACAAGGAGTTATTCCATCCCAAATGTCAACAATGCTGCTGCTCTTTGACACACCCTGCTTTAGAGGTGTCTTGTGTTTTATCCAGGAATGTCCTTTATTCTACAAGTCAGCACCCCAACCATCACAAAGTCTACTAAACATATTTGGACATGAATATGTACATTCCAGAATCAGGCATTGGGCTGTGTTTTGGGTGCACATCCACCCTAAATTTTTATACAGTTTTTAAATTGTTGATGGGCATTAACTCCCATAAATAAGGCCAATCACTGATTCAACTTTGTCTCCAACCCGGCCCCACACCTGCCAGGACAGCGTGAGGGAGAAGATTCCCCACGGTGAACAAGCCCTAACTAAGAGAAAATAGTCTTAACTCACCACGCAGCCTTTAAATGAACAAGTGAGGAAACACTTTCCAGGGTGTCTTTGGAAAGACCAGAATTTTCCCCCTCAGAGGCAATGTGCTTCTGAAAATGTTGTGTAACTCATATAACATTACCAGTTCAGATAGTTTCCAAATGAGTTAGGAGCCCAAGAAAGGGTTGCCAAACTGTTGTCTGGTCAGTGTTGACAATAGGACTCAGAAGAAGCATGAGAATTTTAAATTGCTTATAGAGGAACTAAACCTCATAACATCTCCTTTCTGAACCCTGAAATGGCACTCTTCTGATCCCTGGGGATAGCAGATTCTCTTAAGTTGTAAGGTCTGATCCCCAAAAACTAGAAAAGCTTTCATTTTCCCACACAAGCCTAACTCTTCAGAGAAATTGACCTTAGGGTTGAACTTCTTTGCCATTGACCTTCTACTCCCCACTCCCCCATTCTGTACCTTTAGGTAACCTGAATCAATTCCCATCGACTGCTTTTCCAGTGTTTCAAAGAGACAACTAAGATATATTGGCAATAAGTTAATTAAATAACACCCCCTCCATTTTTTGTGTGGTATACGATAATCCTTCACTCTGATAATGTTTTAATCAAGATACAACACACATTGCCAGGGAGGTTAATCTTATTAAGCAATTACCGGGTAAGTATCCAGCAGAAGCAAATTAAAATGTAAGCAAAACATGGGCATGTGAGTCCCTTCGAAGGTCCTTGAAGATGGCACATCGATAGAGATTTCATTACTTGGTCTTTAAGAATGTTTACATTCCTCAGATTTGGAAAGGTGTCTAATAGACACAGCAGCCTACGCACTCTGCTATGTTAGTGGAAACAAAGCACTTGATTAATTAGTCAGGAGAGTATGTTCTTTGGTCCTCGTCTTCCTTTTCCATTTGTTCATGTTCGCGGTTTATTTTTTCTCCATTCTCTCTTTCAATTAAACCTCACTGTCGTTGGCTGTTGGGTTTCACATCAAGAAGAGGCAGCTCACAGACTGCCAACATCACTCACCATCTCGTGTGCATTTCTATGTTAAAAGGAATGAACTCATACATCTTCATTACAAGAGCATGGGGCACTTTTTCTATAGATCTGAGATTAGATAAGCCTTGAGAATGAAGATTCAATACAGTGTTCTGACCTGGTTAGATACCACGAGAGAATCTAGTATGATTGGCTGGACCCAGAGGCCAACTACACAAGAGAGCTTTTAAAGGGCCCTTCATGTGTAGCCCATTTGCACACTAATCTTAAGAAAGCATCAGCCCCTAAGTAGAAAGTCATGAATCATCCTAAAAGCCTATCACTCATTTTCAACTCCAAGTATCCTCTATATCAAGGGTCAGCAAATATCATCTCACAGACTTAATCTAGCCCCCCCACTTCTTTACAAGGAAAGTTTTACTGGCATGCTATCAAGTTTATTCACTGTCTGTGGTTGCCTTTTGCACCCCAATGGAGTCAAGTAGGTGCAACAGAGACCAGATGGTCCACAGTCTAAGATACTTACACATAGACTTCTTATGGGAGAAGTTTGCTGAGTGATTTATGTCACTTGAAAGCCCATGTCTATCTCCCTAGGAGTTTCCTATAACACACAAATGATAGGAAAGTAGTGAGAAAAGACCAATACATTGTTTTTTTTCCTTCTTGACCAAGAGTTGGTTATAATATATTCTTAGTAACTTTGCACTGACAGATTCTCCATAATGTGGTTCTGGAGTTGGTCTGGTTGGTCCAGCCCCATTACTTAGCAAATGGGTGACATTAAGCACATCAGTTGTTGTTCCTCAGAGCCTGATTCCTCATCTGTGAAATGATACCCCCTCATTAGCTTGCTGTGTGGCATAAATGTGATAACTCTTGTAAAAGACAGTGTATGCATCAGGCACTTGGGAGGAGCTCCATGCAGACCAGTGATTGTTGCACATCTCCCATGGGTCCATTTATTACCAAGCTTCCATGCTGCTGCTGCTATGTTTTTCCCCTCTCATGGCTCTTTTTTTTTTTTAATTATGCTTATTGAGTTAATGTTGATTTATAACACTGGCTATGTTTTAAGTATATAGGTCACACCTCTACAAATGTAGAAGTCACACCTCTACAAATCACACCCACCACCAAAACTCGCAATAATCGAGCACCTTAGGCCACAGGGCCCCTTCCCTACCTTCCTGCCATCCCAAATTCCTCCTCTGGTGGCTTCAGGCCTATAGTCAGATTTCAACATTTGTTTTTCCTCTGTTCCCTTTTTTTTTGTTTTTTGTTTTCCTGTATTCTGCACCCAATGTCTTTCTACATCAGATTTATTTCACTTAGGATAACTCCCTCTACTTTCATCCATGTTATCAAAAGTAGAAAGATTTCAGGGTTTTTTTTTTTTTTTTTGTAGCTGAATGGTGTTCCATTGTGTTTATAGACTGCATCTTCTTTATCCACTCATCTGTCGTGGGGCACTGGGTTGTTTCCATAACCTGACTATTGTAAACAGTGCAGCAATGAACAGAAATCCCTTCGAGTCAGTGTTTTTGTATTCTCTGAGTAGATACCTGTGAGAGGGATTGCTGAGTGATACGGCAGCTCTATTAGCATTTTGACAAATTCCCCATACCTTTTTCTGTAAAGGTTGGAACAGTGTGCATTTCCACCAACAGTGTATGAGGGTTCTTTTTTATTTTTTTATAAAGTAACATTGTTTATAACACTGTGTATGACTTAGGGATATAAGATCATACTTTCTTTTTCTCCATACCCTTATTTCTAGTTTTCTGTACATGGGCCATTCTCACAGATGTAAGGTGATAATCTCATTGTGGTTTTGATTTGCATTTCCCTCTCAATAAGTGATGATGAGCATTTTTTTCTTGTGCCTGTTGGTCATCTGTGTCTTTGGAGAAGTGTCTGTCTAGCTCTTCTGCCCACTTTAGGATTTTTTTTTTCTCTTTGTTGAGTTGTATGAGTTCTTTGTGGATTTTGGATATTAGCCCCTTGTTGGATGCATGATGTGCAAATATTTTCTCCATTCAGTAGGGTGTCTTTTCATTTTAATGATATTTTCTTTTGCTGTGCAGAAGCCTTTTAGTTTGATATGGTTCCGTTCGTTTATTTTTGCTCTGGTTTTTCTTGCCGTTGGAGTCAGGTCCCCAAAGACATCCCTGAAGCCAATGTCATTGAGTGTTTCAACTATTTTTTTTCTATGTGTGTTATAGTTTTAGGTCTTATGCCCAAGGCTTATAGGTGCTATATTTTCCAAATGTGCTGCCTTCAGAATGTCAAGATAGACAGACAATCATGCTGTTTCATCTTTTTCCCTTCTAAGAATTAGAACAAACTCAAATGAACGCTTCTTCCCAAACATTTGTGTGATGAGGTCAGTGGGAAGTAGGACTTCCCATTCATAAGGGCCAATGTGCAAAACCAGCTGGCCTGCTCCCCACAGCATTATTTGTCTTCCTGCAGCTTGAGCTCTATCACTGCCAGCCTGTCTGTTTTAAGCCCCGCCATTCTCGGTTTATAACTCAGCTGTAAACATTTATTTGTGCCTGGAGCACATTTCTTTCCTACCCTTTGAAAAAAAAAATCAGAATTTCCAGATGGTATGCAAGTTGGAAAAAAATGGCAAAGACTGTTATTCTGTTTAGAAACATGTTTTTCTACACTTGCCCTTTCAGCAAAAACTTCATAATGATTTTTACTAGTTGGCTTAATGCTTGGTACCAGGAGCCAGATTAGCAGGGAGGTTGGTAATTCTTCCTCTGGCTCTTGTCAGCCTCTCAGTGAACACAGCCCAGGTTTCAAAATGATCACTTCCCTACATGGGATTTTTTTCAAAGTCCATGAGATTCCCCAAAGAGCAAGGGGTCATCATGCCTAAGCTGACCAATGCCACTGCAATTCTGCATGTCTGCTGGAAAATATTCCAAAAGCCTTTGTACTGGGCGCACATTATGTAGGTGGCGCATTATGGAGGCCATGTTGTTCTACCACTTCCATGCATCATGTGCTGGCAGATTGTACTTCGATTGCTTCTGCAACCCCACTCTAAGTTGCAGGTTCTGTTGTACCTGCAGCATCATGGCTCGACTTGGACATTATAGTGAGAGCTTCTTCCCTGCCCCACGGCATCTGCCCTGATGTGTGTGTGCACTCATTCCTGGAGTGTTGACTTCCACACCTAGAGGCCAGTCTCTGCTGGAATACACACTTTCTCGTATCTGTTCCAGCTCAGGATCTGAAAGGCAGTCAGGAGAGTGGTTAGACATGTGGGTGCTGGAATTGCTCAGACAGGACCTTCACTCCCAGCTCCAACCACTTAGGAGCTATGTGACATTAAGGTCACCTTGTTTCTGTGGCACTCTCATCACACAAATGGGAAAACTGATTAAGGAACTGAGAGAGTGCATGGCAAGTGGTGGCCACTTAGTAAATTTTCACTGCTGTAATACTGATAACTCTGAGCTATGTATTAATGCAGAAGAAAGTTCACCTGCACAGTCAGATGTACATATACCTGGTAACCATTTATCTAAGTTGACAAATTGAGGTCTCAAGAGACCAAATGATTGGTGCAAGAATAATGACCAAATGATCATTATTGAAGCTTCCCTGTGGGAAACTTCAACGACTTTGAAAAAGTCTCCTGTAGGGGAGTG
This sequence comes from Talpa europaea, assembly GCF_964194135.1. Taxonomy (NCBI): domain Eukaryota; kingdom Metazoa; phylum Chordata; class Mammalia; order Eulipotyphla; family Talpidae; genus Talpa; species Talpa europaea. The sequence goes on from NC_140076.1 coordinate 92,312,381, forward strand.
ATTGTTTTGAAGCCCTGTTTGTTGCCATCCCAAGCACTGAAGGGCTTTATAAAAATCAGCACTGCTGTGCAATGTCGTGAACATCATCGCAGGCGCACCACTGCTCAGGGTGGAAATCTATTCCTGAAGACTCGCCAGCCAACAGCAGGGTGAGGGCTGACGGGCTGCTGACAACTCAAATGAGCTCTAGTTCACGGCAGTGAATCCAACATCCTTAGAAGAATCTTTTCACCTGTCTCCTGGTTAAATGGAACCCTCAGATGGTTGTCCCAATTCCCAAATAAATGGAAACGAGGTGTAATGACTGAAGCAATATTCTGAATTCAACTTTATTTGCAATAGATAAAAATATGTGAGGCAGAATAATCTGCAAGACAGATTTACGCTGAGGTGCCTCCGGAGTTCAGTTAAGTTTAGGGAAGTATTAATATGAGGCTTCATTTCCCTGGCATGGCCATGAGTCCATTCCCTTTATCACTTGTTTGGGGAATAGTCTCGCTGTTTCCATAAATGAATTATGGCAACATTTTCTGAAATGATTAGCTCCTAATGTGGCTATGGAAGGCTGTCGTTTTGCTCAACATCAGTCTTATTTAACTGGTTGGGATTTTAGGTACATGTTTCTGAAATAGGCAATAGCTTCACATTTACATGAGCAGTCTTCCGTGGAGTTATAGAGGTGGACTATCTTGCAAAATTGATCATTAGAGTGTTACTTCTAAAATCCCAGCAATCTCATCTTTAAGCTAGAGATGAACCAGCCAGAACCATCATGTCTTAAGCACCTGTTTCACAGGGCAAAGCGATCATCTCCACTTTTCACTGTGTAGCTCATGGAGAGGAAGGCAAGTTTGACATGGTAGCTGTAACTCTGGGCGGTGTGGGCAGACTCAGGCTGTTGCAAGGACTTTATACTGACTCGTTGTCCACAGCCCAAGGGTGCTGATCAGAATTTCCAGAATGATTACATAATGGCTACTGAATTCTTCTCTTCATGCTACTAGTTCAAGCCTGTCCCAAGCCTGCAGGACCCTGGAGTATAGGATAAGGAATACTGGGAATACAGCACACACCTCAACTTGGATGTTGACCCTAGATTTCCTGCAATATAGTTGATATTTGATAAATATCTGTTGCATGAAAGTAGGAATGAATGACACAACACTGCTTAAGATATTCATTCATCATTGTGAAATAAATGAAATATGGCTACCTTTCACAAGCGAGACAGAACTGCCCCCCACTCAGAAGCAGCTGAGGTTTACATTAACGCCTACAGTTTGCAGTAAATGAGCTGTTACTTTGCTTTCTTTGGTCATAGCCCCTTAACTCATGTGATGGGCTGGCCCTCTCCATCTGTCAACTGACCACTGATTTCAGACTGATTTTAGCCACTATAGAAAACGTAAGGCCCACGCCACTCCTTGCCCTTCTGCGGTTGATTATGCCGATGATAAGCAGCCAGTATTTTAAATTATACCATCACACTCATACCCTGCACATTTGGGGTAAATCATTACAGCTCATTTGGAGTAGCACAACAGCAGGATCGCACTATATATATATATATATATATATATATATATATATATATATATATATATATATATAGATGTATGTAGAAACTAGGTACTACATATGTCACCCCATTGAATCCCAAGAAGCACCCTTGCTATATACAGAAGTAGACAGCTTCAGAGAGGGAGCTTGAGTTGCCAAAGGCATGCAGCTTATAACACAGAGGGTATCTATAAGTGGTGGGATTCAAACCCCAGCTCCTTCAAGCAACATTCCCTACTGAAGTCTCTGACCTCTCAGTGTGAGGATGCCCACCTGTGATAAAGACAGAAACCTTCAAGATGTTGTTTCCTAGCTGCCTGTGCCTCAGTGGCATCCTGTTGTGGTCCTCGATCAGCTGCATGGCTGGGGATTGCCCAGAGTCAGGTCCCATTGTGGAGATGAGAGTTTGATGTAGGCTTGGGTGTTTTTGACTGTAGAGAACAATCCAGGCTTTCACTCCTAAATCCCTGTCCAGGAACTTGACCTCCAAACTATCTCTACTGGGATGGTATCCCACAGTGGAGGCAGCAGTTTGAAAAAAGCCACTTTTTAAAATCCCTTTGAGGTATATTTTTGTTTTTGTTGTTTTTAAAATTACAGATGTTATCCACTCATTTAAAAAGTTTAAGTCTATAGAAAATGCCACTTTGCAAGGAATATTAGTATAACAATGGGCTGTTTTCAATAAGATCTGTAAACTAGATAGAGCATGTACCAGATTTAATTTTCTGTTTTTGATAGCAGTACTGTTTTTAGGAAAAACTTATCAAAGTACCTAGAGGTATAAGAGCACCCCGTCTGTTATTTATTCTCAAGGTTTCATGAAAAAAAAATACATATATGTATGTTATAAGTGAAATAATAGAGCATATGCATATAATGTTTACATAATCTGGGTGAAGAACATGCAGGAATTCTTTGTACTATTTTGGAAATTTTTCTGTAAATTTGGAATTATTTCAAAAAATCTGAAAATTTCATACATATAAATATATATCCACATATATATAGTCTATGCATACATATATGTGAAAAGGTGAAAGCCCCTCTTTGCAAAAGCATGATTCATGTGCCCATCTAGAGAGTTTAGTTTGAAAGCAATCACTAGCTGTTTAGCAGTAAAGATAACTTATGTTGAATGAACTGAGTTTGTGGAAAGTGAATTCACTTATCACTATCTAATGAACTCTCCTTCCTTCTTTTTTTTTTTTTTTTAAAGATTTATTTATTTGTTTATAAGCTCTGGGTACAGTCAGAAGTGCAGGTGGGTGAGAAAATTCACCAGAGCCAGAGCAGGGAACAGAACAGGCAGACTGACGAAATGCACTGCTGAGGGGAGCAGAGGGCACGGCAGGAGAGGTCTGTTATGCCATGTGGGACCTTCACTGGCGGCCAGGGATCGAACCGGTGCTGCTCAGGCTGCGGGCAGCTTCGCAGCCCAGCGCTCAACCGCTGCACCACCAGGAGAGGCCCAACTCTCCTTCCTTCTAAATACACATAACCTCTCCCTCCCCTCCCTCCTGTTTTTCCCTCCCCCCTTTTTCCCTCCTTTTCCTCTCCCCCACCTCACTAGCATATCCTAGAATATCCCTGGTCCCTCCTGACTTTGTAAACCACAGTAGACCAAAGTGGAAAGTCTCATGTGAGATACCTTTGTATCTAAACCACTTCTATGGTGATAAGAACACTGAAATATGGCGGTCTAGGCCTGCCTAAAACTAGCCAACTTCTTAATAGCAAAGAGTGGTGGTCACCCCAAGACTTTCCTCACACCTGTCCTCATCCCACAAAAGGTTCAAGGGCTCAGTGCATCAGGATTAAGATCCTTGATATTTGGCTATTAATTTTAGGACCTTTCAGGTCTCCCTGGTGGCCTAGGGGTTAAGTGTCAACCCTATTACCACTATGGCTATGGCCTGAGTTTGATCCCCAGCTAGGGAGCTAACCCACATATGGCGCAGCAGACCTCTCCTGTCTCTCCCTCTGTTCCCCTTTGCAGTGTATTTCAGTCAGTCTGCCTGTTCTGTTTCCCACTCTGGTGAATCCTCTCACCTCCTGCACCTCTGGCCTAGGCCCCAGCTTTTCTACACAAAAAAATAAAAAATAAAATATAAAAAAAATTCTTAGGACCTTTCTACTATGGCTCCCTTGGTTGCTTTCTTTATTGAGAAGATTTTCAAGAAAGATAAAGTAAGAGTTTACTCATGATTTTTTTCAAAAGGATTCACCAGGAAATTTCCTTTAAATAGTAAATTTCCCGGTAGACTTTCAACAGCTATTTTTTAAAAATGTGTTGACGTGCAGCTTTTCAAGGTAAATCTTCCTTAAGGCTCTCATTTCACCAAGTAGTCTCAGGGGGTGTGTTAAAGTACCCCATCAGATTGGGCAAACCCTAGGGCAACCAGAGATGAATCTGCAGCTCTCCCTGTCCTCAGGGAGCTCAGTGTCTAATAGGGGAGACTTCGGAAGACCAGCAAAATCAATTCTAGTTGCTGGCAGCAGGTGCTGCAGCAGAGTTCATTGTCCATGCTGTGGACATGCACAGAGACATCCTTTCTTTTGCAGCTCTAGGGTATAAAGGAAGAGAGAGCTTCGGTGTAAAGCTCAATAACCTTCATTTCAGTGCTGCTCAATAAAGTAGCCATACTGACTTCTGGGAGGTTCCACCAATAATCGATACGATGAACAAATCCTGACCAAATTTTAAGCTTGTTCCCATAGTTAAGTCTATTCAAAAGAATTAGACTTTCAAAGACAGACAAAAAAGCAGGCAGCGGGCAGGCAGGCAGACAGACAGACTGACCAACCAATACATACTAATACAGAATAATGCATATATAATTATGCATATATGTGTATATATGCATATGTGTGTATTAGACATATATTTGTGTATATGTGCTTACATGTATGTGAGATATACATATATATATCTCATACATACATATTTTTTAGACAATCCTTTACTCTGAAAAGAAATCCAGCAGCTTTCCCGTATAGTTTATTTTTTTAATTTAATTCAGTGTAACTAGCCAGCATTTATTTTGCTACTTGCTAGCACTGTACTGAGCCCTTCTTTGTGTTACTCCTACCCTATGAGACAGTTTACTGCTATCCTTCCCATATTGTAGAAACAGAGTAGAGGCCCAGAGAGATTAAACAAATTGCTGGAGATCACACAGCAAGGAAGAACCATAGCCAAGGTAGGAACCCAGTTCTGCCTGGAGTAAAACCTGGACTTCATTGCCACCTCTAGTGAATGGAACATGAAGTCGGGGAACATATAAAAACCTGGGGGAAGGTGTGACACTGAGAAGGCCTAATTTATTGTAGCTGGGGTCTGGTAAAAGAAAGAGAATCCTACTGCTGTAAAACCCCAATCCCTAAGGCTCTTATCTGAATTTCTCTGAAGAAATTGCTGTCTGGAGCCAGGCTTTCTTGCATATCTAGGCATCCTCATTTGCCTTGACATTATCAAAATCCGTTTAGGTTTCAAGAGTAGATTAGAGGACTTGTGGGTGCTAATTTCCTGCTGCTTTTTCATATCCTGTCATTAACCCAGCAACCCCTGAAAACCCAGCAAATGTGAAGGAAAACCTATCTTACTAAGTTTAAAGATGAATAATTTCTCTAAAATCCTTTTTATTTTATTGTATTTCCTTGATATGTTACCACAGGGTGGGTGCTGGTGTGATTTTTGTTTTTTATCGGAGCTTCCCAAACTATTCTTTTTTTTTTTTAATTTTATAGAGGCATGTTTATTTATTTTATTTATTTGTTTGTTTGATTTTTGTTTATACATGCACTGGGTACAGTCAGAAACGCGGGAGGGTGAGAGAATTCACCAGAGCCAGAGCGGGGAGCAGAGCAGGCAGAAGGACCGAAATACACTGCTGAGGGGAGCAGCGGGCAGCAGGAGAGGTCTGCGCGCCACGTGGGACCCTCCTCCGGTGGCCGGGGAGCAGCCAGGGATCGAACCGGCGTCGCCGAGGTTGCAGGCAGGTTCGCAACCCAGCGCTCAATCGCTGCGCCACCGGGGAGGCCCTTCCCAAACTATTCTTTCCAGAGTCATTTTTACACATCTTTTCCTTTCTGGTTCATTTTTATTCTTTTCCTTCCCCAAAGCCTTTAATTTGAGAGTCTCTCAAAACTAACATTTTTAAGTAAAACTTCCTATTTATAATGATCAGAGTTTCTGATCAACCTGCTGGATACATCATTACTTTAGCAAGATAACAATATTTAGGCTTAGTGCTTAAAGATAATAATGCTAACTATCTCAGGCCAAAATTTATTCTAAGAATTTTATACAGATCAGCTCATCAAATCCTCATAAGAACCTTATGAGATAATTACGAACAATGTCCCAACAATAAAATGAGGAAGTTGAGGCGCAGAGAATGGATACACTCATCTGGTATCAAATCTGGGATTTGAATCAAGGCAATCTAAGTCCAAAATCTCTGCTTTTACCTCCAGTGGTATATTCCTTCCTCTGTCAGGGTGAATCCCATGTCCATTTGCCAACATAGCAAAGTTTAGACTGGGGAACAAACCTGTCTAAAGACCTGAATCAGTCAGGACTTCCAAGTTTTCTTTTCTTCTTCAAGATATTAAGTGATGGAAGCTTCCAAACTTCCCAGAGGAGCCATTTCTTAACTTTTATTATCCTAGAGATTACAAGGTTCTTCTTAAGATTCAAACCAGTGTTTATCCTACTTTATTCTAAACACTGTTGACTTTTATTTTATAAACATTTTTTTTATTATTATTTTTGCATAGGAGCACTGGAATGTGTATAGGCCAGAGGTGTGGGGAGTGAGAGGATTCACCAGAGACAGAGTGGGGAACAGAACAGGTGGATCCACTGAAATACACTGCTGAGGGGAGCAGTGGGTGAGACAGGAGAGGTCTGATGTGCCATGCTGTCCTGGTGGACCATCATGGCAGTATCTCTGACACATAATCCCTTGGCCACCAGGGAGGCCATGACTTTTTCTTTGGTCCACTGTTGCTTGAGCTGAATAAAAATGGAATTATTTCTTCTCTTTGAAACAAAATAAAAAAGTGGGGAAGGGAAAATTCACACCCTCACTCTGTGGTTTTCTTTTAGAATTTAGATATGGAAAATCTTCAGCAATCCAAAAATAGCACCTCTCCATTTTACAGAATGGGAAACTGGTCCCAAGATCATTTACAAGTCTTTCGTGAGTGGGTATCTGGAGAGGAACAGCGGCAGGGTGAATCAGACAGTTTCCTGAGCCTTTCATGCCAACCTTCAGCAATTTTATAACCTCTTCTGGCTGTCCAAACCTTTTGCAACTTGCGGCAGCCAAACATAGATATATATCTTTACAAATGCCCACCACTGAATTTTGTGGAAGGGAGCTGCTTTCCTGTTTTTTTCCCATCAGGCTGAAGAAGCACTGAAATCCACAAGGCCCCCATGTGAGCAGTTGAAAAGTGAAAACACCTCAGAAGTGAAAGGCTCCTCAAAACAAAAATGTCTTCAAATCTTTCTGGATGTTGATTTCCACTGGTTTAGAAATTCTCAAGAGGAGAGTTAGATATGATTTTATATGTTCTGCCAAGTTCAGAACTTCATAAATCTAGTTCCCAACCAGATTTTATTCCCATTTTACAGATGAGAAAAACGTGACCCTGAGAAGTCAGTCTGTTTGCTTGTCTTGGACTAGTAGTCAGCCTTTTCTTTCCTTTCAATACCCTCAGAAGTGTAGGGGCCATTGACCCGTTCATTACTTTAAGAAATTCTCTTTAAAAATAGGTATTTCTGCTAGCTGTATTCACGTTGCTGCGAATGGCATGAGTTTATCTTTTTTGATTGCTGAATAATATTCCATTGTGTATATATACCAAATTTTCTTGATCCAGTCATCTATTTTTGGGCATTTGGGTTGTTTCCAGGTTTTACCTATTGTAAATAGTGCTGCAATAAACATAGGTGTACAGGGGGAAAATAAAGGTATTTCTGGAACTCTTATAATTAAAATACTAAAGGATACTGACATTTCCCACAGAAGTTTTTCAGTTAATGCAACAAAAATGCATAGCAGCACTAATTCGTTCATGGGAGAGAGGTGTGCTTTCTGGATGGTTCTGCGTGGTTCCAGGATCCCTTCTTCTAATTCAAGGAAGGGGGTCATTCCCAGTAGTAGGTCAGCCTGAGATGGGTCCCCATTTTCTACTGAGTTATTTACTTTGGACTGATTTTTGTTCACTGTGGCTTTTTTTTAATTTTTGGAAATGTCAGGGTTTATTGGGCTTGTTTGTGGCTGGAGAGAATAATTAAAGGCTGCATGAATTTGGTGCCAAATTAATATAACTCTCCCCTCCCCTGCTGATAATTTTACAGCCTAGTTTCATGCAGGTTGTTGGAAGCTTTGCGTGTACTTACCAGACTCCAGCTCTTATTATATTTGATCAGCAAAGGGCAATCACAGAAGTTTTAGAAAACATCGTGCCAATCCTTCAGATGCCTTGGGGTATGAATCTGAGTCGCATTATTTAAAAACTGTAGGGTGTTAGCCATGACTTAAAGAGAAAGTTGCCGCGAGTTTCTTCTTAATGTTTTTTTAAACTCCTGGCACACAGCAAAGCAGAAATGGAAAACCAACTAATGCACACAAGCATCACTGACTTGATACTGATTCGTGTCTTCCAGTGCCCTGGTCATTGAGAAACAGCAGCATAGACAGTGGTGAAGCAGAAGTCGGTCGGAGGGTGACACAAGAAGTACCCCCAGGCGTGTTTTGGAGGTCACAGATTCACATCAGTCAACCCCAGTTCTTAAAGTTCAACATCTCCCTCGGGAAGGATGCACTCTTTGGTGTCTACATAAGAAGGGGACTTCCACCATCACATGCCCAGGTACGACTTTACTTGATAGGACCACAAGCTGTTTCTGTTGTTGTTAAGTATCATTGTCTCCCCACTGGGATGGGGGCCACTAAAGGACTGGTCATAGCAATAGGTGACCAGAATGTGGAGAAATCGGAACCCTCCTACAGTATTGAAGGGAGTGTATAGTTTTAGTATAGTTACTATAGATAGAGTTTGCCAGTTTTTCCAAAAATTAAACATACCATTACTGTATGACCCAGGAATTCCACTGCTAGTCTGTTCCCACAGAGAAATGAAACCATTAGTTCTCACAAATGTTCAGAGCCACGTTATTCATAACAGCCAAAAAGTTGAGGCAAAGCAAATGTCCATCAACTGATGAATGATACAACCATACACTGAAATAGTATTCAGACCTAAAGAGGAATGAAGTCTTGTTGCCCCCTGCAGCATGGGCGAATACTGAAAGGATAATGTTAAGTGAAAGAAGCCAGCTGCAAAGGGCCACGTATTATATGACTACTTTGCCCAGAGTAGGCAAATCCATGGAGACAGAAAGGATAGTAGTGATTTTGAGGGTTGAGAAAGGAGGAAATTGGGTCCGACTGCTAATAGATAGGAGGTTTATATGTGTGTGGGGGGGAGGGGGGTGATGTGAGTACTCAGGAATCAGATAACTGCGATGTTTGTATAACATACTAAAAAGTGCTGAATTATAAAATGGCAGAATTGATGTTATGTGAATTATGTCTCAAAATAAAAATAGGTAATGTGCCTCCCTGATGTAGTTAGCTTTGCTAGACCTTGAGGTGAATCCTTGGGCACATTCTGTTCAGGTCTTGTGATTACTGGGTTAATTTGTTAAAATGTCACTACATCTTTAAGTAGAGACTTTCTACTGTATGTGAAAGTACGATGTCACATTACCCAAAATTAGTGGCTCTTTCTCTGTGAGTTCTCTAATTTTCCCTGTATTGAGCTCCTTGGGCCAGTACAGAAGGTTATAATCAGTATATCCTCCATCCACCCATCCAAAAATATATGTGTTGGTCTAGGCACTGAGTATCGGGAGATGAGTTAACATTGCCCCTGACCAAGCAAAACCCCCATACAGAAATCACATCTGCAGGGGCCTCCCCTGATGATGCAGCGGTTGAGCGCTGGGCTGCAAGGCTGCCCGCAGCCTCTGCAGCGCCAGTTCGTTCCTGTGCCTTTGGTGAGGGTCCCACCAAAAAAAAAATAAAAGAAAAAATAAATCACATCTGCTCTTCAAAGGGAGTCTCATCAAGCTGCAAGGAGTCCCCAGGCATTTCTGTAACTTCTGGCTAGGCCAGGCAGCTGCAGGGTGCTGTTCAGGGAACTTATGCAAATCATTAGGTGGTCTCCTTGACCTTCAGGCTCGACTGATTCTATTGGAGCACAAAGAAGGATTTACAGATGTGAAATCTGCTTGTTGGCATCATTTGAGTAAGTAAGAGCATGCCCCTGGGCACAACTGAGCATAACTTTCCTCCCAGCCAGTTGGATGCAAGGAGCTTTGCTGGAGAAAATGCTTCTCTCCACATTGTTCCCCCATCCCTCCATGCTCTGAGCAACTTGAATCATGAAAAAGCCAATGATCATGGCAAGTCAAGTAGGTAACTCTCTGTAACTGAGTGATAGTGGACAGCAGGCAGAAACACACTTTCCCCAGCTTCCCTGCTGTACTGACATTCAGAACTCAAACCCTCAATGACATTGTCTTCTTTTGTGGCTACACCACGCTGTCCATCTCCTGCCAAGGCGATGATTGTTCTAGTGATCGTCTTCTCAAAATAGCTCCACTCCAGGGACAGCCTCATCACATTGCAAGGGAAGGAGAATGAATAGGCTAGCTAGTGCAGACAGAGGGTTTCAGTCCAGCTGCCAATTTAGAAGTTTAGTATGTGGTGGAGGGTCAAGAAGCAAGACACAGTACAGGTGCTTAGAAATGCACAAGACAGGTACAATATAGGGGCAGCCTTAAGAAAAAAAAAAGAAATGACTCCCTACACATCTCACATGTATTCATTGTCATGACATGTGCTCATGTCCATTGGATGAGCTACATTTCCTCTGGGAGACAGTGCTTAGCTCCTTGCAGGAATAGGTGACTAATGCACATGGTGAATCATTATAGAATTTCTCATTTCTGTTGGCGTATCCTATCAAGGAACATAAGTTCTGTGGGGATTGGCAGGCTAGTCAAGGTGACTCATTTGAGATGGAAAGACAGAACGAGAGAGAAGTGGGGGCTGGAGGAAGAATATGAAATTCTATTGGCTATGTTGCATGAAATGGCTATGTTAAATTTTATTGAGTATCATGCTTTGACCAAGAACCTACAAGGTTTAGTATCCTTGTTCAAGGATATTAAATATAGAAGAGAATCCTTTTTTCCCTGCTTAAATTTCCCAAGAATCAGAGTCTGTCCCAGCTGATTTTTTTTCAAAGTGGTTTTTGTACAGAACTAGAGAGAGAACATAGCATAAGAGAGGAATTATTGGAATTGGAGAGAGCACCAGAATGTCATCCATGCTACATGGTAACCTGGTGACCTTGGGTGTGTGCCTTAAACTCTCTTAACCTCAGTTTCTTTATCTACCTGCCTTACCTTGCTCAGTGTTGTAATTATGAAACAACAGCAGCGAAGGTAGGATGGGAAAATCCTTTGCAAATCAAAGCAAAGTGTAAAGATCTTATACTGTGTTTCAATGTACCCACAAATTTTACAATACTGTATTAGCAAACACTGTATATTGGTTAGCAATTATGTAATACAATTAACCCTGGAACAATGAGGGGGGAAGGGGCACTGACACCCCCCAGCTTGAGCAACCAAAACTATTCATTTAAACTTTGACTCCCCAAAGACTTAATTGCTAATAACCTCTTGTTGACTGTACCAATAACATAAACAGTCAATGAATACGTATTTTGTATGTTCTGTGTTATATACCTTATTCTTACAATATGATAAGCTAGAGAAATTAAAATGATACTAATAAAATCATGCCAAAAGGAAATACACTTAGAGGACGAAACTATGTTTAGGGATATTGAAAGTTTATGATGGCTGCTTACAAGAAAATTCACCTATAAGTGGGTCTACATAATTCAAATCCATGTTGTTCAAGGGTCAATTATATAGCTTTTTTGGGGGAAAAAAACCTTTTTTTTCCTGTTAAGCAACAACTATGTTTTCATAACAGAAAAAAAAAAATTAACACAGGGAAACAAAAAGGTAAACGCAGCCATAATGCTATATGACTATTTATAGTTGTTGCTCTAAGAAAACATATCAATTGCAGTTTATAAAGAAAGAAAACAAGCAAACAGGAACACCTTAGAGTCTGAGTGACTTAAAACCCCTGCTTTTTATTAGTAATAAATGCCCATTTTATTTATTGGGACAGTTACATAAACTTAGTATTACTTATTATTGGTTAATCATTGTCAGCTTGAAAGGTAGATAAAATACCGTCTTTCACTTGCAATGTTTTTGACATCTTGAATTGCATTATTTTAAGATCCAGACCAAAAAAAAAAAAAAAAAAGTCATTTGTCATTCTTAACCTACCAAGTAAGATTCTTGTGGGGATGGTACATGTAAGAAATCCTAGTGCATCTTGCCAAATACTTGAAATCAAACGAGCTCTGTCAGTTATGTTCAACCCTGGTTCTAGAAAGGAAGCAGATCAGATTTAAAAAAAAAAATCATCAACTGACCTGGTGAAGCTCCAGGCATCAAAGGAAATCTCCAAGGCAGCGGCTGCATGTCAGGATCGTGGGTGGTTAAGGCAGAGTGCGAGCCTGCTTGACAGTTCATCACTGATCACTACTGATATGTCAAGCCAAGTAAAACCCTTTGCGAGAACAAGTCAATAATCGGCAAATTAGATACATGATTAACCTGAGACAACAAGATGCAGTTACTGCTTGGGAGGCCTGCCGAGACTTCACCTTCTCCACAGTTTTCTTTAGCAAATATTAAAAATGCCTACTTCGTCACTCAGTGATGGAGCCTGGTGATGCCCAGAGGCCATGGGTCAGCTAGGACACACCCACTCCTCGGGCCGGCCGATTCCAGGTTGGTACCAGGGTGGAGTGGCATGGAGATCAAGGGGGATGCATCTACCTAGCACATCCCCCTCAGCTGTCCCTGGGGGAGGAGAAGCTCGACAATCCACAATCTGAACAGGGGTAGAAGGAAACTAAGAGCCACAGATGCCAGTGATCATACCAAATCAGTGCAAATATGGCAGGTCGAGCATGGGTGGACGAAGATGAAATAAGCTGAGCAAACATGCCTGTCTGTCCTCATCAGCAGAGTTCCCCTAATGACATTTTCACAAAACAAATTGGTAGAGGATGATGAGTGGTGTTAGCTTTTGCCAGTGTGGGTTTATGCCCTTCCAGCTCAGAGCCTTGTTGGAAAGTGAGCACGCTTCTCTAGTCCCCTTCTCTCTTGCCTGAGTAAACTGCACACAGTTTCAAGGAAAGGTCTGGGTCTGGGGACGCGGCATTATTCTGGGCACCCTGGTTCTGTGGCCCAGTCACTGGCCTTTCCAGTGCCCACTAGCCAGATAAGTGGGCTTTCCAGGACCTGACCTTCCTTGTGGAGAGCCCCTCTCCAAGGTCAGTGTGGAGGGAGCTCCAGCCACGCTGGGGCTGTCAGCTTGGCAGCACGTCACCTAAGGATTCAGTTGTGTTTTGGAGGGAAGCATATTGTCACATTCTTTCTAGATCTTTCCAAAAGAGCTTGAGATAGGGAGAAAGAGTTCCTGAAACCAAGGACATCTTGGTTTCTTCTGTATTGGACCACAAGTGAGTCTTTCTCAGGAGACCCCTGGTGATTACTCAGCAGCCTTCTAAAAGGAGCCAGATCTGTCATTTCCACCAAGGGTCCTCCTGCGCAGCCCTCAGGCAGTGTTAAGAAGAAGCCGCAGTGGGTGCTGGAGTTCCTCAGGAGGGCCTCAGTGCTGGAGTTCCTCAGTGATGAGGGCCATGCACAGGAAAGCAAAGGGAATGTTGTAGAAAAGAGCAGTGTTCGTCTTCCTGGAACTTGGGGCAAAAGAAATAGAAAACTGACAAGTAAGAGGAGGCAGGACACCTATTGACACTCAGTCCCAGACATGTCATCAGGAGTTTGCAATTTTTCTGGGTACTTTTTTCAAGTGAAATCTTACATAGAACATTATACATAAAATGGATACAGTCACTGTTTTATTAGCATACAGTTTATAGTTCAAATGCATATTATTATCACTTAATCTCTGTATTTTTGTTTATCATATGTATATGGGGTGGGGGCAGAGATCATGCTAAACTCAAGACAGTGACCACCTCTAGGAATAACTAGGATAGACAGGAGTTGGGTAAAAAGTACTTGTTTTTATCCATAATAACACTCAAAGGTATGGCAAGCCCTCTCTCCCACATAGACGCACACAGACTGGGAGCAAATGTAATAAAATGTTAACATGTACTCATTTGAGTTGGTTAGAGGATGGGTATTTGTTCCCATATTCTTTATACTTTTCTTAATTTCTGTAATCTCTCTTTCTTTAAGAAAAGTGAATCTGTGACAAGCTTGAGTTTATTTTGAGTAAAACAAGTGTGAGAGGCTCTAGATGATGACTGTTCTCTTCTGTCCCTCTCAAGATTCAATTTATTTAGTCTGCTTTGTTTGCACCACTTTGAAGAAAACCACAACGTGTGTGTATATGCACACCGTGCAAGTAGCAGCATTATTTATTTCCTTTAATCGTTTTCTTTTCAAATTCTGGCCACTCTGCTATTAAATTGATCCACAAGCTTGAAAGAGGAATGATAGGAAATAATTGTTTCAAGGTTAAATCATTTAAAATATCTAGTAGCTACTCACACTCCTTGCAAGCAGACACAAAAATTGAGATTGAATCCAAAACTTAAACTCAGGCACAATTTTAATTTAAAAAAGACAACCATGGGGCAAGGTATAGGTTTACTTGGAATTGCACTGCTGGCTTAACACCCTGGGTAAATTTGCACCTTGCTTTGCTCTATGTGCTGCTTGGTTGAACAGGATCTACATGTGCTGTTGCTGAAGCAACTTTTTCTGAGCAGGCACAAGTCACTGTGGATTCAACAAAATCCCAGTGCAGACTTGAAGCTTCCTAAGAGATGACAGAGGAACAGAAGCTCACTTCTGTCTTCACACATGATAGGAAAAGCTTTAGCCCAAGATCTGCACAAAAATCAGTGGCTTCTAAAACATTCAGTGCAGTCCCTCTCACTCGGGGTGTTTTGTAGTGAAGCAAAAATTGTTCTAAGACAAAAATATTTCTTCATCATTTAATCACTTATAATTATGTTCTCCACTCAAGAGATCCCTCCCAGCTTAACACTAATTATAATCCCTCCCAATTTAACACTGATATAATAACAGTTATGGTCAGCATCACTTGAGGGTTTTGATCTGATCCACATGAATTATTTTATTCTCTCAGCAACCCTATGAGGCAGGTACTGTTGGGACATTTTACACAGAAAAGAACTGAGGAGGAATTGTGGGTCACCATACTGATCATAGCAGTCAAGTCCCTCCTTTTCTCTTCTCTGTGGTCCCTTATTTCCAGGGAGCATCTTGCAGTGTGGTATAAACAGCATCAGTGATGGAATAAAATTACAACTCATGCCCCAAATAGAAATTTCATTAACTCAGTGAATATGGTGCTGAAGATTTGTTTTAAAATGCAAGGAAGCCTTGGAGAGGCGATCTGGCTGAGGTAGCATAGTGAAACACTGTGGCAGAGAAACGTCACAAAGTCGGGGACAAGATTGGTGCATCCGAGAGAGAGGGCGATTAGAATAATGTAAAGGGAGATTCTGGATACTTTGAGCCATCCAGTGTGGTTTTGTGGTTACAGTAATGTCTTTTTTGATTGTGTTGTACCAAACTCAAGCAAAGTTGTATTGTTCTCGGGTTTCTTTATTTCTAAGATGCACGTCATGCTCATCTTTCTACATCTCTGAAAACAGGATGTGCATGCAATTGATGAAGCCGAGAGACAATGAAATGTTTACTGTCAAGTTGTTGTGTATGTATGAAAACTCAGTGTTCCGTCTATTAATTAAAACGTAGTTGCAAGTGTCACCTCGATTTTCTTAAACATGAGATAAAACTTTTAGTTTCATTTCTTATTTTAATCAAATATTTTGCCAGTTGTTAAAGGCTTTCATTTTAAGTAGACTTTCTTGATTCTAAATTTTCTCAGATGACAAGATCCTACTGTACATAACATGTGAGCATGGAAATCTAAGTGTCATTTTTAAATTTATAAACACATAAATAAAAAATAAAAGTTGACCATTCTATGGAATGCCTATGCAATTGTGCCAGGCAAAGTTGAACATGGGCCAAAGAGTGTGGACTGGTCCAGACTGCCTGGCCTAGATTTTCAGCCTCTGGTACTTTCCAACTGTGTGACCTTAGGCAAGTTACTCACCCTCTCTGTTCCTCAGTTACCGCATATGTAAAATGGAGAGAATAACATAACACATTCATAGTGTTATGAGATGTAATCTTTATAAGGTATCTAGAACTGTGACAGCAGTTGGCATCGTGGAAGGAGGGCGTGAGATGCAGTATGGGGTGCCAGATAAGGCCCAACATTCTAGAATCATCCTGGATTTAAATCTTATCTCTGTTCTGTAGTGGTCTGATGTTGGTGGACAAGTCTCTCTAGAATTTGTTTTGCCATCCATAAAACGAGGACTCTGCCTCATCAGGTTGTTATGAGAATAAATGAGATAATGCCTAGCAAATAGTAAGCACCCCATGGAGATCAATCAATCAATCTGACTGGTTCTCAGACCTTACAGCTCACTTGTAGGTAACCTAGCAACCAGCAGCCTCAACAGGGAGAAAGGCAAGGTCTCTGGTGGAAACCGATGCTGATAGGCAAATTGAGTTTCTGCTGGTCCTGCTGTAGGCTCTATTTCAGATTTCATAGATCAAAGTCTTCCAACTCAGTCAAGTGATTCCTAACTCTTCTCAAACCTTCTATATATATGCAAGGTGACAAGGGTTTGAGCTCCTCTCCTGGGGCACTCACAGTGCATCCAACTGTATCCAGCCCCAGCACAGCCCTCCATGGGAAGGGAGGGCAGTGCCCACATGCATCCTGCTGGCACTGTCCTGGAGTATGTTTCTGGAACCAGCACCATGCATCATCTTCTGAGCGTGTTCCCATCCCTTGTGTGTTAAACTCATCAATTGTTAGTCATTACTCTCACTGAAGAGTTGGGTAGAAGAGGTTCAAGAGCATAAAAAATTAGGCCACCATTTCTAACCTCTGGGGGGTTTTAGGGCAGCTTCTTCCAAGATATGCTGCCTGAAGAGATGCTTGGTGGGTGAATTCAGGGGATAAAGAGCAAGGAAAGAGAGAAAGAGGTTTGTAAGCAGAGGACAAAGAAGATACCCCTTGTATGGCCTGTGTCACTCTTCACCTCTTTCTAGAAGTCATGCCTTTCTTTTGTGATCACTAGCCAACAAGGACAGTGCTTTCCCTTTCAGAACTGACTTGAACAAGGCCAGGAGTGACCCAGGAGACCAGCCTCTCTGGAGGTTGAGCAGCTGAGTTGTGCAGACTTCCAGCTGTATACATAGCCCCAGACAGGAATACATGTTAAAGGGAAAAAGTAGCCAGACACCCCCAGACCTCTGCGATCCCCTTGTAACTGAGAGTGCAGACTTCTGTAGCTCCAGGAAAAGTCTTGAAAGCAGGATTCAGGGTTTTCAACTGTTGTCCCTGTTCTCAGAAGTTTCATGTGATTGGGTAGACATTCCCCGAGGAAGAACCCACCTTCAGGTAGATCCACCACTCCACCAGAGGCAGGCCACGATGCTGAAGTTCACAGTATTGACTAGGCGCCTAGTGTGTACTGCAGGCCAAGGGACTGCTGCAGTGGGTGGGGTGGAGCTGGCCCTGACTTGGACAGCTGGTGGGCACTGTCATTGAGGCCCCTCCAAGAATTCCCAGGAAGGTCCATCTTCAAGAAAATGCATTGTCTCTGCCTTGCCCTGCCAGCCTCGTGACTTAAAGTTATTCCTGCTTCTTCTAGGAGCCCCACTCTGAAACAGCTCTGAGAAGGAAGCTGCCAGGATATGCAGTAGAGTCTGGGGACAGTGTTCACTCCTTTATGTAGGGGACCTTTATCTGTCACTGTTCGTTTCCCATGCCCTCTATATTACCCTGCACCTACCAGAGACATTCAAAACCTACTCCTTTGACACTGGAAATCCACAATATTAGGCTTGATGTATAATGGGGATAACTTGGCAAACACCATGGTCTGCTTTTCTTCAACCAGCAAAGCCCCAGAGCCACTATGAACCCCAGAGGGTCCTCCTAGGAACCAGGGCAAAAGGAAGATCTGATGTTGCTCTGCAATGTCAGCTCCACAGAGCCGAGACAGTGAGTCCCCCACACATCTCCAGTGCTCTCAGAAATGCTTGTCCATAATAGGTCTCAGTGAGGGTCTGATGGTACTTGGACACTGTGGCCTGCAGGTGCCCACCACAAATGGGCTAACCAGCATCTTTCTCACTGCCTGGACTTCATGCCACTCTGCCAATATTCACTCAGTCATACTCAGCTCGTTCTGCCTCTGAACCTTTGCACAGGCTGTTCCCTCTGCCCAGAATGTTCATCTCTGAGATTTGCATGTGGCTTCTCTGGTACTTTTGTCAGCCTCTGCCCAGTGTGAGCCCTTTCCTGACAAAGGAAGCTAAAACTAGATACCCCTTTACATTCTAGCCCCAAATCCTGCTTTAGTTGTCATAAATACACTTAATTTAGGTAAAATTTATGGGCCACCCAGTGTATACATTTTGAGTGCAATGCCTGATTTCTAAAATTGAAAACTGGTCCTCCCTGGTGGAACAAGGGTTTAAGATGCAACCTATGAAGCTATCCGCAACCACTGCAGCACAAGTTCAATCCCCGGCCAGGGAACTACCGACATGGTGCAGCAGACCTCTCCTAACTCACTCACTCTCCCCTCAGCAGTGTATTTTAGTCAGTCTGCCTGTTCTGTTCCCCACTCTGTCTCTGGTGAATCCTCTCACCCCCCCCCCACGCACCTCTGTCCTGTACCCCAGCTCTTGTATGCATAAATAAATAAATCTTAAAAAAAATTGAAAGCTATCTGAACAAACATCAACACAATCATGATCTAGAACACTGCCACCCACAAAGGTCTTGATCACCCCATGCCAAGCACTGATAGAACCACTTTCTGTCACGAGAGATTAGCTTTGTCTCCCTGGAGTTTCATAAACAGAGGACTCTGTGCTCTTTTGTGTCTGATCTCTTTGTCTTATCTAATGTCAGTGGGATTCACCCCTTTCTCTCTTTTTATCAGCAAGTAGATTGCTAATTGTGTGGGTAGACTATAATCTGTTCATCCACCTGTTGATCGGATCTGGGTTGTCTTAGGTTTGTTGTCTTTTTTGTCCACAGTCCTCAACAACTATCTGACGTCCTCTCTTCACTGATAGTATCAGTCCCTGGAAAGCAGGAACCTTTTCCTGGTCATTCACTGCTGGCTTTCCAGTGCCCAGAGTGCCAAACACATAGTAGTTGCTCAGTAGTTGTTGAATGAGGTCTGGGCAAGGCACAGGCTTGAGAATTGGCCTTTACATCTTTCCTATGAACCCCAGTCTCCATCCCTTCAGGCCTCCTAGTGAAAGTAGATGTTCGCGGGAACTCCCTGCCCAGTTAAGGCTGGCTCAGTTTGTCTGCATCCTGTGATCCTTCCAGTGATTTCTCTAAATTCCTGTGGCTTATTCCTCTTGCAGCTCTGTCGCCCAGGAAAGCCACTCACTCTCTTTGCTGGTTTCCATGAAAAATTTGGTCACATCAAGCATCTTTTCATTTCCCTTTATTTTTTCTTTTTCTCAGATTTGGGAGTATGGAGAGGGAGTCACAGGAGGAGGCCACACAGTGGTGGGGTGGACCCCTGCATCTTGCTGCTCTGCCCCGCCGTTCCTTTAACCTCTCTCTAACTCTATTCTATTTCTAGTTCCTTTGTCTTTTCCAGGATTGTCCCCCTGCACTTGACTGCTTTTCCTTCCCAGGGACAGAGAACAAAAGCTTGATCTCCCACGAAATGCGAGAAGCTGGCCGGTACCCAAACAGGAGGCATGTTGGTTCAGTGGGTTGAGCAGCCTGCAAGGCAGTGGGTGAAGAGCCAGCTCTCTGTAGCCAGCCACTTGGGTGTGAATCCCAGCTCCCCACTTATCAGCTCTTGAGCACAACACCCAACCTCTTTTTGCCTCAGTTTCCTTTTAGGCATTTGGCTCCCATAGGGCTATTCCAAGCACTAGGGCATACATATGAATTGCATAGCACAGTGCCTGGCTTTAGTAAATGTCACCTCGTAGTATCATCTGAGGAGTTAGCGATACAAACATAGCAAGCCTGCACGGTCTTCACAAAAATTACCTCAAAACTTTCCCTCAAGTGTATGCATCCTCTCAAATGTTAAGTCAGCAAGTCCTCACTGTGTTAGTATGACCTTCACCGGGTGTTCTTTCCTTAAGGCCTAATGGTTTTCATTCATGCAGTCTTGATCTTTACTGAGCACCTACTATGTGCTAAATTCTGCTGTAGGTTCAAGGGGTCCCATGTTGAGTAAAACAGACTAGTCTTCTGCTCTTAAAAAATGTGTACCAAGAGAAGGGAGAGGAACTATAGATTAACTAGATTAGGCATGACCTTTTTTCCCCCAAAGAGTGATGAGTTTGTGCTGAGGATGGAAATGAAAAGTGACAAAGGCATTTAAAATGGGTAGTCAGGGGCCATTTCTTAGAAAACTCGAAGCGACCTCCCCTAGGTAAGTCTTGTGCAAATCCAAATTAAGTCCTTGCTTCATCACCAACCATGGTCAATGGCCCAGGGTCTGTTACTGAACTTCTCTACCAAGAAATTGGGGTAAGAATAGGTTTCTGGAAGGATGAAATGAGATCATATATGTCAGCATTTGCCATGATGCCTGGCACATAGCAAGTGTCCAGAGAGAAAAAAATAGACTCCTTGTTTTCGATGATTCCTTTTTTTCACTGTTGTAAGAGAATCTCTGATGAAAGAATCCAGAATTCCACCTGTGGAGATGCCTTTTCTCCTGCTCCTTATTTTGAGGCACTGCTTTGAGTTCCTCTCCGTCTTCGGCTGCTTGATCCTTCCCGTGGAGCCTGGGTGATGCTCGCCGCAGTGTGCAGACGCAGCGTGTTCCTGTCGGAAGCTCAGGCTCGGGCTCGTCTCGTAGCTGGTAGACGAGAAGCCCCAGCAGTGCCCACGCTGGGCCAGTTGGCATCGGGTTAAGTGACTGGGACAGTGTAAGTGGGGACCCAGAGGGGGGTCCTGAGAAAGACAGGCAGACAGGCGAGGCCCTGCTCAGAGAAGCCAGCCCCCTCCTCCCAGAGCATGACCCTCAGCCCTCAGCCCCTTTGAAAGAGAAAAAAGAAAACGCACTGAGCTTTAATGAGGAAACAGCCAGGCATCCTTTGCCACAGGCCTGGCTGGAGGCAGAAAGACATGAAGGGGCCCCCAGGAGTGTCCCACGGCCACCCGTCACTCCCGTCCTTGTCACCAGATGTGACCAGAGACCGTGTGGTGATGAGGCTTCAAGCAGCCGTGGCTCTTGCATGCTGCTCCCCTACCATCCTACCAACTGTTGAGCATGCCCTGCCATCTGAGGCGTAATCAGCTTCAGACATTGGAAGGCCAGGGACGCTGCCAGCTTGGAGCCAGGGAGCGGCAGGCCGTCCGTGGGAAATGTCAGTCTTTATTGCTTTTCTCATCCCCGTCGACCCTCGGCAAGTAGATGTTCCAAATAGCAGTAAAGTTATTTTCCCCCTTTCCCGGGGTCCTGGGCCCAGTAATAACACCTTCCTGAAGGGCATCGAGGCTGTCTTTAACCTTGTTCTCTTTGGCAGGTGTGTGTCAGTGTGGCTTCCAGAAGCCTCTCCCAGCTGCACGCTCCCTGCCTGTGACGCCTTCCCTTCTGGGAAAGTGACAGGTGCCCGCACACAGGTCCAGCCTCCTCTGAGCTCTCCTCCCGCTCCTCTGGAAGCCCACTAAGTTATCTTAATTACCATTCCTCCTTGGTCTCTGCCAAGAAGTGGGGGAGATTTATAATTGGATCAGTCAAATATTTACTGCAGTTTATTTCTTTGCCTCTCGAGCCCCTCGTAAAAGTTGCATTTTCATGCCACTTTTGGGTATGACTGATGACTCAAAGCACAGTCCTCACATTGCACTCCAACGCTGGTTATTTTTCAAAGGTCAAGGAAAAGAGAACATTGGAGGCCATGGGGGGGATGTTGATTTTGGGTTATTGCACTCACCCCTTGGGTGGCTTTTATTGCCCAGTCAAGAGAGACAAGCTGCCTTGGGAGACAGACCTCCCCCCAGAGCCAACCCTGATCAGAATTTGGTCACATGCCCCCAAATCCTCTTCCAGGGCTTCTGCATATCTGTCAGATAGTGTGTGCTATGAAACATCTTTCTCAATCTGCCCAGCCCAGCGTGTCCCCTGAGCATCCACTGCATGCTGGATTGTTCATGACAGGCTCCTGGAACAGAGGAGACATGTCCCTGGTACGAGGCCTGGAGTCCATCCCCAGTACTGGGGCATGAAAAGGAAGCTGTGGCCAGGGCTCGAGCTTTTGGAAAATGGTCTCCTTCTAGTGGCTGCCTGTCTGCCAAGCAAGCTGGCCAGGCTGTGGTTGAGAAATCCTAGAGAGCAGAGACTTGCCTGCACCAGATGGTCTCTCTGCAAACCAGTTTCTCGCTGAGCTCCTCCTCTCCCTGCCCTGGAAGGTAGTCTCTGTATCTACCTGGGTTGATCCATCTTCTTTCCAGCCTCCAGCTCCTCCTCAAGTTAAAGCAGCCAACAACAGTGCTCTACATGGTGCCGCTAGGTATATGGCAACCTATGACCAGAGGAGCCATGTATTCCCAACCATGGTCCACTTCCCAGAGTGGACGGAAAAACAAGAGATGTGAACCAGAACTAACCCAAACAAAGTGGCATAAACACGCTACACACGCTGGGTTTTGAAGTTGATCAACCGAAAGCATGGGCATTCCATCTTGAGTGTTCTCTTCTCCCTCTCCATAAGAATGGAAAGCCTGTTGGAACTTACCATGTTCTTGGGGAGTGAACTGGGAAGGAAGAGAGGCATGAGGTCAAGAAATCTGATAGCTAGGCTGAAGTGACACATAAGCCCCAACGTTTCAGTGTCTTAATTCAATAAGTGCTTATCGCTTGCTCATGTCACAGTTTCAGGCTCTCCTCCAAGTGCTAATTCCAGGATCCTGGCCTCTGCTGTCTGGTGGCTCCACCATCTGGCTTGAAGGGTCCTCTGGCAGTCTCCAGAGGCGGATGGGAATGGAGCACGTGCGTGCAGCAGATGGTAGCACATGTTTCGTGGCAGGATCTAGAAGTGGAGAACATCCCCCAGTGTGTGTTGCTTTGACTGGAACACCGCATGCTCCCAGCTACCAGCAAGGAGTCTGGAAGAGAGCAAGGCCTGTCTATGGCAATGGCTAGCAGTCTCCACCACAGTGGTCACCAAGGAACAGGGTTAAAGGAGGAGGGGAAAGAAGGCAAGAGAGGGAGCATAGAAGCCCATAGGAAGAAGGCATGCATTGCTCACCATCCCATTGAGAACTGCCAAGGAAAAGCATAATGACCTTGAGAAAGTTGACTCTTGAATCTTGATGATACGTACGAGTGTGCACATGTCTTGGGCACAGCAGCCATCGTGTTCTCCATTGAGTAGTCCATGAGTCAGGTGTGCTGATTACAACCCCACCCCTTTCTCTCCCAGGCAAGAAAGCACCCTGGAAGGCAAGGGAGTGTGTGTGATTATTATTAGAGACAAAGCGTTGAACACATTCCACTTGAATTTCCTTACAGTGGAATTATTTTTACAAATTCAGCATGGTATCCATTTGCTATTTCTTGGTCAGACTCTGCTCCAGATGACTTAGATACAGCAGTGAATTATATATAATGCAGACAGCAGACACTTTCAAGGTATGTTTGTCACCTACCAAAGACTACCTGATCTAAGCACTTTACACGCTTTGACTCATTTAATCCTTAGAACAGTGTTTTGATAGAGGTGCTATTATTACCCCCATTTTGAAGATGAGGAGACCGAGGTACAGGGAATGTAAGTAGCTGTGCAAGGTTCACAAGCTGTGAAGCAGAGCTGCAGACTCGACCATCTCACTCTTGACCAGCCCGCCATGCAGATGAAATCTGTGCCCTCCTGGAGTTTACAGTCTTCTGAGGAGACCAACCGTGGACATAAAGATGAAGCGTGTTGTTTCATTGCTGACATCAGCAATTAGTCAGGCACAATAAAGGTACATAGGGTCAGAACATGGCAGACACAGGGTCCCGCCCTTGCCCCCTTGCTCTAGCTGAGCCTCGCAGGCTCATCAATTCTTCCTTAAGTGAAAATTGCCCTCCATACTCCTGTGCAGGGACTCTGAGGAGCCAGCCAGAATTGATGTCCTCTCTCTCCTCTGACAAATGCTCTTCTCCAGAGTCATTTGAGCGGCCAGACAGCCAGCACAGCTGCTGGTCCTCAGCCATTTCTGTGCCGTGGGCTGGTCAGCCAGCGTGGTGAGAAATGACGGATGCCCGAATTAATAATGAGCAGTGGCCCCACACAAGTAATCACCTTCCCCCAAACTTTCCCTCACGGGGGTGATATCCTGGACCCCAAATGAAGTATATCCTCACTCTGGCACCAACAAAGTCACACTCATTCCTCTGGCAGACAGCAATTTGTAGACATAGGCCTTGGTAGTTGGACACTTATGAGGTTGCTAAGAAACAAAATGCTTTGGTTACAAAGGTCCCCAAAGCAGCACTGGTTTATCCTATCTCTTCAGATCATTTGTTCTATCCCAAAAGGACAGCTGTGACCCATGGGATAGGAAATAGAGGGGCCACTAAATGCAAAGACTCATTTCCCGACAGTGACCATCTCCAGCCACCCCTGCAACATAAGACTGCAACCATAGCTTCTCTTCTGTGATGGTCAGGATTGGCAAAGAAGTGACTCGGAGTCTCTGGGTATTAAATATAATGACTGTTATATACCCGGCCCTGCCCTAGGCATTATTTTATGTCAACCTTATACTATCCCTTAACTTTGGGTCTTAGGATTCCCTGGTATGCAAACCTGGAAGGGACTAAAAGGAGAGTCACCATACATCAAACTATAGCAAATGGCAGCGTTAGAATTCAAGCCCCAGATTGTCTGATAGTGAAGTCTTTGTAGGTAAGATGCTAGAGGCCTTTGTATTCAATTATAGGGGAAACTGACTAGTCTGATGGTGGGGAAGTCACATCCATAGGTTCCTGGAGTTTGATTTTGTAAAGTTGGTGAAAGGGGTTACAGTTGAAGTGTGTAACCTCTAAAAACCTTGTTATGATGGGGAAAGTGGTGAGAGAGAGCTTAATCCACAGTGGTAGTTTTTATCTGCTAAAGACCTTCATGGTGAATGTTCTCTGGAAGTCACAGTGCAAATGTCTTTTCTGTGCAGTGATTTTGATAGAGTTCACAAGATTAGTCCATTTCTACCAGAGTCTTATCGATTTTCTTGTCAACAAGTAAGAAACATTGGTGTCCTCTTTGCCTTTTCCTCCATCCTCTCTGTCCAACCCCACAGTTGAGCACTGTCCCCTCTTCCTTAGAAATGTTCTTCCAAATTAGTCTCCCCTTCTCATTCGCTATCCTAATCAAGACGCTTGTCACCTCACACCTGCATGTCTGCGATTGCTTCCTAGCTGGTTTTCCAGCTGCTTTGTATTCTCCCCTTGAGAACATCTCATATCTTGCCTGCAAATACATTCCGCAGGACATTCCTTTCATCATACCAGTCACTATTCAAGAATCCTCAGTGGCTCCCACTTGCCCATTACAGGATTGCACCACTCTTGAGAACAGGATTCCCTTGAGTGACACTTGCTCTCCACATCCCTCCCATCATAGTAGCCTTCAATTAACAGATGACTTCAGTTCTGAACCTAGTTTCCATTGAAACAGAGTTTCATATTAGTTGTTGAATTATCTGAGGCTAGACGCAGTAAGGGCATGGATATTATAGCTGAGAGCTAGTTCCAAATTCTTACTTGGCTATTTAGTTGCTGTGAGACTTTTGACAATTCATTTAACTTCTCTAAGCCTCTATTTTCTTATCTCTACAATAAGGTACCAGCAAAGGGCCTATTTAGGGTTTTTTACAAGAATTCTATTTTGTGTTTGCTCTATACCAAGCACTGTTCTAAATGTAATTAATTGTATTCCTTATAACAACCATATGACATAGGTACTATTATTTTCATCATTTTACAGATAAGAAAGTTAGGATCAGACAGGTGAAGCTACCAAGTGCCAGATTCTCTCCCAGATACTCTTGGTGTCATTCTTTTTTTTTTTTTTTAAGATTTATTTATTTATGAATACAAGAACTGAGGTACAGGCCAGAATTGGGAGGAGGGCAGTGAGAGGATTCACCAGAGACAGAGTGGGGAGCAGAACAGGCAGATTGACTGAAGTACACTGCTAAGGGGAGCAGTGGGTGAGTCAGGAGAGGTCTGCTGTGCCATGTGTGTAGCTCTCTGGCAGGGAATCAAACTTGTGCTGCAGTAGCTTTGGATAACTTCACAGCGCTGTGACTTAACCCCTTGTGCCACCAAGGAGGCCCTGGATCTCATTCTTAACTCCTCTGCTCCACCACCTCCCCTGAGTAAATGATCAGTAAATGTCAGCTTCACCTGTCTGCCATTATTAAGGGTCCATTATTTCTTGTCTGAAACTCTTGGGAAACCAGATACATTTTGGAGTTCAAAATCTAAGGAATTATGAAAGTTATACTTGGCACATACTATATTATGTAACACCCCAGTGGAAACTAGACCAAAACCCACATCTCACAAACAAAAAAAGGAAAAAGGAGAAATACAATGCTTTGTGTCTTAAAACTTTTTTTGGGTTTCAGAACTGCAAAAAAGATACCATGGTCTCGAGTAATGAAAGCATTAGCCATAAATATATGATAAACAGGGGCCGTTATTACAACTTGTGCAATCCTTGTTTGGCTAGACTAGCTCCGAGTGAACTATTTCTCAGTTTACTGCAGGGGAGGGATGGGGCCAGGCCTGCCAGCCTCACACTCGCTCTCTCCCTTCCTAGTATGACTTCATGGAGCGTCTGGACGGGAAGGAGAAGTGGAGTGTGGTAGAGTCACCCAGGGAGCGCCGGAGCATCCAGACCCTGGTTCAAAACGAAGCCGTGTTTGTGCAGTACCTGGATGTGGGCCTGTGGCACCTGGCCTTCTACAATGATGGCAAAGACAAAGAGATGGTCTCCTTCAACACCGTTGTCTTAGGTAGGTGTGGGGTGTCTGGGTGCCTTCCCCGTCCAAGGGAAGTTTGGGAACATTCTGTATTCCTCTGTGGGAGAGGTCATTTCTACTGGGGAGGAGGCTGGTCCAGAACCCTTCGCTTACACCTCCTGGCATCATCCATGTAAAATGAGCCCTGATTGAAACTGGATGCTGCTTATTAAATCACAGAAGAGCCGCTGTGAGTCCAAAAAGCCTGGCTCCCCTCTTGGCCACACCACTCAAGCAAGTCCCTGGGCTTTTATAAGTCCCACTGTCTCTATGGCTCACTCCCAGGGCTACCATGAGGATTAAATAGAATCAAGTATGGAAATCTCCAAGCCGGTCATCTAGCCAAACACTCACCATTCACATCAGCTGACAGTTTCCCTTAAAAATTGAGAAAAGCCCAAAATAAAAAAGTAGAGAAAGAAAAACTTAAAATTGAATCAAGAAAAGGATATAAATACATGGAGGAAAAAAGCCTGTCTTTGTCCCCATGTAGGTGAAACTCAAAATGCTGTAGTCAAGCTCTTGACATACGCTGGCATGTTCTAGCCCTGCCCTTTATTAAAACTAAAGTTCTGTCCAAAATTTCCTCTTATATTATCATACAAACCCTTTAAAGGGTAATGAGCTTAGGAAGATTTTATTGAAGGTTTCTAGAAACCCTAAGAATTTTAGCAATCAAATAAGCTACTGATGCTTTCATTACATTTATTTTGTCATTAGGTTTCAATCTTCTAACTGTTGATAACAACAGCTCCTGGTTAGCACCTCTGTGAATTATGGCAGATTGTTAGACCCATTTCCAGTGGTATAAATGAAGGTTCAGAAAACTGAGTCCCTCAAGGTCCCAGCGTGCGGAACTGGCCCTCTGGGCTTTGCTGTTGCCTTTCTACAGCAGTGTGCTGCCCCAGCAGCTGTAGTTTTAGAACTCAAAGTTCACTGGAGAAGCATAGATAAGGTGGTTTCACGGGGAAAGACCTGTTTGATCCAGGATTAAATACCAGCTTTCTGTCCCAACCTTAACTGGGAAAGGCATGTATCTCCCTGAGTCTCAGTAACATGACTTTTAGGCATAAATCTCAGACAGCTGCTTGAGAAGACTGCATTTTCAGAACTTCTCTGTTTGCCTCACAGATTTCTCTGAGGACTTTCCTGGTTCTTGAAACAATTATATGAGCCATCCTGGAAATCAGGTGGCAAGTCTTCATCAGTTTTGGAGTGGTGAAAAGCCAGATAGGATTTGGTGTTGGTCTGGCATTGAAGTGAAGCTTCATATCGTGTGCTAAGGGGAGATTGATTCTATCAAGCTTCTAAATCTAAATTAGAATCTTCTATCAAGATTCTTAATGCTTGAAAGCAGGAGTTGGCACACTTGTAGCCTATGGGCGGAATCTGGCCCACTGCCTGTCTTTATAAATAAAGTTTTATTGGCGCATAGCCATGTTCATCTGTTCACATGTTGTTTATGGCAGCCTTGACGACAAAGTTGGGTAGTTGCGACAGAGATAGTTTGGCCCACAAAGCCAAAATATTTACTGTCTGTCCTGTTACAGAAAGAGTTTGCCAACCCCTGTTCTTAAACTAATGTCATAAAGTTTATATGATGAAAATTACTTGAGAAATCTTCCTCAGTTAGGGGCAATTTTCCAAAATCACATTGTGTGTGTGTGTTAATGGGAAAAAAAGGTAAAAGGTTAAAAACCAGCCTCACAAAAGGAAAACACTGACTACAACCTTGAAATTTGTGTAAGGTATTGAGAGGAAAAGTAGTTTTTAAGACAAGGGGAAAATTGCTGTCCTTTTTTGTTACTTTTGGCTTAAACTCAAAAGACCTGACAGATACACAACCACACGCACCACATCCAGCCACTGACTAAGTTGGAGTGTAAAAGAACTTGGTGAAATGGTGACTAGCGCACAAAACTACACATTTACAGGTGGTTGACTGTTTGGTAGGGACCCCCTGAGTCCTCCCCCAGAGTGGCCCTAGGAGATAGGTTCTGCCGAGATTTTATTTTCCAGTTGAGGAAGCCAGGACTGGGAGAAGTTAAATGCCCTATCCAAGTGCACACACAGCTCATACAAGGTAAAGTCAAGACTCAAACTCTCCAGAGCTGTGTTTTTAACCACCAGATTGCTTTGGATTCTTGCCAAGTAAATCCCTTTCCCCCTGCACAGCAAGTTTTCTGGGGGGCAGATTATCTAATAATGGCTTCTGCCCTCCATCTCCTCTGTCCACATAGACACAGACATGGTGGTAGCGCAGTGCCCTTCCCCCAGGCCATTACCCTCACTCCCAGTCGAGCTGGGAATAGCAATTCTCCCCCAGGATTTCTCTTGTCTGGACTATAGCTCCCAGAGAAAGTCAAAGGTAATCGGCCTAATAGTTGGGCAGACATCTTGATAGAGCAATGATAGTAATTGGCCTGAAATGCAGGGGAAAGAACAGTGTTTTATTTGGTTCAGAGGTTCTCCCACACATATCTATTATCAGGACGTTCTCCATCAGGAGCAGCCAGCAGCACCGAAAGGCCCTGTGATATGAAACAGAAGGAAAAAAGTTAGACGGGTGTCAACCAGCGATCACACTAAATATACCTCTGACTCCGGGAAGTCTTTTGATGTGTTTTGGAGAGAAGCAGCCTGCTTGCAGAAATGAGTTTCATCTCAGGGGACAACAGTGGCGTTCTTGAAGCACAGGGCAGGTTGGGGGGGCCTCCGCTTGGGGCAGAAGCCCCTTTCTGGGCCCTGTTCTCAATCGCCTGCCAGCCTTGCCTGAAGAAAACTTAAACCAAAAAGTGTGACATAAAGGAGAACTGATCATACCCCCGTAGTCATATTTAGTTGAGTCAGAATTAGGGAACCATTAGGGTGGGCTCCTTTTACATCCTGGAAGTACGATGAAATTGTGTTTTTTCCTTCAAAAACTGGAGAAATGCTTCAAATATGGACCTTGAGAAAATTGAATGCAAAGTCCTCTTCATTGGAGTTTTTGCTTGTTTTATTATTACTTTTTAATTGTATTTTTTTAATTGAGGTAGTGTTGGTTTACAACACTACATGATTTAGGGGTACAGGTTCACACCTCTTGAGATGTGTGTCACCCCATCACATCCCACCTACCACCAAGGCACTCACAGTCCTCTCCACCTCAGTGCATTGGGCCCACTCCCCACTTTAAACAGACGCCGCCCTTCCCCTGTGGTGGCCTCTGTTCTCGTCAGCCTTCTGGGGTTTGTTCTGGTTTATAGTTACCATATCTTTGTTTTATTTCTTTATATTCTACATATGAGTGAAACCATCCAATGTTTGTCTCTCTCCTTGACTTATTCTGCTAATTTTTTTTTTTGCTTATTTTTGATTCCCTTGCCACTATACGTGCATGTACATACACAGGCACCACGCAGTATACTCACACAAACACACATGCACACTGAGAAACACAGTGACTGCTTACTGACGCCTACTAAATTCCAATCACCTACTGCCTGCCAGAGTGGAAAATGCCTGGGTAAACTGTTCAGATCTGGGCTCTTCATCATGGAGCTTGATGAGAAAAGACAACTGCATGAAAAGGATAGTTGCAGCAAGTATAGGAACATAGAGAAAGGTGTTCAGAATCCAGGCTAAGGGAGATGAGAAAGTAAGACACCCAGGAGCTAAAAGTTTGCTAAACTGAGACTTAAGGATAAAGAGCCAGGGAAGTTTTCTATATCAGCAGAGTCTGTGCAAAGACCTCAGTTATTTTGCATGGTACTGTGGTAGCACAGAGCTCTGTGGTTCTTCATTGCTTTATCTTCAAAAATACTAGGTTTGGGAAGAGGGAGTTTTGACTTCTGCAATGTCAGTTCCTACCAAACCATCCCCAGACCCAAAAGCTCCATGAGAAGCAGTCTCTACCACATTGTAGGAATGACTTCTGAAAATGCAAACTGAATAATACTATTCCTATATTGAAAACACTTCATTTTCCCCCATAGGTCCCAGAATAAAACCCATCCCATCCCTAGACAGAGCATCCCCCTACCTGATTCTCTCCAAACTCATCTGTGTCACTGTCTTCCTTGTTAGTAAACTTTCAGCCTCATTGGATTCTTTGCTGCTTATTGTCACCCTAGGGCCTTTGCATAAATTATTCTCCAGCCAGAATACTCTCTCCTTGGCTCTTCCTGTCCTCCCTTCCCTGTTCCAGCTCATCCTTCAGTGTCATCTGCATAGAATAAAGAGGCCCTCCCTGGCCATCCTCTCCAAATAGCTTCCCCTGTTACTCCCTGTCACAATATGCTACTCTATTGGCAGCACTTATCACAATTTTAACTTGTTTCATTTATATGATAATCTTACTTTTGCCTTGTATTCTCTGGGACAGT
The DNA here is from genome assembly GCF_964194135.1 of Talpa europaea. NCBI lineage: Eukaryota > Metazoa > Chordata > Mammalia > Eulipotyphla > Talpidae > Talpa > Talpa europaea. The sequence continues at coordinate 92,343,660 of NC_140076.1, forward strand.
AAAAGCTCTATAAGGGCAGGAAAGATACCCATGTTATTCACCACTGTATGTCCAAGCCCTCATGCAGTGTCCTGCATACAAGTGTTCAGTTAACAAAGCTAATTGTGTGTCAAAAATAGTAACAGGTCTGAGCTCTGACCCTAGTTTTAAGCTAACACAATAGCTGCCAGAGTGCCATTGATCTTACCAGAAGACATGAGACTCCTGGGTCAGAGACAAGAGACTTTGTCACTCTGAGCAATGCCATCTCCAGAGCTACCTGCACAGGTACCAGTTCCCACAGGGTAGTGCGAACAGGGTTAGGTGTTACCTGTGCATGTAGGGGGTTCCCTTAGAGGAGGGAAACCCTGAGCTTACTGCACTGCATATCTTAGTGCATCAGGGAGGCTGCCTGTGCTGTGCTCCAGAGGGAGACAGTATCTCTGTCATGCTGCGTAGTCAGTAAACCTGCCCCTAAACCCAACACAGGCACCATTTCTGTCTTCCAAGGCTGCTCACTATGCAGACAACTGTGAAAAGGTAGCCTAGAACTAAGGCTGTCTGTACCGCTGCTCATAAAACGTTCAGAAACCCGGGAGGCCATGGAGAATTGACTCTCAGCATCATCTGGAATTGCTGCTATTTGACTTGCCAAAGCAGCAACTTCATGGGATTCCACCTAATGCTTTCTGAATGATGAGTGAAAGATGAATAGATGAGACAAATTTGTAGCCACTTGGATACCTCTCAACCCACCTTTTGATGGTAAAATTCAAGGAGTCTCCACCTGAAATGTGCATGTTAGGCATTCAAGAAATGGGCTTGATGGAGTCTATGGTCTTTTACCTGATTTTGAAAAGGCAAACACACTCCCTGATTTTCCCTCCAAGTGCCAGAAACTAGCCCTCGCTGGTGGTGGAGGAAGAGAGCAGAGAAGGGAATCACTGCAGCAGGGATGTGCCACTGCCTGGCTGGGTTTTTCAACCCAAGGTAGGAGTAAGTGGGAAATTTGATTTCAAGGGAAACCCATTTACCTTATTCTCAGGAGACAGCACTAGGAATAGTTGGATGTTACGGTCTCTCGAGCCTATCACCTAGTCAGTGGCCCCCTCTCTGTAAGGACTGGGTCACCTTTGGGACATATTGGCTTGTCTTTTTCTTTTTATCATCTTAATAATTTAGAAACTGAGAGTCTGAATGTGTTTATTTTAATTTAAGGCAAAAATAAGGATAACAATAACTTTAAAAGAATATTTCCATGCAGACCCAAAACAACATGAGAAAGTTCCAAAATGATCCCTTTGAAGGTATTACCTGTGAGTGCACATAGAAAGGTAAATCATGAAATAAGATGGTCGTGCAGGTTAGAACAAATGTGAACTTGTTGATTTTCATGGAAAATAAGATCTGCAAAAGCTAGGCTTAAAAGGACTGTTTTGTAACCCAAAACCTATGACTTAAAGAACCTCCACAGCATGCTTCGCTTAATCAGTCTTACATTTTTGGATTTTTCTTTAATTAAAATTCCTTACAGGAGGGATTTTTTTTTTTTTTTTTACTCCACCACCCTGAGATTAGGGAAAATCACTGTCATTTGAACACTTATCCTCTATACCTGAGACTAAAAGCTGATATCCCACCTACCAGATTGGCAGGATGATATTTAGGAGACAGAGGTGTCATGGTGTTTTAAAAATGTTGACATTCACACACGGGAAATTTCAGTTTTTAAATACAGTTAAGTAGTTTCTTTTGAAAATGTGAAAGCTGCATTAGGCCTGCACGCTGCCGAGACTGAAGAGCAGTGGTTATTTCCGTGCATTGTACAAGTTGCCCTAGTCTCCACCACTCTCTGTTCTCTAACTCTACTCATTTAGATTACTTACTAGTGTCCTGTAGGCATGTGAGCTTCTGCAACTAATCTTTTAAAAAAAAATGGTGGATGATTATTAAATTGCTTCAACAGCAAACAGAGGTAAAGGTAGTTGCTAATTTTGTTCTTTTTTTTTTTTCTCCCAGATTCAGTGCAGGATTGTCCACGGAACTGCCATGGGAATGGCGAATGTGTGTCTGGGCTGTGTCATTGCTTCCCAGGATTTCTAGGCGCAGACTGTGCTAAAGGTATTTGTCAATACTTCCTGTTATGGTTGGAAAACAGAATGTGGGCTGCTCAGGGAGGGTGGGAGAGGGAGCACCATAGTAACCTCCCTGGCACATTCCAGAGGAACATCTTGTGAGCTGATGCTAAGGGGCCTAATCCTCTGGCAAAGAGTAGGCTTTGATATATGACCATTGGCCGGTATACCTGTAGGAGCAGGGCAGTTATCCTTGGCACTGAGGTGTGCTAAGAAGAAAGATTTGCTAAAAATGAGATGGTTGGATTTCCTGTAAAAGCAAAAGTGAATTACCATCATTCCTTTCTTATAATCATTAACTTCTGTGTAATGGAAGATTAAGCATCTCAGGGTTAGTAAATTTCATTCATTCTGGCCAGCTATGCTCTTAATCTAGGAAGCGCTATTTATCTTGGTGGAATTGGTTTTAAATTGTATTATTAATTTATCTGCACTACTTTGCATGGAATGACTGGTCCCTGAGATTCTTGGGAGAAAGGTAACATAAGAAAGAAAATGACTCTCAGAAGAACAGGGGACATAGGGACTACATACCTAGCTTGCAAGAAACCTCGAGCTGACCTTCAAGTAGTTCCATCAGAAGCAAGTGTAGTGCAGAACAGAGCTTCACATACTTCTTAGACATGGTACACACACACACACACACACACACACAAAGATATAGATAAAAACAACTATAAAATGGAAATGAAACATTCACAAAACAACACTTAGCTCCATCTTTTGTTCTGTTCTATCCTATTTCATTTTTTAAAAAATACTAGTTTTGACCACCCTGATAGGTCATATCCAATTCTGAGAAAAGGTGATGGGGAAGTTCAAACCCCTGGCCCAGGGTCAGGCCTTAATTCCAATCCCAGCTGTCCCATTGAGCATCTCTGTGACCTGCAACAAGTGATCTCACATCTCTGGGTGTTGGTTTCCTTCTCTGAAAAAGTGGGGAGTTCCTTCCTAAGTTCTCTGTGATAATAAAATGAGATAATGCACCCAAAATTCTTGAATATGCGGTGAGCCCTCAACAGGTTTACTTTTACAATTTTTTATGTTTATCAGATTATACCCATTTCCGTGGTCATATGATTTTTCATTATCTTTTTAAATGTGCATCATTAAAAGGCCATTCTGAGCGAGAGGCCATCATCAGTGAAGCCGCTCTCTAGATAGTGGGCGCACTCCTTTCTCCCACCCTCACTGCTGCTGCTCAGAAAAAGTAATTCAAATCTCCACACTGTTTCAAAGATTTGCAAATCCCATCCCTCTGAAAGCAGACCGATAAATGAATGGGGCTTTTTTGTGCTTAAAGATCTGGTTTTGGTTATACACATGTGACAATCATTCCCAAAGGACACCACCTCCAAACACATTCTCTCCTGCATATACGTGAAAGGTTTGTGCAAACGGAAGAGAGGGCAGGAAGCCAGCAGGCAGTTCTCTCTTCTGCTTTCGCCGTCCATCTGATGGCGCACGGACTTATCACCAGTGACAGCGGAACCTGGCGCTCCCCCACCCCCACCTCCGCCAGCACTTTGCTTGGATTCAGAGAGGCCCTCCCTGATGGAGAAGGGTGGGTGACATGGTGCAGAGTGCTTTCCTAGAGCAGACTTTAAAGGGAAGAAAACCTCCAATATCATTTGAATGGCTTTTCCTGTGTAATCTAATTTTCCTGGGAGTGAAGGCATTAATGAGAAGAAGGACAGAATAGTCCTTTTATATGTGGCTGCAAATGGGCTGAACCCTCAGCTGCTCGGCCTGTGAGCTGTAAATGTATATTAACACTGACACACATCGATGTATTATTAATCCTAAAAACCACGTATGCTCAGGCTGCATATCCAGTGACTGGCCTTTCAGCCCTAAGTACCGTGGCCATTTAAGAACTCTTTGCTCTAAATCCATTTGCAGATGAACGTCCATTCTGCATTATGGATCTGTAATGGGGTGTGCATTTAACTGCTTAAAAGGACTCTCGGTGTGTGTTTTGCATTCACCACCTGTACTGGGGTTGGGCGCACATTCTACCTGTGCATTAGCCATGGTGTATAATTGATCCTTGGGAAACAAATACCGGGTAGCTGTTAAGAGTAGTTACTCCTGCATACCCAGGAGCTGTTTCTGAAATCGGCCTTTGAACTTGTTATATATTTTAATTTAGCTGTTGATGCATACAGTAGACAAAATTGAAGCATTTAAAGAATGAAATTGCTTTTTCCCTTTTCCCCATTGATTCTTGGCAAGTTGGCTCAAGAGTGTCAGGAATGAGCTTCTACCTCTCTGCCAGAAAGCCGTTTCTTCTTTGGTACTTTTGAAATTGACACATTTTAAGCCACTGTTAACAACAACAATACCGGGAAATAATCTAAGCCCCAATCTCCCAAACTGTGCTCTTTTGTGTAATACCTTAGTGTGGGCCATCAGCATTATTTTACTCAGAAAATCTCTTTAAGTTAACTCATTATGTTTACATATATTTGTTCTAGAAGGAATAATGTCAAAATCAAAAATAAAAAGGAATCAATAGCAACAGGTAGGAAATGTTGGCACTACCTTTTAACTCTATCACGATCTTGAGCTTTCAAGCCAAGGCAGCTTCTCACATATTTCTTTCAAATCAAGAAACCCAAAAGTGGACCCAACATAAAAAACTGACTTCTGGAAAAACTCAAGTCTTCTGCAGTTCATCCCATAAGCATTGACGTCTGAAAATAAAATTTGCTTCCTAGGATGTGTGATAAAGTAAGAAGCCAGTAAAAGCAGCACAGGGACTTAACTATGCCAGCTTCAAGTGAAGACATCTGGTAATTAGCCCATCTAATAGTTGTTTCGATGGTAGTATGTTAGACCAGGCCATTTTTAAATACAACTACTAGTTGTGAAGTAAGGCTTCAGTATGTACCAGACTCTGTGTAGGGTATCTAGTACACACCCCCTCATCTGCTCTCCATCCATAACATGTGATAAATCGTATTTGAACCAACCCCCTCCGATGTTTTGTGCTTTTAATATTGAAATCATTTTAGAGTTGCAGACAAGTTGCAAAAATAGTCCATAGAGTTCCCATTATAGAATTCTCCCAGCTTCCCCTAATATCCCCATTTTAATGGCCAAGTTTCAATGACCAGGACATTCTTGCTGACACAATGCTACTGACAACCTGGACTTCTTTCTGGTTTTGTCCTCTTAAAGTGGTTCAGATCCCACCTTGTATTTGGTTGTCTGGTCTTCTTCCTCTCCTGCCATCTGTGAGGGTTCCTCACTCTGTCCCTTGTCTTTCATGATCTGGACCATTTAGAAGCATTACCGGTCAGATCGTTTTTAGTTTGCTCCTCATTGTGGGTTCTGCCTGGCATTCTCTTGTGATTAAGTTGAGGTTTTGAATTTGCAGCAAGCTTGTGCTCTCCGTTGTGAATCACAGATGCATTTGAGGTTTTAATAAGAAAAAAATCAAAATGTAAGTATGTGTGTGCGTGTGTGTGTGTGTGTGTGTGTAGACCTCCTCACCCCATGAGGTGAGGTAGTGGGAGGCTCTGTCTCACTGGTCCCACACAATTTGCCAGTGGTTATGACAAATTGCCACTCGCGAATAGCTCTGGAGCCCCAGAATCTCTTAAGTGTTAGCAGAAAGTCACCCAGAGCAGACAGGGTGAGGCAATCTCGCCAGCAAGGACAGCTGGCACTAACCTCCCGCAACCCAGAATGGGACCAGCCACCCCTGGCTTTGGCCTGTGATCACCTCTCCTTTCTTGATCAATGCCCTGAGGAGGGTCTGAGCGTGAGGTCCTCCTTCATGGTAAACTCGTGCTCCCCTTTGAGCTTCTCTGGCAGCTGTGCCTGCAGCGCTCCAAGTTCTGCCAGTCCCCGCTGCAGCAGGCATTCAGCAGACTCAGGCCCTCCTGCCGGGGGGGATGTGCCACGTTAGCCAGTGAGATTCCCATCACATCCGTGCCACCGGGTACGTGTCCAAGTGACAGAAACGCAGATTTACTCTCTTGACCTCCCACTGCACCCCCCCTGCCCTCAGATGTGCAGTGCGGACAGCCGCCCTTGTCTTCTTATCAACCTGACAGTCTGCATCAGGCCTCTCAGGAGAGTCTTGCAATGAAAGGAGGAATCAGTCGGCGTGAACTTGCAGACCATTTCATAGCCCCTGCCAAGCATGTTGCTGAGGGGCTCTGAAGTCAAAATGGAAGTGACCCTCACAGTGAAAGAATGTAGAGAGGTTATAACCCACTGTTCTAAGTCTGCTGAGGGGACAGAACTCACCTGAGCCTCCAGCAAATATTTCTTATGTACCTACCAAGAGCCAGGGCTGCCTGCTGCACAGGGATAGGTAAGAGCATGCAGCCCTGCCTGCTGATGGCTTCCAGTCTGGTGGATGCGCATGATAAGTGTGGGGGGCATGGAAGCGTATGTGCCGCCTGCTGTCCTGTGAATGTGGGATATGAAGGATGTAAAAGACAAGGCAGTTTAGGAAGCAGTGCAGGATGGATGTGATAACAGTCCATCAGCATCCCAGAATGTGGAGAAAATTCCATGAGGAAGCAGTCTGGTAAACTGAACAGTGTCTTTCAGTGTAGAATTTCTTTCATTGTGCTGTGTGATAAGCAATCAGTTCAGATTCAGAACTGGAGCAAAAATGGTGTCACCTTTTTGGTAATTTGTACTGTGTCCTGTCAGGTGCTTCTCCTGTCCAGCTACTGTGGCCCTGATAATTCGAGTTATGGTTCAGTGTAATGATTTTATCATCACTTTTCTTCTTGCAAGACATCCCCATGATGTGAATGCTCTTTGTTGTGCTAGATGCTTTTTAATGGTGACTCCTTTTTTGCTTTCATTCACTCTTATTTGAAGGTCTTTCATTCACTTAAATGCTTCCTTGGGCAGATTATAAAGCAGCCTGGCCTCTCAGAAGAGGTGGAGGGCTTCTGACTCTTCTATTTTGTCACTGGCTCCTCACATGGCTTCTTTGGTTATGGCCCCCTCTGGCCCTTACCTCCCACAAATGCCATAACCCACCCCAGCTGAGTACATTAGGGAGTGCATAATCAATAACTATTAGGAGAGGCAGCCCCTGCTGCTGCCCAGCTCTCAGGGAAGCTCGGAAATGGCGCAACCACAGGAACATAACGTCTTCTCTCTGGGGGTTGGTTTCTGCTCCTACCCAGCTCCTGTGGAACACATCCCCACAAACCAGTCCCTCTTGAGCTCCCAACACTAAAATCAAACTGTAATCATCAGCATCAGCATACAGACATGAATTGAATGATTACTATGCACCAACCGCTACTATGCAACTGCATATGATCACATTGAATCATTGATAGCCCTACTTTATAGATGACTGTTTTCCCACTGACAGATGAGGAAACTGAAGCACAGAGAGGTGAAGGAGCTTGCTCAAGTTCACTCAGCAGGCTGGTGAGATTCCAGCCAGGCAGTCTGGGCCAGACTCTTAACACCAGACCCTGAGATTAACCTCAGAAGATACGAGGTATCAGGAAGATATGCTTTGCAGGCATTTTGTATGCTTGTTATACTCTTAGACTTGGGTTTGAACCCAAGAAAAGTCTTTCAGGGGAGGAAGCTAGGATTTACTAGGTAGAAAGTGACAAAATCTGTCAGACTTTATAGTCTTCTGTTCTGGACTGGTCCTTCCAGCCACCAGGTCGTTCCATCCTCTTCATCCCACGGTTTGTGAGCTCTTATTTCCTCATCCTTCAACATCTTGTACTACAGATTTCCTCTCTATAGTCACAGCCACTGCTGTGTTCACGTGGCCTCCAGACTCTTCCTACTCACCATCTCACCCCACTGCCCACCTCCAGCGTTCTCCCAGAACTTTCATACCACATTACTACACTCCTCAAACACCTTTAGTGGCTCCCAGTTGCCACCCATGATGCTTGTCAAACTCTGCCTCAAAGATACTTAACTGAGAAGATTGTTATAAACGCCTCTCCCCAGCCTCTTCACCATGCCAGCCAGTCCTAAACCCACAGGACTGTGTGTGGTCCAGGCATGTGCCTTATTAACAAGCCTCCCAGGGGACTCAGATGCACGTGGTCAGGGGCATAGTCTGAGAATGCGGAGCACATTAGCACATCCTTCGAATGATGTCCAAGGTCTTTGGTGATCTAAGCTACTTTTGCACTGTCCTCTCCCACGAAGTTCCATACACCAAAAACACCTTCATAAAGAATGCTAGCCCTGCTGCTGCTTTGCCAGTGTGGAATGTTTTACCAATCCCAACTTTCCTATCAAACTGTAGTTTGATCATATTGTAGTTTACACGCATCCTCTCAGAAGAGCCAAGTGACTGAGAATGGAAGCTATGGAATTCAAGTCCAGGCTCTATTGTAGGCAACTTCTCTGAGCCTTGTTTTTCCCTCCTGTTAAATGGGGGCAAGTAGCAGTGCCACCTGATGCATTGCTCTGATGATGCAAAGATAAATAAATACCTGTGAAGTGTTTTGAGCCAAACCTGGCGTGCATTAAATGCTCCATAAATATTAGCTAATGTTCATCTTCACAAGCCTCTGACATCATGATACTATCCCTTAAGGGACTTAGGAAAGTCAGCCACTCACCCAAGGTCACATGGCAGGATGTCAAAGCGAGCAGATGTCAAGGCGAGCTCTGGGGCTTGTGGCCCTCAGGCCCCACAGGACAGGGCTTTTCAGGGAGCACGCCTGGATAAGGGCTGAGATCTGTCTCCTGGCCCCACAGACAGACGGACTGTGCTACCCTCCAGGATGGCTCTGCCTTGTCACCTTAGCTGTACCCCCTCAGTGGAGGTTTCCTCACAAGAGGCGTGACAAGCCCCTCTGCCCCTTCCCTATTGATAAAGGGGTTCTCCCCACCAACCCCTCATTCAGAGCTTCCTGGGCGAAGGTGCCACTTTCCCCCTTCACAGCTGAGATCTCCCCTCAGTGAACGACACGTGGGGCCTACCTCTCCTTCCTGGAACAGCTGTGGTTGCACCCTAGTGGTCCTTCACACTTGGCTCCTTTCTGCCACCCCAGATCCCCTGTGATTAATGCCCAAGGGCCAAGGGCTGAGGCTGCTGCCTGCAGGAACCTCCCATGGCCCATAGTCCCACCTCTCCTGCCTCCACCTCTGCCCTGAGAAGATGTGCAGGATTCCTCAGCAGCAAGGGCCTGGGACCAGAGGTAGGAATGGGGTGCACTTGGCATTGCTCTGTAGGGGATGGCTGAGCAACCACAGTTGGCAAAGTTACTGTTTAAACAGTATAAGCACTGGGCCTCCCTGGTGGCACAGGTGGTTGAGCGCAGCACTGTGAAGCTGTCTGCAGCCTCTGCAGTGCGGGTTCGATTCCTGGCCAGTCAGGGAGATACCCACATGGTGCAGCGGACCTCTCCTGCCTCGCCTGCTGCTACACTCAGCAGTGTATTTCAGTCCGTCTGCCTGTTCTGCTCCCCACTCTGTCTCTGGTGAGTCCTCTCACCCTCCCATGCCTCTGGTCTGTACCCTAGTTCTTGTATAAATAAAAATAAATCTTTAAAAAAAATAAACAGTATAAGCACAAACTCTGGAACTATGAGACAAATCAGCAGTTGCCATAGGGAAGGAGAAAGAAAGTGGGTAAAGCAGGTCAGAGAGGCCAGTTGTGCGGAGGACAGAAACCGGACTTTTGGTAGTGAGCATAATATAGTCCATATATATGCTGCTGTGTAAGTCTGTCCATCTGAAACTTTCATCACGTTACACATGAACATTACTTCAATTAAAAAAATAAGTGTGAGAATCACTGCCACATATTGAACATGAAGTCCAGGCCAGGTGCTGTGCACACAGGTTTTCATGAATGATCTAATTTCATCTTCACAATGTACACCCTTGTCCCCACGTCACAGCTCAGGAGACCGAGGCACAGGGCCCCAAAGCCACTTGCCCAGCTGTGTCCTTAGAACCAGACTCATGGGAATGACCAGTTGGCACACAGCTGGCTGGCCGCCCCTCCCTGCAGGTTTCTGATTCCATCTGTAGGGCTGGGCTGCTAGCTTGAGCCTGGAGAACACATGAAATATCCAAACCCTCAAGCCACAGACCAGAGCTCCTGAATCAGGATCTACATTCTAAAGGGACCCCTGGAAGATTGTTGAGCCAAATCAAGTCTCAGTCTAGAGAATGGCACCCTGGAACTCTGCTAAGACTGCCCAAAGAGAGCACAGAGCAGGAACAGCAACATCACTGTTACCCCTTCCATCCCATCTCCAGCCTGCCCCTCAGGCCGAGGAGAGGTTGCCTGTAGGGCCTGGAAGTGGGGTACCCTTTATGCACCAGCCTCCTGAGGGCCAGGCCCTCGCAGCCTCCAAACAGGTCTGCTCACTTTGTTCCTCGTGCATCAGCAAACAGAAATCACCTCTCAGGGCTTAAATCTTTGGTCCCTCCCCCAAGTGAAATTGCTTTGGAGACTAAAAGTGGTTTTTGCCCAAATTTTCAGCTGCTAGATAAATTGCAGGGCAGCGTCAGAAAGCAGAGTGCCTGAGCCGGGGGTGGGGTGCGGGGGGAGCTTGCTGTACATGTGCTGTGCTCATTGCTGGGGAAGGTCTACAGGCTTAAAGAAACCCTCAAGTGGGGAAGTCTACCAGTCTTTTCTTTTTAACTGAGTGATATTGCAGTATAGTTGCTGGTGTCATTGCTGAGGATCCACACGTATCCATGCAACATGAAGATCCCAGCTGAAAGTCCACATCTGTCCTTTACTGAACCCCCAGCCCTTGGTCCCGATGTATCTTCTCTCCCTGACCCCATGCCCTTCTGGTAGCCACTAATAGGTCTTAAAGCCCAAAAGATTTTTTTTTTGTTGTTAGTTCATCTGTTCGTATTCTGGATGTACCATATATGAGTGAAGTCACAGGTAGCCGGACTTCAGAGAGGAGGCCAGCTGGAATGAGTGATGTGAAAGAAAGGGGGAGTTTTACTATGATGGGATACTGCATATCACTTTATAATGTGACAATTTGGAACCATTTTCTCCTAATGAAAATAACAATAGCAAAATCCTGTCTATAGGCTTGTCACCAGGTGCCCATTTTCTCCAAAAACACTGTGGGGTAGGTACTCTGGAATTCTTGTGCTATGGAAAGATCAAGAAACCAAGGCCGAAAGGTCCATCGTTGCACCAATGGTTAAAAGAGAGGGAAATTCTGACTCATGAGCCTACGCCATGCCTGGCACTTTCCTACATGCTGGGATTACAGCTGTGAATTGGCAGACCCTCCATGTCTTCAACAAGCTTCCATCCTTGTGGATAACCAGACACAAACATTTGCAAACTCTGCTGCATCTCTCCATGCTTGAGTAGCAAGAAGCAGCAAAAGCTGCTTCAGTCTGGACTTGAGTTGCAGAAATGGTTTGCTGGGGACCCTGAAGAACTTAAATATTCATTATGTGATGAGTGCTGTTCAGCTCTACACACACACACCAAAGGAAAAAAAAAAAAAAAACAAAAAACCCAACTTAGACGTCTTTTAAGAACAGCTTAAGCACTTATCGATTGAGAACTTTTATAACTCAAAATGGAGGCATCCCCATATCTCTACAGGTATTTTAAATGAATTGAATTAATCATAGGCTTAAAAGTCTCTTGTGATCTTCGTTAACTTCCCTGGGTTTAATTAAAACATCTGTGCACTTTTAATTTATCGATTCATCCAACTCATATGTCATGTTTTTAACACACCCCAGCATGCTCTGCATCATTTTTAACCCGGTTTCCACTTAACTAAAGCAATTAAATTCACCCCGGATTAATTAAAGCATCCATACTTTCGTGCTTAAGTCAGCGTGTGCTTCTTTCCCCACATGGCTCCTGAATGTCAGAGATCTGACACACCTGATGAGTTTTTTGTCCTTCTGGAAATTCTTCCCTGAATCACTTTCTTGCTTATTAATGTGCCATTTGACAGAATGGGAATGAGGAAGCCGGCACACCTGAACTTTGGCCCGCTGAGCCGGAGACGCTGCCCCTGTCTGTCAGCAGTGTCCTTTGCCTTCCTCTCTTCATGGGGTCCTACTGGACCTTGTCCCCCCTTTGAGACCAACTAGAGTGTCTGAGTGTTCTAGATAGGAGGATAGGGGGGCTGTTGGGGTCAGAGGTGACCTTCGTGAGCAGAATGGCTGGTGATCTCTGCATCCAAACTTTCAGAATTGCTTCTTAGTTTTACTTTCCAACTTCCCTACTATTCCTACACAAATGGCCCTTTATTGTCCTGCCCATTCAATAAGGAGGGAACACCAAGTCGCTGAGGTCAATGGCTTCTCCATTGGCACCGGGAGCCATGGATCTACCCAGATATTGACAAGAGTTTCCCCTACTGCACCCCCAAAAGCTAGTGAGGAATTATGCCCCACCTATTATGTGTGACAGCTGTTCTCTTTGGCCAATGAAACATCAGGGGGTTATCAGTCTTATTCTTTTTTAATATTTTTTAATTTTAATTTTTATATATTTTTTACATAATTTTTCATTTTTGCACAATGTATGCATTTTCATCTTGCTCATATTCCCCATACAATTCCCACCCCCCTTATTTTGATTGTAATACCTCCTACCTCCCCTGCCCCCGAAGTGTGTCTCTCATTTATAGTTGCTTGTTGATTTTGATTTTGATTTTATTATAACTAGCCATAAAGAAAAAGAAAAATACCGGATGGTCTCACTCATAGCAGGAATTTAGAAAACCTAAATAAGAGACCAGGAAAAAGACTAATTATTTTGTTTTTACCCCAATCTGCTGAGCCAAGGATTATTTCTCATGATTTCTGTCTACACTTACTTAATTGCTAATTAAGGTCAGTGTCTTTTTATACTTTTACTGGCAGTTTATGGCTAGACTTCTATGCCCCTCGCCCAAGTTTTCATTCATTTGGAATTGTTATTCTTTTTATTGATTTGTAAGAGCTCTTTGCATATTTCTAATATCAAACTTTATAAAATGTTAAAAATATTTCTTCCTAGTGTTTTCCATCCCTCAGATTTTTTTAGGGCATCTTTGTCATATGGAAGATTTAAAGTTTATGCAGTCAAATCTATCTTCTTTTCCTTCTTGGTTTCTGCAGTGTGTATTCCATATATAAAATTCATCTACAAAATTTTTAATGCTTTTTTTTTTTCCTGTTTAGATCTTTAATCTCTGTGTAATTTATTTTGCACTACAGTCTGTAGTAAAGGTCAACCAACTGTCTACCAAAGGGATTTCTGATTGCAGGGAGCTAGCAAAAAGACAAATCTACCTTTCCTGACACCATTTTGCTCAGCAAGGCAATGGGACACCAGTTTTGGGTTCGAGGACACGGACATTAGTTTTACCTGTGGGACCCAAATAGTACAAATTCAACTGCTTCAGAGAACCGATGCATCTTCATTTATCAGTATTTTTTTTTTTAATCCTTACCCCTAGCCCAGCTACTAGCACAAATTAGGTTTATTCATAAATATTTGTTGACCAACTGCGATGTAATGTTAGTGATACTTTGACAGTTTACCAAAATGACGAGTCTCTCTTCCAAAGGGATTTTCAATTCAATTTCAAATAATTTCTGAAGGATACATTAGTAATTCCCTCTCCACATCCAGCCCAGCCGACAAATGACTTGTCAAGTTGCAGGTATTTCCCCCACCCCAACCCTGCACCTGTATGACTGAGCCTCTTCAACCATCTTTACCTTTTCTCCAGATATTCTCTCTACTACGGGTTCTAAGGAGATGGGATTTGTTTTACTTAAAACAGCAGACACTGGTGGTTTGTCCTGTTACTTCCCGCAGAGTAAATAACACTGAAAATCCATCTCAGCCCTTACAGAGAACTTTGGGAAAGAAAGAAAAAAAACTCCAGCTTGATCATTAAAAAGAGCTTTATACCATTTAGGTGAATCTAAATTGTGTCATTTTTTTGTCATCAGCCTGTTAACTTGTCAGTCGTTAGTGGTGGCGGTAATTTATTTTTCTTCTGCGTGTGTCTTAGAGCTTCCATTTACTAGATTTAGTAAAACAGGAATAGTCACTTTGTACAAACATTTTAATTAATTTTAAATAGAAGCTCGAATGCACAATGTTTTGCTCTGTAAGCTTTCGGAACAGAGAGAGAGACAGGGACATAAAACACTCCACACATAATCAGACATAATCCAGAGCCACCTCCCACCCACATCCAGAGAAGGCTGAGGGAAGGAAAAAATGAGCTTCCTCGATTTTTATCATTTGATACTTTCTGGTGGTGCTGCTGCTGGTGAGTGTACATTTGAGACCTACTGCAATTTTTTATTTTGTTAACCCTTGAAGTCAGCGTGGAGATTCAGTTTGGAATGTCACCAGGGCACATCCGTTAGTTGCAAACCAAGTGCCTGCTGGTACATTGCATCATTGCACACATTACAACCTGCCATATGTGCCCTTCAATCCTGAGAGAAAATTTGGGGAGGGGGAAATTGGGTGTCAGAGAAATACAATATTCTACCCCAAACCCCATAGCTAGGTTTTGAACTCTGGTCTTTCTGATGCCAAAGTCCTTTTTCTTTCCACAGCTACTCCAGGCCACCCCTGGGCAGAGTAGTCAGAGCTGATTGTCCCATAGCTATTTTTTGAAAAATCCTGTAGATTTAATAATGGCTAAAATCTAAGTAGGGTTATTAACACAGGAGTCACTCACTTCCCGTCCAGCCTCTCAGGTGAGACTCTGCTACACGCTTTGTTGATCTGGGTTGAATTCTGTCTGAGAATGAATCAGTTACCTCCAAGAAGGTGCTCCCCATGCAGGGGGAGGCTCATCTGGTGTTACACCCTTTATCCTGATGGCAGATACATTTCCATAGGACTTTTCCTAATCCTGCGTTTGTTTATTTTTACATGGCTTCATCCAAGCCCACTGAGTGCCTTGCTTTCCAGAGACATCACAGTGTTTTTGTGGTTTTTTTTAACCACACTCCTGGTGAGCATGCAGCCAACATATTGAAGGAAAACTACATTTATTTTGTGGAGAACTCTCTGACCTGACTATTCTCCATTTTTTTCCCTAAGTAATTTAAGTAGGTCACATTTGAAAATGGATTTCTCAGGCACCTGGTTTTAAATAAAATCCATTCTTCTACATAATCCTTTTTTTTTTTTTAGTTTATGCAGAAGAGAAACAGTTTCAATAAAAATAATTGTTATCAATAAAAATAATTGTTATCAATTAACAAGACAGTATTTATTTCCATTAATGAAGCAAATTTGCATTATAACAGTATATAGGTTTCAGGCGGGCATCATTGAGAATAAACATGTATATGCTAATTAGGTCACTGGTAAAAGTCCAGTTCTAGCCTTGATCAAATCATTGTCCTCTTTTTCTGAATTTACATACTCACCTTCCCAGCTGATAACCACTAATTGGTCTTTTAATCCAAAAGTTTATTTTTCTTTTATTTAATCGCTGTTTGATTTTTCTCTATGTACCTATATGAGTGAAATCATACTGTGATTATCTTTCTCTGCCTTTTGCAAAGTGTAGCTCCCTCTAGATCCATCCTGCAAGTGGCCGGATTTCATCTTTTTTATGGCTGAATAGTATTCCATTGTGAATAGACCACATCTCTAGCACTTCTATTGTTTCCAGTTCTTGCCTGTTGTAAATAGTGCTGCTATAAACATTAGAGTACACTACACGTATCTCTTCAAACAAGTGCTTTTTGTATTTTTCGGGTAAACACCCAGAGGGTGGGATAACTGGATCATACGGAATTTCTGTTTTTAACTTTCTGAGAGATTTCCTTACTACTTTCCATCATGGCTGCACCAATTTACAATTCAATCAACAACGTGTAAAGATTCCCTTCTCTCCACATTTTCTCCAGCACTTGTACGACAGTAATTATTTTTCTCACTTTTCTTTGCTTTCCCATCCTTCCTACCTTCTTGAACCTTTGGGGAGGAAGGCAAGTACACTAGATGCCAGCACTGATGATGTAACTCTTGCTGCCATTCATGGCAGCTTGTCCAGCACATAACCCTCGGATCAGAAACAGCCCTTGGACACTCACCACATTGCCTATGTGGAGCCACACTTCTCACTGTTTCCTGCTTCAATGTGTGAGGGTGGGAGTGGAATAAGAAATGGTGTTGACTCTTGTCTTTGTCTCCCCATCAGGAATCATCTTTAATGTCACCTAGATCAGAAATGGCAATTGGATTTTTTTCTTACCTGCCAATTCTGCCAGCTTGAAGGGCTTAGTCTGGGCACCAGTCAAAGGTTTTGAGGTTCCATCTAGGCTCAGGGGGACAAGAGGCCATGATTGATTGATTGATTGATTGATTGATGATGTCTACAGGGAGGCAGGAAGGGAGAATAGTAGTTCACGTACACACATCTGCCATCCTTAACCTAGAGCTTAGCATAAGTTTCATGAGGAACTGACATGAAACAAATTGACTTCAAAGTCTTCAAAGCCCTCTCAAAGCTTTGAGAAAGCCCATACTTTTTTCTCCTGCTAGTTCATATTGCACAGTCCCTCAGGTAAATCTCGGGCACACTGAGTTCAAAGCTCTTTCTTCTACCCTTTCTTAGACGATCAGCACAGGTAGCCACTCTGTACAGATCTCTCTCCTTAAGTTGCCTGGATATCGAAAGCAGGCTCCCTACATTTAGAAAGAGTTCATGTAAATTCAGTCTGTGGCTTTGATGATTTCACTTTTGAGCTTATTCTTTCCTGATAGATTCAGAAGAATAACAATTCCACTGGGAATTGTGACCCCAATAATTTTCACATCTATCCTATTGCAAAGCATGTTAGGGGGAGTTTCCCCCCAAAAAATATATGTCAACCATTGAGATGTTTTTGTTTCAGGTCAGTTTCTGATTAAGATAAAACATTCACTTACCCAGAAAAAGACATTCTGTACACAAAGGAGGTCTAAACCAGAAACTGTTCTTTCCATATTTTTCACAAATGGCCATTTGGTACTCGCCCATATCCCTGCCACTTGGAGATCCCTAAATATCTCTAGAATTATTTAGCTAAGCCATCATGAATGAATGAAGAGCTGAAAGGAAATCAGCAACATCCTGGAGGAGTTTACTCTCTTTGAACAGTTAGACACTCATGGAAGGAAAGTTAGTTACTGTAAGAGCTAAACAGAAACACAACACCAGGAGGGGATTGGTGAGGCAGGGGAGGCCCTGGACTAGGGAGTGATCTCCTGAAATGTGTCGTCACTTATGAGTCACTGCCGTGAGTGCACACACGTACCTCCTAAGTCACAGACCAACCGGGAATCGCTGAAACATCTCTGCAGGGCATTTCTGGGGGTCTCTGAATGCTAGTTCTGTAGCCTGGAGAAAGCCTTGGTCTCCTTCAGGTCCAAATTAGAAGCCAGGTTGTAAATTTCAGCTCCTTACAAAATGATTCTGGAATGATAAACCAAAGCCACTAATTCCCACTCTTGATGATCTCCAAGAGGTCAATTGGCATGATGGAGGTCACACTGGGGAGGACAGTGGATGATCTTATACCAGCCCACCCCCCTGACCTTCGACTGTCCTCCCAACAGATGTAAGAGGGCCCCAGCTATATGGTGAACTGTTAAAGATTTCATTTGCCTTTGTCTGCCCTGCCCCTTCCTGTGATTGTATATTTTTCAAGCCAGACATGCTTAATCATCATATTTTATTACATGCTATCCTTTGAGGTAGGCACAATGATTTCTTCATGGTCTGGAGAAGGAAACTGAGGCATAGAGAGATTGAGGGTCTCCACTGTAGCCCATTCCCCTTCCTTTGAAAGAAACAAACTTTTCAGGATTAGGGGCTGACTAACTAGAGGAGAAAATAACCAACAAGATTGGGTTCTGATCCCCAACACCAACACTACCACATGAGTCATGTAACTGAGGTAAGGGCACAGAGTGGTGTCAGGTCAACTTGGTCTTAAGTGCCCCTCACCCTGTGAGTTTTGAGATTTCTGCCCCTGCAACTTGACCCATCTGAACCTCCTCTGTAAAATGGGCACCATCACACTGGCCTCTACCTTAGAGTGTGATTGCGATGATTCAGTAATAAATTGCACATAAAAGCTTCTATGCTGTGCCCAGCATGTAATAAGCCTGGAATTGGCGGAAGCTGCTGTTATGAGCAGCCCTGTTGCTGTGATCATGGAGGGGCTCATTGTTTACTTGAAGGTGGCCCAACTCCTCTGTGGCCCAGGTCCTCCACTCCAACCACAGCACAGGCAGGCTCTGCCTCCCCAAGCGCTGGCCCCCATGACCTGGTGCTCTGTCTCTGTTTCTGCAGCCGCCTGCCCTGTCCTGTGCAGCGGGAATGGCCAGTACTCTAAGGGGACATGCCAGTGCTACAGTGGCTGGAAGGGGGCCGAGTGCGACGTGCCCATGAACCAGTGCATCGACCCTGCCTGCGGGGGCCACGGCTCCTGCATCGACGGGAACTGTGTCTGCTCCGCCGGCTACAAAGGCGAGCACTGCGAGGAAGGTGAGTGCTGCAGGCGCCCAGGCCGTCCTGGAGGAGGGAAGCACTGGCAGGCCCAGACCTTTCCCAATAGGCTCAGTCCAGGCTCCTCCATACCAACTCGTGTTTTTGCAAAGGAACTTGGACCTTTTGCCCAGATAACTTCAAACCCCTTAGCTTGGATGGACTTGTGATGTTGCTGAACACAGAAGGCTGGGGGGGGTGATACCTCAGGGGATGCTTTATTTTACCCTTCTGATGAAATCTCTTCTTTTTCTCTTTTCCTTTGTTTTTTCTCTTTGATTTTTTTTCTCTATCTCTCTGCCTTTTATTGAATACTTTCTTCCCTTTCTTTCTGTTCTACCCTCTCCCTGCCTTTTTACCCCTTTTTTTCCTTCCACTTCCCCATCTCCCTGTCTTCTGCTTTATTTCAAGCCCTCTGTATTGGGGATTACTAAGCTATTTAAAAAGGCAAACAAACAAAAAACAAGAATCGTTAATCCCTCTGTCTTTCCCAAAGCTATTTTGCTTTTTGTTTTCTTGTTGTGTTTTGCT
This sequence comes from Talpa europaea, assembly GCF_964194135.1. Classification (NCBI taxonomy): domain Eukaryota; kingdom Metazoa; phylum Chordata; class Mammalia; order Eulipotyphla; family Talpidae; genus Talpa; species Talpa europaea. The sequence goes on from NC_140076.1 coordinate 92,362,789, forward strand.
TTTGCTGTTCCTGGTAATTAAAGATTCATGTAGGTCTGTGTACATATTTCCACAAAAATTAATATCAACAGAAAGCAGTCAGGCTTGAAAGGCTGTAGGTACCTGTGTCATTGAATGACACCATGTAGGGCAAGTTCTCCTGGGCACCTGTGATCACACAGAATTGGAGGAGCATAGGCATGCAGCAGGGGTGGGGTTTCATGAGTCCAGGCCAGTGCATGCTAGCACACATGAAGTAAAGAAACTTCTGGCACAAATGAAGGAAAGTCATAAACTGAATCCAGTCTCGCGAGACATAATTGGAGGTCAGGTGTGACCAAGAGAGCGGCCATGAGTGAGGGAGTACAGGCATACGCAGAAAGAACACCTCCTGGCAGGTGTCAGAAGCCAGCTCTAACTAGTCCTGGTTACTCTAGTTAGTGCTTTTCAGAGGCATGAAACTCAACCTGCCTGTCATCCTGCTCCGCCTCCTATATATTTGCCTTTCCAGAATATGTTGCTTCTCTCATATTCCTCTCACCCCCTCACCCATCCCCCAGTCTTTGAATGGGTTCAGTCGTTGCCTGGGAGATGAGCCATTTCCTGAGTCCTGTCGCAGGGAAGTGCCCCCATGCAACTCAAACATCCATTTTCTAGCAGAGAGAGAAGCATCAACTCGCTCAACACACCAAGGGAGAAAGTAAAACCCAGCCCGTGTGAGACAGCTTGAGATGACCACTCAGGGTAGCCCCCTAGGAAAGATGCTATTGGGTGCCATGCACCCATGTTCTCGCCCCACTGCCAAGCTGCTAAGGAGGAAACCCCGGTGCTGTGAGGTTCTCAGATTCAAATGGCTCTGTTCTCCTGTCCTGTTAACATGTGGCTCATGACAGTCCTCACCACAAAGTAATGAGCAGGTGGTTCATTCTTAGAAAGTACGCACAGATGCTCCCTTCATGAACGCTCCTATTCCATAGTTTTTAGAACTGTGGCTGCAAAGAGTCAGCTTCCATGCTGTTATTCTTCTAAGACTGCCCAGTGAGTGCATCAGTGGTGATACCCCTAATGAGTCCCAGAAGTCTGACCCCCAGATCTTCACTTGTTCCACTCTCTCTCTCTGTTTTCCTCTGTTATAAAAGGTAGCCTCCCTCTGTCTGCAACATAAAACCAAATTGGGAGTTTGGATGGAGCAAGGACTGATTTAATAACCCTGCTTGAAAGGTTAAAGTTCTTAAAGATAAATGGACTGCAGGAGAAAAGCTGCATTCACTGCAAACATGGGAGAGGCCAATATGATGACAAGAAGGTTGGAGTGACCTTTTGCATACATCATTTAGTGTGACACCGCCCGTCTTAGAATTTCCTCCAGTAATAACAGCTCCCTCTGTTGGAAGGGATTGTCAAACGAGTCCTCAACTTCCTTACTCTCCCAACCAGTCTTATTTACATGTTCCAAATGAATTAACCATCCCACAAAACTCGGAAGACACGTGATTCATTAAGAAAGCATGAAATCTCCTCTATTGATTTCTGCTACCCGAAAAGAATGAACCGAGGTGATTCATATGCTGTTTTCAAAATAGGAAATGGAATCAGAAAGTCGGGGTCAGCACTTTTTCTTCCATTTAGCTTTTTTATTTCTGATATTCATCATAGTCATACCGTTCAAACAATTTACCTGAAATGGCCATGGCAACGAAATCAATAGTTGCCATCTTCCATTTTTGCTGCATAAACATTGTTGTACTATTAACACATCTGCACAAGAAAATAAAAGGACGTATTCATGAGGTTTCATTCAATGAGGTCTAGGGGAGTGGGAAGGCGATGAGAGAGGAATTGACATATTAGTTTAAGTCAGCCATGTTTTCATGTCAGTTTCATGGTTGAGTCATTTTTCAATGACATTTAACTTCATAAATGTAATTCATGGTTCTTGAGGGGTTTATAGTACATATTGTTTGTGAAACTCCTTGACCTCCTTTTTTATCCTTAGGGATAGAAATTGCATTCACAACCCTTTTTTGTCAAACCTACAGAGGGTCCAAGACTAAATGAGCTCTAATGATCTCAGCTACCAGGCGGCTGGTAGTATAAGGCATACGGTACTTGGCTCGTAAAGGCCACTGTTCCTCTTTTAAATATAACACTGTTTCTATTTATAAATCTTCATAAAATGCCATAGTCCCTCTTCCCTGCTAAAGACTAAGGATGTGGCCCCAAGACCATCTCATGAAATTGGAACCATATTTAAAACTCAGTGAAGCTGTTCCTCTTCAAGTCTGAAGTTAGTTATCCCATGAGCTGCAGTAATTACATAGCACAAAGAGCGTGTTTACTGGTATCACTGACCAGAGAAAGGGTTACCTCATATTTCTAGATACAAATAAATGGTTCTTTAGATGACATTCTACTGCTGGGCGAATAAATCTCAGTGGATTTTTCTTCTTCCTTCATACTATAATTCAAATAGAAAAGAGAAAGCTGATTTATCTAGAAGAAGAATGCCATTTTCTGGGTCTTTTGGGCATATTTTTATTTTATCCATTTACGAAAAAGATTATATCGTTTTTTAATTTTTTGAAAGCTCCTAGCTGTTGGCACCTCACCAACCACTTTAAATGGCTAATTATAGATGAAGAGTAATTTTTGAGGCACATAGCACATGAAATACATTTGTGTACATCTTGATTTGGCTATACTAGAAATGGGGACAGAATAAAAAACTAGAACTTGGGGATTTTCTTTTATTAGAAGAATGTGGGCACGATTGCTTCTGAATGAATTAGTTCACATTTTGCAGATCCCATATCACACAGCATTCTTCCCAAAAGCAAGAAGTTGTTAGCACCATTTCTTTTTCTTGTCAGTCCTTCACACTAGAAATTTGTCTCATTAACGACAAACGCTTACAGCAAAGTCTGTCATTCATTCTTGCAGCGACTATGCATAGAACACCCACTGTATTCCCTTAACTGTGCTAGGCAGGAGACACCAGAGGCATCGCACAGCCTCTTCATAAATGCCTTCTGTATATTTGAATCTTTCAGTTCATCTCCACCCAGATGTGCTCCACCATCTTGAATGGAGCAAGTCTGAAGGCAGCAGAAAGGGTTCACATCATCAGGAAAATTATAGTACCAAGAAAAAGAACTCAACAGTAATTATAACCAAAGTACATGGCGTCATCATAAACATCTCCAACTAGCAACAAATTCCAATAATTCACTTTTCTGATTTAAAAGGAAAAGATCAATGGCAGCTGTGTCCCGAAAACTCAAGTAATTTTGAACTTACTTTTATAAATAATATCTTCCTGAAAAGATCCAAGTGGAATCCCAAGAAACAGCACTTAACCTTGAAAAGTCTTATCCTTGCCTTAAGGGAGGGATTCTCTTTGGGAAACTCATGGAATATTGTTCTTTCCAATAAATCTAAATTCCTCCAGTCTGATGTCCCTAAGAATGAAAGATGTCTGTGGCATGAATAGTCTAAATAATTCCTATTAGGAGCCAATGTGTCATCAATTTTAAAACACACCATTATTTTGTATTACCAAAAGAAGGAATAAAAATGTACTGCACTACAAAAACTGGAACCCCAAGAGATTATTACTTAACTGCTGGGGTGAACTATTTAGAGGCCAAAACTCCTGTGTGTTTCCATCATGACATTGGGCAGAGAGAAATCGAACCTTCTCTGAGAATTTGAAGTGCAAGATGGATACACGCAAGGGACTGAATTGCACTCTTAGTGGAGCCTAGAAAATCTCTCAAAGAAATCTGAGTGACCCCAAGTTGGTTGTGCCCCCAGATGCTGGCAGATACAAGTGTTTTCTTTCTTCCCTAGGCCAACAAGACTGATTTCTAAGCTGTTAAAATGAGAGAAATGTATGTCTTAGTCAAATAAGGTGATGACACTTCCCTGTTTCTCTGATCCACAAAGCCACATTTGAGCCCTCTGCAAAACCACTTGTCACCATTCAAATCCCACAGTGAGCAGTGTCCTCCTCCGAGCAGCAGTGCATTGTTCCTAGGAATACCTAAGAAATCCAGGCTTCCTATAAAAGGCACTACTCATCAAACCCTTAGGCTGAAAACATGTTCAAGTTTGGGGTCACATTTTCATGCAGGAAGTTCTGTCCTCACACAATCCAGTTATGATTTTGGCAGAAGATTTGAATCTATATTTCAGCAAAGAAAACATATAAATGGCTAGTGGCTAGTATATACATACAACAATGCCTAATTGGAAATTCAAATTCTAGGCATAGTGACCTGCCATTTCCACCCACTAAAATAGCTATATTAAAAAGGCAGGCAGTGAGAAATCCCTATCAGGATATACAGAATTTGAACCCTCCCTCCTTGCGGGTAGGAATATAAAATGATGTGACTACTTTGGAATACAGTTTATTTTATTAACAGTTTGAACATTAAAAAACAAAAAGTCCTGTCCTCAAGAACTGGTCTTTGCAACTTACTCCTCATTGTGAGCTCATTCCAAAGTAACCATCAAGTTATGGTACATATATACCATGGAATATTACTCAGCATTCAAAAAAGATAAACACATGCAATTTGCAGCAACATGGATGGCGCTGGAAGGGATCATGCTCAGCGAAATAAGCCAAAAAGAAAAAGAAAAATACCGGATGGTCTCACTCATAGCAGGAATCTAGAAAACTTAAATAAGGGACCAGGAAAATGAATAACTATAAGAAAGTGAAAATCAAAATCAACAAAAAACTATGAACCAGAGACACTTTTAGGGGGGCGGGGGCGGGAGGGGAGGGATTGGGGTCAGAATGGGGGGGCTGCAATTGTATGGGGAATATAACAATAAAATTAAAAAAAATAAAATAAAATAATTGCAACACAAAAAAAAAAAAAAAAGTAACCATCAAGTTACCTACTGGATGGATACCCCCTCTGATTATAAAGGTGGCCAAACAGACCATGAAAGTGGCAGGAACAACAATGACTGGAATGTGACCATTAGCTCATCCGACTGATGGTGCAGGGGAAGGCGGCACCATAGCCAGAGACTCACCCTTCCAGCCCAAGCATGGTCCTGAGGAGGAAAGTTAGCCCCTGTGGATCCTTTCCACATGCAACTTAGTTCTTCTCTCCTGCACATTTATAAACTCCTTCAATAGATGTGTGCTCAGAGAATGAAAACTAATTTTAGACTCAGCCTAAGTGAAACTTAATTAGGAAAGTGACTCATTTATGAGTTTCATTGGTTTTCTTTTTAATCTTTTATTACCTTCTGATGTCAAATATTAGTGAAGTCGGAATGAAACTCTACTTTTCTGCCCAATAGAGAGGGATAATTGGGTTTGGCAACACATGTAGAGACATCACCAGTATTCAAAGGCTCCCATGTGGTTCAGGTACTAAAGTTTGTAAGTACAAGGTTCAGACACACCTCTATGTCTTATTCCTCCAAATTCTGTTTGAGAGGTGACTTCTTTCCTCTTACAGTTTCAAGTTTTGTGACCAGATGTTTTGGCCAAGAAAAAGTCTCTGGATGGCGTTCTTCCAGGGACCACATACGTACTAGTGAAATGCTCCACGTACTTGCTTGTGGGTAGGAATTGGCAAACTGGTGTCTCATGGCCCATTCCCCCACGAGTAATTGATGTTTCCTCTTTGCCTTTTTCAGTTGATTGCTTGGATCCGACCTGCTCCAGCCATGGGGTCTGTGTCAATGGAGAATGCCTCTGCAGCCCTGGCTGGGGCGGTCTGAACTGTGAGCTGGCCAGGGTCCAGTGCCCAGACCAGTGCAGCGGGCACGGCACTTATCTCCCCGACACGGGCCTCTGCAGCTGCGATCCCAACTGGATGGGTCCCGACTGCTCCGTCGGTAAGCCAAGAGGTTTTCTCCCCGATTTCTCCAACTCTCGTGCGCTGTGTTCCCCCTGTCGGTCAAATGATGGGAATCTACGTTTCACACTCAGCTGGGGTTCCAGGGACTTCAGTGAGTTGCATTGCGCCTTTCTGATTCTCTTCTCAGTGGTGAAGCCTGTGATCTTGAGAAACAAACAAGCAAAACCCCACATAGGTTCTTGTGTCTCGTTGTTCCATCACCACAAATGGATGAAGGGCCCGGGAGGGATGCTTCCATTTGCATTACAGGTTTTCTTGTGTACACTCCCTAAAGGTACCAGAAAACAAAACAGAACAATTCAGTCCCAGACAAACTGAATGGAATGTCCTATAAAACAGAAAAGAGGCTCCCTCGGGGTGCTGTGTGAACACGTTATAAAGCTCTGCAATACTCCAGTGACAGGAGAATAATGAAGTTGCGCTGTACACTTTATTTTCCTAAAATTAAGAGTATGTGTCTTACCTCCTAAGTGACCTTAAAATGGAACAGTTCAACAGTTCAAGCTGGTCTCAACCTTCCCGAAAATGGTTCCGTTCACACTGACAAGTGCCTATCCAAGCAAGCGATCATCATTCCGCCCCCTTCCTCTGGGTAGTGAGACAGCTGTCAGATTGCCATGGCAATCAGGAAGGGAATAGATGTGAGGCTTTGCCTACAATGGAGAAGAAATGAATATTTCATTCCAAAGAGAAAAAAAAAGAAGAGTCAGTTAAAATGGGCTATTTTGGGATGTCTTCTCAGCCCACTCGACTCTGGCTTCAATCCTAATGCTGGTGGTCCAGGCCCGGCTGAGAGGAGGGAGGGGAACGGGGTGCCCTAGATCCCTGGCCCAACTGTGCCACCCACTTGCTGTGTGACTCGGCGTCACGGACCCCCTGGCGTGACGAGCCGCGCCGCCCCTGTAGTCTGGAGTAAGGATGAATGTCCTGCACGTGCTTGTCCTCGGGTGAGAGGTCTGAACGCCAGAGAGTGTTTATCTGTCTGTCTGTCTCCTCCTAACCACAAAAGACTTTGAGCTCCTTTGAGAAAGAGGCTGTGTAAATGCAGCGTGATTATAGCAGTCATCGCCAGCCACCAAGGGGCTGATCTGGATGATGGGGGGGGTCTGTAGTCATCAAGGGGACAAAGCTACTGGGATCCCACTGGCCTTTGGTCTGTGGAGGGTAGCAAAGGGGAGGGGAAAATTCCAGTTGGCTAGGGAGCCAAGATCCACAGATCTTTTCAGGTAGCCACCTGAAAAAGCCAGACAGGATGGCCACTGTCTCACCTCCCACTGGGATGGTCGCAAGCTCTAGAATGGCCATTCTCAGCTCTGGTGAGCATGCAACCCTCCTGGAGGACTTATTCGAACAAATTTCTGAGCCCCACCCTGGAGTTTCTGATACAGGAGGTGCAACTGAGTCCCAAGAATTTGTTTTTCTAACAAGTTCCTGGGTGCCAATGAGGCTGCCGTCCCACTTGAGGACACACTCTGAGAACCACTGCTCTACAAAATGCATAGCAATGAGTGACTCCCCAGATGACATAGCTGCGGGGCCGTGGGGCCCGGTCCAGGCACCCTGGCCACGTGCGAAGTCTGGCCTCCAGTGGAGGGTTTCGCCGGCTATGCTGTTGAGCTGTAATCATTGTTTTTCTTCCAGAAGTGTGCTCAGTAGACTGTGGCACTCACGGCGTCTGCATCGGGGGAGCCTGCCGCTGTGAAGAGGGCTGGACAGGCGCCGCTTGTGACCAGCGCGTGTGCCACCCCCGCTGCATTGAGCACGGGACCTGTAAAGATGGCAAATGTGAATGCCGAGAGGGCTGGAATGGTGAACACTGCACCATTGGTAGGCAAACGGCAGGCACCGAAACAGGCACATATTGCTTTATTTTCATAAATCGTAGATCTATAGTGATGGTCGTGCATTGCAACCGGCTGTTCCTTCAGGGACACGAGTGCTCTCCAACATTCCTGCTGCCTCTCCAAATCTCCCCAGGGGTGGGGGAAGGAAAAGCAAGGTCCCCGATTGGAAAAGGCTTTCTCTTTTTGCCAGGGTTCCAGATTGGGAGGAAAGGGACCAGACTGGATGAGAAAATCCATCTGAATCGCAGACTTGGATGGGGAGAAATGCACGTGCATGGGAAATTGTCAGAGCCTGGAGGTTTCAAGCACTCCAAAAGGACTGTGGTCTCCCCTGTTTGAGTCCACTTCTGGCTGGCTGAATCACTGAATTTCTCTTTGCTGGCAGCAATTGGTCTCACTTACCTTAGAGCAGGTAGATGCAGGCAGGACTCCTGAGGTCCCTGTGTCGCCAGGTATGGCCCACAGTGGGCTTGAGCATCCACTTACTCTCCCAAGACAAAACTTGTTCGGTCCCTGGGCTCCTGACCTTCCCCACTCCACCACCACCAATAAAGGTCTCCCTCTCTGGTCCATTCCCTTCTTGCTCAACCACCTCTCTCTACAAGCTTCTTGACCAATGACCTTTTTTAAAAGGTCATTCTCTTTGTTGAGAAGAGACAGTCCTCAAGTCCCTTCAGTCTTGGTTTTGTTTGCTTTTTGTCATTATTATGGTTTGGGGCTGGGCAGTACTGGATCAAGTGCCTCCAGTTAGCCCTTTAATTGAGGAGATGGTTTTCCACATCTCAGACAGCTGGGATTACCAAGTTGTCAACTAGAGCATCATTTTACCTCCAGTTTTTGCTTTTGTTGTTTAATTAAGTCCACTCTGGCATTGATTTCATGCCAGGCTAGCTAATCCACTTGCTTGCAAGGAAACAGAGAAGTTTCCAAACAATTTGCTGACTTGCCCCCACAAAGTTCCCTGTGATTCTAGCCATCAAGTTTGGGGTCCTGCCATTTAGCCCCACCCCACCCAAAAGCCCAGGTGCAGAGAGGCCACCAGGAGGGAGAGGGCTCAGGACCTAATCCAGGACTAACTCGTGAGAGCAGTCTCAGTTTCCCATGCTGTTCATTTGGGTGTTTGGCAATAAAGCAGACTCTGCATTAGAGTCCCCCACTTTCATGAATTGGGCACCTGAGGGGCAGCACGCCAATCCAGGCTATGACGCAGCACTGGGACCCTGCCGGGACAGTCTGTTGGCAGTGAACTGTTTTTGCAATCTCTCAATGATGCTCCAGATCCTGCTCCCCCTGCAGCCACTTTCATTTTCATTTCCCTGCAGAGTCTGGGGGATAATTCAGAAGACTCAAGGGAGGGATGTGTGCAGCCCACTACCAGGACAGCTTAAAGGGCTTCCCAATAGCTTACAGTCTTCAGGGGTGCCCCCCTTGGTGTACTTTTGCATGCTTGGTATTATTTAAATGTAGACATCCCCCACCCCCATATCTCCATTGCTTTCGGTCTACCCCCTCCATAAGAGGGTTTTTGCCAACTCACCACCTTTAGAAAACCTGCATTCGCTGCCTTCGTACAAGCCAGGCTCTCTTCCCTGTGTTCTACACTTCCCACATCTACCGAGGGTTTAGCGCCTCACATTGAAGCCACCTCACCCTCTCCTACCTCCAGCCCATCTTTGCTCTGGGAATAGCTCACAGGAGGGCAACCCAGATGGACTGGAGCAGAGGGTGGGATAACTAAGGCCTGCTGCCTGCTTTTCTGTGGCTTAGATGCTAAGGATAGTTGTTGCATTGCTCAAGAATGGAAATGATCAAAATAAATATATCTCCTGACACATGGCAATGATATGAAATTCAAATGTCAGTGTCCAGGAAACAAAGTGTAAGTGGGGGGACACCACACCTATGTATGGGGGACTTGGCTGCTTCCACGCTGCCTCTGGGCTTTCAGGGACTGGACAGATACTTGATGGCTTATGAAGACAGTGGTTATCTGGCCCTTTACAGAAAGAAATGGGCTGACATTCAAATTAGAGAATTGCACAAGTCTTGATAGAGGGGAGAAAGAGGAGGAAGAGAGGCAGGTCTGCATTCCTATCATTAAAAATAAAAAAGACCCAGTTATGCCTTGGAGCATAGCATATCAGGAGCCAAGAGAAAGGGAGAGACAGTTCAGACATGGAGATTCCATTCCAGGAGTGGAATGGATTGAAGACACTGGCTGCAGTGAAGTGTCTCTCGAGCCTTTGAAAATGAGACGGGAAGATGCAACTGTTGTCTCAGTAGAAAATAGAGCGGATGTGGCCAGCAGGAGAACAGAGGAGGTGTTGCAATCCAGTGAGCCCTTTGGGTGAGATGAATTGGAAATAGGTGTTTCTGCTACTTGAAATGTCTGGTTCAAGTTTCACCAAGTGTGTTCTTGAGAGACATAGAAAGTACAAATTTATATGCCAAGTACAGCTCCCCAAATGAAGAGTGATGTTGCCAGAAAGTCTCTGTTTCAGAACTGTGATCTCTCGTGACTTTAAGAGTTCTCGCTCTGTAAGTTATAAAGATCTTTATTCACCAATGTCTTGTCTTGTGAGACATTCGTGCACTGTGGTTCTGTTAGTGGCTTCGATGCTGTCTTCTCAGTTATGTTGACTGGGTTTTGCTCCAAGAAACCTAAGCATACCTTAGCTGGTGAGATTTGCTATTCAAAATCTAAAGGCATTCGTATGCGCATAATTGCTTCTTTTGCTTTTCAACCTCTGGCCCCAGAGCTGTTTCGTGGAGTTTTAGTCTTTTATTTTGAGCAGACACTCCTGTCAATTCATTTTAAGTAAATGCCACAATTTACAAGACCAGAGCCAGTCCTCCTCCTCAGGGACAATGACAGAAAGAAAAGAGACTCTGGTCCTTCCTAAGCAGAGCCTCCAATGTCCTATTTTGAAAATAGAAAACAAGTAAGAATGAAGTGGTGCCAGTCTAATAGACGATGCGTTGGGAGATTTGGGGTAAGACAGAGTGGTTAGGGTTAGGGGCCTTGGGTCATCAGCAGCCGATTTTCTAAATGTCATCGTGAGGCAATTTTCTTAGGATGATTGCAGAGAGTCAACGGAACATTTTGCGTCTGCACTTGTGCATCCCATTTGTTGATGAAGGAGGGGCAAGTAGACAGGCGGGGGAGAAAGGGCTGAGGATAAACTCGATTAAGGAGACTTACCCAGATCTTTCTATGTTTGATCAAATGTACTTCTGCAATTCTTCAAACTTTTTTTTATATTTGAAAATGTAGTACTTATTTTTGCTAAAGATTTAAATATAAGTTATAGCATCTCACTGCTAACTGCTTATAGCTGATTTATCGGTAGACAGATCTTACCAAGAAGTGATTCTTATTTATAGGAAGTGGTTCTCTTTGTAGGAAGTTAAATACAAAGTGTGGCTAACATCTATAGAATTGCACAGAGGAGACATATACTTTGAATCCAAGTCGATGACAATTCATGTATATCTTTGGAATATATTGGTATTATTTGGATAGGCTACAGTTTATGCTTATGAATAAATCAGAAGGCACTATAAAAATAGTTTTTTATCCCTTAAACACAGTCCTAAAATGGGTTGTTGTTCCTTTCACCCGCCAACACCACCACCATCCCTAGTTACCTTCAAAAGGCCATGTAGAGCCTATATACCGGGGCATACATAGACCCTAGAAGAGGTCATAAATCACCATGAATGCTAGTAAACTCAGATAAGCAGCCCTTCCATTATAAAGAAATGGAGTAGCTGTTAGTATGTGTTGCTAGCAGGCAGAACAACTGGACAAATTACAGCAAGAGGCTGACGCCTGTGTCATCAGAGAATGCAAGGAAGGAAGCTAAATGCTAATAGAGAATTGTTGCTATTATCTCCTAAAGGTGGGCTGGCCACACATCTGTTCTGAACAATACAAACTAACACACCCACAGAATAAATCCACCAAAGCCAGGTGTAGATCCTAAGTGAATGCTTTGATATCTGGCTAGTGAGCAATGTCTGTGATGTTATTCCAATTTGTTTATTTTGGCTATGTGGTCCTGCCCCCCAACTACATTAGAGAGCGAGGCCGCCATTCCCAGGACTGGGAGGGGGGCTGAGTGGCCTGTGTGTGTGCCACAAGTCAGGACCGTTTTCTTTTCACGCTCTGTCACTGGGACCCTTCTATTTTTCCTCTTTAATTGGTTGGGGAAAGAAATAGGTCCTGGCCATGTTAATAAGGAAAATGAATCTTTACCCAAGGTGAAACCAGCCATGTGACAGTCTGATGTGCTGATTAAGTGATTGTCATCAGAAGTAGACAGGGTCACAGTCCAGGAGGGAGAGAGCTTCAGAACTACAGGGAAAGGCTTAGGAAGAATAGAGCAGGGGATGATCCAACCTTGACTGAGTACGGCTGCTTCTGCGTCTCGTTCCGGTTCTCTTTCTAAGTCATGGGAACCTCACTCTGCAGTGAGATCTAGTTGAGAGGCAATTAGTGCCATGGAGGCTTCCTTCTGCCAGGTCTGTAGATGTGGCTAATTTTCAGATTGGTTCATTGACCTATTCCTCCGAGGGCTCTTCTAGGAACCTATTCTAGATGCTCCATCTTCAGGAGAGTGAAAACCTGAATCAGTGGTCTTTCAGTCTGTAAAATTATGGACAAACTTTAGGCTGAGCACAAAAGACATTCCACAGCTGATTCATTTCCCCACAGCTTGCCCAAAAATGTGAATCTTCTCATTGATGATCAGGAATCACCATGTGCCCAGAAATTCCCTTGGCGTCTGGGTCAGGCAGGCTGCCTGGGGTTTCCTACCCAAACCCAGAACGGGGACCAACATGCAGTAAGATTCTCATCACTGGATGTGTTTCCTCTCCTGGTCTAGATCTTGACACATCAGTGGGAAGGCAGGTGCGATAACTTATGGCTCAAATATTCTCTACTTGTAAAGGGAACTATTTTCTGTATTTTTTCCTATGTGAGTTTGTAATTCTTGCCCTTGGAAAGAGCTGAAGGGAAGGGGCAGTGACTTGGTATTTTCCTAGTGTTTCAAAGGAACACCACTGATGTGCTAGCTAGTAGCCCACAGACACAGGGCCAACAAGTAAATAGCTTGATGTGAAGTATTGCTACTGACTTCACAAGAGCAAAGAACTAAAATCAGTTTGAACTCTTGGAACAGAAACACATGGGTGAGAATTAGCATGAAGGAGAGATGAGAATCAAAAGCAAGAAAAGCATGTAAGAATAAGAGGTATTGAAAATCTGGGGTGTACTGCCCTAGTGTCTCATGTACATGCATGTGTATGTATGTGTGTATGTATGCATACGTGTATGTATATATAGAGGTGTGTGTGTGTGTGTGTATAGTATGGAGTGAGTGTCCTGTCCCTTCAACATTTACAGAAAATCAGCCTCTTCTCCAAGTCTTCAGGTTCAGATCCCACTCTTTGCACTAGGCTTGATATTTGTGATGCTTTGATATTTGTGATGGGCGTATTCTCTCGGATACATTGTGGTGTCCTGAAGTAATGGCTTGGTAGAGGAGGAGGGGGCAGTACTGTGTTCCTGGCTCCATTCTGATGCAAACATTCTGGGTGCCCTTGGGAAAGTCACCAGCATTCCTGGCCTCAGTATCTTCTTGTGGCACATGAGGAGATTGGACCATGTAATCTCTGTCGAGAGTGTCGTCCTCAAACATGAGATGCTTTTTTTTTTTGGTGTACAAATGTGTACACAAATAAAGAGGAGGAAGAGAGAGAGAGAGAGAGAGAGAGAGAGAGAGAGAGAGAGAGAGAGAGAGTGGTTTTGTAGTGCTTTTAAATATAAGTGTGAGAGCAAACTATAACTAGCTCATCAAACTTATGATGATACTGGTATTACTGCTTAGGGATGTGGTGCCAGTGGGTAGCAATGTTAGGCCTGAGTAAATTTAAAGAAAAATATTGAGTAAATAACTGCAGATATTGCAAATATCATGAATGCAATATGTGATTGAATTTAGAACACACTTGGATGAGATGATCTCTAAGGACCTGTCCATCTACAGAATTTTATTACTTTCCATGCAGTCACAGGAATGGGCTGCTGTGGCACTGAGGTGCTCTCTGTCCTGCAAGGGGCAAGGAAGCTCTGCAGGCAGGCTGCCATCCTCTGTACCCACATCCAAGGGATCGACACAGCAAGTGTGGGCTCTGCTGATATTGCAGTGTGGAATGATGCTTTTTTTGTTTGTTAGTTTCTCTGCCTATTTCAGCTCCAGTTTATAACTGGTTTATGTAGGGAATCTTTTGCACATTGAAAAAGTTCTTTGTACAATTGAATAATCAGACTGTACCCATTTCTACTCATGAGTGTTAATTAAGAGGTGGCATTAAATTAGAGGTTCATCTATCTCTATATTTCACTTGAATTCAGGGCAATGCAGGCATGACAGTGACATGCTTCAGACACAGGTTTTTGGTTCAGTCTACCTGAGATGAAATTCTAGCAGGTTTTCTCACCACTACATACTTCCATTTCTTTGTCTGTAGAATACTACCCACCTCATTGGGTTATGTGTATAAAGAAGGTACTTGGCACAGAATCTGCCTTAAAATCAGAGCCAAATAAATATGAGCTAATGCCCTCCTCACCATCTTCCTCCCCTTACCCCCCACTGCCAGCATTCTCGGGTGCCAGTGTAAGATCAATTAAAGAGCAAGGGAGGGCTATCAAAATAAACTTCTCATTAAGACATTTCTCTACCTTCCACCTCCCTTTTCACACATCTGTCTCCCATCCATCAAGCAGTTAGTTGCATGTCAAAAATACACCCACTCACTACCCAGCCCTGAACAAAGGTTGATTCTGTAAGATGCTGGCATCTGGAACTTACCGGGAAACAAACTGCCTCTCTTCCCTGGAACCAAGCCTGTTTATTTTACCAAACAACCCAATTGTACATGAAAGCAAATACCCAACTATCCTCATGTTAATTGAGACTTATTGTAAAATTGGAGTTTGATGCTTTCAACCAAGGTTTCTCAAACTTAGCCCTCAGACATATTCTGGGAGAGTGAAGAGACCTGTGAGAATTTGATTTTAATTCAGGGTTTCATCTTTATGGAAAAAGAATTCCTTTGAAGTATTAGCTTGGGATTCTCATTGAATAGAATCAAGTTTCTGTTGCTCTCAGGCAGTGTTTCTCAAATGAGGGGCCACAGCCTTATCCTTATGGAGTTCAGACCAGATGGCTGCTAAAGTGGCATTTGTCACAGTTGCAGGTGCTGCGGGGTCCGTGTCTCTTAGAACACCTTGTCCTGGTCTGTCCTTTCCTTATTCCTCCTCCCTGGTAACTCTGGAGTTCAAGTTTATGTTTGAACTTGCTCTCTGCATCCAGGAATGAGCCAGGACTCTCACCATTAACCAGGCTGAGTAGCAAGCGTGTCTTTAGGAGAATCAGACTTCCCAGACTGCTCAACTTCAGGGTCACCCTAAGGCCTCTCTCACTTGCAGTGACTTTTTACTCCCTGAAGCATGACCCACAGGTAACATCTGGGGACTTGTTGCCATACCTTGATTCATCTGGTCTACACGGGTAGACCAGATGGTCATGAAGAAACAGATTTTGCATTTCCTCCCAAGCTGCCTGCTAATGGGGTTCAATCTTCGACCAGGCCGCTTTCATCCATGGCATTCTATATCACAAGGTCTTTTTAGAGGTGTGCCTTTATTTCCTTTGGAAAACAGGGGGTGCCATCCATCAGTCTGAAATCCCACCCACCCAAGTCAGAACCCCCCTCAGCCTTTCATGCATCTTCTCTAAATCATTATAATTAGAGCTGCAAAGGGCCACCATACCCTTGACCATCTCTGAGCTTTTTTCCCTTCGTGAGTAATAAAAAGGGAAAGTGTACAGAATAGCAGCTAGGAGATTTAAAGTATTTCAGCATAAACATTCTCAGGATAATTAGAATGGATTAAATTACAAGAGAAAATGTGTTTCGTTAATCTCTCCTCTAATTAAAAAAATATCCTTCGTTTTAAGTAAAGTGTTGGTTTTTAAAAACATATCTTCACTGTAGTCAATTAGGGGGGCGGGGGGAAGGAAACCTGTCTGTTCCACTGCGGTAGGACACAGCAAGGTAATTGAAAGCTATCAGCCGGTGGTTACTTTGATCTTTAAGATCTTAATGGAGCCTGCTCAGTCTTTTCCCATAGCTTGCGCCATGGGGTTCTCAACCACAGCATGGTCCATGATCCATGGACTGTCACTCTCCTCCCACATGGTTGAAGATGGGGTAGCTCCTCTCAGTCAACAAGTGTCAAGTGAGCAAATGAATTCAGCTGATGTTAGATACTTTGGCCAGGGAGCTGGGCTAATGGGGCAGGAGGTGACAGGAGTTCATAAATAGAACAGAGACAGAGATTACTCCTTCCAGCTCTGCGCCAAGACTCTGGGAACTCACTACGTCCAGAACCTCATAAGCCTGTGTCCTAGAGAAGGAATCCTTCATGTTACCTTTCCAGTGTCACGGTTCATCCAGCCATACAGCTGTCCACTCTCACCCTAAACACTCCTAGATGTTTCTAGAGAAACGAGTCTCCCGTTTTCACCTTTAGCCCATTCAGACTCCAAATTTGGTCCCCTCATTGAAGACTGCTGCCTGCAAATTTCAGTTAAGGGGAACCCTACTCTTCCCCAGCTGCTGGGGTGCAAACCAGATAGATGGTCCCCAGTGCCAGCCGGCACCCTCAGTGCCTGCTCCCCTGATAAACTGGCACGTCTTCACAGTGAGGGAGAGGGTGCTGTTCTTCCCACCCTGGGGACCTTCTCAGTTGCTTTCACTTTCCTCTGCAAAAAGTCCTTTCTTTTCTCTCTCTTAAATATTAAGGCTTTTTCCCAGGGCTGGGATGTAGGACAGACACCACCGGGTCCCCCCTGTTTCCTCACCCTCAAGCACCTTCCCTAGACCCACTGGTGACAGGGAGCCTCACAAGTTTTTTAAACACAGCCAGACTCTGGATTCCCAGTGTGAACTCGGTTAAGACCCCTTTGTTTTCACGGCCAGCTCTTTTAGAAAAGCCCATTCCTCTTCATTTAGGCTAAGGGTCGCTTCAATTTTCAGCCAGCTCAAATGCAAAGAAAAGAGCCCCTCTCACCTCCCACCCTCATAATAATTGTGTCCCAGGAAGAGTGGAGAGAACCCATTCCACATCCCCTGGACTACAGGTTTCCAGCCCTTTCTGGCATGACTGGCTGGGGCTGCTGGTTCCAGGCATGTGTGACACCCATTGTGAGCAACCCAAACTATACATCCCACAAAGGACACCCAGCTAGACCCCAGAGAGAGGCAGGGTTAAACCAGGTTGTAGAGACAGGAAGTCCCACATAACTGCTGTCCAGGATGATTAAAAATCACCAAGAATCTCAGGTCATGAGTTCCAAGTTTAACCGCAGTAGCCCCTGGTTGAATTAGTGATGAAATTGGTTAGGAGTTTGGCCCCAAAGGGTCGTCTGTCTAAAGCTGTCAGTAGAGTGATGGGCTCAGATAAGTGTGAATTGCATTTCTTTATTTTTTAAATTATGCTTTAACTTCAAGAGAGATTGCCCAACAGCTCTGTCTAGTTGTCTAGAAACAAGGCCAGGGGGTGGAGGCCCCCAAAGATGACAAAATAACCACCTCATCAGCACAGAGGAAGCGTCTGTACCTGATTTCATTCCAACAAGTCAGCAAGCTGCCTCTCACCAGCAGCTACTGCATTTGCGTCTGAAACACACTCCTACTACTGACTCCAAACTCTGCAAACCAGTACCTTCTGTTTTGCAGAGAGCATCCTGGGCAGGGAGAGGGTTCTCCACATTTAGCGTGGAAACCCCAGGACGCCCGCGTCACTGATGATAGCAATTCCTGTGAAAAGGGAGCAAGACTTAAGATATTAGAGGAGCTAATATGAAAAACCCACATTTTCCTATGAATCCAGGGAATGCAGGCAAGTCAACTTGGGTCCCTTAAGCAGGTTGTTATCAAAGTCTCACCATACTTTGAATATGAACTGATTTAACTTTTTGTTTCCATTTAATGGGGCCAATGAAGATCTGTATCCACTTAGTTAACAGATCTGCTCTCTGGGGCCTGTTACAGAAAATGTTAGATCACAGAGCAGAAAACATAACACCCACTCCAGAGTCTCAATAGATGTTTGTAAAATGTAATATCTTCCCTCTTTGCTAACTATTAACCAGTTGTTGGCAGTTATCAGCACCTGACTGTTGTAATTATTATACATTCATAGGGTGGGGCTATGTGGGGAAACAGAAGAGGCATGGGGTGCATGAGCTCTGGAAGCCCACAGGCCCAGCATCAAATCCAGCCTCCGTCAATTGCGCTTGTGCAACCTCTGGCAAATCACTTACCATCACTCTCCCCATTGTCCCATCTGTAAATTGGGATTAGTAATGCCTTCGTCCTATTGTTATGAGGACTTCACCTACACTAAAGCACTATGCTTGACAATCCATTAATGTTACTTTTAAAACCCTTAATGCCATAGATTCCTGCCCTGGCTGTCATTTCCCGAATGGTGCTTTGGGGGTGAGCAGTTAAGAAAGCGGAGTAAATGGTGTACAAAAAGAAGAGGCTGGATTAACCTAGTTGCCAGGTCCTCCTTCTATTTCACTCTTTCAGAACAGCTCCTTGGGCCCCCTGGATTCCATTTCCTTAAGGAGGGACAATTCAAGCAGAGAGGGCGAGGCAGGGAGAGATAGATAAATGCCCCTTTCAGGATGGAGCTGCCATTTGCAGGCCCACAGGTGTATAAACATTAATAAGGCTGGGGGCCTCCCTGGTGGCACAAGGGGTTAAGCACAGCACTATGAAGCTATCCGCAGCCTCTGCAGCAGAAGTTCGATCCCCAGCCAGCCAGGGAGCAATCCACATGGCACGGCAGACCTCTCCTGTCTAGCCCGCTGCTCCCCTCTGCAGTGTGTTTCAGTCAGTCTGCCTGTTCTGTTCCCCACTCTGACTCTGGTGAATCCTCTCATCCCCTGCACCTCTGGCCTGTACCCCAGCTCTTGTATGCATAAATAAATAAATCTTAAAAAAAAAATAAGACCAGACCATCCCAGCCGAGGCTTGGATCCACGCCTGTCCTGTCTGATTCCAGCTGAGCAGTCACAACTAGATCCATTTATCCATCCATTCTTTCATCCATGTAACCTTTTTCAAGCACCTAATGGGGGAGGGACAGCAGAAGCTCCCTCTGTGAGAGTCCCAGAGTGGACTTTTTGTCCGGGGCTGGTGACTGTAATTGTTCTTCCTGCCCACTTGAGATTGCTGTTTTCTAACTCAAGGCACCCTTCCTGGCATTTCTGCCATGAATTTTTGGTTTATTTTACAACATTCTCCCTTACTCACAGCTTCCCAAGGAGATCAATGTAAGGATGGAAGCCTTCCACTTGAAGTGGTAGTTTCGATTCATTTGTAACACAATGTAATTACATAAAAGAAAGCAGTCGGGGTATCAAACTGTGTGGATACACACAAATGACTCCCTCATAAGTGTTAATATTTCCAACAAGGGAAGAAATTTAGTTAAATCAAGTGAAGATGAAAACTCATTAAAATTTGATTTTTCCTCCTATCCTTTTTTATCTTTTAATCCTCTGTATATGGCAAAACTTGTTCTGTTAAATAACACTCATTAATTAAATCTCATCTTCTCTTAGCTATATCTATATTTTTATTTATTATGAAAACTTCAGATGCTTATAATCTAATTTAGTTGGATTATTGCTTGGACAGCGCTAAGTAAGAAAACCTTGAGGTTTTAAGGTGGAATTACTGGCAAGGGGCTGGGGAAGTAAAAGAAATCAAGTTCTCTTCTCTCCCTCCGGCAGGAGGTGGTTGGGCAGGACTTTCCTCTGCTAGGGGAGGTGGCCTACATTTGGATAATGAGGGCACTGTGTTTCCGTGTCTTTGTTGTCCATGGGAAGGCGAGGAGGGCAGAGTGTATAGAAAGAGTTGTAGAATCAAGTACCCAAGTGGATGAAGTAAGGAAATGTGAATGCCTAGAGCAGGAGACAGTAGACAGTGGTAATAGGCTGGAAGGTGAATACCCTTTTCTGTGGAGGGCAGGCTTGACCCACCTCCTGCCGTACATTGCCATGTACACTGGGAAGCCAGTTCTATCACATTTTCCAATTTTTCAATAAATGCCAGGTATCGGGAGTGTTATGGCGTTTTCCCAATTTTCAAGAATTGGCAAGCAATTCAAAATTTGTTAAAAGGTGGCGTAAACCATTCAGACAAGACCAGGGACACAACGGATCTCCTATCTGTGTCCACTGACACTTCCAGTACAAGATTAGTGATGAACTAGGGAACATCCTTTGCCTGAATGAGACTGGGGTTGCTTTGGCTTCTTGGCTTTGATGTCCAACTCTCCTGGTGCCTGGTTTATGCTGGTGGGAGTCTCATTTCCATGATACAATGGCGATACTTTGCACTTGCATGGTGAATTTTCTCCAAGGAGCTCAAAAGTCTTTGTGTTGCCTCAGCCAACCTCACCACAAGCCTGGGAGGCAGGCAGGTAGCTGTGGCCCCCAAACACACAATGAGCAGCAACAGAAAGCATTTTATACAGGGAAGCTAGGTTGACTGGTGGGTTTGAATCCATGGTCTACACAATTGGCAAGCAAGGCATTCATGGAGCACGGGTAGGGTTTCCCATGACTGCCTCCTCTGCTGCCCTTTCTGGCTTATCTTCCTTCCATCTGCTCCATTTGACAACTAAGCCCCAGACCTCAACAATTAATAGAAGCAAACCGAGCCAGGAACTAATTCCTGTCGTGCGTGTGAGTGTGTACACGTCTATGTGTGCATGCGTGTGTGTGCGCCCATATGACTTCTCGGCAGGTGCAGCACGGCATATCCGCACCCATCACCACATGTCTCCACCTCGGTCATTGGTCTGATGTCATGTTCTGAAATGCTGCTTTTGCAAATGAATTCAATTCAGAAACACAGACTCTGGATTTGTGCATTTTTCTAACAGGGCCTAATAATTCCTGCTGTTTGGGGTCCCTTTGTCAACCCTTTTCTTCCCTAGACTGATAGGATTCCACCTGTGAAGGAGAAGTCTTTCCCTTACAGAGCTGGCATACCTGCCTTCTCCCTGAGCACAGGGGTAAACAGGAGTGGCCTCTTACAACAGGGCTGAGGGCTGAAGCAGTGCAGTGAAGGGCCAGGAGCAAAGGTCTTCTCTGAGGAGTGTTGGATACAACACCCAAGTGTATCACCAGGACCCACAGGGACCAGAGCTTTGCCAAGGTCATCATATTCCCCTATGACTGGGTTCGAGGGCGTGGCTGCACCATCTCCCTGCCCTGCCCCTTCTCCTCTGCTTCATGGGCATTATGTTCTCTCTATCCTGCTCTACTCAGGGGAATTCCTTGGGCTTTTCAGGCATGACCAAGAGAGAAGACTCCAATACAGCAGTGTAAACCTGTTGATCTTTTTCCCAGGACAGCAGAATACAAGTATCCTGTATTTTCTAAATTGTCTTGCTCTTCCTTCCAAATTGTCTCAGATCAGGCTACTGATTCCTGGGAACAGTTCCCAGCATGATACTCTACTACGATCATTCACATTCTCTGCATGCAAGCATGCCATAAACATCCCTTGGAAGCAGATGCAAAACCAGAGAAACACCTGGCCATTTTAAGTGCATGTGTGGGGGAGTCAAGTAGACTTACTGACATGGGAACCACAAGGGTCATCATGCCCGCCAGCTTCCCTCCTGAGCCCACAAATTAAGAAACTTTCCTTAAGGTCAGAGGAAACTGCCTTTCCCAGGGAGGAAAACTTAAAGACCCCACAGAACACACTGGAAATCCCTCCTTGATCTAGTCAGAACTGCAATGCTTTGAGCATCCAGAATCCACCATAATGTTTTTTGCTCCTCCCAGTAGGACAAAATCAATACTGAATGTTTGTAAATTTAAAGAGTAATTTCTTTATATCCCCAACTATATAGAGAAATGCATACCTGAGTAGATAAAGAAATGACTTTTTTGCTGCCTTGGGAGAAATCGACTTGTTCTTTCCATTTGGCCATTCAGAATGGAGGCTTGCAAAGGTCAGCCAAAGCTTCACTTTATCTTCATTCATCGTGCCTCTCAAAGTACCATACAGATAAATCACAATTGGTCTTTTTCACACACATAGAACAAGCACACATCCAACTCAAAGGACTCAATGTTAGGGACGTTTCTGTCATCTTAGCCTCGGGGTAACAATCTAGAAATTCAAGAGTCAGGGAAGCACAGTCAGGGAGCCGGAAGTGTCCTGCTGTTTGCTCTGTGGATGGCAGCGCAGGTGACCCTCTCGGGGCGAGTCTCCCAGCGTGTTTGAGCCCACCTGCAGCACCCTTCCATACTTCTTAGCTCTCAACCCAAACTGCAACTCAGGGCCACTCGAACAGCTCAGCAGGGAGCTGAGCCACTCTGCCCTGTTCAGCTTCCAGCAGCCAGGTGGAGTTCAAGGATGAGTTAAGTACTTGGCTGGATCTGCAGGTCACTTGACAATTGAGTCTCGCTGATGCCAGTGTCCTGGGGTGACTTTACCGGGACATTAGCGGTTAGCAGTGTAACTTGAAAACACTTTCTGAGCAGTAAAAGCAAATGGTGGCAGTGTTATCAAACCATGTCTATTAGGAGACATTAAAATGTTACTGATAGTGATGGCAGCGAGATAAAAAGCCACAGCAAGCCAAGACTTTGAAGGGAGGGAGGCAGATGCCCTGAAAAAGTTATGAGACTGACACTAAAAGTAGTTGGAGCCCAGCAGGGAATTGCATCCAAAGCCAGAAATGTGGGCTGCTGGGGTGCTTCCTTTTATTTGTTCTTCTTCCCAGCCTGTGGCTTTCCCCCTTTCTGTCTAAGCCCTGCCGATACCTCCCAAGAAAGGGAGCTCTGCAGGGCCCATTCCTTTGGTTCAGTCAAGCCTGGCACCCAACAGCAAATCATACTCCCCCAAAAGATCCTAAATGACCCCCTGCATGGCTTCCAGTTGTCCTGGAAACTGGCTAATTTGCGATTCCCTGGGCATGCCTCTCGATTTATTCAGGAGAGAAAAGTGGACCCACACCATGTCCAAGAAGAGCTGGGAAAGAAGTAGAAGCCACCCTGAGTTAGCATCAAAAATGTTGTTTCTTAGCTACCCAAATAGCCCATTTGTTAGAAATCAAGAGCTGGATTCCAAGACAAATAGCAAAGGAAATCCTCAAGTACATAAAGGCTTTCTCCTGAGTTGGGTAGCAGGAAGTTTGAACAGGAAATGGGCTGGTCCATAATCTAGGGCATGGAGTCTACATGGGGCCAGTATTAACACCCCCCTCAAAGTGAGTGAAAAATAGTTCCTGGAGGGGGGCGGTGCAAAAAATCTTGCTGTTTTTGTGTGTAAAGCACAGGTATATAGGCAATAAATATGGGGTAGCTCTGTGGCGTTAAGATTTCACGATGGAGAGAGGAATTAGGAGGAAAAGGTTCTTGTAAGAGACAATGTCCACAAAAAAAGTTGAGGTATAGTGACCAGGTAGAACAGATTGATTTCTTTCTAGAACATCAATGGAAGTAGCTTCCAGTGTCTTCACTGAAGACACACTGTTGCTTAGGAAACTTTCTGCCCACCCTGTTTCCCCCCTTTATCACCTGCCTGCTGGCTGAGGCGTACCCCAAATCACTTTGAACTGAAATAGCCAGACAGGACTGGTAATTGATTTTGTATGTGTTTTGAACTTACGGATTGATTGAGTTCCTTTTCAGATAATAGCAGCTAACGGTTATTGAGTACCCACCACAAAACTTGCCAAACCCAGTGCTTCATTCTTAACCTGGCTTCTCTCATGCAGCCCCCATCAATGTCGGGAGGTCAGTATTCCCTTCATCAGTGTGCAGGTGAGGACAGTGGCTCCAAGAGCTTAAGCAGTTGGTGCGTCTTGACCGTCAGCATTAGGGGAGGTGAGCTCTAAATTCAGGTTTCCCTGACAGACCAGGTGTAACCACCACCTACTTTCATCTCCTGCAGCAAGCCCAGGTGGTTGCAGCAAGAGGATTATTACAGAGGCCAACAATGAGATCAAGAGTATGTGGGCACTGGGGAGCCACCCCACACCTATTGGTAAATCCCCCCTCCTCCCCACACCCCCCCGGATTCCTTCAATAGTGGAAGAAGTCCCCACGCAGCGGGGTTCTCAGCTTTTCCAGCACCCCCAGGGACCAAAGACAGCACCATGTCATCTGAGCTTCCGAAAGTGACTCTTTGCACCTTGGCATAGGCATAATTGGCCAACTTCCCTAAATTTAAGTTGACTTGCTATCAGAGTTCACATTTCCACCAACTTTTCATTAAATTAATTATTCAAAACAACTCAGAGTTAGCGTTCTCACAGCAACTGTAACTCTGCCATGACTATATTAAGGCGTAAATTGAACAGCATGTTTTGCAATAAAGTTAATTTTATATTCACCAGAGAACTGAGTTATAGTTGCTGTGGGAACCATCATTTCGAATCTCTTGACTTTGGTGCATTTAAATTCTCAACCACGGCAGTGCACACGGTAGCATATTTTGCATGGGTGCTGAATGCACTTCACACCACGGCCTGGCTCCCCTGAACTTGGGAGTCCTGTCAAACACAGGCATAGCAGCCTTCTTGTCTTCCCAGCCTCCTTACTTATCCTGGCACCTATGACACTTTACAGAAAAATAGCCAAGAAACCAAAATGAGTCCCATTTTCTCCTGAAAATGTCTGTAGAGTGACTTTCCTTAGAAACACAGTCAGTAACAAGCGCCAAGTCTCAGGCAGTGTCTTCTAAAGCAGGCGCTGCCATTGCGTTTGTGGGGAGCCAGGATACTCATCCAAGGGTATTTTTTGGATGGGCGCTGTGTTATTCAGTACACACGGGGTGACCTCTGAAAGCTCCAAGTACTTGCATGTGCTATTAATCATGCAGGCATGCTCAGCCATACATCAGAACTTATTGGAGCTCCGGAAAAAGCTAAGCAGCATTTCCCAGAGCCACATAAAACCCAAGCATCTCTAAATCAAGACGCATTGCGGGGCCTCTCTAAAAGGTCCGTTCAGCAGAACTGGAATAGAACTCAGGCTAAATCCTAGTGGTATAGAATCAGTAACATGTGCCAAGGTAAAGACAGAGGCTTGTTTGGGAGGAATGGCAGAGGGAGATGAGACTCAGAGATGGTTAGAGATGCGAGCATTCCATCTACAAGGATTATCGATTTTTGTAGCTTTATTGGTAAAATCAGTCATGCTTTCTGCCTCCTGGGGGTTGCTCTGCTACAATTTGGGAGTGTGTATGTGTGAAAACTCTGCAGGTTAGCAGCTGAGTAACAGTTCCCATTCACCATTCAATTATCCATTTAGCTAAAATGTGACTTAGCAGAAACATACTGCTGTTTTGCATGTTTAAAATGAATCTGAAAGGAGGGATTTTTGTTTCTCTGTAAATGAGAGGATTTCGAAAGGGAGCTCTTGCCTTCCTAAGGGCATGCTCATTATGCAAAACTGAAGAATAGCACCTAACAATTGCATAGGCCAGATTGCTGTAATTCTGATTCCCATTCTTTACTCTTTCAGAAAATAAAAGTCTCCTTACTCTTCATGGCTTGCCATACATAAATGCACCTCCTAATAGAGAGGATTGCAAAATTTGCAGATAAAGAACCTGTAATGACCTCCCACAAATCCCGGATCACTTGAAAACTGTGTCAAGAAAGGGACTAGAACACTAATACACAAAGCAGAATATATTCACGATGACTCAGGGTTATCGGGGTCACCATGATGGGAAGGGGTGAATGAGAGCAGGCTCTGGGTTCACCAATAAGGGCTGGGGGTGGGAGGTAGTGTGCCAGCCAGAGGAAAGAAAAGGTGAAGAAGCAAAGGAGAGATTGAAATGTTTGTATTGTTTCTCTCCAAGGCAGAAAGTAACATAAAACAAGACAAAATACTGTATTGTATGAGGTCATTTGATACTCAGGATCTTTAGAACAAGTCCTGAGAGGATTTGGAGAGACTGATTGGCAAGGAAGCCTTGACAGACTGATCAATATAAATGTGTATGTGTTTAAATCGATGGTGGATGGATGGATGGATGGATGGATGGATGGATGGATGGACAGATAAACTTATTTAGTATAGCGTGTCACAATTCGGTGATTGAGCTGACCTACAGGGGTCAACAGAATATAAATGCATTAAAAGTTCAAAAATACCTATGCGGTGTTTGGGGGTGCTCCAAGGAAGCCTGATTGCCAGAAAGGACTAGATGAATCTGGCAGAATAAATGTAGTCTTGTGGGCTGAAGTCATTACATTAAGAAAGCCAGAGAGTTCATTTGCTGGAGCTGTTCTGTGTTAGATTGTCAACTCTGACCCTGGGGTCAGTGTCCGGGCGACCCTGTGGTCCTCTGCCGTTCCTCTACCCATGGCCTCCTTTCTCTTCCCCTCCTTGTGCCATCTTTAATATGGGAAAGCAACTTGGCGAGGAAGGCAGAATTGCTGCAAATTCCAGCCTCTTCAACCTCGCTTGTTCGCCGATTCCCAGATGAGTGGTTTAATTTGTGTCAACTGGAACACTATTTCATGGACACTTTATTTTATTCTCTGCCCTTGTATCCCTAAAGCCTTTTCTCTGGGATGGATGTGTAGGGAACCCTAAACGCACATAGAATGAGCTCTGCCAGAGGGAGTCACGGTAGCAGGGTGACCCTGTGTCCTGCCCAAGCCACCACCATGGTTTACCAAGATTGCCCGTGTGGTCACTTCCCGGCCAGCCTCCTGGATTCCACCCTGCTCCATCCATAGCCTGTTCCCCCAACACAAAGGGACCCTTTAAAAACTCATCCTGTCAGACCTCTCCGTTGCTTAAACTCCCTAATGGCTGCTTTCCATTGGGAATAAAACCCACATCCTGAGAGTGGACAGTGATGTCCGGTGCCATCTGTCCTGGCATTGATGCCTCCCGCATCACCCTGAACCACCATTCTCCCCTCATTCACCCCTTATTCCCTCTGCTCCAGCCACACAGCCGCTTCGCTTCCCCTCCCATACCCCAAGTGTACCTGCAGTTCCTCCACTGGACTGCCGTCCCTGGGGTCGCAGGACTTGCTTCCTGCCCTCCTGTAGGTTTTTCACTCTAGAATCAATGAGGACCTCTCTGACCACCCCTTATCCATCAGCCCCCATACTACACCGGTACCCCCTGCTCATTTAGTTTCCCTCTAAGCAGTTATCACCATCTGACGTGCTCTGTGCATTTCTTGTTTGTTAATTGAATGCCCAAGGCTTTATCCCTTTTCTTTGCCACTGTGTGTCCATGACTAGGAGTACCTGGCGTTTGGGGTGCCTGGTATTTACTGAGTAAAGAAAGAATCTCATGGGTCCACCCCCAAGGGTGACATGCTGTAATAACCCAGTAAGTATCTGATAATGGGTTGATGATCTCCCTTAGAGGTCTCATCACTGACTCCCACATACTAGACTCTTCAAGGGTGAGGGGTAGGATGGGAAACCGAGGGCCACACTTGGCCTGGAGACCATGAAACACTGAGGCAGGACAGCACAAGGGGTTTCTCCTGGCAAGATTGTCGCAACTCTCTGTCTGCTTCTCAGCTTCAGAAACTCCATCTTTGTCATGTTAGTGGGGTCAGCCCAGCCCTAAGCCAATGGCCTCACTCTACCCAAATTCACATCAAAACCTGAAGTGGCCATTCATTCATCCACAGGGAAAAAGCCCCACACCTCCGGCTTGCTGTATTCTCTCCCTGAAGAGAAATCTAGGCGGAGATGATGTGAAGGTCAGAGGTTGCCTGGGGACCAAGTTACCTAAACAAGGAGTCTGAAATTCCCAGGCCCTCTCTCCCTATAGAATCCTCCCTGACTGGAGGAGAGCAAAGTGTGTGAGCTCAGAGGTGGACCCACCTGGGTTCAAAAACCAAGTTTTGAACCCCAAGTGGGCTACCACTTTCAGTGATTAATTAGGTTAATTAACCTTTTGGAGCTTCAGGCTTTTCAACCACAAGTGATTACAATATGTACCTCACATGGTCGTCGAAATAGCTCAATGCTGTAATAAGGGTTTGAAGTGCTAAGCTCCTAGTACAAACTCAACAATGAAGGTGGAGTTACGTTACCTCACTCCGTGGAGCAGGACACACTTCTGACTCTCCTGCTTCATGCATCCCTTTTCCACTCGCCTCTGTGAACGTACTTGTCTGAGCAGATTGAGCTGTCTAAACCCTGGAATCTTTCACAATTTCATCTCACACTCCTCCTGGATGTTAAGGGGCGTAGATAAGATGTCACATCCATTAGGTGCTGATCTTACTCGGGTAACCCTCAGGAAATCCCCTCCTCTTTCTCATTTCCATGTCAGTCTTTGAAGAGCACCCTTCGAAGGTCTGTGCCAGGCTGGCTCTGCTGATCCCATCTTAAATAACAGTGTTATTTCCTCCTCATCGCCAGCTCAAGCACAAATCAAAGGTTCTCTAAGCCACGCGGGCCTTTCTGCTACCATTTGCAGTTCCTTTGAACAATACCATGGCTCACATTAGCTGTCAGTTCTGGAATCCTTGCTGTGTGCATGTATGCACCGTTTACATGCTGTGCGGATTGAGTACTTTCACACAGGTTTACACTCATGCTAAGCATGGGATATATGTTCTTTATTTTAAAGCTCAGCCACCCTCTGAGATATAGGTACTGCTATTGCCCTGGCTTTACACATAAAAAAAACTAAGATATAAAGAATTGATCATTTTGGCCCAGGAACTTGCAACTCCAGGGTACACCCCTCAGCCTGGATTTAGAGCCAGTGGCTTCACCCTTTACTTACTGTCAGCTGGTTACTGAGCTGCCCTGGCACTTGAGCCCCAAAAGGGAATGGGTCATGTTAGAGGGTCCAACGTGCTCCACCCAGTGAGTTGGTAGAAGAGGCTGTGCCCCCTGCCTTGGCTCATGTGATCACCTCTATCCCTGCCTTCTGCCTATCCCTGTGGTGGTAGATAAAGAGTCTCATCCTCACTCCCTGTCCTGGGTAGAACCCACTGATCCCAGGCTGCCTGGGGCTGAGGTGTCTCCTGGGACTCAGGCCTTTCATTACTAAAACCTAAACAGCCCTCATTCCCATGGGGACAGTTGGTCACCCTAGTTGAGAGCCGACTCTGGAACCATCCACCTGCTATCAAATCCTGGCTCCACTGCTCATCAACTTGCAATGCTGACCAAGTTACTTAACCTCTCTGTGCTTCTGTTCCTCACCTCTAGGGTGGGATAAGAGCAGACCATACCAGAGGGTTGTTGTGATGATTAAATGGATGGATGCAGACAAGGCACCTGAAAGGCTGCCAGGCCCACCACAGTGTCCACACGAGGCTTTGCTCTTCCTGTTGCTGTTATGTTAAAAGCTGCCTCAAATCCAACATGAAAGCACTGGGGCAGATTCTTAACCTAACTAGTCCTGTTAACATCTGGAACAAACAAACATTTAGTGATTCCCTTACGTTTCCTAAAATTCGTGCTGCCAAAGCAACAACAACAAAAATGACAATTTATCGTTGGCCTGATTTTGTGCTAGTTAAAAGAGAGCCATCAGCCCTGCAGTAAGTAACAAGTGCATGCCCACAGGCTGCCTAGGTGTTATTTGTATTTTTATGACCCTCCTGTGGCTCCAAGGATGCTCAGTGGGTGTAGAAATTGGATGGTTAAAAATAACAAATAAGAAATCAAAGTCGTGCTTTTGTCCCTATTTCCATACTGGCGAGGCACCACATTCATTATTTGCTGGACAGCTGTGGGAATAAAGCAACACAAGGTACAGCAACTTGATTATCCTCCAAGAACCAAATTAAACCATTGGGCTTTCTTCTTGTCATCTCTGCCTTTGTATAACTCTTGTCACCCTCTTAATCTACCAACATGCCCCTCCTCCCCCTCATTTGGTGCCCCTGTCTGTCTCTCTCAGCCAGAAGGTGTCAGCTTCTTACAGGTTGAAAGGCACAGTCCTGTGCCAGTCTCACCCCAGCCACTGGTGTGGTCTTGGACCCTGTGCTGCTACCCGCTGTTTCTCCATCCAGGGACTTGGGGTGTGACCTGCAAGGATCTTTTGCTTTTATCTGGCTGCTGAATCAAGGGCACAGTGAAGCAGCAGAAACACCACAAGGTTTATACTTTCATTAAGCAGACATCTGTAATGCTAGGCATGGGGGGTGCTTGCTGGGCAAACTGCCCTACACACCTGGACCAGAAGCTCGGCCCTTGGGAGGCTGAGAGGGCCCTGGGCATCAAAGCAGTGGTTCTCAACCTCAGTAACACAGAGGAATTCACTGGGGGCTCAGAATATAAAAACAAAAATGCTGATGCCCAGGTCTTTTCCTCAGAGATTCTGGTTTAAGTGGGTGCAGCTTCATCTCAAGATTTTTGAAGGCTTCCAGGTGATTCTGATGTGAAACCAATTTGAACCCATTGCTCTAAGTGCAGGGTTAGTTAGAATTACAGTGAGTGCTGTGGAAGGAGAAGCAAGCAGTGCTGGGAAGTCAAGTAAAGGAGAGGAACCCTGAGGTAGAAGCCGGAGTGAGTGCAGAGGGCCTGCAGTAGGCAAAGCACAGCACAAGCCCCCTGGGAAAATCCAGAACATGTTAGAACAAAGCAGGACCTTGTGACTGAAGCACAGAGAACAGCCTGAATTGACCTGAGATGAGAAAGGAGAAATGACAGGACTAGATAATGCAGGGACTTTGGGGTGCTTTTAAGGGGCTTGGGATCTTAAAACAGATATCAGACTGTCTTCCTTGCAGGGCTTGTTAAAATGCAGAGCACCAGGCCCCACCTTTAGAAGTTGTGATTCAGTGGGTCCATGGTAGGCCCCACTGTGCATTTCTAATAAGTTCCCTGTGGTGATGAGTACCCAGGAGCACACTTTGGAAAGTTCTAACCTGTGGGTTCCCCAGTCCCCTTCATTCTCTGGATATTGTCTTGGCGCCCACAATTCCTGCTGGTCAAGCTAAAATGCAGAGTCAGAGTCCGGCAGGAGGTCTCTCACCAGAACAAAAGTCTTGGTATGAGGAACATACTGAAAAAACCAGCATCTGCTGAAATCAGCAGGCAGACATTATGGCCAGATTAGCATAACCAGCTAGGCCACCTTGGCAAAGTTAAGTGTAAACAGGAACCAGAGATAGGAGGTTTTGATCATCAGCAATAATGGAGCCCCCCAGCAGCCCCTATTTACTCCCCCCAGCTTGTGCCAGACATTTATGTATCCCCAATCCACATCCCCACCACATGCGTTCTTCCACACATCCCTCCAGGTACCTGCCCATCTTCCCTAAATCTGACCCCCAATAAATGTGAGATGACCCAGGAAATAGTACCACACTTGCTGAGGTGTAAGCTCCTCTAGGGGTATGTGTGTGTCTGTCTGTGTCTCTCTCTCCTTGAACTTTGAGCAGCCCTGTCCTGCGCAGCTCCCAACACCGCCACCCCATGAAACCACACTACGCTGATCTCAAACTGATGTCGTTTTTGGAGTTGAGGGATTTGGAGAATGGGGTTCTTGGGTTCAGTCTGGGAAAGGTTTCACCAGAGATGCCCTTTCCGTAGCACACGGCGAATTTCGCAGATGAGTTTCTCCCCGAGACAGACACGTTAGTTATATTTAAAAGTGCGGGTTTACTAGGAAAAGAGAAGAATAAAGGACACTTGCATTAGACACAAATGGGCAGAGAGGGCTGCCCGGAAAGGGACAGTTTACTGAGAGAGGCCTGCATGGTTGCAGGGGGGCGGCCTTGAGGAGAGCGGCCTCTGCTCAGGGAGGTCAATGAAGAGAAGCCCCGGCAGGTACAGGTCATGCGCAGGCAGAAAGCTGCTGCCCTGCAGAAGGACAGAGTTGTTGAAAAGAAGCACCTGCATAGGCACAGGTGGGCAGAGAGACTGCTGCCTCAGCCAGCGCAGAGATTGCACTGATATAGTCTTCTCTTTGGGAGGGGCTCACTCCTTCCTGGAGTGGTTTGTTGTTGACTTTGAATAAACTATGTAGATTTGAAAGGGGCCAGATTTCTGCAATGGTCCTCAATCTCCATATCTTTACCTCTGGTCTGTGCTCAGACACCCCACAACCCCCACCCCGCAGCAGTCTGATACCTGCTTGGGTCTTGTGCTTTGTGATCCAGGCTTTGGGGCCTAAGGATCTTAGTTCCTATAGTTGGGTCAATGGCTGTGTTAATCCCTTCTAGCCCCACCTTCAGCTCTTGGCATTGTGTGTGCCAGATTTCTGGTCTTCTGGCACCTCCTTTCCAGTTTTTCTGTCGTTACCCTCCATCAATACCACAGGGGAAAGCCCAAGGCTGGTGCCTCTGCAGCAGGGTGTGCTGCTTTGGGACAGGGCCCATATCTGCTGTCACTCACACCCAACATTTGCCATTGGTGAGGAAACATGGAATAAAGCAGGGTGAGAAAGCAGGGCCCTCCCTCCCCCTGGGAAGCATAGGCCTGGGTCCGGCCCAGTGCTACAGACTGATGATGAGGACTCTGGCTTCACTAGGTGATGGATGTGGATTTCCTGCCCAGGAGGAGCTATTGCCAGTTCCTGCTGCCTAAACTCTGCCCCCACCCATGATCTTCTACATTGAGAATGTATTTATAAGAGCTTGGGGCATAAAAGGAGAAAAGATGCCTTCCTTTCCCCTTTTTCTCAAATGTGGATTTCTCTTAAGTTAACCACTTTTTCTGAGGCCAAGCTAAGCCTGCTGCTTGCCTTTTCCCAGGCAGATAGAAACGATGCTGATGAGTGAGAATCCAGGTGCATCCTGGAAACACACACATCCTAGACAGCTGCGTCCAAATTTATATCACCTCATGGAAGCTCTGCTGCTAATGTGGCTGCCAGGGTGGGGGATGTGATTTCTGCCTTATGAGCAGAAGATGAGCAGTCGACCATGGAGAGGCTTACTGGCCTCCCCAATGCTCCCCACCCCAGCACCCCCATACTCACTCCTACACAAACCCTCCCAGACATACAAACGCTGTTGAAACCGAGAGAAACATCTGGATTTCCCATGTCTTTCCCATGTCTTCCCTAACAAAGCCGGGCATCCGCGCCATGCAGGTTCATGCCTGAGCATCCCTGCCAGTGTGTGCCTGGAAACAGTCCCTGCACCTCCTCTCCCCCTCCCGCAGGTGAGCCAGAGGGACAGCCCTGCTGTTTTCTGGGGACCAGAATGCTTCTTTGGCAACCAGTCTTCTAAAATTAGATGGAGGTTTTCCCCAGAGTGTCTCAAAGCACCAGATTGATTTTCAGAGCATTTGCCACTGCTGTTTAGTATAAATGGCCGCTGAACCCCTGGTGATCCCCGTCCCCACCCACCTCCTCAATGTTTCAACTCTAAAGAGCTATGGGATGCAGTGGCCAACTCCATTACATATTTCCTAGTGTGTGTCAGCTCCATGCCAACAATGCACGGCTCTCAGAAAACGGGGGTCTTTCAAACAGCTGGGGAGAGGGGCTCCCTAATTAACACGTAGGAGTACAGTTCTGCCTAAGAGAACAAGCCACCACTCTTCCCCCTTCTTCAGCTCTCCTGCCCTTCAGAATGACCTTAGTTTCCATGGCTTTTCTGTTCACTCAGCCAGACCAACATGGTGTTGCTGAATTTGTGGGTGGCGTTCTTAGCGAGAGTGAGGATTTCCTAGAGGTAATACAGTCACATACTGAGGACCCCCAAGAAAATACCATTTTTTAATTTGAAATTGGGTAATCTGAAATAGCTCTCTCTTTTCCTGCTCTGGAGACAAGGCAGAGAGAAACAGCCTGCTCTTCAAACTTTGCCCCAAAGAAGAAATAATTACAGTATTTCTAGTAGCAACAACCATTCAATATATCAATGCCACCAACAAGTGTTCCTGTGTATTGAGCAGTTACCTTGTGCCAAGCTCTATGCCAAAATGTTTGCCTCTATGGTTTATTTAACCCTCTGGCATCTCTTTAGATTATTATCATCATCCCCGTTCAGTTATTCATTCA
The DNA here is from genome assembly GCF_964194135.1 of Talpa europaea. Taxonomy (NCBI): domain Eukaryota; kingdom Metazoa; phylum Chordata; class Mammalia; order Eulipotyphla; family Talpidae; genus Talpa; species Talpa europaea. Next base: position 92,396,593 of record NC_140076.1, read on the forward strand.
GCAAACTTAGTCTGTTATATGCCAGCCATTTTTCTAGACACTGAGGCTATCTCAATGAACAAAAGAGATAAAAACCCCAGCCTTTGTGTAGGTTGCATTCTGTTGGGAAGGCCAATAAATAAGATTGATTACTAAGATATAGAGTCTTTCAAACAGGGAGGGGTGAGAGGCAAATCACCCTACTCAGGGTCATACAGACAAGCAAGAGACAGAGTGAGGTTTGAACCCCAGGACTCTCTGATGCCAAACCAGGTTCCAGTCTTGGTTTTAATTCAGAAAAGACTTCCATGAAGGTCTAATCCAGCGTGCAGTAGCTCACCATGTGATCTCTTGTGCAAAGCAGGGACATCTCTCTTTTGCTTCGCTTAGCTGTCTGCATTTACATGCAATTTTCACTTTACATGTGTTTTCACTTGCTTTTCCATGGGGGTAGGGTGATGCCCTCTCTGCTTTTCTAAGGTGGGCTTGACGTTGAGTATTAAAATCCTATTTCTCTTCCCATACCCTGTATACAATATTAGCCGCTTATTTCTACCTCTAAATTGCCGCACATGGTGGAAGGTTTCTTGATGTTCTTTTAGAAAAGCCTTTTATGGTAATTATAGCTTTCTTCAAGTGCATTTATGCTCCCTTTTTACTGTGCTGTAGACGTTATTTTGCTTGTGCCTAATTTTTGTTAAGGCAGAAAGCCTGCCTACCTGGTAACTGTGTTGACAGATTTTATGTGCATATGTGTGTGTGGCTGGAATCCTATGTGTAGAAAAGTCTTGGAAATGATTCCATTTCCACTCTGCCAGAGGCATTGGAGATGCCTATTTCAGTCATAAGTTGTTCATTCATCCAATGCACTATCTGTTGAGTACTCACAATCCAGGAACAAACAAGATAGATATGGCCCCTTCCTTGACATTTTCTTCATAACAGGAATGCCTGGGGCAGCTGTTCAGTTGTACACTGCACAATTCCAGGGGCACCATTGAAATTGCAGTTAATGACAGTGTACACCTTTGTGACAACAGTTTTCCAGCAGGTAAAATATCTTAAGGAAGGGCTACTATATGGACAAGCAAGCATCAAGAAAGTGGCAGACAGTTGTCATAGGATGTGTTGGAGAAAGGGGTAGAATGGGGTTGGGTAGATTAGGATAGCAAACTGTAGGGTGGGTGGGATAGGGTAGAGTTGAGCTGGGCAGGGCAGGGCGGGGTAGGATAGGACAGGGTAGGGTAAAGTAGAGCGGAACTGGGTAGGATAGAATGGCAGAGTAAGATGGGGGAGGGCAGGGTAGGATAAGGTTGGGTAGGGTAATGTAGGATTGGGTAGAGTCGATTTTGGTAGGATACAAAAGCATGAAGTTGGGTAGAATGCGCTAGAGTAGGGTAGGTTAGGATTGGGTCGGGTAGGATAGCATAGGTCAGGGTAGGATAGGATAGGCCAAACATACCGTGACAGATACAGCTAGCCCAGATTTGGGAGTTTGGGAAACACTTCCTGGAGATGACATCTGAGTGAAGATCTGAAGGCTGGGTTGAAGTCAGGCAGGGGAGGAAAGGGAAAAGATAAGTCTGAATGATGTCTATCTGACCCAAACCTACAGGGACTTGAGATAGGCTGATGTGGTGAGAATCAGGTGAAGGACTTCCAACTTTATCATGGGGTGCATGAGAAGCTATGAAGTGCCCAGAACAGAGAGGAATGGGTAATCGTATAACATTGGAGGCAGGGAGACCAGTTAGGAGGCTTTGACAGGGTCCAGATCAAAGACAAGGATGGGTTGGGTTAAGGTAGTGGCAGCAGCAGTGAGGGAATGGGAGGGCCGGAGGTGGAGGAGAGAGGAGAGATTGTTTAGCAGACAGGACAAGTAGGACTTAATCGCATTTGAAAAGAAAGTTTGGCAAGACTTGTTTATGGATTAGATGTAAGAACTCAGGGAGGCAGCGAGGGGGAGGGTAGTTAAGGAAAACCCTGAGGCTTCATTCTTGGACAGTGGGCTGCATGGCAGTGCCACCATCAATCAAGGGATCTGAGTTCAGAGGGAAGACAGATAAAGAGACTGAATTCTGTTGTGTCTGAGATGCTTGTGCCTTGAAGGTGGAAATGTTGAGATGAAATTTGGAGTCTACAGCAAGAGCTCAGAGGACTGGAGCTGAAGATTGAGGGGTTGCCTGCATAGAAGGGTGGGTTTGGGCATTAATTTTTTTTAAGATTTATTTATTTGTTTGTTTGTTTGTTTGTTTATATAAGAGCCAGGGCACAGGCCAGATGGGTGGGAGGGTAAGAGGATTCACCAGAGACAGAGCGGGGAGCAGAACAGGCAGACTGACGAAATACATTGCTGAGGGGAGCAGCAGACTCGGGAGAGGTCTGCCACGCTATGTGGGACCCTTGCTGGCCAGCCAGGATCAAACTGGCACTGCAGAGGCTGTGGACAGCTTCACAGCGCTGCGTTCCACCGCCTGCGCCACCAGGGAGGCCCTGGGCATTAATATCTTTAATACCAATTTCAACCTCAGCTCACTAGAGATTGGAAATGTGATAGAACCAACCCAAGGTCCCACTGATGCCTTGAAAATTTCTCCCTGAAAAGAGGACTTTTGATTTTTGAGGCGGCTCCTCAAAGAGACTGTAGATCAGCGCCAGGGTGCAATAATCTAACATCTCCTGACTTTTCCCCATATACCCTAACATCGACGACATTTCTGACACTGGCCCAAGCTCCAGTGGGCCAAGTCTCAGTTCTCATGAAGCTTTGGGTCTAGGGTGGGATTTCTCAGATTCAGCACTATTGACATTTGGGGTGCTATCATTCTGCGCATTGTAGGAAGCAGAACAGCATCCCGGATCTCTCCCCACTAGAGGTCAGTAGCTTCCTCCCCAAGTAGTGATCATCCAGCCAGTACCCAGATGTTGCCAGATGTCCTGGAGGGGGAGGGAAAGAAAGGACAAAAAAAATGCCTCAATTGAGACTCAATGGTCTCGGGTCCTGGCTGGACCTGCGGTCTCCACACAGCTCTACCTCCAGCCGCACAAAGACCCAGCATACACGTAGCTTTCTGTATTGATGCTCTTAGAGGTAGGCACGCCAGGAAGTCTTTCTGAAACAGGTCTCCATAGAGGAGACCTCTTAGATCCCCAAGGACGAACCCATAAACCCGATCCGACTCCAGTTATAGGATCCTCTCCAGAGAAAAGCCATAGCCGCCACCTGATACCCATTTGCCCTCCAGACTAATTACTTCCCTACGTTTTGTTTTTCCTTAAGCAGAAACTGGCTTTGCACTTTACAAACACAACGAATCACCTCCTCAGAAGGCCACCAGCAGGATGAACTTGTGCTGGGGGGTAGCTTGCGGTTGCCTAGCAACGCCACGCACCTACCAAGGCAGCTTTCTTCCTCTTCAAGCTAAAAGCAAAGTCCTGTCCATTAATTCCCAGCTGCCCCAAAACTTCTCAGAGATTTGCCAGCTTCCTACTGTTCGTGTTTTCATCTTCCTCATATGATGTAGAGAAAACCTGCTACTGTGGTCTGTTTATCTCACTTCAGCTGGTCTGGGGAGGGGGGATGGTGAGGGGTACCCAAAAGGAAAGAGAAAGAAGAGAGGAAAAAAACCTCCTTCCACCTAGGAGTACATATATTTTGAGTGCATTTTTCTGACTGACATGCTAGTGTTCTTTGCGAATTTAAATTTTATGTAGTGGACAGGGGTTTCCTACACAATGAGGCTTCTGTTGAGTCTTGGGACATGGTTTTAGTCAAACAGGAGGCCTCAAAGTAGCTAAATAACAAAGCACATATATGGGTGCCATGCCGAGCCTGTGTGGGGAGGCAGTGCGTTTGGTGCAGTCTCTGATCCATGCTCGAAATCTCTACCGGGAGAAATTGTAAAGCTGGTGGTGGCTGGAGGTTGCAGACACTCTTTTCCTGTGACGTGTCTATGGGCTTCTACCAAGTTCCATTTTGCTCCCACAGAAAACTTTGTGGCATCTCTCTGAGACTGGGCATGGTTGCACCCCAGAACTCTCTCAGTCTGAGCGGGAGCTGGGGGGATGTCTCGGATTCTCCCAGCCTTGGTCACCTCCTTACTTAGAAAGAGGAACTGGGCTCTGTACAGGAAGGCATGGAGACTGGCAAGTCTTGAATTTGCAAACACTGATGCATATTTTGCATCCCAGATTTAATGCCAAGATGCACAACAAAAGAAAACAGATTACCTGCTGCAGGTCGTCTCCTTGTTCCCCCTCTCAGCCTCCTTCCAGAGACATCTCCATAATAGGAGTCCCCCTCTATGCTTACCCTGTTCTCCCTGGTCCTCATCCCTGTCCAGACCTTGTGCAGGTAAAGATGGGGGGGGGGGGGCGGGAGAGCAATGAGGAATGAAACTCCTTAAAGAAATAAATTTCCACTTAATTTCATTCAACTCCTCCACCCCTGCAAGACCTTTCTTCTTAGAAGGAATTCCTTAAATTCCCATCACTGCCACTTGTGCAAATTAGATTTGTTGGCATTCTCACAGGGGTACTGGGGAGACGAGGAAGATGCCCGTGCAGACCCCTGGAAGGCTGGAGAGGGAAGCACAGGGAGATTCAGAAGATGTGGGCCGGAGAGGTTTCAAATCAATTAGCCCCATCCTCACACAGCTCTTTGTCCCTCTGCCATGGCCCAGCCTACCCTACACTCTGTGGTTTGAAAAACAGATATGAAAAGAGACAGTGATACAAGGAGTGGCAGAGGCAGAGACACAGGAAAGTTGCGTTCTGGGGACAATTAAATCCGTGGTCTTTGGGAGGTATGTTTGAATGAAGCAAGAACGCTAACCGAGGCTGCGCAACTCTTAAATTTGCAAGAAAGTCATTGTGCTGCACTCTTCAAAGAGGTGAATTTTATGGTATGTAAATTATGCCTCAATGAAGCTGCTAAGAGAAAGGAAGAAGAAAGTGTATCTAGGAATTCTTGCCAGCAAGTGTGTTCTGTGAGTGTGGCCACGCGCCGCCGGTTCTGTGCTGCTCTCTACATCCTGCAAAGGTGAAGGGCCCTGCTAGGAGGCCTTGTCCATCTTTCTTGGTTGCCTCCCACCCTTTTCTCAGGTTCCTTTTGTTCAAGCACAGTTGTAGCTGCAGTTGTTTTGGATGCAGGAGCAAACAGGGAATTAGGTAGGCGACTGATCTTACACCCCCCAAAATAAAAATACACCCACAAAATGAGAATGGATCAAATGCCATCCCTTTTGCTGGCAGACTTATACATCCCTCTGTTGTTCCTCTTGTTCACATGCCCTCAGCACCCCCTCTTCCATAACATTCATCTTACAGTATTCTTAAATCATGCCTTTAAAAAGGTGAGCGGTAAGCAGCCAGTGTTTCAAGTGCCCCTTCAACACAGCAGGCCGCCCTGATTTGTGGGGGACACATTCCAAGCCCCCCATGCAACCACAGCCAGTGCCCAACCCCGTATATACCGTTTGTTCCTGTACATGCACACCTAAGATAAAGTTTAACCTATGAATTAGGCAGTGAGAGATTGACACTGGCCAATAATAAAATTAAACAATTATAATAATGTACTGTTAGTAAAAGTTACATGAATGTGGTCTCCCTCTCAAATTAGCTTACTATACCTGTCTTTGAACCACAGTTGACCACAGGTGACTGAAGCCACAGATAAGAAGGAACCACTAGGTTACAAAAGTATGGAAAAAGCCCAGGCAGAACCTTCTAGTTCTTGGTCTTAAGAATTCCATGCTAATCTTACCTAACTGTATCTTTAAAATTTTGCAAGATGTAGGGCTGTTTGCCTCCATTCTGGCTTGATAGAGAATGTTCTGCCTTCTGTAGAAGGTACTCCTAAAAGAAAAGATGTGTTGTTGTTGTTGGCTTTTTTGTTTTGTTTTATTTTTGAGGTAGCATGAATCCTGAGTCACTGGCTGGAAATAACAGCCTAGTTAGTCTCATTGTAAGCTCAGAACTGGGTTAGTTTTCTGGAATATTCCCCACTTTGGTTGCCTCAGACCCCTTCATACAGGTCAGTGTCATTGGGGATCCCCTGCATCTGGGACTCCCACTTTGTCTTGCACTTGCATGTGTCGCCTGCTTCCCCAGCTCTCTGGAAGGCAGGCCCGGGCCCCACTCTGAGGCCGGCCCAGAGGCTGCCCTGCAACCTTGCCCCCCTCTGCATGGCTCCCCTGCGACCCCAGCGCGGCCTCACGTCCCTCCTTCTCATCCTCTCCATTTCTCCAACCAGATGGCTGCCCCGATTTGTGCAGTGGCAACGGGAGATGCACACTGGGTCAGAACAGCTGGCAGTGTGTCTGCCAGACCGGCTGGAGAGGGCCCGGATGCAACGTTGCCATGGAAACCTCCTGTGCTGATAACAAGGATAATGAGGGAGGTGAGCAAGCGTCTTCTAATTCCCAGCCCCTCAAGAGCAGAGCGCGGTATATACTTTTGTCATGAGTTGTTTTTCCTGAAAGATCGCCCTATATTATTGCCAAATGTTGCAACATTTCCTTTGAAGTAAATGCAGCAGCGAATGGGTGTCCACAGGCCAATGGAGGCTCCTAGAGCCTGGGCTGGAGGCCCTGAGGTTTGATGCTGGCTTCCAATTCTCAAGTACACAATGCCATAGAAAGGCAGCTGGGCACCCCCAACTCTGCCTGGGGGTGGCCGATCCTGCCAAACCTTTCAGAGCTGGAAATTATTAAAAAAAATAAAATAAATAAAGGGCGATGGTGACAATGCGAGCTTCCCACTGTGCTGAGACATAATTGGGATGCAGCCCTTCATCCTTTGAGATGTTGTTGACAGATGAGGAAACCGAGTCCTGGAGAGCAGTTAAGTAAGAACAGTAAAATCGGGCCCCAGATCAGCTTTGACTCCAAAGACCATGTTCTAACCTGTGTCGGCAGACTGTAGCCTTGTGAGCTAGAAGTGGGCATTACATGTTTAATGATTTGGGGGTAAATATCTAAAGACGAATAATATTTTGTGACTATGTGGAATTCAGATGTCAGTGTCCAAGCATAAAGTATCAGCAGCATGTAGCTGTAGCCTATCTGTGTTTTGTCCAAGGTTGCTTTCGCCTTCAAGGTAGATTTGGGTAACTGGACAGAGACTGGGGAGTCAACAGTGTTTAAATATCTACTCTCTGACCCTTTTCCAGAGCGAGTTTTCCTCCCCACATGTCCTGCATTACCTGATGGTGAACTAAAATTCTTAGGCTGGATGGTGTGCTGGTAGCATTCTTAGGCTAGATGGTGTGGGTTGCCTGACTTAAGAATATCAAGTAATGCTCCCCAAATGTTAGAACAAGTATGGGATCCTCCTCTACCAAAATTACTAGCAGGTCAGAATTTCTTGGAGTAGATTATTTGATTAACAAATTATTCAATGTAAAAAAAATGTATGTATATTACCACCACGTGCAGTTCACTGTTAGTCCTGGGCCTCAGGGCCCTAAGGGGTCAGTTTCAGGGGTGTCCATAGTGGGGTGCCATCTGTCAGGGTGATGAATGAAAGTATTAGATTCTGTTTTTTTATTTTCCATGCACTAAACAGATGTTTTGCAATTGTCATCATCTTACTGCAGTTGTATATGCATGTACTTTGTAAATAAACAGATGTACATACACTGATAGGCATATACTAGCAAAAAAAAAAGTTTAAAGACCTGATGTAATTTCCAGAACTTCCATTCATTCATTTACATTCTGGAAACAGAGCCAAAATCGAAGCTACTTTAATTTATTTTTGAACAAAGTAAGGCCTAACTGTACAATACATCTTGTTTTCCAAGAGAGAGTCAAAATCTTACTCCTTTTCCTGGTAAGCATCACTGTTTTGGCTTCTGGTCCCTGGTGATTTCACCGAGCAAGGCAGCTGCTTGCAGATCAGTTTCTTCCACTTCCAGAAAGGAGCTGCTATCCTGTCCCCCTTCCCTGTTGGGGAGTGAGGGAGGTGTCAGCCGCTGAAAGGGGAATACTGCATGAGTTGTGAGGTGGGGGACCTCATCTCCCAAAGGTGTTAATGAGAAATCTACCCCATAAGCATAAATGCCAACGATAAGCCACTTGGGGTTTGGGAAAAGAAAGGACTTTAACGCAGAGTCAGATCAACTAGAGGTAGGATGCCAAGACTCAGCATTCCCTCTCCTTAAAGCTGGGGTGTGGCCTTATATTTGGGAAGTGGAGCTTGGGAGAACAAAAAAAGTTGAATTCCTTTGGCTGGGGAATGAGCTAGGGGTGCAGCAGTTGAAGTGTGACTGAAGATCGCTGGGTGTATTAGTCAGGGGCATGGAAGAATATAGAGGTGGCTGAAGGCCATTGGTAGTGGGAGGCTCTTGTCCACATATGGACCAGTCGTCACACCCTTCTGATGTATGGATACCTTGGAAATGAGGGTTTGACCTGGCTTGCTGCTCTTTTTTAATCTAGCAAAGTGGAATGGCTAGGAAAGAAGAGGTTATTCTTGGCATTGTCGTAAAGGTGTCAGATATTACCTGGTTTAAGCTGGCATGTTGGAAAATAAACTTGGTTAGTAGCTCAGCTACAGGTAGAAAGAAATCAGGACTGATGTCAAGATGGATTTCAGCTTTGGGGCACTGCTGCTTTTCCCCCCCACATCCCAACTGCTGATCCCAGTTTCCACCAGTGAAAAGGAAATTCCTGAGGGGGAGAAACTGAACCAGAGGCAGTTGGCACTGCTGGTCCCAGCGCCTGAGCACTGCCCAGCAGCACACTGGGGTCCCTCCTGGCAGGCAGAGGCAAAGCTTCAGGAGGCAGGACACAAAAGCAAATGAGGCAATGATTATGCTAAAGACAATAATGGCCTTGTTATGGGAACTATTAAAGCGTACCTCCCAAGGAAGTAATTAACCACCAAGAAAAAAGCCCCTGCACAGTGTTTATAAAAAGAAACTCCCAGTTAATTCAGAGTTGCTTATGTCAGGTGAGAGAGGTAGACACCGACTCTCTCACCTGGCGTAAGCAATTCACAATTAACTGAGTTCTTTTTTTGGAGGAGATTCCTCAGCACAGAGTATCCTTTTTATGGTTAATTACTTCCCTAGGAGGTGTGCTAAGCACTTTGCTGTTTATTGATAAATATTAAAGTGGCTTCTCATCAACTCCACATCCATTTTTGCAGCACACTAATTATATCACCTCTTTGTGTGTTGGGATGGGGTGGGGGTCCTGCCCCCGGCTCTGTTTTGCTTTGGGAGTTGCTAGGGAGGTGGGCACTCTAAACCCAGCGGGGGTTCGGAGGAGGCACCCAGGCAGAACATGAATGCAGGCCAGGGCAGCAGCTGCGGTGAGCACATTTGTAATAAACCACATGAACCGGGGAATAATGGAGTGCTCTTCCAAAGTAGCCTGGAAGAGGCACATCGTTTCTCCACGTAGGAATGCTCTTCATTTCTTAACAAATAATTTCATTTTAAAGCCATGGGTAGTTTTGATTTTAAACTGAGATCCATATACATGCAAACATGGATGTGGATATTTGAAGCACTCAACATTCTTTTCAACCTGGGTTTTACCATCAGAGGAGCAAGCCCTGGTGCTTGGCAGATACTGTCAGTTCTGAAACCTTAACTCCCAGCAAAACCGGAACTATCTACCCAGAGTTCCTGATTCCATAGGTCTGGGGTTGGCTGCTAGTGTTTGAATGGCTGGTACCTTTCCAGGTGATGCTGATGTAGGTTCTCTTTGAGAATCTTTGAATTATGTGGATGGATTGGCTTCTCCTTTGCATCTAGCATAGTAGTAGCTAAGTGCCTTCCTTGGAAGAATGGAGAACAGTTTCACAGTTTCTTGTATTCTGTGAGGCTGGTGAGAAACCTTATTGGAAAGAGCTGTCTCAGACTGTCCCTCAAGCACACTTTCTGGCAACTCACTGCCTTCTCATTCCATCACTTTCAAAGTCTCCTCAAACCCCAGCCCTAAGGTCACGAGGGTAGCCTCAAGAAACAATGGCTGGTTCTGAAGGGACAAGCTTTACCTGCCAGGCCCCATAAAAAGAAGTGCAAATGGTGCCCGCTATCATGCTGGCAAGCCGACTGCCTTTTTAATAGTGAGAGATCTTCACTTGAACTGCTCACCCCAATTTGAAAGAGAAGAGACTCAAAGAAATATTTTTGCTTACAGTAGACAAATACCAGCTCATTAAAGTCTGAGAATACACACAACATGTGCGTCAAGTGACAGGCAGATAATATTTAATTATCACCACCAAGACAGAGGTGTGAGATGTAGTTCATCACAGCCAGGGGTAAGAGAAAGGGTGCAGATTTCCTCTAAAAGCGGGAAACTCGAGGTGGGAAGGCGTTGTTAAACCGTCTGGCCTGGAAAGACAGTTCTGGCTGCTTTCCTGTGCCCCTTGATCCCCAGAACTCAGTCTGGAGCCCAACCTTCTGTCTGTATAAAGCCCAACTCCCATCCTTTCCAGCCAGCGTGGGAGTCTTGGGAGAGCCCTTGGAATCCTATCCGACACCCAGTCCAGTCTCTGGGCCAAGGTCTAGAGGTAGAAGGTGGAGGAGGAGGGCCTTCCGTAGGGACCTGGTCCCAAAATCCCCACTGGGGATTGCACAGTCCTCACTGGGAGCTGTCCTTGGCCCCTCTGCATCTGCTCGTACACAACACTGAATGTCACATGCTTTGCTCCTCTCCTGTCACTTTCTTGGATTCCGAGTGGCTGACACTGTCACCGTGTTATGGTTAGAAGCCTTACTCAGGACTCAGTCTTTGCGCCCCACTTCTAGAAGTCACATTGCTCCTTAAGTCTGTTTTCTTGTCTGCATAAAAGGCATGTTACTACACCTGCCTTAGCCAGGTTTAAGTTTCAGTGAGAAAATGCGTAAAATACACTTTACAAGGTGCCTGGCTCATAGGATGCCCTCACATTAAGAGTGTTAATGTTGTGTTCTAGAATCCACATAAATAGAGCCCACCACTCATTTTCCCACAGAATCACTGAGGTTCTAACTAGTGTTTACCAAACTTCAGTTGCATAGCCACACTGCAGAAATTGTTCAGAAATCAGATTGCTCTGTCCCCACTTTTGAGTTTCTGATTTCGGCAGTCAAGTATGGGATCCAAGATTCTGCATTTTCAGGAAGGACCCCAGAAGATTCCGACACAAGTGGTTACAGACCATGTGTTGAGTAAAACTTGTTTAAATAAGTGGTTTCTGTGGAGTGTGATGACCCAGCCCGAGGTTGTAGTGCCTAGGCCCTAAACACTGTCCCAGAGCCTTTCCAGAACCCAAGGAGGAAAGTGAGCAGAGGGAGCTTTTATCTCAAGAAGCAGCAGTGGAAAAAAACATAAACACAGGTTCATGTTTAGTTTCTGAGTAAATAACTTTCATGTGGTTTAGAAGTATTTTCTGTTCCCAGTCAGAGTGGTAAGTGATGTTTGTTCCAATTTTTTTTTAATTGTGGGGGTTACAGTTTTGTTTTTCTACATGTGCACGTGTTCCACTCACCCTCCACCAAACCACCCATGCAGTACTCCATCTGTCTTCCTCTCTCATACTTCCTCTCTGTTCCTTCTGGTAACCATTATCCTCTTTCTATGAGTTCAAGATTTATTTCTACTATATTTTGCCTGTGTATGTGTTTTGGTCATTTATAGTCCACAGATGAATGAAGTCAATTGATATCTGTCTTTCACTTTTTGACTTATTTCATTTAACATAACCACCTTGGTATCCATTCATTTTGCCCCAAATGCCGATAGTCTTTTTTCAAGGCTGTGTAGTATTCCATTGAGTATATATATTCCACAATTTCTTTATTTCTTCCTCTGTTTAAGGGCACTTAAAGTTGGTTCCGTGGCTTGGCAATTGCAAGACAGTGCTGCAGTGAGCACAGGGAGAGCTAAATCTGTTTGTGTTAGAGTTTTCATGTTATTTGGATAAATACCTAATAGGTATTGCCAGATCATATGGAATTTCCATTTTTATTTTCTTAAGAAATCTATACCACTTTCCACAGGGTCTACGCCAACTTATATTTCCACCCACAGTGGGTGAGAGTTCCTTTTTCACTGCAACCTCGCCAACATTTGTTGTATTTCAAAATTTTAGAAGCCTATAACTCTCTCATAAGGATGCACATCTGTCCATCCACCCATCCATCCATCCATGGTTTAACAGACATGGTTGAGCAAGGTTTACTAAATGTGAGACATTGGAAACAGCCCTTTATAAATGTTAAGACATGTCAGCAAAGAGCTCACATCCATCTGACAGGATAAAATGTACTAATACATTATGGTTGCTGTGGTTGTCACAGTCTGTTCTCTGATCACGATGAGGTGGAATACTTTAGTAGGAGCACAGAGAAGCAGCCCCTATGCAAAGGGATGCTGGCCAAGTCATAAGAAAAGACCCATCACAAGATTAAGCCCAAAGTCTTCAGCCTGCTTCCCTGGAGAGCCCCCAGAGGCACAGATTTGTACAAATCTGTAGCCACAGATTTGATTAGTGATCCCTGATGGGAGCTCCTGGGTCCCCCAGTAGCTTCTATATTCCCCTCTCTAAGTTAAGGACTCATTAAGGCTGCTCTTCAGAATAGTACTTCCCAGCCCACCTCCATCTGCAAGGCACAAGTCCTTGTTCTGCTCCAAAGAAGGGTTGCCTTAGGTTAAGAAATGTGGATGCTGGCCTGAGCTCCAGACACTCCAGCCAGGTCTAAATGAAGAGAAATAACACTGGAGTCTGTCCAAAGCACTTGGAACAGGCAAAATCCACCCCTCGCCCACTGCCTCCTCCCTACCCCCTCCCCATTCCATAACCATCCAAATTGGTTTGACATGATTCAGGAATGCTGTTCCGGCATTTATCTCAATTGTTAATTAATAACTCACCTTGTCTGTGCACCCAGCATAGCCAAGCTCTGGACTTCAGGGACTCTGGAAGAGTTATGGTTCTCAAGTCCAGATAGTCCAGTGTCTTCATCCAGTGAGAGATAAAGTTGGTGAACCCATTGTAAATGCCCTGATTAATGTGTGCAAATCATGTTGATGGATTGGTTGGGTGGGGGACAGCTTAAGAGTGCAACATTGCTCTATTAATTGGGTTGGATGAGGATTCCCCTTGCAGTCCAAAGACCTTGTGGCAAATGTAGCTGGAGCCATAAACAAGAATCCCTGCTTAGCTACCAGGGAGGAAAGCAATATATCTAATGCTGAGGAAAAGAACTTGGCTTTGAGACTAGTGCCAGCTGGCCAGGCACTGGGTCTTTCTTCTTGGGGAGGGAACCAGAAGTAACCTGAACTGAAATCCTGGGGGAGCATTTGGCAGCAGGGGGTTAAAATTAGGATGGATCTTCCAGATAAAATAAGAGCTTTGACTTCCCGGGCATGCTTGACTGAGAATTGTCTGTTTAGAACATTAAAGCTTGACTTTCTTTTATTCTATTGAAGTTTATAAAAAAAGATAGAATCCATTCTCCATTACATATAAACACTATCACCAGTAAGACTTTCAAGAGCTTATGTGCAACCAGAACTTTGCTGAGCTTTGTACTCACTGGGATACAGGTTTCCCAGTGGAGCATTCCTATTTGGAATGATTTTATTGGTTATTTGGGGGGTCTGGAAAGTCTGTTACCATTAATTTTTATGGAAAAAAATTTGAGAGTCCCATACCCAGAAAATAACCTATCAAATGATACCAAATGGGAGTAGATTACTTTCAGATATCCAGGGACACCTGTCATGGAAATAAGCCACCAATGAGTATCTTGTTGGTCCTGCCTGTGCCCTCAGTTCTCAACACAGCAATTGGGAAGAGAGTGTTAGGTGGTAAGTCGTCATGCCATGACTTTAAGGACTTCTCATGCAGTTGAAATATGAATCAAATGTTTCGCCTTGGCCTAGAGGGCCTTCAGTGACAACATGCCATTGGCCTCTCTACTGTACCCTACACCCCTGCAGCTGCTTTGCTTCTACTCCAGCCAGCAAAGCGCATGCATGCACACACACACACGCACGCACACACACGCACACACACGCACGCACGCACGCACTAAGCTTAGAACCACCTCAGGACCTTTGCTGGTCCAGGGTCAGAAATGCTCTGATCTGGGTGTTTTGCTTAGCTGCCTCCTTCCTGTCCTTCTTGGCTCTCCACTCCAAATGCTCCCTCCCCAAAGAGGCTGTTTGTGACCCCAAAGGTCCTTGGCTGCCTATCTCTCATCACACACTGATATTTCCTTCACAGCAAGTGTCACGTTCCTAAATTGCCCCATCTATATCTTTCTTGTCTGCTGTCGGTTTCTTCATACCAGCAGCATGGATGCTGAGTGGCTATCATTAGAGGTTTTCCATTTCGCAGAGAAGGATATGGAGGTTCAAGAGTGTGAGCTTCAGCAAGGCCCCCAACTAGATATGGCGCACACCACGCTCCTACGGCAGCCAGTATCTTTCTCCTACAACACAAACCGAACTTGGAAGTTGTTTCTCTGAAGGCGGTTCCTACAGGCTAAGAATCTGTGTGGTTGCACAGAGGCCTCAGGAAAAATCACCTCAAACATAAAGCTTTCCCTGTGAAAGCCTTTTCCCAAAATTTATTTGACCATGGAATTTGTTAGGAAAAAATGAAAAGGTGTTAAAAGTTCATGAGTTTACCAAACATAGCACCTTCAGTCTTTTCTAATCAAGTCTTTAGTACTTTAAATGGTTATCAAGTGTCTCTTAAGGAATTATGTTTTTTCCCTGATTAGATGACAAATCAAACATTCATTAGAAAATTGTGATTAAAGTGCATAATCTGCAAAAGAAAAAGTTAATAATTTAAGTCGCTACAGTTATATTAGGGAATTGAAGGATCAAAACACAGACTTGGCTGGAGGCAGAGAAGTAACATTTATGTCATGAGACTGATCTCCCATGTATTGGCCTTGACCAGAGACTTTCCTGGGCAGCAACAAGCCCCCTCGGTTTCTGTACTCCATGTTTGACAGGGCCTGCTGATCCCATAATTCTCCCCTCAGACCAGACCTGTGGTTCTCCACCTAGGTCGCTTTGCTCTCCTGGGGCCACCTGGCAAAGTCTGAGGACATTTTATGAGTCATGGCATGGAGGAGGGGAGATGGCACTGTTGGCATCTTGTGGGGAGAGGACCCATATGCTGGTGAATGTCCTTCAGATACAAGACAGCCACCCCAGCAAGGAATGACCCCACCCAAAATGTCAGTCATGCCAGTGTTGGGAAGTGTGTTACAGTAACACTGGGAGCACACCTGAGGGATACGAACAGGCAAGGGACAGAGGGTGTTCTTTGGATTGATGTCAGTGGCTTGATGCGTTGAGCATTTGCCAGGGGCCAGGTCAGTGCCAAGGCTTAGCCCACACTGCCCAGATGAACCATGACTAAAGACTTGATTAGAAAACACTGAAGGTGCTATGTTAGGTAAACTCATGAGCCATGACCCCTGGAAGCCTCTGTGCAGACACAGAAGCTGACGGCCAAGGTGGTGCAGGCTTCCCCAGGTCCCACATCTGCAATGCAAACCCCCCCCACCCCCCCACGATTTAGGCCCAGGCCAGGTGCCCTCCTGTGGGACCCTTGTGGCCCGTGAGTGACATGCCTGTGTCAGAGCGAGGCATTCTGCGAGTGCCTGACACCCTCTGCGCTCCCAGGGAAATGAATTCTGCCGCTTTCTGGAAAATTGCATTGGCATTAGCTTTTCCCCCCAGTTTTGGATCGGGAATGCATTTTTGCCGCAAAGTGCTTACACGATGGAATGCCAGGCGGCGAGAAGGGGAAAGTAGAGCAGTTGCACTTTAAATAGCCAGGCCTTCTCCACCGCGCAGAACAGCGGGAGCAGCTGCCCAGGGCCTGTGCTCTTGTCTGTGACTTTCTGTCTTCTCAGCCAAGAGCCCTGGGGGATTGAAGAGGGGCCAGAACTCTGTGGCCAAATAAGAGGCAAAAAAAACCTGCAAGGTGCGCCCCAGAGCTCTGTGGCCAGTGCTTCCCTCTTTCCTGCTCACCAAGAAGACCAAGCCTTCCCCAGAGAATTCCCTCCCTTTTCCCATCCTCAAAGTCATCATGGAGCTGCCCCGCCAGTGCTATCAACACAGCCCAGAGGCAATGTCCTTGCTCGGAGGGACATTATCTCTTTCTGTATGTGAATCCTGGGGTCCAGGATCATCAGCAGTGAACAGGCTAAAATAGCTCCCACCCCCAGCTACAAAATCTAAAAAAAGGGAAGGAAACTTCTTTGAGAGCAGTGGCAGGGCAGTGCTGATCTGGGCCTGGAGCCCGGTTTTCTAGCTCTAACTCCAGCACTGTATTTTCCATGTCATGCTGCCTCCAAAGTGACCCAGCCACCCTCTGGAGTTATGGCACTACTCATTTAAACCATCATCTGTCTCAGACCCAGCAGCTGGACAAGGGTGAACTGAGAGGCGCAGATACCTGAGAGCAAGCACCTTCTTTCAGTTTGCATCCTGGCCGGGCCTCTCTCCACTCACCCTCCTCTCAGCCCTGCTTAGGCAGATCCTCATGGAGAGAGCTGAGAGGTGACAGCCAACCCCTCTGCTGAAACCAGCTGCAACCCCGGACAGAACAGCACCTACAAAACCATTGATTCCTTCCACAAATATATCCCGAGCTTCTGCCCTGTTCCTCAGGCACATGAGCAAGCACCCCAGATTGCCCACACGGAATGCAGTCAAGTGCGGGGGAAGTGGACATGAAACCCCTCCAAGCAGGGCAGCCCTGGGCCGC
The DNA here is from genome assembly GCF_964194135.1 of Talpa europaea. Classification (NCBI taxonomy): domain Eukaryota; kingdom Metazoa; phylum Chordata; class Mammalia; order Eulipotyphla; family Talpidae; genus Talpa; species Talpa europaea. The sequence goes on from NC_140076.1 coordinate 92,413,318, forward strand.
CTAATGGGGAAAGTCAGGCCCAGAAGCCCCGTGTCCCGGGCAGGGGGGACTTCACTGGCAGATGTACCTGGGGACCTCACTGGGCTGTCTGAGGTCCTGTCATAGAAACTTCGCCTTGGCGGGGTCTCCATGAAGCTCCAACTTCTGGGTTCTGTCCTCCACTCTCGAGAGCCCTGTAAAGGTGGGTGTGGAAGAGCGTGGGGAGAGGGCGGTGCTCGCTCGCCCTTGTGACACTTGCTGTTCCTCCCATGGACCCTTGGGCCGGTCTTGCCTTAGGGCAGCAGCTGATGCTGTGCCTCTGCCCATGCTTGGGGGTCAGGAGAGGTGTGTCAATTCTGGCTCCAATTCCTGCTGGCTGTGCTTCCTGAAGCCAAGAACCTGGCTGAGCCTCTGTCCCCTCAGCTGTAGACTGGGCGCAGCAACACCAACCCCACAGGCCTGCTGTGAGGACTGGAGAGAATTTTTACAGAAAGCACCTCACCCCCACATTAGTTAGATGACAGTTTAAGCATAAGGTTTCCCTGTGTATTGGGACATCGGAGATTCTAAAAGCACACACCGTCTCCCCATCAAGAACTCATCATATCAAGTAATGGAAAACATTTCAAAATCAGAAATCCACCTTTTGGTCCTTGTTATATTATACCCCCTCACCCCACACGCCCTCTCTCTGGATTGAGTAATATTTTCTTGCAGAAATCCCAAACCTGTGGCCCCTAAACTGAGTGGTTCACTGACATGTGCAGTCCGGCCTACATAGGGCTACCGAAATCTCTCAATTCAATGCCAACCAGACAACAGAGGATTTCATGTCACCAGCAAGAGAGTAGCTTGTCCTAAGTGTAGCAGCAGAGAGCTGGGGTTGACACTCTGGTCCTAATGCTGAATGCCTTGCACACCTTCCCCCACACCCTTCCTTCTGAAAACGGTTGTGTTCAGGTTTACCAGGGAGTCCAAATCTGCTGACGTCTGGGGTTGGGGTCGGGAAGGAAGAGGATGCAGAGGGAGAACCTGGTCATGGGAGTTAAGCTTCTCTGTTCTGCCCCATTGCTGCCCACCTCTCTTGTACATGCCTCAGGGGAGCAGACCTAGATCTGAGGCCCAAGTCTTGGGCTCCTGTGCACAACACCATTGCCATCCCCTCCTGACCACGGCAGCGAGAGCACTCTGCCCTACCTGGCCCCACCGTTCTCTCTGCCTCATCATGTAGGCTGCATTCCTTGGTCTTTCTTCCTGTGCCCACATCATGCCAACGACATTGCTAGGCTGGACTCTGTCCTCCAGCTTCCAGTTGGTTCCACACTGAACATTTAGAAGATCCTTTTAAAAGTCAGATCCATCTTGATATCATATTGTGTGTTTGGAAGGATCTCATAATCCAGCTTGTAATATATGTGAATAGGAATTTTACACTGAAGAGTAACGTAATCCTGTTTCGAGGAAAAATTAATTACCTTTGAACAGTAAAGATAATTAACATTAAATAAATAAAAGGCAGACCCTGCCAACACTTCCCCAGGGGGCCTCATCTCTTATAGAATGCCTTCCGCTCTGATCCCTTTCCTTCCCTCTTGCAGCCCCACCCCCACCCCCACCATCGTGTTGTTCCTGCAACTTGCAAGATACATTCCCACCGGGGTATTTGTACCTGCCATTCGGATCCTCTCTCCAGAACTCTTCCTCCAGATGTTTCCATGACCTGTTTTCTCACTTCATTTACTTTCTGCCCAAACATTTCTGCAGAGAAGCCCTTCCTGGCACCCCCATCTGAAGTAACAGATCCTCCCCCTCTCTCACTCCCCAGACTTTGCCCTGCTTCTATTTTTCTCCAACATGCTTTTATTCTCTCAGAGTCTATAACAAGGTTATTCATTCATTGTGTGTTTCCCGCTCTAGAATCTAGGTCCACCACCACAGGGTCCTTCTCGCTCTTGGTCAACTCATTATTTAGTGAATTGAATGAATGACAGCTTTAAGGAGACGTATCTGGGTTAGGAAGCAGTTGTCTTTCATCCAGGGGATTACTTTAGGATACATAAATTTTGTTGTAAGATTAAAAAACACTCATACAGACAATGACACTCAAGTCACTCTATACCAGTGAGAGCATTTTACTAATGGAAAGGAAATCCAAATGTAAGCTCCATTTCTTTTCAGTAAGCCGTGAACAGTGGCTGTGCTCTCTGGATCTCTGTTGTTATCTTTGTTCACCGTGTTGACTCCCTGCAGGCTTATGGCAGTGGGTACACAAGCTCCCTAACCCCTAATACAAGAGGAAAGGCTGAGATTGCTGAGGATCACCTTGAGTGAACCCCAAATCCCAAACTATAGCTTGCCCAGTAATGTATGGAGTAGAAGGGAAGAGCAGGTCCCAGGCTGGGCCCACCCAGCTCTACCACTCACTTACCAGCTGTGTCTGACATCAATCAAGTCAGGAGATTAGCAGCCTACCCTGCTCCCCAAGCTCCCTAGGCCCGGCCTCTCCACCTGCAGGGTGGGAATAAACAGCTACTCTCTGCTACAGGCATGTGGATAAGGCTTATTCAGTCTTTTCACAACTGCCCTAGGGAGCTGGTGTGATTATTACTTCTACTTTATGGATGAGGAAACTGAGGCTCAGAGAGGTAAAGTAACTAGCCTGAGACCAGCCAGTAGCTTGCAGATCTCCAGATCCAGGGATCCTCATTGGCAGTACAGTTCTGGCTCCTTGTACCTCCACCATCGCGTGGCTACGAAGAAACAATGAGAAAAATCTCCAGGGAGCGCTAGGAGCAGGGCTGTGGCCATGTTTAGGAATTAGTGCTTGTGATGTCCCTAATCCAGCAGGAAGCCTGTGTGATGGCTGAGTCTGGTCCCTGCTCCAGTCGGTAGTCTGAGGGCACTTCTTTATGCAGCAGAGAACAAGCATCTTGGCCTTGCTAATTCTCCCAGTTCTGGGGTCAGTCCTCCCCCTGCTGCCAAGACAGGTCTCTCCTCAGGCAGAAAGGAACTGTTCCGGCCTGCTGCTCCGTGGTATCAGTGGTGACAGCCCCTTTTCTCTCTGAGGGGCCCAGCAGGTCACTGGCTGGCATCCACCAAGCCACCACCCCCTGCCAGGCCTGGACTCCACTGACCTGTCAGTGGGCTCTTTGAAACAGAGGTTGATGAGGGGAGCCGGGGGGAGCAGGCCTAGCTGAGCAAGGCCAGAAACAGTGGGCAGAGGGCGGGCATGTGGGGAAATCAGTGGCTGAGGTCAGAGGCCTCTGCTCTTGGTTGCTGTTGGTTTTGTAACAAAAGAGGGGTGAGACAGCAGCAGGCAGGATAGAAATCCCCCAGGTATAAAAAAGGATGAAGGCCAGCCCTAAGCTAACAAGGGAGAGGCTGCCAGAGAGGCCTGTCAGGGAGTGTCTGGGCAGGAGAGTTGTGATCAAGTGAGATCGTTATTCCCAGAGGCTCTGTCTGGGTTGAGGAGAGGCAAGAGAGAGAGAATGCAACAGCTAGGAAATGAAAGTGGTTTTCCTTCCCCAAGTCCTACAACTTTCACAGGGTACCTTTATATGGCTAAGATTAGTCACAGGCTCTTGTGAAGAATTGAGAGTAGAAGCCAAGGTGTTAGCTTTGGAGGTGGGCATCCTGGTGGGGTGGGGGTAAATCACTCCTCCATCATTTACTAGCTGTGCGACCTGGGGCAAGCCTCTCAACCTCTCTGAGTCTCTCATTCATCTATAAAGCAGAAATCTTAGAACCTACCTCAGAGGGCTCTTGCAAGCATTATTGGATGATAACTGCATAAGGTTCAAGGCTCCTGCTGGGAAAGCCAGGGAGCTGGGATGGTGGCAGAGGGACACACAGTCCTCTGTGGGTGACACTAGGAACTAATTTGAGGCAGAGAGCTGCCTAAAACATTCTGTATCCCAGTTTTCAAAAGAAAAAAAATGCTCTCCAATATCCATTTAAATGGTTCCTCCTCTCTTTGATTTAGTTCTGCCTTAGATAAAGAGCTTGGCGCAGGCACAAAGCCTGTGATGGTGGCGGCATGATCAGCCCCTACGTGTTGGACACTCAAAGTATTTCATGGTGACAGACCTCCCATGGCAACTTCATTGAGATTTGGCTGCCAAAGCAGCAGCAGACTGGGTTCAAAACCCAGTTCTGCCTAGTCTTAGTGACTTCTTTGCTCTCTTTTTAAATCTCCAATTCCTCATCTACAACCAACATTAAATCTGGTGTTAATTTAATGGAGGGGGCATGAAAAGTACCCAATGTGGTGCCTGAAACCTAGTAAGCTTCTCTCAAGTGCCAGCTGTTAGCTGTCATTAGACTGGTGGCCCTCATCATGCTTCCAGGATGCCATCACCTAAGCACCCGGTCCTTATGCTCAAATGCATTGGCCTGGGAGGTTCTGGGCCCCCAAGGATAGGAGCTCTGAGCTAAGGTGCTAGCAGCAATGATGTGGTTTGTGTGGGAGCTGATCACCCAAAGGCAAGTATTTTATAAGGTCAGTCAAGCATGGTGCTGCCACTTAGGAACTTTGAGTAGATGAAAGTTTAGCTGATCTAGCTTTAGAGTCCCCAAACCTAGAGCCCTACTTTCTCAAAGTGCTTCCCAACTTACATTGCACTAGACTACTTCAGGGAGTTATGTCCCAAGAGGGGACCATGGCCACAAAATGCTGCATGCTCCTTTGTAATATGACATTGTAATATGACATTGTAATATCCACAAGGCACCTTCATATAGCAAAGGCTCTGAGAAGTCCCGGCTATAAAGGAAGCAGTTTAACTTTGTTTAACCAACATCTTCCAAGTTGTATTTGACCACAGATACTCCCACTCCCACCTCCACTTCTGTGTCTCAGGGAACCCTTATTAACATCCCTCAGTAGATAGAGTTTGGAAAAGCCACTTTAGGCCCTCAGGATCAGATATAGCTGTGGCTATTGGAGGGTATGCTCAATAATTCACAGGAAGAGGGCTTCAGCTTTAGCAAGCAAGAGTCATCTGGGAGTCTTCTTTCAAATAAAGATTTCCAGTCTCCTCCCAGACAGCAGGGATCAACATCCTAACATCACTGAGATGATTTCAGGTCAGGCCATCAGAAAATACACCTTACTTTCAGTCCCTCATTTTTGGAAGTATGATACTCAGAACAGCAATGGTGGCCTCTCCTCGGAGCTTGTTAGAAATGCCAACTCTCATGTGCCACCCCACAGAGTTAGAATATACCTGCAGAGTTAGAACCTGCACATCAACAAGGTCTGCAGTGATTCTGATAGAAGTTAAAGTTTGAGGAACGTGTTAGAAAAGGTTATCATTGAGGTGTTTGGCTTTTTTATCCATTTATTAGTTTTTTGATGAAAAACCATTCCCCCAAAATATCTGGACACACTGCAAGCTCAGCGTCATAATATTTCTTACATGACCCACACCCTGAATAAGAGGTTGACCAGCTGTCCCAGTAGCTTAAGGTAATCATTTATATTACAGAGATGTGTTAGGTGGATCATATCCCTGTCTATGGTAACCATGCCTGGGTTTTCCTAAGCAGCCTTTGCTTTCTTTCCCACATCCATCCTGAGTAGGAAAGCCAGCAAAGCAGCTCTCAGCGGGGCCTCTACTCTGCCAGATCTCTGGTCAGATGTGATTGATCTTCCATTGCTAAGTCCTAAGAAAAGCCGGAAGGTGCTTCAGGGCAAGGATCTCTGGCCTTGGAACTCAGAGGCTGACAAAAAGAGTTGGCAGGAAACAAGAGCAATGCTTCCAACCCACCTTCCAAATAGAGTACAAACACAGTTTTATTTCTTGCAATATTTAAGAATGGTGGTTGCTGGGTAGGGGTAGGAGGGAGGGCAGGGAAAGAGGATGCCTACAGAACAACGGTCCATCAGGCAGCCTGGGTATTAATGGCAGCTGAAACTTCCCAAATGAGCACCCTGTCAGCCAATCTATTGCTTTAAAAGGTTGGCAATGCGGGAGACCTAACAGAGGCAATGAAGAACTAATCTCATATTGCCAGGTTAAATCAAGTCAGCCTTGCCCGTTCCTTTCACTTCTTAGTTACATCAAGCCAGAATACTTTCAATTATCCCTCACTTCCAACTTGTCAGCAGGCATTGGGTAAAATGCAAATAGAACAGTGCCCTTCCCTAGTGGATAGCCGGATAGATCATTAAGAATAGCCTCCATTTATCGAGCCCTTCCTCTGTATTAAATGCAAAACCTTGATCATCTCATTTGATATGCACCTTCTTAGAGCATCCCTGTGCTCTCTGATAAAGTAGGTATAATGAAGTCTATCCTATAGATCGAAAAACTGAGTCACAGGTTCAGTCTCTTGCCAAGATTACGTTGATATGACTGATAGATCAGACATTAAAACCAGATCATTCTGACTCTAGAACCCATATTATTTTACTATTCATGTACCTGGATCAGAAGCCCAGTGCCAGCCTGGGAGAGTAGGGGCCTATACTTTGGAACACCTTTTTTGAAATTTTCTAAGTGTTTCTCCAGTTGCAGGGACTGGCCAGAGTCAGTAATGCTGTGTGGATGGAGCACCCCAGCCTAGACACAGACCCACATGAACCTGCAGAATGCTCCCAGTGCCTCTGCCATCTCATCCCCAACACCATGCAGATAGGTTTGACCAGATGCCCAGAAGTGTTTGAGTCTTTGTGTCTATGAGATATTTCAGAGTCCAGTGGCCCAGTCCCACTTCTAGAGGGCAGATTGGCAAGTAGATTTCTCCTGCTGGCTAGAGGAATATTTCTTTTGCATGATCATGTGAGATCGGGCTGCCAGAATGATGTTGATATGCTGACTTGGGGGTGACTCAAATTGTTATGTAGACAGAGACCCAAGAGAAAAATGTTTTCCAGGGGCCACACTTTAGATAGGACGCTACAAGACCCCACTTCAAAACAAAGTAACTCCCAAGGCAAAATAATCACTATAGTTGCTATCTTTCATTTTACTCAAGAAGCACTTTATATGTCTGATGACAGTTCAGAAGCCTGTGGCTTTTGCCAGCCCAAACAGTGGAGAGTGCCCTCCAGCTCCCCTCCCCTGGCCAGCTCCTTATTTCCATCACAAAGAGCACCAGGTTTCTTCCTTCTTGCCCCAACTTGTTACTACCTCCTTTCTCTCTGCTGCTTCATTAATTTTGCACCTCCCCATCATTAACTGATCTCAAAAAATGGCCGTAAGGGTGATTGGGTTCACACCCAGATTCCTTGTATTTTTCTTGGGGAAATGAGAACTTGGCAAGCACCTCCCTATTAATGCTAAACAAACCTACCTGATGCCAAGAAGACTCAGAAAGAAGCAAAGACATGGAAACTGTTCAGAGGAACGGAGCTGATGACAAGGTGCTCTCGACTGTCTCAGCACCTTCAATTCATCCTCCCAGCTCTCCTGTGAGGTGTCATCAGCTTTGGTGTCACATCATGCCCACTTCACAGGAGAGGAAGAGAAAGTACAGAGAGGTTGATATCTGGCCAAAAGGCAGCCTTTATACCAAGTACATAATGTGCATAACCTTTAAATGGACACCTTGATGAATGTTTATGTATATGTTCACCTGTATAGGTGGATGAAAGTGAAGATCTAGAACTTCCCAGCACTCAGAAAAGTCCCTCGCGCTCTTTCCCTGCTGGTATCTCTTCAGAGAGACCACTGCATTGTCTAGCTTTCTATTCTAATTTGCTTGACCTTGAACTTCCATCTTATGAATGGACCAGCGTGTCCTCATCACAGCCCACATTTATCCAGTCTGCTCTAAAATCTCCAGCAAGGGGCCGGGGGGATGTAGATATGGTGGTTGGTGGTGCCTGTCATCAAACCATTATCAGGAAGGGACAAAATTTTTAAATCTCAGCTGCTCAGCAGCTCCCAACCTGCACGCCCCAGCAGAGCGCTCCATGGTACCTGGAATCGTTGGAGTTGATTGGTGCCGCCCTGCCTCCAAATGAAACAGAGACAAGTAAATTTGGATGTTTCTCCAAAGCCTTTAATACCCGAGAAAGCTGGAGAGTTCACACAGGTTGTAGAGGCAGTCACTTGCATACCAAGCTACGGGGAATAAAAATCCCTCAAAATTGAACAAAATGTGTCCTTCCAGATACTCCATAAGCTCCCCAGTTTACTAAGATCAAAGAGAAAGGTAAATGAAATAAACGTCCTCATTCCTAGAGCCCTCCTGTCTCTACAGGAGTGATGCAAGGACTCAGACAGCCTTCCCCAAGCAGAAAAGATGCGCGTGTTGCAGCAACTCTGAAATACCCCATGGATTTCCACAGCCACCTACCCATGGCCCCTGCCCACTGAGTGTAGCTCTCCTAATATGTGATCAATTAAAGCTTTGAGGTTAAATCTCAAGACTATTTAGAGGATCCTTACAGACTCTAGCAGAGCAAATTTAGCAGGGACTGGAAACAACTGATATAAACCTGTAGCCAGTCCAGAAGTTAAGTGCCACCTTGTGCCAAAGGTACACAGCTGCATGGGGGTTTGAATCTCACAGGTAAATAGCGCGTCCTCTGCAGCCTGCGTGGCTGGGGATGAATTCCCAGATGTCTCATTTCTTCTGTTGACTCCTTTTCAGATGCTCATTTCAACCAGCCAAATTCTTCCCCAGCTGTAGTAGTAGACCTTCAGATGCGATTAAATCTGCAGGCCACCAGACTTTCCCCAGTTGATGAGTGTCCACTGTGCTTTTTAGGGGATCCTTACAAACTCTAACAGAGCAAATTTAGCAGGGGCTGGAAGGAAGCATCTCTTCCTTCTGCAGTGAAGAAGACAAAAGACGATCCCATCAGCTGCCTTTCCTTTCTTCATCCATAGCTGCTTCTTAGTCACTTGGATAACTTAGCTTCTCAGTGCCTCCGTTTCTAACCTATAGAAGAGGGGATGGTTGTTGTCATCTTCATTTTGTACTTTCAGGAAACTGAGGCACAGCAGTTGATTGCTGAAATGTCAGTAGCTAGGTCGTAGCCGAGAGGAGATTCAGACTCAGACACCCTTATGCAGAGATTGCAATTTACGGGTGACATTATTCTGCTTGGTGGGGTTTAAATCCAGGATATGTATAAGCCCTGTTCGGTCCATAGCATCTGTTATTACTCACTGATCGCTCTGCAAACAGCATTCTTGCCAAGACTCAGCCAACCCACAGCACATACCAGTGAACGAATCTAATAAGGGAATAGTCATTTCATTAATTTTCACGTCCACTTTTTATAAACTGAAAAAGTTGAAAACTTCAGGGAGCTTCTGGGTATAGTAATGCCTAAAGTTCACTGAACATATGCTAAAAACCAGACTGATATTTTATATCGCAATTCACTTATTCCCCATCACGTAACCCAATAATATATGCACTACTACTACTTGGTTTTAAAGGAAAAGAAATTGAGGTTCAGCAAGAGTGATTATCTTTCTAAGCTCCCACAGCGTGGGGCTAGCAGAGATAAGGTTCAAACCCAAATCCATCTGAGTCCACAGGCCAGGTTCTTACCTCTGAAGCTGTGTCGACCTTTTAACTTTTAACCTTGGGAATTCTAATCCAAAGGATCCCATTTAGCACTAACTTGATTTCTACTTGCTTGCCAAAACTGTTATAGAAGATTGTCTCTGATGTTCTTTATCAAAAGCAATAAAAAGAATGCCTCACACGTAGTTTCCACCAAGGTTCTCCACAGCCGTATTTCTATGAAATCATGAAAGTCCCTGGACGACGTAGGCATGTGGAACACAGCCAGGGCTGTGAGTTGGCATGTGTCAGACAAAAAACACCTAGATTATTCTCCAGGGCCACTTATCCCAGAGTGAAGTGAGTTTGCAGTAGGCAGCTAGGTGATCCCTGTGTGGGCCACACAGGTTAACCCTGAGCCACTGTCCCATAACTGCTGAGTCTGAATGGGCCCCTCTTCCAGGATACTGAGACCTCTCTCACCCATCCCGCTTGGCCAGCAAAAGCCAACCAGACAAATCAGGAGATAAAGAAAGAAATCGTCCCATGTCATAGGAGGGCTGTGCCGCTTTCGCGCCACTGGTGAATGGAGACATCGGCAGGCTCTCGGATCCTGAACTGGCAATTCAGAACGGTTTGATTGCCTGCTTGATTGTTTGCGAGATAACGGCAAGATTGTCAGTGACAGGGTAATTTACTGAAGATTGCCATGTCAGGCTCCATACGCAGGGCGTGCTGGCATAAAGATGCGATTCTCATGACTGACAGGCCACTGGGAGATTGGAGTGCCAATTTAAAGTTCACAGTGTCGTCTGACAGTGTTTGGCAGCCACAGCCCATAATCACGCAACATGATGAGGTCATTACTGGCAGAACGTACGCTCATACTTAATAACGGATAGAGCCCCAAATGCACAATCACCAGAGCAGGTAAATGTAAATATGTAGGAGGAAATAATTCATATCCTTTTCTCCCCTTCTTTAGCATTTGCCATCTGCTACTGCTGATGTGTTTATAGGACATCGCCTGCCAGACAGGCCCTTAAATTAAAAGCCCAGAAACAACAAAAACAGTGGAGAAACGTGAGGTCCATGTTTTGGAAGCAGGCACAAGCCCAGAACGCATGGCAGACTAGGAGTTGTGGGAGGGGAACGATCTGTGCTTCGTAGGAGAACTGTCTTAACTTTTTTGAGCCTGATGAGGTCCTCAAGCTGTTTATCTGGAGTGGGTGGTAAATGGAGTTGGGGGGTGAGGGACATTTGTGGTTTCTGGAGAGAAAGGCCACCAGAGATGGATGGAACTCCTAATGGGAAAAGGCTGGCAGCCCTAAAGAAATCTATCATGCTAATAACAGTGGATTTCTTCTCACCTGAGAAGTTCCTGCTATTACTGAATGAAGCTCTGCCAACATAACTCCATGGGGTTGTTTTAAAACAGAAACAGGTATTAGGTGGTGGATTCATTCCCCTGGTAGAGCCGGTAGAGCCGGTCCACAGAAGGTGATAGTACAGGCAGCATATGCTGCTTTTATTCCATGCCCTTTCTTTTTCTGCCACTTTCCCTGGAATCTACTGCATGTGCATCTAAAACAGTGTTCTGACATCAGCCTGGTGTGAGCTGCGATCCCCAGCTCCGTGTGTAGGGACTGGGGTTCGCCTGACTCCGGGGAGTGCCCGACTCAGCCGGTGCATAAAGCTGCAATGCGCAGAGCCTAGACTTCCTAAGTCTCTACATTAAAGCAGGCGTGCCTGCGCATCCTCCCGTGTCTACGTTTCTGGGAAATTTTGTAAATCTGAATGTGTTACGAGGTCCTCGGGCAGCATCACCCATGTGGAAAATGAGAGGCTAGTTTTAGTAATTTAAAGCCAAGCAAAACATGCAGCCTCCTAATTTGTTTGTTTGCAAAAAAGAAAGTAATGCATTAAAATAATTGTACATTAATTGCTAAATTACAGTGGAACTTTGGTGAAATTACATATTTCAATTTCATTAGCAGAACCAAACGAAAGGGTAATGCCCAAAAATTACACTGTAGTAAATTTAAAGCACACAGCCAGGCCTCTGATTCAGCATTTGGGTACAAGTGTTTGTCAAGTCACAGCCAAGCATTTGAGTGCATATTTCTCATAAGGCTAATTATGATTCCAAAATGCCCTGTTCTCAAATCTGAGAGGTACAAGCATGTAATTGTCTATGCTCCTCTACTGTGTGTTCCATCCGTTCCCAGCAGAGTAAGAGTTGACCAACTAATCCATTCCAAGAAGCAAACATTACCCTGAACATTCCCATACATAGCCCTAACAGACATGTGAGGAAAGGAAAACGGTCTTACATTCATTCAACAAACTTTTGCTGAGTGCCGAATTCCAAGGTTAGCACTAAGCAAGATATGATTAGAGAAATGAAGTTACTGTTCTTCTCTTCAAAAAGTTCATTTGCCAGAGAGGCAAACTTGCAGAGATAATTAATTCTAGTACAAGGAAGCTGGCATTCACAACAATTGTTTGTACAATCTATTATGCATGGCAATCCCCTGAGGAACTTATTTAAAATGCAGATTCCAGGACTTACCCTAAAAGCTGTCCCTGGGGAGGCCTGGAGTAGGTCGTTGATTCTTCCATACAAAATTGTGATGCAGAACCATTCTCTGAGAACCTCTTACTTAGAAACAGAACATGGATACCTAATGTAGACAGGGCATCGTCAGGGAGGCTTCCTGGAGGAGGTGGCCACACCAAGACTGTGACTTGGAAGATGTGTCATATCTGTTTCCCCCATTATACCGCCAGCTCCAGAGAGCCTTCCTTTGTTCACTGTTTTCTTTCCAGAACATAGATGGCACATAGCTGCTAAATGGTGGAGGGCTGGATAGGAATCAGACCAGGAAAGGTATGGAGGGCTGGGAACCCCGGCAAATAAATCAGGATGGTCAGAATCCTACAGGCACAAGGGAAGGTAGGGTTGAAGCAGTTGGGTGAAGTGATGGCTAATTTCTAGGTGATCCCGTCAAAATCATTTCTTGACATTTCCTGCAAAATGTAAAATTCAACATGCCTGTTGCTGTAGCTGGTCCAAGAACCCTCCCTGGAACAGAGAAACAGGGTGGAATGAACGCTGTTCTTCATTAAATGGAGATTTAAGGAATCCCATGTATGTTGATGATCTGTGCTCTCATTAAACATGAGCCCCTGAGATGGAGCTACTGGTAATCTTTTTGTGTTGTGTTGCTTAAAAGCAAAGTGTTTCTTTTGTGTCTCCATCTACTCACAGAATACTTGCTCAAATTAAAAAAAGTAGAACTTCCAGAAAGGTATAACAAACATGGTAAAAAGAAGGGCTTTCCACCCTGGGGGTAACTAGTTGTCCACATTTTCAATTATTTCCTTTCCGTTTCTATCTTCTGTGCCTGTGCACTGCAGTTGTCCTGGGCTTGCTGTGTGAAACCTGCCAATGCAGGCCCTTGGGAAGGGCCCATGCTGCTCAGAACAAAGGTGTTAGCACCTCCACGTAGCTCCACATAGCTTTGGGCCCTGAAATGCACTGACCCTGACTCTTCCCCTGCCCTTCCAGATGGCCTCGTGGATTGCCTGGACCCCGACTGCTGCCTGCAGTCAGCCTGTCAGAACAGCCTGCTCTGCCGGGGGTCCCGGGACCCTCTGGACATCATTCAGCAGGGCCAGACGGACTCACCTGCAGTCAAGTCCTTCTACGACCGCATCAAGCTCCTGGCAGGCAAAGACAGCACCCACATCATTCCTGGAGAGAACCCCTTCAACAGCAGGTAGGAGCCTTCTGTTCCCCCAGGCCACCATGTATGCTGGTTCACTTCCTGCTGGCCCAGGGGAAATACCCCTGACTTTCCGGGCGGGGGTCATTGGGGCACCCTCATAGGGCATCTCCCTGCACTGCTTCCCTATAGCCCTTTCCTCTCTTTGAGTCAAGCTCCAGAACAGAGTCCAGGTCTCTGCCAGATGTGAGCACCTTCAATACAGCACTTGCTGCAAATGCTCATTGATTCCCTAGATTTTAGATCATTTTTCTCATCTTCTGTTTGGGGACATTATTGTTCTTTTTAATCTCCCTTTCTAATGCCTCTGATGGTGGCTTTTGTCTCGTTGCTGGGCGATTTCATTCAATAGTGTATTTCTGAAAGTGATTATTAACTTGATAACATCATTCGTAGCATCTTGGAGTCAAGATGATGCCTGTTACTAGAATTTATAGAGCACTCAGTGAGCCAGACGCTCTAGGTAGATTATCTCTGATCCTCACGGCAGCCTGTCAATCATACCTACTAATTGTCACTCCCACAAGGCTGTGCACCCAGCATCTCACCGCTTGTTCCCAAATGAAGAGGTTTTCCTTGAGTGGACTTTTCCTCCTAGTTGCTAGTTTGAGGCATGTGAATTCTGGGGTCAAATTCTGGTTTTTCCTTTGTAGTCAACTTGACCACTCCCATCCCCCCAGGACAGTTTAGATCTGTACCCTGCAGTAGAGATACCTGCCACTCCATTCCCTTCTCTCTTCTAGACCCAATTCCTGGCACAGAGAGTGAGGGGAAGGAGAGGAGAGGCAGGCAGCCTTCACAGGTCCTGTCTGCCTAGTGCTGACCTTGTCTTGGTTAATCTGGGTCCAGATGCCAGTGGTATCTGCTGCTGGGAGGAGGCCTGGTCTTTCCGGAGGCTCCCCACCCCATCTTCTGGTCTCTTCTCATGGAGAAATAAGAACTGCAGGTTGGGTTCTGTTTCATGAAACCTCTAGGAACCAGGATTTGAGCAGGATGGCCTGGGCCCCTTACCCTCCTGACAGCCCTCATCCTGCCCCCTTTTTGTGAGTTCCTTTTATCCTCATTAAGTTCTGGGAAAGCCCACAAATAACTCAGAAAGCATGCTGCATAAGCAGCCTTCCAACCAGCAAAGGGAATGTCAGACTACAGGGCCCCCTAATTTTAGAAGTGATTCTCTTGGAGTGCCCCCTTATTTGACTTTGAGGAGGAAACATCATCAGTCCAAGACTTGGACTCTGCTTCCCATGGGAGGACATGGCAAGGTGGTATGGACAGGGAGTGGGTACTGGGACAGTGGGTACTGTGGGTACTGGGACAGCTCCACAGCTCCACAGCTCCACTGGGCAGCTCCACAGCCTCTTAGGACCCCCTGACAGTTATACAGTCCCAATGTCTGGCTACTCTTGAAAATGAGGGTTCCTAGCAAGGTCACCTTGGGCCAGTAACATCCGTCTCTCTTTTCTGGCTTTACTAAAAATAAAGTAATAAATAATAATAGGAAAAAAAAATAATCAGGGCCCTCTTCATTTTCAGCTCTGACACCTCTTAGCAATGTCACATTAGCCGGGTTCTTTAACCTCAAAAACTTCATTTTCTTGACTGGTAAAATGAGGATAATATAGGTAGGATATACTACACACAGCATTATTATAATTGTAATACAAGGACCCCTCAGTAAAAGAAACCACAGATCTCTGACAAAACTAAAGTATTTCCTCTGCATGTTGAAGCCCAGAGTACTGGAGTGGGGACTATGTTGGTATGTTTCCTTTTAAAGTGAACATAATCCCTATGACTGTGCTGATGATCAGCGATCCCACCGGCTACACCAACTCCATGGTGTGACTTGCGTGCAGCTGGCTCACTGGAACAGCATCTTTTGAAGGCCTGTGTTTGTGAAACAGCATCCTATTAACAATTCATTATTTCTCCCCTAAGTCCAGCCATTTCTGATATTGGCCTTTCTCCACTCTTTCTTCACCAATCCCTTGCAATCCAGTCTTATCCTCTCACCAACAGTTACCACTTTTAACAGGTACCTTGAGCTAGAAATACAATCCAGAAATCAGATAGGACCACAGAATAAATGGTAGACCCCAGCAGCCCCAGAGACCTGGGCCAAAAAACTTTGTATAGAGAAGGCCTCTGGAAGGCTTCATATATAGCAGAAACAGCACCACCTAAGTGAGCCCATATCCCCAGCACAGCAGCATGGATGCATAATTCAGAAGCACAAAATCTTACTCCAAGGCATAGGTTGAAGTTCCTCAAGCATGTGAATTTCGGTTCATTATTGTCTGACAAATAATGAAGGACAAAGTGAGAAGTAAAAAAGAACTTAATTCAAGACTTCGAAGAAGGCGTTTCCCCCAGATAATGGCATACAAAAATAACTAAAATGCCTTGACTCCACCACTATAATTTATAGAGCAGATCTCACTATCTAGATAATGTGATAATTGTTACACATCAATAATCATAAATAGAAATGAACCGATAGCATGTCTTAGCTGAGTCTTTTCTGCAAATCGACTGCCTGGAAATGATAGGAAGCCAACAGCAATGAAGAATTAGAAAATCAGGGGGTAGGAATCATGGGCAAGCAGCAACTTTTATGCCTGTGGCGCTCTGCAAAATCATTCCTTACGCTATAGGAATGATTTCAAAGAAATAACAGTTGTATATTATAAATAAAAATAAAAGGAGGGGAACAGACCTACTCTGGGATGGACCCCCCAATTTTGCTTTCTCGTTGCAAACACTTCCTACCTTGTGGTCATCAACACACATCATTGATTTTAAAATAGTGTCTGGGAAGGCCTGAAAGAAGCCTTAGTCTCAGCTAAGATAAGGAAATGGCATTGAACAAAAGAATTATTTTCATAAATTAGTTTTTCACTTTCAAAAGACTCTTAGCATTGGGGCTGGAACCAGCTAAAAATGGGATTCATTTGTTAAGCAGCCAGTAGCAATTAGAGCTGTCAGTGGAACCGTCTGAACCCTCTTGAGATCATCAAAGGGCTGGAGTGAACAGTCAGGGGGATTGCTAATAAAAAGAGAGGTGCTTAGAGAAAGCATCCCTCCAGTTTTGGGGTCACCCGGGATTGCAAAAGTACGTGCATTCCAAAAATTGTGCAGACTTTGACAAGCTTCTGGCAAAGGATGGTCAGCTTGATTACCTAGTCCAGAAATTGGGAATGAATCCAGGAACCTGGGAGTCTGAGAGCTTCTCAGCCTTCGCCAAATTGTCCGGTGGCCCGAAGGCCAACATTACAGCTGCAGAACTGCCTGCAAGGCTGGGGCTCAGTGCAAAACTGAAGCTCCTCAGTCACCCAGATCTCTGTGGAGTTAAGAAATTCAGGGGAGGGGAGGTGTGCCTTCTCCCTACATGCCTGGCTTTTTAGTAGATGATTAGGGCATCTCTATTGCTTTATGGGATTTCCCAGAAGGACAGGTTGCCTACTGGCATTCTTGAGAAAGTTCTAGTTCCTGTGATCTGGAGAGAGGGGAGTTTCTCAAACACTGGGGGAAA
Source organism: Talpa europaea (assembly GCF_964194135.1). Lineage (NCBI taxonomy): Eukaryota > Metazoa > Chordata > Mammalia > Eulipotyphla > Talpidae > Talpa > Talpa europaea. The sequence goes on from NC_140076.1 coordinate 92,430,085, forward strand.
AATGTTGAGTGGGATTTCAACTACCTCCCCTCTTGTCAAGATAACAGGAATTTGATATAAGAGAAATATACAGTTACACACAACCCAGAATCCAAGATATTTCTGCCAGGAAAAAAAAAAATGTCTCTCCAATATTCTCTTTTCCTCAGCCTGTCACAAACTGAGAAATTTTGCTCTTAAAGGGCAGCAAAATACAACATATGTATATGCCCCTGCCTCACGCAAACCCGCGCTCCCCTGCACTCCCTCCAACATCCCCGACCGGAGGGGAAGCATAACATGGCCTTCCTCCAAAGCCAGGAAATGAGTAGCCAGATGGGGAAGCTCTCACCCGAGTATAATGCTCTGTGTGCCAGGCTTCAGCACAGACATGAGTGATGAGGGGCAGCCTGAGGCACAGGCCAAGCGAAAGTCAAACAATGTCAGAAATGGAGACGTGGGGGGTGAGGGAGACACAGGGGACACTGTTGCTCAGCTGAGTGAGCAGAGATGCTCCCTGTGGATTTCACCCCTACACGTTGCCAGTTCTGCTCCTCAAGAAAGGCAGGTGTTGAGACCTGTGAGGCCTGATCATGGGAAACCAGAAGCTAATGTCGCAGGTCTTCTCCTTGCCTTAAGAGTCAGAGGGGGACAAGGGGAGCAGCAGCAATGGGGAAAGGAGACTTGACAGCCCCACCCCACCCCCTGCCCACCCCGGGCTCCTCGCTCTCCTGGGTGAGGTATGTCAGCAACTTGTGTTTCTTTTTCTCTCAGCTTGGTTTCCCTCATCCGAGGCCAAGTAGTAACTACAGATGGGACTCCTCTGGTTGGTGTGAACGTGTCTTTTGTCAAGTACCCAAAATACGGCTACACCATCACTCGCCAAGATGGCACGTAAGTAGCTCTGGGGGGCTGGTCCCTATGCAGACTGGGGGTGCTGTGGGTTTAGAAGCTTGCGGCTCCCCCTTGTGGACTGGAATGCTCCTCATGCCAGGAGTCATGGGAGGGTTCCCTTACCCTGAAGATATGGTTTGCTTTTCGGTGTGGTCTCAAAACACAAACAGAAAGGCCAACCTGTCCAGTGGTGCCAACATCCATCCCCCTCCCTCCTTTCTAGTGTCAGGTAAATGCCGCATGCGAGCATGTGTGCGTGTGTGTGCGTGTGTGTGTGTGCGTGTGTGTGTGTGTTGGGGTGTGGGAAAAGGAGAAAGGAAGAGAGCTCTTGGAAAGTGACTCCTATTTTAAATCAAAGGCAAGCGCGGGGTGACAGGAATCCACATGGTGACAGGAATCCACATGACACAGTGTCCTGTGGTGAGCCCCTTCTGCTTTTATCTGTGGCTTGAGGAGTTGTGCTGTTTTCACTCCTGTTTTGAGGGGGTGGGATGTAATCAGAGATGTCTAATTAAAGACATTTAGCAGACACCCAGCTGTGAGGGGGTGGCAACCTTGCCCTATTATCTTCTGATTGTAAACACACCCCTATGAGCCCCCAACAAGATGAAAGTTCTGTCATTTATCCATCCTTTGGGCCTGTAGTCCAAGTATAAAGGAAAAGATAAGAGGAAATCTATGGGAAGGGCGGGACACTCACCCACCTGGGGCTGAGGAAAAACAGAAAATTGTTGCATTCTGTTCCAAATGAAGTTGATGCTAGTTGCCATCAACCAATTCCACTTATTTTGTATAACCAAACATGTAGGTTAGAACTGGCAATCTTGACTTTTTCTGGTGAAGAGTCTGACCTGATTTTCTTATGTCCTATTTCTAATGGTCTGGTAAGTAGTTTCAAAAATTAGCTGCCCACCCACAGTAGCCCAACCATCATACCTCTGAACCCAGAGATGAACTCTAGTGACTCACATCAAATCCCATACCACCGGAAAATGTGGTGGGTTGCGTTGCCGACCGCTGTGATAAAGTTAAGTCACAGGAAGTTTTTATTTCCCAATACATATAAAAGTTATATTAACATGACACTGTAATTAATTATTAAGCGTGCAGTAATATTATATCCTTAAAAAAGTAGATACCTTAATTTGAAAAAACTTTATTGCTAAAGGATGCTAACCATCATGTGAGCCTTTAGCAAGTTATAATCTTTTTGTTCATGGAGGGTCTTGTAAAAAAAAATGCATTATCTGGGAAACACAATAAAGCAAAGTGCAGTAAAACAGGGCATGCTCATATTCAATACATGTCTGATATCTTGCTCATACATTCCTGCAGCCAAATCAGAATTATTTTAAAGCACATTGTGACTCTGTGCCTGTGTATTATACAGCCCTCCTTTGGTTCTTATTCAGTCTTAGAAGCTAGTATTCCCATCCTGCAAAGTCCTGGGATGACAGAAGAGGCCATTTCCAAGTTCTTGGCCTGCTGTCTGCCCCTCCCTTGTACTGCCCATCCCTCCTGACTAAATATGCCCCATATCTACTTCCCAGGTCTCCATCCAACCTCCTGAACGGGTGATTCTGCAGCTTGTTCAGGTTACAAAGCCTTGGAAGTCACAGGAGGGGGTTGGGAATGCTCTGAGGAATCCCCCAATCTGCTGTGTGGTGTGTACCACAAACGTTCACTTCTATCCTGCCAGTGAGGAGCAATGTCACTTCAAAACATTTGACACTCTTCTGTGTCCTTTACAAAACCTCCCCTAAAAGATTGCATTTCCGATAAATAAATCCATAAGCAAAGCAATGTAATAAATCATCTGCACTGTGCATGCTCTGATATTTACTTGTTAGCCATGTGCCCTGTGTTCATTTACTGCAAGCCTACTAGAAAATACCAAAAGTGCCACCAAATTTGGCTACAGCCAGTGAGATCAGTATATCTGCTGTGAACTTATACTGTGACCCAGGAACTCTGTTAGCTGCTGAGGGCAAGAGAGAGATGGCCCCTCTCCCTCAAAGAGCTGAGACCCTGGTGGAGGAGTTGAGATTAAAATGGAGAAACTTCTTTTCTGTTAACTCGGAAAGAACTATTTTATTGTACACATAGCACACCTCCATCCAACTTTTGAGGAACCAACAGGAATACAGTTACAGGATAAGTGTCAGAAATATCAGAAACAAGGCAAAATGGGAGAAGGGCCCCCCACAGATCCACACTTACAGTTATGAAATAAATAGGTCTTGGGCTGTAACATACCAATGATGACTGTTGTTAAAAATACTGGGTGGTACATTTGAAAGTCGCCAAGAGTTCAGAGTTCTCAGCACAAGAAAAAATAAAGCATAACTATATGGTGATGGATATGGATGAGACTTTGGTGGTGTTGGTCAAGCAACATGTACAAACAGCGAATCATTCTGCTACACACTTAAAACTCATGTAGTGTTATATATCAGTTACATCTTTTAAAAAAGTTTCTATAAATCTAAACAGAAATCAAAAGCAGAGCCCAGATTGGTGAGCAGCCCTCATGGGCTTTTCCCTGTACCCTGACTTCTCTCCATTGTAACTCCTGTTCAGGGAAATGCTGTGTGTTTTACACCAGGGCCACAAGACATGATGTATAAAGGGCCAGAGAGTCAATATTTCGAACTTTCCAGGCCATATGATTTCTGTTGTGACTACTCAGCTCTGCCATGGTAGCACAGAAACAGTTGGAGAGGATCCATAAAGGAACAGGTATGGCTGTTTGCCAATATATTTTTTTTTTTACCAAAACAGACGGTGGACTGGATTTAACTCATTGTCTTAATTATCTGATCCCTGTTTTGCATTTATCATGCTATTTCATTTTCTCAGCCACATTGGGAAGCTGTTATAATTATTCCATCCCATAGATAAAGAAACCAGGGCTCAGAGAGGCCCTGGTTTGTACTTTGCCCTGTCGTCACACAGCTACTAAGTGGTAGTTTGGCTTCCAACCCAGTGGGCAGCCTCTGAAGCATCCATCTGCCCCTGTGCTCTGCTCCTCCATGGTCACAGGTATGGAGCACCTGCCTTGTCTGAAGGTGAGCTTTCTGCACTTAGTGAACCAATTTTCCCTCTCCAGGTTCGACCTGATTGCCAATGGGGGCGCTTCCTTGACCCTGCACTTTGAGCGAGCCCCATTCATGAGCCAGGAGCGCACAGTCTGGCTGCCATGGAACAGCTTTTACGCCATGGACACCCTAGTGATGAAGACAGAAGAGAACTCCATCCCCAGCTGTGACCTCAGCGGCTTTGTCCGGCCCGATCCAATAATCATCTCCTCCCCGCTGTCTACTTTCTTCAATGCAGCTCCTGGGCAGAATCCCATTGTGCCTGAGACCCAGGTAGGAATGGCAGGTGCCACCAGCTCTCCTCCCCCTACATCTGCTCCCCAGTGGGGGTGGGGAACTGTGGAGGGAAAGGAGGAGGAACAGGAATAACTGTAACGGGGGAGGGACAAAAAAGTAGGAATACGCAATGCAATTTATAGCCACTGGAGACAAAACTCTGAATCCTTCCTGAACCTTCCAGATGTTTCCAGACAGTTGTTCAAGACTTTGGCAGTCACCGGAGCTTTTAATAAAATTAAAACAGTATACATATGTGCAACCCACCTGCAAATTGCTTTTTATTCCTGTTAGTCACAGAGATACATGATAAGAGGTACTTTAATGATCTACATCAGTGTTACGACAGAGGGCATATTACATTATTGCCTCCCTGTTGCTTTACACCAATTGTCAGTGGAAGTTGCAGGTTCATATAATTACAGCCTCTCGTGGCCTCCTTGCATGCAGCTAGCAATAAAGCCTGCTGTTCTTATTTACATCTTTTGCCAACAGTGTGGTTTTTAAAAAGAAACAACAGTGACCAAGAATAATTATTAATCCAAAAATCATAACCTCAGCCCCTTCACTCCATGGTGTAGGATCAAGTTTCAGTTTTTGGTTGGTTTGTTTTTTTTTTTTTTATTTTTTTTTTTTTTTTTTACTTCAGCAGTGGGAAGTGGCGCTTGCACCCATGCGGGGCGAGAGGCCTGGGGGAGGGAGGCTGCCCATGGGCAGCATCAGGTTTATGAGCCGCTCCCCTGCAGTCTGCATTTCATGCAGCGTGTCCGCCTCGTCTCTTCAGGTTCTTCATGAAGAAATCGAGCTCCCAGGTTCCAATGTGAAGCTGCGCTACCTGAGTTCCAGGACTGCAGGCTACAAGTCGCTGCTGAAGATCACCATGACCCAGTCGACGGTGCCTCTGAACCTCATCAAGGTTCACCTGATGGTGGCTGTGGAGGGGCACCTCTTCCAAAAGTCATTCCAGGCCTCCCCCAACCTGGCCTACACCTTCATCTGGGACAAGACGGATGCATATGGACAACGGGTGTATGGACTTTCTGATGCTGTCGGTATGTCTTCGTTTCAGCCCATTACTGATTCTTAGATTTAGTCATGTGCTAATTCAACCAATATTTATTGAGTTCCAAAGTGCATGCCAGCATCATTTCTAGTAGGCAGGGACATGGTGGTCAATAAGAGGGGTGTGAATCCTCTTCCATAGACATGCAGAGCAGAGAAAGTAACAAGCGGTGATAGTTACCAGAGTGAAAATTAAAATAAGGCTTGTAAACAGGAAAGGAGGGGTAACAGTCTCTGGGGTTCAGGGAGGCCTCAGTGAGTGACATGGAAGCGGAAACTTGAATGACTAGGAGGAGCCATGTGAAAATCAGGAAAAGAGCATTCTTTGCCTAGCAGAAAAATCGAGAAGAATGAAGTGTGTTAAAAGGAAAAAGTGAAGGCCAGTGTAGATGGACAGAATATCTGAAATGAAGGGAGTGGAGGGTGGGACAAGGGCTTGACCATGTTCTACACGGAGCTCTTATAAATAGCACAGAACATACTAGACAGTCAGGAAATGGAGCCCCGGGGGGGGTGGGATGTGACTAGCACGTGTTATGTTTCAGGACTTTGCCTTTGAGTGAATCACGACCCACCTCCCCTTAGGAAAGACGCAGGAGAAGGGCCCCCAGTCATTGTCTTTGTAGAGTTGTGAGCTGCAGATGAATAGCAACCTACCCAGTACATTTTCTACTTGCAGAACACCGTCTGGGACTAATTAAAACCCAGAGTCCCGTATTTTCATCACTAATAGGCTTGTGATTTTCAAGAACTGTGATAACTTACCAAAATTCAAAAATGTTCTCTGCAGTTGGCAGCCAGTGCTTATCAGACACTCCTTTTGTGCAGAGCATGGTACTAAGTGTTCTGTCTTGGGTAATCTCCCAATAACCCTATCCAGTAGGGCCTTATCAGACACTCCTTTTGTGCAGAGCATGGTACTAAGTGTTCTGTCTTGGGTAATCTCCCAATAACCCTATCCAGTAGGGCCTCTCCTAGTCCCCACTGTGCAGATGGACAGGACGGAGCAGGTAAGTTGCCCAAAGTCATTTATCCAGCAGGTTACACATGCCAGGATAGGGCCCTAATAATCTGCTTCATCAGCAAGTGGTGCTTATAACTTAATAAGTTAGCAGTAAGTTGTTGAAGTAGCTAGTGCATTTAATATAAACTCTAGTTCATAAAAAATATATGTATCAGGCTTTAGCCAACCTCAAAATGATAGCCAATATCAAAAGTAACTGCTACTGTCACATTGATCTTGGACTTCCCAGCCTCCAGAAATGAAAGAAATATATTTTTGTGGTTTACAAGCCATCCAGTTTATGGAATTTTGTTATAGCAGCCCAAATGGACTGAGACAGTAATCACTTACACCACCACCACCCCTCCAAAAAGAAAAAAAAAAAAAAAAAGCAAAAGCAATCATTTCTTTGAGAAACAGCATGAGATAAGGTTGTCAAAATAAGAAAAGTGTGAATCCCTAGGTTATGGCCATCCTATTTTCTACTGCAGCCTGCTTTTACTACCTCATACATTCCTTATCCAAAATGAAACCAAGATTTTCCATAATCAGCTCTCTTCCATGCTACCCTTTCTTAACTGCATTCAGTTAAGAGGCCCTTGTGTACAGGTATCACTGAATTGGCTAACATTTTATGATCTGAAATAATGTGGATGGAGACTCTCAGCACTGCCAGCCTGTTCCCCCTGCTGAGCTCACCATGGAGAGAAGGCCATGCTCACAATTGGCCATTGGAGACAAGCTTGGGGAGAGGGTGTGTCTAGGAGGTATGTGTGAGGCACCAATAACCCCTCATACAATGAGGTAGGAGGGGGCATTATATTATTCTATCGATTTTGGTGCAGGTTTGCAATCTGTCAGAATAAAATCATTGTTTGAAGTAAGCCAAAAAACGGCCGACTGAATATTATAATACACCCGCCTCGGTACTCTAGCCATTATCAACTTACGATGAATCTTCTTTATTCCATACCCTTATCCACGTCCCTGCCTCCCATACAAGTAAGTCCCAGTCGTAGAATATATCTCTACAAACCCTTTAAAAATACAATATGATCACCACAAAACAATCACTTTTTAATATTAATATAGCCCATCATTGTTCAAGATTTCAGTTGTCTCAGCATCATAAATCATTAACACATGACTTATTAGAATCAGAATCCAAATTTGATCCACCTTTGGCAATTGGTTGAATGTATTAAATGTGCTCAGGCATGGTTTTTCCCTTTCATCTCTGTATCGCTCTCTTATTTTAAGCCTTTATGATTTATTTGTTGAAGAGAATGTTTGCTGTAGTGTTTGCTGTTAGTCTGCAGTGGTTGCTGACTGCACACCATCCCATGTCTCTTATAATTTAATAGTAGATCTTGAGGTTTTCTCAGATTCAGATTTGATTTTTTTTTTAAGTCGGACAACTGGATAGGTGGTGCCTTCCTTCATCCGGAGGTGGCTAATGCAGTGTAAATATAACAAATGCATACGTATTTAGGTGTAATAAATGGAATGTCAGTGTACTATAAGAAAGATTGTCCTTCAGTAATTCCAGCTGCCATGAAAACTCAGTGGCCAGATCCATTAGGTCACCCGGGATTGCAATATAATATTTTAATGCTCTCATTATTTGTTCATTTGTTAGCCAGAATACTTTTATATAGCAGTATTTTCGCCTTAACCACTTGGTTATTTGTGATAGAGTTCAAATAAGAAAGAAAGGATAAAACTTTGATTCTTTCTTTGTATGTTCTAGTTTTCAATATGAGTTAGTTCTCTAACACCCTCCAATGGTAGCAAATAAACATTAAATACTACTATAAACTCCTAAGTATTGAATACAAATGGACCCGATACATTTCAGTCCATTGAATTTATTCTCTTTACGATGGCCAGATCCCCCCATCATTGGTCCATGGGATCCTCTTCAGACTGACTCCCAAATCCTTTGGATATGACCCCAGTAGATTTTGATTTTTTTCCTTGCAATCTGGTATGATAAAACGACCTGTCTTCATCTTGTTCATTTCTGGCTCCAGCCATTTCTTCAAGGCGCCCTGCTTCCTTTTAATGAGAAATAATATTTCAAGGCCGCCAGCCAGGCAATAGCAATTCTCTTTGCTACCGGCTCGGTCACTGTTACTTGGACCCTTCAGAGGACAAGCTAGGAAATACATGGTATTTTTTAAAAGATAAAATGTATCTCTCCTTCATATCGACACTCCTATATCTCAGGATTTAAAAGAAGCTTCAGAGAATCCCCAAAGGTGACACACGTAGTTAAGAATTTAATGTAGTAGGAATAGCAATAATCACAATGCCTCATATTTCTAAAGCAGCGTTCCAATTAAAAATGTATGGCATCTCGGCAGTTCATCTCATCACTCCTTTCCACATCACTGAGAGGGGGAGACTTCTCTTGTCCAGCCTCACATGTGGGGACAGAGGAGCAGCAGCCGAGCAGGGACCATAGCTCCCACCCACCCCCCAATTTGTCCACATGGCAGGTACAGGATTTTTGCAAGTACTTTTTGAATTATCCTCCCCAGTGACATGCCACGTAATTTGCAGTCTGGGCCTCCACACTGCCTGGCCTGGCACTCCCAGGAATCCCGAGTGAACACTCACAGTGCTTGAGTTCTGCAAGCTGCTGCCACCTTATAAACCAGTCACGAGACTTCCACAGGTCTTTCTCCTCGTGAGTGAAAATAAACAGCACAAAATAGAATAAATGCATGCCGTGAACAGCAGGCAGGAGGCACTGTCCCCTGCCATCTCTGAGGAGAGTGGCATTCAGGTTTTAAATGATCCATCCCCTCCCCCCACATCACTGGGGTCATTTTCAAAAACCAGATGCCCATGGGAAAGGTCTCCCCACCCCCATGATGGACGTCTGTGTAAAGTAGCCAGGCTGAGTTCAGCTTCCCAACTGAATTTCCTAGCGTGTGATAGCACAAGGCGGTGAGCAATCAGCCAACCACCTTGGGTGAGTTTCTGGGAGTCTATACTACCCAGAACACATGTTTCCTGTTCTGGCAGAAAAGCACTAGAGTCATGAAGTGAGTGTTCTTTCCCCCTCCCCGCCCACCTCCCCACTGTCTTATCTTTCAGTGTCAGTTGGCTTTGAATATGAGACCTGCCCCAGTCTGATCCTTTGGGAGAAAAGAACAGCCCTCCTTCAGGGATTTGAGCTGGACCCTTCCAACCTCGGTGGTTGGTCCCTGGACAAACATCACATCCTCAATGTCAAAAGCGGTATGTGACTTCAACTGCTTTCCAAGTGCAGCCCATTCTCTCCTCTGGAACCTTCTCTCCAGCCTTGACATTTAAGTGGCAGACGCCCCCCCACTCCCCCCCCACTCCCCATCCTGACTTCCCTCAGTCATTTTGCATCAAATGCCACAATACTTCATAGGTTTTCCCATCTTCGTCTTTTAAATGTCAGCAAATGTTGGGCTTGCCTTCCCAGACTACCCGCCTTATTGTGCTAAACAACCCTTCTTCAGTTATCAGTGAACATTGTCTTACCCAGTACCATAACCTCGGCACATACCCATCCCATTACTGCTCTCTCAGCATGGTGAAGAAATTGGGGAGCTCCCCAGAGGCTGAAATTCCCTACTGCTCCCCTTCTACTTGTCACCTCCCACCCTCAGTAGGTTGATAGCAGTAACTTCCCCCCTCGCTGCCCCCCAGGAATCCTACACAAAGGCACTGGGGAGAACCAGTTCCTGACCCAGCAGCCTGCCATCATCACCAGCATCATGGGCAATGGCCGCCGGCGGAGCATTTCCTGTCCCAGCTGCAACGGCCTTGCTGAAGGCAACAAGCTGTTGGCCCCGGTCGCACTGGCGGTTGGGATCGATGGGAGCCTCTATGTCGGCGACTTCAATTACATCCGGCGCATCTTCCCCTCCCGAAATGTGACCAGCATCTTGGAGTTACGGTAAATGGCTGCATAGAAACATGTCTTTTTCTCTGTTTTTCCCATTACTCCAGAGTTTTCCTGGGTAAAATGGTAGCCTACTTAGGGTTCTGCAGGGGGGAGGGGAAGAGAGAGAGAATTTTTTTTCCATGGGATATGTTGGGAATCAAGCCTAGACCTGTAATCAAATAAGTATTTGGGGAGATGCTTTGTGTATGTATAACACACACAGCTGTCAACACCTGACTTACAGAGCAGGGGGTGAAAGCTTTAAGTCAAGGTGTCTGGGTGGAGGCTGGGCGGCAGTAGAGAATGAAACCTCCACAGGTGGTGCTGGCACATACCAAACAGTGAGAGAACCACTCATTTAAGCTGTTAGTCTGTTTCAGTGGATTCTAAAGTGATCCTTATTAAAAATACAGCTGCTTTGGGGGTGACTCCTCACCCCCAAAGGCACTGGTAGAGAAAGACCAAGGCAGTAATTACCTTTGATGAGCTCTATAGAAGATTCTGATGCAGATCAAAGTTTGGGAACCCTTGATATTCATTTACTAATTCAAGCATTTGCCTTGAGCACCATACATGCTATGTCTGTAAATCCCCAGGATTCTGCACAGTCACTGGGATAATCTTAGACTTACTTTTTAGGTCTCTCTAGGTAACTTCTGGCCACGCCTGGTAGATTCCTCCTGACCATTTCTTGCTATTAAATCTGAAGTTTTTTCTGCTGGACAAAAGCTCTTAGTAACTTAACCTTCCAGGAAAGTTGATTCCAGGCCATCAAGCCTAGGGGAGGGATCTGTAATAATCTGTTTAAAAAAAAGATAAATACAAATAACAGTGGTGCAAGGGGAGAGTGGAGGCAGGACAACTCTTGAGGAAACTGTGCAGCAATTGTCCCGGGTTTGGGTGATGATTACTTGCTTTGGGTGGTAGCAAAAGAGATGGGAAAATATTTCAATTGGGATCTATTTTTGAGGTAAATCTGATAGAAGTTGCTGACAGATCATGTGTAAGGAATGAAAAAAAAAATAGAAGGATCAAGGGCGATGGTTAGCATTTTGACCTGAGCAGCTGAGTTGATGGTGTTGTCTTCTGAAGCAGCCTTAGCTACTTGGTGAAGGATGTAAAAGAAGTTGAAAGTTGCACTTGCATTTTAGTGTCTTTGAGGATCCTTCTTGGAGAGATATGAGACCTGACCACCAGCAAGTGCTGCTGTGTGTTCTTGGGAGCTAAGCCTATGACAGGCCCTGGGAGTGGCAAGAAGAGGACAGAACACACATCTCTGTCCTGAGTAGGTTGTAATCTCAGTGATCCAGGGCTCTGAATCCAGAAGGAGGTGAAATCCAGCCTCAAAGAGCACCCCATTCCAGTAGGAGAAGTGGGCACTGGAGCAAGTGGAATTAATTCAAGTCAAGTGTTCTAAAAGAGCTGATCATGGCCCCACCATGGAAATACCAAGGGAGAGGTCATGGGGTGGAATAAATGCAGTAAAAGGGAATAATAACCAAAGGCTGGTCAATGAGGAGAAGGAGGAGACTGGATGGCAGAGCTGGATAACCCTCAAGCTCTTGAATTGACAAACTTATATCACTTTTCCTAGAGCACCCCGACTAGGTCTTCTCTCCATGAAGGCTTCATTCTGTCTTATCCTAGGAGAGTCATCTTTTTCTCAGGCATCCTGAGGGCAATGGAGGCAGGCTGAGGGGAGTAGCTCTGTGCTTTTCCAGAGGGTTCCATTATTTAATCCGGCATTTGTAACCCTCTGTGTCCTGCCCTTCCTTCTTTGTCACTGTTCTTCCTGCTGAGAGCCAAATCAGCACTGGCCTGCTCAGTTCCCACCTCCAAATCTTGCTCACTCTACTTAAAATACCTTCTCTGCTTTATCTATCCCATCAAATCCACCTTTAAAGCTCTTCCATGAAGTCTGATCCCCTGAGCAGAAATAATTCTCACCCTTGTCTGCATGAGGATCAGTTAACTCTGAATTTCCCCTGGAGTTGACAACATGCTGTCATGTCTGGGCATGTCTTGGCGCCCTTGGTTGTGAACTTCATAGAACAGACACCTTTGGAATCTCTGCCCCTGGACACATCGCCTCAATTAAAGGAGATGGATCCATCTTCTCCCTTTGGTTGGAATTTGTCCTTGAGTCCAAGTCTCTCAGGTCGGGCAGACCATGACATCAATAGTCCCAGCTAACAGGCCACTGAGAACAAGCCACTACACACACCCACGTGGTGCATTGAGGTCACCTGGAGGGAGTAGGACTCCCAATTAATTTCCCTGGACAAACTGTGCGGGTATTTTTCCCTCTCTAATCGCCTTTGGACTTGTTCTTGCTTTCATCAGCCAGGTATCCAGACACTATTAGAAGAGAAACTTTTACAGGAACACTGGTTTGATTCGTCTTTTCTTCCGACTACATACCTGAAAACAAAGGGCTGTCAATCCCTTCTCTTCCAAACAGTAACCAGCAAAAGGAGGGAGTGGGGAGGAAGAGGCCTGTCTTGCTTATGTCTTTTCTCCATTGTGAGTTGGCAGCTGAATGATTCAATTTCGGGAGTTGGTGCCCATCCCTATCTCGCTTACCCACCCCAGGACTGAGCCTCTGATTCAGAATTTATTTCTTCCCATGAATCTTTCACCAACCTTCTCCCCTCCTCCTTCCTCTGCCTGTCCAAAAAAAAAAAAACATGGAGCACCATGCCCTTGAAACACTTCTGATGCTGGAAAAAACACCTTCGGTGAAATGTTTATCACTTATGTGCTCTGATTCCACCAGCATTCAAGATATGTTTAGATACCTTCCAAAATGCCCCCCAAAAGCCTGATAGCCCACCTCTAGCAGCCCATTTCTCTTTTGATAACTTCTGCCCTCTCCAGGGATCCCCCCAGAGCCCAAGCATTAGAGGAACACTTAGAGTGAGTGTCTGCCACAGAGAAATGCTTCCTCTCTCCCCATTCAGAGGACATCTTAGGAGCTGGACCCCAGTACAAGGCCATAAATGATAAGGGATGAGGCAGTATCTCTCAGCATTTTCTTAAGAATTTCACACTTTTCATAATGTTTGAAATTCTAAACTGGCTGTTGTTATTTTTTTAATTTTCCTGATATAAAATTTCATTGACATTAATTTTTTCCAACTGTTATTAGGGTGGCTCTGTGTCATCTTGGCCTCAGAGGAGATGTTCAGGGAAGGGAACTGTCTAGCCAGGATGTGTTGGTGCTATTGGGAGAAGAGATGAGGAAAGTGGGGGCCTAGGAAGGAGGGTGAGCACAGCAGAAATTGAAAGGAAGCATCTCCAAAGACAAGCATTGGCTGAGAGTTTCAAACAGACAGAATGTAGGGAAGAACATATGGTCCTAGTTAGCGAGCACATGTTTCCTTTTGTGGTCAGGATATAAAGATAGAGGTCAGGGAGCAAAAACAATACTGCACACGACCCAGAATAAGAAGAACAAAAGAACCCCATAAAATTGTGGAGATGCCTTGGCACCATCTTCAAAGCCAATTCACCAAAGACAGATCCAGGTCTCATGGGGCCTGGAACTTATGGAAATTTGGGGATGAACACAACTAAATATTATCTACAGTAAGAAAAGAAACCACATCAAATTGCAAGTTTTAAAAGGCTGATTAGTGAAAATCATCACAAAACCCAGACTAGTAAACCATTATTTTTTTATTAAATACTACTACTAATTTGTTTGCTGCTTGTTATCCAATACCTTTGGGCTGCATCCTCTTTGATCATCTTTTAATATGGGAATGATTTTGTAATGTCCTCATCTCTAGGATGAATAGAGATGCTGTCTTTACTCTAGTATAGCAAGTCAAAATTTGTTTCAGAGTATTGATAAATTGGACAACTTCCTCTCATGGTCCCAGTTGATTATTGGTAATGTCATGAAAAAAGTAAAATTCGGGAAAACTATGATCAATCGTCTTTCATAGTACAGGCATTTCATGCTGCATTATGTAGCAAATACTCTAAATATTTGAATTAATACTCATTGAGTTAGTCGTTGGCATCCTGGAAACAGTGACATGTGACTTCTTCATTGGTCCACCCACTTCCTGTGATGTGCCAGGTGCACCCAGTAGCGTAGGGGCATTCCTGAAAGCCAGTCCTAGACCAGAGTGGCTGGTGATCATCTAACTAGATGGTGAAAGCACTACATAGGAGCCTCATAATCACATCTCCCTAAAACAAAATGTGTTCCAACTCCCTTTTTTTTTTAATTTAGAACTCAAACCCCAGAAAACACACAAACTGTGCATACCCTCTGCTAGTGCACAGAGGGAGATGCACTAGAAAGAGACACTGGTCTCCACTGACTGCAGTTTCCATGCGTGAAAGCTGACTGGGAGGGATTGGAACTTCTCCAGCCTACAGTCTGCCCAGCGCTCAGAGAAGCAGCCTCCTTCTTTTTCTCCCTCAATCCAGAACCCATTTTCCCAGCCCTTACTCTCTCCTGGGCTCTCCACTAAGAACCAGCAGCCTGGAGATGAGTAAGCAGGGTTCATAGTCACTTATGGGCTTCCATTCCCGACAAAGTGAGGAAGACCAGCTCACACACATTAATCACAAGACGGTCTGATGAGAGAGCCACAAGATGAGCTGAGATATCTGGAGAAACCCTAAAGATTTCAGAGAAGTGCTCAAGACTCCACAGTATGAAAAGCTAATTCATCTCAGTTCTTGACTCTGAGACTCCACTTTTTCCTCAAAGGGGATACCTCAAGAGTTTTTTTTTTTCAGGCCATGGACACTATGCCCGGCCTTTCCCTCGTGAGGCAGGCACCTGTGCTCAGCCATATAAACTGATAAACTGATTCAATAATGCTGTTGCCTGATAAGCAACCCCCCACCCTGTGAGGGGCCTGAAGCTCAAAGAGCAGTGATCTTAACCTTTCTCCAAGTGACTTGGTCCCACACCCCTGCCCTTCCTTCCCCCAACACAGGCATTATAATAATCAACTTAAAGCAGGTGTTCTTCAACAAAGAAGTAGGTCAGGTCTGCAGGCTCAAATCCCATCCAGTCTTTTCACAAAATCTTAACTAAAAAAAAAAAGTGGAATTGATATTGCAATAATTAAGAGCCAAATATGACTACCACTGGTGGCAGATAACATTTCACTTTCATTAAGCAATATAAAATAGACGCGAGAATTCCCGGCTGCTACCCTGACACACCAGGCTTTACAGAATGAATCTTAAATTGCACTATGTCAGTCAGAGCTCAGGAGTTATCGGCATCATTTAATTAACTTTTTTTTTTTTTGCAAAAACTAACACGTTGAAATAAAATATAAAATTGTAATCCCTGTGCAAACCAACCACTAAGGATGGCCCCCGGCAGAGGACTGAGTTGCACCTAAGCAGGAATCAGGGCATTAAATAAACCCTCCTTGTCCCTTCCCTGAAGCCTCCTCCCTTGGTCAGAGGGGAGAAAAGGGTTAGGGGCTCCTTCCACCTTGGCCTGGAAGCCTCAGATTTGGCACGCTGTTCTCTTTATTTGAGGCCCCAGCCTCTCTCCTCCTGTGCGTGAGGTTGTTCACATCCCAGCCCTTTCCTACTGGAATTAAAATGTAATTCCCCTGGTGGCGCAGGCTGTTGAGCGCCACGCTGTGAAGCCGTCCGCAGCCTCTGCAGTGAGGATTCGATCCCGGCCAGCCAATGAGGGTCCCACATGGCACCGCAGACCTCTCCTGTCTCACCCACTGCTCCCTTCAGCAGTGTATTTCGTCAGTCTGCCTGTTCTGTCTCTGGTGAATTCTCTCACCGTCCCACATATTTAGACTGCACCCCAGTTCTTGTATACATAAATAAGTACATCTTAAAAATAAAAATAAAAAAATAAAATGTAATTCTGTTAAAAAAACACACACACAAAAAAAAAACTTTTACCAGTTTTCCAAAAAGGTCTGGTAACCTGAGTGTTTGGCTTCCAGTCCCAGGTGGATGTTACCATCTATCGAGCTCATTTGGAGTGTTACCCACAAGCAGGAATGCAGACTCGGGGGCCAGCTTGTACAAGTGAGGTGGGAGGAGGGCAGGCGGATGCACCGGGGTCAGATCTGGTTCAGACTCTCGGGTTCAACAGAACACGTGTGACTGGCTGTGTGCAGAGGACGTTTCTGGCCAGTCCTGATTCCACCCTCTAATGCCTGTGGTCAATAGGGGGTCCAGGTGGCACCAGGGCAGACAGACAAATGAGTCACAGTCACTTCAGCTGACCTTGAATTTGGCTTGACAGGCTTGCTACGACCGCTCTCCCAGTGGCCACTGTCAGTTGGTAGATACTGGCACTCAGGGGGAACCCATTTGCCAGCCCTTCACTAGCCAGAAGCCCCATGTCACCTGTTGCCACCTGCATGGCAGGACAGTCACATGGCTGGTCAGACAATGCGAGCATATTTGTCCTTTTCCCAGTGACCAGGGGGAGTCCACATTCAGGGGTGCTCCCCAAGTAATTGAGCTAGGAGCTGTCACCTAGAAGGGGAAATAAAGAAAAGGACTTCCTCTTTGGGGCCCCTTTATACAAGAAACGAAAATGTTATGTTTGCTTTATCATCAATTCTTCAGCTAACTGTTTGTTCTTTTTCCTTCTGTTTTCTTTCTATAAAGAAATAAAGAGTTTAAACATAGGTAAGACGAAGAGCTCTTTCCCGTATAATTTGATATGGTTCGTTTGCTGCCTCATGTTTGCTTTTTGTTTGGCGCTGCTTGGATAATGTTGTATATTTTTATGTACCAAATATAGTAACTTTTTTATGTGCTAATTGTGTGTTGTGGATATGATAAGCTTTAGCAATTATGAAATGCAGTCAAAAAGCAACCAAATAAGCTGACAGTAATTAGAATTTCCGGGAGATGCAAGTGCAAGATAATGAACCTCAGCGAACTTTTGTCCTGACTGCTCAGTGCGGTCCGTAATTGGGCTAAACAGTCGAGGCAAACTTCTGGCTTTTGTAAATGCTGGACTGGGTTCACAAACGCTTTAATGAACTGGAAACGGGTCAAAAACTCATTTTCAACTCATTAATGATTTTTTCCCCTAGATATATGGTCATTTAAAAAAAAAAAAAGTTAATTGCCAATCTGCTGGTTAGAACGAATCCAACAGTCAGATGTATCAGGAGTTTTCATGGAGTTAAATCACTTTTAAGTAGTAGGAAGGGTAGAGACCAAGTGCTTTTTGTCCAGATAGTCTCTGTTGCTCCACAGTGCTCATTTAAAACCGCGCAGTTACCCTTCACACGCATCGTGTACAGCACACGCTTCACCATGTCAGGTCTTGGACAGAGAGTAGAGACGGAGTGTTCACGATCATCAAAGTCAGCAGGAAAGCCTTGCAAAAAGGAGTCCTCTGCTCCCTCAGGTCACCCCCAGATTTACTGGTACCCCAATCAGGCCAGAATTTTTTAAAAAGGCAGCCAAGCCAGAGAAGAAACACCCCTCCCATCCCTAGACTGTCCATCAGCCTGAGCATCTCCGTAAAGACCCTGGTTGGAATGAGACAGACCCTGGGATGAATGGGCCCCAGACAGAACTGACCCCTGCTCACCTGCGGGCACCTCTGCCAGAGATTTTGAAAAGCCTCCTTGAGTGAGACTCCCTAGAAAGTCTAGAATTAATTATCTTGCTATTGGATAGGCACAGGTGTGCGTCCTCTCGTGCTTCTGTGGACCATGCCAGCTACTGTTGGTTCAGAAGCAAAGTGCGGCATCTAATTAAAAAGAGGTATTCTTTTTTTTTTCCCTTTCTGCCCTAATTTGTTTTTCATAGGTGGATATTCTCTAATGACACTATAGCCAAAAAAAAAAAAAAAAAGAAAAGAAAGGAAGCCAGGTAGCCTACTCTTTGAAATGAATTATCTAGGCTGGAATATTTGAAAGACCTTGACTTCTAGTTCAATTATGTGTCTTAATAGCATTCTGAGGAGATGCTGGAATTGAAGATAGTCTCGATTCACAGATTGTTCCTAAAAATAGCTTCCTGCTCCTTTCCTTCCTTAAATCGAGGAAGAACCCAAATGGCGGCGTTTTCATTAGTCATTTTCCAGCTAATGCTGCAGCACAAGTGCATCTAGCATGATCATCTCCCTCACCTTCCCTTCCCTGGCCCAGCCCCATTCTCCCCATAATTCCAAATTAAAAAATAACCTAAAACTAAAGGCCTATGATCACTTTGGGTGCATGGCACCAAAACCACTTTTACCGCCCTTGGCAGAGAGGCCACCTCTGCTCGGGGCCTAGAGTGTGGAGAGGCCCCACCCTCTGACCAGAGAGACACAGCCCAGGGAAGACCTGGGGCCTCCAGCTAAAGGAATGTGAGCGATGATGCAGCTTGATGTCTTCATTTACCAAATAAGGAATCCAGGGCCCAAGAGAGCCAAGACTTCCCTGAGGTGCCCAGCGAGGTCAAAGTTGAGTTCAGAGTTTCCAGTGCCTTAGTCGTGAGCCAAGTCAGAGCACCGTAGAGCTCCAGCAGAGGATGCTCCAGGTCTTGGCAGCGTGCTGCTTTCCTGTACCCTCCACACACACAAGATGCTGACCGCCTGGTGTGGTTTAGGGCCCTAGCCAGGCAGACCTGGGTCCACACCTGTGACCTCACTATCACCCACAATGAGAAAACATCATCTCTCCTCTCAGCAGTCGAGATCCCTGGTGTGGTAGCAGCAAGACATCCCATTTCTTCCCACAAAGTGCCAGTTTGATTCATAGCTGCACTGAGGAAACCATGGAGAAGATGTCAGGGCTAGAGATGGCTTGGGGGAGCTGCCTGTGGCCACCAGGTTGCCCCGGGGTCAATGATCTGGTACCTTGAAGGTACTGAGAAAGCGGAGATGAGAAAGTGCTCCTGTGGGCATTTCCACAATCTCACCTGGATGCCTGTTAACCCCACAGGGGGAAATAAAGGAGACAGATGCACACCTAGCACCAACACAGACACAGGACCTGGGCAGGATCCTTTGGATTGGCTAAAGGAAACCAGGGCATTTTAAGTTGATCAGAAGGGAATTCTCTGAAGTCCTGGTGGAAGTAGCTAAGAGCCACGCTGTGTTGGAATACTGAGTTACTGTGTTCGAATCTTTCCAGTTCACTAAAGTAGAAAGGCTTTGGGATGCTTATTGTCTCTTTGACCCAGTAGGCCAGCTGCATAGCCCCCTCCTCATTTCTCTCTGTGCTTCTTCTACTAAAGCAACAACCCGGCACACAAGTACTACCTGGCAGTGGATCCCGTGTCCGGCTCACTCTACGTGTCTGACACCAACAGTCGCCGAATCTACCGTGTCAAGTCTCTGGGTGGTGCCAAAGACCTGGCTGGGAATTCGGAGGTCGTGGCAGGGACTGGAGAGCAATGCCTGCCCTTCGATGAAGCCCGCTGTGGGGATGGAGGGAAGGCTGTGGACGCGACCCTGATGAGCCCGAGAGGTAAACCCGCCACAGCAGCAAGCCCTGTCCCCCAGAGCCTGCCGCAAGCCTGGCCTCCCTCCTACTGCAGCCGAAGTAAGGTCTCAAACACACGTTCTATTCCCTGGAATAAGTCAACTCTGATAGGTGGCTCGGCTATGTGGGCGAGTGGTTTGTTGTGTTGTGTTTTGTTTTTTAAATTATTTATTTGAAAGTAGACTTCATCACCCACACATGCTGCAGGCGGAAGGCAGGATGGATTATGCCTGGAGATTTCTGACCACTTCCAGTCACAGGGAGTGAGGAGGAAATGTTAACTCCAGGGGCCGACTGCCAGGTCTGTGGGCTGGAGAAGAGCAGAGCCCAGTGGGGCCTCCAGCCACTCCCAGATGCTCTCGTTAGACAATCGTATATATAAAGTCTAAAGCACAGTGCCTGACATTTTGTAAATGCCAAATGAATAGTAGCAATTAAGAATGGGTCTAATTTCCAGGGACCCGAGATAGTTTTTAGAACCAATGCATCTCTTTGCAAAAAGGACTAGAGATACTTAAGGTTAAGGACCAATCATTTTTGGGTTCAATTCCTGTTAGTGTTTTTAGCTACCACGAAAGCAGCTGCCAGCATGGATTAAGGATGAGGAGCCTCAGGCTTGGGCACTGGGGTGAAGATGCAAAAAGCAGCAGGAGCCTCTGCATCTGGCCAGGGTCCCATGCCCCCCAGGGCACTGATGTGCTGAGCAGAGTCCAGGCTTAATTGGGAACACTTCCTGGAGGGTACATTTTGAACTGGGAGTCTGTGACTGCAGAATCATTGTTTGTCACCCTCATTGTTGCAATCAGTTGTGAAGGGCATTCAAGTAATTTACTACCAATAATTTCTCAAGCAATGAACTTGGGAAATAACTTCTTTTCTAAAAGGAGCAGATGTAAAGTCATTTCCCCATGCATTCATTTGCAGCCTTGGTTCATTTGCAGCCCAAGGTTCTTTCTTCAGTTGGGGGCATTGCAGCCAGCACCCCAGTAGTGTTGCACATCTCAGCGTGGTGCTCCTGAGAAAGGGTCAAGGACCACCCTCTGAGCGGGCTCATGCACCCAGTAAGGTTTCTGGCCCAAGATAATGTCCATTAGGGTAACCAGCTCCACTCCACCACCCTGCTTCATGCCAGGAAGCACACTCCCTCCTGCTCTGTCTCCTCAGGTATCGCAGTAGACAAGAACGGGCTCATGTACTTTGTGGATGCCACCATGATCCGGAAGGTTGATCAGAATGGAATCATCTCTACCCTGCTGGGCTCCAATGACCTCACTGCCGTCCGGCCACTGAGCTGTGACTCCAGCATGGATGTGGCCCAGGTGGGACCCTCTCTGTCCTCTGTCATCACTGATCCACAACTGGTGCTTGGCCTGGGTTGCTCACAGGTGGCCTGTTTGGGTTGGAAGTAGGGCAGGAGGGAGACTAGTGATTCGGATCACAGGTTCATTTGCAGAAGGTTTGAGAGGAGCTAGACAGCAGGATAGAATGGGAAACGTCAGACGGGAAGGAGATGGAAAAAGAGAAAGAAGAGAAACTCTTGCTCAGAAAAGCAGAGCTGGTGACACACTCCAGCCGTGGCAGATTACAGGGTAGGAGTTACTGTGTAATTACCTCTTCTCCATCATTATTGCAGGTTTGAGAAGGTCCCGTACAGTGTTATGTGTCAATCAGAACTTCCCTGTTAATCGAAAATGATTGCATCCTCACTATATAAACCTTTACTTTGTGCAGTAATCACTTGAACTGAGCCCTCTGCAAGAGTTCCCCAAGTGATATTCCCTTAGCCTGGGCTCTTCTGGTGACAGAGAACAGGTGCTCACTCAAACATACTGCAGAAGAATCTGGAGTTTATTATGTGGATCCTCGGACAACCTGGACTAAATGTTCAGCCTCCCTCTAAGGGCCTTTTCAGCCCTTAGTCAACCTCATAAATTTCAGCTGAAATTCCACAACACACTGACAACTCGCTACTGAGATTTCCGCTCCCAATCCCGCAGAGGAGAAATGTGCTTGTTCTGGTTTATTTTTTCCAAGCCAGAGCTCACATATTAGTTCCCTGGTCAGCTTGTCCATTGGTTACCCTTGAGTCAGAGCTGCCTTCTAAGGCACGTGGCTCTCTTTTGTGAATTAGATTTTTAAAAAACAAATGCCTCCTCTAAATGGCTGTAGCCTCCTCAGGCCCATGATTTTATGAGCAGAGTTTGGACTGGATTACACCTGCCCCCTTGGTAGAGTGAACGACAGGTCCAGCTAGAGATGGAAGGCTGAGAAGAGGTCATGAGTAGGACTGGTGGCCTCCTCCAGTGCCTGCAGATGCTATAGTAGATGTTTGTCCCATAAACTCTTCTCTGTTGTGCTTAACATGGGCAATGTAGATTTGGTTCAATGATTAGCACATCTCCTATTAGTATGGACAGTGTATGAGTAAATTCTAGTAAAAAGCTAAGGCTTTTCCTCTGCATAAGATCAATGTAAGTACCCGACACTGTCAAACACTGCATGTGGTACAGACTAGTCTTTCACTTGATGCCATGTCACCCACAGGTTCGCCTGGAGTGGCCGACAGACCTTGCTGTCAACCCCATGGACAACTCCCTGTATATTCTAGAAAACAATGTCATCCTTCGCATCACTGAGAACCACCAGGTCAGCATCATCGCAGGACGCCCCATGCACTGCCAGGTTCCTGGCATTGACTACTCGCTCAGCAAACTAGCCATTCACTCTGCTCTGGAGTCAGCCAGTGCTATTGCCATTTCTCACACGGGGGTCCTTTATATCACTGAGACGGATGAGAAGAAGATTAACCGTCTGCGCCAGGTAACCACCAATGGGGAGATCTGCCTTTTAGCTGGCGCAGCCTCAGACTGTGACTGCAAAAACGATGTCAATTGCAACTGCTACTCAGGAGATGATGCCTATGCCACCGATGCCATCTTGAATTCCCCATCATCCTTAGCAGTAGCTCCGGATGGTACCATCTACATTGCAGACCTTGGAAATATTCGAATCAGGGCAGTCAGCAAGAATAAGCCTGTTCTTAATGCCTTCAACCAGTATGAGGCTGCATCCCCTGGAGAGCAGGAGTTGTATGTCTTCAATGCTGATGGCATCCACCAGTACACTGTGAGTCTGGTGACAGGGGAGTACTTGTACAACTTCACTTACAGTGCTGACAATGATGTCACTGAACTGATTGACAATAATGGAAATTCCCTGAAGATCCGTCGGGACAGCAGTGGCATGCCCCGCCACCTGCTCATGCCCGACAACCAGATCATCACCCTCACGGTGGGCACCAATGGAGGCCTCAAAGTTGTGTCCACACAGAACCTAGAGGTGGGCCTCATGACCTATGATGGGAACACTGGTCTCCTGGCCACCAAGAGTGATGAAACAGGATGGACAACTTTCTATGAGTAAGTAGATTTGAGCAGTAAAGTATTTCCTAATAGCTCTAACCTGGCTGGCGTCAGAGCAGGCCATCCTGTAGCTTTTAGAATCATTTGGTTACGTTGCTGTCCTCACTTTGTCCACCTATGGCTCCAAGGTATTTACATTCCCTCTCCCTGACTCCTGAACGATTTGCTCTATTGAGTGCCTGATACTGAACATCCTCCCTACAAGAGTCTGAAATTCCTGTTGCCTGCTTGCCTTTCAAATTTCAGGATATTGGACACACACAACACCTGGGAGATCAAGTGTTGATTAACTTTGCTGATTATTCATGTTTGCCATGGGTGCGGAAATTAGAACCTATAAGGCAAAATCCCGCTGGGGCTCCTGTAATTTGCCAGTAGGTCCAACAACACACTTGATTGCACAGACAGGTAGATAAACTCTGAATTTCCTCCTTAGCAGAAGCAGATCAATACAGATAAAGTGCTAGGTATATTAAAAGATGCAAGAGCTGGTCATATTTCCCCTAACAATTATCTCATACTTAATAGTCTTGCCAGTTCTTTTGCCAAAAAGCTGTTTTCCCTCACTCCTGCAGGTGTTAACTGGTGGGATGCTGGTGGGGGGACACTGCTAACGCATGATTCCCTCTGTGGCTGGCTGACACAGGTGGAATGTGTAAGCATCTGGCTCTCCTTGATAGTGAAGGATCGTTCGTGTTAGCCACAATGCACTCAGAGTCCTTGCTCGCTGTGTAGATGTTGAGATTCTTTATTTAGTAAGTTCGGTTGTCACAAGAGGGAACAGAACACATTGTTGATCACTCCTAAATCCTGGATTGTTCACTTCCTGTTTGTGTCCATTGGCTTTGGGTGAATGTAACAGGAAGCTGTTGCCACCTGCTGGAATTGTAGTGCATTGCAGAATTGCTGTCCCTTGCTCTGGCTTCCTTCGTTAGACAAAGCGGTCTTCCTCAGACTTCTGCAGGGCAATGGCTTGATCTAACTTTACCAGCCAGTAACTGCCCCTGGAAGCACCATCTGAGTACGGAGTTAGAGTAGGGCTGTGCGTTCACCCTGACACTATCCAGATTTACATCTTCCCTTCTAGTTATTCCACCCTGAGACAGTGCATTGCAGAGCTCATTTGCTGACTCACTTGACTGAGGGAAAAAAATGTCATTCTTAGGAGTCCAGTCTGAATGAGGCCTGACTTAAGAGACTGCAATGAAGGAGCTCAAGCTTCAGTGCATGCTTGGATATCGCTGTAACCAAGAGAGCATTTCAGAAAAGCCTGGAGAACATTTTCCCTAGTTTAATGAAAAATGAGCGTGATTCATTTTTAAAAAAATAAGGATTTTTAAAGAATGCTCAAAAATTACATAGAAACTGCATGATACTTTTCTCATTTGATTTGAAGAACTGCTCTTATTTTCATAATGTGGATAAATCTAATTACTACAATGTCCCAAGTTGGGGTTTCATCTCCTGGGTCCTGGGGACCTGCCCATGCTGCTGCTGGGCCTGGTCCCCAGGGGCACACTCATGTGTTCAGTAGTTTCTCCTTTTTAAAAAAAAATTTTTTGTATGCATACAAGAGCTGGGGTACAGGCCAGAGGTGCGGGGGGTGAGAGGATTCACCAGAGACAGAGTGGGGAGCAGAACAGGCAGACTGACTAAAATACACTGCTGAGGGGAGCAGTGGGTGAGACAGAAGAGGTCTGCTGCGCCATGTGGGTAATTCCCTGGCCAGGGATTGAACTCATGCTGCAGTGGGATTGAACTTGTGCTGCAGTGGCTGCGGTTAGCTTCATAGGTTGCGTCTTAACCCCTTGCGCCACCAGGGAAGCCCAGTTTCTCCTTCTTTTCACCCCTCCCAACAGAATGCCTTCACTACTCCATTTCCCTCCCCCAACCCCCTTCTAGCAACAAGTCTCATCTGGGGGAGCTCAGGAGTCTACATTCAGACCCCGAGAGGTCTGTTTTCCTCTCCTAAGATATAAGGAAAGCCAGGCTCTTGGGACACAGTGGATCTTCCAAGATGGAGAAACCTTCTACCCAGTAGAACAGCAAGACTTCCAGCCACAGGAGCTGCGGGAAAAAAAACTCTAGCTTTTGAGAGGGAAGAGATGATGCCCTTACACGTAAAGGAGGAGGGCCCAATTTTAGGAAACTTCCAGGTAGTGGGGCTTCACTGTGATCCCACATTTGGGTGTGGAGGACAATGGGGGTCAGGGGAGGCATTGGGATACTTCATGGGGTGTAGAGCCATGCTTGGTTTGGGGCTTCAGACCAGAGAATAGGTTACAGGGGCTGCCAAAGGCTGTCCATGCATCTGATGCACAGTAGGAGCCAACACTGAGCACCGAGTGTTTGGGACTGGAAGGCTTGATTATGGACATGGTACCGATCGAGGTGATGGAGCCCAAGTTCAAATCCTTAGGCTCTGGGAAAGGGATGTTAATTATTTTGGGAAAGCATGCAAATAAGGTAAGGGTTTCAGGCATCTAGCATTGCACAGAGCCATTTATCTCAAAAACTACAGGATTGTTCAGTCCAATTGGTTTCTGTAAAACAAGCTTCTTCGTCATTGCCTTGGGATCTGGACACAGAAGTTAAAGATCTTTACATACACGGGTCTGGTACTTGAATTCTTGTGCTGCAGTATTGGCTGTTGTGCAGCCAGGCCTGGCATGCTTGAGCCAAGGCATGGAGATGACATTTGGCCTAGACCAGGTGTCCAGAGGGCCATGAATTGGGGGGGTAAGGCAGTACCAATGTGGAATTTTTCAGGGCCTGATGGTCTCAAATGCCGGATTCTGACTGAGCAATGAATGGGAAAGTGTGGTTAGTTCAGCAGAGAAGTGACATCCTAAAACTGATATTTTAGGAAGATTAATTTAGTGGCTTTGTGAAATAAATTATAGAGCAAAAGATATTCACAAGTATATAATATGAGATTTGGATCTCAGAAGTGCTAACTTCTCCCTGCGTGGAGAGGTTTTACTTATGACTTGAACCGATTGCATAAAATCACAATATGATTTTATCTGGAGGAGGGGCAGGTTCTACATTACAGTAGAAGTATACAATTCAATTGGCAGTAAAGAGGGGACGAGACAGGAACTGCTTGGGTGAGGTTCGGAAGGCCAGCATGAGTGCCCAAGTTCTGGGTCTCGAAGTCCCCTTGAGGTGTCAGCTCATCAGAGAAGGGAGGAGGAGATGGGGCAGATGTCAGATGGGAGACTGTGGACATGGAGTCCAGGGTCTGGATTGCCTTATTCAGCTTCTGTATTTCTACTGCTTTCAGAGGTATGTTATCTGGGCCACTTGTTAATTTGAACTTGGGCTTGGCCTCTGGGTATATGTAGGCTTTTATATCCATCCTTACCTCTCACAGGTCTATTTATCAGTCTCATTGTGAACAAGTGGCTGCTTTTTAACTGATGACTTAAGTCGCTCCATTTCACTTGCCCCACCTCTTTCTTGATCAGTCAGGATCACTACATTGTCAAAACAGAGAACACAAGCGCTGTTCTGGCTAACTTGGGAAAGCATAATTAAGCACACCCTGCTGAGACCTGGGGAAATGTTTTCACTGAGTTGAACTCAGGTGTATTCATGGGTACTGGAAAGTGTCACCACTGTTTCTCCGGGTAGGTTGGGGTTTGGTGAGTATGACAAGGGGCCTCAGTGTGCTATCACCCAGACACCCCACCTTCCAATTCCTCTTGGTTTGGCCCTTGAGTCTGTCCCTTATGTGGTTCTCCATGTTAGCCAAGTCTTCAGCCCCAGTGATTTGCTTCCAATCAGTGTATCTGTCCTCCAGCTATGACCATGAGGGCCGCCTAACCAATGTGACCCGCCCCACGGGGGTGGTGACCAGCTTGCACCGGGAAATGGAGAAATCCATCACCATTGACATTGAGAACTCCAACCGTGACGACGATGTCACTGTCATTACCAACTTGTCTTCGGTGGAAGCCTCCTACACAGTGGTACAAGGTAGGCCCCCTGCCCTTCTCCACCCCACTTCCTGACTCAGAACTCAGTCTGGTAGAACTTCCAGAGAGGAGAGTGCTTGTTGCAGTCGAGTGACCGTAGCAGACTAGTACAGATCTAGTACAAAATGACTTTGTCAGATTCAGAGAATGTCCTCCTTACCAAACATCTAGACACTTGAAAATGTCTACATACTGAGCAGAAAATTCCAGCTGTCACCTCACTTCCACCCTTCTATCAACAGTATTCCCCACCAACCCAACAAACATTTTTTCATGTTTTCAAGGACTCTTTATTTTCTTATGTCCGCCATTTTTTCAACCCATTCTGACTCTCCCTACCAAGTTGTTGGTAGGGAACTTGTTCATTGAGTTGGTTGCCCTGGCTTTAGAGCCCTTTAGTAAGCTCTTGCCAAGACCAGGATCTCAAAGGTTCTGACCACCCCATGGTTGCTTTTGCTGTTCAACATGACACACCATCCAGGAGAAGGACAAGGGCTGGCAAGAAAAGGAATCATGCAGATTAATTTTTCTTTTAATTAAGATATGATGTCGGTGGGCTAACCCATTGTCAGGGGATAAAAGTGCCCTCTCAGTAGATAAATGGTGACATTTCTGGATTATTATCCCGTGACAGAGCCTGTTTCAATAACTCTATTTCTGCTCTGCAAAATGATTAATGATGTAGATTCTGTCCTTCTGCATGATGGCTGCAGTCGCACGAGTGACAGGTACATGCTCCTCAAGGCCCTGGCAGCTGGCATCTTGGACCAGCCCAGCCCAGCTCCTTTGCCCAGATAACCAGGATGCAACATCTGTAAAAGGAGTCCCTGACTCGCATTTCCTTCCTGGAACTTTTTGATAAAGGAAAAGGTCAGAAGTCTGGCTGGTACAGATTCCATTCAAAAAGATCAAGCCCCCTTATCAGCACCCACTGCCTCAGTCCACCTCATGCTATCGGAGGCCTCTTCAGTGCTCTCTCAAGTGGGGGTGGCATCATGCAGAGTTCACAGCAAAAGCGGGAGGGGGAGAGCAAAGATGGTGCTTCCTCTTGATTTCCTTGAAGAATCCTCGATTTCATTTACCATGGACCTGACCTGTGGCGACTCCATCCACCTCAGGTTAGATGGTGGGCAAAAGGGAAGAAATTTATTTTTCAGTTCTCTTCTCATTTTTTTTCCCACTTAAGCAAAAATATATATGTTAAAGATCAGGAACTTGATTGACAGAAATTGTGTAGGCAATAGACATCTTTAAATGTTTAAATGCACTATTAATAGTCTACAGTGAGTAAAAGAAAAATATCATGGCATAATTATTTCTGGAGTGCCACATATTAATAATGTTTTCCTTTCCATGGATCACTAACATCTCTGCTACTCACCTTAACGTTGTATGGGTGCTAATTGAAGGCAGCCTTAGACTGACAGCTGCAGTGTACCATGGAAACCTATAAAAATAGGGGTTCTGTTCTCTCGTGACTAACAGAGTGGATCATTTATTTCCCTGTCCCCACTGCCACCCCCACTTCTACAGATCAAGTGCGGAACAGCTACCAGCTCTGTAATAATGGAACCCTGAGGGTGATGTACGCCAACGGAATGGGTGTCAGCTTCCACAGCGAGCCCCACGTCCTTGCGGGCACCATCACCCCCACCATTGGGCGCTGCAACATCTCCCTGCCCATGGAGAACGGCCTCAACTCCATCGAGTGGAGGCTCAGAAAGGAACAGATAAAAGGCAAAGTCACCATCTTTGGCAGGAAGCTCCGGGTAAGTGGTTCCACCCAAGTTGTCACCACAGAGGGGCAGGGGTACACCGTTTCTTCAAGAACTGAGGACACTCCCCAGCTACCTAGCCTCATTGTGCCTTTCTCCCCTGGAAAAGGCAAGAGCCTTAGGGACTCATCCTGGGGAAAACACTCTCGATTTTGCCGCTCTGGAAAAGGTGGGGGGCTTGCCTTATCCTGCAGCTACCGGTGGCTTCAGCCTTCCTCTCAAACTGGCCATCTTCTCCTCAACTTGCAGTTTGTGAAATGTAACAAATGAACAGGCGCCAGTGCCTACTGTGTGTTGGTGGATTTGCTGAATACTGCAAGAACACAATTTTTTTTTTCATGTATTCTTTACACGCAAGGCGTTAAAAATCTGATAGACTAAACACAGGGTAATCTAAGGAGTCAAGTGAAAAGAGAGGCATGTCCAGGGCCGATGGCATCACAGAGAGACCACCTGCCCTGAGGGGAAGTAACAAGCTGATCACAGGAGGGTATTAACCAACCCCCCACAAGTGATACCTTCCAAAGACTAGCACAGAATGTTCTTGCTTTATCATGTTTATTATATATAACTATATATGGCTTATGTTATATATTTATTTAGATATAGTAAGATATATCTTATTTAGCTATGTTTACCGCATCACTGTATGGTGCAGGCACTACGTCAAATGCTTCATTTGTTCCGTCTTTTCAATACCTCCATGGGATAGGTGTCATCCCCATTTTTCAGGTGAGGAAACACAAGCTCCAGTTCCAAGGTCAAATGGTAAAGCCAGGTCAGACCCACTTGTCTTTCTCACTTGCTAATATTCTTACCCCCATGCCGCACAGCTTCCTGTTTAGATCCACAGCCCAACAGGTAATCTGAGTCCTGCTGTCACTTGTCTGGCTCTTAGAGGAACCGATGTTTACCATTATACTAACCACCTGCCCAGGAGGGCATTCTGGGGCTTCCAGACTGTCAAATTCAGCACTAGAACACCCACTATGAGCCAGGCATTGTGTGATGCACAGGAGACACAGGTGCACCAAGTAAAAGCCCTACCTTCCTGGGGCTGATAGGCAGAGTGGGGAGGCAGACAATTAAACTTAGAACTAAAGGAATTACAGACTGCGATAAGCACTAGGAAGAGAGTAAACAATGGAGCATGGCAGAGTTTAACAAATGCTTTGGAATTCCTGAGCATAGAAGGTTCAACATCAAAAAAAACTGGGGTCCTAACTTTTGCTGTTATTGGATTGCAATCCAGCCAGTCCAGGTGACCTCCCTGCAGAGCTGGACCACTCTGTATTAAGATTCCGCCTTTGTCTAGTTGGAGTTTAATTCTCCACATTAGGTTATCAGCAGTCTCCCATGTTTTTCTTCCTCTGCTGGTATCTGCAAAGTTGCAAGCAGCAGTATCTTCCTAAAGACAAAAATGAAATGAGATTAGTAGCTAAATCCTTAATGACTGGATTTCAGGGCGGTGTAATTGATTTTTGATACGCTGCACTGTAGAAGTTGATTATAAGTAGTCATCGTGCCTTTTCTCTGATAAATCAGTTATGCATTTTGACTAAGTTTTCAAAATAAAGATAAATGTGGCCCTCAAATAAAATGGCCTGTAATCCCAACTCTGAATATTAAAAATCTTAATAATGGTACTTGTGGTAATTAGCAGAAGTTAGGCACGCAAGTCTTATAACTGAATTTCTGCCAGGGTTAGATTTGCTGGCATCGTGTTTATGCAAATCAAAACACAGCTTTATCTATCAACACCTCAACATTTAATTGTCTGGTGTTAGTTCCTGTAACAATAATCACATATCCATTTAGCTCTCTTAAATGAAAATCACTATGAGATTATAACAGGTTGAGTGGACTGAAAATGTAATTTGAAAATGAGGGAGAAAGCCTGGAATTTATTTGCATCTCATTTATTTTAATTCAATTCATAAATTGTTTAGTGAATGAAATAAAAAAGCAACTCCTGGAAATTGCAGGGGCACAATTGGAAGAAGGGGTAAAAGGAGGGGTGTGATGTGGATTAAGAGAACTGGGGAATGTTCCTTTTAGTCTGGTGCTTCATGAGCCTGTGGCAGGGAAGCTTGTGGCCCCTGAAGCAGCGGTACCTACCTTTTGGCCCCCACAAGGAAAGCAGGAAGTGTGGGCCCTTATTTCCTTTCTGTCCATTTCAGCCCCCTACCAAATGAGACCTTGAACTTTTCCACCTATAATGTTTGTTTTGCTATGTATATCTATTTTTATTTTCAAGTCTCTTTAATTTGCATTTTTTAAAGATTTATTTATGCACACAAGAACTGGGGTACAGGCCAGAGTGTGGGGGGTGAGAGGATTCACCAGAGACAGAGTGGGGAACAGAACAGGCAAATTGACTGAAATACACTGCTGAGGGGAGCAGTGGGCGAGACAGGAGAAGTCTGCTGCACCATGTGGGTAGCTCCCTGGCCGGGGATCAAACTCATGCTGCAGTGGCTGCAGACCACTTCATAGGTTACATTTTAACCCCTTGTGCCACCAGGGAGGCCCTGATTTGCATTTTTTAAAGGTGCTTACTAAGTGCAAACTATGCCAAGCACTATGGACTGAGTAGATTCTAGAAAGATAAAATGAAGTACTTACCATCTGGGAGTTTATCTTATAAGGAGAAAACAAAGTAAGGAGTGTGACATAAGCTAGAAGAGACTAACACCACAGGGAAAGAGCGGCCTTCCTGTATTAGTCAGGAAAGGAACTACCCATTTGTAGCTGGGTAACAAATGTCCTGAAGTCACAGGTGCTTAACACATCTCAGTCCAAAGGCTTGAAAAGCTCTTCTTAGCAAAGACTCTTTTGTTCTATATGGGGATTGTAATATCTTCAGCATGTGATTTCCAGGGTTGACAGGGGGCTTAGGATCTTAATGAGCAGGCTGGACATAGTGGCTATCACTTTCACCCAGCCTGGCAAGAACGTGGTTGGGTGACTTGAACTGCAAGGACGCCTACCAAATGTAATCTTTCAGGGCCTCAGAAGATGACGAAATAAGAGGAGCATGTGGTGGGATCTCTGCCACTCCTCCCAGTGTGAAGGTCAGGATGCACCTCACAAACTGGTAGCAGTTCTGAAGAGAGGAAGAGTTAGGCAGACAAAGACATAGGACAGCGGTGATCAGAACAATACAGTTTGTGAAAAGGCAGAGAGGCCGAAAACGGGAATGGTGCTTCAAAAAACTTTAACTCTGCTGGGTTAGCAAGAAGGGGAATGTGTAATACTGTGGGGCAGATAAAGAGTGAGCTGGCCAGGGGCTGCATGCGAAAGGGGACATTTTTCTAGGTATATCCTGACAGCAGTGGGGATCTGTTCCAGGACTTAATTAGCAGGGGGATGTGTTGGAGTGTGCACTCCTGGGGAGACCTCTCAGGCTGCCTTGGGCATGGAGGAAGATGGACTAGAGCAGGAAGAGTGGGCGGAGAGGGTGGCACGGAGGCTGCTGCAGAAATCCAGATGAGACACTAAATCACTAGCAGTAAAAGAGAGGCGTGGAGGGATTAGAGAAGTATTTCCCATAGACAGTTAACACGTTAGCAATAAGGAGGGTAGTCGGGTCACGCTCACCTTGTGCGGGGCCCTCTCCGCGATCAGATGGCCAGGAAAGCCTAGCCCGGTGACAGGCTGGGGGCTGGACAGCCAGGCTATATGAGGGAGAGAGGCTGGGTACTAGATCCAACACAGCTGTGACAATCTGGCATCCCTGCCTCCTTAAATGGGGAAGAAACCAAATAAACTTACCTTTTTCCTTTTAGAGCTACAGTATTATGTTAGGTTTCTATGATATAATGATTCTATAACATAATGAGTCTCCCATATTTGTGTATATTGCAAAATGATTGCCATAATCAATCTAGTTACCATCCATCACCATACACAGTTACAAAATACTTTGGTGAATATGTGATGGAAACTTTTAAGATCTACTCTCTTGCAACTTTCAAATATGGAATACAGTATTATTAACTATAGCTACCATGCTATATATTGCATCCCTGGGGTTTATTTTATAGCTGTGATTTGTACTTTTTTACCCCCTTCTTGCATTTTGCTCCCCACCCCTCCACCCCAACCTCTGGAAACCACTTTGTATCCATGAGCTCAGTTTGCTTGTTTTGTTTATTTTGTGTTCCTCCTATAGGTGAGATCATAGGGTGTTTGTCTAGGACTTGCCTCACTCAGCATAAATATCCTCAAGGTCCATCCATGTCATGAATGGAAAGATTTTCCTTTTTGTATGACTAATATTCCATTATATATACACATACATTATCCATTCATGCATAGATGGACACTTAGGTTGTTTCCACATCTTGACTATTACAACCAGAGCTTCAATGAACATAAGCATGCAGATGCCTTTTCAAGTTAGTGTTTTCATTTTCTTCAGATAAATACCCAGAAGTGGAATTGCTGAGTTAAATGGTATTTCTATTTTTAGGGACCTCCATCCTGTTTTCACAGTGGCTGCACCAGTTTACAGCCCTAGCAAAAGGGCACCAGCGTTCCCTTTTCTGCACATCCTTGCCAACACTTGTTACTGCTTCTCTTTTTGATAACGGCCATTCTAAGATGATGTCTCATTGTGGTTTTGATCTGCATTTCCATGGTGATTAGTGGTGTTGAGCATGTCTTCATATGCCTGTTGGCCCTCGGTATGTCCTCTTGGACATACTGCCTGTTTAATAGGGTTTTTTTGTTGCTGTTGAGTTGTATGAGTTCTTTATGTATTTAGGACATTAACCTATTTTATATATATATGATTAACAAGTATTCTCTCCTGTCTGGTAGGCTGTCTTTTCATTTCAGTGATGAATTCCTTGGCTGTGCAGTAGATTTTTATTCTGACATTAGTCCCACTTATTTGTTGTTACCTTTGTTTTTAGTGTCAAAACCAGTGTCAAGGAACTTGCTACCAGTTTCTTACAGTTTTAGAGTTTTTGGTCAGATAATCAAATCTTTGATCTACTTTAAGTTGATTTTTGCCTAGTTTTCCTGACACCATTTATTGTATCTATCCTGTCCTATCATAAATTGACAACATATCATCAGTTTATTTCTGGGCTCTCTATTCTATTCCATTACTCTGCTTTTTTTATGACAATATACTATGTTGACTTGAAGGAACTGTCAAGTACAACATCTAATCATTGTAATGTAATTGTTGCTCCTTCATGGATAGCAGGGAATTGGGGGAGAGCCTGTGGGACAGCAACTGAGGACATCATGTAATAAAGCAACTAGTCTGGCCTCTCCTAAGGACTACACCATTCCTGGGAGTCTGGCCAACAGGGGACTAGTGTGAGGAGGCAAGGCTCAGAGCATCCTTGGAGATCAGAAAAGATGAAAATACCAGTGAAACCACCAGGAGGCAGTGGCCAGCGAAATTCTAACCTACCTCAGTACTACTTATTCCAGAAATCCAACCAGGGATATCTTTTAGCTGTGAGATGTAAGGTGATGGTGGATGGCCAATGACCACATTCTTCCACCAAAAGTTTTATGATGCTTTGGCAAAATTCAGATTGTTAGTCACTTCATCCCTCAATGCAAACTCAGTGTAAGGAAGATTTTCATTATGCCTTACAAGCGATTCTCAAGAATTCTCATTTGAGCACATCATCCCTTCACCACCCACTCCTTTCTCCTTCCTTTCAAAAACATACAAAGCAGTTGAATCAGGGCATCTGGAAGCTCCATAAGCACAGGGACCATCTCACCCCTGTATCCTTGGTGACAAGACCCATGTAGCAGACGCTCAGACAACAGATGACAAAGACAGATGTGATGGCCATGTCCCCAAGACAGGTTCCCGCCCACTAAAAGCAGGCCTGAGTTTACACACAGATTGCCCTTCTGTCTACGAGGAATCTTTATACTACAGAAGACAGGGAACATACTCAAAAAAGTATTTTTAAAAAAGGCAGACATTGCCTTGCCTAACAGATTTCTACAAGAGAGGAGCCCACTTTCCTGACTCCACAAGCCCAAGTGATGCTGTCAGGACACAGAGGAAATAACCCCATACCCTCTGGGTTCCTCTAGGCTGGCAAACAAGCATCAGATAGATTGCTGGGAGAAAAGCCTTCGAGAAGTGTAATGACATCGTCTACCTCCTGTCTACATGGGCAAGCCCCAGCATAACTGAGGAACTCGCCCCTGTGACCTCAGATGCCATCTTAAATAGCTTCCATAAGACAAGGGAGGTAAGGGGAAGAAAAGGAAGGTCAGGGAGGTTACTAGGTAAGGCACAGTAGGTAAAAGTAGCCCAGATAAAGTTCTGCCTTCTCTGATGAAAGAGAAGATATTAAATCTTCCTGGGAGAGAGCTTCAGAGAGAAAAGTTACCTATAAATATTTTTTACAAAAGCAACCTCCTCCACCTCCCATGAATCAAATTTTGCCAAAAACACATATTTTGGGGTGGCACATTTTTGCCTCCCTATAATGTCCTCAGGTTGACAGCTCCCACTTTTTCTCTCTCTCTTACAGCTCCTTTCCATTTCAGAACTGTTCCTCCTGCAGGTGGCAGGGAAGCGGAGAGATGTCAGGTAGACTTGGCCAAAGTTGAGTTTGGGCTGACATTAGTTCAGCAAACCCAGAGAAAAAGGGAAGAGACTTACTCTCAGGATTTACACTTGTTTTAATCCCCAGGATGAACTCTGGTTGGCATGGCACAGAGGGCGTTACATCCCTGGGCCAATCACAGGGTGATGGGGGAGGGTGTCTACGATTGGTCAGGGCTGGGTCATGTGGACATTTTTAAAATTTTAGTAAAACTGCATAGACAGGGATGTTGCACCCAAAGAAAGAAGGGATAATAAGATCACACTCACCCACCAGAGGGATGCAGCATCCTCCATCCCTCCAAAGCCTCACCTTAAGCCACACTCCTGGTTCTGACCATCTATTAGCATATTAATGCCCCTACTCCCAGCAAGCCCTCCTCTACCTAGGCTTTTAAAGAAAAGAACAGAAACCCCCCTCTCCCTTTAAAGATGTAAAACTTATATTTTAGATTTAGTGCATGAGTCTCTCCTAAAAGCAAGTATAAAACCAACTCTGGGATAGTTCTTCCTGGTCATGATTTACAGTGATTGCAAAAGCAAGAAACAGTCACTTATGTGGGTAGCAGAACAGAAAAATTGCTTCTAAGATAATCTTCCATCATGATACTGGTATTAGTGTTATTAGTATTCCAAGAAGTGGGAGTTAGTCATTTTGTTTTGGTTTCCATATAATTAATATGACATAGCAATTACGTGTTGGATTGTGGTACTTCTAGTTTTGTGGCAAATGACAGTGACATAGGAGGGAGGTAGGAGGCAAATGCCAATGTGTACATGTGCAACGCACTCATAGACTCAGGTCTGCATGGAGACCACTCAGGCCAACCTGTTAACATAGAACCATCATGAAAGCCTGCATATTAGCAGTTCTTCTGGCTAACATGTGTCCATCCTGACTGACTTTTTCAAACAGCTACTACATGTCTGGCCACTGTTCTAAGTACTGAGTATGTACTGGTAACCTAAACAGATGCAAGCTTATACTGTGAGCTGTGCTTGTATGGACATAACTTGTGACAAATATTAGCTTAAATAATACATAATTAGAAGTACAAGTCTCTGCAAACACATTAGACAATGTATTTCCCAAGCAAACATTACTTTTGGATGGCTTGCTATTTGGGACAGTACAGTGAAAAGACCCTCATGGGATTTATACCATAGCAAGAGGAAAAATAAATAAATACACAAATAATATAATGGGTGCTGTGGAGGAAAACACAGCATGGGGAATAATAGGAAATTATTTTGGTTAAGGTCTGAGAATGATGTTTGAGCTGAGAACTGAATGAAGAGTATGAATTTTCTAAGCATGGGAAGGGAAGAAAGCCTTCTATGGTAGAATACCAGCATGTGCAAAGGCCCTGAGGCAGACGAGACTGCTACTTATATTCTGAGCAGATGCAGAGCTAGTGTGGCAGGAACAAACTAGCAGCAGGTTAGATCAAGAGGAAGGGGCCTAAGGATCTTTAGAGATACTAAAGCCCTCCACAGATTTACCCCCTGGTGAGTGTAAAGGAGCATTCAGCTGTCAGCTTGACTATATCTTACTTCTTTGAAGCTAGGACACAAACGACATACTTGACTTTTGGAAGTTCAGGTTGAAGGATGACAACTACAAATGCATTCAGGTCACATGGGCAAGCCTTGGCCACTGTCTCCCTTCACTGCCACATCCTCCGTCACTAATACCCTCCTCCAGGACCTGAAACTACATTCTCTGCCCACATAGGCTCCTTGCTTACCACATCTAGTTTTCACTTGCCAACCATCTGACCTGGCACATTTCCCCAGACTCATCTTCCAGCCTCACCCACACTCTGGGTCCTAAGGAGGCAGTACTTCCTCTGGGAAACCATCCCTGTCAGCCTACTTCTGGCTAAGTGTCCCTCCTCCATTCCTATAGCTCCTTCTCTTTGTTTTCTCTTATTACCAGGTTAGTGTTTTTCACACGTCTGTATCCCCCACTGACCTGCAAGGCCATAGGGCATAGGCCATACCTGTCTTGCTCTAAGTCACAATAAGGAGCATAGTAGGGGCTCAGGAAGTAGTTCATGAATGAATGAATGGGATTTTATGTTGACAACATGAAAATACACATCCTACAACCTCTGTCTAGTAACCCCAGCTCTGGGAGGACTCCCAGGGTGGCTCTGACTGCTCTTGGGAATGAAGCCTTGCAGATGTTTGGAAATCACAGATGTGTTGGTCACATTTTCTCTTCTCAGTTTTCCTTGATAGGACTTGGATCATCAGAGTGGCCTGGGTTCTTAATCTGTCTAATTCTACCTCCTTAGTCACAAGTATCTGTATTTTCCAAAATGATGAAGATGCAAAGAGAAAGATAAGGTAGTAGTTTACCTGCCCACCAGAAGCCTATCAGCAGTTACAGATCAGGAAACTGAGGCATGAACAGCAAAAGTACTGCCTTGGAATGACAAATCTAATTAGCATCAAAACTATAACTCAAATTCAGGTCTTTCCACCTCACCACCATACAATACAGCAAGTCATCCAAAAATAATGTTTACTCAGGGAATACATTATTTAATGTGTTTGCAGAGTCTTATCCTCCCAATTATGCATTATTTAAGCTAATATTAAATTTATAGCAAGTTGTTTTGTCTGCACAAGCACTGATCCCAATGTAGCAGTGAGTCTTGTATGGAAGTGGGGGAGAGCCGCCTTTTAAATCCCCAAGGATCGGCCCAGAAAAGAAATGAAGATGTCATCTAGGCCAGCCTTTCCCTGTGGGTAGGTGAATAATTAAATTCTCTGAGACAGGACCCTGCTTTTAAACAGCACCAATCATGGAGCAGCTCACGCCCTCCCTCACGCATCTGTTTTCAGTTTCCCACCCTCCAAGCATGATGAGGAGTGAGTGTTCTTCTGTGAGTCTAACTGAAATCTCTCCTGCTGCGCTACAGTGCAGTTTCCCTGGAGAGGACCCAGCTCAGTGTTCATTTCCTCCTTCTTGTTTCTCAGATCCCCAGCTCCCCTCATTGCCCCCCACGTTATATTAGAGTCACCAGTTATAGGCCCAGCTGGGCCATTTGGATGACACCATTTCCTTTTCTTGGGGTATTTTATGAGCCTCCTCATGACAGGTACATGCATAGTGAGATCAAAACATTCTGGGGGGAGATTCCACAGGGGGAACTAACTCCCCAAGTCTGCTCTCTGCAAAAATAAAAACCATGCTAAATAGCTGAGTTTTATTAACTGGGGAAGCCAGGCTGAGGAAAATGCCCGATAATTAAAAATAATGGCTTCCTTACAAATACGAAGTTGTATTAATTTAAAAATTGGTTTCTCTATCGCTGCATACCTACCGAGCCGGCTGGGAAGGGAATTGTGCTGATCCTGGCAATGAAAATAATTCAAAATAACTTTTATGTTCTCCAGGAAGCCTCAAGGTTAATTTAAATATTGTTAGATGGGTAATTTAATTCAGAATAAGAGTTCAGAATAAGAGAACGGTGTGGCTAAATTAAAACTCCGGCACACACAGAAACTGGGGGGTAGGTGCCCACAATGGGCTGAGCCTGCCTCTTGGACCCCCAACATCTCACCTCCCACAGCAGAGGTACCTCCTCCACAGGAACACTACCCTCCTAATTAAAGATATTTGATTAGGTTACATAATTGGCCTGAACTCCTTGACTCAGCAGTCCTTGAATAATATATCATATTTAATTATTAGAAGGATTGCGCTTGTTTTTATAGAAATTTCACAAGTTAACTCAAGATTCCGGTTCAAGATGGCAACACAGCAAGATCCTCAAGTCACCTCCTCCCACAGACATACCAGATCTGCAGCTACATGTGGAACAATATCCTTGGAAGAAAACCTAAAAACTAGCCCATCAACTCCTACATACCAGGCAAATGCGAACAATCCACATTGAAGCTATAGGAGAGACTGAGATACAAACCCACCAGAAACCCCCTCATCCCTGGCATGGTGACCCCCAACTGGGAAGGAACTCAAAACCCAGAACTTCTCCCTGAAGAGTGA
This sequence comes from Talpa europaea, assembly GCF_964194135.1. Lineage (NCBI taxonomy): Eukaryota > Metazoa > Chordata > Mammalia > Eulipotyphla > Talpidae > Talpa > Talpa europaea. The sequence goes on from NC_140076.1 coordinate 92,469,573, forward strand.
AGAATTTTAACCCCACATCAGACACCAACTTTTAAGACATACACCTGAAAGCCAAAACACCAGAGCAACTAGCTGAGAAAACCCACAGACCCATGCCCATGAGACCCAGGAGGCTGGACTGAGAAACAGCTCTTAAAGGGTTCACACACTGACTTACCCAAGACACAGCAGGAGCAGACCTTTGGGTAATGCCCAGACTTTCTGTGAAAGAGGCTCATTATTTTATCCACTGTCAGCCCGAGGGACAGGCCTCAAATTCAGCACACATCTAGGGCCTGCTGTGATACTCTCCAGGGATGAAGCTGACAGCTGCCCTCTTTACATGGTCCCCCCTCACTACAGCCAGTGGGCCTTCCTTGTGCTCTCCCTTTGCCATGATCCAGAGTGCTGGTATCTCCTGGTGGGGCACTTTTACATAAATCTGGCTCCCTGGATTTTGCAGGCACTTCTTGATCAGAAGGAGTTGAGATGCTGGGACTCAGGATTATAACCATCTGAGAGGCAGTTCTCGGCATGCAGTCACCCCTAGGGCACTGTACAGTTTACTGAAACAGTCCTGTGAAAGAGGACTGTTTGCATGTCCTGGAATTTAGGCCTAAGGAGCAGGGTCTGGTTTGGCACACATCTAGGCGCAGTGGGAAGCTGCTCTCAAGGGAGGCAGGCTGGGGGATGCCGTCTTTGCATGCTGCCTTTGTCTCACTACAGCTCACCAATATATCTGAGAAAGGTGCTTATTACACTCTCCTGGATCCCCAATTTTTGCAACTGCCACCCAGGGGACACCTACAGATTGCCTTCCTCTGGTCATCAGTAGGACTTATGCTTTCATTCCCACAGAACTGTATACATTTGCATACTTTAAAAGCTGCTGCATGAGGGTCTGGCTTCCAATTAGCCTGAATCTAGATGCTTGACTCAGATCCTCCCCTTTACAACACTGACAGGTCCTGGAACACCCTCAACTACTGGAAGCTATTAAAAATTAAATAGACTGCTTGGACAATCACAAAGGTTTGAGATACAACCAGGAGCTAGGGCAGGAATCAACCATATGGCTCATCTCCTACACAAGGTGGCTATCTCCACTGTCTGTTGCTCAGAAAGCAGCAGAGTCAAGCAAAATGAAACAGTGGGATATGGTCCAAATGAAAGAACAAGGTAAAACCATAGAGAAAAACACCTTTACAAAATGAAAATAAGCAATTTACCTAATAAAGAGTTCCAAGGAATGGTCATAAAGATACCCATCTCAGAAGAATGGCTGAACATAGTAAGAATGTTGACAAAGAGAAAGAAAATATAAGTACTAAATAGAAGTCTCAGCAGTGAAGAATACAATAACTAGGCTGGAAAATACAATAGAGGGTTTCAAAGAAGATTAGATGAAACAGAAGAATGGATCCATGAACCTGAAGACAAGACAGTGGAAAAAAGACAAAAAGAATTTTAAAAATGAAGATAGCTTAAAAGACTTACGGGACAACATCAAATGCACAAACATTTGCATTGTAAGAATCCCAGAAAGAAGAGAGAAAAAGGGACAGAAACTTACGTTAAGCAATAGTGACTATAAACTTCCCTCTTCTGAGGAAGGAAGCAGCATCCAGACCCAGGTAGAGGAACCAAAAAGACCCATATCAAGAGACATCATATTTAAACGGTCAAAAATTAAAAACAAAAAGAACATCTTAAAATGAAGAGAAAAACAACTTTTGCATACAAAGAAATCTACATAAGAGTATCAGCAGATTTTTTCATCATATACTTTATTTTGCAGGCCAGAAGGAAGTGGCACAATATAGTGTGCTGAGAAAAAAACCTTTCAGCCAAGAGTACACTACCTGTCAAAGTTATCATTCAGAACTGAGAGATAATGAGTTTTCCAGAGAAGCAAAAGCTAAAGGAGTTCATCACAACTAAGTGGGCCTTACCTGAAATGTTAGAACTTTAAGCTGTAAAGCAAGCGTGCTAGTTAGTAACAAGAAAATGTAAGAAAGTATAACTATTATTGGTAAAGGTAAATATGTAGGAAAGATAATTAATCACATATTTATTACCTTTTTCTTTTATACTATATAACTACAATAATTGGTTAAGGGTTATACAAGATGAAAATGTAAAATGTGACATCAAAAGCAAAACATGGGGGGGTAGAGCAAAAATGTAGAGCTTTAGAATGCATACAAACTGAAGTTGAACTTGAAACACTTTTGTAAGTTGTTATCTCCGTCTCATGATAACCACAAAGCCAAAACCTGTATTAGACACACAAAAGGTAAAGATAAAGTAATATAAGCGTTACTAAAAGTCATCAAACCACAAAGAAAACAAGAAAGGAGCAGAGAAGAATTTTAAAACAGCCAGAAAACAATTAACAAAGGGCAATATGGACATACCTATCAATGGTTACTTTAAATGAAAATGGAGTAAATTCTCCAATCACAAGACACATAGTGTCTTCCCAAAGAATGCAAAAAGACTAGAAGATATGTGCACTCTATGTTCATTGAGGCACTATTTACAATATCCAGGTGATGGAAACAACCCAAGTGCCCAAGGACAGATGAGTGGATTAAGATGTGTGCGTGTGTGTGTGTGTAATAGAATACTACTCACTAATTAAAAGATGAATGAACTCTTGTCATTTGTGACAATATGGCTAGAACTGGAGGAAATAATGCTAGGCACAACAGTTCAGCAAGAGAAAGACAAATTGGGTGGTTTCATTTATATGAGGAATATAAGAAGCAAAACATAGGGTTAGTTAAAACCAAACCAATAACGATTCCTAGAAATCTGTAGAATTAAGACTATCAGGGGTGGGGAAGGGTAGAAAGCAAAGGATGGAGGGGCCCAATGAACTGTGGTAGAGGACTATGGGTGCCTTGGTGGTGGGTGTGGTATGGTGACATACATCTGAAAAAGTGTGATCCGATACCTCTGAATCACAATGTAAACCAACGTTGCATCAATTAAAGGGAAAAAAAAGTGAATGGAGTTTTTTATAAAAATGAGACCCATCTATATATTACCTATATATCTTCTATATGTGCAGAGATTCACTTCGGACAGAAGGACCCACACAGACTGAAAATGAAGGCATTGAAAAAGATAGACATTGCATGCAAATGAAAACCAAATGAAATCTAGAATGGATACACTTAGGCAAAATAGACTAAAACAAAGACCGTAATGAGAGACAAATAAGAGCATTGACATCATGATAAAAGGGGTCAGTACAACTTGAGGGTATAACCTTTGTAAGTATTTCTGGCAGCCAACATAGGAGCGCCTGAGTATGTAGTGCAAATATTAGGAAACCTAAGTGGAGAGAGAGACAGCAGTACAGTAATAGTATATTACAATTGTATGTAACACCCCACTTAGATCAGTGGGCAGAGCAATCAGATAAGAAATCAGTAAGGAAACACTGACCTGGAACGACATGCTAGAGCAGATGGACTTAACAGATACATACAGGACATACACAGAACTTACTATATAAAACCAACAGAGTATACATTCTTCTCAAGTGCACATGGAACTTTCTCCAGGATAGACCAGGCATTAGAACACAAAACAAGTCTGCCTAATTTGTAAAGATTGAAATCCTATCAAGCAGCTTTTCTAAATACAATGATAGTAAACTAGAAATCAACTACAAGAAGAAAATTAGAAAAGTCACATACATATGAAGATTAAACAATATTTGATGGCGCAACCAATGAGTCAAAAAAGAAATAAAAAATATCTTGAGACAAATAAAAATGGAAATACAATGTAGCAAAACACACATATAGAAAAGACATTCCTAAGTGGGAATTCATAGCAATAAGTGTCTACATCAAGAAATAAGCAAAATCTCAATTTCACTTTATACACTCAAGAAGCGAGAAGAAAAAAAACAAAATCCTAAGGTAGGAGATCAGAGCAGAAATAAAGGGAGACTCAAAAGAAAACTCTATAAGAACTGGTTCTTTGACAAGAAAAACAAAATTGACAAACCCTTAGCTAGAATCATCTTGAGAGAGATGATTTCTCAAAATCATCATTTGAGAGAACTCAAAATCAGAATGAAATAGGAGCTGTTACTACTGATACCACGGGAATGAAAACTCCTAAGAGGCGGCTATGAACAATTCCATACCAACAAATGAACAACATAGAAGAAATAAATAAATTCCTAGAAACATAGAGCCTAACAGACTGAATCATTCAAAAATAGAAAATCTGTATGGACTAGTAACTATGTAGGAGATTGAATCAATAGTCAAAACCGTCCAACAAAGTCCAGGCCAGAAAGCACCACTGGTTAATTCTACCAAACATTCAAAGAAGAATTATTAGCAGTGTGTTTCAAACTCTTCCAAAATATAGAAGGGAACACTTTCAAATTTATTTTATGAGGTCAGCATTACCCTCATGCCACAACCAGACAAGGACACAAGAAAATTACAGATTAGCATCCTTGATGAACACAGATGCAAAAAAATCCCCAACAAAATATCACAAACTGAGTTTAGCAATACATTAAAAGGATCATATACCATGAAAAAGTGAGATTTATTCCAAAGATGCAAAGATGGTTCATAAATCAATGTGATATACCACATTTTAAAAAAATTAACTTGAACCAGCTATATAACAAAATTCCACCCCCAGGGACATGGTGACTTTAGGGAGAAAATGTCACTCTGAGTTACCAGTAGTTAATGGTTGGCACCTACTGCTTCATCAAGGTGGGGGGTCAGAGATCTGATCTGCTCTAAGCAATAGATACCAAACCCAAATGGGTGCTTGCTTTCTATTCAGCTGTTTGTGTGATCTTAGCAGTCTCACACAGCAATACACTTGTTATGATGGTCATGCTTATATGTGATGGAAATGTTGGTCTTTCCCATAGTTACATGTTACAGTGTATACATAGACACAATATTTTTGTGTGCATAGGTATGCAGATAGTTGTGTATATATACATATATGTGTGTGTGTGTGTGTGTAGCTGATTTACCTGTTGGACTCCCTTGGATAACTGAAGACAAGAACATATCTCAGACTAACTATATTTTTGCCAAGAGCATATACCAATCACCCAGCCCCTATTCCCTGGGGTCAACTGTGGAGTCTGCTGAGCAGTGGTGCCCAGAGAGAGCATCTCAATGATTGCATGTCTATTGGAGAGTTGTTTTCAGAGAGGTGGTGCAATCTACAGGCAAAGCAGTGCACTTTGGGTTGGGGTCCCTGCTCCACCCTTTACTGTTTGTGTAAGTTTGAGTATGGTACATGCCATGCTGTCTGTTCTTCTCAATCTCTGTGGGGATAATCATAGTCTAGCCAGGAGCATTGTGAGGATAAAATAAATCAGGGACAGTGTCAAGAGTGCACTTAGGGCCTCCCTTGTGGTGCAAGGGGTTAAGATGTAACCTATGAAGCTCTCTGCAGCACAAGATCAGGGAGCAACCCACATGGCACAGCAGACCTCTCCTGACTCGCCTGCTGCTCCCCTCAGCAGTGTATTTCAGTCAGTCTTGCCTGTTCTGTTCTCCGTTCTGTCTCTTGTGAGTCCTCTCACCCCCCACCATCTCTGGCCTGTGCCCCAGCTCTTGTATGAATAAATAATGAATCTTAAAAAAAAAAAATCTTAGGGCCTCCCCGGTGGCGCAGCGGTTGAGCACTGGGTTGCGAAGCTGCCCGCGGCCTCTGCTGAGCCTGTTCGATCCCCGGCTGCTCCCCGGCCACCGGAGGAGGGTCCCACATGGCGCGCAGACCTCTCCTGCCGCCCGCTGCTCCCCTCAGCAGTGTACTTCGGTCCTTCTGCCTGCTCTGCTCCCCACTCTGGCTCTGGTGAATTCTCTCACCCTCCCACGCTTCTGACTGTACCCAGTGCTTGTATAAATAAATAAATAAATAAATCTTTTATAAAAAAAAAAAAAAAAAAAAAATCTTGGTGGCCTTTTGCAGTTGTCCCGAATGAAGTAACCCAATAGGGCCAAACTTCTGTTTCCAGAGGAAGTGATCTTTCTGACTCTATCTTATACTTTTTGCTCTGATAATAATGACCCTAAATTGGGATCAAGGTCCCTAATAATTCTAACAGCATTCACTTTGGGGCCTATCAAAAATTCCTGCTGCTCACCCATTGCCTTTTTGACTAGTCTTTCTAATTGCTACAAGTTTCACAATATGGATCTTCCAAAGTTGGGCCTCCTTATAATCCCAAAAACTCACCACCATCATTACTGTCTCCATACTTTGATCCATTCTCTTTTCTAAATGGTCTCAAGTGTTCTGTCTTCTCTCAGAACTGACTCCATGGAAACAGCACTGGTTTGGGGAATCAAACAGTCCTGGGTTCAAATCCTGCTTCTGTCACTTGTCCAGCTATGTGATTCCTCTGAGCTCAGTTGCCCACATATAAAATAATTTCTAACTATGTTGTGAGAATTAATCTGGATTTAGGTAGGTGAAGTTCTAAGCACCGTATTCAAAGCATCAAGGGCTTCTATCAACTTCTGTGTTTCATTGCACTCTACAAATAGTACCATACTCTATATGTACCATCATATAAAGAAGTTAAGAAAGCACTACTCTAAAGAACTTTAGGGTCATTTACTCCTCCAGTGCCTACCTATGTTTGGACCATGTCTGCCATGTCCTGCATAGAAGTCTGAGCCAACATGCGGGGGATATCTTTCAAACCACACCCATTGTGTTTTCCTAGGTCCATGGAAGAAATCTCTTGTCCATTGACTATGACCGGAATATTCGGACAGAGAAGATCTATGATGATCACCGGAAGTTTACCCTGAGGATCATTTATGACCAGGTGGGCCGCCCCTTCCTCTGGCTCCCCAGCAGCGGGCTGGCAGCCGTCAATGTCTCCTACTTCTTCAATGGGCGCTTGGCTGGCCTTCAACGTGGCGCCATGAGCGAGAGGACAGACATCGACAAGCAAGGTCGGATTGTGTCTCGCATGTTTGCTGATGGAAAAGTGTGGAGCTACTCCTATCTGGACAAGGTGCGTGAATGTGCTGCTCTGACTCAACTGGGGTGCTCTCTAAGCCACACTGCTCCTTTTGAGCTGACCTGATACACGTTGCCATTCGACATTTTAACATCTTTCCTTTGACTCAACAAGGGCTCCCCTCATACTCCTACCCTCCCTGGGAGGGAAGAAATCTGAAGGAAAATGTTATTCATAGCTCAGCACTATTACCATTAGAAGAAAAAGAAAAAGAAAGTGCTAGACACTCAATAATGGCAAATAGGACGGAATGTCTGATTTTAGTCCAAAAAAAAAAAAGTGCTGTTGAAAAGGATAAAATTGTCCCACTGGCACCACAGCTGATCATTCTTACAAATTGGAATTGCAGTGATTCATTTTTGCCTGGCCTAAAATTAAGCCATCAAGGTAGGGAATTTTGCCTAAAACCCGAGCACACAGAGCAATGCCCTTCTACTTGGCCTCTTGGCCGAAACAGCCATCGGATTCTCTCTACATAATTCTCCATATCTGAAAGTGCCAGGTCCAGGGCTCTGTGCTGGAAGAGGTCAGACAAAGCAATGGTAAAAATCAGTCCCTCTGGGGCACAAGTCATGATTTTTCAAGGCTGTCCTGGTCACCTCATCATTATACGGGGCCTGCTCAGCCTGAGCCTCTCACCGGGACTGCCCTTGACCGGGTCCATTTTCACGTCCTTCTTTCTCATGGCCTAATTACAGCAGTGACTTGCAGACAGAGCTGTTCCCGCCTCTGTGAGTGAGGAGCTGCCTACCCTTTGGTCTCTCCTGAACACTGTCCTCATTATACCATAAAATACTAGAATGGTTGGCCAGAGACAGCACGAACCTCCCATCACCTCAAGTTTAAGGCCATTTTTTCTTCCCCCAAAGAATCAATAATTCTGGGTTAGTTCATCTTTTCAACAGCTTCTAAATGGAGAATGTGCTCTCTTTAGATTGAATCAGGGTGGGGATGGTGATCAAACAGTGCATATTCTTGTCTGTCCCCTGCTGGGTCATTGGTGGTCATTTCTAAAGTCTCAGGATTCCTTGTTATTAAACCTAAATTTAGGCAAACTAAATGTCTCTCACCACAGCCCTCCACATCCTCACTCCTCAAAACATGGTTCCAAGCGACATTGGCATCACCTTGGAGCTTGTCACAAAAGCAGGTGCTCAGTCTTCCGCCCCCCAAAAAACTGCAGATTCACAAGCTGCCTTTAATGTGACCCCAAGGTATTTTGCATTAAACTGTGGAAACAACTCTGGCAGCCACCAGGATTCATCAGAGTTTGCATGCCTGGTGAACTCAATCTCCATACCATCTCTGGTCTGAATTTGCCCCTTCTCTGTGATTTTTGAATTGCTATTTGAGGAAATGGAATAAATTCTGGCCATTTGAGTATTTGATCCTAAAAACCGACGCATGTGTCCCCTCCCCCTTTCCTTCCTCCAGTCCATGGTCCTCCTGCTTCAGAGTCAGCGTCAGTACATATTTGAGTACGACTCCTCTGACCGTCTCCACGCCGTCACCATGCCCAGTGTCGCCCGGCACAGCATGTCCACACATACCTCCATCGGCTACATCCGCAACATTTACAACCCACCCGAAAGCAACGCTTCCGTCATCTTTGACTATAGTGACGACGGGCGCATCCTAAAGACGTCCTTTCTGGGCACCGGGCGCCAGGTCTTCTACAAGTACGGGAAGCTGTCCAAGTTATCAGAGATTGTCTATGATAGTACCGCTGTCACTTTTGGGTATGATGAGACTACCGGTGTTTTGAAGATGGTCAACCTCCAAAGTGGGGGTTTCTCCTGCACCATCAGGTACCGGAAGATTGGCCCACTTGTGGACAAGCAGATCTACAGGTTCTCTGAAGAAGGCATGGTCAACGCCAGGTTTGACTACACCTATCATGACAACAGCTTCCGGATTGCCAGCATCAAGCCCGTCATCAGTGAAACCCCCCTTCCAGTGGACCTCTACCGCTATGACGAGATTTCCGGCAAGGTGGAGCACTTTGGCAAGTTTGGGGTCATCTATTATGACATCAACCAGATCATCACCACCGCCGTAATGACCCTCAGCAAACACTTTGACACCCACGGGCGGATCAAGGAAGTCCAGTACGAGATGTTCCGCTCCCTCATGTACTGGATGACAGTGCAGTATGACAGCATGGGAAGGGTGATCAAAAGGGAGCTGAAACTGGGGCCCTATGCCAACACCACGAAGTACACCTATGACTATGATGGGGACGGGCAGCTCCAGAGCGTGGCCGTCAATGACCGCCCAACATGGCGCTACAGCTATGACCTCAATGGGAACCTCCATTTGCTGAACCCTGGCAACAGCGTGCGCCTCATGCCCTTGCGCTACGACCTCCGGGACCGGATCACCAGACTCGGTGATGTGCAGTACAAAATTGACGATGATGGTTATCTGTGCCAGCGAGGGTCTGATATCTTTGAATATAACTCCAAGGGCCTCCTAACGAGAGCCTACAATAAGGCCAGTGGGTGGAGTGTCCAGTACCGCTACGATGGCGTGGGGCGGCGGGCTTCCTACAAGACCACCCTGGGCCACCACCTGCAGTATTTCTACTCTGACCTTCACAACCCGACTCGCATCACCCATGTCTACAATCACTCCAACTCAGAGATAACCTCACTGTACTATGACCTCCAAGGCCACCTCTTTGCCATGGAAAGCAGCAGTGGGGAGGAGTACTACGTTGCCTCAGATAACACCGGGACCCCCCTGGCTGTGTTCAGCATCAATGGTCTCATGATCAAACAGCTGCAGTACACAGCCTATGGGGAGATTTATTATGACTCCAACCCTGACTTCCAAATGGTCATTGGCTTCCATGGGGGACTCTATGACCCCCTGACCAAGCTGGTCCACTTCACTCAACGGGATTATGATGTACTGGCAGGACGATGGACCTCTCCAGACTATACCATGTGGAAAAACGTGGGCAAGGAGCCAGCCCCCTTCAACTTGTACATGTTCAAGAGCAACAATCCCCTCAGCAACGAGCTGGACTTGAAGAACTATGTGACAGGTGAGGACTTTGCCACCACCATTGGGCAGTGGTTCCCTGTGGGGTGGTTGTCCTGGGAGACTGTCAGCAACTTCAAAAGTTTACAGCTTAAAAGCTATAGATACCATAGTATTTAGTAGTACCATATCTAGAACAGATGCCATTTGTGACAGCAGCAAAGAGCAGTCACCAGGGCTATCTGGAGATGTCCTGACTATTTTCAAGTCCACTCAGTTGAAACAAACTTTACAATAGCCCTTCCTACCCCAATAGAGGGAAGCAACCTCATGAAGGAGAAACTCATGAGCCTCTCATGTCAGCAATACCTGGTTCCTATTCTCTTCCGTTAGTAAGCCCAAGGACCTTGGGGCAAGTTATCCAATCTCTCTGAGCTGCCATGTCCATCTGTGTGAAAGGGCACTAATAAAACCATCCCAGAGAGTGATCATGAGAAATAAATGAACTTACGTAGGTAGAGTCTAGTGCCTGGCACTTAGTGTATGTTCACAAAAATGGTGCCCACTGTGTTGTTAACATCATCATTATTGGTGAAGTGATGAGTAGTGTAGGTACCATGATGACTTCCTGACGCCCCTACCAGGCTGGTGAAATATAAATAAATAATGATAACGCAAAGCAGAATTAAGTGTGTGCTACCTTATAGGTGCCTGCTGTTATTTATTCAACAAGCATTTATAAAGTGGCACCACACTGGATTCTGGAGATAAAATGGTGAACAAGACAAACAACCTTCTCTCAAAGGCACATGCATGTTTATGTGTGTGTATGAATTCAGATTTGACACAGTGCAGAAAGGCCTCATATCAAATTGGGCCAAAAGGATAAAGAGGATCTGGGTCGGCAGTAATGGGGTGCTGGGATATAAAGAAAGACTATAAGCAAAAGTCAGAAGGACCAAGGAAGCTTGCAGAGGGATACAGACAGGACCAATGAGAGTACATCCTCTCATTCCCCATAATAAGTGAGAAATTGGAGTTATAGGGCCCCTATCCATCCATCCACAAATATCTATCCTTGTGTCCATCCATACATCCATTCATCCATTCACTAGTATTCAACAAATATTTTCATTACCTATACTAAGTACTGGAAATGCAGTGTGGAGGTAAGAGCAAGATAAAGTCCCTGTCTCCAGAGAAGTAAGCAAAGAAAAAAGCATAGATAGGTAGATCAGTGCAAGGATACCAAATCCCAGCATGGAAGCCAGGTCATCTTACCTTTCCATGCACTGTGGAGGAACAACAATGGGGGCCCTAAACCCAAGGACACCAAGTTCCAGTCTTGGTCATGGCCCAGAGAGGCATCAAGCTCAAATCTTTCAGATCCTCAGGTGACCAGAGCTCATGTGTCCCTCCCAAGACAGGCCAGGCAGTAGCAGTTACCAGGAACATGGTGTTGCCCTTTATGTCCCACGCTGCAGAGAGCTATAGGCGACCTTACAGGTGACCATGTGGCCATGCAGCGCCTCAGAGACAAGTTGCAGACCCTCTAGAGTTGCACCCAGCATCTGCCTACAAGAGAAGCAGCCAGTACTTTCTAAGGCTAGGAGCTATGGTCAAGCAAGGGCCCTCCTGCGCGTCTCCTCCTGTACCTCAATAGGGCCCTGCCATTCTCCTCTGCCCAGGCGTCATCTCTTACCTTGGCCTGACTATTGGCCCCCAGTTCAATGCAGATTCAAATTAAAGTACCTTTCAAGAAAACCTGCATATACCTATAAAGGTATATAGTTTCAGATAATGCTAAGTACTGTGAAAATAAAAGCAAATAAGGAGTAAGACAGAGAGCAATGGAAACTGTTTCCTTTACTAGGGTGCTCCCAGAGGCCTCTCTGAGGAAGTGGCATTTGAGTAGAAGTGGGAGAGAGAGGAAGTGTTTCAGACAGAGGAAACACAGGGATAGACTACATGTAGCTATAGGAGAAGCCCACCTCCCCCAGATGATCATCCCAAATCCCTGCTTAGCATGCGTTTCTTTAGGGCTGAATTGACCAGAGACAACTAAAAAGAAAACCCTTGGATGGGGCTCAGCAGGCAACCACAACTGCCAAGGCCTAAAAAGAATCATTCACAGAACACAGTCAACCTCCCTGACCCCCTCAGCTACTTTCCTGGTTTTCCTGAAAAGGCCGGGGGGAAAAAAAGCAGAGTTTTCCGAATAGCAAGATGGCTTTCCTCCTGCCAGTGCTTCATGGAGACTCAATAAATGGGAATCAAATCAAGTTGAACTAAGTCCAACAAAATTGAATCCAAAAACCATTTGAAAGAGTCTAAAATAAAAGGTAGTGTTAGAGCAGCAGCATGCACAGGGCTGATGTCTGCAGTGAAGCTGGGAGCAGGGGGACCTGCATAGAGAAGAGAGCCAGGCCAGGCGCAAGCCACACCCACTGGAGATGAGCTGACCCCTGGGGAGGGGAGCCCATCAGAGAACACCGAGTCATCCTCTGCTACTGGAATGTTGGCTAATCCGCAAACCCCATCTAAATTAGTCTTAATTTGCCACTTAGGAGCCAAGCAGAGTGGTTGAACTTGCCGCTCACAATTTAAGCGGAAGAAGTAATTAAGATGTAGTGGGGAGGAACACAGACAACAGAACCTTCTCTCTCTGGGGCTCAAAAGAATCCTTGCTGTTTGGAGACAATGCTCTCTGAATGCAGGAGGCAGCTCCCGAGGATGTGGGGAATTCTGTCCCCTCGCAGTCGTGCTGGCACAGAGGCCAGCAGCTGGACCGCCCATCAGGAGCTCACAGGCGCCAGACTAGAACAGAGGTGAAGCTGCATGGAGGTGAAGGGAACTAGAAGCAGTTCCTTCCCAACTTACGGGCTCCCTGCAAAGCAGCGCCCTTTACAATGTTTTTTTTTTTTTTCTTTTAAGGTGATGTATTGATGATTTATAATGTCTGTACTGAAAAGATCGTAGAGGAAAGGTAAAAGACAGATGGAGAGACAGTCTCCTCCCCAGCCCCAACAACCAGCAGTGCTCAGTATTTTTCCAAATGTAGCTTTCCAGGACACTCCTCAGTCCTAGACAAACCCAGACCTGTCCCTCAGGGCTATTTCAAAGGAACTGAGTCCATCTCCAGACACCCTCTCTGGCCTCGCCCATCACTGGCTTTGTGACATGGACAGTGTCTTAACCTCTCTGTGCTGTCGTTTCTTCATCAGCAAAATGGTGATAATATCATCACTCACCCCATGGGGTTGTGAAAAGTAAATGAATGGTGATATATAAAGTGCCTAGCACAGCATGCAGGCTGACAAATGGTAGAACGTGTTTGTTATTTATAAGCAGCTGTGGAGATGGAGGGTTTGCAGATGAAGAGCAGAGATGCCACCTTGTCATCATTTCCTAGGCAAAGTGGGGAGGGGGCCGAGTGGGGAGGGCTGTCCAGATCCACCCTAAAACAGAAATGCTGCTCGGAGTGGTCCTGTTCTGGCAAACTTGAAACCCCAAAATTTTGAGACAAACGAACCCCTTAAAATTCACCTATCATGACTCAGATTTGCTCAACCCCCTTACCCTGCTGGGTGTTTGGGGTTGGACTCCAGGCCTACTTGAGCATCCTGGCAGATCATTCTCATGAGGTGTAATTTCTGCGAGAAGGAAGGTACAATCTCCTTCTCAGGTTCTACCCCCACTCATGTCTACACTTAACACCTAAGACACTGTGCTGACGGCATCTGCAGGCAGAACATAACGAAACCAAAACCGCAGTAAAGAATGTGAGAAGAGGCAAAAGATATGGGGTGGGGGGCACCCCACCAGCTCCTGCCTCTCAACAGATTGTTTAGGGAGCCTGTTGCCAGGTGACACTGATGACATCCAAAGAAGGAGGGTGTTTATGCACTACAAGAAGTGCCTTCTCCAGAAGGGAGGAGACAAGCAGTTTGAAAAAAACATTTCACAATAGTCTAGACACAGAAACCAAGGCATGTGAGAAACCTGGAGGCGAGTGAGCAGAGGTAGCTGCCATGCACAGCTGCTGGTCACAGGAGTGGGTGTTACTGTCCCTCTCCAGGAGGCCCAAGGAAGGGTCCTTGGAGAGAAGAGGTCAGAACCAGGGGCATCTTCTTAGGGCCAAGAGCTCTCCTGCCTGCCTTCTGGGAGTTCCCTTCCCAGCCTACAGGCTCCTGGTGTAGCTGGTATGATGTAAGGTGGGGTCCAGAGGAGGTCTGGGCAACAGGCAAACACAGCCAGGGAAATTTATTCTCTCTGCTCTTTTTATTCTCCCAAATATTCAGTAGAGGAGAAAGTCTCCACTTGGTGCTGGTGTGTATTTAGCACCTCATTAACACTTCTAATCTCCCTTTTTTTTAAGGGAGAGAGAAGGTCTAGGACTTCCTCAGTTTCAGGTAACAAAAGCCTGCTCTCATCTAATTGCATTGCTTTGTTTCTTCTAGTTTTAAGTTTACAGTTATTTTCAGTTAGCTTTGAGTGGGTATGCTTCCCCCTTTATAATAGTGACACAGTTTCTTTTACTTGAATGGAAAAGACTAATTTATTTTTGAAAAGAGATACTGATGCCAGGGTTACCTGAAAATGACAAAACACTGACTGGATGACAAAGTGACCAGTAACACCCAAAGTTGGGGAGTCGGCTCTTGCTAGCACCCAGCACCTCTCCTGCACAAAAAGATGTTCTATAAATATGGGGTCACAGTTGGACCAAAGTCAGGCCTTTCTCCATGTGATGCCCACATGTTTAAGGTAATTTCAAACCCATAACCTTCAGTGACTCCTAAATGGGCTACTGCTAATATGTGCAGTTGCCAAGCCAGAGTCCACATCACAGCCCAATACAACAGCCCAGGGCAGGAGGCAGTGGTACCTGTATATAATTATATCTGCATTTACGGCCACACACCACCACTTCAGAAGCACGTTCTCAGGCAGGTAGACAGTTCTGTCACACTTAACATAAGTCACATAGTTTTTGTCACTTATTTTCAGTGTTCATTCATTCATTCCACACACTTATTAAGCCCTGATTTTGTTCCAGGCATCGTTATAGGGCATAGGAAGATGAAAAAAAGTTTTGTTTTTTTTAACACCCTGACCTGGGGGAACTTATATTTTGAGAGAGACAAAGACAAACAGTAAATAGAATAGATTCACAAATGACACCAAATGTTAGATTGTGGTTGCTGTTTAGGGAAGAAGGTGGGGACAAGCAGAGTGAGGGACTCGGGATAAGCATTGGGGATGGGTGGATGGCTTTTAAATGCGATGGTTAGGTTACCCTTAGTGGTTCAACAACATCTGACCAAGACTTCAGAGAGAAATTTAGAGAAGCAGAAGATAGTTTTACAGAAGCACACTCCAGCAGAGGGATTGAGATGAGCGTGCACCTGGCATCTCAAAAAATAGTAGAGAGGCTGGAGCTGAATGAGCAAAAGAGAGACCAGGAGAAGATGAGGTCGGGGGATAGTGGGCGAGCATCCTCACAGACCATCAGAAGGATGTTGGGGAGCAGTGGGGGTCCTGGAGTGTCCTGAGCAGAGAAATGGCATGGTCTGCATGTTTAAAGATATGTTCTGGCTGCTGTGCTGCTGAGGAGTGTTGGGCACAGAGGTGGAGGCAAGAAGGCCCCTGAGCAACTTGGTGAGTGATGACAGGGCCAGGCTGAGGTGGTAGAAATGGTGAGGAAGGGACACAGATTCTGGATCTATTTTTAAATTAAAAGGATTTAACCAAATGACCCAGCAAATCCATATTGAGTTCTGCAGTCATGCACCACTTAGTGATGGGGCTATGTTCTGAGAAATGTGTCAGTCAGCAGTGTTGTCAGAGTGTAATTACACAAAATGAGACAGAGCGCCTGCCACACACCCAGGCTGCACGAGCTAGCCTATTGAAACCAGCACTGTGCGTGCAGCGTGTCATCAACCAAAATGTCACTAAGCGACACCTGATTATATACGCAAGGGAATTAAAAACAGGTTTTCAAAGAAAATTCTGTATACAAGTGTTCACAGCAACATTAATCATAATAGAAAAAAAGTTAACAAGCCAACCTAAATATCCATTAACAGATGGGTACCTAAACAAAATGTGGTCTATCCAAACAATAGAATATTATTCAGCCATAAAAAAGGAATGAAGTACTGATCTGTGTGATGACATGGATGAACCTTTTAAACACTATCTCAGTAAAAGAAGTCAGACACGAGTGACCGCTGTCTGGTTGCAATTATATGAAGAGTCCAGAATAGGCAAATCCATGAAGAAAAAGGAAAGTAGTGGTTTTCAGGGCCTGAGGGGAGAAGAGAATGCAGAGTGACCGCGGATGGGTGGAAGGTTTCTTTTTGGGTGATGTGAAAGTTCTGCAATTAGATGGTGTTGATAGCTGTACAACACTGTGAATATACTAGGAGTCACCGAATTCTGTACTTTAAAATGGTTAAAATGGTGAACGTATGTATATCTTACCTCAATTAAAAAAAAATAAAAGGATTTAGCAGTGAAATAGATATGGGGAGTGAGAAAAAGAGGCCAAGGATAGCAGCTGGAGAAGAATGCAGTTGCCATCACCCGAGGTAAAGACCTTGGGTGGAGCAGGCGTAGGAGGGAAGGTCAGGAGCTCATTTGGCTATGTAAATTTGAAATGTAGTTAGAAACAGTAACTTTGGGCTCAAGGTGAGACGCAAGATGGAGATGGAAGTTTTGGAGTCAGCATCAGCATGTGGATGGTATTTAGGGCCTGAGGCTGGGTCAACCCGTCACGTTTGTGATAGATATAGTGTAGAACTTGTTCATGGGTTTGAAAAGCCAGGAAGATGAGGAGCAATCAAGAAAAAAAAGGATGAGGAGAAACTATTCAAGTGTAGTCAAAGGGAAGTAAGGTTTTTGTCAAGAAAAAAGAAAGACTTTAATAGCGTTCCATTTGTCCACTGCTCTGACAGAGCAAAGATGAGGAGCACTTTCCACACTGGGCTTAGCAACACCAAGCTCATTCCCCACCTTGGCAAAACTTGTTTTACTGGAATAGTCAGGGAGCTAAGGCCTGATTCAAAGGAGAAGGGAGAAGGACAATGGGAGACAGTGAATCTGGAGGATTTTTTGAGTTTGAGAATTTTTTGTAAAAGGGGGCGAGAAATGGATGGTAGCTAAAGCAGAAATAGGCAAGAGAGAATAAAGCTAAGGTCAAGATTTAATGGCAAGTTTGGATGCTGAGTGGAATCGGAAATAAATTAAGGACATGGGGAGAGCGTGGCGGGAGTGGCATTCATGAGTGGGCAACAAAAGATGTGACCTAGTACCCACCAGCTCACCTGCAATAACAAGAAGAAGATGGGGACTATGTACAGATGCTGGTAAATGCGATGAAGGTTTGGGGAAGCTCCCTCTCGGCACAGAATTTTTGTCCAGAGAATAGGAAGCAAGGTCAGCTGCCAGGGCGAAGCAGGGCAAGCAGGTGTCGGAGGTTTTAGAAGAGATGTGAAGTCACCAGGTGACTCGGAGAGCGACTGAACGGAAGAAAGGGACGTAGGCCAGTGGCCAGGCAGCAGGAAGGCATGGTTGAGGTTCACAGTCAGGAACTTAAAGTGACACCAGTGAGCGGGGTTGTGTTCTTTTCTCCAGCCACGGTCAGCTGGACAGGCACCAACATGGAATGGCAAAGGCCTGGATTTAACCAAACGTATGTTTCACCGAGCAAGAGTGATGAACTGAGAACGGATCTGAGAATCTACACCAGGGAGAGATTGTAAATAATTGGCGCGGAGAGTGTGCCAGGCCAGCAAGAGAGAGACTAAGTTGCTGAAGGACAGAGAAAAGAAGTTTAGGATGGATTGAAGGTCTAGAGAGAGGACGGGGTCAGAGGAATAGGTATGAAGTACAAGGAGGAGTGAGCTAAAAAGGTGAGGCAAAGAGCGATGTTATGAAATTGAGATAATGGAGGGAACAGAACTGCTGGTGGTGACAAGGCCCAGAGGATGAGTGTGAGTGAGTGGGATAGAAGAAGGTCAAGGAACTAAGAAGCCAGGAGACTGGAAGGACTGTCTGTGTACTGAAATCACTAGGAATTAATTCAGGGACAGAGATAGCATGAAAGCGGAACAGAAGCCAAAAATCTTAGACCAATGCAGGCGAGAGGCCCAGGGGTCAGTCAGGACACCAACAGGGAGTCCCAGCACTGTAGCAGCAGCAAGGAGACCAGTGACCATGAGGGAGAGAAGATTTCATTTAGACTCAGAAGGGAAGAGGTGGGAGACTTGGAGGCTTTGCTGATGACCGGTGTGAATTCCAGAGGATTCAATGGAGCTGTTTCTGGAGTTGGGGAGAAGAGTAGGTGCAGTGGGAAAGGGAACCTGAACGTGATGTTAGGGTGCCACCCTAAGATAAACAAGGATACTACATATAATGAGATGAGACCTACTGGACTCCCTGCCAGTGGTGTGGGTGAGGCTGTGTGTTGTGGATGAACGTCGGGAATGCTCTATCCACTCTCTGTGGAAGGGGCAAGGTAGTCTGGGGGAAAGAGTCTACTCTGAGAGCCTTTGGACCGCTCTGTGGAGGGGAGAACCCATGGGTCTGGGGTACAATTCCCAAAGCAAAGCACTCAATCTGGACCCCTGGGCCCTGGGACAGACTAATTCTGAGCAGACTTATTTTTGGTCTTTCTATGAAAAGTAGACACCTGGAGCCAAGACCGTGCATTCCTCAGAACCCCCTGTCCATACTGAGCCAACCTCAGTGCAGCACCCCGCCCAGATGTCCTGCACAGTGGTCATCATCACTCCAGCTTCTAATACAGTGACTGACCTTAAACAGTTGCCAAATGAAGCAGCTCATAATACAGAGCAGTCTGGGTGCCAGCACTGTGATAAGTCCTTTATGTGAATTTTCTCCTTCAAGTCACACAACAACCCAGTGAGATTAGTACAGTTATCCAATTAACATCCAAGGAACTGAGGTGGAGAGAGGGCTAGGGTTGCCCAGAGCCACACAGTGAGGGGATCAGAAGCCAGAGGCATACTACTCCAGCCTTCTGAATCACCACAAGGCAGCTGGCTGTCAGGTGACAGTTTGCAAGGATGTCTACATTTCCGTGAATCCTGTAACAAAGCTCTGGGTTTGTCCCTGGGGATCTTCATAAGCTTTTGCCTCCCTTTCTCCTGTTGGATCCCATGCCCTACCACCCAAACGGTTTTGTTCTCTCTCCAAGATCCTCTACCCATTTCCATCCATCATGATTTCAGAAATCTTTATGTCTGTTTCCACCATAGATGTGAAAAGCTGGCTTGTGATGTTTGGATTTCAGCTTAGCAACATAATTCCTGGTTTCCCAAGAGCCAAAATGTATTTCGTGCCTCCTCCCTATGAATTGTCAGAGAGTCAAGCAAGTGAGAATGGACAGGTAAGTGGATGTTCCTGCCAAGAATCCAAGTGATTGTCATTATTCCCTTTTGCAAACAGAAAGCACCTAGGAGCCAAGGTCACGTCGGAAGAGGAAGAAAACATCAGGGCTGGGTATAAAAGGTGCAAGAAATGTGTTGGCTTCCCGGGAACGTGAATGCCAATGTTGTCCCTGTTTTGGGGTGCAGCACATACTTCTTCCCAGCCCCACTTACAAACTTAGTTGTGGCATCATTATCTGCTCAGTCTACTACCCTTGAATCTCTCCTTGATTAGCATCAGCACTGAGAAATCTAGTAGCAACCTACCATCTGTATTGCCCATAAGATCACAACCCTTTTGGCTTTTATGGGATGTAATAAACTGCGGTTTGCAGTTTCTGTCCCATTAAAGAACATTTTTATGTCTGACATAAAACCCCAGTGCTTTATGGCCCAAATGTATACAGATTGAGTTTTCAGAACATAATATGTGAATTTGTGTTCGAGCCTTTCAGTGATTACCAAAAGGTGATTGGTTTCAGTTTGGGTACAGCTGAGACCCCCACCCCAGTGGCACAGGAGGGGTGTTCAGATCACCCTTGCTACAGAGCCCACGCTCAGCACTATAAACCTCTGAAAAGTCTCAGCTGCTCTGAATAATTGTCCAAATTGTGTAACTAGAGAGAGGCCAGGAGGAGCTACTGGGTAATTGAGAAGGACCATCACTCAGTCCTGCCCCTTGGGACCCACTTAGTGGATGAATAGCCATCATTTCTCTCATTTATCAAAGTGCTGTTACCCCCCAAACACAGCCTCTTCCCTTATCCCAGGCTGTCCCCCAGCCACCCATTGAGAAGAGTTATAATTTGTGAGTGGAGAACTCAAGGCCAAAGAGAGAATAGTGATTCCGTTCCTCATGACCAGGACTGGGATCCAAAGGCAGTGACTCCAAGCCTGAGGATAGTGCCTCTTGTCCTTAAAGCCAGACATCTTAATTTGGTGCTTCTCAAGCATTAATATGCACACAGCCCCCTCTGGGTGGCTTGTTAAGATGCAGCTTCAGACTCAGGAGGCCTGGAATGTGCCTAAGATTCTGCTTTCTTTACCAGGGCCAGTAGATTCCCAGTGATCCCTCTGCTCCTAGCAAAACCCTGTAGAGTAAGAGTTTTCTTAGTAAAGTCTTGGGCTGAGAGTCTTCTTAGCACAAGGAAGTTAATGAATATCCAGGGCATCAGCCTCAAAGAAATCTAGGTCACAGCCAGCAGTGGGGTTCACAGCTGCTGAAACAGTCTGCCCTTCAGGTCAGGAGGTTCTTGGGCCTGAAGCATGCCAGGTAGCTGCCCAAATGTTGGTGTGGCATGACTCTCTAACAATGGCAAGACATAGTAAGGGGGAAGGCCTGGGTGCAGAGGCCAGTGAGGTGGAGAAACTAGTCAGAGGCATAGTTATAGATGGAAAGGCCATGCCTTCAGAGCCCTGGAAACCACCCAGCCTGTCCCGGTTCCAAAAGGTAGGGCTCTGTTTGCTCATATGATACAGATACAAGACTCGGTCTTGCAGGGGAGTCCAAGTGTTTCTCTTTCTGGCCCTCTCTGTCATGAGCCTCCCCACCTATATCCCCAACCACTCTCCTCACTTTTCTGCATTTTCTTCTGCCCACAGCTCATTACAGGCGTCCAGCAGACAACAGAGAGGCATAACCAGGCCTTCATGGCTCTCGAAGGGCAGGTTATTTCTAAAAAGTTGCACGCCAACATCCGAGAGAAAGCCGGCCACTGGTTTGCCACCACCACACCCATCATTGGCAAAGGCATCATGTTTGCCATCAAAGAAGGACGGGTGACCACTGGCGTGTCGAGCATCGCCAGCGAGGACAGCCGCAAGGTGGCTTCCGTGCTGAACAATGCCTACTACCTGGACAAGATGCACTACAGCATCGAGGGCAAGGACACCCACTACTTTGTGAAGATCGGCTCAGCCGACAGCGACCTAGTCACGCTGGGCACCACCACCGGCCGCAAGGTGCTGGAAAGTGGGGTGAACGTGACCGTGTCCCAGCCCACACTGCTGGTCAATGGCAGGACTCGAAGGTTCACCAACATTGAGTTCCAGTACTCCACGCTGCTGCTCAGCATCCGCTACGGCCTCACCCCTGACACCCTAGACGAAGAGAAGGCCCGAGTTCTGGACCAGGCGAGGCAGAGGGCCCTGGGCACCGCCTGGGCCAAGGAGCAGCAGAAAGCCAGGGACGGGAGAGAGGGGAGCCGCCTGTGGACTGAGGGCGAGAAGCAGCAGCTTCTGGGCACAGGACGGGTGCAAGGTTATGAGGGGTACTACGTGCTTCCTGTAGAGCAATACCCAGAGCTGGCAGACAGTAGCAGCAACATCCAGTTTTTAAGACAGAACGAGATGGGAAAAAGGTAACAAAATAATCTGCTGCCATTCCTTGTCTGGATGGCTCAGCAGGCGTAAACTGTGATCTCCTCTCCTAAGGAGATGAAGACCTAACGGGGCACTGCGGCCGGCTGCTTTAGGATAGCCAGTGGCAAGAAAGCTCACATTTTTTGAGTTCAAATGCTACTGTCCAAGCAAGAAGTCCCACATCCTGAAGTAGACTAAAGCCTGGCTGAAAATTCCAAGGAAAACAAAACAAATGAATGAACAAACACACAAAAATGTTCCAAGTTCCCCTAAAATATGACCCACTTGTTCTGGGTCTTACATGGAAAGAGAGACAAAAAAAAAAAAGAAAAAAAAAGAAAAAGAATGCGAAATGTCCAAAAGGAACAAAAAGAACACAGCAAAACAAAACAAAACAAAAAAAAAACCCGAAACAAAACAAAACAGCAAAGCAAACACACCGACCGGAAAACAAAGACCTGAAGACGGGAGGCCTCCGACTCCATTACCTCACTCACTGACAGGTGAGCGACGCAGAGACACCGAGGGCCGCGTCACAGACCAGCGAGGAAGGCGACCCAGACTTGCCGGACAAATACTTTAGACGTTTTTCGTTTAAACAAATACAGGTGCATTTAAAACTTTGGGGGTGATTTGTGTGTAGCGACTGGGGAGGGGGGGTATCAAAGTGAAAGAGTGAGCACTGGAAATACTTTTTAAAGAAAAAAAAAATAAAACACAAGAAAAAAAACGCAATTCATATCAAAAATCAAAGCGAAATAATACCGTTCAGCACTTAACTTTCAGGTCCCAACTTAGTCTGGCCTGAGCTAATTTATTTGAGCGCAGAGTGTAAAATTTAATTCAAAATGGTGGCTATAATCACTACTGATAAATTTCATACTCTTTTGTCTTTGAAGATTCCATTGTGGACAGTAATACGCAGTTACAGGGTGTAGTCCGTTTAGATTCCGTAGTTCGTGGGTATCAGTTGCAGTAGAGGTGTGGCATTGTGACATTCTTGCTAACGGGCACCACTTCAGATCACCCTGTACATACATAAGCCTCAAGGCACAATCACTGTTTCAGATTTTAAATTATTAGTGTGTTTGTTTGGTCCAGAAACTGAGACAATCACATGACAGTCACCATGAGGAGAGAAAATAAAGAAAAAGAAAAAGAAAAAAAAACAAAAAAAACAAAAACAAAAAACAAAAAAAAATGTCTAATAAGAACTTTGGTACAGGAACTTTTTTGTAATATACATGTATGAATTGTTCATCGAGTTTTTATATTAATTTTAATTTGCTGCTAAGCAAAGACTAGGGACAGGCAAAGATAATTTATGGCAAAGTGTTTAAATTGTTTATACATAAATAAAGTCTCTAAAACTCCTGTGGACACTGGTCTTCTGTGGAAATGCTTTGAGGTGAGGAAAAGCAAGTGTGGCTGGAGTGAGGGGCGCTGCCAAGACTCACAGGCCCAGGGGGTAGTTGAGCTTTTAGAGGTGCTTTTCTTAGACGTATTACCCTGTACTCCAAACTGCTCAAATTCCCATGTTACCCCTACTCACAATGGCACCCCCTCTCTGGCAGCAGTGGAAGGAGAGACTGGGCTGGGGTGGGGTGGGGGGGTGGCACCGACTGGCCATCCATGCATGAATAGTTCCCTTCCAGGTCTCCTGGCACAGCCAGGCTTCTCTCTGCTGCCACATTCTCCCTCTGGGAGCTGCTGGCAGAACAGCCCCCACCCCGGGAGACCTGTGTATGGGTGTATGTAGATTTTCTTCCAGACTAGCTCAATTTACCCCAAAACTTACACACTTGCAACAACCTAAATAAGAAGATTTATTATTTGGATGAATTTTTGTGTTTTTTTCCCTCTATTCTAACTGTAAAAACTGTAATTCTACAGTCTGAATAAAAGTATGATTATTAATAAGTAATACTCATTGGTGCTTAGCATGTGCTAGGAAAAGCGGTAAGTGCTCTGCACCCAATGTTTCATTTTAATCCTCATCCTTTATTCAGTCAACATTTCACTGAAAGCTTTTTGGGTGCTTGGTCCTGTGCTAAGTTCTGAGGGTAAAGGAAGTAACCACAAACATGGGCCTCTGCCTCATAAAACATAGTCAGAGGAACAGATAGGACAATAAGCCCAATAATTACAGCTGATCCTGAAACAACGCAGTTAGGGGCATTGACCCCTGCACGTTGAAAATCTGAGTAACTTATAGTCAGGTTCTGCATCGCAGTTGGTTGAATCCACGAATGTGGAAATTGTGAACAGAAAAAAAACTCACATGTAAGTCGACCCATGTGGTTCAAATAGTGAAAATGACAGTGGTTTAAATGCCAAGACTGATGCATGTATGAAGTCATGCAAACACACATTTGGGCTGGGACCTAGACTAAGAATGTCACAAACATTGCTGATACTGAAAGTTAAGTAGCAGTTAAACAGGTGAAGAGAAGGAAGTGCATTCCAGTCTAGGCAACAGTGTGTGCAAAGGCACTGTGGAAAGACTGGTAAACTGGAACAAAGCTCAGAAGAGGATAGAGCACACAGACTGAAGGCTAGCAATGTTTATCTTTTTTTACATTAAGAATGAGGGTATTGTTAAAATTTCATAAGCAAGTGCTAGGGATGCAGTGTGAACAGTGGGGGGTTGATGTGGTCGTGTGCGGGAGCTGAAAGAACAGATGGATGAGCAGCAACCTGAGATGAAGCTACTTTGAACTACAGAGGAGAAAATGGAAGCAACTTGAGTGGATAGATGACAAGGATGAACTCCTGGTAGCAGTAACTTCAGGTGAGGCCAATTATCAAGCAGCCATTAGTATTAGAAACAGGTTCAAACCCAGATAGGGCTGATTTCAAACCACCTCCAGGAAGCCAGGAAGCCAGGAAGCCTGCGTGGTCTCACCCAGGGACCCTCGTGTGCCCTGCATTACCCGTCTTCCCCACCAGCCGACCTGGCAGGGGCGGTTCCCAAGGTGGAAGGCAAGGGAGAGAAAAGCAGGGCTGGCCTGTTTTAACCCAGGCATCAGCCCTCCTGAGTGCTATTGACATGACCAACAGAAGGAGCTCTAATTTAGTAAAGCAAACAGAAAAAAACCTTCAAGAGCTTCCTTCTCGGATGCACCTGTGAACACCCTTTTTTCCCCTCCCCCACCCCAAGTGCAGTAAATTTGACCTGTTTCCCTCCAAAAGGGGGATAAGCAGGCAGCAAATCCTTCTCTGGTGTGATTTTAGTCTACCTCCCTGCTTTAATTCTGCTGGTGTCAGCACCCTGCGGATAAAGACTTACACCGTATCTCCAGCTGGCCCTGAGGCCAACTGAGTCCTGGATTTTGGAAGCTGTCAGGGATTCACTCATCTGTGGTGTCTCTCTGGGGAAGATGCATCTAGTGGGGCCAAGAAGACAGGGAGCTGATCTCACGCAAGACGCCACTGAGGAGCACGCTCAGAGCATGGCAGATATACCCCTGGGTGAGTACATAGTGTGGCACACAGGAAATCACATCACCAGAATTTACTAGGACCTGAAACTCTCCTCTCTTGAGTCAACCATTTTTGAGTCACCCATGAGTTTCCTATTACACTCAGGCCAGCCTGTAATACACAACATCCCATAATATGGGAACAGGAGATAAGCTTAAGTAAAAATTCTCTACTGCCTTTCCCCAGGCAAGTCCCAAAATGACCAGTGAAATGTTTGATCTCTCTCAGAAGTAGCTGCACATTGATAGAGAAATCTGGAAGGACAGGGAAGAAAATGAAGTCTGAAGTCAATCTGCCTGGGAGCAAATCCTAACTGGACCACTCACTCCACATGGGAACTTGAGACGGTCCATGTATTAATTCAAATCAATATAGCACTCACTGCTTTAGGAGAGAAATCCCATATAAGTCAACACAAAAAAGTTGAATTCTCACTCAGCATCCACTGTCGCTCATGTGTGGGTGTGGCTCCATTCTCCACAGTCACTGGACATCCCAGCTCCGTCAGTCTTGTAGCTCAGCCTTTTTCTGGGCCCTCAGAAGTCCTCTCCACGTATCTGGGTGATGGACAAAGAGCTCTCAGATCACATGTGTAACTAGTGGCCACACCTGGAAATGATACCGCTCACCTACCCTCTCTTTCCACCTACTTCAAAAGAGACTAGAAAATGTAGTCTGGTTAAGAATCCAGGAAGAAGGGAAGACTGGATATTGGTGAGACCAAGCAGCTTTTGCCACTTAACTCACATCTGTGAGCCTCAGTTTCCTCACCTACAGGGCTGCTGTGATGATTAAATGAGACACTGCATTTTCAGACACATGGCGAGTACTTATGTGTCTGAGTCCAGCAAATGTTTATTTTTATTATTTTAAAATTATTGTTCCAAACACAGGCTTAAGGTGGTGAGAGTGGAAACTGAGGCATCACCTATTCATCACACACACAGGGATTTTAAGAGTTGGGGAAGTTAGGGGAGGGCCTTCTCTAAAATCCTATGGCAGTGAACCCCACTCTCACCCCCAGGGACGGGGAACGGTTTCTGCTGTCAGTGTGAGAGCCCTGCTTCTCGGGACTTTTCCAAAGGGTGACATTTAGTGTGTGGAGGTTCTGGGAGACTGGCCACTCGGCCCAGCCACTGGAGAGCTATTGCCACTCACCGTCCCTGAGCACGATGTTGTTCCTGGCATTTTCAGAAGCTGGTAAGACACAGATCAATAAGACAATCCAAAATCCACCTCCAAGTTATAAGGAGGAAGTCACAAGCCTGGACACAGTGGCTCAAAGTGACATAGGAGCACCACCCGAGCACATAAGCCCAGAGCAGAGGGCCCGGAGATCTCGGCTCTCAGGTAAGGGAAGCCAGATAGAAAAGGTGGCTGAGGGTACTTGGCACTCAGAGAACACAGGCCGCAGGAGAGGCCAAAAAGGCTGGAGCAGCAACTGCATTCAGCACCGTTCTGACATAGTAGAATCATACAGGGAGTGTGTTAAACACACCCAGGACCTGCTGCCCGGGGTAATCAAAGCAGAATCACGGGGCCACGGGGCGGTTGGAAGCTGAAGCCTGAAGCACTGCATGGTGCCTGAAGGGGGTTGGGCAGCCTGAGCTGAGGTCTGTGGGAGATGAGGCAGAAATGGACACCAGGCTAAGTGGGGCCTTCTCCTGCAGGTAGAGAAAGGCCTCGGCAGGGTTCTTCAAGATTAGGAAATCCTTCAACTTGCAAAGTGGAGAAAAAACTGGAACAGCCCAGGTGAGGGCATAGGGATGGAGGGAAAGCTCCCAGGCAGGATTAGACTTGGAGAGTGAGGAGGAGCTTCTGGAACACTCTCAGAGCTGGGAGCTGGGCCTTTACAGGGTGGGTAGGACACCAGGACAGGGTCTGTACCCAGGCAGCTTCAGGGGTCTCCCTCCAGGGGAAGCCTCAGGCCCACCAACATACCTTCAACTCACTCAGGTGAAGGGACAGGACGCCGCAGGAGAAGGGTTTGAGAAGTCTAACTGAGCCCACCTTCAGGCATCTCTGGGGCGTCCCAGCCAGGACTATCCAGGGAGTTCTGATGGACCAGGCCCACGGTCGAGACCCACCTTCAGTCCTGAGGTAGCCGGCAGCCAAGTGCTCCCTCCTAAGCCCAGAGCGGGCACGCTAGTTGTGGGGCTGTGGGGCCGCCCTCCAAGAGCCAGGCTGTGCAGCACCGCGTCTTCCCCGCACTGCCTTCACCTGTGCCCAAACCCCGCCTTCCCTGCCCCCCTGCGTCCTGCTGCTAGGTGCGGGGCCGCCGCTGACCACGAGGTGGCAGCCTTTCCCCTGGAATCTTCCTGCGCAGCCTGGGCAGGTGTGGTGAAGATCTTAGCAGCCACAGACCGAAGAGATGCTTAGTCCTGGACCCTGGCAGGGGCACCTAAAAGAGGGCCCTGGAATTGGCTGATTTCTGGGAGGAAGATTCCGAAGACCTGCCCTGGGAAGGGCCAGCCTCCATTCGGAGCCCAGCTCCACCCTTTTCTCCTTGGGAGATTTCCACAGATCCCTTCACCTTCCGAGTCCCACTTGTTACACAGGAATAAAAATACCTACTTTACAGGGTTATTTGGAAAGACTAACAAAAATTATATACGCAAACTGCTAGACAAGGGTCCAGCACTTAGTAATAATGGCAAACTACTACTAAAGGGACATGGTCTTAAAAAAAATCACTTAAAGATCCTGCTACTTCCCTTTCTAGCTAAGTCTAAGCTCTTCACCAAACCTTGAAACCTCAGTTTCCTCCTCTCAAATGGGTACAACACGATGTCAAAGGATGGTTGTGATAGGCACCCCATCCAGCACTGGGCACACTGTTGTTGCTGTCAGCGGTGAGGACTGAAGGAGGACTCTGATCCCCAAGTCAGCTAGACACGCTCTGGGCTCTGAAGCTCAACTTCCCTTTCTAGCTAAGTCTAAGCTCTTCACCAAACCTTGAAACCTCAATTTCCTCCTCTGAAATGGGTACAACGCGATGCATAGGATGGTTGTGATAGGCACCCCGCCCAGCACCCAGCACACTGTCGTTGCTGTCAGCGGTGAGGACTGAAGGAGGACTCTGGTCCCCAAGTCAGCTAGACATGCTCTGGGCCCTGAAGCTCAACCTGTTGCGGACTAACAGGATCCAGTTCGCGTTCCACCCTCCCAGCACGCAAGCTAATAAAGCAGCTAAAGCAGTGGGATCTCCCTGGGCAAACAGGTCCCAGAGGAAGGAAGCACAGATGAAAGTCACCTGTACCACCTCAAACACCACACCCAGGGTCCATCCTGCCAGAGATGAAGCAGGAATCCTTACCTGTATGCCCAGTTACAGGGGCATGGAGGTGGGGTAACCAGCTGGCACCTTGACCAGCTCCACAGCTGGTCCCACAGAATCAAATCTCCTTGAGCCCCTCCCCACCCAGCGTTGGTGCTCATGGGGGAGGCCACCCTCCTAGAGCACTCCCCTCCCTGTTCACCTTCCAATGGTCCCCTTCACCCTCTGAACCCTATTCCACTGGAAACAAAAATGATCTCCTTCTCCTTATGCTTTCACAAAGACCTTTCACCCGCATTAATTGACCTTGTTTGAATTTCCCAACTGCTCATCCAGAGATCAATCGATCAATCGTGCAAACTGAGGCTGAGAGAAGTCAAGGAAGTGACAGAATAACAGCCCACTCCACCCTGGGTAGCTGGAAGCTACTTTTCCTCTCAGTCTACTATCCCATTTTTTTTTTTTCCATTTCCATTTGTCACTCCCTGGACAATCCCTTACCACACTGTTATCTCAGCCAAATACGGGCAGATCTTATTCCAAGGCAGGAGCCACCCCAGACAGAAGGAATCTGCTCCATTGACTCAGTCAATCACGTGAACATCTATCCTGCGGGAGACAGGGAGGGGGTGCGGTGGGGGGAGACATGGAGAAGAACATGGACTGGCTTCTGCCCCCAGGCTGCATCACTATCCGGATCTTTCTCCACTTATACCCCAATCACCCCATTGTCAATTGAAAATACCCTTCTGAGAAGATGGAAGGAACATGGGAATTACAGCAAATCCTGGACTACTAGAGTGATGGGAAGGGTGGGGGTGAGGTGAGGAGAGAGGAGGCCCAAGGTCTAGGCTAAATTACTATCGGTGCTTTGATGGTGAGGTAGGGTAGAAACATACTTTGGAGGGATGTGAGTTTATTCCCCTAAACCATAAGCAGTGCTGCAGAGCAATACTATCTCAATAAAGAAAAAAATAAATAAATGAAAAACAGAAATTCAAAAAAAAAAAAGAAGGAAAAGAAAATACCCTGAGTGGGAAATGCATTTATTGCACCTAAACTCCCAACATCCTAGCTTAGCCTCACCTACCTGAAACTGCTCAAAACACAAGATCCTACATCTCGAAAAAGTCACCTACCACAATGCCTATTTTATAATAAAGTGCTGAATGGCTCCTGTCATTTATTGGATGTCCTGGTGTGGCTGACAGTGAGCTGTGCTCCCTCACACCATCCAGCACCCCAAGAGAGGACTGCACCACCGATCCCTAGCCCCAGAAAAGATGGAATTTCAAAATTCAAAGCAGGGTTTTACTGAATGTGTATCACTTTTATCCCATCCAAAATCAAAAAGTTGTTAGTTGAACTAACAATTGGGGACTGACTGTGTCAACCAGTGGTAAGTGACAGAATCCCAACTCAAAGTAAAAGCTGGAGAACCCAAAGCCATGGCTGACTTCAGGCACAGTTGGATCCAGGAGTTTCAGTTCAGCTTCCCTTGGGATGTGTGGCCTTATTCCCGGGTAGGCTGTCTCCACCAGAGGAGACTAACAGCCCCAAACCTATATCCTTGTGACACTGGTAGAAATGACAGTAACCCTCTCTCCGGCTCACAGAAGATCTTGAATTGGCCCCAAACCTATGAGCCCTATTGGGCCATAAAGATGGGGGAAAGGTGATGCCCAGGGAAGATGGCTGCCTAGACAAAAATGTGTTAGCTGCAGATTTATTTATCTACTGAAATCAGCTTTGTGCATTCCAGCAAAGGTGTTCACTAGACAAAGCCAAGTGCTGGGGACACAAAAATGACTAAAACCCAGCCATCCAGAAGCAGTCCAAAGCAAACAGACAACTGCAACACCAGCTAGAGGTGGGGGGCCTGATGGGGCAAGCTCATTTAGCTCTGGTGGGGGCTTGGAAGAAAAGACATAGATGTGTGCATCAACAGCACAGTGGGAAGGCCTGGGTCCAACCTTGACAGCCAACAAGGCACTCAGCCCCTTAGGGTGCCCACCTCCTGCAGACACCTTGGACATTCCCCTCCTCTGAGAAGGCAGGAAGCCTCTCTCTAGCCCCAATCTGGAGACCCTGTCCCTGGGCAGATGGCATGGGGGAAGTCAGCCATACCCTATTTCATTCAGAGCCCCAATCCCTTCCTCCACACATGGGGAGCAGGACTTCTCCACACGGTCAACCACTTTGTAAGCACAGGTCATTCTGCCCTGCAGGCCAGCCTGTGTTCTAGAGCAGGGTTTTGCCATCCGGGCACCATTACTGTTTAGGGTGGGTGACTTGGGGAAGGGCAGAAAGGGAACTGTCCTGTGCATTATAAGATCATCAGCAGCATCCCCCCTTCTAACCCCTGGCCCAGTTGTGAAAGCCTGAAAGTTTCCAGACATTGCCAAATGTCCTCTGAAGAGGGAAAATTGCCCTCCATTGAGAATCACCATTCTAGCACATTCACTCCCCATTTCCTCCTCATTTCTCCCCAACTGCAGATCCCTGCCTTTGAAAGGAAAAGTGTCTGTCTTGGGGTGAGGATGGTTCATTCTCCCTAAAGTGACCTTTATCAGCACTTGTCTATATTTATCCAAGGAACATGCCCAACCCAGGGGCTCTGGAACTTAGGACTGTGTCTCCACCCTGATTCTCCTCTTCTTTGGACTCCAACACCCAGGAGCTTCTCAGTAACTGGATTCATGAGCTAAGTGTGGAGGAGAGATGCATTCCTCTCTGGCACTATCCCAGCCCTCCCATGACCCCCTCCCAGGCCTCCTGAGGGACCATCCAACACCCCTAAGACAGAATAGCTGCAGGTTCCATGCAGTGAGGAACAGTCATGGCTGTACCAGGGGGGAGTGTCAAAGCAATCCAAAGGAGAGAAAGACAGAAGAGAGGAGGCTGGGGACCTCTGGGGCCTATCCCAGGAGTTGGGGGAGGG
Source organism: Talpa europaea (assembly GCF_964194135.1). NCBI lineage: Eukaryota > Metazoa > Chordata > Mammalia > Eulipotyphla > Talpidae > Talpa > Talpa europaea. Next base: position 92,501,102 of record NC_140076.1, read on the forward strand.
GTGCTATGCTGAGATGACAGTGTAATTTTTTATTTCCCCCCATCCTATCCCAAACCAGGGGTCACACAGCTCTTGCAACGGAGTACTTAATAGTGGCTGATGACCCCTAAATAATGTTCTCTGGGTAGGGCTTGGGGTGCAGCCATCGAATCGATCTATAGCATTTCTAGAGAGTGTGAGCTGATGTCCATGAGCCCCCAACAGTAAGGCGTGAGGGCTGCTTGGAGGAAGCAGTGTTCTTCCCCAGAGCACCTATCTGCCATATTCTTTTCCTTCCTTCTTTTACTCTCAGGACATCCACTGGCTGACCTTTGGGGTTTCACAGCACTATAAGATGCATTGAGCTTCCTCAGGACATTGGCATGGGAGTGAGGAGAAAGGACTGACCAGGGAGAGGGAGCCCAGGAATGTACTGCAGATGGGGTTTTTGAGGGTAGGGTGTAAACCCAGGGTCTGCATCAAGTGCTACATCCTGCAGAACACAGAACTGCAATCACATTGTGTGTTTCCCTGTGTGTAGAGCAGCACATGGGATATGCCTGGGTAAGTACCGGAGTGTGGTGTGTGCGTGCAGTCACGATATTCAGTGTAGGCTACCTGGAGGAAGAGCATGAAAGTGTGTGTGCATGAAACACATTGCAAGGGCCACAGGTAATGTCTAGTGCAGGCTTCAAGGTGATAGGATGAGCTACATAGGTAGAGAAGGAGTATATATAGGAGATGCAGGAAGCATGGGCTGGAGGTGTTCACATTTACTCCTCACCCCTCTCCCCCAGCACACACACCCCACGCTTCTCCCTGGACAAAGGAGAGGCACGAGTCAGGGTAGAATATTACTCAGTATGTGACACATACTACATATAAAAAAGCACAACAGCGTGTCCTTCCTCCTTTGACCTCATAGGCCAAGTCATGTGACAGCCTAACTCCCGAGAGGATATATAGGGCATATAGTTCTTAGCATGAGTTTTGGAATCAATGATTTGAGTTTGAACCCTGCTATCCCACCTGCTTGCTATGAGTCTTGGACGCCTCTGAAACCTCCCTGAGACTAACTTCTTTATTTGTAAAATGGGGGGAAATGAGACCTCACGTCTGGTGTGGCGGTTCTGAGCATTCGGTGAGACCCAGGGGAGTGAAGCGTTTGCAGAGATGGCACAGTCCTAACTGCTAGCTGCACGCTGAGTGGGATCGCTGAGTGTCACCTCTCCGTCCTGCAGGACAGAGAGCCTGGGCTTGGCAAAGGCAGCCTGTCCTGGGGTAGGAAAGCCTACAGGAGGAACTGCTCAACAAAAGCAGTGATGATAAAGTGATGATAAAATTAAAGAACAGCTTCCAACCAAAGAACATTGCTGGGGGACGGGGTCAGAATGGGCCAAATATGAAACCAAGGGTAGACTGAGAAGTCGTGCATTAAGACTCACAAACTCAAAGTTGGCTGCGTCAAACCTAGCCAGTAAAAGGTTCTGTGAGGGAATTTACGTGTATCCAGATGTTCTCCAACAATAGCACTTATGAGAATCTTGAGGGTATAATCCCTCAGCTTTCTCAGCAAAAACCCAAAGTAGAAATAAGATTCCATTGAAAAGCTTTGTAATGTGGCTTTTATGTAATGATAAAACTCAACTAGATTCACAGAAAATCAGCAATATTTTCTAAAGAATTATACATTCAGAAACATTACCACCTTGGCCTGAAGAGACAGAAACAGTACAAAACGAAAAGTGACCTTTGCTCTAAAAATTGTACTATAAAGAAGCAGGCTGAAAAAAACTACTCAGCTGCAATGAAATAATAGAGGAAAACTCCCCAAATCTGGAGAAGAAACTAAATATATAAATCCATGAAGTTAAAATACTTGCTATCTTTCATGGAAAAAAAAAAAAAAAAGGATTATTCAGAGAAAGGCATGGAGAACTATGAAGAATTATTCCCAGGCCTAGAGACCTAGTCAAAAAGCTTGTAACACATACTGACTGAATCATAACTGCTTGGAACAGTCACTGCATTTCCCCCATTTTTGTTTAGTTTTGTTTTTTTTTTTGTTCAGAAACATCTCTAGCAGGTACCCTGTACCTCTCCTGTCACTGTTTACTGGGTTTTTGGAGCGGGACAGATCATTGTCTCTTTAGTTCACAAATGTACAGCCCAAGAGGAACTATACTTGAGTTACCTCACCCAAGAAAATATACCCAAGGACCTTTATCCACAGGTAAACCTTATTCAAATGTCTTCATTGTACTGGAGCTTAAAATCCAATCAATTCAAAAGCAAAGTGGTAACAGCTGTGATAGTGGCGCTCTATCAGTGGAAAAGAGAGGGTCAGTTTCATTTTGGTCTGTTTCCTCAGTTCTCTCAGCTGGAGCAATGCTCTCTCTGGAGCATTCCTTTCCATACCCTTGTCTTCGCCAGGTAGATCCTCCTGTGGCATGTGGAAACCATACTCAAGAAGCCTTTTCCCAAGGACAGGACCTGGGTTCCCACCAAGTCCCTACAGATCCTGACCAGTGTAGGCCTCAGAGACAGCAGGGCCCAGGTGCCTGACCTGCCATGGCCCAGGAAAGCACTGGGCAGCAGGGTCTGTGGTTTGTGCCACCTTAGGAAGGGCAGGTGATATCTGGAGGGCGGCTTCCCTGGTCGGTGGCAAGGGGAGACAGAGAGTGGCCAGGGCTAGAGCATAAGGGCTGAGAAAGCTTCCCTTTCAAATCATCTATTCTCCAGCCCCCTCAGTCTGATTTTGCTAAGGAAGTTTACATTCCTCTTGCTGAGGTTCCGGGCCTTGGCAGGCCTGGGTCAACTCCTAGAGCTCCTGGAGACTGCCTATGCCCCCAGGGCACCAGGCCTTCTAGACAGGGGGCGCCTCAAGGAACTGCACCAACTGTCCTCTTGCCAACAGGCCCGGGCCAGCTCTGTCCAGTCAAAGGCCTGCTGGAGCAGATCCTGGTTTGGCACACACGGAGGCGTCAACGCCCCAGCCACCACCCCCGCTACTGTACCTTGACGTCAGGACTGAAAAGTGAGATTTTCCAGGCCCTTTGCTGCTGGAAGAGGAGACAGGAGTGGCGGAGCCCTGGAGGTGGCCTCAGGTGTAACACATCTGTGGGCTCCCCACCGCACGACCCCGCCCTTTGCGTTCCTGGCAGTGCAGGTTCCTACCTCCTTCGGGTTGGGGCTCGCTCTGGGAAGTGCGCTTTCTTCTGGGCCTTCTCCACTGTCCTCTGAGATTCCTCTGGACCCAGGGCATCCCTGTTCATCCCTTACTTCATTTGCAACCAGTTCTTGCCTGTGGTGCGTGGAGGTCATATTCCGGGAAAATTTTCCCAAGCTGTGGGAGCTGGGGTCGTGCCAGTCCAGCGCGACCCCGAGGAGTTGTGAGACTCGGAGAAGGCAGGATCAGGATACCTGACCTGACATGGCTGAGGGTGGCACTGGGAATGTCAGGGACTGTGGTTGTGTGAGTTTAGAGGTTTCGGCTCCCTGTCTGTGGAAAGGGGAGACCTAAAAGAGTGACTGAGGTCAGGGTGGGAGGGGAGCAAAAGCCAACAGGCCCCTTACTCCCAGGTAGGTGCCTATTCAGGTCACCTCCATGCCTGCAGTCCTTAAGTGTCTGATGCTGGGAAGGAAGAGCGAGTTCATGTTATTGAGGCTAAGGATCTCTTGTGTCCAGGGTGCCAAAGTTTGGGAGATCCAAGGGCTGCGTATGTGCTGTCTGCTCCCCCAACTGGCCTGCCTTTCACAGCCTTAGAGGACAAGCGTTTTCATTCCAGTGGGAACTTGCATCAAATGTATTCTAGAAAACTCAATGTATTCTAAAAAAACAAGACTTTCCTTTATTGGCCAGACACATAACTCTGAAAATGATGACAGAGAAGGAAAGGGGATGGACAAACTCTAGTTTCTTTTCATTTTAGTCCATTCTTGGCCACCAATAAGCTGAAGGTAGAAAATGGTCATAGACCATGATCACAATGAGAAGTGAAATAAAACAGCAGTTATTTCTGTGCATTGTTTCTAATCTTTGGTAAAAATTAAATAGATGTGAATGTAAAGTGCATGAAATAGAAATTTTGTCATTTTGATAATTCTATGTACTAGTTAAATGACTTTATATTTCCATTTAAAACTACCCTAACCATAAATAATTGAGCTTTTTTTGACTGGAACATTATGTTTATATAGAGGATGTCAGATTGGAAATATTTCTATCATGCAGGAAGATACAACAGATATTTAATTCATAAATGAGATGCCAGATTGTAAATTTTCAAATAAAATTATGAGAACCAGTTTTGTGCCTTTGAAAAATCTTCCCGGTGCCACTTCTGGCTTCACAGTGTACAATTAAGAATCATTCCTCAACAAAACAGAGGAAAATTATTTTTTTTAACCGTCACTTAAAAAATGGTTGGCCCAGTGGGCATATAGAAATGGAAGTGGATCTATGAGCATACAGAAAATGAGGAAACATGCTCAAGAATATTTACTAAAACTAAAAAAAAAAAAAAAAAAATCTGTAGTAGCCTGTGGTATTTGAACAAAGACCCACATTCCTCCTCCCTACTCCCAGCTCAGTGAGATGGGAACTCCACTCCAGCCTCCACAGCTCCCAGTTGGAGGGCTATCTTCCTGGGAGGGATAAGACAATACCATTTCTCAAGCTATCCCCAGGCATTTCCAGGCAAGTCCAGTCAAGAGGTGGGGAATCACCAACCCCCCACTGGGACACAGGCTCTACCTTGCACTGACAGCAACAATGTGTTATCTATAGAGAGGGGAAGTTCCAGGTTCCCTCCCGGGTTCCACCCTCCCAAGGAAGGGTGGAGCTGAGCAACTCAGAGAAGCTAGCAAAGACTGGGGAAAGGGAAGGAAACAGATTGAGCAACAGAAAACCTGGAAGAGGCACGTGGATCAGAGACATGTGAAAGTGAAGAAGAAGCTGTGCTTGCTTCTCACTCTTGGACTTATACCAGAGACTTGGGGGACATGGAAGTGTTAGGGGGAAAGGATGTCCTGAGATAATCCCATACAGGCTTTGTAGACCCCAACCCCACTCCAGACTAAAGCCATCAAGACATTGGGAAAGACAAATCCCATCACCACCAAGGGAGGGTGGCTGGGACCTGAGGGTGGAGTTGGGCAGCCAGGTTGGATATAAAAACCAAACACATGGGCCTTGGGGCCTCTGGCTCGCTGTCGCTCACCTCCTGGCTTCACGGCTCCTGGCTGGCCAGCTCTCAGAGTGCCATTTTGGGATTCCTGATTGGCGGATCGGGTAGGGCTCATTTAAAACTTTGTCTCCCACTTTTCTCCCTGAGCTGTACATTTCCTCATTTCCCCTTCCCTTGTAAATAAACCTTTTATTAACCTTTCACGTGTGCCTGCAGTAGAGCATTGATAAGTCCTTTTAAGCGCGGGTGAGGACCCAGTCAGGCACCCCGTTTTGTATCGGGGTTGCTCTACAACAGAAGGAGACACTTGAAGGAGACAGAGAAGTAGGTGAGAGACCCATGGGGAGGCTGGGTTGATTTTAATTTTGCTCTTTTCCTTCCAGACTTGCCTGGCCCCTTCTACCCCTTTCCTCTGGTTCCCTACCAGAAGGTGCTTTAGACTTGTGGCAAGTTTTGGGCCTCAGTTATCCTGCTGATTGGCCCAAATAGGGTCCGTGTTTTGCCTTGTTCCTTTGTATTCCATATATTGATATGAGTGAAATCATTCAGTATTTGTCTTTTTCCTTCTGACTTATTTTGCTTAGCGTAATCCCCTCCAGCTCCATCCTTCTGATTGCAAATGGCAAGATTTCATCTTTTTTCATTGTTGAGCAGTATTCCATTATATACGTATATAATCTTCATCGCAGCTTCTTTACCCACTCATGTGTGATTGGGCACTTAGGTTGTTTCCATAACTTAGCTATTGCAAACAGTGCTGCAATGAATAGGAGTATACATATGCATCTTTAAGTTAGTGTCTTTATATTCCTGAGATGGCTACCTAGAAGTGGAACTCCTGGATAATGTGAGAAGTCTATTTTTAATATCTTGGAAAACTTCCACACTATTTCCAATAAGGGTTTGATCAGTCTGTATTACCACCAACAGTTTATGGGTATCCCACAGCTCGTTTATCCATTCATCTATGATTGGCAATGGACTGTTTCTACCCTTGGGTTATAATGAAGCTGCCATGAACATTAATGTACAGGCTTTGTGTGGCCATATGTTTTCAATTCTCTTGATTATATTCTTAGGAATAGAATTTCTGGGTTACATTCATTCAACATTTTGAGTAATTGCCTGTTTTCCAAAGTGATTATACTATTTACAATCCCACCAGCTATAAGGTTTCTAATATGTCCACATTCTCACTGAGACTTGTCATAGTCTTATTATGTTAATCACCTAATGAGTTTTTAAAGCAGTATCACCTTGTGGTTTTAATTTTTTATTTCCCCTATGCTAACGATGTCAGGTAGCTTTCATGAGCTTATTATCCCTGTGTATGCCTTTTTTTTTTTTTTTTTTTTTTTTTTTATAGAGGCATGCTTTGTTTGCTGGTTTGTTTGTTTGTTTTGTTTATACATGCACTGGGTACAGTCAGAAGCGCGGGAGGGTGAGAGAATTCACCAGAGCCAGAGCAGGGAGCAGAGCAGACAGAAGGACCGAAGTACACTGCTGAGGGGAGCAGCGGGTGGCAGGAGAGGTCTGCGCACCATGTGGGACCCTCCTCCAGTGGCCTGGGAGCAGCCGGGGATCGAACCGGCGCCGCAGAGGCCGCGGGCAGCTTCGCAACCCAGCGCTCAACCGCTGCGCCACCGGGGAGGCCCTGTATGCCTTTTTTTTAAAGAAACATTGATTTAAATACCCTCCCCATTTTAATTTTAGGTTATTTCTCTTTTTATTGTTGAATTGTGTTTATATATATTCTAGATATAAGTCCTTATCAGATATATGATTTGCAAATGTTTTCTAAATTCCTATGGATTACCTTTCCACTTTCCAACATTAATATTTAATTAATGCTGTCCTCTTTTTATTTAAAATAAATGAGAAAAAAACTCAAAGTTTTTACAAATGTGTAGACACAAATGCTCTGAAGGTCAGAAATACAAAGCATACAAATGAGACTTGGCATTTGAATGCAGATAATGTTATCCTCAATGCCATAGCACCAAATCTTTATTTGCAACATAGCAAAATATCTCTAATAGTTATATCCTACTTCTAAAATCCAGGACGCCTGAACTCAAATCAGTATCTGCCTTCAACAACAAAATTAACTAGGAATTGTTGCAGTATGAATATCTCCAGTAGAGAGCACTAATGTTTTTTGAATATTTTGTGTCAGTACCTTGAAAGCTAGGAAAGGATTCAGAAGCCATTACCACCCTTTTCCTGGGAACAGAAACCACAAGGGCATTTGTTCCACATTCACTAATAGTTTATTGAGCTCCTGCTAGCTCTGGGCACCATACTAGGCCTTGGGATACTGAAGAGGAAAAGATACACTTCTTATCCTCAAGGAATTTAGAAACTAGTAAAGAAGGTTGCCTCAGTTTCCCCATAGTCGCTTCTTCCATCAGTCAAGAAAAACTTTAACTAACCATACACTTTCCTATCTCTAGTCTCTCTCTCTCTCTCTCTCTCTCTCTCTCTCTCTCTCTCTCTCTCTCTCTCACACACACACACACACACACACACACACACACACACACTAACTGCTTGTTCAAAAACAGTAAGTTTAAAAACAGAGGGCTTTCAAGATATTCTAGTTAAGCCTCTCATTTTATGCAGGAAATTCTAAACCCAGAGTCAGAGACTCACTTACTCAAGATAATGGTAAGAGCTAAGATACTGTGGGACTTACTTGGTAGCTAGAAATAGGTGGCTAGAACTACCCATGTAATTCATATAATCCTCATGACAGCCCATTTTTCAAATAGAAAACTAGGGCAGAGAAATTAAATGATGGTAAATGTCAAACAACTCATAAGAGCAAAGCCAAGTTTTTGTACTCAAATAAATAAATGAGTCTGACTCCGTCATGCAGGCTTCTACCCACTATAGCAGAGTGACGGAGCTATTCCTAAAGGTCGCCATGATTTTCTCACCCATGCCCGTTACATTGGCTTGCTAATTTATGGTAGTCATCATGGTTTCCAGCATCTCCAGAGTCAATCCTCTGGTCAAGAACTATCAAAGAATGGGCCTCCCAGGTGGCCTAAGGGTTAAGTCTCAGTGCTAGCACCATGTAAGCCCAACACAATGGCCTGAGTTCAGTCCCTGGCCAGAGAACTAGCCTGCATATGGTGCAGCAGACCTCTCCTGTCTTGCCTGCTGCTCCCTTTACCAGTATATTTCAGTGAATCCTCTTGCTCTGCTCCCCACTCTGTCTCTGGTGTATCCTCTCAACCTCTGTACCTCTGACCTACACCCCAGTTCTTCTTCACAAACATATATACATAAAATCATTTTTAAAAGTCTTTTAAAAAAGAATTATCAAAGAAATCTCAGGATAAGGCACTTCAAAGTCACAAGACACTTAATTTGGAAAAAACAGCCAATGCTAAAGTTTATATGTTTCCAGAGGAAGAGATGAAGATATCCATAATCATGAGATATGTAATAAATAATCTTGTAATAAGGAATTTCTTAGTTAACTTTGACATATTGCCACTTGTATATTATGCCCTGTCTCCCCCATATACTTTACATTCCAGTCTATTAAATTTGCTGATTCCTCCACTAAGAACTCCAGAAATACATATTAAGCTATGAGAACTGAGGGGTTAAATCCTGAGATGACCCTGGACTATACATCATAAGAGAAGATGTACATTTTGGAAGTCATAGCCTTCATTTTATTTCACTTATTCAATTCATTATCCACAAAATATTTGTTTTGTGTTTACTATGTGCAAAATACTGTCCTGATTTCTGGAGATGCACTGATTATTGGATGAGTGTCACCTGTGTCCCTTTGCGGTCCCCACACTCAAAGCAGTTCTGCAAAGGATGCCAGGGAGCAGCATTTAAGCAACTGTCATCTTTCAACCTACTGGGCCTCTGGATGAGTCTGAGCTGCAGGAAGTTTAACAGTGACTCAGCAAGGCTAGGGACTGTGAACAAATGCTATCCCTCCTGGCTGGGCAGACTACAGAGGTAAGAGCATATTGTTTAGAAATGGCTATAATACATGATTTGAGTGAACTGTAAAGTAATGTAGAAATAGAAATGATTAACATTATGTTTACATTTGTCAGAATGCAAATATCCTTTTTCCTTTAGAGGACCCCGAAGAACAAAATCTTTTAATTGTTTATTGAATTGGAAGTAAATCAATGAAATCCCCACATTTTATTTGATAATGAAATGCACACAGATAAAGATAAAATTGTAAAATTTCCAACCACCCACATATCCGTGTTCATCCTTCTGTGTGCTTCCCCCTCACGTTTACTTGTAAGCAAACTGTAACTCTCGCCCCTGCACTGAGAACTTTGTTTGCCACTAAAAGCTGTTCTCACTAAAACAACAAGCTTCCTTTGAAGCCCTAAGTTCTCTAATTCACTGATCAGGTCTCAATTTTTCTGAGAAGTGTCCAATTTAACCCATTCTCTCCTCTAGCAATGTAAGACCAGGCTACCTTTGCCCTTCAATTTCATAGGAAGATAAAGAACAACTGGTTATTACTTTACTACCTTTTTAAATAAAGCAACAAGGTTATAGTCAACTATGATAAAAGCATACTTGAATCTCTGGCTCTGAGCCACATTAATATTTCCTGTGCTGGGAAATTCTACAGGGTCCCTTATTTGTTTACCAATGGGGCTTATACTTGCTTATATTTTTAAGTTTTAAAAACAGAGCTTTTTGGAGTCAAGTGTCCTTTTCTTTTACATGCCCTCAAAAAAACACAATTTGGTAGGGAGAGAGTGAATTGGATGTAAAGAAGCTTGCAGAGGTAAGTTAGTGAGGAATAAGTGGATAATTAAAAGGTATATCTGAGTTTGTAAGATTCGGGAAACAAAGCCAAAGTGGATGGCGTTTTGAGGACAAGCTGGAGTTTGGTTATTTACTCCTCATTGGGTTAGCCTGTCTGGCCTAAAATTCTCTGGAGAATGTTGGTAGATTCTGGCCCCCTGGAGGGCAAAGGCCATATCCATTACCTGGGCCAGTATATCCCCAGAAATCAGTACCGTTTTGGATATAGCAGACATAGAATAAATACTTGTTTGATGATAAATAAATGAGTGAAATTAAATGAAATTAGGGACTTCTGATGCATCAGTTACTCCCATTGTCTTTTCTTATATAACCCAGAGTAGCTACATCAACCACGCTGAAAAACAGAACCTCCTGCTTAGACTGTTCGTGGCTTACCCTAGGACCCACAACAAGAAGAGACAGCAGTGGAACCAAAGATTCCAGGTCTGGTGCTCTTTCTGGATGATATCAGAATGCTCTGAACCTTGTTTTTTGTACAACTTAATATGCTTTTTAAAAAATTCTTAATAAATCTCAGAGATATATCAACTCCCACTCTTAGAGAATCGAAGTTCATTGTTCAATGTGTATTATAATTAGCAGATGAGCTTGTACTAGACCAAGAAACACACTGATACACAGCCACTGAGGAGAAGAGAAAGATGGAGGTGGTAGAGTCGAGGTCTGGCTGGTGTTAGATCTGGGTTATTCCAAACTTACTGTGCAGAATCTCAAAAACCAGTCACTTATTTACAGCACCAGGAAACCGGCCCAGATTTCAACATGACTTGTGGAATGCAAACTGAACATTCACAGCGATGATCCCAGTGAGCACTGTCTCAGCCACCAGCAGAACTCATCAGAGCTTTTTTTAGACCACTTTGCAGGAGCGAAGGAGCACCAGCTCTGCTTTAATTCTGGGCTTTCAGCCTGGCTTTGCTTGCAAATGTTTTTTTTAGAAGTCACCATCTTTTTGTGGCTAGGAAAGGGACAAGCATCAATAACTGGCTGGCTGCTGTCTAGTGGATTCCAAGATGTGATCCAGATGACAGCAAATATTCTTTAATTGGGATACGTGGGAAACTTTCAAAGAAATATTTGGATATCTTCCCAGAATACAGATTGACCGGGGGTGTCAGGACTCCTGGGCAGGAATCGGTGTTTTTCCTTCAGAGAAGAGGCTGAGGATCACCTTCAGAACACCTGTCTTGTGAGGAAGGGGCAATGTATGGTTCAGGGTGAGGGGGCAATCTGCAGAGTGGGTGGTGAGAACACAGAATAATTTGCCATGAATATTTCAGCCGGGACCATGATAAGGGATCATCTCACACAGAAGTGCACAGCCAGCCTTGCACAATTACAGTTTGGAATTCTAGGTCAAGTTACCTTATTCCAAACACTTGTGCAATGTCTTATTCATCCTGTCCTCAGAATTCTCGCCACTGAGATCATTCTTAGTGGTCATTCTTAACATTTCTCCACACCCAAGGAAAATTCATGCTAAACCTCTGCAACCAGGAGATTGAAAAGGTCAGAAAAACATAGTAGAATGTTTATCCAAAATGAAATAAAAATTCTTTATTAATGACAGTGTGCTTAATAACACACAGTTGAACCAGCCAGATTCTGGCAAACTTTCCGAGATGTGAAACTGTGAGTGACTTTAAACTTTTGTTCTTTTATTTTGACCTGACATTTCGGTAGAACTCACAAGCTTGAATCATGATGCTGAGATAATTTTAAAAGTAATATTCCAAGTTAGAACCTTAAAGCTAGCCAATCTACCCAGTTCCATGTTCAATATGATTCTCCTTCAACTCCACGTCACCCACCTACCTCCCCTCCCCACTGAGTCTGTATGTTATCTGAATGCAGCTTCTCCACTAAAGTACATATCTTTTAGCAGTGAAATTATATTTATCTTGGAATTCTCCCCCACTTCTGTCAGACCTCTAGTGCTTTCTTTTATATATTGTAGACATTTAATGTTTAATTCATTTAAATGAAAAAAATTTAATTATCATAAATCATTTTTAGAATACTGAATTGAAAAATAACTGCTAATATTGGCTAATATTCTGATTTCACAATCATAAAAATGTTGTTAGGACATACAGAAAACTAATTCTTATCAAGACAGTCATGGAGCACAGCTTAATGCTGATGTTGTTCAGAATTTTTTTTTCCCCTAAGGAATCAGCTCAAGGAACCTGTCAAACCCAGGAGTTAGCTGATTACTTCATGTAGGTCTCTAAAGTGGAGACTTCAGTAACCAGATGACCCAATTGTAGTGACCCTTTCAGTTCTATTATTTATACAATTATTTATTATCAGCTAGGGAAACTGACCACTTTTGCTCTTCATAGCCATTCCCTTTGACATGTAACCATGAAGATCCCACCATTAACTATTCCACTCAATGGAATCTTGTAGAAAGTAGAATTTTTTTTAAGATTTATTTTTATTTATACAAGAACTGGGGTGCATGCCAAAGGCATGGGAGGGTGAGAGGATTCACCAGAGACAGAGTGGGGCACAGAGCAGGTAGATGGACCAAAGACACTGCTGAGGGGAGCAGTGGGTGAGACAGGAGAGGTCTGTGGTGCCATGTGGGTATCTCCCTGGCTGGTGGGGAATGGAACCCGCACTGCGGACAGCTTCACAGCACTGTGCTCAACCCGCTGCGCCACCGGGGAGTCCCAGAAAGCAGAATATTTTTACTCCTGCTTCTTCTAGAAATTCTCAGTTTACCAGGAAGAAGTTGAATCCTGAGGGTGGATGGGACATGGGTTAAGAAAACATTTGGGGGAGATAAAACAAAGTGTAGCATTTACTTTTTCTATTCTGTTACTCTTTCACTAGTTCCCATCAGAATGCTTTCTCTATTACCATCTGCATTGTTACATCTGATCATTTGCGTGTAAGTAACACATGATTATTTTCTATGTGTTCATCTAAGCGCTAAGCTGCTAAGGTCAGTGACCAAGACTGATGTTTGTGGGGATCACCCATGGTGATTTGCACACTTATTATAATAGGCACATAATACATGCTTAATATCTGTGATGAAATTTTTTAATTAATTTTTTTTCTTACATCACAGTGCCCATAGTTCTCCCATCACAAGATCACCTGTGAACCATCACCATATTCCTTTGTATTCATCCTTCCACTGTTTTACCTCTCCTTCCCTGCCCCTCCTTTGCTGTATGCTTCAGTTCTATGGTCACCTTGCTACTTTGACATTTTTGACCTTTTGTCTGGTGTCTCTATATTCCTCATAGAAGTGAGACCATCCAGTATTTATCTTTTTCCTTTGGATTAATTTCAGCTAGCATAACCCCCTCTAGTTCCATCCATGTTGCCAAAAATGGCATGAGTTTTTCTTTTTTGATCACTGAGTAATACTCCATTGTATAAATATATCATAACTTTTTGATCCATTAATCTGGGTTGTTTCCATACATGATGGAATTTTTTTATCACTACTTCAGGCTGATGAATTTGACTGTGGAAATAGTGATTGAATCTTTTAGAATTTTCTTTTACCAAAATAAATTAACCAGGGGATCCCTTAGAGAATTTCAGCTACTCCTGTAAGGACCGAACATATTCCAAGACTCCATTATAATCAAAGAGATTAAAACACTAGAAACAGGATACAGGAATAAGAAGTCAAGCAGTATTTATATTTTTCATGAGAAGGCCTGCCTTGGGATGCCAATAATTTCTAGTTTTTAAATAGTCTCTCTCTTTTTTAATGGGCCTGTATCCTATGCATAATATTAAAGTTCTTCTAGAACAGCCTTTGAAGTTATTCATCTTTCTATTCACTGCAGTGCAAGCAGGAGCTTATCTGAAGTCTCGTAGAAGGAAGAAGAAACAAGAGAAAATTGATTTTTCAGAGAATTCCTGAATGCAATATCACAAATTCAAAAGGCCACTTTTTCCTGTGTCAGTAATAAATGTGGTCACCCTGGCAGGTGATTTTGTTCATGAGAACTGGAATAAAAGAAACATGTTTCTAAGCTACAATTCTGAGATTAACCACAGCTAATTGATCATTTTAACTTCCTGCTAATCTTAGGTTGCCAAACTCTGATGCCACAAAGTTGTGCTTGTTCCGGGTTTTTTTATGATTCCATCATCGGAATTGGAAATTTACAGCTCATTCAGCTTATCACCTCTTATTTTATACATGAAAATATTGGCTCCCCAAGGAGGTTAAGTAACTACCATAGAAGACTGTTTAACATTGGAATGCATTAAGCAGTCTACTTCCCCACCTAACAGAAATAAATTTATTTGCATCAAGAAAAAAAAAAAGACACTACCCTAAGTCACATAGGTAGTGACATTACTGTGATGGGAGAATTAATTTTCTATCTTCCTTGCCAAGTGGTAAGCAGTTTGAGGACCAAACCAAATCTCATAGATCTGTACATACAGTGTCTCTCACACACACGTACACAATAAAAATCCTATGAATGATCGAATGAAGTAATGTTCTTCCAGACTCTTTTCAGCATTAGATTGTAGTCCTACTCTGCACAGTCTCTGTGGGACATAACTCAATCTGTAGAACTCTGTCCTTACATTGTCTTTACTCCCATTTACACAAATTTATCCCATGCCCCAAGTGGGTAGATTTGTATAGTCTTCGTTGTATTCCTTTGAGAGGTCCCTATACAAACATTTTTTTTTTAAATGGGAATGTAATCGCCATAGCAACTCTGAGATATAAATGTTGTTTTCGTTGAATCATTGTGTTGGACATGATTGCGCAAAAACTGAGTTAAACGTGGGCTGAGGATGAGACTAGGAGGTGAATGAGAAGTCACCTGCCTTCGTGGGTTTGAATTAATTTTGTGTTTGTTTTGTAAGGACACTGCTACTTTTCAAACCCACGATAACTTTACGGAAGGGGGAGATGAGCTAGGAAGCAGTAGATGGCATGAATAAACCTGCAGTTTACCAGCAACAGAACACCAGCCATGAGTAGAGGCCGGCCCCGCCGCTGTCTACCATGTTGTCTCCTGTCCATCTGAACATAAGGCCATGTGAGAGAGATGCATGCGACTGGAGGCCCAGAATCCTAACTTAAGCGGCTTGCTTTGATACAACTGTCAACTCTCCCACACAGGGGCCGGCCCTGCAGCCTTTCTGAGTGTGCTTGCACAGAAAGGTCAAGGTACTTGTGAGAGCAAGAGCCAGGCTCCCGCGTGCTTGGCCCCAGTGTTTCCTTAGGGCCCAGCGCATGTTATGTAAATAACAAGTTACTCAGGGGTGCACTGGAGGGAGGCAGAGGATGGAGGGCGGACACACAAATACTGTGCTTCCAAAGTCCTTTGCATGGCGTGCTTGGTGGACAAACCTGAGCCTCTCTCTCTCTCTCTCTCTCCCCAGTCTCTTCAAAGCAGCCCCCGCTCTTTCCAGCCGCCCCCCACCCGCGTTGGAGCTGCGCGCGGCTGCCTGCGGACCGCAGGCTAAGGCGCGCCGGCTGGGGCGGCCACATGGCGCGCTCCCGGGTGATGGCAGCTGCGCTTTGTCTCCACCAGCGAGGGGTGAGTCACCGGCCCCCGCAGCCCCCAAGCTGGGCAAACGCGCGGGCCAAGGCCGCTGCAAAACGAGCAGCAGCAGCAGCAGCAGCTCCCCGAACAGCCGCAGCCTCCAGCTCCTCTTCCTCCGGCTCTGCCACCGCCACCCCGCGGCCCCCGCCTGCAGCCTCCGCCCAGTCCCCTCCTCCTCCACCCGCGAACTAAGTCAGCGGTTCGCGCCGCCGCGCCCCGATTGGCCGGCGGAACGCGCCGCGTCACAATGGAGCCGTTCGGGGGCGGCGAGCCGGGCAGCGCTGGGGCTTCCCGCTGAGCCCGCTGCAGCCGTCAGCCGGGGAAAGTGCGGGCGCGGGGGCCGCCGCCGGCGCGCCCCGAGCGGCGCGGGGCGCACGCCGCGGGGAGCGCCGGCGCCCAGGGCTGGAGTCCCGCAGGTAGGTCGGCGCCGGACGGCCCCGGGTCTCCGAGAGGCGCGCAGCCGACCTCCGAGGTGGAGGCGGATGACCGGGCGAGGGGACGCAGCAGGTGGGGTTGGCCGGGCAGGTGCGGTTACCTGTGCGCGCCTCACCTGCGAGCCGGGCCTGCGGGCAGGTGGCTCGGCCCCAGAGGTGGGGCGCGGCATCGCGGCGCCTTTTCTCGGGCGGAGCGGGAGCGATCCCCCCCGAGGGGACCTCTCCTGGGTGCTGGGGTCATTCGGGGCAACAGCCGTGGGCGGCCGCGGCGAGGCGGGCCGCGCTGGGTCCTGCGCTCCCGGGGCTGCGGCGAGAGCGTGCGCCCTTGGGGCGGTGCTGGAGCCGGGCTCGGCGCTGCCCGCCGGGGTCTCGCGCTCTCTAGGTGAGCAACCGCGGCCAGGACGTGTGCCTTCTGTCCTCGCGTGCGCTCGGGCTTCGTTGTTGGCCCCCTACCCTGGCTCTGTGTGTTGACAAACATTTTGCTGCTGCTTGGATACTCGTTCGCCTACAAATTGATGGTGATGTTGCTTGTTTGCAGGAGGAGAGGGCAGCCAATACCCATTTAGAGAGAGAAGCTCAGACTTTTCTTCTTTTCGGCTGCAGTCGAGCAGGTGCTGGGAGGTCAGGAGGGTGGAGGCTCGGTGCTGGCTTATTACTCTGTGTCCTCAATTGACTCCCAAAAGTCCATAGGTTGCCTTGGGTCAGATGACATTTATGGAAGACTTCGTTGTGGTCGAAAGATTCGCTCACAGCCCCCCTTATCTGCCCCCCCACCCCCCAAGAAAAGGACAAATCTAAATTTAAAAGCAAAAGCCAGCACGTGAAGTTCCTTGAATAAATTCGCCTTGCCTAGAAACTTTTCAAAACTACCTGAAATGTCAGTATGAAAAATTTAAAATGTGAATGGGCAAGCCAGCTTAAAATAGTCAATTTGTTTACTGCTTTCTAAGAGGAGATTAAATAGTATGTGTTTTTTTTTATCACTGTTCTGTCTCCTTTTGTAAACACACGCAAAAGTCGAACTGCAGTATTATTTAGCAATTCCAATGCCCTCCATATGTTCAGGTTGCACTTCCTGAGAACCCAAATTGCTCTTTGAGTTATGGGTGCCTATGTGAGGTTCTTTTGCCTCGGGCTTTTCTAGTCAGGAGCTCCATTTTATATTGAAGAGATTATAAATCGACAGCTAATCCTTCAAGTAACTGGGCCTGTGTGATTTAAGAATATAAGCCCTAACATGTCAGCTATTACTCTCAGCTCTGGTAGAGAAAGGGGGTAAAGTTGTCATGGAGTGTACAACTGAGTCATGACACTTTTCTCATGCTGTCCCCCGTCTTTTAGAATTACAGCAACAAATAAATACGACTGTACAAGTTAAAACTAAATTTACGGCCCTTGGACCCTTGTTCTGTTTTTCTTCAGTTGGAAAGCTGTTCTAACATGTCCATCCTAACATGAATATGTTCACATTTGGAATGATATTATTTAGCTAGTTGTTTAAATGTGCTTGTTAAAAACCATTCCCCATTGCTATTTCATTCTTCAGAATCCTCAGAATGAAAGTACTGACATTCATTAAAATGTAAAATGCTCTGATAAATATAATTGGAAAAGGATACCAAGGCCTCCATTTTTTTAAAATCAACTTTATTTTTTAGAGCAGCTTTGAGTTCACAGCAAAACAGAGAGTAAAGGGCAGAGAGTTCACATGTACTCCCCACTCATGAACAGCTTGCCCCATTATCAGCATCTCGACCAACCTGATACATTGGTTGCAATTGCCAAACCTACATTAATAATCCTCATCCAAAGTCCATAGTTTACTTTTGAGTTCATGCTTTGTGTTGTACATTTTCTGTGGGTTTGGCTAAATTATATAACATGTGTCTAGAATTTATTAGAGTATGATACTATAGCATAGTATCCCTGCCCTAAAATTTTCCAACAACTCAACCCTTTCTCCCCACTAACTCTTGTGAAACATCAATACTTATGCTGTCTCCATAGTTTTGCCTTGTCCAGAATGTCATCTAGTTGGAATCATAGTGTATAGCTTTTTTGAATTGACTTACTGTGTTTAGCTTTTGCATTTAAGTTTCCTCTATGTCTTTTCCTGATTTAATAGTTATTTTTTTTAAATCTCCAAATAATATTCTGTTACTCCTCTGAGTTTTTTTAGATGATGTGGGTATTTTCCTGCTGTGACCTGGAATTTAATTTGTTTTCTGAAGCTCTGAATATTTCCATATTTCAAATATGATTGCTGTAGTCAAAGGTTTTATTTGTAAACCAGTTTTCTTAATTTTCAAATATAGTAGCTGAGTATTTTTATGTTCCTTATTGATTTTTGTTACCACCCATACAAAAATAGCCTGTTTAATCTGCTCCCCCATTTTCATTTAGTGTCTCTCAAGTTGAATTTCAAATTTTGTTTACAGCAGTCACTAGAATTATCAGAAACAAATGGTGCTGAAGCTGTGTCTGCTATGTTGCCTTGTGTGCAGGAAACATGCTCTTCACTGTGGCCTGACTCCATGGCACTGGATGGTACAGCAAACAGTTTGGACCTGGTGGCCTGAAGCTGTGATGTACCCCAGTCCTGGTGGGTCTGCTATGTTGCCTTGTGTGCAGGAAACATGCTCTTCACTGTGGCCTGACTCCATGGCACTGGATGGTACAGCAAACAGTTTAGACCTGTGGCCACCCAGAAGGAATTCGTGAGGCCCAATAATAGGGTAGAATTTATTTACTCCTTTGTAAAATGCATTCTCATTTGTAGTCACATTTGTTTTCATATTGCTGCCTTTTCAGTTATTGCTATTACCTATTTTCACTTTATTTCCCATCTGTATTTTTAAGCTTCATACATAGTTTTATTATCACTTAGCTAACTTTTGCTGGTGTTTAAAATAATGCCGTTGGCAGAAATGACTTATTTTTCCTTTTCTGGATCATTAAGGCTGATCTTAAATAAAATTAGGCCTAACTGCAATCACTGAATCTCTCTGCTAAGTTCTTATCTCTCTGTTCATTAAGAAATCGAACAAAGGGTAATAGTAAACTCTCTGTTCTATGACTTCCTTTCATTTAGGATTCTACTCAATTGCAACATAATCGAAATTCATTTCTTCAGTGCTGTTGTGAAGCCTGGTAAAGAGAATGAATAAAAATGAGTTGTCAGAGCTTTAACCTTGCCCTTTTCCTTTTGCCTCTTTGACCTTTATGCTCTTTGATATGGGTCATATGATTCTGTTTGTCCCTTTCCAGACTCTGTATCTTTGAACTTCATCTCCTGCTTCTTCAGTCTGAATCCTTTATAATTCTCCTTGTCTGTCTTATCCTGTGGCCATCTCCAGGGCTCCATTCTACAATGCCTACTCCTCAGCCTACAGCCTCTTTCACAGAGGCCACCAGCTGCACAGCTTCTGTTTCTCTTCTCTCTTCTCTTCTGTTTCCAGTTCCCTGTAGGTGACTGAGATCTTCCTCTGCCCTGCTCTGGTGGAGACTATCTTTACTGTTAAGTAGCATATCCCTTCTGATTGTTTCTCAGGTATGCAGATTTGAGTGCACAGTCAAACCAATTATTTTTTTTCCTGTAAAATTCTTTTTCAGACTTTTCACTCATCTGCTCCCCCAAATCTATTGCAAATTATGAACAGGATTTCTTCAGGCTGCTACCTAAGACCATGAACTCTGTAGACTGATGCTTTTGAATCTTACACCATTGCTTTGGATGAGTTGCTATATTAGTTAAGATGACCTGCCAGTTGCACAGACTTGCAAAGAGAAATGGCCTAAACAAAGTGATGTTTGTTTTCCTTCACATTAAAAAAAAAAAAAGAAGAAAGCTTTTAAAGAGACAATCCAGAGCAGGTGGATTTTACAATTTTCTGATATCTGGTTGGTTTTATCTGTTAGATTAATACAGCAGATGAGGTCCTCAATCTCATAGTCCTAGGTGGAGCTATGTACATCTAAGTTCCAGGTGGTAGAAAGGAGTGAAGAAGAAAGGGAAAAAGATGGGGAAAGGCAAGAGCCTGTGGTCTCTTAAGGAAATTTCCCGGAGGCTGTTATACACTTATTAAATCCCAGTGGCCAGGGGTTTACTCACATTACTCACATTACTATGTGAGCTCACCTAACTGGAATAGAGATGTTGTTGTCCTTATTCCCTGCATTCACATTCCCAGCTAAAATGTGGGGATTTCACATCCTGAGCAGGAGAGAAGGGAATGAACACTGAGGTAGCCAAATATTGCACTTATTCTGCACATTGTTGTTTTTAATAGTACTGCTCTCAAAGATTAAAAAAAAAAAAAAATAGGGAGAAAACATAGAGGGTGGAGGGATGAGAATATAACATAGGTTATGGTAGAGGACTATGTATGGGCACTTTGGTTGTGGAAAAATTGCGGTGACCACACCTGAGGGAAGAAAAAAATAATGCTTGTTATCGATAAAAAATTTTTAAGTAAAATTTAAAAACATACATTAAAGCATCCAATACAAAATCTAGCATAAACTAGCTTTCAGTAAATATTAGTCCATATTCCTCTGTCATGAATGATCTAGTTCCTCTGTTCTCACATCATTGGACTCCAAGTCCTATTTGAAATACTAGTACTTTTGCCTCAGTTGGTGGTTCCAGACTATAATTTTGTATCTTTTCATGGGAGGAAGCACCACCTCTTATTCAATGTCAGCATCTATTTCTTTAATATAAAATGTGTTTTAATTAAGGGCATTGTTCCTGGAATCAAGTTGACCTATATGTGAGTCCTGGCTCTGCTGTTCAGTGATTCCGCGTAATAGCCTCTCACACTCAAAATTTCCTTACCTGTAAACTGGAGGACACAGTCAGATAGGAGAATTAAATGAAAAAAAAAATGTATATAGGATGTTTAATATTGTGCCTGATAGACGAAGTGGTAACTTATCCTTTTTAATTTGCCCTAATTTGAGTGAACCTCTCTGAATATGAACTCTTACTCCTTTAAAAGCAAAGTTTTAAAATTGGTCATCTCTCTATAGATCCAAATGAATGCTGTTAAACTGTTCATCAAACATTTTGAGAATTGTCTTCAAAATCAGTTTGAGCCCCAACAGCAACAAAGTCTTGTATTTTTCTATCAAAAACACAAGTATTCAGCCTTCATCTTCCTCAGCCTTGATTTGATTTTTGGATGATCCACTCTCAGAAGCTGCAACATTTCCACCATTAGTTTACTTCACAGTATTTTTAGCAGCTATTTATTAAGAACCTACTGTGTGCTAGACTCTGTGGCTGCAGTGGAAGCAAAAATGCACATGGTCTCTAGGTTTCTGGGAATGACAAGCAAATCAGTCACTACAAATAAGTGGAAAATTGCCAGTATGAAAGTTGGTAGAAGGAGACACAAGTGTTCTGAAAGCTTGTGTAAATGTCTTATGGCTGGAGGTTGGTGTGACCATAGTGGGGAGAAACTTGGCCAGTGAGCTAAAGTAGTGAAATGGGATAGGACTCTGTGGTTTGAAATGAGCTCAGACATGAGATGAACCTGCCCCTAGGCAGGGATTAGAATGTGCCATGGATTTCCACCACCACTGCAGAGAAAGCATTTCATAATGTCTGGAGCCATCTCTGAAATATGTGTACATAAAACAGTTGACCCGTGAACAAACTGGGTTTGAACTGCCAGACCCACTTCTGCATTGATGTATTCATCCAACCTTGGGTGTTGGTTGATTGAATCTGGGGATGCAGAACCCACAAATGTGAAGGAACTTGCGCCTCCATGGATTTTTGTATCCTCCGGGCATGGGGGAGAAGCTTCTGCAATTAAGTTTTGAGGAAGTCAGGACTTAACATACAGATTTTCAACTTGTGTTGTAGGCGTGCCTCTGGCCCCCAAGTTGTTTAAGGGTCAGCTGTATGTAAATTATCAAGATGATGTTCTGAAAGGTTTTACATAATTCAGGAATAATTTTACTTCTTTTACAATTTATTCATAGTATGTGGCAAACTAAATACAGATACTTTTTTGGTACAGCAAACAGATGTATCTGAGAAAGTTGGCTAGAAAATAGGATCTTTTCAGAGAGGGCCAGAGGGTTGCTTTGCGTCGCCCTTAGCTAGTGGAATGTGAAGCCATGTGGCTGATCGGGGGCCACATGAGAGCCTGGTAATGGAAGACTAGGTCGCCCCTAACGTGGCAGTGGGGAGAGAGCAAAGGATGAGAGTCACAGGCTTCATTTCCAGGAGGGGTCTGACTGCTGTGCCTGTGCCAACGGTGTCAGGGCCCATGAGCAACTCCTACCTCCAGTTCTTCCAAAGCTTTTGAGTTTGCACAGCCCCTGGCTCTGCTCAGTGTGCGGGTATGGTGCACTGGCGGGCAGTGCCACTTTTCCTGGCCCTGCCCTCTCTAATCCCTTATAGAACCTCCAGGGAGGCTCCTGTTTCTGTTAAGTGTGGCACTGAGGCATGGCCGAGCCCAGGGGCAGTGCCGCCTGCCGTGGGACTGCAGGTTGTTTCTTGCTCCCACAAGATACATTTAAGATGAATTCTAAAGATTTTAAAGTTCATCTCTCTAGGCAAACTAAACGAGTTTGTTCCTGGCTGTATTTCTGTGCTGATTTCGGCACTTCTCAACTGAGCAATGACTTGTCCTCCAGAAGCGTGTGTGAGTCATGATGCAGTTTCTCCGGCTCAGTTGTTAAGAGATGGGCTGGTTGCCGGCTTTCTTGGGGACTTGGGGCTTCCTCTCACTCCCTGCACTTCCTCCTCAGCCACACACCACCTTGTTCCTACCCCAGGGACTTGACTGCCTGGAATGTTTTCCCCTATGAACTTGCGCAACTGCTTCTGTCTCTTCAATGAAGGAAGGGTCAGCTTCAAGTGACCTCAGAGATACCTCCCCCACCACCTCCAGGGAAACACAGGTGTCCATCCTTACCTGCCCCCATGAGAATCATTCAGGCCTTAATGTTTGCTTGTTTACCTTCTCACTCCCACCAGAACATACGTTCTGTGAAGCACACACCTTGTCTCTTGTTTACTCGTTCTTAAGCCTGGTACATAGCAAATTTCCCAAACTGCCGTTTGTGATACTAGGCAAATAATTTTACTCCTTTGGCATATAATGGGCTGATAATACGGTGCTCCTTGACTCAGAGAACAAACAAGGGTGTGGAATTAGTGGACTAAGATGTTTTCTTTTCCTTCAAACTTGCCGTTCATCTTTAGATCCCATATTTTTACAAAGAGCAATAGTATTTACCCAGCCACATAAGCCGAAGAAACCTAAAACTCATTCTGGGTTTCTCATTGTTTCTTCCCCCTCAAACTCCTAATGTGGTTGGTTATCAGTTTGTGTAGAGACCACATTCTTCAGGTTCCTCCCAGCACCACCCTCCCTAGAGCCCCTTTTCTACCTCAACTCTTTTCCAGGATTGCTGCTGAACAATGATTGTCTTCCAAATGATAATTCAGTTTGTAATCTTCCACCCCGCCCCCACCCAATTTGTGGTCCACACTGCAGGAAAATAATCTTTCTGAAAAGCAAATCTCATATCATCATTGCTCAGTTTAATAACCTTTTAATGGCTAGATTTGACACAGGATCAAGTCCAAAGGCTTTAGTGAGCCAGATAAAGTCTTCCTTTATCTGACTTCTGCAAATCTCCAGTGTCACCCTTTGCCACCCTGTCATTTCTAAATCACCAGTGCATGCATCATGGACGCGCGTGCACAGCCACAGCACCATATTCCGGCCGTCCTAAGCTGTTTGTAGTACAGAGAGGAAAGTGCAAGGTTGTCAGAGGCTTACTCCGTGGTTTTGTTCTTTCCTTCTATCTGGTCTGCTCCTAGACCCTTGTCAGAAACCTGCTTATTTTTCCAGGGTCAGTGCAAGCATATCTATTCTGAAAGACCATTCCAGACATGTTCCCTCTACTCATCATTCCTAAGAGCCACTCATTCTCTCCTGTCTGGCGTCTGAGCCTTGAGCACCTCTCATAATCCCTGTGCCAGAGAACAGTCTGCCTCCTCCTAGGCATTCCTTCATCATAAAGAATGTTTTGTTCATTTCCTGAGCACTCCAGGTCGGACATCGTATCTGTCATGTTGTGGGCACTCAATAGAGAGATCTAGGAGAGAATTGGGGACTAAAATTTAGCATAGTTTTTACCTAGTCCATGATTTTGTTTCAATAACATACATTTGACTGTATTTGACTAAAATTTGAAAATTTCCTTGAAGGTTAGAAGTAAGAAGGTACATTGTATATGCCACTATAGATACCACTTTGAATGTTGAATGGCCAACATATTCTGTCAATGGATAAATCAAAAATTTTACCCTGTTCGCAGTTCTGGATTTGGCAGTTTGCAATGTCTAAATATTTTTCTTCAAATACCCCTTCAAAGGTCTTTGGTGTTTTTAATATGACTGTGATAAATAATTTCAAAAAATGTTTTAAAATTGTATCATTTTTAATTGAGGTAATGTTGATTTATAACATTGTATCACTGTATATGATTTAAGGGAACAGGTTCACACCACTTCAAATGTATGTTGCCATACAATACTTACCACCAAAGCACACATAATCCTCCACCATATTCCATCTGGCCCCATCCCCACTTGGTGCTACAAACTCTCCCCTCCCCCTCAGTAGTCTCAATTCTGCAGATTTCTATGGTTTGTTGTCATTTAGTTTTGTTTGTTTCTTTGCTTTATTTTTTTTTTTATATTCAACATATGCGGGAAACCATTACTTATCTATTTCTCATCTGACTTATTTCACTCAGCATACTCCTTTTCAGTTCTATCCATGTTGTTACAAATGGCAAGATTCATCCTTTGTTTCAATAACTTAATAGGATTCCATTGTCCATATAGACCACATCTTAATCTACTTACCTGTCACCTGTCGAGCACTTAGGTTGCCCCCATAGCTTGACTGTTGTAAACAGTGCTGCAGTGAACATAGGAGAATGTACCTTCAGTGTTTTTGCATTCTTTGAGTGCACACCTAGATGCAGAATTGCTGGATCAGATGGTAGATCTCTTTTTAATATTTTGAGGAACCTCTGTACTGTTTTCCATAGTTTTTTGTAATCACTGTGTTCTTATATCTTAAAAAAGCTAACATCTAATATTTTTCATTATGATTTAAATAGTTGTAAAAGATGACATTCCTGATGTTATATATTAAAAAAAAAACCAACACTTCAATGTAGCCAGTGGAAGTTAAATATCTGAGTGATTTCATATCTACCATGTCATCCATTTAAATAACACACGATCATGTTTGAACACAGTTGGGAATTTTATATAGTAGTTTCTCTGTGGAATTCATTTCATTCATGTTTTTGTTAAAACTCAATCCTAATATAACATTCTTATATTTTAAAATCTTTCATTGATTATCTTATCATGTTCTGGTGACACACATATACACACTGTCTATTTTTTAAGTTTTTGTGACAATGCTTGCTCTTTTAAATAAAATTTCTTTTGGATTGATTTATGATTTTTACTAATACACTATTGGCCAGAACAGTAAGTATATTAGAATTTGATAATCATTATTAAGCATAGGTAAAATTTTATTGGAAAATTATCTCATTGGGATGCATGGAGCTTCAACTTAGTTTTACATATAAGTAAATAATACTTATTTTTAGAATAAGGGAGACCTCATTATTAAGCCCAGTGCTTCTTTTTAAATATGCTTAAGAAATCTTGCTTAGGCTTGTATATGGTATTGAAGGCAGAATAATTGCCCACTATTTTTGGAACTCCTGTGTTATATTCCAAAAGTTATCTAGTGATTGATCACAAAAATGATTTTCTGTTTTGTTTTGTTTTTATTGCCTAACAGTTTAAATAGCTCTTCCTTCAATGCAGTTGGAAGCAAAGATATGGAAACTTACCCCTGACTCCCAAAAGAATCTGTTTCTTAGTCATGAAAGTCATTTGCTTTCTTAATGTCTATAACACCAGAGGCATTGCAAAATGGCCTTCTGCTTAGGGCCCTGGATATTTTTACTCCCCCAGGCAATACACCATAAACAGACTTCTGAAAAATGAGATGTTTGCCCTTTTTTTGGATGTAGGGAATGGACAAATGTGCAAAAGGGAAAAAGGCGATAGCTAGAAAGAACCAGGTGGACATCAGGTGTTTTGAAACAGTTACGACTAGACAAGTGTTAATAGATAATCTGGGAGCAAATTCCATCCTAGAACCCCTTCTTCCAAAAAGCTGTCCCCCAAACCGCACACCCCTATTTGAAGATCAGCTGGTTTATGTCCTAAAGAAAACTTTTCACTTCTAAGTATGGGAAAGGGCCCTTATCAGTGAATGGAAAGATTTCCTCTGGGTGGTCAGGAATATTCACTAGGAGAACAACATGATTAGAATTTATCACTCTTAAATACACCCACATGGATGCTCATTTAACCACCATCATCCATTTTAAGAACACTTCAACTTTCCTAGGACAGTGAGAAATTATGCATAACTTTTAGATTCATTTGTAGGGTGGATACAAAAATAACACTGGTAAAACTCACCAGACCCTGGAATCGATAGTCAAATGGGTCTCTGGGTGCCTGGTTTCTAAAAAAAGTCTTAATCCCACTGAAAAGAATGGTAAGTTCTGGGCCTCCTTAGTGGCTCAGGGGATTAAGACACAACTATGGAGTTATCTGCAGCCTCTGCAGCATGAGTTTGATCCCCCATCTGGCCAGGGAGCAACCCACATGGTGCAGCAGATCTCTCCTGACTCGCCTGCTGCTCCTCTCAGCAGTGTGCTTCAGTCATTCTGCCTGTTCTGTTCCCCACTCTGTCTTTGGTGAATCCTCTCACCTCCCACATCTCTGGCCTGTACCCCAGCTCTTGTATGCATAAATTAATAAATCTTAAAAAAAAAAAAAAAAAAAAGAATGCTAAGTTCTTCCTAGGGGGAGTTTGTGAATTTAAAGCATGCAATAGGTTTGGTCCCAGGCTAGGTTTGGGGCTTATTTTCCTTTATGGAGTAATGCCATTTGAGAGGAGTTGAGCCTGATCATCCTCCCACTGCATAGGGATGATGCTCCCCATCCATAGGGTGCTCCCCCATCCTAGATTCTGTTGCATGGTGTGAAATGACACTATGTATGTCCCTTGCTTTCTGCCCTCTGCCAACAACTTATACCAAATCTCTCCTGAAACATCTTTAGGAACCCTCTACCCCATTATTTACTGTAGTATATGTTTGTACATCACTTCTTTTATACTAAAGCATTTATGTTCAGGAGAAGGGGCAAGTGTTATTCCCATAATACAAGAATGGAAACCAAGTCTGTAAGGGGATCTGAGCTGTGTAAGTAATCCCAACAAGTCAGTAGCTGATCTGGCACCTGATGAAGTGTCTTTTTCTACAAGATATAACCTGGCTCCTTTTCTTAGAGCTATTATTTTATTACAGGCTCTAAGGGTTGGAAAACTTGTCTTAAAGTGATCATATGAAAATTAAGTTAGATAATAAATATGCTCATAAAGTGCTCAGTAGAGTGCATGGCTCTTAGAATTTTAAAAATGAAAAATAATGTGAGTTTTCTTCCATAGTTCATTTTATGGATTTAAAAAATTAATTCCTTCAATAGATAGTTTCTGAGTACTTAATATTTCCCAGGCATTGTGACAGGTACTAGGAATAAATCCAACAATGAATAAAACAAAGAGAAAAAAAAAAAAAAACTTCTTTACTGGGCATTCATCCTACAGGGGGGAAATAGAGAGTAAATAAGATATAATGTCATGTAGTAAATGCTGAGAAGGAAAATAAAGTAGGGGAAAGGGCTGGAGAAAAGTTGTTGGTGGCCAAGGACAGAACCCCTTGGGTAGGGACTTTTGAGAAAACCTGACTGTTACACTCACTCAGAATCTGGCTGAAAGTCTTGAGTGTATTTGGGTTAATTGATTCATCATGGCACTCTAGAATTGTGTGGAAGAGATTTTTTAGAGAGTTATCTATTGATTTTTAACTGTCATAGCTATTCTTGAGAGTATGTCAGAATAATACCCAGAATAATACCACATGCATAATACCCTAATATGCTTTGAAATCATGCTTAGATTTCCTATAGTTCATGCCCTTTTTCTATTTCAGTCTTTTATTTTTACTGATAAGACTGAGCAGGCAACATAAATGTTCACTGTGTCACAATTAATTAGTGGCTGAATCAAGCATCTAAAAGTTCCACATAATTGTCCATTGTTTTCTCCACTAAAATCTGTAAGTAAATAGACTGTTAAAATCTCTAAAATACTTGTAATCTATAAAGTGTCTCTGGCTTTGTTTGTTTTTGTATGTGCTCTATTTATTCACATAAACTTCCCGTGGTAGCATGAGAGGCTAGTGTGTCTCCTTATCATATTTTTTGACCAGTAATACAGCATCCTGAATAATCCAAATGTCTTGGAAAATGATGAGCAAAGAACACACAGGCTGGTGAAAGAAAGGAAAAAACCAAAAACAAAACAAAACAAAAAAGATCCTGGAGTAGGAATATTTCTCTTTTCTTACAGATGAGCCTTTGTCATGTCATGGCTTTAAAAATGGACTCGGACTGAAGTGCCTTTGAAGGTCACTGAAGGTGTGGACAGCATAGGGGCAGGAGATGAGAAGGGCCTTGTCCCAGTTTCAACAGGGTTGGGGATTCCCTAGGGTGAAACAACAGCAGCCCCCACACCCTACCCAGTGATTTCCTCTTAGGACATTTTATACAAAACTTGGAAGATAAAATTGTCACATTCAGGAAAATATTCATTGTATCAACTTATCTTCCTAACCATACTTCCTTTACAGCTGTCTCAACTTTTAGTACTACAAAGTAGCCAAAAAGTTTAGGTAGTAATCATCTATACTGTGGAATGAATACAAGATTTCCAAAATTGGATGCTATTTATAAACTTGATTTATGCACAAAAATTTTCTGATAAAATACATCTGGCCTTAAAACTTTAGAAGCCTTACAAGCCTCCTATAAACATTGATACTTACTGCACTCTTAGGCTATTTTCTATTGTTGCTTTCTTCAAGGCCAAGAAAACCTTTTTTTCTCCCCAGTTATATTATTGTCTCTTAAATGTCATAACACACTCCAAATAGAAGAAATTTTAACCATTTCTTAATCAGCAAGAGGCCCTCCCCCCATTGCCATCCCACCTTCAATTTGGGGTATTTGTAGCCTACTTTTCCATCTGTGTGCCTTGTTACTATGGTGATGGGCACCATAGAAATAGAGAACAAAGCAGATGTAATAGGCATCTCCTACGTGGTTTACAACGCTAGGAAGGTTCTAGGATTTTCAGGTATGGCTTGTACCGTGGTGACAGACCTGGATCAACCCAAATGGGATGGAGTGCTCGACTCACAGGATGATTTGAGCCAATCTATTTCCACTAGTCTGCACTTCACAGATCTTTCTCTACCCAGAAGTCATGAAACTATAAAGGAAAACCAACAGGGAGCTCAGAGGACGTGGAACAGAAATCAATGTCAAAGAAATAATCCAGCTCATTGCAAAAGACAACATGGGAGAGAATTTTGGTTGATTTTAAGGCTTGCCAGACATTCACCCTATTGCTTAATTTTGCATTGTTCAATTTAACCTTTCAAATAGAGAAGATTTGCCAGTTTAGGTTTTCTTCCCTTCAAGGTACTAGCCTGTATAAGATTTTTAAAATTTAAATGACGATCTGTCTATTATAAATCTCCTGCAGTATTTCCTCCTTTCTGTTGAATCTTTTAGTGACTGAGTAGACAACTAACATGCAATTATTTTGAGCTTGCTTTAGAATTGCAATTGAATATTTTCCAGATAATATGAAAATTGGTGTTTTCCATAAGATCTGGGAGTTAAATTACAAGGTAATTTTAAACCATGTACATACACATTCATTCTTTCATATAGTATATCTTTGTGTATTATATCATTAGATGCCCCTAATGAATTGCCCCAAAATTAAATAAAATATTCTAGTTATTGAATTCCATCTTCTGGAAAAGTAGTTTTTAAATTTATTGTCACTAAGATTTGCTTTGCTTATATTTTTATGTTTAAGGGGCATGTGCAGTAGAAAATTCAAATTTTTGAAGCTAAAGAAGTTGAATATTCCATGGTGCCTGTTTATTGTGGCACAAGACCCTGAAGTTCCTTCAAGCGCTGAGTTCTTATTTTTTTGATCATGTGACTCCTTTCTTATACCCGATGATCCCACATTTTGTCAATTTTGTGAGGTAGCATTACTCAACATTGATGTGAAAATAAGCTTGGAATCAACCCCACATTTTATTAGTTCCTTAAATACAGTGTACCCCTCTCCACCAAAGTTAGTGTTTCCCCTTTGTGGCAAGAATCAAGAGAACACAGGAGTGGGAGTTGAAAGACCCCTTGCTGACTTTGGCCCAGCCTCTGCCAGGTGGGTTGGAGACCACCTTTAATCCTATAATGGCACACAACTTCATCAGGAAGAGCCCAGGAGTCACAAAGAAAGGCTAGAAGCAGAAGGTAATTCAGGATTTGTTTGGAGAAGTAATGCTGGCAGATGGAGGATGCATTGGACATGAGCGAGATCATGATGAGAGAACAAGTAGGGCATTGAGAATGGAGCAGAGGAGATAATAGGAAAGAAATCTGAGAAAGAATTCATAGGATTAAATATTCCCTGTTCCTTTTATCACAAGGAGCTTTTGGTAATTAAGTCAAGCTCTGCTTACTGAAGTTAAAATTGCTTTTTATAGAAAGAATGAAATATTTTCTTACCTGAATATTTATCTGGTTCCCCAAATCTTCAAATTTGAGATTACCAGTGAATATACAGTCATGTGTTGCTTAACGATGGGGATACTGAGAACTGTATTGGGCAATTTCATTGTTGTCACTGTCAGAGTGTAATTGCATAAACCTAGGTGTGTGTAGGTATACTAGGTGTGTGCAGGGCATACCTTAGGTATGCCCTAGGCCTAGGCTACACTCTACAGCCAGTGGGGACCACTGCCATATATGTAGTCCATGTTTGACCAAGTACCATTATATGAGACATTCCTGCACATGATATTAACACCAAATATCATAATTATGGGTTGGATATTTGAGTTCCCTCAAAACTCATATATTGAAATTAACTCCCAAGGTGATGGCTTAGTTGATGGAGCCTTTGGAAGGTAATTAGGTTGTGAGCAAAACCCTCATGAGTGAGATTAGTGCCCTTAATAGAAAGACTCTGGAGAGCTCCCTTGCCCCTCCAACCATGTGAGGATACAGCAAGAGGAAGTCACCAATGAACTTGGAAGTCAGCCTTCACCAGCCCCTGAATCTTCTGTCACCTTGATCTTGGACTTCCCAGCCTCCAGAAATGTGAGCAAGAAATGCTGTTGGTTAAGCTATCCAGCCTGTAGTAGCTTGTCATGGTAGCCCATACAGACTAAGACAGCTTTGAAACATGAATGTCTCCTGCTAGAAATGAGAAAAGACTTGAGAAAAGTAGTGTTTGTTCCATAGGAAGAGTAGGGCACTCTTTCTGTATAGGAGAGGGCTGCTGAAAGCAGATAATTGCTCCATGCAGGACAACTCATCCAGAGGGCTTGAAAACTGTGGGCACATGGAGTAGGTTTTGTGGCCTGGGGAGAACAGAGCTTCTCATTATAAGGAGTTTACTCCTTCTCTGGCAATTGTTCTCTGATCCTCCTGGGCGGAGGTAGATTCTATTTCTTTTGATGTTATCATCAATGGGAAAGTAGAAAGTAGGCCAGGCGGGATTATTTCTCTTTACACAATTAAGAAGCTGGCATTCTAGGAGATTGTGAAGTCTGGTTAAAGCTAAGGTGGATGGAAGACAGGCAAATTGTTGAGATGCTCAGTTGTTCTGCTGACTTTTACCACTGCCCCATGAGGCTAACATGATAAACTTTTAGACAAAAAAGAAGAATCAAAGTTTCCTCATCATTTTCCCAACTACTCTCATAGTAGTAACAATTTTATAAATTATATTTTTGGTTTTAAAATTTTAAATGTGATTTAGCCCTAAAATTCTGGAAGCATTTGAAACTTAAAAATAAACTCTAGGGCTTCCTTGCCCTTCCCTGGCCTGGTTCCACCAGCTTGGGAGTCCCACTTTATTTCTGTTCCTTTTCTCCTCAATAAACTTTTTCTAAACATAAATAAATAAGCAAACAAACAAACTCT
Organism: Talpa europaea; assembly: GCF_964194135.1. Taxonomy (NCBI): domain Eukaryota; kingdom Metazoa; phylum Chordata; class Mammalia; order Eulipotyphla; family Talpidae; genus Talpa; species Talpa europaea. Next base: position 92,533,305 of record NC_140076.1, read on the forward strand.
AGGCTAGCCTCATGGACCACCAAGATGGTGGTCATGGACTAGACGAAGGCCTCCTGATCCTGAACATTACTTGCTTTCATGACTTTCTGATTGTTTTTAATTTCTGAAACCTATACCCATCTTTACATGAGGGGCTAGAAAGCTGTCGGGGCAAACTTCACTCAGGCCAGGCCTCACAGTAGCCCACCCGAATTTCCTTTGTAGCCCCGTGGGCTTCAAGGTTTTCAGGATGGGCCCCGTATCTGCCCTACTTCGTTGGCATGACTCACCCACATTTATCTAGTTCCAGATCAGTATCACCTACATAGAAAGGCACCATGACATTTATGATTGTATTGAAATAATTGAGCAACTACTTGATTAACTTTGTTTCTATTACCACTCTGTAAATTCTAAAAGGCGGTGGCGACATTGGTTAGGGGACCTCATTGGCTTTGTCTCCCCTCGTTGGCTCTACAGTGCCTCCCATGGGGCCTGCCATGCAATAGGTGATAACACTGATTGAATGAGTGAAAGAATGCTCACGTGGTTTGCTGTTAGTTCCCTTGAGCTAAGCTATGTTTTATTCCCCTCAAAGATCCATTTGTGGGTGATTCCTAGTTATGCCAGTTTTACTATTATGTGTTTCCTAGTTGTGTAGACTTGGGTGATAAGACTGTCTCAGTTGACTCATCTGTGAAGTGAAACTAACCTTATGCAGCTGTTGAGAACATTAAATAGGTTAATTGATAGCAAGAACTTAGAAGAATGTTTAATGTTTGGATATCTTGTAACGGATGCCTACTTCTGTGAATGTTACATGAAAATACTTGACTTTTTCCACCTCATATCAGCTATTTATTAGAGCTTGTGTGTCTTGTTTTATCTACTTGTTTTTTTCTTTTTTTTAAATACGATTTATTTATGCATACAAAACTGGGGTACAGGCCAGAGGTGTGGGGGGTGAGAGGATTCACCAGAAACAGTGGGGAACAGAACAAGCAGATCAACTGAAATACACTGCTGAGGGGAGCAGCGGGCGAGACAGGAGAGGTCTGCTGCACCATGTGGGTTGCTTTCTGGCCAGGGACCGAACTTGTGCTGCAGTGGCTGTGAATAGCTTCATAGGTTGGGTCTTAACACCTTGCACCACCTGGGAGACCCTCTACTTGTTTGTTCTACTTGGAAAGAACTAGGAGAGCAAGCACCATTTGATTTGCCTTTTGCTGATTTATAATTTGTCATTCCAGTTAACTAGGCTTAAGTGCACTTTCTTCCTGATTTTTAAAAAGAGTCAAATTACTTAATTGTGAAAAATTAGGCTTGTATGCTTTTTGATGGAATAGAAACTCTACAGGGAAATAAGAAGAAATTGTAGTTTTTTTAAGTGTTCAAGTTTCATAGTCCCTGAGTTCAACCTTGAGTGGTTCAGTGAGTGGACAAAAAGCTGTGGTCCTTCACATTTTTTAGTGCATATTTTGAGATACGCAGATGTTAACCTTGAAAACATCTGCTAACATGCTAGTTGAGTGTAATACTCAAAGGTAAAATGTCTTGATGGTATAAAATTCTAATTTCTGTGTGTCAGAACGGCTTAATTTCTTTTCTAGTTATGCATGAAAGTAGCTGCAGTGACTGGTAGTTTCCTTAAAGTGATCTCTGAAAGAGTAAGTTCATTCTAAAAATCTCATTTTTTAAAAAAAGATTTATTTATTTATTTATACAAGCACTGGGTACAGTCAGAAGCACAGGAAGGTGAGAGAATTCACCAGAGCCAGAGTGGGGAACAGAACAGGCAGACTGACAAAATAACACACTGAGGGGAGCAGCAGGCGTGGCAGGAGAGGTCTGTAGCACCATGTAGGACCTTCACCAGCGGCCGGGGATGGAACCGGCGCTGCAGAGGCTGTGGGCAGCTTTGCAGCCCAGCACTCAACCGCTGCACCACCAGGGGAGGCCCTCTAATCTCATTTTTTTAGAAATAAATCATGAATGAAAAATCTGTATGTGTGTGTGTAGAACAGAATTTAAGGACACAAATTTTTCTGCTGTGTACGGTGGGGATTGATGAAAGGAGAAAGGTAATAGCAGGAAATTATTCTGTATTGTATCCTTGTGATTCTGCTTTTGTTCCTCTCCAGTAAGGTCCTTAGAGATGTTACACATGGTAATGTCTTATAAAAAAAATTCTCTGCATGCAAAATGTTTCCTTCCCTAATGAGATTCCACGTTTGGGTTTGTTGTCAGGGAATTTTGAAATGTTCTCTGTATTTCTATGATTTTGACCTACTAATCTCATTGAATTTACCAGGTCTAGCAGCTGTTGTTTTACTATTGATAAATTGTATTTTTGTCCAAAGTCGAAAAGCTCTTTTTCCTGTGTTGGCCTATGTATAATTTCAGTCTTTCCTCAAATCCTTATAATTTTGATTTACTTGCAATAAAATTTAAAATATCAATAGTCCAGTAAATGTCCTCTATAGGCTGACCCTGTCTCTCACAAGATACCCAATGAAGCTCAAAGTGTATTTGCACAACAGTATTTTCTTGATAAAGCTGTCTATTCTCTTTTCTGTGGGGGAATGACACCTCAATTCCATTGTCATTTGAGCATATTTAGTATATTAAGTTATTAATGGTTCTTTGGCAAAGCAGAATGCAAAATTGAGAAGCCAAAGACTGAACATGTCCTCTGAGAGTATCGTCATAGAATTATGACAATTTTATTGAATAATCCTGCTGTTTTATTTGAAGAAAGGAATGTGATGTTGAATTTTGCCTTTTAATTATTTAATGTAACAGGAATGTTCTTAGATGACGTTCGTTATCTTGCTTCTTTTGCAACTTCTTTTTAGGGATCCTTCAGTTTAAATGTTTTAATTATTAGGCAGTAGCTTTTGAGACTACAGAAAGAAACTAGGTAGGTGCTTATATTCCTCCTAGGGTTCATTTTGCTGGTTCTGAATGCAACCTGGTCTCAATAACGTCTATCATTTTCCTATTTTCCCTGTTGAGAGCTTAGATTTAGCATCTTCATACATTCAGAATCCAAAGCAATGTTTTCAAATATTAAGTTTACAAATTGTCAAGTGCTATAGCCTATCATTTCTGCATTTCCAGGTAATGATATGTGTCAACAACACACTCTATTAGAATTATCTTTTCATTGAGGTAACATTGGTTACACTGTGTGTATTTAGGGGAATAGGTTCCTACCTCTTCAGAGGCATGTCACCACACCAACCCCCACCACCAAAGCACCCCCAGCCCTCCAGCAGTGTCCTTTGTCCCCTCCCAGTTGGTTCTACTCCCTCTACCCTCCCCCTCTTGTAGCCTCAATTCTTCAGTCACATTCCTAGGACTTGTTTTGATTTAGTTTTGTCTGTTTCTTTGTTTTGTTTCTCTATATTCCACATAGGAGTGAAGTCATCTGGTATCTGTTTTTCTCCTCCTGGACAAAATCATCTTTATATGTAATCACATTTGATTCTGACAATCCAATGAGAGAAACAAGAACAGTGACTACAGTTAATTCTTTTTTTTTTTTTTTTACAGATTTTTTATTTATGCATACAAGAACAGGGGTACAGGCCAGAGGTGTGGGGGTGGTGAGAGGATTCACCAGAGACAGAGTGGGGAACAGAACAGGCAGAGTGACTGAAATACACTGCTGAGGGGAACAGCGGGCAAGTCAGGAGAGGTCTGCTGCACCATGTGGGTAGCTACCTGGCTGGGGATCAAACTCGTGTTGCAGAGGCTGCGGATAGCTTCATAGGCTGTGTCTTAAACCCTTGCGCCCCAGGGAGGCCCATTACAGTTAATTCTTATTTGACAGGTCATCTCCAAGAAGTCACTCCATCTACCCCAAATCACACACACACACAAAAGGGCCAGGACAAGAAGCCAGGCCTTTTAACTCCATGTCCAGTTTCTTTCTGTCCTGTGATACTGAGGCACCATACCCTTGTCTTGTGCCACCCCATGAAGAATTCCCCTATAAAGAATTTGGTGAATATTCTGCATAAAATGGCTGTGTCAAATTTTAATAAATTCCCCAAAATCAAATTATTATTTAGCTCTTTTCCTCCTAAACATTTACTGTTGCACTGCATACACAATGAGAGAAGCTCCCTGCTTTCAAGGCCAGTGGCATTGTGAGTGTAGAATTTGAGAGGTTGGGAACAGCAGGAAAGCAACTGAGATGTACAAGGAGACACGTGACTAAAGTTCATCAGGAACAATGTAGGGGTGAGACCTAAGCTGAGCCTTGCAGGATGAGATCCAATTTGGAAAGATGAGGGGGGTGTGAGAGAGATGGGGAGGGAGATGTCTCAGCAAAGGTATGTCAGAAGAGGGCCTCCATGGTGGCGCAGCAGTTGAGTGCTGGGTTGCGAAGCTGCCTGCAGCCTCTGCAGCGCCCCACATGGCACGCAGACCTCTCCTGCCGCCCACTGCTCCCCTCAGCAGTGTACTTCGTCTGTCTGCCTGTTCTGCTCCCCACTGTGGCTCTGGTGAATTCTCTCACCCTCCCTGGCTTCTGACTGTACTCAGTGCTTGTATAAATAAATAAATAAATCTTTAAAAAAAAAAAATATGTCAGAAGAATATATGCAATATTGAAGTCATTGGGCATCAACTCTCTCCAGGATTTGCTCCAACATAATCCTGGGCATGTTTGTGATGTGAGTTGATGATTATTGAAACTGGGTAAAGGATACATGGGGCTTCTTTTACTACTGATACTTTTACATGTGTTAGGGGTGTTTCATATTGAAGAGTTTAAAATATAAAGTGGTATGTATTGTATTTTTTGGACAGTGGGTAGGGTCTATGGCAGAGTGAATGGCAAATGGTGCTGGGAAAGCAATTTGGGAACAGATTTGGTGGTGGGAGGCATTTGTGAATGTACGCTGTGGCTTCGGGGGGAGTCTACCAGGTTCATGAGTCCTGAGCAGAGCCAGGACTGTGTGTGCTCCAGGTGGAGTTACAGTGGGATGGCCAGCAATCCCTGCTCAGGTTCTACCACATCCGACGTGCCAGGTTCAGTTCTGGAAGGAACAAAGAGGGATTTTTATAGCTAATAATGGTGGCACATATTAGATGCAGAGGAGTATCTCACATCTTCTTAGGAATCTTCTTCCTCTTTGAACATGCCAACAACCTGTGGTTATCTACCTGGAATAAACTTGTTTTCCCTTCTTCCAAGTCCCTCACCTACTCCCCTTCAAATTCTTTCTCCTGTGGACCTGAAAATGAGCAGTAGGAGTGAAATAAAAACATTACTATCATTCCCCAGTACACGTGCATGTCAGCATCTAATTGAACCTCCGGGGAACTGACTTTAACAGCAGACGGAGTTCTACTCCACAAGTAACACTAAAACATTTGGAAAGCCTAAAACTTTGATTTCTGAAGCCATGCTCTCTCTTCCTTCCTGCTTAAAATGTTTCTCTGTTGCAGAGTTAAAAGAGGGAAGAGGTTTGTCAGAAAAATTTGGACAGTGGATAATATTAAGCAATGGTTAATTATTTGGATGTGATTCAGTGGGATGCTAGAGCTGATGCGAGCTAATTGTTATATTTCCAGAAATTGTACAAGACATTTGTTAAACACAGTCATTAAAAAGTTAAATTATACAAAATGGGTGTGTTGATAGTAAAAGTAATACAATATCTCACACCCTAATTATTTTACTATAATTTGCTATTATCCATGCTTATAAGGGTAGCATGTCGAATGTATCTGCATAGAAGTGTACTGCACATTTCTTCTCAAACCCACTTTCAATGGCATCAAGTTGGTGACTTGGCATTGCCATGTGGGAATATTTATGCCATGGAAATAGGCAAAGACTACATGTCAGGGAATCTCCCCTTCCACCTCCAGAGAACTGGTTGTTAAATAGCTACCATCATACCACTGGGTATGGTATTGTGTCTGTATTCATTAAAGCCATTTTACCTTTTAGAGATTCATACTAAAATATAATATTTAGAATTTATTTCAAATAGTCCACTGGAGGTTTATATTGTGATATGTCAGAGGGGCACATGGGCCTTATTATATCACTCTATTTTTGTATATGTTTTAAATTTTCTATAATAAAATATAAAAAACAATAATCAAGTAATGTTTTAATGAAAATAAAAGTTGACTATACCCAGTAGACATAGATAGAAATTGACTCTGGTGCCTGTCTATCCCACAAACTTTGAGGCTAACATTTTTTTAATAAAATATTCTCTAATTTTATAGCCCTTATTTGTAACTGGTTCACATGGATCATTGAGTTTCAACATGCTTCTTGTTAAATAAAATCAAGAAATCACTCTGTTCAGTTTGCCATAGCCCTACGGGCCAAGGAATTCAATAGAGCCCTCCCTAGGACACTGAAAAACTCTCTTTGCAGTGGGAGGAAATGCATTTGTGGGATTACAATCCTGTTGGAGAACCAGTGGTACAAATAGGGGGAAATGAATCAAGTTATTGCTCAAGGGGCTACTTCGGGCTATATGACAGCTGTGAGCCCTTCAGATTTACTTTCAGTTGAGCGGATTTGAAACCTGGCCCAATAAAGGCATGCTATCAAGTGAACTGTCTTCTGTGCAGATGACAAGGGCCTTCCTAAACATTGTCTTGCTGATACAATTGTTGTGTTTGGCATTACTGGCCTGTGAATTAAATTAAACCCAATTCAGTGACTGAAAAAGCCACAGCCTGAGTTATACACTGACTGCATTTCACAGATTGTACAAGCATAGTATTTTTTTGAACATATATCTAGATCAAAGGGAAACTTTGTAGCATAAATTATTTAGAATACATTTTTTTTTAAGTTTGAAGTTTTTAAATTTTCATTTCTAATATGAATTTGGAGTATGGTAATGGTCTCTTCTTCTCTTTGATTTATTAATTTCTACTAAGTAAAGCCTGACCAGAAAAAAATTGTATGTTAAGGAATGCAAGTGGCCACTGTGATTATCCCATCAAACAGGTGAGGAAATCATTAGGTTTTGTAATGGGGACAGGGAAGGACAATACGAACCTTGGGCGGGAAATAGTCTTTAATATCTGTCTTGTAATTTTAAGTTATGTGAGTCTTTGTTCTGGTAGAAATACAGACTTAGATCACTCTCTATTTTTAACCAAAAACAAAAATCAAAGCATCAAGCAATGAAAACAACAGATGTCAAACTCAGGTAACCTAGGGTCAGAATACCAAAAGGAAGTCTAGGCTGAAACAGATGCTAAAAACAGGAATTGAAATTATAAAACCAGAAGTCAGAGTAGGATGGGTAGGAGAACCTGGGAGGTTTTGACACTTGGCTTTAGTTTTTCACATGTTAATTCCTTCAAACCAATATTCTTCAGTGCTCCACAGGGACCCGCTACAATATATACATCCGACAAAAATTTACTTGGAATATAAAAGTTGAAATCATGGTACAAGACTAAGTTGGAGCATGGAGATTGAGACATGATTGCTAAGGAAAAACAGATGTTAAATTCACACAGGAATCACAGGACTGTGGTTTAGTCACTGAGTTACCTATTCAGCTCCTTCTATCTGGGTTAAGTGGAAGCGATAGATTAGTGAACCCTTCAGATAAAAGCCCTGTGTGCTCTCAAAGCTTACTGCCTAGTGGGTAGATACAGACAATAGGCTAACTAATTATATAGTACAGTAAATAGAGATAAAGTTTATGGAAAAATAGCAGAACAGGAAGAATTCTCAGGATTCCATTCCCCTGGAATATATTTTCTAACTCTGTCAAAGCCACCATAGAAAATATTGATACTTACAAAAATACAAAGCATATCACATCTGACATTCCTTCATGTTTCTATTAACTCTCTTCATAAGCTAAATACATATTCACTATTTCTATGACCAATAAATTTAGAACACAAATTTGAAGAAAAATGGGAAAGATAGCTGCTTTTTTACACTGGAGTAAAATGAAGAATATGCCCTTACGTATTTTGTTAGAGGGTTGATAGTTCCATGGCCAGGAGTGCAGTTGGCACCCACACGCTGAAGTCATTTGAAAACAAAATGTCATTAGTTCTAATCATATTTACCTTTGGTTGGGTAGACAAATAGAAGCCAGTCACAGAGAGGCCGTGTGTGTGAGAGATAATACACAAACTATATTAGTCAACAGTTGCCTTCAGAAAAATCAGTGGAAATATCAGTGGAAAGCAAGGTATTGAGTGAATTCCTTTATATAAAAGATTAACTCAGCCTATATTTAATTTTTTATTTTAAATAATATATTTTTCCCCAAATTACCAAGTGCAGGCCTTCAAGCCCTACCTTGTCCAGGGTCAGCAGCAGACATAAGGAATCCATCAAACTCCTTCATGTGCTCACCTCTCCCCAGGGTGCCAGTGTTTGCTTCCAGCCACCTGCTGGACCTTATCACCCAGGTGACCCACAGGTTCTGCAAAATCAGCTCTTAAAACCACACACCTTTTCTTTCACTGACCAATTTTCAACATTGACCTTGTAACCAAAACCTGGCTGGTCACTCATCATTTAGTCAACCACCAGGTCCTTCAATATATGAGTAACCCTAGAATTCTGCAAAATTATTTAACAGAGTCCCCACTTGAAAGTGCTAAAAGTTATGGTACCTAAAAGCACCTCTCCCCCTTGTTCTCACTCCAGTCGCATCTTATTCCAGTCCTTCCTTGTTTATCCCTGGACTGCTGCTCTGGTCTCCTTCCTCTGTTGTACATTTCCCCCTTCTAATGAATCCTGCAGGCTAGTACCAAAGGCAAATTCTAAATTTCTAAATTTGACACCGACCAGATCATATCACTTCCTTGCGTAAAACGGTTGCTGATTCCAGAGCACGGAACCCGTGTCTCTTTAGGATCTGACTAAATCTCCTTTCATCACCTTCTCAGCTTTCCCATTGGTTTCACTCTCTAGAGCAATATTTAACTAGCCAATATTTAACTATGCCAAAATTTAACTATGCCAGCTTCCTAATAAAGAAAACCTCAATTGTGTTAATAAATTATCCTTGATTTCAAATGAAAGCAAAATTCACCAGATTGCTCATTGCTCTTCTGGTGAATATTGGAATATTAACTTGCACTTTATGGTAAAGTCTTTTACCAGCTCAACTCTATTCCTCTTTCCTTTCCCATCTCTCCAATTGTTAGGGGGAAAAGGATGTCCCAAAGCTAATTCCATATAGGCTTTGTGGACTCCACCCCCACCCCAGGTCAAAGCCAGACACTGGGAACTCCAAATCCCATCACCACCAAAGGGAAGGTGGCTGGGACCTGAGGGTGGGGTTAAGCAGCCAGGTGGATATAAAAGGCAGACACGTGGGCTTTGGGGTCCCCCATTTTTGGCTCTCTGGCCATCTCTGAGAGTGACTTTGGGTTTCCAGGTCGTTGGATCTGGTAGGACGCATTAAAGACTTTATTTCCCTATTTTCTCCCTGAGTTGTACATTTTCCTTGTTTCCTTTTCTCTTGTAAATAAACCTTTTATTAACCTTTTGTGTGTGTCTGTAGTATTCATAAGTCCCTTTAAAGCGCGCGGGTGAGGACCCATAGCCAGGAACCCGTTTAATATCAGGGTTGCTCAATAACACCATCAGTCAATATTTGTCAGATCATCCCTCTCTGTAATGCTTAAATACCTTTTTTCCTGATCACTTCATTAGCCGTCCCCTACTGCTGGTCTCACCGCATCATTGCGTTACTGCAGTGGCCGTCTCCCTGGTTCCCCTGCCTTCCTTCTGTCTCTCCCCTGCCATCCTGGTGGGTCTCCCATTCCTCACCAGGTTCGTTTTACTAAAACATTTCCGTTCTGTTTAGAATCTCCCGGTTCCCTTTTGTGAGTCATGACACGCCCTAGTCATCATTCTGGAATGTTAAGAACTAATTGTTCTCACTACCTCACATATTTGTCAAGTCATCACCCTCTAGCTATGGAGATTGACTCTTCCATGAAAACTGCTTCATCCTTACAGTCCTCTCTGCTCTTGTCCTTCCCCCGCTGGCCTTCTGGTCCAGCTCCTGCATATCCCTAAAGGCTCAGCTGCACATCACAGGCTGTTCTCTCCATCCCCTGAACTATAACTTTTGACCTTTGAAAGAGGCAGCTTCAAATGGTGGGAAGAACACGATGTTGGTGTCAGTTGTGGCATGGAGTTCTTGTTTGCTAAACATGTGACTTAGGCAGCTTATTTCTCCTCTCTGAGCCAGTATCATTACCAGAAAGTCAAGTACGTGACTTAAATAATATGGGGCGGGGGGGGGAAGCTTCATAGGGTTTGAAGCACTGTGCTGATGAAGTTCATCACTGTTTCAACTATATTGTCTAATCCTTGATTACATATTTTCTGTCCCTTAACCCCTTTGTGTATATTTTCCATCTTCCTAAAATTTTTGCTTTTTTAAAGGATTAATATGAGATATAAAAATAAAATGAATTCTCATTTACTGATTATTCTTTCTTCTTCAGTCCACACCAGAAAAAATGTTCAATTTTCCCCTTTAAAGAGAATTTAGTGACTACAAGTATAGTGTCCAGTGCTCTAGCGAGAGCATAGTATTGGATGCAAGGAGTGAGAGAGAAGAAGCAAGAAAACAAGATAACCAGAGAGAAAGACACTGACCGAGGGACTGGTGAGCCTCAAGAGTGACTTCTTTCATGGGTTTAGGATTAGACCCCTAAGCAATTTCTTCAGCCTTTTTACACAGTGACACTAGACGTGTCCACTTTCTTAGGACTAACCCAATTCTTGCACAAAGGAGGCTCTCAGATGTCTATTGAATTCACTACCCACATCATTTTCATACTGTTACCCACACACACACATTCACAATGTTTATACACACACCTATACCTGCCAATGGATTTGTGTCTCACTGCTTATGTTCATAGCTTTTTTTTTTTTACTTTAAAATTTCAGTCTCCTTTGTAGCAGCAGACTGTCTGCTTTCTCCTCAGTGTGGCAATAACATTTGTGTTTGCATTGTGCTTGTACAGTGTCTGACTGGGGTTCCACATCAGCTGCTGAAGTATAGATAATTCAGTGTCTTATTTATTTAGGTTGCTAAGAAATGTCCACAAGAGCGATGCATTATTTATAATATTACACTTAATAAAAAATCCTGCTTAAAATAAAAAATAACAAAGAATGAAAATGAGCGAGAGATTTTAATTCATATTTAAATACACTTGTTTATTTTTTCACAATATAGGATTTCTCCCCTCAGGCACAGTCATCATAGTATTTCCACCACCAAAGTGCCCACAGTCTTCACCACAGTCCATCCTGCTCTTTTCCCATCCCTCTTCTCTACCCTCACCTTCTCCCATACCCTCCCCTCCTGAGTGTCTCAGATCTACAGTCTGCTTTCAAGGGTCAGTCTTAGAGTTCATTTTATTTTTGCACTGGTACCCTCCAGCCCCTCTCCCACAGCCAGTGTCCTAGGAATAAAGAATTTGGGAGTGAAGTACAGGAATTTACATTCTGCTTAGTATCCATCTTAGAAGGAAAATATAAACTGTAACAGGGCCTCCCTGGTGGCACAAGGGGTTAAGGCACAATCTGGGAAGCTATCTGCAGCCGCTGCAGCATGAGGTTGGATAACCACCTGGGGAGCTACCCACATGGTGCAGCAGACTGCTCCTGACTCACCTGCTGCTCCTCTCAGCAGTATATTTTAGTCAATCTGCCTGTTCTGTTCCTCACTCTGTCTCTGGTGAGTCCTCTCACCCCCCATACCTCTGGCCTGTACCCCAGCTCTTGTATATATATATATACAGTAACAAGTTTTGTTTGATAACACTACCCTTGGATAACACGAATAATCATTAGGTACTTAGACCTCTTCCTGTGTCTGCATCATTGAATCTTAGTACTCAGTTAAAAAAACAAACTAAACAGTAAAATACAGTTCCTGTTTTCAGGGAGTTTATAGTGTACAGTAGGATAAAGGGAATGGCAGTAACCCCAGCAAAACAATTCAAAGAAATGGGATTTGCTTGGTAGAAACAAAAGATACATTTCTCCAAAGCAAGTCACAAAAGTTGCAATTGTTCTGTTTCAGGGTAGATTTGCTAGCATGAAAATGATAGCTGAACCCTGTTCACCAGGCTATGGGGCCAGTGATCACATTTCAGATGAGCCAGCCTGGCTGCAGGAAAAGACATTTTTGCATAGAAGATTGGGGAAATTGCCAAACAACAAAATGAAGACTTGTGTTTTGAAATTTCTCTTAACACTGCTTTAATTAAATTGATATTTCTAAGAAAATGGGTTTTTAAATGAAATTTTAATAGTGCCTCGGCTAATTCCAAATGTATTCTTTCATTTTTCGGGGCTTTCACAATGTGATCATATTTGGTTTCACTTCCTGGTTTGGCCACACAAGACTGTTGCTGGGAAATATTTAAATAAAGTGTTTGTGAGAAAAGAACATTGTCTTAGGATGGATGAAAGCCTTTCAGTTTTCGATTTAGTTCATACAGAAATTTTTAAAGAAATATGGTTTCTGATGCCCGAACTGTGAAATCAGTTGTTTAAAGAAAACTTCTCCGAAAAAAGAAAGGAAAAAGATCCCTCTTTGGTACTGAAGTTAATTAAGTTACCTTGTGGTTAAGTCATTGATAGATCTGTCTGATTAGGCACCAGTTGTGAAACAAATGAATTGTTGGCCCATAATTAAAGTAATTGTAGCTTGATTTTAAACAGAGGTTTGAATGCATGGTGAGTGACATAATGCCCAATGATTTTTCTTTTTTTCCAAAAGAAGGGCCAATGTACTAAGCTGATGGCATGTTTATTATGTGTTTAATGCAGCCACTAGTAGATCATTTTTGTGTGTGTATTTTAAATGACAGTTCTTTTGTATTCTGGCACTGTGTGAAATATTTGAATATTACTTTTAAAGTGATACTTTTACCCCAAGGCATCTAATTTCACCAAAATATTCACCAAAGAACCATGTAGAGTAAAATAAATTAAAAAAACTAATCAAATGCATTTTTCTTTTGAAAACCTCAATTTAGATTTTCAGGAAAAGTCTGCTCCCTGAAAACCTAATTCATTTGTTCAGTTGCATCATTTTACTGGCTAATCTGAAAATTCAATTTTTCTAAGCATAACATAACTCTTTTTCTACTTGAGATTTCAATTTCAAAACATAATCCACTTATGTTTTACCTTCCAAGATGATCTGACATTTACCCTAACACAGAATTATTGCTCCTCTTCTTGTTCTCAAACCCTCTCCAATGAATTTGTCTGATGTTTTCAAATTAATTTTCCAAATATGCAGATAGGACCTGAAATGTCTTTCCCATCATTCCCCTGCTTGCTCATTACCATCAAGGATTCCCTACTGCTTAGACAATCAAATCTAACGTCCAATGTGCTCTCATAAAAGTATTTGACTATTAATTCTAAAAAGGGTATTTTTGCTACAAAACTATCATATCTGAGGTGCTTATTGTGTGCTAAGGCCTAAGCTCTGTCTTGAAAATTTCTTAGCCTGACATTTGAGACTTTCTTTAATATATGACTCTAATCCTCTTTCTACTTTTATCTCCATTATTTTTCTCTAAAGTTCCACTCTATCCACATGTTTCTCAATAACTCCTTAAAATCACCTTGGCTTTGGGGCCTCCCCTGGTGGCGCAGCGGTTGAGTGCTGGGCTGCGAGGCTGCCCGCAGCCTCTGCAGCGCTGGCTGGATCCCCGGCCTCCGGGCGAGGGTCCCACGTGGCGCACAGACCTCTCTTGCCACCCGCTGCTCCCCTCAGCAGTGTACTTCATCAGTCTGCCTGCTCTGCTCTCCCCTCTGGCTCTGGTGAATTGTCTAACCCTCCCACACTTCTGACTGTACCCAGCGCTTGTATAAATAAATAAATAAATCTTAAAAAAAAAAATCACCTTGGCTTCCTCCTACTTTCTTGCTTTGTGTCTCCTTCCACCACATAAATATTATGTGCCTAATATTAGTCTTCCTGCCTTCTGCCTCTTATCTCTTCATGTACTCATGTAAACCTATGCATCTCTTTTGCTGCAACTTCTTTGGTATAAATTAAGACATAATTATATAACTTGTCTGAGCTTTCTTGTATTCAGACATTATTTCACCGTAATATGAACTCCTTTTAAAAGTTAGATATGAATTTGACACCTTTCTATCCCTTTCAGTATCTGGGACAAAGCTTTGCCTTTAGCACATGCTAGGTCATAATTGTTGCTGTAATGTCAGAGTGAATAAAAGGCATGACACTCCTCTTATAACTTCGCTGGGGGCCCAACTCTGGCCATGATAAAACTGGGAGTACATACATACCGATGCAAGTCTGTGCAACCAGCAGCAGCTAAGTTGTTGCTTTCATCGAATGACTAAGACCCATAGTAAAAATAGATGACATTGCCAAATATAAAAAGAAAAATATTTCTTCTTGTGTATGGCAAGAGAGAAAAAGAAGAGATAGAGAAGAAAACACACCATTAGCCTCCTTGGCGCTGTCTTTCTGCCGTTCAAGTTTGGTAACTGAGAAATAGCTCTAGTATCATTAGCTGTGGGCAAAGGGGAAACTTGTATCACTAACCAGAGCTTATGTATGTCATGCAGCTGAATTTGTCACTCAGCTAGACAAAGCCCCACCCTGATTTAGAAGTCATGTGTTAAAGTTCCAGATGGGGAAAATGGCTCTTGTCTCCTGGGAAGCCATCAACTCTCAAATTCTCAGAGAACATGACCTTTCCCCTTGCTAATATGGAGAGAAACTGCAGACTCCTACTGAGCTCTCAAGCACAAAACCAACTCAATGTGCAGAAACCCTACCTGTCATTTTCTTTGGAATGAGGACATACTGATTCCTAGTAGAGATTTGGGCTTCTTTTAGAAGCCTCATGTACCATGTCTCTTCCGTATACCCTGAGCTAACTCGAATTATTCTGAATGTCATGACTGCGGGTTATCTCTCTTTACTACTGCTAGGGGTCAGATGAGGTCCTTACCTGCTAACTGATTCAGGAAGTTTTGAGTGTCTTGTGAAATTTGGTGAATTGAAGACCAACATAATAGGGTGGTGGTAATTATAAGAAGTTTTTGTGGTCCAAGCAAGGGGGCCTAATTTTAATTATTTGTTCATTTAATATTTTTAAAGATTTATTTATTTATGCATACAAGAACTAGGGTACAGGCCAGAGCTGTTGGGGGGTGAGAGGATTCACCAGAGACAGAACGGAAAACGGGACAGGCAGATTGATTGAAATACACTGCTGAGGGGAGCAGTAGGCGAGACAGGAGAGGTCTGCTGTGCCATGTGGGTAGCTCCCTGGCTGGGGATTGAACTCATGCTGCAGTTGCTGTGTATAGCTTCATAGGCTGTGTCTTAACCCCTTGTGCCACCTGGGAGGCCCCATTTAATAATTAATAGTAGCTTTTTCCTACTAAATACCAAGGATATAACAATAAGCATGGTGCAATTGACCAAATCTTCTTGTTTATAGTGTAGTGAGAGAAAGATAAGCTTTTAAATAAACAATTATTGAAGGTATGTGATCAGTGCTATGAAAACGAGGGCTTTCGAGAGAACTAGAAGAGCAGGTTGAGAGCAGCCTGGTCAGGATGGCCAGAGAAGGCTTCCCTAAAGCAGGAACTCTTAAAAAGCCACTCACTCAGGATGACTTAAATGACTGCCCTGTTTGGGACTTGTAAGTGAACTAGATCTTCTACGTGAACTGCTTGGCATTTTCAAGTAGCAACTATTTTGACCAAGAATTAGTCCTTGTGTGAGGTTGTTCTTAGGCAGTTCCATGCTACCGATGTCATAAGAAGGAATATAAGTATTTGGTCTTGTTTCAGTTCCTTGCACAAAGTTCCTGAAATTGGGCCTCCCTGGTGGTGCAAGGGGCTAAACACAGCACTGTAAAGCTATTCAAAGTCAATGCAACATGAGTTTGAACCAGCCCCCCAGCCAGGGAGCTACCCACATGGCACAGCAGACCTCTCCTGTCTCGCCTGCTGCTCCCCTCAACAGTATATTTCGTCAGTCTTCCTGTTCTGTTCCCCACTATAACTCTGGTGTGTCCTCTCACTCACCCCCACACACCTCTGGCCTGTACCCCAGTTCTTGTATGCATAAATAAATCTAAAAAAAAAAAAAGTTCCTGAAATTTCTTGGAATTTCCTGATCTTGGAGCACCTAGTGTTACCTTAAGGAAACTTTTCCAGCCATAATTGAACTTAACCTAGTGAGGTGACACTGGGTGGCCTTAGGTGGCCTCCATGATGGGAAATGGAGTCCAGAGAAACCAACCATGTAACTAGAGGATTGGAACTTTCTGTGTACCCATGGGGAGGGAACAAGGGTTGGAGTCTTAACCAGTGACTGGTGTGACCATGCCTATATAATGAAATTTCCATAAACTCCACTGAACAGTCCAGGTTGGTGCAGGGAGGGTAGCATACTCAAAGATGGCGTCAAAGCTCTGCAACCACCACCACCTTGTCCGCTCACAACCACCACCAAACACTTGTCCCTTACATCCCTTCCATTGGGTTGGCCATAAGTTGTATATTTGCAATATACCAGTAAATTATATTTTTGAGTTCCTGAGTCATTCTGGTGAATTATCAGATTTAAAGAGAGGGTTGTAGGAATCCCTAAATTTGTAATATAGTGAAACAGAAGTGTGGGTAGTCTGAGATTTGTGGCTGGGATCTGATGGCAGGCAGTCTTAATGGGTTAAGTCCTTACACCTATGGAGTCTCCCCTGATTCTATGTAGGTATCCCACTGCTTTGTGGGCAGGCAGTGGTGGTAGAGAAAGTGTCATCAAAAAAAAAAAAAAAAAAAAGACATCTTAATTATTTTATCCTAAATGTAAATCAGACATTTCCTGCTACATCAGAGGCACATATGAAAACCAGTGATTTTGACCACCAGGAGCTATTTACCAAGTTGCAAGCACGAAGCTCTGATTTTATCAGCAAGGTGAAAGTGAACTTTTTGCCTGATACAGAGATTGCATAGGGGCTTGTTCTTTAGAAACTGACCTTTTACCTCTTAATCCTCTTACCTAATGCTTCACTTCCCATACCTCCTTCCAGGGAAATGAGGAGCTTAGGAGTAGAAGAGATAAGCAGTGCTGTGTGCCTGGAACCTTCTAGACCTCTGAGTAAGGCAGGAGACTCGACAGCATTTAATGAACACTATAAGCCAGAGTTGTGGCTGTTGTTTTTTTTCTTCTTCCCTTCCTTTCTTTCTATTCCCACTTCACAATGTAAATGACCCATTTGAGTCCTTTATAGTAGAGTAGATTTGGAAAAGAATTTTGTACTCAAGTTGCCTTCTCAAAGTGCATGTTGGGGACAAAAGCAACTACAGTTCTGTGTTTGGGTTACATATTTCTGCCTTGGACCTTTTTGGCTTTGTAGTAGGACTTAAATGTTAGGAATATCAATGACCTTGCAACTCTTGCTGTTTTGTTTCCTTGGAACCAAAGTGGTATAAATAAAGCTCATTTCATGGGTTGTTTTGTTTCAATTTAAGATAATGTTCTAAGGCCAATGGCATTCTCTTTGAAAATTACTTCACCAGCAAAAGAATTGGCTTTCTTTTTAAGAGTTCCCCTTTTACATTAATATGCCACTTTAATGATTTCAACGTACTTCTACAATATTTGTTTTACCACTGATATCAATTGTTGGTGTGATTGTCCATACTTTAAAGTCAAGGACATGGAGGCCTGGACTGGGTGTGATTTTTCTTAGGTTCGTACAGAGAGAGAGATAGAGGTTGATCTGAGACTCATCCCAGTGTACTCTGTGACCGAGGAAAAGCAGCCCCTGCCTCTCACTCTCACACATGGGAGCATATGAAAAAGAGAGTCTTCGGGGCCTCCCTAGAGGTGCAAGGTTTAAGACGCAACCTATGAAGCAGTCCGCAGCCACTGCAACATGAGTTCTATCCCTGGCCAGGGAGCTACCCACATGGCACAACAGACCTTTCCTGACTTGCCCACTGCTCCCCTCAGCAGTGTATTTCAGTCAATCCACCTGTTCTGTTCCCCACTCTGTCTCTGGTGAATCCTCTCTCCCACACCTCTGGCATGTACCCCAGCTCTTCTATGCATAAGTAAGTAAATCTTTAAAAAAAGAAAAAAGAAAAAGAGAGGCTTCGCTCCATCAGCAATGAGGCCCCTAGGATTGGAACAAGATACATAAAAACAAATAAAGAAAAGTGTAGCAGTTTATACTTACCAAAAGCAGTTGCAGGACCCTTACAGGGTAACACATGGACACAGGCGAACGAACTCTCTCTGTTCCCAAAAGTGACTCATAGCAATGACAGCCACTGACCAGGAAGTAGGAGAAAACATCTGTAACAATGCCTGGTTTCTGAGCGCAGGGGCACCAGTAACTTGTAGAAACACAGCTATCGGCTTTAAACATCCTCCCTCAACCCCCAACCCCCGCCCCCAGCGGTAGTCCAAACGTACTCAAGTACATGACATAGACAGTATGAGCTGAAGCTACAGGGGCCACCGCCTAACGTGTGAGCCATAGTGAAACCCCATACAGGGCAAAGCATATTTTCCTATTCCAGCCATTCGGAAGTGAGTGATGATCATAGAGGATGTGACGCAGTCTGCCCACCCTTTTGTGCTCAAACCCTGGCATTCCTGGAAAGGAATAGTAAAGAGCCAGTAAAGCTAGAGAGCAGCTAGGTAGCTCTCATTTCAATCACTGTTTCCCCTACTCCTCCCTGAGACATTATGTTGTGTTTATAATAACAAGAAAACAAATTAGGTGGTGATCAGTTTTAGAAAGGACTCTCTGGTTGCAATGTGGAAACAGGTCTCAGAGGTGGGGGCAAGAGGAGGAGATTTCAGTGAGCCTCTCAAAGAGGAGGAGGGTCAAACAAAGAAAGTTGTAGCAGGGATGCAGAAGACAGATCTTGCTTAGAAAGGAACTGATTGGTTTCAGGAGATAGAGAAGAAGACTTGTAGGTTAAGTGCCTGCACCTCTGATGTTGCTCTCAACCTTCAATCTCTGCCATCTGTCAGTCTTGATGGTTCTGTCAACTTTAGGGTCTCGGAAGAAGTAGGTTTGGTGTATGCGTAAGGATTGAAATGGAGGATTCAGTTTGGGACTTGCTGAAACTGAGTTGCTTCCACACAGCTTAGTAGACAGAAAGATGTTAGGGAGATGATTCTGGGGAACTGGACTCACCGTGTGGTTTTGGGAAACATCTACACAGAGGTGGTGGATGATACTTAAAAGGAAGTCACCCATGAGTAGAGAAACTACTCACCAAGAACTGAATGTTGGTGAACCCCAGTGCATAAGGCGCGGATTGTTTTAGGACCCTGCCTTGCTTCCCAGTTACCTTCTTACCCTCAGTTTAAATCACTGCTTTCATTATATGTGTAACCTGATGACCTTCTTTTCTTGCTATGACCTACTGTTTTTCTCTATTCAGCAGGACTGATTTATTAGTCGCCAGTTATAGGCCATTCAGTGAGCTCTTTCTAAGAACACATACACCATTCATCTTCAAGCTAATGCTTTTCCTGGTGCTATCATTTTTCTCTTTTAAAACCCCATTGAGTTCTCACCTCTCCAGAGGAATCTTGTCAGATTAGGTATCCCCTAGCTCCAGCTGCAACTAATCAACTCATAGGCTAGTGGAATGCTGGAAGGGGAGGGAGGACCTATTGATCTTTTGGCTCTATCTCCAACATAACAAGTGAGGAATGCCAGGTCAAGTGAGGTGAAGTGACTTGCCTGACATTATACTGTCACTTGGATGGAAAGTAGGGAGGAGAAAATGGATCTCGTGGTCTTGATGCTTCCCTGTGCCCATTCCCTGCTCCCTTCACTGTTCCTGTCAGTGAAATATCCAAACTCATTGCATTGGCCTCATGCTCCTTTAATATAGCCCTATAGAAAGACAGAGCAGCTCTCATTCTAAATGAATCACTGCCTTTATCCATGCAGGCCTGGAATGGACATGTGTGCCCTATGTATCCAGAGGCCAAAGAAGTAATAGGCAATCCTACAAAGATGAGATTCTCAAGTCTCAGAGATTGATTTATTAGTCTAAGTGCTCAATGAGTATATCTGCTATCACAAAGGTAGAGGATTATAATCACTCTCCTTTAATAACCACTTCCCAACACACACCTCTGTCTCTGTCTCTCACACACACTCCTGCACATACACACATACACGCAGAATCTCTTCACATTTTCTACCCTCTCACCTTACCCCCACTCCCAACCCTGTCCTGCAGCCCACTGTGAACACCCTCTCTTCAGCATCCCCACACCCTATTAATCAGCCCTTGATGTCTTCTGCTAGATCAACCACTTAAAAAAGAAAATTAACAAGAGGATCAAATACTTTGCAAATCCATCTGAAGCTATTAGTGCTTTTTTAAGTGCATGGGTGTTTCAAAGGTTATTTTAAGAAAGAAAATTAAAATCTCAAGTACATGCTTACCTATATGGTCACAGGAAGAGTTCTGAAAGTGCTCACTTTCTATGTGGCTATTTATCTAATATAACAGATGACCTACACATTAGACCTTCTCTGGGCAAATTAGTGCAATGGTAATTCCTTCAAATTCAAGGTAACAAAACTGATAATTAAATATTTAGCATTTATCACAATGACCTATGAATTATAGACAAAGCTAACTGACACAGTAAAATTATCTTTTTTATGTTGATATGTTTCCTGGTACATCAAGCCACTTTGTATTTTATCCATTTATGTTCATTTTAAAGTAGAACAGTTTTTGTGGTGGTATATATGTAACAAAGTTATCACTTTAACCACTTTGCAGTGTCCAATTCTATGGCATCCAGTACATTCACACTGCTATACAACTATACAACTATAATTAGAGATTTAGAATGTGGCCTTTTCTGGTTGAGCTTGGTGTATGGAACTTGTCTGCAACATGAATCTTGATTAGGAAAATAGACATTGCATCAAAAAGTGGAGGTTACTTGCCCAGGTTAACTTCTTAAAATGTTGCATCACCATGTATTTTTGGGGCTTCAAAATACTTTGTCTTTGCCGTACATTAAATAATTGAGGTGAGTTGTATTTATATTTAACAACACTTTCTAGTAACCGGAGTCATGTGATATACTACAAAATCTGGCATGTAAATCATTACCTTAATAACAAACCTATAACATCCAATCTGGTTTTTCTTTGAGAATAATATTTGGAAGTTAGCCTTTAATGGGTTAATTTTAGATAAAGCGATGCTTTGTTAAATTACCACTTCTGAGTGCTTACCTTGTACCTGTTGCTGTACTAAGCATTTGATTTGTAGCAAAGTCCTTTAATTCTTATTACTTATTGACAAGTCCTTTTTCCCTGTTTCACAGATGAGAAAATTGATACTTGGATAGGTTAGCTAAGATGAAGTAGGCAGTAAATGATAAAGTCAGAACCCAATCTGATCTTATCTATTCTGTACACTCCCATCCAGTTCTCGTAAATATTCTTAAGAGTTTTAGGAGATAAGAAATAGGACTCAAATCAATTGACATATTGAAAGTAACTAAAATACTGAAGGCATATGATATTCCTTTATAAAATCACTCAGGAAGGTAATATGTAAGAGATATGATATTTATTTTAACCACATTTTGATTGGAAGGCTATGACGGGGGAACCCACATAAAATACTGTTGAAATGCAGATTAAATTTCAGTTATTCCTCTTGTTATTAAATTGGTAAGGAGATGTTTCTCTGTAAGTGGTTGTGCCAGGAGTATGCACCTTGCCTGGCTATCTACCATGTCAATCTTAATTACATAATAGAGGCAGGCAGGGTGAAGGGAGCACTTGTTGGTTCTGTCTCACTATATGGAATACTGAGTAATGAGCTAGAAAAACTATGTAGATCTGATTTTTAGATCGTCTCTTTTACTTTCTCTAAAGGAGCGTAGATTTTTTTTTAGAAGAGAGATACCATTTTCTATATAAAACTCCTTCTTATATAGCTCATTGACGAGGCGGAGAAGCAGATGGCTCTTAGTCAGAGCTGGTGTGGATTCTGGGTTTACTTTGTGAGCTTGGACAAGTTTCCTAGTCTCTCCTACCCCAGCTTTCTCACCTTGAGAGCTGAGATCATAATACCAACCTCACCAAGTACACAGTTAATGGTAGCCTTCCCCTTTCCACCTCCCACCACCGTTTCCCATTCAACAGAGTTATTGAGATGTTCTTGTAGTATAGGTCCTTTATTATACACTGGAGTCTGCCAAGAGCTCAAAGAGAGAGGCAAGAACATTTAACCCACTATCTGCAATGCCTGTTAATGACAGTGTGATGGGACAGCTAGCGCCCTGTGGATGCTGAGGAAGCATGAAGTATGGAGTGAGTCCTTGTTTGGGGGTGAGTGAGTAGCAGTGTTCATTTTAAATATCTTCTGTGTTTCATGGTCATCTTGTGTCTGGTGAACTTTAAACCTTTGTATTTTATGGTCAGAAGATGTAGCATTCTTTACAGTGTTCCCTATCAGAAAGGAACTGGTTCTGTGAGACTGAAATCATCTGAGAGCATGCCGTATTGTCGGTTGGATCGTAGTTCACAGGCTTGTGAATTATAATATTTATGGAGTACCTAAGATGTGTCAAAACCTGAGGAGACAAGAAACATCCTTGCCTTTTCAGAATCCATGGTCTTGGAGAGGGTAGATAGGGCAGGCATGGGCACAGAGAGCGTGATACTCTCCTGTTGGGATGGCAGCCTGATATTCCACTGGTCCCAGTGTATTCCTGATGTGTTATACTGTTTTCTAACTTGTGAAATAAGAGTAATTGTGAAATCATCCTTTGATAAGATATTAAGGCCCTTTGGGAATGCTGTCACATTTATCCAGTCATCCAACCCTAATTCAAAATGACTCATCGTCATTATAATGCCAGTCTTGCTGAATTTGACAGCAGTTCTCCGACCAAGTTTGTGAAGTGTCATGTTTGGTGGGTAAATTGGCAAGTGTGAATTTTCCTCCTCTTTTTCTGAGGGCTGAAGACATAGCCTTTGCTTCTAAAACTCTATACCTGTCATGGGTTGATGGAAACATCATAAGCTCTGACCCTGTTGCTTTGCTTTGTCACTCTTCCAGTCTCATTTTCCTCCATACCCTTGTTTCCTAACCAGTGGTGAATTGGTGTTAATCATTCGCTCAGTAATTACTTCCTGTATATTTATGGTGGGGAAAGGGATAAAACTGAGACAAGGAGGCATCCAGGTGGGTCAGTAATTTGCAAACCTTGGTACACTACGCTTTGGTACAACTTCAGAGTATTACTCTTTCAATATTTGCTCATGACATTTTTGAGAATCTGAGTTCTGCATGAGAGAGAAGGTGGTAACCAAATAACCCCTCTAGTCCAGGCTGCCAATTCCCAGGATCTCAGCTGCACAGAAAAAAACCAGCAGACTCCTTATCTGTCTTCCAACCACATTCTGTACTCTCCCTGAGAAAAGTTCTGGTAGATACTATTTTCATTTAATCTCATTAAGCTTCCAAAGATGTTTTAAACACCACATTGTTAAATCAGTGTTTGGAAGCTGCCTTAATAGCCAGGTTCTTAATCTAGCCCTAGAAAGAGGCGGTGCAATTAATCCAGGGGATATAGATAAATAGGATACAGCCCCAGTCCTCAAGTGCCTCAAAGAGGCAGTAGCTTAATATATACACTGTGAAACCCTGGGAGAGAACTATTAGCAAAGTGTTGTAGGAACACAGATGGAAGGAAGAACAGGAAGAACAGTGGATTTAAACTGTTGAGGGCAGGGCATTTTACAGAAGTGATTCATGGAGGTGACATCAGGGTGGGATAGATGGTGAAGTGTCTCTCTTTTAGGTACATCTGGAATTCATAGTTTGACCTTTTCAAATGGATGAAAATAGGATACACTGATTTTATATAACCTAAAGCCTAAGTTTACAGAACTGTACAAGGCAAGATGGTATTGTAGGGATTCTTCCCATATCTGACCTATAAAATGAGATCAAATGAGCATGCAAATTCTTGACTTCTTCTGAAATATGAAAAGGAAACTTAAGGATTCTATTTAATCATTCCTAAAAGACAAATTCCCCCAAATAGAAAGTAAGTTAGAGTTTCTAAATTTTTATAGTAGTTCTCTGCTTTATTACAGAGGGCTTTGTTTTGTCAGTCTCCACTATCTCGGCTAAGGAAATAAGAGCATCTTGATTTCTCAGTTTTCAAGTAAAAATGTTGGGGGCTTTTGCTTTTTTCTCTGAAAGCTGATTGTTCTCTATTGTTCCTTATCCACAGTCACTAGGGAGTGTTCCTCAATACTCCTCTTTGGGAGTATTGTGAATGCAGCTCTTATTTGCAAAAGGGAATGCTCAGTGTAGGCTTGTCATCTCCAAGTCATCCAGAATTACATTTTTTAGGTTATCTTGGAGTCAATTTTTTAAGTTAAAATGTATGTCACGCCAAGAATCTCTCCCAAGTCACTAGATCTCATTTTGCAGGTCAGACAGAGCAAGAATCACTCAGTCTTGCCACTGAGAAGAGAAAATGTTTTTGAGGGGATAGTAATGCCAGTTTTATAATACTCATTAGCATAGCAAGCTGGAGAACCCCTGATGCCAGCAGCCCGGCACAGCAGCTGGGCCTGTCAGAATTGCTGTGACAATCCAGTCCTGATTTTATCCTGCCTAATATGGACTATTTATTCTATTCTAAGAAACATTGCCATTTAGAATTTTCACATTTCATTCTCCAACTTGTACTTTTGTTTGCTGCTGCGGAGGAAGAAAGGAAAGGCAAAAACTTTTTTTTCTATAATTTCTAAAATTAGTTTGAAGGATTTAGTTTTAGCTTGGCTAAAGAAACTGAACTACATTTTGTTGTTTTTATTTAACTTGACAGCAATGGCTTCCCTCTGACATGACAAGTTGTCATTAACAGAGAGCTTCCATTAAGTTCTACATTTATATCTTTTCAGCAAATATTCCTCTGGTTTAGATAAATGTTAAGTAGAATAGAGGAATGAAGCTGCATGCACCCCAACTCAAAAAAATAATGCAAGAATAGATCATTTTTTCAGGTATGGAATTAGCAGAGATATTTGATGATGATTCTTACATCTGGTGGGAGTGCTAGTCATATATTGTTTATAGGAAAGAAAATTCATATAACCTTTTTAGGAAACAATTTGATGCCTTGAAACTCATGCTCTTTGACCCATTACTCTCACCTTTGGAAGTCTATGCAAAGGAAAATCATTTGAAGAATACAGAGATGTTGGGGCCTCCCTGGTGGCGCAGCAGTTGAGCACTGGGTTTGCGAAGCTGCCCACAGCCTCTGAAGCACCGGTTCAATCCCCGGACGCTGGGTGAGGGTCCCACATGGCGTGCAGACCTCTCCTGGGGCCCGCTGCTCCCCTCAGTAGTGTACTTCGTCAGTCTGCCTGCTTTTCTCTCCCCTCTAGCTCTGGTGAATTTTCTCACCCTCCCGCACTTCTGACTGTACCCAGTGCTTGTATAAATAAATAAATAAATCTTAAAAAAAAAAAAAAGAATACAGAGATGTTTACAGCACTAATAGTAATAAAAAGGGAAAATTTAAGATTCAGTAGGGAAATTATTTTGTAAACTATGACATATCCATGTGTGATATATGTAAATATCAAAAATGTTACTTAGGAACACTATGTCATAGAGAAATCCTGTTAAATAATAAGAGGTCAAAAAAGTTTTGTCATTGAATTTGACAATAACATACTTGTGTATAACTAGCAGCAATGAATAAAAATTAAAAAACCAAAGAAACCAGAAGAAAACTATCCCAAATATTTAGTCCTCATCCCCCATATTTCCCATATTATATCATTTATAAAATGAGTGATTGCTCAGATATAACGCTTATTGCACTTTTCATTAAAAGTTGAGTATGTTATGCCTTGTGAATGGCTGTGGCGATGAGATTAAATGTGTAAATTGTGACTGATTTGTTTCTATCCTGGGGTATGAGTGGACACATTTTGTGAATGGTCAGCAGATGATGTTTAACAACACATTTTTTAAAAAGTTATCTTTTGCATGTTTCATAAAGTTATTACAGATGTTGGAAACTTTAGAATCACATAAGTGGATGAATTGTCTTGCAGTCCTGTGATGCATAAAATAAAACAATATGTTTATGATTTCCCTTTAGGAATTTTTCAAATAGAAACTAATTGCAGCGTTTCCAGTGGACCAGCATTCATAGGGTAAGATTATCATTTTGAATTGTGAACACATGGTAAAGATAATTACTATTACATTGGTAGCTTGGGGCAAATAAATATTGAATACTTAGTATGTAAAAGAGATTACTATTTTATAGACATTTTGAATGAAATCCTTTTGATGTTTTTAAACTAGTTAGTAAACAGAAAATTAAGTCTATACATTTCAGTAAAATGTCATCTTCCTGTATTTTCTTGATTTTGTATATAGAAACTTATATGTGTATATATGTTTGATATTTGTCATTTTCTTAACATCGAAGATCTAACGCATATGATCAATATCTGTGAGAGACTTAAGACTCCATGATCCTCTATGTTTTTCTAATTTTTGCTGAAGGTGGCATTTTTAATGCATAGAATCAGTTTGCCATAGTTCCATAAATAAAAGATGACCCTGCTTTCCTCGAGTGCATAAGTCAGAAATAAACAAGCCCTTATACTAGGTTGCTTCCTGAAGACATCATTCATCTTTTATAATCGTGGAAGATTTAGCCTAAATTAGCTCTGTAGCAGAGCTTTTGACTTTGATACCATGAATGATTAATATGGACATTATGTTAAGTAGCATGACTTTCTAGTGTCATGAATACAAGGTATGTTGTGGAAGTGTGACACACGTACAGTCCACATGAAATAGTAGAGAGGACAGTGGATCTGTCCCCTACTGTATCTTTGACACCCTTATAGATGAAGGTGTTGATCCTTTGAATTCTTCAGTATGTCCACATATTCCTACCAATTCATTGAGTTGAATATGATTTTTTTTAAGCTAGTAACAAATCAGCTACTCCTCCACTTAAGACTCTTCATTGACTTTTCCATTACTCCTGGACTACTTAATATGTAAACTCTCTTGGCTGCAGGCCTGCTGTTACTCTTCAACTTTCCCCAAGCCCTGAATATTCCAGCAGGGCGGCCTCCTTTCTGATGCTCACATATACTAAGCTTCGTGTTCCCTGGCCTAGAACAATCTTCCCTAATATCTTTGCCTGACTAACTCAATTTATTTTTTTTCAACATTTATTTAGTTATGCATACAAGAACTGGGGTACAGGCCAGAGGTATGGCGAGTGAGAGGATTCACCAGAGACAGAGTGGGAAACAGAACAGGCAGATTGACTGAAATACACTGCTGAGGGGAGCAGCAGGTGAGACAGGAGAGCTCTGCTTCACCATGAGGGTATCTCCCTGGCCGGGGATCGAACTCGTGCTGCAGTGGCTGCTGACAGCCTCATAGGTTGCATCTCAACCCCTTGCGCCACCAGGGAGGCCCCCATAACTTGAATTATATCTCTATTCTAACACAGAAATGTTCTGGACTAAATTTGTAACTCAGTTTACAAAACCTTGTTTATTTTATTAAGACCACCTAGTATTAAGTAGGCTACATGGCCAGAATCAATACTACCAAACTCCCAGTTCTTTTCAAATAGGAAACTTAGCCATCACCCCGATGCTCTACTACCCTAGGACCCTAGAGCACCTCAGAACTTTAGTTTCCTTGCTTGTAAAGAGTTAAACTCTGATCACTATAGTTTCTTCCTGGATGGAGTACTCCATATGATTTTGTGAAAGATCAAATTAGGAGAAACAAATCGAATGATGATTTCTGCCATCAGCCAGTCTTTTGAAAGAGACTGCACGGGGATGGGTTCTGCTGTGCTCCTTACTATGGGGTGATGGGAGGAGGACAGGAACACACACTTTTATAAACCATGAAAATGGCAGAGAAGGGTTTGAGGTCACCTTTTTTAAAATAAAGAAATATTCCATCATTTCTCTAAGTCTCCTTTTTTTCAGTAGTTAACTTATTTTATTGATAGTTTGCCTTCTGCATACACATTCTAAGAATTATATAGCCAGTGGTGGTGTATGCTCTGGTGTTAATATAATAATACTGTGGCTGCCACATCTTTTATCTTAAATGTATTCTAGATAATTTGGTAACTTAGTAAAAGTATCAAAGAACTGAAAGGTCTTTTCCTTAAAAAGAAAATTGCCATCTAAATTAAATATATGTTGTATTCCATAACCATCCAAAACTAGGGAAAGTGAAACAATGTTTCTTAGCATTCAGAACAATTCAGATTTAATTAGGATTTCTAGAATCGCTCCTATGGTTTTAATTGTCGTATTCAGTAACTTTCTCCTGGGGCTTCAGTTGATTAGGGTAATTTTCCTAATATTTAGAATATTGCTGATGATTGTTCACAGAACCATTACCACTCTTCAGCTTTGGAACAGAAACCACAGAGCAGCGGTTACATGTTTTGTTATCCTTCGGTTTCTCTGTTATTGGCTATGATGTCAGATGCTTTCCTTGAAACTCGGTAATTTCTGTGCTATGGAAACACTGCTTCTCCTTCACCTCACTGACCCTGCTTCTCTGCCCCGCTGCACTCTTCCTTGTCTGATAGTTTTTCCTCTTTTGTTGTATCTCAGGAGAGATTCTATCAAATGTGTGGCAGAAATGGTATGGAGTAATTTCTAAGGATGGACCTTAGATCTGTAGCTTCTGCTTTTGTGTGCTTGCAATATTCCTTCTCAGCCACCTTGCTGTGAGGAGGCTTGAAGAGCCCTGTGGAGGAATGGCAAGGACCCTGGTCATTAGCCTACACTGAGCTTCCGGACAGCAGCCAACCCAAGTGCCTGCCCTGTGATTGAGGCATTTTGAACCTTCCAGCCACCCCATGTTCCAGCCAGCACCACGTGAACCAGAACTGTCTCATCATCCCACAGAATCATGAGAAATGATGAATGGTGGTTTCGGCTGCCAAGTTTGGGGATGGTTTGTTACATAGCAATAAAGAACCAAGCAAAAATTAGTACTTAGAAGTGGAGGCTGCCCTATCAAAACATCTGGAATTTACTTTGAGACCCAGTGGCAATGATGGCCTGAAGAGAAGTAAGAAGACTTTTAAAGGTAGCTGAAAGAACCATGAACAAACTGCTATTAGAGCATATAAAATGATACTATTGTTTTATAGGGACAGAAAAAGTGACAGGACTGACAGGTCTGTCAGTAACACAGAAGAGAGAACATGGACCTAACAGATTTGTGGATCTAGCTTAGGAGATAGATGTTCCTGCAGAACATTGTAGTGCCAGTTAATCTTTTTTAAAACCAGTTATGACCGAAGTATTTCAAGAAAGAGATGAATTAAAGAAGGAACTATTCAGATTTTAAGTAGACTTTAAAGAATGCTTCCAACCCAGAATTTCCTAGGATTGTAAATAAAACTGTTTCAATTTCACAGCTCCTCTACACAGCAAAAGCTGCTCAAAGTAAGAAATAGTCTCAGGTTGAAATATAAGATCCAGAACACTCCTGCCAATGAAATCTGGTCTCAAGGAACAAATAAAAGTCAGGGCACAGCTGCAGGGCCCTGTCTTAAGACATCAAAAAGATTTAAAGCTGTCCCTCCTCAGTGTTCTCAGCTAGCTAGAAGGGCTTCTGAGAATTTTATGGTGGTGTCCCATAGCTCCCTTTAGATTTAGGTGATAAGATCCTGGACTTCAAGCCTTACCTTGAGGACTTAGTGGGATGAAAGTTTTGGGAGACTTGGGGCAGGGTGAGTGTATTTTGCATGTTGGAAGGATATAAATCATTTGTGGGCAAAGAATAGTCTGATGAATTAAATGGCTGCACATTTTCTTGGTGTCCTCTTGAATCTGGGCTGGCCATGTGACTCCTGTGACTGATGGTATGTAGTGGAGATGACATATAGTTTTGAGAGCTATACCATAAAGGAATTACAGTTTTCACATCTGTACTCAGAATTCACCACCTTACCATGCTATGTGAGGGCACACAAATAGCTACGCATTTCAGACATGCAGTGAGCACCAACCATCACCCTGATGAATGAGGACATTTCAGACTTGGCAGCTGTCCATGTGGCAGCCGTCTTGGTACCAGGCAGCACCATGAACTAAAAGAACCACTCACAGAATCACAAGAAATAAAGCTGTACTGTTTATATTTTAGCCATTACAGTTTGGAATATGCAGAATAGTTAGCCAGAACCCCCTCCCATTTCTATGCTACTGAGTTCTTGCCTTCCCCAACTAAGACTCTATCACCTTAAATACTCCCTGCCTATCATCTGAACAAATTTGCTCTGCCTTATGCATATTTTCACATTCAATTATTTATTGTATGAATATTTATCATACACATGTACTAGAAACTGTGGGAGATGCTATAATGCCATAGGATCAAAATCTGAACTATTGACTCTTGCTTTGCCATGGAACTTGCTTGAAATTTGCTAAGCAGTGTTGAGTCTCATTTAGTGAAAATTCTTCTTTTCAAATGTATAGCAAAATTATCCCTTATTATTTCTAGCCAACATGATTGAAGCAGCCTTTCAACTGACACCCTTGTTTCTAATCCCTCTTAAGTACATCCTACAAATCTCTATAGTTCACCCCCACTGTTCTACTACTGTTCCCATAGCTGAGTCTCAGGGGACTGGTGGAGGAGACCGCAGCTGTTACATTTGCAGTCTGTGGAGAGGGGACCTCCTACATTGAGTGAAACTTCCAAGAAGACTTAAAAGGTAGATGCTTTTCCCAGATATTGTATTGCCAGTGTATCGTGTGAGATTTCCCTTCCTGGGGAGACTTAGGGAAAAAAATTCTGTTTCACTTAGACCAATTGAACTTTTCTGTGTGAGTGAGACCTGGATTTAAGTTTCTTGTAAAACTGCTCCAGGTGGGAACCACTGTCTCAGATTAACAACTTTTAAAAAATGATCTCTGCACCAACAGCTTTGATATCAACTAGGAATCTGTTAGGAATGCACATTCTTTTTTATAAACTTGAAAATGTCTTTATTTTTCCTGACACTTAATTGCTTCTAGATTCCAATCATTTTTTTTTCTTACATCATTGTTCATTTTTGTAGACCCCATAGTTCTGTTGCCACCATATCAACCATGGACCATCACCATATTTCCTTGTGTTCTTGCCTCCCCTTTTCTGACCCCCCTGCTCCCTCCTCCCCTGTTGTATGCCTTAGATCTATGGTTAGCTTGCAATTTTTCTCTGTTTCTTGACCTTTTGTTTGGTTTCTCTATAATTCCTCCTGTAAGTGAAACCATCTGATACTTTTCTTTTTCCTTCTGACTTATTTTACTGAGCAAATCCCTTCCAGCTCTATCTGTGTTGCTGCAAATGGCATGAGTGTCTTTTTTGGTCACTGAGTAATATTCCATCATGTAAATATACCACAGCTTTTTGATCCATTTGTCTGTTTTGGTTTGGGGCATTTGGATTGTTTGCCTATCTTGGCTATTGTAAATAAAAATAAAGATAGGAGTGCAGGTTTCCTTTCAAATTAGTGTTGTTGTGTTCTTTGGGTAGATTCCCAGGAGTGGAATCACTGGATTATATGGTAGCTCCATTTGTGTGTTCTGGGGAAACTCCACACAGCCTTAGAAATGCATGTTCTTGGGACCTATCAGACCTAATGAAGCAGAAACTGAGTGGGACCGATCACTTGTGTTTTAATAAGCTCTCTGGTGACTTTATTAGCATTACTCTTAGAAAAACATTTTACTAGAAAAATCTTAGTTTCCTTTTCAAGTCCTTTTGGACTTGAAAAAGAGTATCATATATAAATTATTTTTAAACCTTCAAAAAAAACCCAACTAAATCTGGGGAGGGTATTAGTTATTTGAAAGTCACTATACTGGCAAAATTTGAGACCACTGATAGGTCATAAATGGACATGCCAGTTACCTCACTAGTGGTAATGTGCACTCGAGAAATGCTAAATGCTTGTCATCAGATCTCTGAAGCATGGTTCAAGGGGTTGTTTAGTATAAAGAAAAGGAGCAAATCAGTCAGGAATGATGCTGCTTATTTCCCAGAATGAGAACTCAAAAAGAGAAATTTAAATTTCATTTAGATGCTTGATAGACCCAAGAAACATCTTGATGAAAGGGATTAGTTAACATTTGAAGGGATGTGAAGTGATTTTAAAATCAGTTTTCATTGCAAATAGTGTAGAGAAATCCCATTTTGAATTGTTATATCCCTGCCTGGGGTCAGTGACAGAGATCTTTGAAGGCGTGCCCAGTTTTCAGCAGAGAGTATAAAATGATTCCAAATACCATCTGATCGTCATTTGTTTATTTTTTTACTGGGTATTTTGGAAATGCTTTCAAAGTAAACTTTAAAGGATTAATGGGAAGTAAAGATGCCTAACTTGAGCATTGTTGTCCCAATCTTTGGGACCGTGGAATGAGATTATCAAATGAATGCATGAGCTTTGAAAAGTTTATATGATATTTTAAATGAGATTTAAAAGCGAAAAAAATGGGATTAGGACCATAAAATCCTTTATGCTTAAAATTTTCTTTGAGCTGTTTAATGCACTTGTATATTAGAAATAGAGATCTTATTTGGATTGAATTCTCATTATTTGCTAAAACATGGTCTGGAAAAAATTTCCTAGATGCACAAATAATATTAAATTCTGTAGTGACAAAGGACAGCCTAGCTCTAGCTCTCCAGTTAAATATTTCAATTAGAAAAATTAGCATCATGTAATATATAAGAATGCTTGAGACTTTTCATACACCATTAAATCCAGATGCTATGCATAGTTAGTTCAGTGGGAAATGTTCAGTAGAAGAATGTTTAGTTTAGAAAGAAGATTATATAATATGCCGCTAGACATATTGCTGAGAAGTGTACGTTTGCAGCCTTGTTTTTCAAAAGATTATAATAGAAAGCAGTTATAATGCAGATGTTGGGGTAACTTGAGGTTTTAGTCCTTTTACACTGCTCTAACAAACTGCCTCAGACTGGGTGACTTAACAAATAATAATTATTTAGCAAAGTTCTTAGGACCAGGAAGTCCAAGATTAGGGCATGTTCAGTGTCTGAAGAGTTCTCTTCCTAGTCGTGGACAACCATCTTCTCAGGTTGTCCTTGCATAACAGAACAGACAAGAGAGCTCCAGGGGGTCCATTTTATGAGCGCACTAAATCTCATTCATGAGGGCTTCACCCTCATGACCTAATTACCTACCAAACATCTCACCTCCTAATACAATCACATTGCAAGCTAAGTTTCAACATTTGTCTTGGGACACAAACAGTTACTCCATTGCAGCTGGAGAAGAAAGTTAAATATTCAGCCTTTTCAAAGAACTGTGACTGGCATAGTTAATTGGATTGATTGAGACAGTATAGACAGGGTAGAGATTTGGGTATGAGGATATAGGTTCCAGTTATAATTATTTTTCTTGCTGGTAATATCATCTTGAGACCAGGTAACTTCATTGAGCTTGCCTTATTTCCCATAATTATAAAATATGAATAAATAAGGAAACTAGAATAAGTAATAGCGTGTAAATATGAAACAAATTAATATAATGCAAGTGTTTTGAAAGTAGGAAAGCTGATAGATTTTTCATCATAATAGATTTTTATTTGCTCTTTTATTGCTAAGGAACACATTGAAGGAAACTGAAATCAGGTGATTAGAGGAGAAGTTTCTACCTTAAAAAGACACAAAGGAAAAGTTCTTTACAAATAATTTTCAATTAGAAAAATAATCTGTAGTCAGTTGTGGTTTTCCTGCAGATTAGTTATAGTAGTTTCTCATAATTATTTTAAAATATTACTATTTAGTTGGAGGATCATGATTCTCTCCTCTGATAAAAATTCTGTGTTTAAAGTTGAAAATGTATTTGCAATATTTAAAAGAAACTGCATTGTACGAGAAGCATCATGATGTCTGAGTAACATTCTGGAATTATGCAATAAATTCTTTCCTGGCACATTTCAGATGCAATGCAATGGAAGTATATGTAAACTCTTTCACACATCAAATGTCTTTTTTTTTTTTTTTGTGGGACCCTCCCCGGTAGCCAGGGAATGAACCGCCACTGCAGAGGCTGCGGGCAGCCTCGCAGCCCAGCGCTCAACCGCTGCACCACCAGGGGAGGCCCACATCAAATGTCTTTATCATGCTTGCTGCACATAAAGGCAATTGTGTATCATATGTTGTAAACCTTTTAAACATGAATTGTAAATGAGACACTCATACTCCAGGGATGCTATGTAAATGTGAATTAGTATACAGCTATGTTGTTAACACACTAACTATGCTTTCTGGCCTGCAGAATAATCTGATATTGCATCGTAATTATAAAACAGGCTTTGCACTAGGGTTGGAAAATCCCAAGTAAATTTTAGACACGCCCAACTTTTTTTATTTTGGGGAATGACAAGGTCACAAGGATATTAAAAATATCTTAAATACTTAAATGCAAATATTTGCGGTCAATTCTCTGAGCTTGATTTTGAATACTGAATAAACCAATAAAGGATTGTATCTTCAGGGCAAATCTATAAACCTGCCCAGCAACTTTCCAGAAATTATAGAGGCCATAAAAATACAATTTTCATACTCTTTTTTTTTAAAAATTGTATGGCTTAGAATATTTTTACATTTCAAACTGATTAATGTATGTGTAATTTAAACTATTGAATGATTGAAGTAGGTGCTAAGAATGTCTTTTATCAACCCACAAAGTAAGAAAATGAATGTAAAGGAGTATCTACATCTAATAATAACATCATTTCAAAGAATTTTAGCCATATTTTTGAGCTCTGTCTTAAAAATATGAACTTGTGACTATCTCCAAAGAAATCAGTTAGCTAAATTTTAAGAGCACTGTCTTATTTGGATTGATATATAGTTTTAAATTAGAATGCAGGGACCTTGCTGGTGGCACAGGGATTAAGTCTCAATCTGTCACCTCTGTGGCCTGAGTACAATCCCTGGCCAGGGAGTTAACCCACATGACATAGCAGATCTCTCCTGCACCCCTTAGCAGTATATTTCTGCTCCCCACTCTGTCTCTGGTGAATCCTCTTACCCCCCAACACCTCTGGTCTAGACCCCAGTTCTTATATGCATAAATAAAATAAATATTAAATAAATAAATTAGGATGCAGACATTATACGCAAACAGGCCATCTGATAAATGCAGTACTGAATGAGAGAAATTAACATATGTAGACTGGAAAAGGCTGAGTGTTAATCGAAGTGTTATAGATACAGTATCTTAAAATATGTATAAATTTCAGTAAATACTTTCATGTAATTTAAGGGAATTCAGGGCTGAGTATGGAGAAATATATGGGTGAAGATATTTGTCACAATATCTCCTTATGTAAAAAAGTAAACTGACCTATGAAAATCTATTTGCCCTATCATGTCTTAAGGCAGAGAAGCTCTCTAAAGACAGTATCTCTAATTTTGTTTGTTGATTTGTTTGTTTGACTGCAATTATTTCAAGATATCTATGCTTTCTCACAGAATGAAGACAAACACAGAGATGGTGTGTCTAAGAAATTTCAAAAGGTGTAGGCCTCCTGATTGAAGCACAGTCAACTTACTGGGTTCATTTTTTTTATTATAGTAAGTAAAACTATTGACAGTACATTACCTTGGACAATCCTAGCTTGTATTCTTTGTTAAGTAAATAGTCACTTTTTGTCAAATGCCCTCATCATCATTAGAGCTGTTTGTATTTGCATTTTCCTGCAATTCTAGGTGCATATCTTAAATGAATTTACCGCAAGACCATTGCGTTGGCCAAGTATTAGAGTAATCTGGTTCAGTCTCTTTATCTATCACAAGAAAATCCTTTATAATATCCCTAAAGAATGGTCATCTTATTCATAGACTCTGTCAAGGAGAAGGGGTTGAGTTATTTCTCAGACTGATCAGTTCCGTGGGTGTTCTACCACAAATTGAGTCAAACTAGATCTTTCTAACATGATCACCCATCTCATCTGGCCTCTGAAACAAATCCACTTACTCTTTCATCCAATAGGTAGTCATACAAAAATGTAAACATAAGTTATCAGGCTCCCCTATCATCTTTTATCCCAGCTACATAGCATCAATTACTACATTCCTCCATACCAAACAGTTTATAGACAGGGAGCTCCTGATTATTTTGTTGCCCACTTGTCTTTAGCTTGACTGAGCTTTGGGTTCTGGGGGTGAGCTCATCAGGCAGGCAAGGAACTGTTGTCATTTAGCTGGGGTCATCTGCTACTATGGGCATAGATTATAGTCATAGTTATATTGAGCATAATTTATCATAAATATAGCACAAAGGTATATTTAGCATAATATATTTAGCATGAATATAGTGCAGAGCTAAATTTAGCACAATAGCTACCACATGATTAGCTTTAAGTGTATATCTACATCCAGTCCAATCCCTTGGTATTTTTCACATGTTCATGCGGCAGTTTTCTGCCATTCCCCCTTCCGTCACGTTTACGGTAATTTGGAGTCCAAGTCCAGTACTTTCTTTTTGTCTCAAAATCCTCTTGTTTTGGTTTTAGTCTGGTCTTGACACACAATTATGGTTAACTGCACTGGGGTGAGGCAGAATGGGAGGAGTTGAGAGTTAGAAATAGACCCACTAAACCAGAGTCAAGGAGGGAAGCCCTGGAGAGTTATATAATCAAGTTGCAGGTCCTATGAGGAAGTTGAACCCATAGAAGATGGTATGATGCCCAGAGAGGATTCAGACAGAAAGTAACACTCCAGTTCAGCAGTTAAAACCAAGGGTCCTGGGAGGGCCTAACAAATGGGAGGACATGAAGGTTTAGGGTTCAGGACCAGGTGGTCACAAATATGTTGACACTGGCCAGCAAAAGAGAAGATTCTTATTAACAGATCGCAGCGCCTCTGTAATGGGATTCTAGGGTTCAAGGTAGATTACCAGTTTCTAGAAAGAGGACTGGTGAGAGCAAAAAAGGCTCTCTTGGGGGTGCTACCAGCAAGGTATCTAGAGAGAGAAACTGAGATCCAGGGATATGATATAATTCAAACCCAAGAGAGTTTGAGAGTGAAGTCCTTGGATATTGGTTGGAGCTGAACCACCAGGTAAAGGTGGCCATACTACTGTGATTTTATTGTTTTTCTAACCAGATATATTATTAAATCTAAATGTTTTCTTTTATCTGCCTTACTCTTGGGCATCTCATAGGTGGTCTGGATTTTGGTAACTGGCAAATTTTTAAAATGATTTATGAAAGACTGAACATTACCTAAACCATCTGGTAAAAGAGCATTGTCTGAATACTTTTAATATGACAATGCAGAATCCACCTTGCTCTCTGAAGGCAAACCTAGGCTAGTAGTTATGTCTTTAATCATTTATCTTATTAGTATCTTGCTATCAAAGCATCAAAGTCTATTCTGCCGCACAGTAGAATGTTCAAACTATTTTTCCCCTCACCCTTTTTAAGCCTTTACTGTTATTTGTTAACTTTTAGGTATGCTAAGTTGGACATGAACTTCCAACTCAGTTGGATTTGAACACAGAATTGGTAGATCCTGCTAATCCTAAGGAATAATTTTATAAAGCAGTGCTTGCTTAAAAGAGGGCCCCTACAGTGGCTGACACACAACTCTTAGATTATAAAACATGCTCCATGCCTGGTGGCTAAATGTGGACTAGAGCTTACTGGGACCCTTTGGAAGGTCTAAACTGTGACTGTCAAATATTAGTAGCAAAGAATAAGTTTTCCTGATGTTGATTGAAGAAAATCTGGCTTCTGCTTTTTAATAGCTTAGCATGCAGTCAAGATCCAGGAGGAAATTAGAGATTTGCTTCACATCCTGCCCCATATAGAATCTGTTCTATCACCAAATAGTCTCTCATCTGAGGGACTTCCTACTGCCTAGTGGGGATGGCCTAAATTTCAAATGTAATCAGAAGACTTTTTGTACCCCTTGATCACCCCTGCCTTCCCCACCTTGCTCCTGAGCTGAATCCTACTGGAGTAGAGGTATAAAGTCAGTGCTTCGTTTGGATCCTTGCTTCAGTGCTTTTTCTTTTATTTTCCTCTTCCAGTTTCTGTACTCCTCCAAGGAAAGTCATGATTACACTCACAGAGCTCAAGTGTTTAGCAGATGCGCAGTCATCTTATCACATCCTAAAGCCGTGGTGGGACGTCTTCTGGTATTACCTCACCCTAATCATGCTGCTGGTGGCCGTGCTGGCTGGGGCCCTGCAGCTGACGCAGAGCAGAGTTCTGTGCTGTCTTCCGTGCAAGGTGGAGTTTGACAATCACTGTGCCGTGCCTTGGGACATCCTGAAAGCCAGCACCAACGCGTCCTCGGATTCAGGGACGCCGCTTCCCCTCCCCCTCCGAATCCAGAACGACCTTCACCGCCAGCAATACTCCTACATCGACGCCGTCTGCTATGAGAAACAGCTTCACTGGTTCGCAAAGTTTTTCCCCTACCTGGTGCTCTTGCACACGCTCATCTTTGCGGCCTGCAGCAACTTTTGGCTTCACTACCCCAGTACCAGTTCCAGGCTCGAGCATTTCGTGACCATCCTCCACAAGTGCTTCGATTCGCCGTGGACCACCCGCGCCCTGTCAGAGACTGTGGCCGAGCAGTCTGTGAGGCCCCTGACCCTCTCCAAGGCCAAGGTTTTGCTTTCGTCCTCGGGGTGTTCCGCAGATGTCGATTCCAACAAGCAGTCGCTGACCTACCCACAGCCTGGCTTGGAATCTGGGAGCATAGAAAGCCCAACTTCCAGTGTCTTGGACAAGAAGGAGGGTGAGCAGGCCAAGGCCATCTTCGAGAAGGTGAAAAGGTTCCGTCAGCATGTGGAGCAGAAGGACATCATTTACAGGGTCTATCTGAAGCAGATAATCGCCAAGGTCATTCTGTTTCTCCTGATCATAACTTACGTTCCGTACTTTTTAACCTACATCACTCTTGAAATTGACTGTTCTGTGGATGTGCAAGCTTTTACAGGATACAAGCGCTACCAATGTGTCTACTCCTTGGCAGAAATATTTAAAGTCCTGGCTTCGTTTTATGTCATTTTAGTTATACTTTATGGTCTCACCTCCTCCTACAGTTTGTGGTGGATGCTGAGGAGTTCTCTGAAGCAATATTCCTTTGAGGCGTTGAGAGAAAAAAGCAACTACAGTGATATCCCCGATGTCAAGAACGACTTTGCCTTCATCCTCCACCTGGCTGACCAGTACGACCCCCTCTACTCCAAACGCTTCTCCATATTCCTGTCGGAGGTCAGCGAGAACAAACTGAAACAGATCAAC
This sequence comes from Talpa europaea, assembly GCF_964194135.1. Taxonomy (NCBI): domain Eukaryota; kingdom Metazoa; phylum Chordata; class Mammalia; order Eulipotyphla; family Talpidae; genus Talpa; species Talpa europaea. The sequence continues at coordinate 92,572,719 of NC_140076.1, forward strand.
CTCAATAACGAGTGGACGGTGGAGAAACTGAAAAGTAAGCTTGTGAAGAATTCCCAGGACAAGGTAGAACTGCATCTTTTTATGCTAAATGGTCTTCCAGACAATGTCTTTGAGCTGACTGAAATTGAAGTGCTGAGCCTGGAGCTTATCCCTGAGGTCAAGCTGCCCTCATCCGTCTCCCAGCTCATCAACCTCAAGGAGCTTCATGTGTACCATTCGTCATTGGTGATAGACCATCCCGCGCTGGCCTTTCTAGAGGAGAATTTGAAAATCCTCCGTCTGAAATTTACTGAAATGGGGAAGATCCCACGCTGGGTCTTTCACCTGAAGAATCTTAAGGAACTTTATCTTTCGGGTTGTGTTCTGCCCGAGCAGCAGAGTACCATGCAGCCAGAGGGATTTCAGGACTTAAAAAACCTGAGGACCCTTTACTTGAAGAGCAGCCTCTCCCGGATCCCACAGGTCATCACAGACCTCCTGCCGTCCCTGCAGAAGCTGTCCCTCGATAACGAGGGAAGCAAACTGGTTGTATTGAACAACTTGAAAAAGATGGTCAATCTGAAAAGCCTAGAGCTAATCAGCTGTGACCTAGAACGCATTCCACACTCCATCTTCAGCTTGAACAATTTGCATGAGTTAGATCTAAAGGAAAACAACCTTAAAACTGTGGAAGAAATCATTAGCTTTCAGCATCTCCAGAATCTTTCCTGCTTGAAGTTGTGGCACAATAACATCGCTTATATTCCTGCCCAGATCGGGGCTTTATCTAATCTAGAGCAGCTGTCTTTGGACCATAATAATCTTGAGAATCTGCCCCTGCAGCTTTTCCTATGCACCAAACTATATTATTTGGATCTAAGCTATAACCACCTGACCTTCATTCCAGAAGAAATCCAGTATCTGAGTAATTTGCAGTACTTTGCTGTGACCAACAACAATGTAAGTAAATCTGTCCCTCCCTCTATTCAGCCAGTCTTTGAACGTTTAATGCTGCAAGTACGTAATGTATATAAAGAAAATGGCCTCTAAGTCACGCTAAGTAAGCACCCCTTGAGCCTACCTGACTACCACTTATTAGACACGGGACCCTGGACAAATCACCAACACTAGGCATCAGTTTTTGATCTAAGTTACAAGTTGTCATGGAGATTTTATGAAAAAATACATAAGTATTTGGTGCAGTTCCTGGTTTGTGGCAGTTGCTCAACAATATTCTCTTTAGTCCCTTTCCCCATTTTTTACATAAACTTCACAGTTAAAGTATTTAAAGTGATTAGTTATGACGGAGCTTATTTTCCATTTTAGAAAGGTCTTACATACTTAAAAAGTTTCATAAAACTTTGCAGCTTTCCAAATTTGTCACGGGAGAACTTTCTGTTAAAAATGCTGGGATCATGAATTATTCATAAACTTTTTGTGATGTAGTAAGAAAGACTTGAAATGTACATGCATCTCTAAAAAGGCAATTCAAAATGAAAGGCCTGGTTCTATAATGCAACAGTAGGGCTTCTGAGAAGCTTTTGCCAGCATCCATGCTTAAAAAGTGAACCATAATTTGCAACAGTAAGGCCAAGTTAAGGAAAACTTAACTTCACTGAAACAAGGAAAAACAAAATAAATGAGTAGGTTCCTAGGTTACAATGTGAAGGAAGGAGAAAAAGAAAATTTTCATGCTAGATGAAGGCACAAGAGAGTGGTGGGAATGTCCACATGGGAAGAATAAAACAGCCTGTCAGGAATCAGGTCTGCCAAAAGATGAAACTGATCTTCCTCTATTTGAAAGTGGGAACTGTTTTCTTCTACCACACCCCAAAATGTATTCACTCCTAGATTTTTTTGTAATTCATATTTCATGCTAAATATAGCGATGAGCATGGTGTTGGCTAACAAACACATTAATCACTAGACGTTATTTTTCGAGAACTGTGAGTTGTTAGAGAAGAACCAGTGAAGTTGGGGAAGGAGAGCAAAATTCATGCTGATTTTTAAAACTCTGAAACTTCACTCACATGGAAGAGGAGAGCATCCATGCTGACATGAATGAGAAATCTTCAGATCATAAAGAAGTTATGATCTGATTGATCATAAAGATCATAAAGAAGATCATAAATCTTCAGATCATAAAGAAGTCCTAGGTTTTAAAACCCTGGAGGATTGACCTAGGTTAGCAATGCGTACCAGGACTAGTTAAAAAAGACTGCTGGGCCTCACACCCAGGTTTCTGATTGATTAGGTCTGATGAAGGACCCCAGAGGTTGCTATTTCAAAAAGGTCTAGGTGGGAAAAAAAAAGTCCCAGGTGAAGCTGATGCTGCTAGTCTGGTGACCACACTAGAGGTTTTTCATTAGTGACAATTATGCAGCCAGTTAATATTCATATTTTCATTACATTTGCACTGTTAAATCTATATTATATATAAAGTACAAATAATTATTTTAAAAGACATTTGTTCTACTAAGTTATAGTAAAAGCTAGCTAATACATGAATTTTTGAAAGTTGTATCTGACTAAATTGTTAGCTGATCATGAATTATTTTAGTGTATGGTCATGTTAATATTTTTCCCCACTTCAGTGGAATAAAATCTTAAGGTCATTGGTACTTCTTACATCATTTACTGACCTCTTGACCGTCTGGAAGAGAGACTAGGTGAAGACACATCTTTAGTAAGGGAGGCAACTTGACAATGCATGGAAAGTCTTATGTGGAAGGTACTTTCTGGCCAGCTGGGTTGCCTCAGAGGTCTGCTTACCAGCAATCACTGAGCTGAACATGATGCTTCTGAATGGACAAACTGTTCTCCTCAGAACTATGAAAAGATTTAACCAGGTCATGGAGAAACTGGAACTCATTCAGAAGACAGTGACTAGACAGATGGAAAGTTCCTCTATGATGGACAGTTTAGCCAATGATGAGACATATTGGGAGGGAAGGAAGAGCCTTTATTCCAGCATGTTGGTCTTTAAATATTTGAAGGACTTATTGGGAATAACTATACATATTCAAGCTTGGAGAGGAAGGAGAATATTTTTTGTCTTTCAAAAAAAAAGCTGTCCAAAGATTCAATGCGAACTGAGAAATGAGATTTATTTTCTTGCTATTGAAACAATATATAGCCATAAATCGTCAGCTTCAATAGATATCTAGTTAATGGGAATCTGGGACTCCTGTTTCATATAGGGGTTTAGCTAATTTCAAGGTTTCTTCTCACCTTGAGAATCTTATGAATTCTAGGAAGTAGACCAAATTACTTGTGAAAATTAGAAAATAAAATATCAAATTGGGTGCACATGCATTTATACATGCATATACTCAGAAATTTTAATTGATTTGTCCATATGAAATGGAGATTGGCAAAGATTCTTGAGGGAAGAGGTTTTAAAGACCCTTCTAAGATTTGGGCAGTGTATCGGATTTGTAGATGAAGGCAAGAAGTACTAACTCTGGGTTTAAGTATAAAAGGCATCGATTGAAAGGATATAGTATATCTCCTGTTGCAAAGGCTACAGAATCACGCTTCAGAAACAATTAAGCACAAATAAAAAGCTATAAGGACCATAGCCCAAATCATGGCACAAAATCAAAATGGTAAAGATACCTGGGACTTGGTGACCCTGCCAATTAAAAACTCACTTCTGCTCTTGCAGCCCTTGATATTCCCCAGAATAAGTTCTTCATGGTTTCTGCTTCTTTGTGTCTGGGTCTGGCACCCATTAAAATCCAGCTCTGAGCCCCTAGTTGACAGAGCTTATGAATGCCCACACTCTAGCTCTGAGTGAGCTGGGGACTCACGAGCCTGCTGTTCTCAGTTCCTCTAGTGGGAAGGGTTCTGCTGCCCTCCTAGTGCCCCAAGGTAAGTTAGGGAGTTCTCTAGGCACTGAAGATGCTGGTGAATACCCCAAAGGACATTTATTTATTGCCAAGGCACTCCAGAGTTTTCCTACTGCAGAGTAATAGGTGTTATCACAAAAAGCATTCAACATTTTTAAATCATGTTTGCTGCAGGATTTCTCAGAGGCTTTTAATATATAAACATATCACCAAGAGAGACATACGGTATGCAACATTTACCAAAGGTACTCGAGCAAGGTTCTCTTTTTCATTGTAACCCTTGTGCAGAGTGTTACATGGAACATACCCTGAGAATACTGGATTGGGGAAATGGAAAAAGATAGAGGTCAAGTACAAAGGGTTGCAACAGGCATGCGCAGACCAAATAAGAGATGCGAACATTCAGCAAGATGGGGCAGAATGGAGAATGCCTTGAAATCTGCCAGTCAAGTTCATGTTTGATTCATTGGATAGTGGCTGTGGTGACACTGGAGCTTGAAAGGGCTATTTAGAATTATGAAAACCAAGGGTAAGAGAAAAGACTCATAAAACAAGAGACAAAGTCTCATATATCTAAAAGGAACAGTATGACCATCTAGTGCACAGTCAGCTGACTGCAGCCTGGCAGCCAAGTCTACCCACAGCCTGAGCTAAGAATGTTTTTTAGTTTTCAAGTGGCTGGGGAAAAAATTGAAAGAAGAATAATATTTTTTTGACACATGAAAATGATATGAAATTCAAATTTCAGCATCCTTGAATATATTCCATTGTTCTTATTAGTGTGCCTGTATGAAAAAATATCGTACTCATTGGTTGGTCTTATATTTTGAACCTCATCCATTGAGGACATTTTTCTCTCTGTATGTAAATACCTACATGATATTTTCAGTTTTGCGTCTTAACCCACAAAGTCTAACCTATTTATTGTCCCAGTGCTTTAGAGAAAAACTTTGTGAACTTCTGCTACTACTCTAGTGCTCTCATTTTAGTGATAATAAAAATGAGATTGAGTATTTGTCTGAGGTCTGATGCTACCTGGATGGTGACCCCTTCCCCAGTGCTCTTTCAGACGAGCATCAATCCAGATGATTCATGGGGGGTGTGGTGGGAGAGCACCTTCCATCATACCTAGCCCAGTGTCAAACTAGGATTGGAGCATAGATTGTATGGAATGTAATGGGGAAATCACAAGCTAATAGGAGGACTTAATAACTCCAGTCAAATGATAAAAATCACTCTAATTTGCACTTACTTTGACATTTGTGTACTTAGTACATTTGTTGAACTCAAAGACTTCTAGCCAGAGATAAGTGATATAGAAATTCCTTCTTACGATCCCTTTTGTGGCTATAGCTTGGTGTGTTTTAGGGGCAAGCTGCTCACTGCTAGCTGCACCTGTGAGAAATGGAAATATTCAGTTTGGTTCCTGGCCATGACTTTTTGAAGTTGAGACAACATGTTATAGTGCCGCCCTCTACCTCCCACCCCCTAAAAGAAAAGAAAACCTCACATTATGGTTAGGGGCAGTAGGCATCAATTAGGTTTTTTTAATATGTATATTATTGTATTTTCTATTACTTTCTAAGGTATTAGTTATGCATGTGCTTTTATTTTATTCCATAAGCCCCTTCTAAAGTTTATCGCTTTCCTGATAGTCTGTAAACATTTCTTTTGACCTTTGAGGAGAAATCAATAGCTAACTAAAGTTCACCTTTTTCCTTTCTGGCCTATGTATTGTACAATCTAAGAAAGAACCCGCTCAGTGAATTCAGTATAAATAAATGCAATCTGAACATTTTTATAGAAAGTACTGGTCCAGGCAAAATGTGTGTGGTGTTCTGTCAAGCTTCGAGACGAACTATTTTTAAATGTGTAGATAGCTTTTTCAGGACAAAATTGCTGAGTTGAAAGAAAGTCTCAAATCTCCAACAGCCTTCTTTAGCAAAATTGAATCTGAGCGAGTGGATTACAGTCTCTTGTCTTAGCTGAGGGTGGATGCTGAGATGGACACTTGCAGCCCTGGACGTGGTGCCTCTCACCCGGCCCTGGACCCACTTTCCACAGCCGACCCACAGTGGAGGGGGCCTAACTCTCTGTCCTCAGGTCTGATCCCAGAGGGTTGTTCCTATTGCCAAGTGCAATCCTGCTCAGCACTGAGTGCTGAGAAATCTCTAATAACATAAATTCAGAGATTTTAAAGAAAGCTGCTGAGAATATGACCAGACAGGAGCATGAGGGCAGTGACTTCTGGATGTGCACCCTGTTGGCGGTCAGTCCAGCTGAGCCAGACCTGTTGGGCACCGGAAGTTGACTGAAGAGGGAAGATGTGGGGTCCCCTGTGGCAGCTCTGCTTAGGGCACTCTTGTCATAACACTCTCTGCAGACTAGTTAGTCATTGTTTGATATTCCTCTCTTCCGTAAGATCCGTGCTTCTTAATTGGGGGTGATTATGCCCCGCTAGGAGATATTTGTAGGGAGACATTTTGGTTGTCAGTGCTAAGGATGGCACTAGCATCTAGTGGGGAGATGTAGGATGCTGAACATCCTATAATTCACACAACTGTTACCCAAAGAAAGAATTATCGCACCCAAAATGTCACAGTGCCAAGGTCAAGCATCCCCGTCAGACTGAGGTGCTGAGTCCCATCTGCTTGCTCGGCACTTTCTCTTAAGTCCTAGCTCAGAGCATGGCCCATCAGAAAGCTCTCTGCACAAGCTGACTGACCACACATGTGCCAAGCCTTCCGTCTTTGCAGCGGATTTGCTGGTTCCTGCTAGCAGCCGGCTCACCCTGAGCGCCTTGCTCTGCACCGATTGTTTCTTCCACTTTTAAGTCACCTGCTCTGCTTCTGAGCCGCAGATGACTCTTTAGAAGAGGTTATGTTCTTCTCATTTCTCTACTGTCTTTCTGTATTGAAATGCACAAATCTTTGTTTTGACATCTGCATTCTTGAAAAAGGGATGAAATAAACAGAACATTTTTCTCTTTGCTTATACCTAGTATTTTGGTGCACCAAAAATATATTGAATGTCAGCCTTAGCCACTGTGATTATTAGATTTACTTTCAGGTCTCTCCAGTACTGAATGTATGTGTGGATGATGAGGAGAGGGAGTTTCCAACATAATGAGCATTTTGGGATGCCATTGACTATATATCTGTTTGTATAGAGAATGTTTTTGTTTTTTATTTTCTTACATCATTGCTTATTTTTATGCATTCTGAGTCAGTTTGACACATTCTGAAATTATTTTGATTCCCCCCCCCCCCCGTACAGTCCTCCCACCACCACGGCACCCATGATCCATCACCACAGTTCCTTGTGCTCTTCCCTCCCTTGTTTTGACCCCTCTCCCTCCCGCCCCCCCTTCTAGATGCCTCAGATCTATGTCAGCTTGCAGGTTTTGTCTTTTTCCTGACCCTTGGTTCAGTTTCCTATATTCCTCCTATAATTGAATGCACAGAAAATGTTTGGAGAGCTGGAGTTCGGAGAGTTCTGGAAACTAGCAGAGAGCTGGTTCAGTGGGGCTGTAATGTCAGCCCAACAGAGCAGGCCCATTCACAGCACACCTCTTTCATTCCTGTTTCTTTCAGAGATACTTCCTGAACCAAGGAGCCTGCGTTGTTTCATAGTTGAATAGCTCCCCCATCCCTGACCTGTATAGTAGAGGGCAGGTGTGCAGGCCAGCTCTGCCTGGTCAAGCTCACTCCTCAGTGGTGATGAGAGTTGAGGGCATTGAGCATGCTCGGATTTCTCTGCAAGGCTTTACTCACTCAATAAGCTCCACATCATGTCTGCACCTTGGCTCCCTTAGACATTCACATGCACCCCGCCCACCAGACAGGGGAGCAGAGCGGTTGGGCAGCTCTAGGAATTAACCTCTTAAGAGCTTCTTGTCATTTTGGAAATTATTTCTTTGTGTGATAGGATTTAAATGCAACTGCCAGGGAATAGGGAGAAGGGCTCATAGTTATGGGGGTGCACATGAGGACAATGATGTGTGCCCATGTGTGTCAGCACCTCTTCCTGTTTCTGCTTCAATCAACTTATTGTTTTAACAGAATACGGCAAGACACTAAGAAATAGCCAGTTTCTGTTCCCAGGATGTTTTTGAGGATGTTGCTAATTACATTACACAGTGAAGTCTATGAGGACTCTTGAGAGCAATTTATTTCTGAACTAGGACTCAAGAATAATTATGACTCTCCAGAGTTACTGCTTTGTTTTTTATCTTAGGAACAATGGGCATGTAACTGGTTAGGTTTTCTTTGATTGCTTGTTAGGATGTTTAGAGTCCAATTTGTTGCCCTCTCTATATAGATAACAATGATGTAAAAGTTCCTGGGAGCCTCAATCCTCACTTCTGGTCAAGTTATTCTTATTTTTTCCTTTATCTTTTTAACCTACTGCGAATCTGTGATCATGGTTATATGCATCCCTGTAAGCCTTCAGAAACGTTGTTGGGAAAACGTATTCTTACCACATAGAAAATGTGTTATTAGCACAGATCATCACCAACCTATTTTACAAGCTTTGTTTTTTCCCTTTCCAGATTGAGATGCTTCCAGAAGGGCTGTTTCAGTGCAAAAAGCTGCAGTGTTTACTTTTGGGGAAAAATAGCCTGACGAGTTTATCCCCTCACGTGGGTGAGTTGTCAAACCTCACTCATCTGGAGCTCATTGGTAATTACCTGGAAACACTTCCTCCTGAACTTGAAGGCTGTCAGTCCCTAAAACGGAGCTGCCTGGTTGTCGAAGAGAATTTACTTAATACTCTTCCTCTCCCTGTAACAGAGCGTTTGCAGACATGCTTAGATAAATGTTGACTGAAAGAGAAAATAATTTTTAAATGTATACCCCAGGGCATTAATTGAGAATTAACATTTCCCAAGTTATAAAGATGAAAAATGGATAATAATTAATTCTGACTATAACCAAATGTCTTATTAAAGCAACTCATAGCTAACCCTAAATTAAACAGGTGACAAGTGTTAACAGTGAACTAAAGTTTTGTGCATAGCTGATCTTTAATGAATTGAGATGTAAGAATTACACTTCAAGAGTGTAATGAGGGATGTGAAATTATTGAATTTGTACTTTGCAAGTTTTTTTTTTTTTACTTTAAAGATTATATACTTTTTCCTCTCCCTCCCCCAGCCCCCAATACTTATTTGCACACTTGATTTAACTGACTTCCTGTTTTGATATTTATCATCCTGACCATAAACTCATCATGTAAATTTCCTTGATGTATACTCAGCACTGTCTTTGATTTATGTTCTTAGATATTTTTAGTCAGGGTGCATTGTGCTTGGCAGAATTCCTTCTTGGCTGAATTTTTACTTCCTTTCCTATTTTGTTCAAGTCTTCCTTAATCTGGTTTTCTCTTAACAACTATGATGAACCCTGAGAAAGTGCCTGCCTTTGACCTTTGCATAGATGGAGCAGGACACATAGGACATGTCTTCCTCGGGGCTTCCTGAAAATTAATGAATTCTCTAAAATATCTTGAGTCTCATCAAAGTCTTTTTATTTGCTATTTTGTATTAAATGTAAAACATATGACTATTTTCTATTATATAACCTTGGATTCAAAAATCTGTGAGAATTTTTATAAGGCACAGAGGACATACTTCTTTAAGAATTTACTTAGTTTGGGTTGTTGATGATTCTCTATGTGCATTTCTCCAAAATGTCTCAGACTCTGCCACTAATTACTTTTAGACAACAAAAGCCTTGTGTTTCATGCCCTTAAATATTTGGGGGGTTTCCTTAGAAGAGGATGGCCAAGTTATTTACCTCTCTCTTCCCTGGTTGCTGTGCTATTGTACGGGTACAATTCTTCATTCAAAAACTGTGATCGAGGGGAGAGGTACAGATTTGAATCTTTAAAATTGATTTTGAAACACTTTGTAGAAATTCACTAAGAGTTCAAGCAAAATACCTTTTTTGCTCCATCTGCATGATCTAGTTAGATGTGATGATAATGTAAAACACTCAGCCTCCATCCAGTGCTTAAGATGAGTTCTCAAAGCTCACAAAGAAATAGATCCATCTAACTGAAATTCATCTCATGCCATTGTCTAACTTTGCTGGAATACATTTTGCTCTGTTTTTATAAAGAGCTTTGTGTTTGGCCTTTTATTATCATGCATATTGTAGAATGAATAAAATTGACTCATTTTTGGGAAATGTACATTTTTAATGTGTTTTTCTCTAATGGGTCTAGGCATGATGATGCCATCTCATTTTGGCTGTAACTATGAAGTGATCTATTAACTGCACGTAGGCAAAACTGGAAAACACTATGGATAAAGAGTACTGTAAACATGGAATTGTGATGTGTGCTATGTCTTTTCTTGCTTTGTCGCTCCAGAAAGACAAAATTGAGTCTTCAAATTATAGTAAATGTATTTTCCTCACACCCTTGCACTGAAACTCAGAGAAAAGAATTGTTGATTTCAAATGGAATTTGAATTGTATTAGCTACAAATATATAAAATACCAAAAACTGCCTAACACATTATTGTTGGTTCTGAATGAGACAGAACAGTGTAAAAATGTAATTCTTACCCAAACTTGCCTTTAGTCAGAACTTTCAAGTTCTCAGGGACCCAGGTATACTTAATGAAACTTTCTTCTAAGACTTGAGAAAACAGATTCTGACTATCTGCAGGGATTTGGAGTTGTGCTTTTTCATGTGAGTCGTCATTTTAACATTTCCCACTAGAACTCTCACGTACACTCCTTCTGGAAACATGAATACAATATGTGAAGAGGTGTATAAGTGGTCTTGGCCACATAATTAGCCATAATTTTGTACGAGATATCCAACCCTCTTCAATAAAGTTTTCCATAAAGAAAACTTCCATAAAGTTTTCAAGGCAAATTTCAGGGTTGTGACCATCCCCTCACCAAACAAGAACTTCTCCATGGCTAGTCACTGGTTCCATCAACGTGTCAAAATGATTGACTAAATATTCCTTATCACCTCGCTAAAGTTCTGAAAACAGCTCACGATCAGGATCCACCATGAACATTGCAAACTGCTTTCCTACCCCTAGGATATATATATATAAATATATTTCCTGTTGCAAGGAATTGTTCTTGATGCCATAATTTCTAGATTTCATTTTTTATTTTGATCTGACACACCAGTGTTTAGGTAGCACTTGAAATGGTGTTGCACTGATAACAGTCAACTCAGAGACCACCACCTGACATGCACAATGTGGTATTGATGCCACCTGTATTGTTGGAGCGGTTCTTCATTTTGCAAAGGTTCATATTCATTTGGGGAGCTTGAAATGAAGAAAATGAAGCTTGTTTAGTTACAATTCTGAGACTAGTTGGCATTTGATTTTCAAGACTATGTAGTTCATTTTCCAAAAAATAATTGTGGATGTTATTTGAAACAAAGGTGATAGCTTGTGTTAGCAATGGCATTGGTTCATCTGATTTACATGCGCACACACACACACACCCCTATATGCAAAATGTTACTAGTTTTTGATGTTTTCTATTTTTTCCAAAGTTGCAGTTGTAGGTGAATGTTGAGATGTCCTTTTATGTTCATTACTTCTGTTCTCTTAGTAGTTCTGTTCTTTTAGTTATAATGTTTAAAAGAAATCTGAGTGCTCGATCTCAGCCTGAGGACCTGACTGGTTTTGAGCATTTCCGATAAGGTGTAGTGTTCCTTCCCTAACCTATGTCAGGTAGATCTAGGTGTGCATACATATGGTGTCTCCATTCTCAATTTTAACTTCCTTCCTTGGATGTCACCATATTTCACTGTCACTTAACCAACGATTGTGTTAAACAGGGTATCCAGAGGTGCTCAGATCTCAGTGCTGGGACATAGCTCTGACTTATGTGCTCTCGTGAGCTTCAGTTACTTATTTTCATAACATTTGTGTGAGACTGAAAATGTGTGTTTCTGTTCATCAGGTGTCTCATGATGCAAATTTTGTATATTTAATTAAAATACTATATAATATTGATGGGTTCAGAAACTATTAAAATAATCAAACAATTATTCTGTGGATTTATAGTTTTATTTCCTTATATGTTTTTGATAAAGTGTTCTTTCCATCTTTCCATTCTCTCAGTATCACCCTACTCACATAAGTGTTTTGTTTTTCCTCTCCATTCACCCATGTCCTTAAATTTGATCAGCAAACGTATATTAACAGAATATACTTGTGCTAGAGAAAGTGCAGTGAAACTTGAGCTTGGATGGCAGGGGGTGGGTGGGTGTGACGCCAGACCCTGTAATTGAGTAGTTCTATTTTACCCATCCCCATCCCGATGGTATTTTGAATGGAACAGTGATTCCTCATCCTTACCAAAAGCATGCAAATTTAAGTAAATCCATTTTGTTTTCAATAACTGTACATTGCATCAGAATCTCTGTTTATTTCTTTCTGGAAACAAGAAAAGGCGGATGGGGAGGAATTATTTTGCATCCTGGTTTGTGTTATGAAGACATATACATGAAATGATATAAAATAGTAACTGTTGCAAAGTGCCCTGGATATAACTGTTTCTTCTGCTGGATATGAAAGCTGAAGCAGTGAAATTACTGCAGTCTTATTTAATTGGGTTCTTCCTGTTTCTGGTCCATCACTTCTGCATCCACTGGAAACTATCTATTATAAGTACCTTCTGTCAAGGACTACATTCTCTTCAACTTTTTTATTTTGATATGAAACAATTTCACAACACTAAAGCATTAACATAGATGATATGAGCGAAAGCACTGATACGAGATGGCTTCCAGGTGAACTTAATTCATATTTAAGTTTTGCATTTGACTTGTATAATACACTACTGCTGAGAAAAAACAATATGAATGCCTTCTGCATGTTATATATTATCTCTAACAGAGATGGTGTAATTTTAAAAATATAAAGGGGCATAGAGTCAGAATAGATGTGTTTGTGCATATATGTGTTGTATATAAACCCTAATATTTGTTTAAATATTTTTAAACGCTTCCAAGTTTTACTCTCAGTGAAATAATGGGCCAATTTGAAGTAGAGACATTTTCTTTTGTTAATTTCACAGTACAGGCTAGAATCTGTTATTTTGTCACCTATTTTGAACCATGTACATAATCTTTTGCTTCTGGTAACTAATGCTTAGAAAAGATAAGATTCTGTTGTGACTTTCATGTTCTTGGCCCTCAGGTTTACTATGTAAATCTGTTTTTTGGTGGTAAATCCCTTTGCCTGAGATTCAGTAGTTTTTGGTAAGCTTTACTGTTTTTAAAGTATCTTTTGTGTAAATTAAGAATTCAATTTTTATAATAAATGGAAAATAAAAACATTAAATGTCAAAAGAAGTTGACTAATTTTTCACCTGTGTTCACTTGTCAGTGACCAATTTCCAAAAGTGATTCTCTCTGCTTCCCATGCATTGCATTGTTATTCACCAAATGATAGATTTTAAACTTACATGTGAATTTCATAATAGTATATGAGTTTTCAAAATGGGCCATGCTGCTCCCCGAATAGCAAGTCCCTTGAAATTAGGATTGGTTCATGAGTGCACTTGGACATGGGGTGGGGAGGAGGTGGAGCTTGTCACTCTCCTAACCAGCCCATCTTTTCACCACTGTTTCTGCTTGAAGATGAGCAGACCAGCTCATCTTAGCTCCCATTTCTCCATTTATTGTTAGGTTATCACTAATGTTGAATAACGGGTCAGATAAATAAAGGTCTAATGGAGAAAGAGAAAAATTGAATTGCAGGGTAAAATATGCAATGCTTCTTTGACTTTTGGACAGACTTTCTTTAGTGTCTCACTCACATACACACACACACAAACACACATACACACAGAGTTTCAGGACCACTTTAATAAACTCCTACCCTGAATTTTGCTGAAGGACAGAACTCGATAGACACTGAACTAAAATATGAAGGAAAGCCAGATGACCACGTTGTTCCCTGGAAATGCGCCTTGTCAGGAAATGCTCTCACCCACCTCTAAATGCTTTAGGAATGGAAAATATATTGCAGAAATGGAGCTAGGGTTTGACTTAAGATCACAGAGTCTGTTCAGGGACTACGAGGTTCTTGGGGAGATTGGGGTCCTCTGCTAATAGCCTATAGGGCAGCAACGTGCCCCTAGAGCACAGCAGTTAAGTGTGACTTGATCAAAAAATTTCGTGTAGGGCCTGACCTTGGGAGAGAGGCTGCTGTTGAGGGTACTGTCCGATTCTCTAAAGCTATCGCTTTTATTTGGGTTTCTGCTCCCTCCTCTGCATTCTCTGTCTCCCTGATCTCTCATGTCTAGAGAAAAGCAATTCATCCAAAAGGCACAAAGCCATGCCTCAAAGCCCATATTTATAGAATAACATATGTCCACGTGCCAAAGAAGGATCAGAAAGTCATTTTTTAAAATGTGCTGTCTTTTTTTAAAATACAAATCCATCTGCACCCTGTGCTGTCTCATCATCCTCTAAACCAGAGTTATAAGTCTGTCTCCTAAGTACCAATGATTCTACAGTGCTGCCTGTGTACCCCTGAGCAGCTTTTCAAATGGTTTCTTATAAACATGTTAAAATGTGTGCGCCTGTTTACATAGATAGGCCTGTTCACTCTGCTGGGCTCAATGCATATCATTTTTAACTCTCTGTCTCCCTCTGCTGCTAAGATGAAAATAAATCAAATCAAGCTCAACCTTTTTCTTCTTCCTCCCTTTTATTGCTTCTGCTTGCCTTACCTTTATCAAATGCAGCCCCCAAGGTGAGATCTGGAAAAGTCAGAGATTCTCATAAATTTCAGTGACTCTATCTCCAGTGAGATGCACATAGAAAGAAAGCCCCATGCTGTGCCTGGCAACAGGACCAGACGACACGGTGCGACCACATGGTAGGTGCCCTGCGCAGGGAAGTATTTGACACCCCTTAAAAAATATATGCGTTGGATGGTGGTTCAATATGAATTTGGAAGAGGTAGGGGAACTGGTTCCCTATTAGTAAAAATAATGAACATTTATGTCAGTTGTCTAATTATTCCCTCCTCCAAAATCAAAACACTTGTAAGAGTGAGGTAGAACTTGAAGATGACTGAGCAGAGAGGTGGGCGTGGGTCTGTAGGAGGGGCGCGGGGGTCCTCACCATTCACAGCACATCTGACAAACATCCCCAGTGGACCATCTTCTCCAGATCTCAGAGCAGGCTTGTCAGCTGCTGGGTCTCCCAACTCTTTTCCACTCCCAGGCACCCTACTCATCCATCCCCCGCCCCGCTCACTTCCCAGATCTCACACCCACTCCCTCCAATGCTCCCTCCTGTTTCTGCTCTTCCGCCCCCACACAACACACACACACACACACACACACACACACACACACACACACGCTTCCTAACCTTTTACTAAATCACATTTTTAATATTAAATACCTATCACACCAAGGATGATGTTTGAGTTTATACTTGCTTATAATGGATCGGTAAGTATCAATTATAAAACTCTTCCTTCCTAGAAGGTGGCTTCTTGTTACAATTTCAAATCTGAATAAGACTTATTCACTGTGTTGAATGGGACTAAGACCAATTTGTTCTCCTTAAGCTGATAACCTAAGGAATTGCATTGGAAACCTGAGTTAACTAGTTTCCTATCCCTTATTCCAATGGCATTTGATATTCCTTGAAAATGAGTACCCCCAGGCAAATGTTTAAAAATACAGGAAAAATCCAAATGCCATGTGTGTAGGGCAAATTCCTTCTAGCCTTTTCCTGAATTGTGTTTGGATTCACACCCTTATCGCCTTATCATTATGGGGAGAGAAGAGCAGTTCTGTCACCCTTTTGTCATAGACTAAGCTGGTCTCAGGCAAATCCTGAAAGCCTGGAGGAGTAGCCAAGTGAAGGGGAATTGATTCTGTCTGCGTAAAGAAGCCAAGGAAAATTTGCTGAACTTCTGACACCTAAGCAGCAAAGCACTACATCATGGACCTCACTAGTGGCTTTGACCTGATCAAAGGTAAAAAATCTAATCATTTCTCCTTTTTTTTAAAGATTTATTTATTTATGCATACAAGAACTGGGGTACAGGCCAGAGGTGTGGGGGTGAGAGGATTCACCAGAGACAGAGTGGGAAACAGAACAGACAGATTGACTAAAATACATTGCTGAGGGGAGCAACGGGCGAGACAGGAGAGGTCTGCTATGCCATGTGGGTAGCTCCCTGGCTGGGGATCGAACTCGTGCTGCAGTGGCTGCAGTGGCTTCATAGGTTGCGTCTTAACTACTTGGGCCACCAGGGAGGTCCTCTCCTGCTTCTTCAGGGAGAATAACATAGTGAAACAGTAAGATTATTTAGCACCTGCTACATGCTACATGCACTACTGGGTTCTCCAACAACCTTATTTCCCATTTCACATATGAGAAAAGCAAAAGTGTAACTTTCCCATGGTCCTATGACTGTTCAGCAGAGAACCACATTTAATCTGCAGATCTACAAATTCTGCTGCTACAGAGCTTTTGGTAAACTCCTAATATCAACCTCCTCTTACCCACCTTTGTGTTTACGACTCACAGGTGACACTGGAGTTTCAGATCTCATTGGTCTTTTCTCGTCGGCTTTAAACCTTTTGCATCCCCTACTCAATTTCTACCCTAGTATATCTTTTCCTGAGCCAGTGAGTCACTTCCTATCTTAGTTTTCTTCTCAGCCTCTGACATAATTCCATAATTGCACAACTTTCCAATTGAGAGGAACCATTGAGACTTTTCAGAAAAGGAAAGGTCAAGTGGCTTGTTCAAGATCACAGATCCACTGAGGTCAGCTGCACTCCCTCCTGTGTGCTCTTTTCTCCCTGATGGACTGGTGCGCGGGCACACGATGCCCTAACTATGGTAGAGGAGCCGAGACTAGCACCCATGTGACGTAGCTGACTTCAGGTCCTGTGCCATCACTCGAGGTAGCTGCATCCCGTACCCTGCTGCACACAGTGCTTTACTGGGCCTGCTATTACAGACTTTTCTCTCCATCCCACATGTAAGAAAACTCAACTCTGAACAAGCATCTTCAGTAGTTACCGTGACTGAGAACTACTAGAACATCTGCCAGACTTTGCAAACACCACTGTTGCTTGAAGCATATTAAGACATGGGGGGAGGGGGGAAATAATAACAATACAAAACCCAACCCAACCCAACACAACAAAACAAAAATAAACAGACAATTACAAACCAGAGACATCCTGCAGGGGAGCAGTAGAGAGAGGGATCAGAGGGATTGAGGGAGGAGCACAGGGGGCTGAGGTGATGGTGCACAGGTGCCTTGGTGAAGGAAACTCTAGGGGGACTACACCTGAGTGGGGTGGGGAGGCAAACATTGTTTAAAAATGAACAATGATGTAAAAAATATATAAATTTTAAAAATTTTTACAAAAAAGAAAAAACAAATATATTTCTCACCTATTTCAAAAAAAAAAAAAAAAAGACAGGCACTCTCTCCATTTTATTGAAATGGAAATAGGCTGAGGCGGGTTTACTGACATACAATAGATTAGATTAGTTAGCTAGTGTGTGGCACAACCAGGTCTCGAAAAGGAGACTGTGGCACCAAGTCTTTGCTGTTTATAAAGGGCACGTGTCAAGGTCAGGTGAAAAGTTAAGTGATGGGGCGTGAGCACAGCCTAGGGTTTCGGTGTCTAAACCAGTCTTCTCTCCCTTTAGTGTGTAGGCTCTGACTGTTCTAGACAAGAACTAATGTACAACCAGTTTTAAACACTCTTTAGCATAAATATAATTTCACCCAAAGGACTAATGTGTTTTTAAACTTTGTGGTTGTTTTGACAATGCCGTTTTCATTTTGATGTCTTAACCTAGACTGTGAGCACATTCACTCTCACGAGGAGACTGGAGAACCATCCTAGATTTCTTTTTTTTTTAAGATTTATTTATTTATACATACAAGAACCGGGTACAGTCAGAAGCGTGGGAGGGTGAGAGAATTCACCAGAGCCAGAGCGGGGAGCAGAGCAGGCAGAAGGACCGAAGTACACTGCTGAGGGGAGCAGCGGGCAGCAGGAGAGGTCTGCGCGCCATGTGGGACCCTCCTCTGGTGGCTGGGGAGCAGCCGGGGATGGAACCAGCGCTGCAGAGGCTGCAGGCAGCTTCGCAACCCAGAGCTCAACCGCTGCGCCACGGGGGAGGCCCACCATCCCAGATTTCTGATCCTGTAGGTGATCCTGGATAAAGACCCCATCCTTGTTAAAAAGAGGTGCAGATGAAGCTTACAGTCAGTTTGGGTTTTACTACAGAAATGCAGTTTAACTCTGTGAGAGTCCTGATTTATTAGAAGAAAATGCAGCACACATGTCAGACTTGCAAATGACTACCCATCACAGTTAAGGCTAAATCTGTTCTGCTGATTTAGATGTCTGAGGAGAGTGAGGTGGAGGGGTGGGTTATACTAACCTGCTTGAATTCTTGCCACGCTCCAGACAAGAAACTGTGTTCCTGGTTCCAAGTGGATGGTGCATGCCCCCTGGTTTTGCCTTTTGACTGAACACCCTGCCCAGCTGGGAGAAAATTTAAACCAAGCTTCAAGAATCCACTCCCAGCAGCACTGATTAAAATGGCATCTCCCCTCCCTTGGGTTCTTCAACATACCTGCCCTTGAAGCAAGTGGCTTGGCAGACCCCCTGTAAGTCACCCGATCAGTTGTCTCCAAAGCCCATTCACACAGTGGGATTGCAGCTCCCAGATATCCTCCCATCCCATCCCTACTGAGTGCTACAGACCAAGGAGAGGTGACTGACTGTGTGAATGTGTTCTGAACTTTGCACAATCATATGAGCTGCTCTTTATATTCTTTCAGCAGTTGAAAGAAATTGGCACTTTTCCCTTTTTGTTTCTGGTGGTAAATCTAATTCCTCCAGCTTAGAAGAAAGTGCCCTGAGAGGTATTTTCTTGCAAGGCTGGCAAAGAGATATGGGTGCAGCCTTAGATCACCAGCAAAGGCCCAGGCTGGGCCTGTGACTATATGAAATGAACACACTTCTCCGGGCAAGCTGTGGTTCAGGGAATTTGTTGATGTTGAGGACAACAGAGGCTATTTCTTCGGGGAAAGGATACAGGTCCTTGTGACTTCTGGCATCCGGCATCATCCTCAGGATGCTACCATTCATCGTGATCTGTCACATCTGTCCAGTGTGATCTGACACATTTCAGTTAGCTCAGGGCCCTGGCCTGCCTGAGCCACTGAGAGGAGTGGGCCTCTGTGGCCCCCCAGGGAGCCTTCTACCTCCAGTATCCTCATCTATATAAGATGCTCAGTGAGTGGGAAGTGTTGATCAGGGTGAATACTGAGTCATTTTCTTAAAATCTTGAGCATGTCATACTTTTTTTAGCATTTGAAATGATTCATTTTTATGACACATGAACAAGAATGTTATTCACCGAAGAATTTAAGGCATAATAGCAAGTGAAGGGGGTGGAATTATTTTATAAGGCTGTTCTTCATGGCCTCCCATCAGGAGAGTCAGGTGGACAATGAAGAGGCACAAGGTGGATGGTGACGCCCTCAGCAAGGCCCTGCTCAGGCTCAGGTTACAGGCCCCAGTAAGGACAAAGGACCTAAATGGTGACATAGGAAATACTGTACCTGGCAGGTACATGGCTCTTGTGGGTTTTCATGCCAATGTTTAAACTCTAGGACTGACCCATCACTGCTGATGTTTAGCTCAAAGTCTGAGGCCAATAAATGGATCCAAGTTTTAAGTTCTTGGGTTTTTGCTTCCTGGGGCCCTGAGCTCAGGCCCCCTCCAGATTTGGGGGCATCAACAGGGGTCTAGCTCCGGCCTGTAATTAGGGTGCAACCCCAACTGGATGCCAAGTCCATCAGGCTCCCCTGTCTCAGGTAGGCTGTCCTGGACCTGCATGCTGAGCACCTACTGTGTGCCCTGGTGTCCAGCTCAGCATGCTCCAGGCTTCAGCTTGGCCTCAGCTAGAAGAAAAGGAAGCCAGACCATGGTCCTAAACAGAGCCAGGCCATCTTCTGGCTGCCAGGAAGGCCCTCAGCCCCACCCTGGGTTCAGTTCCTATCTCCATCAGTAATGCTTAAGAAACCTCTCTGAGCCTTGTTTCCTCTTCTTTAAAAATGTAAACTCAGTTTGACAAATATTAGGTGCCTGCTACTGGGCAGGTGTGACCTTAAGATATTGAGGCTGCAGAGGGCTTGACAGGGACAAGATAAAGAGGAAAACAAACCTCACAGGATCTAGGAAGATTCTATGAGATTATGTCAATTGCTTAGCATCTTGTCTGACCCCAGTGGATGCCCACTGAATGTTAATTCTAGTAAAATGTTCCTCCCAAGATGACAGAAAATCTTTTAGAACTTGCCCTTTCCTGTCTGTCTGTCTGTCTGTGCTCATGTACTGCTCAGTGCCTAGAGTACTCTCTCCTCCTTCCTCCCTGTGCTAGCAAACGTCTGTTCATCCACTTCTGGGTGAAGAGGCACTTGTGTAAGGAAGCACCTCCCTGATGGGGGTGCACATTTCCCTTCCCCCAATGCATGTTCCCCTGGTAACAGGCACTCTACTCTGAGATGCCCATCCCTCTGACAGCCGCCAGTTGGCTGTTTTCCTGAGTGGACTGTAAACCTGGTGTGGACAATAGCTATGTTCACCTGAGGTCTCCACCCTGACTCTGAGGCAAATATCTGCCTACCTGACACTTGAGGGACGCTGTTCTGCTCCCAATGTGTTGTGTCATGCAACACCACACTGACAAAGACACGGGAGTCATGGAGCAGGCTGCACAAGACAGGATGCTGCTGAGAGCAAGATCCTGGCCATTTTTATTGACAGAATAATCACAGAGCATCAGCTACATGTGTTAGGAGGACAAGGAGAAAAGAATGGGTGAAACTCAGGAATGTCATCTCGAGCTTGGGGGGACACGAGTCTGCTGACCATGTTATCAGCTTGATGACCAAGTGTTGTCATTGAAACTAGACCCCAGGCCCCCAGCCATGGTCCTAATCTTATCAACAAGGCATTCCACTGATCAGCTTCTGCGGTCCCTTGTCGTGCATCGTTCCTCGGCCCCCCCTGGTGTTCCCGGTCATACCTCATGATGTATGAGTCGGGAGTAAATTTAGGCATCCGTCCTCAGCCCCCCGGGCATTTCTGGTCATACCTCTTGATGCATACCCTTCCCAGAGTGATCAAGCTATCCGCTATTGATTGATGTGAAAGACACCTTGTGAGGTTCGGCCCACATGACTGTGACTGGACAGTTCTGACCTTTGTATAGGAATGCAGAACTGCAGGTGATCATAATGGTGGCTGAACAGGCCACTTAAGTCTAGCAGCCGCTTAAGTCTAGCAGACCCACACCAATGAGAATAGCCCACTGGACCAGGAAAAGAAGAACCCGACCTGCAGGAACACATGAGGGCTTTATTTCCACCTTCTTTTCTCCCTCCCAACAGGAAGAGGAAGGCCAGGCAAGAGATAGCTGCAAATACAGGCAGGGCCTGGCAGCACCCACATCTCCCCAGAAGCAACCAGGCAGCCAAGGAAGATGCAAGGAAGGGCACACTGGGTCCCTGCGGTTAACAAGTGATTATCTGCACCCACTCCAGCAGGGCTGAGAACAGGGCTGAAGAGGAGACCCCCCCCCACCCTCCGTCATACCATTGTCTGGCCTCCACGGCCCAGCCATGTGATTCAAAGGAAGAGGTCTTGCTTCCCGTAATGAGACAGAAGCAGCTTGAAAAATGGAAATCCAATGCCCCATGATGTCTGTGGCAGGAATGTCACTGTGTTAATCTTTTACGCTCTCCCCCCGGGTATGAAAGATGCCCCCAGACTCAGTACCTTGAGAATGTAACCTTGGCATACACAGTTATTACATGTGACTCACTGGAAATATGCCCTCCTGACCCCAGTGATTTGCTTTTGGCCAGAGTCCAAATCCCCTGGGCAGTGCCGGGCTTCCCCGAGCATTCCTGCAGACTCTCCGTATGGAACTTCACGCTGTTTTCTCTGCCAGGCCTTCCCAAATGCCACACTTTGCCCACCTTGTCCCCTCCGTCAGAAGTCCCCTGCTTCCACACACGGAAGATACAACTTCAGTTCATTCTCCAAGACTTAGATGAATTGTTTTGTCTCTACTGCCTTTTCCGACCACCTTCCTCTCACCAGATGTGAGTGAGGTACTTTTATCGCTAACCTTTTAACAATGTGGTCGGGTTATTTATAGAATGCCTGCTCACTAATTTGAGGACAGAAATCAAATCTTTTTCATCTTTTCATCCCCTTCAACTTGTATATTTTCTGGCATTTTATAGGTGCAGAATGAATCAAAGGCAGAAAGTCAGCCACTGGCACAGTTAGTCCTGAGGCCAAGGGGTCAGCCAGAATGCTGAAGGGTAAGTGCATGTGCCAGAAATTACTAGTGGATATTTTTGTAGATGGTATTAAAACAATAAGTCATTGAAGACTGTGGGCAAGGAAACAGCATGAAGTAGAACTTTGGGCACATTATTTGAGGGTATAATGAATGTCATGCGGTTAAAGGAAGAAAATCTTACATCCATTCTGCAGATGAGGAAACTGAGACTTGAGAATGTTGACTATTTTGCCAAAATACACATTCCTAGTAAGCCAAGCAATCTGGTTTGAAATCCAGCTGTGATCTCAGAGTTTGTATTCTTGGATGCTAAGTAAAAACTCAGCCAATCTGCAACACCCCCTTGCACTAGGATACTTTAGGTCTTCAGGGAATATTCTCTCTGCTGTCTTAAGTTTGACTCCAGAATGTCATTTACCCTTGCTGGGACACAGTTTCTTCTTCATTCAGGCCAAGAGCACTGAGTCAGGTGAATGGGTGACCAATTCTAGGCACTGAGAAACTATGATTCTCTGAAGAATACAAGCAGACTTCCTAACTCAGAAATCAGTTTGGTTAAATGGTAAAGATTACTGGTGTTCTGGACTCTGAAAAACCTTTTCAAAGTATATGATCATGACTCCAGAACACACCAAAAAAGTTGTGAAATATTATCTTAATGGTCCTAACACTGTTCCCAAATGGACATTTAAAATATGTTCAGGCTTTCGAGCATAACTTTTGAGCTTACGGAAAGTATCTTTTTATCTGAAGAGTGATACTTAAGTCAAAGTTCAGCATTGGGGTCTCCAAACCTGTACACCCTCCCCTCACCACATCAGTTCCAACCAGACATACATGCAATTCTCTGACGATGGGCAGAATTTTAGGGTAGAATGCATCCGAAAACATCCATGTGGTTCAGAGTGAACTCTGAAATGCAAAGTTCCCACCCAAACCACTGAATAACATCCTGTTGTTTTCATCAAATCTATGCAATAACTGCTTTGATTTGGCTTTCATTTGGAATGATCTGCCTGATGCCACTTTTATGAAACATTCAGAATAAGATACAATCTCTTATGGTCAGCTACATAGAGTGGACCTTTCAGAGTATAAAGAAACATCTGTCCTCCATCTGCAGTGCCTAAAAAATAGAATTTTCAGTGAAGTACATTGTAGGATACTAATGCTTTTAAAGGGCAAGAAATCCATTTCTGACTAAGATCTCAACAACTATGTCCCCCAGAATATTTTTATCTTATAGACATTTTCAAAAAGCATCTCAAAGGGCACTTGAGCAGAGGGTTTAATAATATAACCTCTACATCAGCCAGTCCTGGTTCAAATGCTACTTCTGCAAAGTACTCACTGTGTGAACTTGGAATGTAACCAAACCCCAATGATTTTTAGTTTCTCAGAGATGTAAAGTAGAGAATAGTAGCACCTACCTCAAGAGATAATGTTTTCAAAGAGACTGGCACATAGCAGAGCACTAAATAAATACCAGCTTTGTTCCTGCTTTGTTATTGCCAAATGGCCAGATTTCTGATGCAGCTGAGAGAACATGGGGTTTGGAATTAGAAGACCTGAATGAATTTGCACTTCAGCTCAGCCACATACTAGTTGCGTGACCTTGGTGAAATCACCCAGTTCTTCTGGACTCAGCTTCCTCATCTGTAAAACAGGGAAAATAAAAATAGCTAACTCACCCATAACAGCTTGAGGTACAAGTGCGGTGATTTATGTAAACTTCCTCTGCCAACTGTAAACCCTGCAGGCATACGCTATTTTGTTATTGTTAATTTTATAAAAAGACTGTTCTCCTCCTCTCCCCCACTCGCCCCCAAATGCACTTGAAATCCTAATCTCAGTGTGGCAGTTTGGGGTGGGAGGGCCTGGGGAGGTCACTGGGGTCATAAGGGTGGAGTCCCCACCCTCCTGGATGAGATTGGTGTCCTTATAAGAAGAGAAAGAGACTAGGGCTGGCACTCTCTCCAGCTGTGACAGCAACAAATGGGTCCCCAAGAAAAATCTGCCAACCCCTTGGTCTTGAGCTTCCAGGAGCTAAAACTGTGAGAAATAAATATCTTACATAAGCCATCCCATCTAGGGTATGTCCTTAGAGCAGCCTGAATAGGCTAAGATAACACCACTGGAACCAAAGAACATTTTGATTTTTTTATTCCAGAATTTACATTTACAAAAACCTTAGGTGCTCACATGATAACAAACAGTCACTAAGTCACAGAAGTAAGGATTCTGGGGAGGAACTGAAGCAGTACCAGGTGCAGAATATCTGTTTTTTCCAGTAAAACCACCTCTGTGGGCTTATCTTTCATCTGACCTCTGTGAATATTTAAAAACGTGTCCTGGTCAAAAGCCCACATGTTTGAAGAGGTGCTGAGATACAGAAGGATTATCAACTATGGTCTCTGCCTAAAGGTTGTTGTTTTTGATGTTGTAATTGTTGGTTTTTCAAATTTCACCTCTTACTGCCTTCTTAGAGCATTTAAAGCAACTGGCGATTCAGCAACTCTCAGCTGTGCTGGGTAACTGATCCTTTTGCCCTTCCCCTGGGAGGACGTTGTTGGATTTGGGACTTTGATTATCACTCACATTTTAGTCTGAATTCTGCCTTGTCAACTTTCTGTTAGTGTTACTTCATCCTTGAGCCCTCAGTGTTTTCATCTGCAAAATGAGAGAGAACAATAACCATCTCCAAGAGCGCTTGGGAGACTAAATAAGGTAGTACATTTAAAATATTTAAAGTTATGTCTGACACCGGCAGGTACTCAGCAGCTTCATGTTCCTTTCCTTCTTCCACACACACTGCTGGCTCCCTCTACTGACTCTTGACACACCCCCGAGGCCTTTGGTGGGACCCTCACTAACAGTGTCAATAGCTGAGGTGAGCCTATAAGAAAATGCCCCCAGGGAAACATTAATCGATACCCCTAACTTAAACTCTTGTCCAAGTTTTACCTACCCTGGGGCTTTGGAGGAGTATCTCAGTGAAAACAATAGACTCCAACTGAATTATTTGCTCATTGAATATTTGAAAGGGTGTGTGTGGGGCCTCCCCTGGTGGTGCATTGGTTGAGCGCTGGGTTGCAAGGCTGCCTGCAGCCTCTGCAGCTCCAGTTCCAGTTCGATCCCCGGCCAGCGGCGAGGGTCCCACAAAAAAAAAGGGGGTGTGTGTATGAGTGTACGTGTGTGTGTAAACTTGGATACTCACACAATACCTTTGAAAAATGCACAAACACTTATAAAACTGTATATGCTTCTCCCTGCCTATCTTTTTGTAATGTTCTCTCATGTGCATGTATGACCTGTTTAAATATAAATCACTTTAAAAATATTAGTGCTGTTGGCATAAATTCTTTTTTGTAAAGATTTATTTATTTATGCATACAAGAGCTGGGGTACAGGCTAGAGTGTGGGGGAAAGAGAATTCACCAGAGACAGAGTAGAGAGCAAAACAAGCAGATTGACTGAAATACACTGCTGAGGGGAGCAGCGGGCGAGTCAGGAGAGGTCTGCTCTGCCATGTGGGTCAGCTCCCTGGCCAAGGATTGAACTCATGCTGCAGTGGCTGCAGGTTGCTTCATAGTGCTGTGTCTTCACCCCTTGAGCCACCAGGGAGGCCCCCTGTAATAAATTCTTGATTGAGATATTCTAGAAAGAGTTCTCCAATGCCACTGTGTATTAATAACCTATTAATAACCCAAAAAGAGGTTCTAATTCTGCAGCTTCTGTGTTATAGACTATACATAACCTTTTTCCTTAAGATTTATGAAACAACCATTGTCACCAGAAATAGTATTGTTAGTTGAGAACTTGCTATCAAGCACTGTTCTATGTACGTTCACATATTACCTCAACTTTCACAAAAATCTTATGTGGTGAATCATTAATATTCACATTTTACAGGTTAGAAAGTTGAGTCTCAGAGAGTTTCCTAACTAGCAAATGATCAAGCTAAGATTCAAACCTGTTGTAGCTTTATTAGAAAGGACTTTGATTAATACTTTTTTATATTTTTTAAAGATTTATTTTTATTTATTTATGCATGCTGGGTGTAGGCCGGAGGTGCTGGCGGTAAGGGTTTTACCAGAGACCGAGTGGGGAGCAGAACAGGCGTATCTACTGAACTACACTGCTGAGGGGAACAGCAGGTGAGACAGGCGAGGTCTGCAGCACCATATGGGTGAGTTCCCTGACTGGGGCTCGAACTTGTGCTGCAGTGGCTGCTGATAGCTTGATAGTGCTGAGACTTAATCTCTTGCACCACCAGAGAGGCATCCCAAAAAGCTGCTTTAAACTGCTATGAGCATAAGATTGTCTTCCCTTGGTCTTCCCTGTGCCCATAGTCATAAGTACCCTCTTTTTATTATAGCTCTAGCCTGTGTATCTTAGTCTATTCGTCCTGCCAAATAATGAAATATCAGAGATGGGGTGGCTCAGAAACAACAGGTTTATTTCTCAGTGTCAGAGGCTGGGAATCCAGGCCCATAGCACCAGCAGTTTGGGTTCTGTAGAAGGTCCCCTTCCAGGTTGCAGGATGCCATCTTCTTGCTGTATCTTCACATGGTTGAAAAGAATCTTTTTTTCTAGGAGCACTAAAGCCTTCCATAAGGACTCTACCCTCAAGACCTAATCACCTCCCAAAAGCCCCATTTCCTGATACCACCACAACAAGGATCAGGATTTCAAAGTATGCATTTGAGGGAGACACAAACATTCAGAGACCAGCACTATGTCACTTTCCCAAGGGGACTAAGTTCTTTTTCTTGAAGACAAAAACAGTATTTTACATTTATTTCATTTGATAAAGTTGTTGCATGACAAGTCATGTGTTTTCATTTTACCTGTTTGGATTTCTAATTGTACCTCATACTTTACATGTTCAAGACTGAACTCCAGATGTGCATTCCTGCACACCTGTCCTCTTAGATTATTCCCCATCCCATAAAATATAAACTCCATTCTTGGTAACAAAGTGAAAAAACTTGAAGTCATCTTTCACACCTCTCTTTCACATCCAACCTGTTAACAGATCCTGCCTGCCTTCAAAATGACATACTAGTGACAAATCACCCACTTCTTACCAGCAAATGCCAGTTTCCCAGATCCAAACCAACTTGCTGTCTCCATTCGTTACCATGATCACATTCTACCTGTCCCACCTCGGACTTTTCTTAGCCAGAGTAACCTGAATACAACTTAGATCATATGCCCTCTGCTCAAAGCCCTCCAGCGTGAGCACAAACTCAGACAAATCCTCTTCAGTGCCCACCAGATCCACACTTGTGGAATTGCACATTGGGCTTCTCCCAGGTCCTGAAAAATAGCAGGTGTCTCTCAGTTCAGGACCTGCACCCAAAGTGCCCTTCCTCCCATATCCACCCAGCTCGCCCTCACACCTCCACCAGGCCTCTGCTGCTTGTGTAGGAGTGTTAGGGGGAAAAGGATGTCCCAAAGCAAATTCCATATAGGCTTTGTGGACTCCACCCCCACCCCAGGTCAAAGCCAAAGACACTGGGAACTCCAAATCCCATCACCACCAAAGGGAAGGTGGCTGGGACCTGAGGGTGGGGTTAAGCAGCCAGGTGGATACAAAAGGCAGACACGTGGGCTTTGGGGGGCTCTCCATTTTTGGGCTCTCAGCCAGCTCGCAGCTCTGAGAGTGACTTTGGGTTTCCAGGTCGTCGGATGGGGTAGGACGCATTAAAGACTTTATTTCCCTATTTTCTCCCTGAGTTGTACATTTTCCTTATTTCTTTTTCTCTTGTAAATAAACCTTTTATTAACCCTTTTGCGTGTGTCTGTAGTAGAGTATTCATAAGTCCCTTTAAAGCGCGCGGGTGAGGACCCACAGCCAGGAACCCGTTTAATATCGGGGTTGCTCTATAACAGCTGAACTTCCTTGCCCAGTCTATTCTACCTTTGCCCCAGCATTTCCTTCCTCTGCTTTTTCTCTATACCCCTTTTCACCAGCTAAAATAGTATGCCTTCGAGTCATTTATTTTGTTATTTATCTTCCCCAAATAGAATATAAACTCCACAAATGGAGGAATCCTATTTTATTCACTGCTATCTTTCCATTCTCACTACAGTGCCTGCCACAAAATAGATGTTCAGAAATTGGTGCTCAGTATTAAATAACTGAATGAAAGTTTCAGAACAGAGACGCTCAGTTTCAGGCTGAGGTCTCAGGGACTAGCATATGCAACAGCCAGGTCTAGACCTCGGCCAGTGTTCATTCCACATGCTCAGTCTGTCTGGTTCAGGAGGTGAGGGGGACTCCCTAGCCAGCCACAGGAGCTGCCTGCTGCAATGTGTTTGGGGGGAAGAACACATGAATGTGCAAGTGGAATCCTGCTACGAGTTCTGAGCTCAAACAGCAACAACTCTTTGGCAGCACTGTTGACAGTCTCTGAGATTAAGGAAAGTAATTTGAGGGCATATGCTGCAGCTTTCCAGTTTTTAGACTAGCTTTAACTATTTTTCTTTCAGCTGTAGCTCTCTGGGATAATAAATGTACCATATGTCTGTATCCCCAGGTTCCCATACAAATTAGGAAACTAAAAATGTCCGATGATTAAAACAGATTTCTGCTTGTTTCCATGGGAAATCAACTGCTGGGAAACCTTAGGAAATGGGAGGGAGGGTGAGTTCAGTCTGGTGTTCTCTGGGGCGGGGCACACTGGCCCACAGCATGCAGGCTCCAGTCCACAGGCTGCTGGAAATTCGGGCCAGGAGAGATGTGTCCTACGCTGCCTATGCTGCAGGTCACAAGAGAAACCGTGAAGGTCGGATGTCTGGTCTGACTCCTTTGGACCCCCCACCACCAGAGGGCTGGGCACTTCCTCCAGCCCCTCCAGTGTTAGATCCTCAACCCTCCATGCCAGCCAGCAAGAGCCCCTGTCAATGACAACAGGCCCCTTCCTGTGCAGTTCCTGTATGTTTTGAGCCCTCTAGCAGGTCTTCTGAGCAACAGAAATGCACCATCAAGGATTCTCACAGGAAGAGTCACTATTGGCTATTTATGACTATATTGAGGATTTAATTCAGAGGTGAGGAGCATCTGTAAACAGAGCCAAGCATACCCTGGGCAGCTGCGCCAAGGCTCTCCAGGAGGATGTGATTTTTCGTTATTCCTACCTGCCGCAGAGTTAACACCAACTTGCCTAAAGTAGAGGATACAGAGAGTAAAGGCTGCAAAAAAGATTTTAGTGCTGCCTTGCCAGTGGAAACCTCTGACTTTGGAGAAATTTGGCTCAGGAACTTACTCTAGCCTAAGGTGAGGTTTAAATTTCTCTGAGGTGAGGGGATGGGAAGGTGAAAGATAATCTGTCTCTGCTTTTCTAACCTGAAATATGTCTCAGGCTTGCCAGAGTGAGAACCAAAGGTGGAAACTCATCAGTAAAGGAGAGTGTAGAGTTTGAATGTGGAGCCAGTCCTGAATGCTAATGCTGTTCACTGACTTACCAGCTGTGAGGCCTCAGGGAACTGGGAGGCACAGCTTGAATGTGTGTAAAGAGGGGAAGACAATTCCTCCTCCTCAGGGGCGGGAGGGGTGTTATTTAAGAAGATGAAATAAACTAAGTAAAAGCAATCACTCTGAGCCCGGTAGGCAATTGGTGCTCAGTGCTTTCTGGCTTCTTTAATTTCCCTCTGTTCCTTTGTTTTGCTGCTTAGACAAAGCTCATTGGAAACAATGAGCTTGGTGGGCAATAGACAATCCTGTCCCTCCTCCCATAGCCACTAGCACTAGCACTAGCAGTTTGATTCTTTTTGGAATTGCTACTGAGGATGTCAACTGTGCAGAGGATTCCAAATCTTTACATAGATCATACCCATCTCCTTGCAAGTCATTGGCCAGGCTTGGTTGTCTTGCTGGGTGGAATGTTTCCCAGAGAAACTAAGCAGAGGACAAGTAATGTTGTCTTCTGCCCAAATAAGATGCTGTGGAACTGAGGCCACAGATCACGATCCAGAAGGATTCTGGAAGGTCATTCCAGAAGGTTGGGGCCCTATGCTAGTCAAGATATTTTTTCTCTTGTGTCTTCAAGTAACTCACAGGTATGATTCCTTAGTCTGAGTTCATGCTAACAGGTTCTATGTAGGCCAGATTAGAGAAAGCAGTATTATCATTTTGTGATCATGGGGAGGTATGTAGTAAATCAGTCTTTCCATTATAGCTACAATATACAAAATTATGTTCAGGTGACTTAATCTACAGCAGGCCCTTGAATAATGACAGTCAGTTGTTATGTCAACTAGAAAAAAAAATATCCCCAGGCAAAATTGATATAATTTGAAGAGCTGATTTCCATTATATATCGTTTTGCTTAAAGTCCTCCAAGAACCTATTGACAATGATGCTAAGTGAGGATTTACTGTACTCTGTACATTCCATGAGTAGTTACTTAACACCATCTCTGTTAACCCAACCCAATTCTGACACAGACTGGCTGGGTTAAAGGAAAGTTCTGCCCTTATTTCAGATGCCAGCCACACGTTTGTTTCAGGAGGCCACAACACTTTTACATAACTGGCTACAAATTCAAGGGTTCATCACCCCCCTCAAGTTTAATACTTCATAAGAATGACTCATAGAAATTAAGAAAGTGCTATACTTATTACTTTATTATAAAGGATATAACTCAAGAACATCCAAGTGAAGAGATGCCCAGGGGAATGTCTGGGAGAGAATACAGAGCTTTCATGCCCTCTGCCAATGAATTTAGGGTGTCATCCTCCAGGCACACCTGTGAGCTCACCACCTGGGAAGCTACATTAAATCTCAGCATCCAGAGATTTTATCAGGATTTCATTGTGTAGATATGACTGATTCAACCATTGCCCCCAAGGTCATGTTCAGTCTTCAGCCTTCCATATGCCAAACCCAGGAGGTGAATCTGGTTCAAAGTTCCAACACTCACCACAATTGATCTTTCTGAGGCCAATCCCATTAGGAAACTACTTGGAGGCCCTCATTCACTTAACAGAGGCACTCCTATCACTCAGGAAATTCCAAGGTTTTTATGTGCTCCGTGCAAGGAATCAGGGACAAAGACCAAAAATGTTCTTTATTAGAAGTTATGATAAATATATCAATATATACACATATAGTCAGTGGAGTACTACTAAGTAATTAAAAATGATGAACTCTTACCTTTTATGGCAACATGGATGGAACTTGAGGCAATTATGGTAAGTGAATTAAGTCAGAAAGTTAAAGACAGTTATTGGATGCTTTCATTCATATGTGGACTATAAATAGCTAGAACAAACAAACTAGAATAACACAAAATTAGAAACAAAAAATAACAATTCTTAGCATCTGAAAAGTATGGCAGTTATCAAAGGGTAAGAGGGGTAATTCAATGGTTAGAGAAGTCACTTTATTTTTTTAAAGATTTATTTATTTATGCATACAAGTACTGGGGTACAGGCCTGAGGTGTGGGGGGGCTGAGAGGACTCACCACAGACAGAGAGGGGAACAGAACAGGCAGACTGACTGAAAATACACTGCTGGTCTACGGCCATACCACCCTGAACGCGCCCGATCTCGTCTGAAAATACATTGCTGAGGGGAGTAGCAGGTGAGTCAGGAGAGGTCTGCTGCACCATGTGGGTAGCTCCCTGGCCAGGGAATGAACTTGTGCTTGAGTGGCTGTGGATAGCATCATAGGTTGTGTCACTTTAATAGTGTGATGGCACTAGGACTCTGCCAGTAGGTGAGTGAAGTAGATACCCACATCAAGATGAGAAGCTGTACTCCCCCAAATTATATAGTTTTGTAAATCAACAAAATTTGATCAAAATATATTAAAATATTTTTTATGAGCCCATGATCTCCTACTATTATTTACATCAGGGCTTTGAATTTTAGCTTTGTCCTTTGGGTGGTGGAAAGTTACATAAAGCAAGTGGTAATTATCCCACATTGAGCAACTATTATAGGCCAGGTATTCATAACACATGCCTGAGAGCAGTGCTGGTCAGAGGTAAGTCAGGCAACTGCATGGGGGCTGGTCTAGAAAGGCTTATAAAGAGGCAGTAGTCAGTGCGTAGCACAAAATGCTGAAGACTAAACTAGGAGAGAAGTGGAAATGGAAATTGAGGGAAGGGAAAGGGAAGGATTTGAGTGATTCTGAAGGCAGATCCCACTTCTTTAAAGTTTTGTCTCCAGTACCAAAATGCTACTTAAGGGGTTGATGTATTAAAATTGGCTATTTTTCCCTGCATGCAGATTTCAGTAAACAATAAAAGGAATATTTGAAAATTCTCCTTCTGTACACTTTCTCCATAATAACAATTAAAACACTGCATCACTCCTATCTACAGGAGTTCTGCAATATGACAGGCACTTAGGTTTAAAATGGGGAGGGGGAAGGGAATGATGATTATTTTAATGTACCATGGGAATATGTTAAACTGAAATAGAAATGAAATAGTAAAAATTACATCATTTAGTTAGTCAATGGAACTCATGTTTACTTTTCGAAAACTTAAGTATATAGCAAGCTACAAGGTGTTTGGCTATCAAGAAAGCTGGAACCCTTCATGTTTGTCAATATACTTTTTTGTTTTAAAGATTGATTGATTGATTGATTGATTTATACAAGAACCGGGGTATAGGCCAGAGGTGCGGGAGGATGGAAGGATTCACCAGAGACAAAGAGGGGAACAGAACAGGCAGGCTGACAAAATACACTTTTGAGGGGAGCAGCAGGCGAGACAGGAGAGGTCTGCTGCGCCATGTGGAACCCTCGCCAGCCGGCCGGGATCGAACCAGCACTGCAGAGGCTGCGGACAGCTTCACAGCACAGCGCTCAACTGCCTGCGCCACCAGGGGAGGCCCTGTCAATATACTTTTTTAAAGTGAAGGAAATACCCCTTTGGCATTAGTTAAAATAATCAGATCAATAAATATAATAATTTTTGAACCCCAACTGTGGGAAATGAGAAAGACATGTAAAATATTTAAAAATTGGGGATATACAGTGTTGTAAAACAATGGTACTTCAAATAATAAAAATCATTAGCTGTCGAATATTAGTAAGAATATACGCTTATTTCATGTTTGTAATGTGTCAGGCACTGTTGACAAACACTTGTGTGAAATCACCCAATCCTCACAACTATACTACAAAGTATGCACTACAATTATCACCATTTATCTCTGGAAAAACTGAGATTCAGAGAGGTTAAGAAACTTATTCACATTCTCACAGCAATGGAAGATAAAAAGATGATTAATTACTGGAAAAGTTTACAGCAAATAAAGTGTTAGGAAAATGTTATGGAGAAAGGACTTGAAAAGGATTCTTAAACACTGACGGCATTTGGACGGTGACATGATGAGCAAAGGGGAGAGAGAAAGTAGGTTATGTAAAGACACATACATGAATAAGGATGTGGCAGTGAGCTTAAAGTCACTTAAAGTTTACAAAAATTATTAGTAGGTGCCTAAAGAGAATACAATTGTAACATTAAGAAGGCAATTTTTGCCCAAAACCTCAGATAGTAATTCATTTATCCTTTAACTTGTAAAAGCATTCATTATAGGTAAAAATCCAAATAAATCCAAATTGGTTAAGGAATTTCAACACTTGCATGGAGCTACTTGCAAAGATCAGGAGTTAGATTCATATTTTGCTTCTCTTAAACTTATATGTTCACTCTAAACTTCATAAGCAGGGCCTTCCTGGTGGCGCAGGAGGTTGAGCGCCACACTATGAAGCTGTCCGCAGCCTCTGCAGTGCAGGTTTGAGCCCGGCCGGCAGACGAGAATCCCACATGGCGCAGCAGACCTCTCCTGTCTCGCTCACTGGTCCCCTCAGCAGTGTATTTCATCAGTCTGCCTGTTCTATTCCCTGCTCTGTCTCTGGTGAATCCTCTCACCCTCCTGCGCCCCTGGCCTGTATCCCGCTTCTTGTATAAAAATAAATAAATATATTTAAAAAAAAAAAACTTCATAAGCAAAAGAGCAGAAAGTTCCATTCAACTCCTGGTTCTTCAAAACCTTTAACAGGCAGAGAGAAAGATATCCACTAATCTCCACTAAAGTTGCTGAGCAAAGCCTACGATGTCCCTTCCTTTCCTTGTGACAATGGTGGCAGGGGGTGTGGAAGCACATCTTGTTCTTGCTTGTGACATCTGTACCACGGCGCTGTCTTCAGCATCCAGCACACTGAACAGGTCTGATACCACACAGAGTTTTATATGAAATCTCCTATCACTAGTTTCCAGAAAACCATGTTGGAGTTTCAGAGGCTGGACTTCAAACTATAAAATGTTCTATATTAAATGACTTCCTCATCATTCAAAGACTTAGTTATCTAAGATTTTCAAGACTCCTTTCCCCTCAAAGTCCAAAGACATCCCCTCTACTCCCCACCTCTGGACTCCTAGGGAGATTGAGTGGGATAAGCCCCAGTCTGATTTGAGGAAGGGCATTGTGATGTGATGGTTGGTCTAGACAGGGTCACAATGTCCCCACCTGGGGATTATGGCAATCATGCATGATTTGTGGGGTGATAGTAACACCTCTACTGATCATGGAAAATTAAAGCTCACCCAAGTAAACACCAGCAACTTTAAAAATATTGCTTTTCCTACTTCTCTCGATATAGACTTAAAAGCAAATAGTCAGTATTTCCTGTGTATTTATTTTGGATTATTAAAAAGATTTTTCAAGTGTACCTTGTATTAGGAGTTGGAGATACTTCAAAACTGAATGCAGAATGTGGCTTATCTGGAGTGTTCTCCCTACTCAAAATGGGCTACATTTTATATCGCCCTTCTCAGCCAACATGGGCTGATTACCCCTAATGGTAATATATTCTGTACAGAGAAATGAAGAACAAAATGTTACATCTGAGAAGGTGATAATCTAGAGATAAAACTCCAAAGAAAACTGATGATTATTTCTTTTCAGTATTCAAGAAAAAGAACACATTTTCCAGCAGTTTAAGCTTTCTGATGTTATAAGGCACAAAGGGAGTGGTAAGTGTGAGCCTTGGAGTTAGGCTGCTTGGTGTCCATTCCTGGCTCTGCCACTTAACAGTAGCATGACCCTGGGCAAATGACAGTACCTGACTGTGTGAGTCCCAACACACTGAAATAGAGACAGTGATAATATTGTTATGTGGATTAAATGAAATAATACATACCAAATGCTTTAAACCATACCTGGCATGGAATGCCCAACAAATGTTAATCTACTATCCTATATGTGGCATTCAAATCAATACAGCAAGTTATCAGCCTACTTCTTAAAACTTCCAGACCAGGTTGTTCCTGAACCAATTATCGTGATATTCTAAATCTCTAAAGGCTTTTCGATTAGAAAATGTTTGTTTCAAAGCTACTGATGAATGCATTACTTCAGAATTTTATGAAGTAAAATTTTATGAAATTTTACTATTTTATGAAAAACAGAAAGCATTAATTTTGAGCTCTAGTTTGGCTAATGAAATCAATAGTTAATATCAAATGACATGGATCAGATGTAAATACTATTGATCAGGAGCATTTTATAAACTGAAGACTGTGGAAGGTATGCAAGAAATTTGGATGTTTTCAGTATCCTATTTGAGACTAGAGTTGTTTTCATCTTGTGGTAAAATGATCCTCCCTTTGGATCATTCCAGTCACATGAAACAATTTGTCTTATCTGAATTCTAGAGGTTTTTCCTCCTTCTCCATTGCCTGTGGATACAATTAGCACAAGTAACTCGAAAGCACCCTCCCCCCATATTCTTTATAGTATTCTTTTCTTATTCTTTTTCTTATTCTTATTGTTTCCATATTTTCTTTTCTTTACAGTAAAGTGGTATTGTACTTCCATATAATGAGGCTTAATTTTTTAATTCCCTTTAAAAATAAGAAAGAAGAGTAGAGTGTCTCCCAAATGAATTTGACCACAGACCCCTATTTCTCAGGATACTCAAAAGGTTGAGTTCGACAGAAAGCTGCTTGGAAATGCCTCATAAAGAAATGGCTCTATCTCCCTGGCAAAGGATGGTAGATAAGGTTGTAATATGCTGCCTGCTGTAGACAGATTTCCCATAGATGCCTCCCTGCTTCCCTGACCAAAAGTTGGTGATGATATCCATTGCTGACTGAAGACTAGGGAGAACAAATATATATCATTTTAAGATGGGTGTGAAAAGTTTTAGCACTGAACAAGTCCTAAGAAATCAGATTCCAACCCCTTCATTTCAGAATATGGAGACTAAGGAGCCAAAGGTACTAAGACATTGTCCCAAGACCCAAAATTAGTCAATGGCAGAACCATGGCTAGAATCCAGGTCTCATCTGTCCCAGCCCATACTCTCTTAACTGGCAGCAATACAAGTGACCATTAATAATCACATTGTTGATACTGAGAAAGCAAACCCAGTTTTCTTGTTTTAAGAGAGGTTAAAAAAAAAAAAACATGAGTTTATTCAGATAGTTAAAAAATTAAGTCAGAAAGGTTCAATAAAATGTATCTTGTGTCAGTATAGATGTGCCTTTAAGAAGAGAGCCTGTAAGCATAGTTATGACATTTTCTATGTACATGAATCCCCGACCATGATAATTTTCCAGAGAGAGTCATGTTTATGTGAATAATAGGAGCATCTTCAATTTCACTACCCTGATAAGGTTTCTTCAGTCATCAATCTTGTTGTTCAAAAGAGAGAAGCAACTCCTTGGGCTTGAAATTAGGTGCTTTGCCAGAGCTGATGTCACTTAAGTTTGATGCAATGCAAGTCAAAGTTAAACTGTAAACTGAGATGTTTTATGATACCATATTTATGGTATATATAGTATATATGTGTCTTGAGACTGAAATATGATGTTAAGACTGAAATTTTTCAGTTTTGGCATGGCAAAAATGAGTTACCTTTCTTATGAGGTATATCCTAACATCTTTTAATAGATAAGGAAGTCCTAATCCCTTTAAGAGTGCTTCATTATCTTTAGAATAATTAAATTAATGGATAGAACCAGCCATTTGTAGATTTAATTAATAAGTCAATATATGTAAAGTCCTTATATCAGTAGCTATACATGCTTAAGAAATGACAGCAAGCAAATATTATTTACTAATGCAGATATAGCAGTGATATTTAGGTGCAAAAAAAAGTCACTCCTGAAAACTAATTTTTTACTAACCTTTTTACATACAAATCATATAAAAGCTTATTATCATTAGTCCATATGAAAGAGGCTCTTTGCCTGGTATATCTCATACAATCTAAACTCAGTCAAAACGCTATGATCGTCCAAGCATTATGGATCTCCAAGAGGAAAAGAGTGTCTCCCAAATGAATTTAACCACAGACCCCTATTTTTCAGGATATTGATATCCCATTAAGAAATTTGCTTCAGTCATAAAGTGCTTTTCAATTAAGCATTAAGCTGCAAATTCATCTCATGAAAGCACAGGTAGGATGGGAGATGCTGGGAGATGCTATCAGGAAAAGCACAAATGGATGAAAATTTCAAAATACTGGGTTGTACATCATGACTTTTCTGACAACCCAATATTACTTTAAATAGTATACCATTAACCTTATAGAATTTACCAGATGGATTCAAGTTAAAAATAAATAACTCATTTTTTATATAATTGAGTAGTGGTTAAGCACAAGATCTCTGATAACAGAGTCACCTGGATCAAATCCTAATTCTTGTTCTCATCAGTCATAAGATATTCAGCTAGTTACTTGATTATTAGGTGCTTTAGCTGTCTCCTTTGTCAATAGGAGAAAATAACACTGCTTACCTAGTGGGTAGTTACTGAGAACACATATGAAGCCACATACCTAGTAAGTGCTTATCCATTGTAATTATTTCCAAAGAATATCTCACAAGTTAGTAGGCCCAACCACTTTTATTTTGTGTGTATGTGTGTGTGTGTGTGTGTTTGTAGGAAGAAAGGAGGAGTATAAAAAATTCAAAGCTGATTTAGAAGGATTTTACCCAAGGTTTTATAGTATCCTATTTTTAGTTCCTCAGCATCACCATTCCCTGGGACAAATTTAGATGCCATTTTAGGGTCAAGACCACAATTGATCACATTACCTTTTGGGAACTTTCTGCTCACAAGACATTTTCTAGGGGAGGTTTTTTTTCTCTCTGTCTTAACATTTTTAATGGATAGGTCAAGGAGTTCAAACTTGTTGCAAAAGGTGGCTTTTAACTTAACAGTTGAAACTTAAAACAATGTTTTCTCTTAGCTTAAGACCCTCTCTAAATCCCAAAAACAGTCTGGGGAGCGAGATGTACAAAGGATGAATAGAGAATACAAGTAAAATTTTGCAAGTGGTTTTGGCTTAGAATTTAAATTTTACTTTCACTCTTATTATACAGCATCAACTGACATACATATATATTGATATTCATATATAACAAAAATACATATAACAAAAATAGCAGGGTGGTTGTAGGGTAAAGAAAATGTCAGGCTTTTCTGCCCTTCCGCCATCAGGATAGATGATGGATCCTTGTCCTGAGTGCATGCCTGATGGCGGCACCTGGAATAGGGTGTGGGCATAGGTAGATGGGATTCAGCTGAGCTAAGACTGTGCTTTTAAGGGCGGCGTCACGGGGGGACGCTAGCAGCAGCACCAGCAGCACCAGTAGCAGCAGCAGGAGCAGCAGTAGAAGCCGAAGAGAAGCCGAGATCACCAGAGAGCCCAGATAGAGTGAAGACTTGCTGGGGGGCTGGGAGGCTGGCAGGCCTCCCAGCTCCCCAGCCAGCACCCCTGCCTGCCATATGCCTGGTGAACCCCAAATAAAAAACCTGCAAAACTACTGAGAACTCTGACTCCTCCTTTACCTGGTCTGCACGGGATCAGATAAACCTGCACTGTGCCCAGTCCTGCCTTTACAGTTGTAGGGTAAAGAAAATGTCAGGCTTTTCTGCCCTTCCGCCATCAGGATAGATGATGGATCCTTGTCCTGAATGCATGCCTGATGGCGGGCACCTGGAATAGGGTGTGGGCATAGGTAGATGGGATTCAGCTGAGCTAAGACTGTGCTTTTAAGGGCGGCGTCACGGGGTGATGCCAGCAGCCCCAGCCAGCAGCAGCAGCAGCAGCAGCAGCAGCAGCAGCAGCAGCAGCAGCAGCAGCAGCAGCAGCAGCAGCAGCAGAAGCAGAGCAGCAGTAAAAGCCGAAGCAGAAGCCCAAGCCGAGAAGCAGCAGAACGAACGCCAGAGAGCCCAGATAGAGTGAGGACTTGCTGGGGGGCTGGGAGGCCTGCCGGCCTCCCAGCCCCCCAGCCAGCACCCCTGCCTGCCATATGCCTGGTGAACCCCAAATAAAAGACCTGCAAAACCACTGAGGACTCTGACTCCTCCTTTACCCAGTCTGCATGGGATCAGGAAAACCTGCCCTTGCCCATGTCCTGCCCTTACAACAGTGGTCTCCAATAACAAGCCCAGACTCAGAAATCAAGATTAGGAAGATACATGTACATGATACGTTCTTTCAGTATAAACCCTTATGAGCTAAAGGGTTCACTTTCTAAGAGTCTATAGTTTAATACAATTTATATCGAAAGTCAGAACCAGAAGAAGAAAGAGAAACTTTCAAGAACTCATTCTTTCAACATTTAATACCAGGTTCTGTGCTAGCTGTCCACACAGAGATGAATAAAGACACAGTCCCTGCCTGCAGGGTCTGTGGCTAGGTAGAAAAGCAGATAGCATAGAGAGAAATGGTAGCAGTCCATGGTAAGTGCTGAAATAGAGTTTGGAACTAAGTGCTCTGGGAGCAAAAAGAAGGGAGAGTTATACTTGAGTGGAGCTGCAGGGGCTTCATAGATAATTTAACTTTTGAACGAGCCCTTCAAGGAATGATACAGTCCAACCTACATTGTCTTGTAGCTAGAAACAAACAACCATGCAGTACAGTTACTATTTTCATACTACCCACTTAAAAAAATTAAAAAAAAAAGGATTGCTGGTATTCTTTCTAAGTCTCATCAGAACCTTAAAAAGTAAGTGGATATTAATGTTCTAATAGACAGATGAGAAAACTGGGGTTCTCAGATTAAGTAGCTCAGGGTGGGGCACTAGCCAGTGAGTAGCAGATGCCACAACTGAACCCAGATCTTTATGATTCCAAAGCAATTAATCATGGTCTTCCACTGCCTAGAAAGAGCTACTTCTGCTCTCTGTTGTCAACTAGTACACAGTAAACTCACACATAGAGTCTAAGTGTGGGAATTCACTCTGAAAGCCCATCTGGGAAGTCAAACTTTGGCCAAAAGAATTGGGTATTAAGGGGCCTCCCTGGTGGTGCAAGGGGTTAAGCACAGCACTATGTAGCTGTCCACAACCTCTGCAGCAGGAGTTCGATCCCCAACCAGCCAGGGAGCTACCCACATGGCGCAGCAGACTTCTCTCTTGCCCGCTGCTCCGCTCAGCAGTGTATCTCAATCTGACTGTTCTGCTCCCCACTCAGTCTCTGGTGAATCTTCTCACCCCCTGCATCTCTGGCCTGTACCCCAGTTCTTGTATGCATAAATAAATCTCAAAAAAAAAGGTATTAAGAGAAAAGTCAAGCCAGTATAGCTCTGTATATCCAGGTCACCTCGCCCAAGTACCCTCTCCTTTCCCCGAACTTCAACCACATTTAGTTCAAAATGGTTTATTACAAAACACATGCATGCCAGTTCTCTCTCCTGTGAAGACCTTGGTATTCACAGTTCTTTGAGACCCTCAGAGTCCTGCATTCCCAGAAGTTGGCTGATTGATTGCTGATTCCCCTCATACTTTACACCTGGGGCTTGATCAGGGTGGCTGTTGATTGGAGATAAGGTGACTAGGCTTATTAAGGTTTACTTGCTACAAAACCAGGTGAACCAATGCCTCTCAGACCTTAGTGGGTATGTGAATCACCAACCTGCACATGCAGAAATATCAGCTTCACCCTCTTAGAAGGCAGGTGCAGAGGAGACAAAGATACGATTAAGCAACTGGGGTAAG
Source organism: Talpa europaea (assembly GCF_964194135.1). NCBI lineage: Eukaryota > Metazoa > Chordata > Mammalia > Eulipotyphla > Talpidae > Talpa > Talpa europaea. The sequence goes on from NC_140076.1 coordinate 92,613,913, forward strand.
GGAAGGAGACTCAACTTGCAGAGATTAATGTCTTATATCTAAACTTTGTTGCACTTCCTTTTTGCTTTCAGGGCAATGATGCCCACCACTTACTGAGAACTCACAAAGTGCTTGGCATTGCTCTTGGTGCTTCAAGTAGGTTATCTAATTCTCACAGCACCTGATGTTTTGTACTTACATTGCTAATAGGAGGGGGTGGGATAGTAGTAATTTCCCTACATTTACAAAGGAAGAATAGGGATGTATTTCTGATTCACTTGAGTCTAAAGTCTAAAGTTGAGTCGTTCCTTGATACTTACTGGCTTGCAAGGGAACATTTCAGGGATGCCTAAGCTTGCTCAGTGTGCCCAAGTTACAAGGAGGACAGGGGGCGTACAGAAAGCTGCTGTAGCATAAGGCCCACTACAAGAGGCTCATACTCTTAGTACTTGTCTCAAGTCCTAGTAAGTCCAAGTAAGGTACCTAAAAGCCAGACCTACATCACATAGTACCCTGTGGCTTACTTATTTTCTAGCAAATTGCTAAAGTCGGCTTCTGGCTTTTCCCCAAGAACTCTCCAGAAAATTTTCCACTTTCTTTCTAGAAGGAAGGTCTCACCCTAGATTTGTCTCTTGATCCAGGTTAAGACTGGTGTTAAACTCATTTCCTATGTCCTAAAAGGGTCTAATGCTGCTTCTGAGAAGGACACCCAACAACATTTCTGGAATTGCAAAAAGGAGTAGATTACCAGGCAAACAAAAGGAGTAGTTAAAAGCCCAAGAGAACTTTTGCGGGGGCAAACGTTTTCATTTTGGCTTGGAAATAGAAATGGGGTCAAATGAGGAGCCTGCTTTAAGGCAAGCTGTGTTAGAACCACCCAGCTAGTGAAAGATGATTAGTTATTTGTCCCTTGCTCTCTTCACATACATCTGTCTTTTCCTAACTGCCAGGGAAAAGGAGTAATTTAATTTTTAGTGCTCTTACAATAAGTATTGACAAGGCATCCAGAGGACTCTATATTACTTAGTATTCTTGTCCATACTTTTTTTTTTTTCCCCCCACTGGGAAGATTTTCATATGGACTGTCATCAGCTTTCGAGAAGGCAGAGCTGGTTTTTTCATCCTGAAATTGGGTAGGGGCCTGGAGGGAAGAAAAACTTGGTTCTGATCGATAAATTAAGGGACCACCCCTCTTTAAACATGCTTTTTATTTTTTTAAGATTTATTTATTTATGCATACAAGAGCTGGGGTACAGGCCAGAGATGCGGGGAGAGGATTCACCAGAGACAGAGTGGGGAGCAGAACAGGTGGATTGACTGAAATATACTGCTGAGGGGAGCAGCAGGGGAGACAGGAGAGGTCTGCTCTGCCATGTGGGTTTCTCCCTGGCTGGCCGGGGAATCGAACTCGTGCTGCAGAGGCTGTGGATTGCTTCCTAGTGCGGTGCCTAATCCCTTGAGCCATCAGGGAGGGCCTACACATGCTTTTTAAACAACAGGTAGTTTATACGTGCACTCTCAACTTTGGCACAGCACAAAACTGTAGGCGGGGCATTAGATTTCAGTCTCCCTGGGCCCTGCTGAGAGATGAAGGAGTGTGGCCAGCAGGAACATGGAAATTCCCGTCGGAGGGGAGACTCGGTGTCAACCGGGCTCCAAGGTTCAGGGAAATGGGAGTTTGCCTTTGCGGCTCCATCACCTCCCTCTGCGCGCCCACTCCACCCTCCTATTCCTTTGTGGTCCTCCTGCCCCTTCTGGGGAGGGGTGACGTTTAAGGGGATAATGAAGAGCGATCTATGCCCATCCCGACCCCGGTACTTCCGAGGGGTTCCCAGAGGGTTCATTTTAATGCCGTTGCTCCCTCTGACTTACCCTGGGGAGGAGCTGGGGGGCCGAGCAGACGCTGCGCGCAGGGGAGCCCCGGGTTTTGCGCGCATTGTGAGGCTGGGGGCCGGGTCGGCCCTGGACGCGGTGGCCTCCCGCGGCAGAGGCCCCCGGGCGCGGCGATCCCGGAGGCCGCAGCGGCCCGCGGGGACGCGGCGGGGGTCGGGGGGTCTTCCCCGTCCTGGAGGCAGCCCCCACCGGGGCGGCGGCCGCCTGGCCGGCCCGCCCCGGGCGCACGGCGGGGTCTGCAGAGGAGGAAGTGCCCGGGCCCCGGCGCCTGCGTCACAGCGGGGCAGAGCGCGGCCGGGGCCGGCGGCTGCGGCGGCCACCCCGGGGCTGGGCGCTGGGCGGCGCTGGCTGCCGCTGGCCCGGCTGCGCGCGGGGCGGCGCTGGAGGCGGCTCCGTCCGCGGCCCGGGAGGCGGAGGGGTGGAGGCGGCGGGGCTGGGGCGTTAGCTGAGTCCCGGCTCGGAGCCCGCGAAGAGGACCGGGAGGAAGGCGCCGCCGTGGCCGCGGCCGCAGAGCTCCGGGCGCCAAGAGCCATGAGCAGCGGCCCCGCGGGCGACCCCGCCGTCGCCGGCCGCCGCTGAGCCCCGCCGACAGCCAGCCGGGCGCCCCCCGGGCCCCTCGCGAGCCGGCCCCCGAGCGCGCCGAGGTAAGGGCGGGGACCGCGGAGGGATGGAGAGGGGCGGCCCGCGGGGGAGCGCGGGGGAGCGCGGGGCTCGGTCCGCTAGGTGCGCCGGAGCCCGCGCGCGCCCCGCCTCGCCTCGCCTGCCCGCGCCCGCGCCCGCGCTCCCCGCGGGCGGAGGTGGTCGCTACCCCAGGGGCGCCCCGAAGCCACCGCTGCCGGGGCGCAGGGACCCGCCAACTCCTGCCCCGCCCCGCCCGCGCCTGCCCCGGCGATCGGGCGAGGGACCCCAGCCTGGCGCGGAACGAGCGTGGCCGCGGCCGGCTCTGCAGACTCGGGGGTGGGGTGAGGGCGCGAGGACCGAGAGAAAACCGGACCGCGGCCGGGGCGACGGTGGGTCTCTCTTACCTTGCAAATCCCCCACACCCCAGGGCCTGTCGCTTCTAGTCCGAGCTCCCCTGGCCAGCCCCGAGCGCCTGAAGTTAGCACTTTGGAGCAGGGCGATCTGGAGGTCTCCGAGCGGCCGGGAGCGCTGTGGGCTGGTGGGCAGAGCGGGCAGAGCGGGCTGGGCGGGCTGGGCGGGCCCAGAAGCCAGGTGTCTAGGCCGGCGCTTGAGGCCAGCACCGCTGTCTTCCACCCCAAGCCAGGCTCGCCCATCTTTCCATTTGCAGCTGGTTCCCAGCAAGGAGGTGGTTAGGGATGGAATTAGCAACTCGGGAACCTTAGGATGTGCTCTGTAGACACTAATTACTTTCTTTTCTCCCTCAGCCAATTTTCCCACCCCCATCCCACGCCTGGCCGTATATACATAAATCAGATTCCAGATCTTTCAAAACCTCTCATGGTACCTCGCTTGGCTTAGCCACCCGGCGGGTCCCCATCCCAGAATGCCTAAGTCAGAGTCTTAAGGCCAAACTTCTCTTGGTTTCAGATTCTTTGAGCTTTCTAAACTACCAGCAAAACAGATAGGAAAAACAAGTTTCCCTCCTTAAAATAAACATCAAGAACTAGTCGATGTGGGGGAGAGGAAGGTCCCAATGACCGTATTTAACAAAGCCTTTTCTATGGTGGAGAACTGGGTAAAGGAAAAGGCAGCCCTGTTTCAGTTACATACTTCTTAAAAACCTTCAGTAATGTGAGAAATGTGGTCTTCACCAACTGCCAGGTTTTGGGACAGGTATGCAGTAGTTTCTCGAGGTATCAAGAGGCTTCTGGATGGAGAGTCATTAAAATGCCACCAAGATGACAGAGCAGGAAGGTGATGGCAGCCCTCACAGTTGGCATAACTGCAAAATCGCCAGGGCCAATCAGCTTCATAAATTTATATTAAACATTCTCTTTCTTTGTTTTAAATGATGGGATGGCTCTGGCAACCCACAATGTAAGCTGAAGGTCACAAAATTTGCTCAGACCCATAACCCTTGTGTCAGATGTGGGGACATAGTGAACAGTTAGATGTATGAGGTCAAAGATGTTTGAATTCCTGTGACTTGATTAAATAGGGAGGGCCGAGAGAGTAAGCCTGACTTGTTTTACTTTGGTGTGATGAACTTAAATACTGTCTTGAGGTCAGTTTGTTTGTTTGCTTTTCAGGGGTGGTAGGGAACAGCTTTGTAAGCATGGTTGTTTTTCATGGTTCACTTAATAGACTGAGACCCACCAACCCAGTGATCATATCAGAGATAGCAAGCATGTTTAACCATTTTCTTAGTAATACAGTCATCAAAGTCTTGTTAATGGTACTAATCTCTTATTTCTCAGATTAAGCACTTTGTTGAATGAAATATGCTTTTTCAAGGAAATGCTTTGGGGCCTCCCTGGTGGCCTAGGGGTTAAGTCTCATTTCTATCACCTCTACCGCCTGAGTTTGATCCCCAGCTGGGGAACTAACTCACATGGCACAGCAGACTCCTCCGTTCTCACCTGCTGCTCCCCGTAGCAGTATATTTCAGTGGATCTGCCTGTTCTGCTCCCCACTCTGTCTCTGGTGAATCCTCTTACCCCCTGCATCTTTGACTTACACCCCAGTTCTTCTATACAAAAAGAAAAAAAAGTAGGAATTGCTTTAATGAATAAAATGTGTCCAGGGCTATGAACAAAATGAATAATTTTCTGCTTTAATGACAATTTATCTTTTAAAAACAGTACCAAGATTTTTTTAATGACCAATTTTTTAACAGTACCAAGATTTTTTTTAACTCCTAAGATACACAATTTTTACCACACTTTAATGTTCTTTTAATGATCTGTAGTATATTTAAGTTATAGTCACTGAAAACATTTTTAAAATAAGTTTAAAAAGAAATGGATTGGAAGCTTGCACTTGTTTTACTGAGCATTGTGTCAATAATTCAATATGGCACATTAATAGAATCTATCTGTTCTAGGTACCTAACACAGTAAACCCTTGAGGTAGATGGTACCACCCACATGTATCAGAAGAAGGAAGAGGCTTAGAGTTTGTGATTTCCTCAAGACTATTCAGTTAAGTTAGTGCCTACATGAGGTCAAGCCTCTTAAGTAATCATGTACTTTTTCTGTTATCCAAAACTGCCTCTTTTTCTATATACATAATGTACCATAATGACCACATAAGCAAACTGAGATCAGGAAGTAAAGTCACTTGTCCTGGGTGTTCCATGTGTGTAGCAGAATTCAAATTGGGAATGAGAGCCATCTCTGTCCCAATTCATGCTCTTGCCAGTCATCTCTTTTAAATGGCTGATTAAGAGCTTGAGCTAAATGACATTTTATTCCTGCCCATCAGCTATTCTCACCCAGCAGAGATTGGTCTCATGCGCTACAACACACTCCCAAGATTTTATATTCAATCTCTAGAATGCTGGCTGGATCTCAGCACTGAATCACAAATGACAGCATATTGCAACCCCAGAGAGTGACATACTATAAAGGTATCCTTGAAGCCACCACTTAATTTCTTTTAAAATATAAATCATTCTGGATTGGCATAGGATAAAGTGTGTGACCACAGATGGGAAAATCTGCTCCTTAAATTCTGGCTCTATTGCATAGTAGGAGCACAGACTAATTCACATTTTGAACTTCTTTGAGCCCCACTTTCTTCATGTGCCATGAGGTTCATAAAGCCCACCTAGCTAGATCATTCTGGGATTAAATGTAACAACTCATGTAAAGGGTGGTGCATCACTTAGTAGGTACTCACTGCATAATAGGAATTAATATTCCTATGTCCTAGCACTGGTTGAAATTCCTCCTGTATTTCACTTTATGTGTATCTTACATGCATATAGTGATTAGTCAGTGCTATCAGTGATTCACTCTTCCTGCAGGTATTCACAGACCTAATCCAGTTTTTAACATCTTTAACTTTTAAATCACATCCTGTCTTGTTGTTGCCCTGACTTAGAAGCATTTATTCACCTTATGTACTTTGTACTTCACCCCACTCTGCCTATGTTTTTTTAGAATTTCACTGGCCATATTTCAATGGATGGGAATTTGTAGTTTTTGGCAAGCACACTTTCCTGTTTTCTACCTCTCCTGATTTCTCAGCCTTGCTTATCACTCAAGGCACCATGACAATCCCAGTATCTTCCTACCACACACCTATCACACAGAACTTCTTTCCAATATTGTGCATGAAACAAAAAAGAACTTGAGAATTCTACTTTGACGTGTAACTTACTATCACACCTTACCCTTGACCAAGCCTCTCCCAGCAGAAATGCTGCACCTCCTCCAAGGCCCAGTCTAAATGCAGCCTCCTTCCTGAACCCACATACCTTCCCCTTTTAAATTCTTTGTCAATTAAATCTTAATTCTGACAGTTCCTCTAATGATTTTTTTTTAATTTAACTCTTTGAGGTCAGGGATGTTTTTATATGTCTTTATATTATTTGCTTAGTTTCAAACATAGTTGGTTTCTATTTCTTGAATAAAAGATGAGTCAGCTATCCTGAGAGAGAGTCTCAGAATTATTAGGAAAATACACAAATTTTTTGTCTCTTTTGTATGATTGTTAGTGGTACCACTCTCTTTTTTTTTTTCTCTTGTTCATCCCAGTCTTCACCAATCTAACAGGTATTACATTTCCTGGAAGGTGATAATTCTGTAATTACCATGTAAGATATCTTTGTTTTGTTAATAAATTGATCCCATGGTGAATAATTACCTCCTTAGGTGGCAAGTACATTGAGCACATCAACAGTATTTGAGTAGTTTGGCGTTTAACATGGAGTAATGGTCCAGATGGGTTTCTTTAATTAGGAATAGGATTTACCTATGAGAAAAGAAAATCTACCTTGGAGAGAAGGTTAAGATAATAAGCAAGGTTTACAAACCTCTTTGGTTTAGAAATAGGACTGGACATTGCACAGTGTGGCATCTACAGCCAGAAGTGACCTCAGAGAACATTAGCACAGGGAAAAGACACAGAAGGTCTCATTACCAATTATGAGGGGTAAAAAATTACAAGGAGGTGGTAAAGAAAATGAAGCACTGCTATTCAACTGTATGACTGAAGCCTGCTAGACATTGGTCATTCCAGACCAGAGAAATAGGAAAGAGATTGCCGGGTCAGTGTGGGCAAAGAGGGGAAAACTGGTGTGGTCGCGAACTTCTAGTATGTGACTGTGCTCCCTTTGCGCTTAGGGCTGGTACAGAGAGCCTAGAGGGTTATCTCAGAGCTTTGCTTTAAGTAGATAGTTTGGCAGGAATATATTGTACGTTTCCTAAGTATTAAAAGGTAGAGACTGACAGAGCTTCTTTCTAATACTGTGCGTGAAACAAAAAAGAACTTGAGAATTGTACTTTGATGTGTAACTTACTATCAAATTTGGGGAGTGAATTTGGAATCATTTTCTGGCATTGGATGGGTATCCTTTTAAAGTGGGGTTCTGTAATCTATGCTGTATCCAGCTGTGAATAGCAGTTGGTAGCAAAATGGTAATATGGCTTCAGAAAATGAGCAGAGTTTAGAAAGGAAAAGGGAAAATTGGCAAAACCCAAAAATCAATTTTGAATTGATTCTTTAAGATGCTTTAAAGCTTAGGGAAGTAATGGAAAATGTTCCAGATGACTGAAATATTTTGAAGCAAAGGAATACAGGAGAACTAAATATTCTTTAAAGAACACTTCCATGGAATCAGGACAAAAGATATTCCCACTTTTGCCATATTAATAGTTGCCATGGAGTAGGGGAAGTGGGAATTGAAGTGACTGCTTAATGGGCCCAGGATTTCTCTTTAGGGTGATGAAATCTTCTGGAACTATTGGTGATGATGCACAGCATATAGTGTAGTTAATTCCTCTGAATTGTACATATATTAATGTTTAAAAAAGTAAAGTTTATATTGTATGATTCTTAAAACATAAAATACAAGTGACTGCAAATCTATGAAAAGAAAACACCAAAGAGGAAAATAAGGATGCCCTTGCAGTTGGGACAGGAAGACTCTGGTTCTAGAGTCTGCCCTATATTTGTCTCTTGAACCACTGGAGGTGAGTCAGAGATTACTCCAGCTGTGAATCTGGTAAATGGAACTAGCTCCTCTAGCTCTGGAGCTGGTGCTGAAGCTGGTGTTGATTTTTCATTTGCTGTGTAGCCACAGCAGCCCTGGTTCTGCAATAGTTACCAGAGGCTGGCTCTAGGTCAGAATGTTGTACTGGAGCTGGATGTGGAGCTTGATCTAGATCTGAGTCTCTCTTGCAGGGCTCTGTCTCTGAAATTGTTATTAGAACAGATTCTAGCTCTAGAACTTGTGCTGGAACTAACACCAGAGTTGCTGATAGAGCAATCTCTCTTAGGCTTACTGTAGTGGTGGTGCTGAATTGTATCTAGCATGGGGGTGGGGAGGTATTTCCACTGCTTCTAGCATTGAAGAGAGAGAGAGAGCAAGAGAGTGAGAGAGAGCAACAGAGGGGAGAGAGAGAGAGAGAAAGAGAGAGAGAGAAAGAAAGAAAGAAAGAGAGAATTTCCACACCAGAGAAGGATGGGGATGTAGAGCAAAGTTCATTTAGCTGAAACAAAAAAAAAAAAAACTCTAGGTTTTAGATTCTCTAGTGAAACTCTGAACATGATGGCACTCATACAGAAGTGTTCCTTATTGTTGTTTTTCTTATTATTTTCCCTCTCAGAGCCCTTCATACACAAATTGTAGTATCATGATATACTGTGTATCTATTTATGTACTGTGATCCTTAAATTTATTGTTTTAAGATGTTTTTGCCCTGTCCCCTAGAACCAATTTTTTGACAGAGGCAAGAGTGCCTCATTGAAGTGATAATGCATGTTTCTATAGTATGTTGGAAAATCACAAAAGGGATATATGAAAATAAGGCACAAAGAGTAGTCCCATGTGTTTGTATGAAAGCATCTGCTACCCTAAATAACAAGTCCTCTTGAATGAGATTGAGGTCTTTTTGATGTTTATCAAAAAGTATACTTTATTGGCTTTTACACTGAGGTCAATTATATATATATATATAGGCATATATAAATAAATATGTAAATATATATAGATATCTATGTAAACATATATTTCTCCCAATTTAACCTTGGAAAAATTATTAAATTCATTGTTATCATTTCAAACCTCTACTACCTGCATCCTGCATCTTTTCATTTCCTGGATGGTTAAGTTCTCATCATGATTGTTCTCATCATGATGGTTAAATACTCATCATGATTAATTGCTGTTATGCTGGAAAGGCTCTAATGTTAGCCATTCACTCTTAAGTCTGGTTAAATATATGTAAGTATAAATTAATTTTTCTTTATCAGAGGATTGGTCTCTTAAACATTGCATTATAATTATAAAATACTGTGTTCCCTATCAAATAGATTTCAGTTCATAACAAATAGAATTTGGTGCAGGTAGGCCTCTGAAGTTATTCCTAGCTTTTCATGTTCTGTCCCTTGCTGTGGTTCATTAAGGAGCATCCACCTGGGCTGGGAGCTTCTAGGAGGATGTGTCTTCTTTACATATTGACTTCTTCCAGCATTTGGAGTCTGTTGGCCATTACAAGTTCCCTTCCTCCAAAACAACTCATTCTTATCTCCTCCAGCTTTGAGTTTATTCATAGTTCTTTTCCCTTTCCTTGAGCCTCCAAAGATCTTTGTTTTTCAATATCCTTTCTCTTTGTTTGATTTTTGGGGCTGCACTGAAATTTCCATGAGGGCAGAGGCAATATCTGTCTTATTCACTGTTGTAATCATAACACCTGCAGAGAGCCTGAAATGTAGGGGTTCAAGCAATAGTCATGGGGTATGTTACAGTGATATTTCTAATCTAACATTGTAGAGTATCCATTTCCCTTTCTATTATCTTTAATTCTGGTAATGAAACTTGACAGTGAAATTAGAAGCTGTCCTCCTTAATAGGATCATAAAATATGTACTCAGGCGTATTTTTTATAAGTGGTTGGAAATTGAGATTACATATTATATAAACTATGAAATTGGGACATCAAAATAAAGCCCCAGTAAAAATCACTGAGTAAGTTAAATGTATGAAGATTCATAGATCCTGTAAATTCTGCCTGTATATTTGAAGAACTTGTCAAATCCATAAAAATTACCAACTGGTCCTTCTCAAATATTTTTAGAGGTTTGTGAAAATTAGAAACAGAATCAGATATCTTTTTTAAAAAAATAGGAAAGATATAGCCTATAAATCCAACTTCTGGAAAAATACTACAGAGGATCATTTAGCTAATCACCTTAAATTTTTTTAAAAAATAACTGAGAATAACTTCATGAGGAAAACACTGCCAAGCTTATTTGTATTTTCTCTTGACATTAACAAGGTTCAGGGTAATGTTATCAGCAAAGTTAGGAAATACTGCACACAGATAAGTAATACACAGAGCTTTCTACTTAATGTACTGCTTTGTATTTTCCTGTAACCAGAGAGTAGTTATCGAGAGGAACTAACAGCTGGAGGTGGGTCTAGGGTTAGGACCTGAGCTGAATATTTGAGCATTTAATCTAAGAATCTGGATGCCTGATTTTCCTATAAGTAGCCTCAGGGTGGATAGAGTAGATTGATATTGATGTGAAGACTGGGAATGGGTTTGGTACATTTAAATAAAATAAAAAAAGAAATAGTCAAAACTAACCAATGAAATTCATTTAAGAGAAGTATAGGGTCTTACCTTGAAGAAAAACAAGCCAACCATATAAATATATTAGATTTTTGTTGTTATGTTAATTTTTATATCACCAGCATTTAGGAAAGTGTCTAACATGTATCAATGGATGTATAAATATTTGTTGAATGAATGAAATGAAGGCTGAAGAAAGACTAACTCTCTGTTATTAGAGCAAAAGTAAAATTATTCCTAAGGAGGTGGTGATGGATAACTCATACACTAAATGGAATTCTAGAGAAAAACTTTTTGGATAAATAATTTATGAGCGTGTGTTAAAGTTTAAATTCCATCTTTACATAAAGGACATAAAGTTTCTAGTAGGTCATTTCACAGATTTATTCTCAGTAAAGACATTTTATGAGGAAAGTAGTTGGTTAGATATCATTGTTAGACTAGATAAAAATGTGGGTTCAAGCTCACTATTTCTTCACATGAGGAAGTTGTGCATTATATCTTGTTAATGGATTCTGTCTCAACTCAAGTTAAAAAAATTTTTTAAGTAGTCACTCAATTTAGAAAATCTTTGTGATCTGTTGTGGTCAAGGAAAGGTCCCTCTCTCTCATTCCATTTTTGTATTAATGTTTGAATTTGCTACTTAGTCATTCACAATTCTTAGCTTTTAATCATACATAGTCATAATTGCCAGCAATATTTTGATATTACTTTGAATTGAAATGTGTTTTTATTTTAATCAGGGAAGGTTTTTAAATCATAATGCAGATTGACACTGTTTCATTATTACCTATTTTGGGTAGTTTATGGACCTGGTCTGTACTTTATGTGTTCATTTAGCATGTTTTATTTTAACAAATGTGGCAAGAAGTATTGATGTATTCATAGAAGCTAGCTTGTTATGTGTTCAACAAATTTACTACCATACTGAAAAACTACTAAAGCCAAGGCATTAGCTTTTTTGTGGAGGCTTTGTAAAATTCTTAGTCATATTTTTAATTGTTTCTTTCAGGCCAGAATTATTTTATATTGTCCTCTCAGCTTGTCTTTTTTAAGGTCAGGTCCCCAGAAGAAGCACCCAATTTCTCTCCATCACTTTTCCCTCTAGTTTAACTGTGGTGTCCATCTTTTCTCAAAGACCCTCTATTCCTTCTGAGATTCTGATCCATCTAGGAAGTTGAGATTCTAAAGGATATAAAGTAAAGGTACCAGACAAGTATCCAGGGAGAACATTGAGGTGTTGTTGCCATTTATGAAGTGTGATGTGAGTACCTTATTGGATTGTCATACCAAATTAAATGCAATTCATCTGTAAGTATGACACATTTGGCATAGCATGTAACAAGTATGTACTTCAAGGATATACTATACTATACTATACTATACATTAAGTGGGACAGATTTTTTTAAAGATTTATTTATTTATGCATACAAGAGCTGGGGTACAGGCCAGAAGTGCAGGGGGTGAGAGGATTCACCAGAGACAGAGTGGGGAACAGAACAGGTGGATCGACTGAAATACACTGCTGAGGGGAGCAGCGGGCAAACAAGGAAAGGTCTTCTGCGCCATGTGGGTATCTCCCTGGCCAGGGATCAAACTTGTGCTGTGGTGGCTGCGGATAGCTTCATAAGTTGCGTCTTAACTCCTTGCGCCACCAGGGACACCCAAGAAGGACAGATCTTTAATGAGCCTATCAAGTAGCTCTGTTACCAGAAGTAAAGTGTCTCAGTTAGTAATGACTACTGCTCAGTGTCGTTTTGTGGACTAGGCAAACCTACATGTATCACATTTTTCTGAGGATTTTCAGGGATTCCATGATAATGATATCATCTACAAATAGATTTTTATGGCTTTTAAGTCTAGTTAGAATAGGTGAAGTTTAATGAAATAATCCTTAACGAAAGCTACTGTGTCTTTTAAAGATACTCCTTTAAAAGCATTCTTTATGTTCTATTATTTTCTAGTCCCAACTTTTTCTGTTATCATTTTATACAGGATATTCTCCTTTCATGGTGGTAGCATGCTAGAAATTTTACAAGTTCAGGAACTCTAAAGAGTTTGTTCATGTCAGGTAAAATACTAAGAAATACAGTCCCTCAATTCCTAAAGCTGAGCTTCTGGCATATACAAATTGTTTGATAATATACTAGAGATGTGCATTTGATAGAGCTGCAGGTATAACCAGTAATAAGGGATGTCTATATTAGAAGCATTTTAACTTTTAGATTTTTTAAGAGTTACTTTATGAATGTAATAAAAAAAAACTGTTAAATTGTTGTCATCAGATGTAAAGGATTTAAATACACACAGAAATCCCTTTAAAGAACAACAAGAGGAAAGGTGAAGTGGAAACCTCTTTCAGAAGTTGAGGAGAAGTCAACATAGAAAAGTATGTGAAATGAATCACACTAGCTTTGGGAGCATGGCATTTTGGATTTGAGTTTTACCCAACATGAACAAACTCTTTAGAGTTCCTGAACTTACAAAATTTCTAGCATGCTGCCACCATGAAATAGTGTAAGAGGAAAAAACAGGACCTATATCAAATACCTTTCAAAAAATAAAACATCAGTCATGGGATAGTTTGTATCAGATACCCTTCAGGCAGATAAGAACCATAAACTTGGGACAAAATTAAAAAATCAACCATTGGGGAGAAGGGTGGGGGAAAAATCAACTATTGGAAGGCACTGGAGAGCAAGCAAAAGCAAGTAGAAACTGGAGGGAGGTTGATGCTTGAATGAAAGGTATAGCACTAGGCAATATTTGAAGTATGCTTCTTTGTGAAACAGTTCCCTGGTCTATGCTAAATCTTAAACCAGATGCTGCAGTCACGTTGACATGGAAAGTCAGAGGGAGGAATTTGTCCTTTCATAGTGGCAAGAAAGTGAAGAGGAGATCTTGAATGAAAGTTACTAAAGAAAAGATCTCAAAATATTCATATAAACTCTCTAGATCTCTACCAGACTCCAGAAATGCTCCTGGAGGTGATAAACCCTTAGAGCCGGGAAAGGTAGAAGACCTAAACAGATGTTTTACTGCCACTCACCTACGGAAATAGTTTGGAGTTGAAGATAACCAAGTGATGACTTGCTAAAAAACTTCAGGGAAAGTTTACATACTTCAGAGCCTCTGTAACAGTTCACAGAATATATATTTTAAGAGCAGAATAAATGAAATGGAAAATAGGTGAAAGTAAAAGAAAATGCATCTGTCAAAAGTTGGTTCTTTGAAAATCTAAATGAATCTGGCAAAACGTATAAAAAGGTGGGACAGCAGAAGAGAAAAAGAAACAGAATCCAAATTATCAATATTGGGACTGTACGAGAGGGTGTCACTACAAATCCTACAGACATTAAAAGGCTAGCATGGAAATATTGTGATTAATTATATTCCAATACATTTGACAACTTTAATGAAATGAGAAAAAATCCTTGAAAAACACAAATCATAAAATCTGACAAAAATTTTATTAATAACCCAAAATTTTCCCACAGGGAAAACTTCAGATGAACAGTGTCTATGTCAGGATTATAAGGTTACCTAAACAGTCAAAAAATCTTTCACTATAATTAAACATATTAAATGCTTCTATGTCCTTTCTCCTTTAGTAACTCAGTAAATGCAGAAAAATCATTCAGCACTTTCAGCATCTATTTCTGAGATTTTTAAAGATTATCATAAATCTCATAATGTTCTTTTAGTTAAAAAAACATAGCTGACATCACACTTAATGGTAATGTGCTTTCCCCCTAAGATCAAGAACTAAGAAAGGTATGTGCTCTTATCACATCCATACAACATTATACAGGAGGTTAACTTGTGTAATCAGAATGAAAAAAATTAAAGGCATAAATATTAGGAGGATAAAGTAAAAGTACCTCTCCTTACAGACTTTGTGATTATAAATTAAGATTCCATATCCTAAGGAATCTACAAAGTAACAAATAAAAATAATAAATGTTATACTAATCTGTGATTGACATGTGGGTTTTCAGATTTTACAAATGAAATTTTGGAAGTAAACCTTTTGAAGTCACTGTTTCAGCCAATCCTTGTACTTGAATGTGAAGATGATTTTACTTATCCTGAAGGGGTAGCTAATGAATAATCACATTCATAACATTTTACTTATTAATTTTTTTTAACTTGGCAGCTTCACCCCTAACGTGATTGCAATAAACAGAACTGCCTACTGTTGACCCAATTAAGGAGTTCAGGAGCAAATCAATTAAAAGTGTTGTTAGCATCCCTTTTACTTGTGAGTGCCACATTCTAGATTTATAAGAGAAGGAACAAATCTTTGATGCTACCTAGATGCTGTTTAGTGTGTATCAAACATGTTTTGAGTTTATCCTAGGTTATATTGATGGCGCTCCGTTTTTATTGCTTTAAAATTGGGGCATTTTCTTAAAAGCAGCATTTTAAAATGTTGCAAGTAAGAATATAGATGCCCAAATCTTAAGAATTCATACGCTTGATTGGCTTATTAATTAGTAACACTAACTCAGAATGTATGTAAGCGATGTCACAATTTTAATCTCTCTTCAAACCAAGAATCTTTTATTTTCCTACTTGTTTTAGTTCAGTTATTTATGATTTGGAAATACCAAAGAGCTGCACAGAAAAAAGTATAATTGTGCCATCTGAGTAAAATATGCAAAAAGTAAATAACTCTATAACCTCATATTGAGAAGAGGCCATCTCAAAAATAATTTTTCTTTTTGAGTTGCTAGTTATCTAATCTATTTTAAAAATAATTAATTTTTTCTTAAGATATGTTATTTATCATATAAATCACTAAGCTGAATAATAGTGGTGACAGTATTTAAAGTATTAAAAGTATTTCTATAAGCTTTCATGTTATATGGTATTGATTATGGTCGTAATATTTGAATGCTATGAAGGACAAATTATATTTTTGTGTAGATCTGCTCTATAGACTATAATATTACCCTCTGGTTTTAAATTGATTATTTTGAATTGCATTTTGTGTTGCCACTTAAAAATAATGTAATCAATGTTCAGATTAAAACTTATCAAAAATATGACATTCTGTGGTTTTGCCTGCTACAGTATTTCCTGAATATTCAATCATTAAAGAAATAGAAGCCAGTTATAATTCAATACAGTTGAACATAACTATTAAAGACTCATATTTTTATTGTAAATAATGATCTGACCTCTGAGATAATTATAAGGAATTTAGTAACTTTCAGTAAAATAGGCATCCTATCAAAGAACAAAAATAGCATCAGTAATGCATGAACTAAAATGCATTTTAGCAGATCTGTGGTGATAATTTGCATATTATATTATTTATTTGTTTAATGTATGTAATTTATAGGTTTTTACTATAATTACAGAGTTGTGCAATTTAATTTTACAACATTTTTTGTCACTCCAGAAAGAAACCTGTACCCATTAGCTATCATTCTCCACCATAACTCCAGGTCTCATCCCAAGCTCTTGGCAGTCACTAGTTATTTTCTGTTTCTATAAATTTCCCTATCCTGAACATTTCATGTAAATAATATCATACGATATGTGACTTTTGTGAATGGTTTCTTTAACTTAGCATGCATATATGTATGCATATGCATATATATGCACACACATACATATAAATATTTGTGGTTCATTCGTGTTGCAGAATTATCAGTACTCCATTTCTTTTCATTATCAAAATATTCTATTGTATGGCTGTACCATTTTCTGTATATATTTATCAATATTCATCAGTTGATGGACATTTATATTTTTCTATCAGAATAATGATCCCATGAACATTCATATGCAGGTTTTGGGGTGGACATTTATTTTCATTCTCTCAAATAGGTAAGTGTAGAAATGGAATATGGTGACTGTATTTAACATTTTTATGTAAATAAGATATAATGTTTACATCATTTCTCAGAATAAGATAAGAACTAAGACTTGTGTCTCTCTCTCTTTTTTTTTTAAGATTTATTTATTTATTTGTTTATTTACACAAGCACTGGGTACAGTCAGAAGCGCGGGAGGGTGAGAGAATTCACCAGAGCCAGAGTGGAGGACAGAACAGGCAGACTGACGAAATACACTGCTGAGGGGAGCAGCGGGCACTGCAGGAGAGGTCTGTCGCTCCATGTGGGACCCTTGCTGGCGGCCGGGAATGGAACCGGCACTGCAGAGGCTGTGGGCAGCTTTGCAGCCCAGTGCTCAACCGCTGCACCACCAGGGGAGGCCTCTGTGTCTCTCTTTTTAATAAAATTTAGCAAGATATTTTTATATGTCAAAATATTCATCATTGTCAAAGAATATCAATTGAACTTTGAATTTTATAATTAAGCCATACTTTGCAAAGTGCTGTTAAAGCACTATTAAATCTCTTTGGATTAAAGATTCTGATTAAGAAATATAGAAATGGCTGCTGAAGGCTGAACTGTTGTTCATTTGCATATTATTTGGTTCCTTATCTTTAGTGTTCTGGATACCACCCATTAACAACAAGCTTGCCCTTTGTACATTTTCTCCTCTTTTTGTTGTAGAAATGTTGGGTGTTATTTTACATATTCCATTATTCTAGATATTTGTAACTGTTCATTAACTTCTTCCTGGAAAATTTGTGCACCATTCATCTGAGTCTTGCAGTCTCTAAAAAGATATAAAACACTTTTACAAGTAAACAACTTTCTTTGGTTCACATTCTTTTAGGCACTGCTTTTTTGCCTGGGATGGTGATAGAGGAACTATCTTGATAAATTGCAGTTCTCTTTTAGTCTATTTAGCACTGATCTTTTAATTCACTGTTAGACCAAGATCTGACAGAAATTTCCCTAACTCTCTTCACAGCTCTTGTGAAATCCCCCAGACGGATTTCCCCCTTTTCCCTTTATGTCAAAATGAGTGCATTTGTTTAAAGGAGGTGTTCTCCTAATACACAAAGGACAAACTACTGTCACCATTTAACCTTGCATTTTAGAGGTGAGCTAAGCAAGTGGAAAGCTATAGGTCTAGAAGATGCCCGAGGAGCTTACCCCCAAAACAGAACATTATAAATTACCACTTACAGACACAAGCAAATGTATAGAAAACCTCTAAATCAATTTCTACATACAATTGCAACTATTAGATAAATGCAAAACAGATGCAAATATATACAAACCTACTGCAAGGGAAACAAAGAACAACTTGACTTCTGTGAATGGTCATATTTCAAAGAGTTAAATATGACTCTTAAAATCGTATTGAATAAACATGTTAATGCCTTTTCAATTCCTTAATGAAGGATCCACAGGATGACAAAGCTGATTAAAAGAGCATTCAAGGAACTGTTTGAAAAAAAGAATGCTGTTGCTAGCTGAGATACAAATCTAACTCTCAGGGTAATGCAAAACTTTATGGGATTTGCTTTTCTATTGGAAAAAATCTGTAAGTCTGAAATTTGATAAGTATTAATAAGAAAATCAAATAAACTGTATCTCTTTGTTAAATAATGCTTGGATGTGCCAGTTACCAGCTTTTCAAAATTATAATGAAAAGATATATTGCCTTCCCTTTGGCCATTTCCAAATTTAGGCTACTTTTGTCCTGAACAGTACATACTTGCTCACCCTAAACTTTCTGTTTAAGGGCTTTGGTTGTTTCTTAGTAATGTAACGCATGTTAAACATGGAATGTGACAAATACATGTTCTATGGAACTCCTCGCACTGAAAATATGGGATAGAAACTGTGGTTCTACAGTTGACTACCCTTCCCCTTATGTCCCAAGTGGTCCCTCAGATATGGAAATACCTCTAATCTCATGCTGGAGAGCAGTTCTGTTTTAACTCCAAGCTCAAGTTCTGAGAGCCCACACTGCCCTCCAGGCTCTCAACTAGAAAGCAGATGGTCCTAAGTACACTAGCATGAAAGTTCTTTCATATGGTCATTAGACTTTGACTTTTAAAAGGTCAAATTGGTTTTTATCAGTCCACAATCCAAGACTCAAGAAGAGAAACATAAAGGACTTCAATGGCATATATGCTGTGAAGTTTCTTGATCCAGTGACTGCCAAAAGCTTTCCTTTTTCGAGATGAACAAGTCTCCTTACAACTCCAAGAACCATTGCAAAAGAAACTGACAAACTGTGACCAATGTAGTTATCATCTGCAGCCTCTTTATGTATAGCCCACTTGCTATGACTGGATTTTACTTAGACTGATTATAACTGATAAGACCTAAGTATTTGTTACCTTTCCCATTATGGAGCAGGTTTATTTAATGTCTAAATTTTAACAATTTAGATGTTAGTGTGGATCAAAACTTTATAACAAACTTGCTATAAGGGAAACACTCTAATAGGCTAATTCAAATACTTGCTCTCTTGTTAGGGACATTTTATAGGAAAAAAAAAATGGTTAGAAAAACATTACATTCAACATGAAAAGAAAAATTATTTTGTTAAAGGCCACTAAACTCTTGGTTGACAGCTGGTGAATTGTGTGGGTGGTAACTAATTTCCCAGACATTAAAGTTCATGAGAATCAATTACTTCATTTCTTTTGGGAGGGAGGTTGCAAGTTCAATCATATGAACATATTCAGAGAATTTTTCTTTTACAAGGCTGTGTACTAGTGTGTGTGTGTGTGTGTGTGTGTGTATTACTGGTATATTTTAAAAACATGCTCTAGGATGCAGTAAAAGGAAAATAGAATCAAGGAATCATTTTGATGTCACACTCTTACAGTTTAAAACTGCAAGTGATTGCACAGCAGACCTCTCCTGTCATGCCTGCTGCTCCTCTAAGCAGTATATTTTGTCAGTCTGCTTGTTCTGTTCCCCACTCTGTCTCTGGTGAATACTCTCACCCTCTCACGCATCTTGCCTGTACCCTGGTTCTTGTATAAATAAATAAATCTTTAAAAAAAAAGACTGCAAATGAATAGGAAGATTAAAAAAACTTGGAAGAGTATCAGAAGGGCATGACAATGAGGACTAGAGCACTAAAAACTGGAATCTATGTGGAAAAAATGAAAGGAATTGGAGTATTTCATCTGAGATGAGAACAAGGAAAAATTTCATAATGACTCGCAGTAATGTAAAAGAATCGTCAACTGAATATGAAGAGCGATTTTACTTTTCCTGAAAAGAGATAAAGGCTTAACATATAGTGCAAGGATTTAAAAGGGAAGAATTTTCTGACACCACGTCATCAGCCTTTTCACAAAGTTTGTGCAGGCTAGATGTTTGGGCAACTTAAAGGTAGAATAGAGTTGGAGTGCTGTGCCATTGTTTGATGTGATCTTGTCTGAAGCTTTCGCCAGATAACCCCTTGAGATCAGTCATGTGTTTTCAATTCAAGACCATAGTGGGTGCAAATCACCAAATCTATCTTTTTTTTAAGATTTTATTTATTTATACAAGAGCTGGGGTACAGGTCAGAGGCACGGGAGGGTGAGAGGATTCGCCAGAGGCAGAGCAGAGAGCAGAACAGGCAGATGGACTGAAGAACTGCTGGGCGGAGCAGTGGGTGAGACATGAGAGGTCTGCCACGCCATGTGGGTATCTCCCTGGCCTGCTGGAAATTGAACCCACACTACAGAGGCAGCGGACAGCTTCATAGTGCTGTGCTTAACCCACTGCACCACCAGGGAGGCCCCAAATCTTTCTTTCAAAAAGATTATAAAACAGCCACTCTCCCTGAGCTCTTGCTCTGTGACAGAGGAAGTAGGGTAAAATAATTTACGTGTGGCACAGATAAGAGCTAGCACTACCAGGGAGAACCAGGAAATAATTTGCAAGTATTTAAATATCTAGAAAGGGAAACAGAAAAAAAATGGCTCATAATCCAAAGATCTGAAGGAAGGGATGGACTCATCTGTGTTTGAGGGCAGAAAAATCCAAGCAGAGAGATCAACATATGTAAAAGCGTATTCCTCTGGCAAGACAGGCATAGTAAGAAGACTGGAGTACCTGGGTTATTCTGAACAAGGAGGAGCGTAACTAAGAGAGGGTGCTGTAAGCTTATGAAATATCTTGTCCACCTCTACTCTGAATAAGATGAGGAGTCACTAGTAACATGAGGTCATTAGTAAGACATTATTCAGAATATTGAGATTCTGAGTAAATAAAGGTCATAATATGACGTGAGCTAAAAGGATCACTCTGGCTACAGTGTAAAGAATTCCTCAGTCAACTTTTAGCCTCACCGTGTTTACATTCTTAAAAAATTATCAAAAACACCCATGGATTTTTATGTGGGTTATGTCTATAAATATTTGCCATATTAGAGATTTAATCCTAAGTATTCATTTATTTTTGTATAATAAATGTACATGCAACACAAATGTCATATATGAAAATAACTATTACCCAAAAAAAGAGATGTTATTTTACATTTAAATCTCTTTGATGTCTAAAAAAGGAAATATTTTTTGCTACTCCTATGAAAATAGTTTTGACATTTGATTCTGTGAAAAGGCACACTTTGAGAAAATGGTTGGGGAGAGACTTGACATGGAAGTCCTGAGACTTGGCATGGAAGCATCGAGATTAGTTAGGAAGCTGTTACAATAAACCATTTGAGACATACTGGTGGCTTGGAGTCCAGCCACCAAAGTAATGAGAGATGGTCAGATTCCGGATATATTTTAAAGATTGTGCCAATAAGCTTTGCTGACTGAATAGACCCGGATGTGAGAGAAAGGCATAAAAATTAGCCCCAGGATAAATTTTCGGGAGAACTAAAATGTGGATGGTTGTGAGAAAGGTAGGTTTAGGGTTGAAATGATTCTGTTTTAGACTTAATTTCAAAATGTTTATTAAGCATACAATTGTAAATGTCAGCCAGCAGCTGTATATTTAAATCTGAAGTTCAGAGGAGGAAATTTTTATTGCCTTTCCATTCCTCAGTGTTTTTTTAAAAAATGGGTAAAAGTAAGTTTTCTGAATCCTCCAAGTAGCTGAGATATATTCTTTACTCTCAGATTTAAAAATTCATTTCACTGACCATTCAACTCTAAATTGACAATTACTTTCCTTAACAATTTTAAGGACTTTTTTATTCCCATTTTTTCCTACCCTCCAGTGTTATTACTAAAAAGTCTAATGCTGTTCTGATTTTTTGGTTCTTTGTGCATGGCCTCTTACTGCCTCTCTCCCCCAGAAGCTATTGGGATCTTCTCTTTATTCCTAATGTTCTGAAGTCTCACGATCTATGGGTCTTTATTCATTCATGTTACTGAACACTTTATTCAGTCTTTTTAATATTAAGTGTCATATCCTGCAGTTTGGGAGATTTTTCTTGAACTATTTTCTTGGTAATTTCTCCACTCATTTTATTTTTTTTTTACTCTTTCTAAAATTTCTGTATTCCAGGTATTGAATCTGGATACTGTAATCTATTTTTTCTTCCCTTTTGCCTTTCTGTTCCACTTTAAGATGAATTTCCTCAACATTAAAATCTATATAACCCTTTTGATTTTTTGATGACCTTATTTTTGATTTCCAAATTTTTTCTGATGTGTGTATTTTATGGATACAGTATCTTCTGCTTGCTGTCTGAGAATACTATTTCTAGTTTAGAGTTTTTAAAATGTGACCTGCTAGTCTCTGTTTTGTATGTTTCTCTTGCTTTTGGCTTTCCTGAGTGTCCACGTGTGCCTTTGATTGCATGTGTCTTGCTTACATTTGTTTTTCAGTTAGGCAGCATCCCCACAATGTCTGGAAACCGATAATTGAGTTTTCATATTTAATAGTGCAGCATCAAAAACTGTGTGGAGTTCTGTGTGAACAGTAGAATTTTTTCACTGAAGAGCTTCATAACCTTTTTTGGGAAGACTAACATTTGGATGTCACTGTGGCAGAATTACAACTCCTGGCATCTCATTGTCTTCCAAGATCTTGTCAGAGTCATTTCATTCTCCATGCAAACCAAAAGTGTGTATTGTGAATATGTGTATATGCATATGTGTGCATGTACCTGTGTATGATGTGTGTGTATGACAGTGCATTGGTTGGACCTGTAGACGTATGGCTCAGTTTTATAAATATGCAAGCACCCACCAAAGAAGTAAGAATTATCTAAGAGCCAGAGTGGGAGCTAGCAACTTGGATTTCCAGTCTTAGTGCTCTTTCTAGAATTAATACTCCTCATACTTTTATCAGAAACTCCCTTAAGATAAAGATTTTCTACTTATCTCAGGATGCACGAGTAGAGCTGGAAGCAATCTGTGTGAAGGACCAAATTTCACTTACTATCTTGTATTTTAATTTTGGAAAGCACATGAAACTATATTCTTATTGGTTTTAGCACTTCCTTTTTAGTCCCAAATTTTTGAGTGAAATGATTGTGCCAGGCAAATATATCACATGCAAACTGTGGCTTGCCATGCCTTCCACTTGGCATGTTTTCCCCTACTTTGGTATGAACACTGCCACAGACACTAACGACTTAAGTTCAACTGCTGACTTAAGTTCAACTCTACTTCCTGCTTGCCCACTAGTGGGAACATACCCAGATGTTTGTGTGAGATCATTTGGCCTCCTTATGTCTTGATGCTCCAATATTGCCCTCATGTCCCTTGCTGGTCTGATAGAGGATGATTAATACTAAGCCTACATCCCACCTCAGAAGTGGGCAGGAGGGTATATTGAGGGCAAACTCCTTTTCATTAAGGGTTGAATATCTTTTCTGTTCTTGTGTCATTGGCTAGGGCAAAGTCACATGATCACACCTGCTCCAAAGGGTCTAGAGCCTATGCGCCATCATGTCATTCTACAGTGCTGATGTGTAATTTTTGCATGTATTGTCATGTAAAAAGGAGAGACCGGACATTGGGAGACACTAAATGATCTCGCCCACAGGGTGTTGTCCAATCTGAGAGCTCAGGACTCAAAGAACACAGAGGCTTAGTAGTAGCAGCTGGCAAGGAAGATTCAACACGAAGACCCTTTGAGTGACTGCTCTTAAAGATCAAGACTTAGCTTCTAGGAAGGGGTCTTCCTTAAAGGGACATTTCGTTCTCACAGATTGCAGCTGCTGACCATCCCGGAGGCCCCAGAAATGCAGCTATGTTCTTGGATGGCACAAGTCAGAGGAGCAGCCTTTCCACGGGGTGGGGGGGGGTATGATCTAAGCTTGCAGATCTAACCATGTGAAGGTGGGGGGAGGAAAGGGTCCTTGTTCTTAAGGGGCTGTTCAGTTGGCCTTGTCGTTACTGGTCAGAGCTACTGTGATGCTCGGTACTGGGTAAGCTCCAGGAACTGCAGTCTGCGGATGCAAATTTTCACATTAAGGACCTCTGGGCTTTCAGATGCCTAGTTCAAGAATGAGGCAAGATGACATTTTTTTCTTTTTTTTTAAGATTTATTTATTTATGCATACAAGAACTGGGGTACAGGCCAGAGATGTGGGGGTGAGAAGATTCACCAGAGACAGAGTGGGGAACAGAACAGGCAGACTGACTGAAATACACTGCTGAGGGGAGCAGCGGGCGAGACAGGAGAGGTCTGCTGTGCCATGTGGGTAGCTCCCTGGCTGGCTGGCGATTGAACTTGTGCTGCAGTGGCTGTGGACAGCTTCACAATGCTGTGCTTAACCCCTTGCACCACCAGGGAGGCCCAAGTTGGCATTTTCATGGGGTTTTGTTTCAACATATCTATGCAGAAAGGACAAGCAATTCATGGATAAGAGATGATTGGTTTGGACAAACTGGCCAAGCTTGAGGCAAGGGAGAAGATTATCCAATGTTTTAAAGAGGACACTACAAATTTGATATACTTTAGGCATTTTTCATGAACAGTAGCTATAGAAGAATGTAGAGTAAATGGAGTATATCAAAATATGGAAGTTTCTCAGGAGAGATCCATAGCTAATATTTTCTTAACTAAGGAGGTTAGTAATTATGATATTTACTGCCAGGCACTTTTCTGTATGTGCACAATTTGAAGTAGTTGCCACAGAACTAAATTCTGGCTATAAAGTTAGTGTTGTAGCCATTGCATTATGTTAAACCAAATGATGAGTGGAGATGATTTTTTTATTTTTTGAATTAATGTGACTTCTTATACTGAATTTGGAGTTCTGGGAATGCAGATGTTTAATGAGGTAAGATAGGCATATAAAGTAAGAACAGGAATATTTTTTATTAGTTTTACTATTGACTTATATAGTTTGGACTAAGGACTTCGTGTCACCCTAAATGTACAAAACAACTACCACACAGAGAAGAGAATTCACCCAAATTACTTTTAAGTTTTTTTTTTTACATTCTATTAATTTCATGTGTGTGCCATATTATGAGCATACCCCACTTTTAAATGGTCTGCCTAAGTGAGCTCAGTAAGCAGTGATGAAAGATGAAAAAAGAAAGATGCTTAGTATGATGGCTGGCTGCTGCTGCAGAATATTCAGAAAATTTATTCTTCAATAGAAGGGGAAAACTTTAGATTTAAATTATAGCTGTGTGCAAAGGGTTATATCACAATAGAAGAATTTATATGCAAAACCAAAAATGTGTTAGGTGAGGCAGTAAGGTGTATTGTTAATGCCAAGCAGTAGATGTATTTATAGAAACATCTCAGGAATGTCTGCATATGACTGAAAGCATCTTTACATGTATTCAGCTAAATTGAGAATTTTTTTAATTGAACTATGCATTGCTTTCAAAAAGCCCCCTTGTACCACATCCAAATAAGAGTAGAATAGGTCCCTTATATGAGGAAACCACAAATCTTGAAAACAGTGGTGTTCCTTGATGTTCTTTGGCCACACTGCTGTTTAGCTAGCTAGCATTTTTGCTAATGGAATTGGTTGAGTCTCAGAATTAGTTTGCTTAGTATTTTTATGTTTCTGCCAGGCCTCTTCCTGTTGACATATTCAAACTGAATCAAAAATTATGATGTGTGTGACATCATAAGCAGTTTAAGTATAGCATTTGAAAACAGTCGAAGGCTCTGATAATATTAATTAATCTATTTGGATGTGTTTACTTAGAAACCTGGAATGAAGCCTACTTTAAAATATATTTGCTTTAAGGATATAATCTGAAAAAGAGTTTGAAAAATTTTAACCCCCATAACATTTTAAAAGTCATTCCCCATCTCTCAACTTTACATAGTCCAGCTAAGGCATTTTATTCAGTAAATATGGGGAACATGGTAGAATCACTTTATTTTAAAAATAGACAGTGATGTCCTCATTTTGAGAAAAATTATACCTAAGCATCATCACTATTTTTATACTAGAATCACCTAAGAACAAAATTAAAGAAATTCTCATCTTTCTAAAACTAGGCTGTTGACACAAAAATTGAGCCTGCGTGTCATTATCTTTCATATCAAGTGATAAACTATAAAATATTTATTTAAAATATGCATATATGTTATGCTAAAATCATTTTTCCAACAGGAAAATGGATTGTCTGTACCCTCATTTAGCTATTGGGTGAAACAGATTCTACCCTTTAAATTCTTTAAAGTTATTAAGTGCTAGGCCAAGAGGCTGAAAAAAATGAAGATATTTGAAGTCAGTTTGGAGTCACCGCCAGTGGAAAGCAAACAGAAATGTGAAAGAAAACTTCGCAGAATATATGATGATCTGAGTATAATATAAATTTAAAAGAAAGCATCTCTGATACTATATGTAAATTAATTGGGACTTTTTTGGCAATGTTACCCCAGTTTTAAGAAACATTTCCATAAAGGAAAAGACCTTTTCTTGCTAATTGATTCCTGAATAAAATCAAGTAGGGGGAGCGAAAGGAGAAATTTAGTTTCCGATGCTGTTATTTGTATTGTTTGTGGAATATCAGGTTTGGTGGCTTAGAATAATTAACTCTAAAAACAGATTACCTGGGTTAGAGTCAGGCTCCTCTAATTACTGCTGTGTAACCCCAAGAAGGACATTTAACCTTCTTAACTCTCATTTTTCCTGTAAGAGTAGAGTGCCTAGTGCCTGGGGATGTCTGGGGATTAAATAACATGATGCATGTTAAGTGTCTGATACTGTGTAGGTATATAGTAAACATTAGCTTATATTCTAATGGAGGTAGGGTTTTCCTTTATACATAAAGAGATCTTTACTAGGTAAGATCAATACTCACTGTACTTATAAAAGAAAACACCTATAAAATAAAAAAAGACCCAATCAGAACTACAGTTCTAGGATTCAAAGCACCATCTATGTTCAGAAATGGCCAGGGTTGGGGATCGGAATAAATCATTGCTGTGCATGTCATGTAAAGCCATAACTGTTCAGACAAGTAGGTCAGAGGCTGTGAGTGCCAAAATGAACCACGCAGTCTCTGCCCTTAAAGAATTTGCAGTGTGGGAAGGGAGATACATGAATATATAAATAACCCAGGGGAGTGAAGGAATGAACAGAGCAGGTAGGGAAAGTGTTGGTCTTGGCCTGCATGTAAAAATACTCAGCCACAGGCTTCCAAAATAGGACACTGCAGCTATGGGCAAGACCCTTCCAATGTCATCCTGGCAGCATATGCTTCCAACAGGCGGGTGGGCTGCACGGCTCAGCCTGTCCCTCTTGATGTGGCGATCTGGGGGAAATTGGAGTCCAAGGTACATATTAACCAAAGATATAAAAGTATAAATTCATAAAATATTGATATCACTTAAAGTCAATACTGCTTTGGAGGACCAGATTATGCTTTTTCCCCCTTTAGACATTATCTGGCATGTAGGTTTACTTTATCAAAAGTAGCAGA
The DNA here is from genome assembly GCF_964194135.1 of Talpa europaea. NCBI lineage: Eukaryota > Metazoa > Chordata > Mammalia > Eulipotyphla > Talpidae > Talpa > Talpa europaea. The sequence goes on from NC_140076.1 coordinate 92,641,179, forward strand.
AATATGATGTTTGTAGAGGAGTTGGTCTCAACCTCAGCTGCATGCATCCCACTCCTAAAAGAAACCTTGTGTCTGGGTCCCACCCCAGCTGTTCTGACCTAACTGGACTCAGGTATTAGTATTTTTTTAAATTTTTTAATTTATATATATTTTTTACACCATCGTTCATTTTTAAACAATGTTTGCTTTCCCCCTACCCCCAGGTGTAGTTCCCATAGAGTTTCCTTCACCAATGCACCTGTGCTCCATCACCTCAGTCTCCTGTGCTCCTTCCTCCCTCCCTCTGATCCTTCTCCCTCCTCCTCCCCTGCAGGATGTGTCTGGTTTAAAATTGTCTGTTTTTGTTTTGTTTTGTCGTATTTTGTATTATTATTATTTTCCCCCGATATCTTATTTCATTCCTATATTCCTCCTATAAGTGAAACCATCTGATATTTTTCTTTTTCCTTCTGACTTATTTCACTGAGCATAATTCCTTCTAGCTCCATCCATGTTGCTGTGACTGGCATGAGTTTAACCTTTTTGATTGCTGAATAGTATTCCATTGTGTATATGTACCACAACTTCTTGATCCAGTCATCTATTTGGGGGCATTTAGGTTGTTTCCAGATTTTACATGTTATAAGTAGAGTTCACCAGCCATTCTAATATGCAGTCAAAATGAAGAGGCCTATCTGGGGCTTTATTTCCCCCAAGATTTTCTAATAAATTACAGGGGACCTGCTCTGCCCATACTTGGTCAGCAGGTTTTCCATTTGGGAGTTTCTAATCTATTATTGGTCCATGTATTTCGAGAGTTCCTAATCTGTTATCGATCCATGTGTTCTCCAGTTGGGAAACACATGGCACTTCAGACTACTCTCGGTCAGTCAGTGGGGTTGTCTTGGGAGAGACTCTCCACGTAGGCTGCTCTAGAGAAGCAGGGCCTTTCTCTTCCAGCGCTCTGCCTCTGAGGGCAAGCTTACCATCCAAACAGAAATTCTGTCCTATTTGTCACATCTCCATGGCATAACTAATCCATGGTTTTTTTTTCTAGAACCATCTAACAATAGGTTCTCCCTGTCCACCCTAAATCTCTCATGCAGCAGTTTGAAGTCTGGTTTTTTTAAAATTTATTTATTTATGCATACAAGAGGTGGGGTGCAGGCCAGAGGTGCAGGGGGTGGGGAAAGAGGATTCACCAGAGACAGAGTGGAGAGCAGAACAGGCATATCCACTAAAATACACTGCTGAAGGGAGCAGCTGACGAGACAGGAGAGTTCTGCTACACCATGTGGGTCAGCTCCCTAGCTGGTGGGGAACTGAACTCGTGCTACAGTGGCTGGTGATAGCTTGATAGCACTGTGCCATCAGGGAGGCACCTGAAGTCTGCTTCTATATATGAAATAGGAGTATTTTTATTTGGTACTTCTTTCTGCCCATAAACTTCCAAACTCTTGACTCACCTGTTACACTTACATTTTCTCTTACTTTTATCTCAATTTACATTTTTGTAAAGTTTGTTTCTACTATAGCCTCCTTTATTCAGCAGTTATCTATTGAATGACAAATATGGGCCAAGCAGTCTCCTGGACATCAGGGACAAAGCAATGTCCAAATCAGTCAGAAATCCCTGCTTTCATGGGACTTACACTCATGTGGGAGGAGGTAGAAAGGAAACACATAAGCTACTGAAATATGCGGTTTGTTCAAAGGTGTTCAAGTGCTGTGGAGAAAAATAAGACAAGGCCGTTGTAGAGAGAGTGCTGGGGCAAGAGATAAGGCTGGAATATTTTCAACTAGATATTGCAGTATTTTCCAAACAAGAACTGGTGTATGCTTGGATCAAAGTGATAGTGACAGAGATGGCGAAAAGTGGGTAGATGTGTAAGTTTCAGAAAAGCCTGAACAACATGGGGGGTTGAGCCAAGCAGATATCAGGGGGGACCCCAGTTAGAGGGTACTTAAAATACAAGAGTCCTGAGGTCAGAGTAAACCTAGGATGTCAAAACAGAAACAAACAAAAAATTACAAGGAGGAGCAGTGTGACTGGAGAAACACAGTGAAGGAGAGACTCTGAGGCTGGTTTGGGGGTTAGGAGATAGTATAGATAGTATAGATTACATTGGGCTCCTGTGGGATTTTTGTGAGTATTTTGAACTTTTCTCTGAATGAGGTGGAGAATTATTAGAGGCTTTTGAGCAAAGGATGAAAGCCATTTTAAATGGAACTTCCTGGCTGCTCAGTTGCAACTGATCCATGTGGGTCAGTGGTGATAGCAAGATCAGTGGGAGCCCATGCACTAGTCTGGTTGAGCAATGATGATGGCTTGGACCAGAGGAATAATGAGATGAGTCAGAATTGGTTGGAATCTGGATATATTTTGAAGGTAGAACTTGGGATTTTTTTTTTTTAAGATTTATTTATGCATACAAGAGCTGGCGTACAGGCCGGGGGGGGGGGGGGTTAAGAGGATTCACCAAATACAGCGTAGAGAGCAGAACAGGTGGATCTATTGAAATTCACTGCTGAGGGAAGCAGCGGGCGAGGCAGGAGAGGTCTGCTCCACCATATGGGTTGCTCCCTGGCCAGGGATCCAACACGTGCTGCAGTGGCTGCAGATAGCTTCATAGTGCTGAGACTTAACCCCTTGCGCCACCAGGGAGGCCCAAACTTGGGATTCTTAAGTAAGCATTTATTTAATATTTCTCCACATTCCATTTCCCACATTTTGTGTTTTTTGGAAATAGCTGCAGACTGCAGTCAGGGACGGGAATAATGCTAGCTATAGCAAAAGCTTGGCTGTCTTTGAATACCACAGATTCTGTACCATATTTCTTGCTTTATTACAGAACAGTGCTGCCATGTGAAGGAGATATGGCCATGAGGGACATGGGTTTGCAGGGGTGAAAGAATTCACCAGAGACAGTATGGAAAGTAGAAAAGGCAGATTTATCGAATTATTGCAGAGGAGCAGGGAGAGACCAGAAAGTGTTCGCCTAGCCTTGGGAGGAGTTTGGGCTCTTTCATCTCTGAGTTTGAGTTTGCAGGCTATCTCTAAGATTTAGGACACAGGTCTGTGCTAGCCACTACCTACTCAAGTGTCAGGCCTTAATTAGTCCCAGTATTCCTTCAGAATTTACATCAGCCTTTAATGGCCTCAAGTGGGCTTAATGGCTCCGTTTCAATATCAGTTGGTTCTCTTATCTGCTTCTGGGCCTGGCCATTTCCCAGGACAATGTCTTCAGCTCCATTTTTCTGTTTAAAACATATGCTTGTGGGCCTCCCTGGTGGCGCAAGTGGTTAAGCACCACACTATGAAGCAATCCTTAGCCTCTGCAGCATGAATTCAATCCCCGGTCAGCCAGGGAGGTGACCCACATGGCGCAGCAGACCTCTCCTGTCTCGCCCGCTGCTTCCCTCAGCAGTGTATTTCAGTCAGTCTGCCTGTTCTGTTCCCCACTCTGTCTCTGGTGAATCCTCTCATCCCCTGCACCTCTGGCCTGTACCCCAGCTCCTGCATGCATAAATAAATAAATAAATAAATAAAACTTATGCTTGTGTGTGCAAGACAAAGAAGAGACCAAGCTTTTAACCCTATAAAAACTACAACAGTTGGTATTACTGATTTCTTCTTCTTGTGATGCACCATAACTTCACACAGTCCTCACCCTCTTATTTTGATGTGCTGTGTGATTTGCTGGTCATTTGCCATTTACTGTCAGGACCCAGGCGATCAGTGATCACTATTGCACTACTCTTGCTTAGTAAACACCTTCATTCCCTTCTTGCAGTCTTTACCTTCTTCTATGGTAGGGCCCTGGAAGGTGACTGAAGCAGACAATGAGTGAAGAATATGAAATTGTTAATATTATACAGGAGCCCAAGCTTAAAAATAAGTTAAGCTTAGAACACCTCCTTTCCCGTTCCTATCCTTTTTCTCCCAACTCCTGAACAAGGCAAAGAAAAGATTTTTCCTTTTCAACCTCCACATAAATCTCTCAGGTGACCTTTTATGCTTTATTTGCTTCCTCTTTGCTTCTAAGAAGAGTGCAGGTTTCATGTGAAAATACAGAGTGTTGCAAAGAAATCTAGTGGCTCTCCTCCCCGAAAGGACGTGTGTGCCTTAGTCCACATTCCTGTATTCACAAGAAATATTTCTGTTACTGATGCCTGGGAGAATATAAGACTAAGTCTACCCTCATCCTTCACTCATTTGTTCAGCAACTACCTACTGAATAGTTTTTATGTGCCAGGCACTGTTCTGGGTGCTGGGAGAGGGGTGAACAATGCTGAGTCCCTGATTCTTACGGAGTTCACCTTACATGCAGGAGACAGACAAAAACATGTGTAAAGACACATGTAGCACATTTGATAAAGATAATGCCTTTAGGAAAAGTAACTTACAATAATAAAAAGGGGATGGTGGCATGGTGTGCTGCTGCTGCTGGTTAGTATTGATATTTTCTTTTTTTTTTTAAATAAATTTTATTTTTATATTCCCCATACAATTGCAACCCCCTTATTTTGACCCCAATCCCTCCCCTCCCCACCCCTCACCTCCACAGAGTGTCTCTTGTTCATAGTTGTTTGTTGATTTTGATTTTTACTTTCTTACAGTTATTCATTTTCCTGGTCCCTTATTTAAGTTTTCTAGATTCCTGCTATGAGTGAGACCATCCGATATTTTTCTTTTTCTTTCTGGCTTATTTCGCTGAGCATGATCCCTTCCAGCTCCATCCATGTTGCTGCAAATTGCATGTGTTTATCTTTTTTGAATGCTGAGTAATATTCCATGGTGTATATGTACCACATCTTCTTGATCCAGTCATCTATTTTTGGGCATTTGGGTTGTTTCCAAAGCTTAGCTATTATAAACAGTGCTGCTATAAACATAGGGGTGCAGGTGTTCTTTGGAATTGATGTTTCTGTGTCCTTTGGGTAAATACCTAGGAGTGGAATTGCTGGATCATATGGAAGCTCTATGTTTAGTAGGTCCAGAAATCTCCACACAGCTCTCCATAGTGGTTGGACCAGTTTGCACTCCCACCAACAGTGCAGGAGAGATATTTTCAATAGATGACAGCAAAGGCTTCTCTGATTGTGATTATGGCTTCTGTGCAGAAATTTCAAGGATAGGAGACTGATTAGTGACCATGTCTGTTGGGAAAATGCTCTTTGATGCAGAAGGTTTTTAGGTAGCTAGCTTTTCTATATATATACTTCCTAAGTGATTTTGTTAATGTGCAAACTGAGGAGCACCTTGGGACCCCTAAACATTCAGGTTCTGAATGGGTTCTGTCATCCTCTGCATAAAGAAAAAGCATATCCTTAGTGTGAAAGAACTCTAAAAGGATTAGTGTGCATAGAGAAAAAAGAGAAAAAGGATATAGTTTCCCACAGAAACACCCAAAGTTACCCATCCCCTCCTGGGTAAATGTCCAGCCAAACAGGGTTGGCCCAAACAGGGCTACCAAGGCCTGAAAATGCCATAAGTATAAGGCACCTTCTAGTGGGGAAACATAGAAGAGACAGAAGGGGCCATCAAGGTAATGGCTGCCATTGTCAGCTTCCACATGAGTCTCTCACCCATATCTCTTTCAAGTGACTCTACATGTCTTAGCTCCATGTGTCTCCTTCCATGCCCTCCAAGTCCCTGGTGCAAGTCCAAGGCTGAGAAGCAAGCATGGCTGCTGCTTCACATGCCTCTCTGCTCCACGTTCCTGCTGTCTGCTCCCGCAAGTCTTTTCTCTCAGTCCCTTCTAGCTTCCTCTCACCCCTCAGCCCCACCCTTCCTTAGGTGGGACAGGGAACGTGGTACCTCCCCTTCCTATGGGGATTTTACCATTACACTTTCATCCTGACTCATGACTTTTACCACTTCCTAAACCCTGATGACTTCCAAATCTGTGTCTCCATCTCAGATCTCTCCTCCTGTACCTTAGTATATCCAACTGTCCATGGAGCCCCCCTTCATTTGAATGTCTAATAGATGCATCAGATTTAACATGTCTCTAACCAGGGTCCTCATACCCCCTTTCCTCAAACCTGCTTTTCTGTAGCCTCTTCTGTCCCCCTGAGGTAAATGCCAACTCCACTTTTTCCATGTGTCAAGTTGAAAATCTTGGTTTTATCTCCCTCTCTTAATTCTCATATTCAACCCATCAGATAGATCATAAATGACTTTTATAGGGGAAAACAGGAAAAGGGGGAACTTGGGCATTGGGATAAAATAATTTGAAGTAAAAAAAGAAAACAGCAATAGGGCCTCCCTGGTGGTACAAGGGGTTAAGCACAGCACTGTGAAGCTATCCGCAGCTACTGCGTTCAATCCCCGGCCGGCCAGGGAGCTACCCACATGGTGCAGCAGACCTCTCCTGCCTCACCTGCTGCTCCCTTCAGCTGTGGATTTCAGTCAGTCTGCCTGTTCTGCTCCCCACTCTGTCTCTGGTAACTCTCACCCCCACACACACACACCTCTGGCCTGTACCCCAATTCTTGTATGCATAAATAAATAAATCTTTAAAAAGAAAACAGCAGTAGATGTACCTGCAGAGCAGTATTGATGAAATGAAGAAGTGAGGATATATGGGCCCTGGAACTTAGGTGGCTGTGAAATCATAGCATATGCCAGATTCCTCTAGAAAACAAACTTCAGAGTGGTCCACTCTGTCTGGTGTGTCTTAGCATCAAGAATTCCTTGACAAAATTAAGTCTGTCTCTCCCATTGGACTTGACAAGGAATTTGTATATAAAGCATTTTCTATCCCCTGCTTTTGGAAAAACATTGAGGGCCCTTGAGAGGGAAGCCAGAAGTGCAGAGTCATAATGTTAAAGTACTGTGAACATTTCAATTGTATTTTAGAAAATCTTTTCTCCTCTTTGTGGGCAATAAAGCAAAATTTTTTGCTGAAACATCAGGAGAGAGAGGTTATGGATATTTTCCAGGGGCAAGAGATGGTTAATGGTTAAGTGTTTTGACGAATTTAATTTGAATCAGAACAATGAAAAGGAAGTAAGTAGTTACTGTCCTTCTATTTTAATTTGATATAAGTTTCCCAGCATTCAGATCCTCAGTACAGAAGGTTCTTGAGATTTTGTTGCTCTGAGTTCCTGGAAATCACAGGGAGATTTTTCTGAAGGAGATTGATATGGTATAAAATTGGGGATTGAATTCTCCATCTAAGGGTTCAGCAGCAAAAAAAGGATAGGTATAACGAGAGTATAACATCAGAAGAGCTCCGGAGGCTAGTAAAATTCTGTTTTTCTAGCAACTTACAAGAGAAGGGCAAATCCTCTCCTATTTACTCCATTTCAGACAGAAGATGAATCTTTAATAACATTTTAAAAGTTCTTTCCTCAGATTCCCTTGCAGCCATATTTTAGTCTAAAGTACGCAAGTAGTAAATGTGATTGCTCTGAATTCATTTGGATAGCTAACTGTGCAAATGGTTGTTTTCTCCAATAGATGACAAGGCTGCATTTCCCATAAATGAAGTTGTTCAAGACAAAAATAATCTCTCCCATGAAGTAGCTTGAACTTGCACTTTGGAATCTGACAGGCCCAAGTTGGAGGGTTTGCTTTGCTATTCATAGGGCTTTGTAACCCCAGGGGAATTATGTTTGTAGACAGACTGAGGGCAACCTGAGACCCCCAAACTTTCACTCTCTGCAGGGATTCTGCCATCTACGGCATAAAGACAAAGCATACTCTTAGTGTGTAGGACCTTTAATGGAATGACTGAGCAGAGAAGAGTAAGAATGTAGTTTCCCAATGAAACTATATTCATATTTGGTGGGTAAATGACCAGCCAAACAGGGTCAGCCCAAAGTGGCCCCAAAGAGGCCCAAAATCTTGCCACAAGGCTAAGGCACCTTTTGGCAGGGAACCATAGGAAAGGGGCAGAGGGCCCGGCAAGTCTGGGATGAAAGGATCAAAATCAGAGTACAAATCCAGATAAAGACTGTCATTATCAGCCTCCCCATGGGCCTCACCCACATCTCTCTTTCAAGTGTCTAATGTGTTTGACTCGTTGTCTCTCTTCCATGTCTCCAAAGGCCCTGGTACAAGACCTCAGCTGAGAAGCAAGCACACCCCCCTTCACATGTCTTTCTACTCCATGTGTGTCTCCTCCTGTGTCCCCCCAAGTCTCGAATAGCCTTACCTGGCCATGTAGCTCTGCCTGTGGTTAAGAGGGGTGGGGAGCATGGTACCGCGCCCTTCTGTGGAGATATCTCTGTTGCAATTATTTAATCTCTTTTGCATATTTCTGCTTCTGTAGAACAAAGATATGACCAGCTTCATGGGTTTAATATGAAAGTTCGATAGTTAACATGTTTAACGCCTGAAAATTAATAGGTACAATACTATTAAATGTTTGTCATTCTACCTTTCTTTCCCATTTAACAAACAACTCTTTTAAGATTTTATGAAGAATTATTTTTAGTGAAGTCTCCAAACACCAAGGAATTCTTATTCTTTGTATTCAGTTCCCTGTCACACTAATCAAATTTGATTGTCAGCTCCATGGAAAATATCTGCAGCTTTAATATATTGAGCACTAATTTCTTATCTAGTACTGCAAAGAGTGTTGCCACCGTGATCTCTTACATACTTCCCAAAAATTCAATGAAGTAGAATGCTTTTCTTTCCCATCCATTTTAAATATGAGGAAAGAGAAGGATTAAATAACCTATTCATGATCACCCAGCTCACAATGGCAGAGCTGGGATTCAAACTCAGGAAATTGCACTTCAGTGCTGTGCCCTGAAAATATCAGAGGAAGGCATTAATGCTCCAGTACTGCTTTAATAGGAATGTCTGTTTTTGCCTTAAACACTGAGGACATATCTCCTCCCAAAAAGTAGAGATTAGCCATGGAAAATGTAACCAATTTCTTATATTTTTTTCTCTTTTTTTTATAATAAAAGCAGAGTGGTAGAATGAGTGGAGGTGCTGTAAAATTAGGGGGGAAAGTGAGTATGTAGAAATAATACATAAACTTAACTTTTAAAATCATTAGAGAAAGTCTCATTATACCCTTTGCCTTCTCTTATTTAATTCTGTGAGTGAAATGAAAGGTACAGAATATTTATAAGATCAGCTTAGTTCTTATTACCATCTTTCTACTCCCCTGGAATATTTTCTTTCTTTAATCCACTTACATGTTTTTTTTTGTTTTTTTTTTTACCTGTTGCCATGGTAAAGCTCATTCCATGATGTGAGAGACCTTAGTGCTGAAAAAGATTTTCTTAATGTTAAATCCAACATTTTTCACATCTACATTTTATCTTGCTGTTACCAGGGCAACCCAAATAATTTCATTTTCTCTTTGAATTGGGTGCCGTTAAGGCTTTTATACCCTCATGCTGAGTCATTCATGTTCTTGCAATGTTTTTTTCTAGTTTAATTCCTATAGCTACTTTCCTTAGACATGTTTTCTGCTTCTCTTTCTTTAGTCATAATAGCTGATTGACTGCTGCTATAGTGGTTAAGTATTTGGGGAATTACAAATCCCACTGAGGATTGGATAAGATTATGGACCTTCTCAACAGGAAAAAAAAAAAAAAAGCCAGTTTAAGAAATAATGGATGACTCTCAAGGGAGAAGGCATAAATGTCTTCATAAATGGGGCCGAGGAATCGGGACAGGCATAAGTCAAACAATGAAACCCCAGCAGGATCTTACACCATACACAAGTGTCCCACTCAAAATTGATTAATTACTGGAACAAAAACCTGAAACCAAAAATCTACTCAAAGAAAACAAGGGTTAAGATCTTTGACATCATTTTAGGTTCAGAAGTGGAAAAGGGACTCTAACCTGTAAAAGAGGGTCATTAAAGTAGAAAGAATGAAAAGGCACTAAAGTGTAGGGCTAGGGATACAAAACTTCTTCCATGACACTACATCTACCCTTCAGAAACTGTGTGCTTCTGGGCCAGCTGTCTCCAGTGATAGTCTGTTCCTCTTTTGAATCTCAGAAGGGAAAGACCAAGGGTGGACAAAGATCCCATGATTTTCTCGACCTCATTTACCCACATCTCACTTCTCTCTCCCAAGAATCCCAGCACTGATCCTGCTTTTACTGAAGGACCTTGGGTAAAAATGAACTTTTTCAGCCAACTTTTATTTGTTGAGTATACATTTGTTTTTGCAGAAACAGTTTTAATTTCTATCTGGATGGCCATTTTTAGGTTGCTAAAACACTGCTCTGTGTTGTTTTTAACATGGGTCATCTGAAAATAGGATCAAACATTACAGAACAAATTAAAACAAACAAATCCCCACAGTTGTTCCATGAACCTTGTCTTCTCCTTTGGCCTGAAGCCACCCAGATCATCCACTCATTCCTAAACCCCACTTTACTTCAGAACTTCCAAATATCTCTCAGCTTTGCAATGTTTAGCTTTTACAAGTTTTTTTGTTCTATTCTTACTTTTTTCTACTAAATCTAGGGTTCAAATAATTCCTATGGCTTTTCGATACAGTTTTTCATTATTTGTGGTTACTATTTAATGCTTTCCAATTTAAAAGCAGTTGGGCTACTTTTGCTTCTTCAGGCACCCCCAATCTACATTTGTCATCCTCTTGATATAGTTACTGACCAAAACCACTTCTGAAACCAAATGACAAGATGAAACCAAATAACAAGATGTCACGTGCACGTTGATATATTGGTGTAATTCGCTATCTTGTTTTTCAAGTCTTTCAACCATTTTTAAAAATATACTTGGCAGGACCTTTAATTTCGTTGAGATCGTTTTCTCAGGAGGACCTCATCTGGCCCAAGTCAGCTTTCTTACTAATAATAGCAACTGCGAGTAAACAGTTTTCAAAACGCTATACATTTTGTCTCTGAAGTTTACAGTACTTCAGGTCTTGATCCAGGTTAATGATGATCTCTGACTTTCCCCCTCTGTTGTCTTCTTGCTGACAAAGTATTCCAGTTAATGCCTGAGGTCTCACACTTAGACTGATCTTGCAACTTTGTTTTTGGTTATTTACTCAGTGAATACATGCTGAGCACCTTTAATGTACTGAACATTTTAGGTGCTGGGAGAACAATGGAGACCAAGGGTCAACCCAAATGAATGGAAAGTGGTGTCTGTGGAAAGTGGTGCCTCCCTCAGGGAGGCCCATAGTGCAGGTGAGAGCCTGTAGGGCTGGGAATGGCTTCCTTGAGTGAGCCATGCAGGGCCTACGGCTGCTGGATGTGTAGGAGTCTGCAAAGCAGGAGGAGACTGAAAGAACATTCTCAAGTAGAATGAGCACCACAAGGCCCTGCTACTCTTGCTTGTATCTTCTTTGTGATGACATTTCAAGCACAGATCACTTGACCTTTACAATCATGTAATGTGTGTCTCCTAGTTTCACTATTTGTCTTTGGGACAGGGAGCATTGTTTGGCTTTGTTTTTTTAACTAAAGAACATATCATCCTTAGAAACATATATTTTAGGAGTTAATTCATATTTTTCAAGCATGTCTTACATTTAGGTTTTTGGCACAGCCTAGATCTGGGAGGAGGCAAGTTGCTTCTGACTGTATCCTCCTTCTTATAAAGAAATCTTTATGCTCCTCCCCAGCTGCTAGGATATGAGTATTGAATATCATTGTGCTAGATTTTATTTAGCTTTGTTGTGAAAAGGAAAGAATTGAAAGAGAGACTCTAACTTGGAAGAGATGGTCATTGGATCAATATGTTAAATTTTGAGCCAAACCCAACAAACATTTTTTTCCGTAAGCACAAAGCTTTGCATTAAATAAATATTGGCTGGATGGACAAAAACCTAATAGACTAAATTTTTGGTGCATTCATGTCAGTTTTAATAGTTTCACATTAAAAGTGTGGTAGTTGTTGATTTCTTCCTACAGAGTTGTTTCTTTTCTTGGAGGCTGGAAGACATGAACTTCTTCCTTCTGCTATGGATTTACTGAGCACAACCAACAGGAAAGATGAACCAAGAGCTGATTTCTTAAGAACAATCTCCAAGAAAAGCTCTCAGATAATTATTCAGCCCTTAATATTTTTTGTCATTATCAAACTTTCCATGGCCCTTGCTCTTCAAAGGTTATTTTTTAATGGTAGATTCCTGTAAAGATGAGTTAAATAAAAAGGACAGTAGAAATACTCATACTGTAATCTGTTAGTGTTTTAGTTGCTCACTTTAAACACCAATCTCTTATTTCCTCAGCCATGTTACTTTGTTCCTGAGTTGTTGTTGTTATTGTTACATTTAACATAGCTGGAAATTTTACATTATACTCCATTGGGAAAAAAAATGGGCTTAGTGGGAAAGTTTTTGATAACATGTAAATTTAGTTCCCCTGTCACACTTTTAGTTGACTCTTTTTGTCAGTACCAGTCTACCATCTATATTTGTGAAAATGCACTAGTGAAACACACCAGACTTCCTGTTGGAAAAGAAAAGTCAACTTTTCAACTCAACAGTTATTGAACATTTTAGGTCCCAGAGCTGGCAATATGAACCACAAGGTACCCCTGACTTCTTAGACTATTCTAAATACAAAAGTTAAAAAATGAGCAAGAGGGGGCCTCCCCAGTGGCACAGCAGTTGAGCGCTGGGTTGCGAAGCTGCCCGCAGCCTCTGCAGAGCCGGTTCGATCCCCAGCTGCTCCCCGGCCACCAGAGGAGGGTCCCACATGGCGTGCAGACCTCTCCTGCCGCCCGCTGCTCCCCTCAGCAGTGTACCTCGGTCCTTCTGCCAGCTCTGCTCCCCACTCTGACTCTGGTGAATTCTCTCATCCTCCCGTGCTTCTGACTGTACCCAGTGCTTGTATAAATAAATAAATAAATAAATCTTTAAAAAAAAAATGAGCAAGAGGGCCTCCCCTGGTGGCACAGGTGGTTGAGGTCAGTGCTGTGAAGCTGTCTGCAGCTTCCACAGCACCAGTTCAATCCCAGCCGGCCGGCAAGGGTCCCACATGGTGGGGCAGACCTCTCCTGTCTCACCCGCTGCTCCCCTCAGCAGTGTATTTCTTCAGTCTGCCTGTTCTGTTCCCCACTCTGTCTCTGGTGAATCCTCTCACCCTCCCGCGCATCTGGCCTGTACCCCAGCTCTTGTATAAATAAATAAATAAATGTTAAAAAAAATTCCAGCACTTTAAACAAAAAATGAGCAAGAAACTTTAGTTTTGATGTTCTGGAGTGTGGGGCACTTCCTGCCTTCTCCACCTCCCCTTGCTACCCTTTAGACTAAACAAAACAGCCTCTCTGGTAGGGTCTCAGCCAGCAATTGTTCTGTCAATTGACTGACCTGTGCTGCATGTTTATGGTCTTTGTGCTGCTTAGAATCACTGTGCTTTCTTTGCATGAGGAGAAAACTGTTTTGGAGCTAAACCTCATTGTTGTTTACTCATTGAAGGAAGAGATAAATAGTCTTCAAAACAATCATTGCAGATTGACTCACTTGATTCCTAGAAGTAGTTTTGGGTTGGTAAGATTAGTAAGATGAACTCAAACTTTGTCTAAATCACAGTTAAATGTAAGTTTGAGAGGACACAGAACTTTTCATGGGTTTAGAATCCTATTTTGAGACAGGGAGGGGGGTAGGGGTTAAGTAGATACTCTGCCTCCTGGAAGACTATTCCTGGGTTAGAGAAGATAGAAATGGAATGGAATGAAGAGGTGATCAAGAAAACCAGTGGACTGCAGAGACCTGAAACCATTTATCAGAAAGACTTTAGGTGTATCCAGAATGACAGGGATGCGTGGCCGAATGAGTAATATTTGATGATAATATTTTATGGTCAGTTTTAAAAAGCTATTGAATCAAAATTTAGCCCCCATTTCTAGCATTAAATTTATTTAATATGTACAGAATAAGCATTAAATCTTATTAATGTCATATAGATGTAGCTGAAGCTCTTTAACAAAAAAATCCCAAACAAATCAAAGCTGCCTTTCATGCTCTCACTGAGATTTGTAAATGCAGTCTTTCAAACCATTATATTCTGCACAAGACTTTTATGTTTGGATCTGCTTTTTATCATTTGTTTCTTAATAGAGTAATGTTCTGACAAGGGACATTGCTTTGTCAGAAAATTTGGCCGCTGGATCCAAGCTGAGGCCTAAGAAGTCATCATCGATCTACATGGCTTCTTTAGCACTGGTGATAGAACGTTGTGCATTAAATTTCAATGATCCTTAACTTTGAAATTATAAATTATTCCTGACTATTTTTCTCTCCCCAAACACTCTCTACAGTCATGATTGTTCTTTGAATTGTCATTATTTACAATGTGAAGCTATGTGGTTAAGTCACTTACTTATTGCAATGTCAAACTCGATAACAGAGGATAATAACATAATAGAATAGTTGGTCTTAACTATGAATTGCTCAATATGTGTATCTGTGGGAGTGTTTGCATATGTTTAGTCCTATTTCAATTTAACAGGTACTTATTGAGGGACTATTCTAAGGCATTGCATTATTTTCTACAAGATTCAGAAGTAAACAATACATAAACCCTGTCTAGAATGAAGTAAAAATTATAAATTTCTTCAAATGCCCCAGTGACAAAGGAACAAATAACCAATCACATTTACATAGTGGATCAGTTGCAATTCATGCTTTTATAGAATTCTCATAATGTACATTCTCCCATGAATATACATAAAGGTAGAGGCAGTTACCTTGTCTGTTTTGTTTATTTCCATCCCCAGCACCTAACAGCGTCTGACACGTTTTACAGTCTCATAATTCTTTTATAACAAGTTCATGATTAGATGAATGTAATCTATGCTTGTGAGAGCAGTAAGTCAGCTACTGGTAATAATGTATAACAAATCTTTGTGGATTCAAAAACTTAAGGCATAATAAGAATAACTGTGGGGGTGATCATGTAGGACCTAAAGAATGTGAAGGGTTTAATGAGACAGAGGTATAATATCTTCTTTGGTTAAGGGAGAACTAGAGTTACTAGATAGGAGTAATTTTCACTCCCCACCACCATGCCCCTAGAAAAACAGCTTAATTCAATTTGAATATTATTCAAATGTTTGCAATAACATTGATAAGTGTAATGGTTGGGCTATTAATTTAAAAGATGACGTGGAAATATCCGTGGAGATGTTAATACAGAAGTATCCATTCATTTGCAAGTTCAGCTTGCCTCTTATAATATTTCTGAGTTCAAAGTTCTAGTTTTATGGGACTGTAAGTTCACTATAAGGAATCATTTATATAAATTAATGAGAGTTTATATTTTAATTTATATTGTCAAATAGGTCTGGACATGAAAAGAGAATTTGAATGCCTGTGTAGGGTAAATTCTATTTGAACTATTAGTGTCTTGATGTAGTTTAGATTCTTACATTTGAATCAACATGGTGCAGTGTCAACCAAGAGTTGTAAAATAAAGGGTTAGATTTGGTTCAAAGTCATGACTCACCATTAGCCATGTTTCTTGTGCATGTCAACTTATTTTCTTGGCTTGTTTTTCATTTGTAAGATGAGTTATGAACTGAACGATCTCTGAAATTTTATAACCCACCTGTGATTTGCTTTTAATTAAATATAGTTCTATAGAACAATGTAATTATTGGCTTCCCTTTCATAGAAATATTTTGTCATGTGTACTACAACTTAAACAATCTAAGAGTCATGCTTTCCCAAGAAAAAAGGTGTCATTTTATGTAATTACAAAATTTGGCTTTCTCTCATACTTTTTATTTCCATCTTAGCACTGCTAGGGGAAAAGCAGTTTGTTTTAGGATTGTTTTTGAGCATATCCTGATAATTTTATTTGGATTTATGGAGGTTTTAAGTAGAACTGAAAAGAACCCAGAAATAAATCAGATTTCTGTGCTCCTCCTCTTGTATACTCCTTCTCCAACTAGCCTCAGCTGCCAGCCCTGTACCCTGGAATCTTCCTTCTATGATACTGCTTAAACACACACTTTGTTTTTACAATCATTATTTCTAAAACTAAAGGCAATTATACCCACTTTCTTCATTAAAATTACTAAATATTCTCTAGTTTATTCAGACAGTATTGGGTACCTACTTTATGTCAACCATTATTTTCTAGCTAGTTGGGATACATCAGGCAATACATTAAGGAAGATAATAAATGTATGGTTTTTGACAGATTTAATGTGGGATGTAAAAGACTATGAAGAGTTGAGGATGATTCTAAGATTTTTGGAGTAAGCAACTGGAAAGTTGAAGTTGCCATCAACCAAGATGGAAAGTTGCAAGTAGATCAGGGCTTTGTTGGGGATGGGGGTTATGTGAATAAAGGAAGAGAACTAGAACAAAGGAAAAGAATTTACTGAGTCAAGTGGATATCCAAATGGAGATGTCAAGTAGGCAGTGGGTCCATGAGTGTGGAAGCAGATAAGAGTTGGCTTTCAGGTGCTATTTAAAGCACATGACTAGATGTGCTCACCATAGAGTGAATGAGTTAGAGCAGAAGACCAAAAATTAAGCCCCAAACACCACACAATCTGGGACCAGGGCCTCCCTGGTAGCCTAGGGATTAAGTCTCAGTGCTATCACCACTATGGCCTGAGTTTGATCCCAGGCCAGGGAGCTGACCCACATGGCACAGCAGACCTCTCCTGTCTCACCCACTGCTCCCCTCAGCAGTGTATTTCAATAGATCTGACTGTTCTGCTACCCACTCTGTCTCTGGTGAATCCTCTTAGCCCCTGCATCTCTGGCCTATACCCCAGTTCTTCTACCAAAGGAAAATATCTGGGGCCAAAGAGAGAAACAGCAAAGAAATTGAAAAAGAAACAGCAAAGGAAGTAGGAGGAAAGCCTCAATGCTGTGGCATCCTGAAGGCCACAAATGGAGTGTGGTGGAAGATTGTGGGTGTTTTGGTGGTGGCTGTGGTGTTGTAATAAACATTGAAAATGTATAAACCTGTGCCCCCAAATCATATAGAATGTTGTAAACTACTGTTACCTCAAAAATAATATAATTTTTAAAAATCAAATCATGAAAATGCTGCTGATAGAGCAAATAAAGTGGTGGTGGCTAACACCAATCATTTGACTTAACAATGTAGAGGATTAATATATGTGGGTTTCTGCACAGAGAAAGAAATTATCAGTAGCATGAGAAGACACCACACTGAGTGGGAGAAAATAATTGCATGTCATACATCAGATCAAATATTAACATCTAAGATCTACAAACAATTCAACAATAAGAAAGGCAGAAGAGCTAAATAGACACTTCTCCAGAGAAGACACAAATGGCCAACATACACATGAAAAAAAATGTTCATCGGCACTGATCATCAGGGACATGCAAATCAAAACCGTAAGAGAGCCCCTCACACCGTGAGACTGGCTCATATTAAAAAGACCAGAAAGAGCAAATGTTGGTAAGGGTAGAGAGTAAAAGAAACCCTCTTTCATTTTGTTGGCAGGAATATGGACTAGTCTAATCCCTATGGAAAAGAGTATGGAGTTTTTCTAAATATATTAAAAATAGATCTACCATATGATCCAGCAATTCCATTCCTAGATATCTGCCCGAAGAATTCTAAAACATTCATTCTTAGGAATAGAGCCACTCTATTAGAGCCACATGTTCATTGCAGCACTGTTTACAATAGCCAAGTTATAGAAACAACATAAGTGCCCAGAGATATGTTAGAATATTATTCTTTAAAAATATGATTTTTTTTTTGCCATTGGCAACAACATGCATGAAACTGGAGGGTATTATGCTAAATGAAATAATTCAGAAGAAGAAAAATAAATACTGGTTGATTTTACTCACATGTAAAATAAAGAAACAAAGTAAAGGAAGAGAGAAAAAATACAGAGCAGACCCTAGAAATCTGACTGTAGAACTTTGGCTACCAGAGTGGGGGTCAGGGTGGAAAGCAAAGGGGAGTGGGGACCCATTGAACATGATGGTGAAGGGTTATTGGTGCTTTGGTTGTGAGTGTGGCGTCAAGAGGTATGGACCTAAGCCCATAATATATATAGTGTTGTAAACCAGTGTTACCCCAATAAAATAGAGGACTAAACATTCAAAATAACAATCCCAAGATGGTAAGATAAATAGCAAAAATATTTCAAAGGATGGCCTCCACTTCTTATGGCATTTGCATGTTCTGCTTAGGGAAATGGAGAGTCCAGGAGACATATGAGCTGCTCCTGTTGCGCACAGGTAGATAATTGTTAGGAGAAGTGCTTGCTCTTTGCCGGGGCAGCTCCCTGTTTCCTCGAATGATGGTTTTACTCAGAGGTCTCTTAAAACACAGATGTGTCAACAGCTCCTGGACAAATTCAGAGCACTGTTACTGAAGGGCTGAAGCAGCATTTTGAATTCGGTTAATGATGCAATGTGTGAAGATAAATTAATGCATTGGTTACCTTTCTTTTCTCAGAAACATGATTCCTGTGACAGAATTTCGGCAGTTCTCTGAGCAGCAGCCTGCCTTCCGGGTGCTGAAACCGTGGTGGGATGTGTTCACCGACTACCTGTCTGTGGCCATGCTGATGATCGGTGTGTTTGGATGTACTTTACAGGTAAGTGCCAGGACAGTCAGAGTGGGAGTCAGAGGAACTAGTGTGTGCGATTTTGAGCCATGTAAATGTGAGTTGCTCTTCTCTGCTTGTGTATGGTATTTGTAAGCATGGCAGGGAGCCCACACACTTATTTAGAGCCCAAACTGCACTTGACTATGGTTAAGTAATTTTTGATGTCATTAATATCAGAGTCCCTTATCTTTCAAAGTTGGCTTTATTTTTTTTTAAATCTTTTTTTTAAGATTTATTTATTAAAAAAAAAAAAGATTTATTTATTTATTTATTTATACAAGCACTGGGTACAGTCAGAAGCACGGGAGGTTGAGAATTCACCAGAGCCAGAGTGGGGAACAAAACAGGCAGACCGACAAAATACACTGCTGAGGGGAGCAGCGGGCATGGCAGGAGAGGTCTGTGCACCATGTGGGCCCTTCGCTGGTGGCCGGGGATCGAACCAGTGCTGCAGAGGCTGCAGGCAGCTTCACAACCCAGCGCTCAACCGCTGCACCACCGGGGAGACCCTCAAAGTTGGCTTTAGAGTAAGATATAGCATCTGTATCCACAGTGTCATTTATATTCAAAAATAGAACTTTTTTCTTTTCTTCACCAACTATACTTACCCCTGGTAAGGTTTTCTGGAAGAACTAATGTTTTCATAAAATATTATTTTACCCAATGATTAGTTCAGTATTAAAATGTAACCCAAGCAAAATTTACTCAATATAGATGCATGTACTCTTATATTGAATCCAGATATCTTTTCATGCCTACTGCATGCCAGGCACTATACTTTGATGACATAGTTACCTGTAAGTAGTTTGTTTCTAAGGGAAAACTAAATAAACCTGCATTAAGAAATGTTTGTGTTATGCTAGGATAGAGACATAGTAGGTACAGAAGAGCACTCAGCTTGGGCACAAGAGAAAAATTGATAGTTGAATTAAAAGTTGGAGAACCAGGTAAGTGAGTCTGGGAGTAGGAATTGGGAGTTGAAGAGGAAAGAGGTAAGAAGGATCAAAACCATAGAAGTGAGAAAGAACAGGTTATCTTTGGGGAACTGTCAGTGGGACTGACACCCCTTGGGTGTCATTGAAGTCAGGAAAAGGTGGTGAATGAGATGGTAGCAGGAATAACATTCAAGAATAAACCAGGAAGCAGGGGGCACCTCTGAAAAAGACTGAGAAGGGCCAGCGATAAGGACAGGCCGGAATCAGAAGGAGGCAGGAATATCTCAGAAGCCGGGGGAGATATGGTCAGTGATGGTAGGTGGTGCAAGTTACAGATGACAGGGAGAAAAGCAGCAACTAGATTGTTAGAAATCTAATTTCCAGTGGTTGGAAAAGTGAATGAAAGTTACAGTAAAGGCTGTGGGGTTGATGCAGCTTTCAAGTAGATTAGCTGAGAGGAGGGGGAGCTGGGAAGAGACAGAAATAGCTAGACGTGGTGCAGGTTAAAATTAAGCCTTTTTAAAGCTGATTTTAATAATTGTTACTGCATAGCGCTTCTTGTGTGTCAAGCACTTTTTCTGAACACTTTATAGAAGTTTTAATCCATGTCATCCTCATGGTAACCCACTTGTGTCAGTGGCAGAGCACTGATTGAAACCCCAGCAGTTTGACTCCAAAGTCCCTCTCTTTTATTTGCAGGGTAAAAATGTTTTGACCATCCCTCCCCCAAAAAGGTTGCCAATGAAAAAGCAGAGTTTGAGAGAGAAGCAGCATAAATTCATTCCCAAATAAAACAAAGAGTTATTAAGAAACCATCTGTTACCATACTGTTTCAGATGACAGGTATACAACACTAGGGGAATTGACATGCCAGCCTTGGAAGCCTTTATTCTATGGGAATAAAACAAGCAAAAGTCAATTATATATATCAGAAGGTAGTAAAGTGGTAGAAAAGAAAGCCTATGAGGATGGTCGGAGGTTCTAGCAGCTGAGATGAGTTTTCAGCATTCCCAGCTTCCTCAGGGAAGGTGGCTTTTGACAAAGGAATTGAAGGAGGTGCTGGAACAGGCCATACAAATGTTCTACCAGCAATCCAGACATAGGGAAGAGCGAGATCAAGAGACATGTGTACAGAGTGTTAACAGAATCCTTCCTCTCTGTAGGAGACTCTGACTTTCTCAACCTTCTAGCTCAGTGTCCCTGGAGACCTGAGACAGAATGGTAACCATGTCACTAGGCAGCACTGCATGTGGTACAAGTGACCGCTGACTGCTCCACTGCATCTGAGCTGGGAGGACTAGAAAATGCCTGCAGGAAGCCATACCATGGCCTTCCATGACTGAGGTGACACTTGTAACTGGGCATGTCCCTCAGATGTGGAAGATGTATCTATTGAGTTGCAGAGATATTGACACCTCTGGAGAATAATAAGACTTTTAGGTTGAAGTGACTCCAGAACCTAGCTACAGAGGATCTCTTTTCTTTGCAGCTGAGAAGCTACGGGCATGAGAGGCTCAGGGACTAGCTCCTGGGCAGCAGTGAGGACCACTGCTGGACAGTGGGGAAGATTCCCCCAGAGTGGCTTTCTGCCTTGCTAATGACCTGTGACTCCAATCCTGTAGCTAAGTGATTCTGGTGCCCAGTGAGGTTGAGGATATCTTATGTCTGCATGTTGAGCTGAACCGAGAAAGACCTTTGGTGATGTTATAGGCTTGAAGAAGGGATATCCTGGCCTGTTCAAGTAAAAGCCAGAAGGCCAGTGTGCTGGAGCAGACTGGGTGAGAAGAGGGGTGATGAATGAGGCCCAAAGGGCAACACATGCCAAGTCAGGCAGGCCTTGTAGACCACTCTACAGATTTTGACTTTGCGCTGAGTGAGATAGAACATATTTGAAGTATTTTAAGGGTTATCATTACATGACTGATATTTTAACAAGACACTAGCTATTGAGAATATAGTGTAGGGACAGGATGGAAGCAGGGGTTTATTTAGCAGGCTAATGCAATAGTCCACGCAAGACATGAGTCAGATGGCTTGAAACAGGGCTGAAGCAATGGTGGGTGTGGGTGTGTGAGGGTGTGTGTGTGTGTGTATGTACATATATATATTTATATATATATATATATATATATATATATATATAAGTAAAACACTAAGATTTGCTGAAAGTTTGAATGTAGTGGAGAAAAAAAAGAAATCAAGAATGACTCTTAAGATTGTTAGGCCTGAGCAACTGGAAAAGTTTGTTTTTGAGCATGGTAAGTTAGAATCTGTTAGAGTTCCAAGTAGAAATACTAAGTAAGGCGGGATCCTTTCCAACTCAGAAGTTTAGGGTCAGAGAGGGGTGGCCATCTTCCAGGGGGAAGGATTACCCTTGACTTGGGTACCTTCTATCATAATGGGAGTCATGGCCGCAGAGGCATCTTATGGAGGGGAGGGGGCAGAAAGATTGGAGCTTATGCCTTATGGTTTCTGTGAAGTTGAAGAGACACCAGCTGCAAGAGTGAGAGGGAAGAACGATCACAGGATGTGACAACAGGGAAGGTAGTGACTAGTAGGAATCTTGGGGAGAAGGTCAAAAATTTGGAATGACCAGTTTGGGAAATAGGGGAAGAAGGTGACATACATCAGCAGGTGGTCTAGACATCTTTATAACTGTGCTGGTTACCTAGCACTGCCACAAGATGTGGTTCACCAGCCCAGGAATGCTTTCTCGTGTTTAACTTACTGCAGGAGGATGAAATGCAGAAAAAAAGAGAGCACACAGAAAATCTGTAAGAACTAGTAACTAATTTGGAACAAAATGATTGTAAACAAGAGCGTATACCTAGAAAATAAAATAAACATCCTTTGGGAGAGGTGTGCACCGTGAGTTCAAGCACAACTTAAGCATCTTTTCCTGTACGTGGTGAGGAGCACCTTCCAGGCCACAGCTCCCATCGTATATCTGCTATAGAGAAGCTCTTGATCCCTCCCTCAACCCCCACCTACCACTCAGCCCAGCACCATGGCACTACCTGCCACCGTCAGTGCCCACTTCTCAGACAGGAGACCTAACCCTGGCCCTCTACACACAGGCTTGTTTCATGCTTACAGCTTGTAAAAAGAAAGTGGATGCAGGTTGACAGCAAGTGTAATCTGAGGTGTCAAGGTTCTACAAAAAGTGAGATGCCCCAAAGGAAGTTTGCATTGGAATCTGGGGGCTACTGGGCTCAGAACTCAATATCGTGGACCATCCTGTCAAACATCCCTGAGTACCAAGGACTTATCAGGCAGTGCTAGATACTGAAATACCGTTCTCAGCTATTAAAAGAGATGATGTGCCTTTTTGAGACAAAATAACTGAGTCTTCAGATGATGATGCTAAGAGAAATAAGACAGAAAGTGAAAGACAGTTGCCTGATGGCCTCACTCACTGTGGAATATAAATAACCAAGACAACAAATTAGAAAAACAACAAGAATAATTCTTAGACTCTGAAAAATATACTTGCAACCAGAAGGGATGGGGTTGGGAAGGGAGGGGTGACTAGGGGAGGGGGGTTGGGTTGTGGCGCCAGAAAGTTGGAGGGTGAATGAAGGACCTACAGATATGGAGGTGTGAATTGTACACCCAAAATTATAGTTATATAAATTAGTTTATATAACTAGTTATATAATTATAGTTTATATAATTAAAAAAAAAAGAGAGAGAAATACCATGCAGTCCTGCCCTCATGTTGTTAATAGTCTGAAGACCACAGAAGTACAAAAGCAACATCATTTACTGAGTCAGTGTCTGAATGGTGTAAACTTCGAGAATTTTAAATGATCTCAACTACTAAAAATTAGGAACTAAAGGAGGTGATAACTGAGCCAAGATTTTCAAAGAATAAGTCTACACAATCAAAGATATTTTTGGAAAGAGGAATGAAAGAAAAAATCAGCCTAAAGGGAAGATTTTACATGGTCATTTCACACCGCCCCATGGACTGGCATGAGAGCACGTTGGGGACACCTTGCAACTGGTATCATTCCTATGCACAAGAAGAGTCATCTCCCAGAGTGACAATGGCGCTGTTCTGAGTAAACACTGGTTGGGCCTGTGTGAGAATCTGTACATATTCTGTTTAGCGGCAGACGAGTCCCATTTTCAGATGCAAATCTTGAAGAATAACCAGTTAAGTAACTTTTGCGATATGAGAAATGAAAGATGAAGGCATGAGAGATGCGGTAAGGGTCCAGACCTCGGGCTGACTCTCCAGCATATGTTTTTACCCCTTGTGCTCTGCCATGGGATATAATGAAACCATTATATTTATACAGAAGGTGTGGCTGAATTTTGGTTTGTTACGCAGTATTTTTAGTATAAAGGCAAGTTTAAAGTGACTAAAAGAGGAAAATAAATTGTTATATAAAGAATCAATTGTCTGAAATTCAGCTTAAATTTTTAAAGGTTATTCATTGTATACCTACTACGGAAAGAATAATTTCCAATCTAAGACCAAGTACACTGTTTACCTATAGTAAGCATTAAATAGGCAAGAATTAAAATAAGATATGTTACTAAGAAAAAGTAAAACCACACAGAATCCATATTATAGATTACAGGAATGTTCCTTCGGGGTAAATCTGAGCTTTTATTTTAGTTCTGCTGTGATAATCCCCTGAAATTGGCTTAATGATTGATAACTTCATAAACAAAGGGTTCTCTATGAAACTCAAATTCCTTTCCCATTTCCAAGGTGATATTTTCGTAGTTACAATGTTTTTATGCCTTGATTCTCTATTTGTAAAACACAAATGCAGTCCTTTCTGGTCGTAGAAAAGCAGTTAACTCTTCTGGTTGGAAAGCAGAAGAGCCAGATCCAAGGTAGGGTTAGAAGAGCTCCCTGGGTCATTGAAAAAATAACCCAGTAGCTTTTTGACTGTTTTGTAAATGGCTTCTTCCCATGGCAAATAATAGTTGATGACTTGTTCACTCCTTAAAGATTATGTTCAAATAGGTTTAATACTACACAGCTTTGAAAATACTGGGGGATAGAAGAAGTTATTAACTATCAATCGGAGTGTTGATTCTTTCTGGCCCTGATGTAAAAGGATTAGAATCAACACTCTTGTCTTACTCATCTGAAAAATATTTATTCATTTCTGAGCGAGTTGCTATTTTCAAGACTGCTATGGAATAAGAGCATGTATAAAAAGCATTCCTTAGATTACATCAGTCCGCATCAGAAACAAATATAAACTCATTGTAAGCCAGGAGCATGCATGTACCCTATTCCTGTACTGTCACAGTCACACACCCTCAAGGACCATTAATGTAAACACCAAACTTTGAGCTATAAACAACGCTAGTCCAAAACACAACACACTTGATAAAATAGACCAAATCCTGAAAGGTCAACATGTTGCTTCCTGGAAAAATAAGATTGCTTCAGATCTCTGCTCAGTTACTTCAGGTTATCTTATTAAGACCAAATCCAAAACAGCCCACAGGCAGGCCAGCCGTTACCAAATATAGAGTTAGCAGTTAGAAACCAGAAACAGGAACTGTGAGACACAAGCCCCCTGAAGCCCTAGGGGACTGCTCTGTGCCTGTTACACAGGAAAGACATTTCCTGCTTTCTGAAAGAGAGAGAATGATCTCATGGCTTGAAACCACCTAAAGAAAAAAATTCTTAAGCTTAAGCCAGCCACCAAGAGCAAACTGGTTGATAGGAGACACTGAAGAGTTAGGGGCATTTGAGTTGGTCAGAGTTGACCCCATTTTCATTTTTGGTCCACACTGACATTAATGGCTGCTTCTCTGATTCAGGCATTTAACCCCATGGCAAATGGCCTTCAGGTAAAAATACTCACATGCCAGTCACTGGAAGGTACAGTAGTAAAAATTATGAGTCCAGAGTTTTTCCTTTCTTTTGATAGTGGACTCTGAATTCTTGCTTCTACTGCCTTCCCCACTTCCCATTCACTCTCCCACACTATCCCGGATTTCTAGTCCATCGTTTTCTTTTGCCAAATCTGAATTTAAAGAGAATTAGAAATTCTTACTTAGATTAGCCTGTTGTTTAAGGAAATTCAGAATGCGGATAAAGTAGCAGATAAAGACCTCATCTAAGATATGTTTTGTAAAGGTTCTGTGGACCCCTGACACCTTCTACCTGTTTCTCTGGAGAATATGAAAAAAAATCATTTGATAGTGAAAATAAATTTAAAGAGCAGCCTCTGTCATCTCTGGAGGCATGGTGGTGGGTGCAGTAGAAGAAACGCTTCCAAACTCCTTGTTCTATCTAGTGAAAAAAATATGCCTTAGTTAGGGCTTCCTTGGTATGGTGGTTTATTCAAACCGTTATTTTTGATCTTCCTTAGAACTTTACTTCTTGCCATCTATCACCTTGACAATTTAATGCGCAGTGAATTCCTGGCCACGAGAATAATATATGAATGCCTTTTACCTCACCCTTTTGGGTTTAACACAAGGCATGAATCTAAATGCTTTTCTTAGATCATTGGATGCCATCTAATGCCAGCCAGTGACTAAAGAACATTTCCCTTTATCTCACTATTTTGGATTTTTCTGATTGTGTTGCCTATTGGTTACTTAACAGTACAATTTTTTCCTCAGATAACAAAGCACTGACAATGTTGGTGGATTTTTGTTTTTGTTTTTTATGTGAAGCAAATAATTGCCATGTATTTAGTTATTATTGATCCTGGGCTATCAATCTCCAAAACCTGTGTGTAGCTAGATTTCCTATGATATGGGTAGATGTTGTATTTCTAATCAGCACCCTATACTTGGAACCTTCCCAATTTGTTAATTCTATGAGGCAAACATCTACTGTTCCCTTTCTTCCCTAATTTGGTTCCTATCTTTCTCATTTCACTGATAACACTGACTATATCTGCATACTCTCTGCCACGTAGAGACCCTGTGTGAGGATAAGGCTGATGCTGGTTACATTTTTTTAAAAGATTTATTTAGTTATGCATACAAGAACTGGGGTACAGGCCAGAGGTGTGGGGGTGAGAGGATCACCAGAGACAGAACGGGGAACAGAATAGGCAGATTGACTGAAATACGCTGTGAGGGGAGCAGTGGGCAAGACAGGAAAGGTCTGCTGCACCATGTGGGTATCTCCCCAGCCGGGGATTGAACTCATGCTTCAGTGGCTAAAGATAGCTTCATAGGCTGCGTCCTAACCCCTTGCACCACCAGGGAGGCCCATGATGCTGGTTACATTTTAACTGCCAGAGTAGTAAATCTCGAGGTTCCATCTGGAGTCTTCTGTTTGGCATATATAGAGTGTTGCTCCTTCTTTCTCTATGTGACTATTTTCCTTTGTAAACTACAGCACATTTTGGTGGGATATTTTGTAATTTCTGCTGTCTTGGAACATTCAGCCTTTATATAATGAAAAAATAATTAAGCCAGTGTTATTGTTGTGTGTTCACTTTTTAAAATATAAAGTAAAACACACTCAACTAGAGAGATACATACCAACTGTAAAAGATTTAACAAATAGTAAGAAATCATTCACATAGAAAACAAAATCAAAAATTATCGAGCAGGGCCTCCCCTGGTGACGCAGCAGTTGAGTGCTGGGCTGTGAAGCTGCCCGCAGCCTCTGCAGTGCCAGTTTGATCCCTGACTGTGGGCGAGGGTCCCACATGGCTCGCAGACCTCTCCTGTCGCACCCGCTGCTCCCCTCAGCAGT
The DNA here is from genome assembly GCF_964194135.1 of Talpa europaea. Classification (NCBI taxonomy): domain Eukaryota; kingdom Metazoa; phylum Chordata; class Mammalia; order Eulipotyphla; family Talpidae; genus Talpa; species Talpa europaea. Next base: position 92,668,322 of record NC_140076.1, read on the forward strand.
GTATTTCGTCAGTCTGCCTGTTCTGCTCCCTACTCTGGCTCTGGTGAATTCTCTTACCTTCCCGCACTTCTGACTGTACCCAGTGCTTGTATAAATAAATAAATAAATAAATAAATAAATCTTTAAAAAAAAATTATTGAGCATCTGTGAATTAAACTAACCAAGAATACACAAAACCCTCGCTAAAAGCTTTTTAATGTCTCTTAAATGACATGTAAGGTAATTTGAATAAATGGAAAGGCATTGTACATTTTTGGATGGCATGGACTTGATATTATTAAGTTAATCAGTCCTCATAAATTATGACTTCAAAGCATTATTAATAAACTTTACAATCTTACACTAAAATTTAGGGGAGGGATGATCATTTATGTTGGTGCAGGGGAGAACATGGTATAAGGGAATAAAAGGAAAGAAAGCAAGCTAGGAGAGAAATGGGAGATGAGGAGGAGGCATAAAAGGAGGGAAAGAAGAGAGGGAGGAAGAAGCTTTGCAGAAAACAGTAATATACTGTATATTAAGTCTTTCTGGGAAAATCCAAGTTCTAGATAGTCTATGTAGGATGGTTTAAATTATGTTCCTAAAAATAAGACTTTTCAGGCAAAGTAAAATTTAATTAATGTCTATCTAAAAGTTTCTAGCAAATAAAGACTTTCAACTTTTTTTTTAGCAGCACTTTCTATTTCAAAGAAAAAAGAAATAAAGGTTTAATGGTACCTATGACTTCTTATCATGTAATAGCAAGTTCAAAACATTAGCTTCCCTAAGAAGAAGACCTTTACCCAGCAAAATTGGGATCAGCTATTTTAAATTTGAGTTGACACCTTCCTGTTTAAGGCTATGTAACCTCAAGTTCATATGTTAGCATAGGGGATGTTGATGTTAACTTTTTAAATGTGGGGACTGGATATGAGACTCAGAAAATGCTTAATGTGTGATGATAAAGTATTCTAGAAATTGCTCCCCTCTGGATGACATCTATGCATGATTGTTTGGGTTAATCAAGTTTATATTTTTAGAAGCGCTATACTTTTTTTGTGGCTACTTAGCCACAAAACTTTTCTTTAATCAACAGGCCAGCAGCTACATTGTGATTTTACTTTTAAGAAACCTCTGCTCACGGGAAATACAAAACCTGGACTGATTTGTATAATATCAGCTAGGTCAAATAAGTTTAAAGCAAAAGGTTAAATCTATTCCTAGCACATCAAACAAGAAATGTGAACATTCCCATATGGTTTTAGGTAAAACATATAGCTTTTCTGAGGCTCATTTATATTAAATTAACAGGATAGGCATTATTTCCATTTCAGATTCAATGTGGGAAAAAGTGATGATAAAATAAAAATGTATTATTTTGATTCTCTTTATAGACTTCAGTTGCCTTGTCTTCATTTAGGACATTTCCATGTAGTCCTGAGTGTGATTGGCTGGGTCTTTGGCAAACAGATTGAGCAAGGTCTAAGGTTAAGGACAAAATGACCCAATTCTTCCCTCCCACAGCTGCCCAGTACCCTCTTTCAAAAGACTCTGCAGGGTGCTACAGAGAGGTAGGACAAGATCAGGCAAAAGACTATTTCATGAAGCTAAGCTCTGGTTCCAGACCTTACTGTCAACCTCCTGGCGAGCTAGGCCAGACCTTGGATAAGTCACTGGGAATTCCTTTGCCTAAGCACTGAAGGTCTGCATGACCAGAAGACGATGAGGAGCTAGACAAGGAGCCTCCACAGAGTCCTTCTCCACACTTTAATCTCTGCCTGCCCAGAGCAAGAAAAAAGAAACACAAGCAAGGAAGAGATAGGAGGAGAAAAAGGGGAAAAGGGAAGGCAACTGGAGTCTATAAAGAGAATCAAAATTATACATTTTTATTTTATCATCATTTTTTCCCACATTGAATCTGAAATGGAAATAATGCCTATCCTGTTCATGTAATATAACTGAGCCTCAAAAAAGCTATGTTTTAGCTAAAACCATATGGGAATATTCACATTTCTTGTTTGATGTTCTGGGAATAGATTTCACCTTTTTCTTTAAATTCACTTGACCTAACTGATTATTGAGTCTCCCTAAAGCCAGGAGGAGAACTGCAGGTTCTACTCAGGGTCCTCCTGGGATGTGATCTCTTCCCAACAGAGGGGCAGTTTAGACCCATCACATCACATCTTCTTCAAGGAAGAAGAGAGAAGTCGAGACGATGACATGCGAGAGGAGCTCTGAAGAGGGAATTCAATTCTAATCCCAACAGAGAAGAATCCTGCTTAAATTCAGGGCCTTAACACCTTATGCACACCAAGGTTCAATGCTTTTCCTTAATGTTACCATCTCTGCTTTTTACCACCTCTCCTAGAAGTAAGGAAGAGCAAAGAAAACTCTTGCGTTCTCCCTGAGATCAGTCATCTGGATGATTTAGAAATGAGAAAAATTCATAACTGAAATTTACCCTATATGGTTAAAGATCTCTTTGCCGGGAATGTGTGGGAACTTTTTTACGCAAATTAATAATATTTCTGTAGTTAGTTTAACTTCCCAAAACATAATAACTTAAAAAAAAAAAACCTCCTACAAGACGATATACCTGAACTACTAAACTTGCCTTGACTTTTGCTTTACCTGCAAGTCTTCTGTGATGTTACAACAAGGTACCTGTTTCTCTCACAAATAGATTGGACCACAGCCTGAAAGTTGACAATGTTCACTTGCTGAGTAGTGCTATGGCAATTTATTCATCATTTGTTATAATAAATCTCTAATCATTTTGAAGCAATCTTTTGAGCACAATTTTTAAAATTTATTTGGATGCATCCAATGTTTAGAACTAGGCTGTTTGCACATTGCATGTGGATAGTCCAGAGGATTTATGTTTCTCTTTGGACTCTCCCAATTTCTTTTATCTTGCTCCTGCTCACAGATTTATCAGTAAACTGTATGGTGTCTAGAGACAAGTCGTGTACAGAACTAAGATTACAGCCCTGGGGACGGCTTCCAAAAGAGCATCTCCTTTATTATTTCAAGAACATAATTTTACATATTTCAAACTTCAAACAACCAAAACAAATTCTGCTTGTTATGAATCATAAACTGTATGTTCCTAGTGTTTATCCACAGTTTTAATATGTCTAATGAATCTTCTCACAGGGATTTTTGACTTTGAAATGAATGCTTTCCACTTCAATCTTAAATTAACATGGACCAAATACTTCACCAGCCCAATTGTCTTATGATATATGTCATGAAACAAAATGAAAAAAGTTGTAAATCCTACTCCTTCATTTTTGAAAAATGTTTTTCTAATCCCTTGTTTGTCATGGAGCAGCTGTCCTCAAAATAGGAAAAACCATATAATGCAAACACAACCAGTAAGACACAAAAAATGAGAGCATTCGATTACTGTAAAATCTGAGGCAAACAAAGGGTTAAAAAAATTGTCACTAGCAAAGGAGCAAAGAATATGCAATGGAGCAAAGAAAGTTTGTTCAATAAATGGTGCTGCGAACACTGGGTTGCTACATGCAAAAGAATGAAGCTTGACTACTACCTCACACCATGCACAAAAACCAACTCAAAATGGATTAAAGAACTAGACATAAGACCTGAAACCATAAAATATATAGAAGGAAATATAGGCGAAACACTACATGACATACACTTCAGTAACATCTTTAAAGGCTCATCACCCAAAGCAGTGATAGTGAAGGCAAAGATAAACAGCTGGGACTACATCAAATTGAAGAGCTTCTGTACAGCAAAAGAGACAGTAACCAAAACACAGAGACGCCCCACCGACTGGGAGAAAATTTTTGCATACAACACTAATGAAGGACTGATCACAAAAATCTACAAAAAACTGATGAGACTCAACAAAAACAAAGTAAATAATCCAGTCAAAAAGTGGGCAGAAGAGCTAAAAAAAAAAAAAAACAAACAAACTTCTCCAGGCAGGAAATGCAAATGACCAATAGGCATATGAAAAAATGTTCAACATCACTTGTCATCAGGGAAATGCAAATCAAAACTACCATGAGATACCATCTTACACCAGTGATAATGGCACATATTAAAAAACTAGCAACAACAAATGCTGGCGAGGGTGTGGAGAAAAAGGAACTCTCCTGCACTGCTGGTGGGAGTGCTAAAGATGGAGCTTCCATATGATCCAGCAATTCCACTCGCAGGTATTTACCCAAAGGACACAGAAACATTAATTCAAAAGGGCACCTGCACCCTTATGTTTATTGCAGCACTATTTACAATAACTAAGCTATGAAAACAACCCAAATGCCCAAAAATAGATGACTGGATCAAGGAGATGTGGTGCTGGGCCTCCCCGGTGGTGCAGCGGTTGAGCACTGGGTTGTGAGGCTGCCGGCAGCCTCGGCCACGCTGGTTCCATCCCCAGCCTCCGGGCAAGGGTCCCACATGGCGAGCAGACCTCTCCTGCCGCCCGCTGCTCCCCTCAGCAGTGTATTTCGTCCATCTGCCTGTTCTGCTCCCTGCTCCGGCTCTGGTGAATTCTCTCACCCTCCCGCACTTCTGAGCGTACCCAGTGGTGGTATAAATAAATAAATAAATCTAAAAAAAAAAAAGATGTGGTGCATATACACAATGGAATATTACTCAACAGTCAAAAAGATAAACTCATGCAATTTGAAGCAATATGGTTGGAGCTGGAAGGGATCATGCTCAGCGAAATAAGCCAGAAAGAAAAAGAAAAATACCGGATGGTCTCACTCATAGCAGGAATCTAGAAAACCTAAATAAGGGACCAGGAAAAAGACTAATTATAATAAAGTAAAAATCAACAAGCCACAAGCAACGATAAACCAGAGACACACTGGGGGGTGGGGGGGAGTAGGATCAAAACAAGGGGGGTGGGAATTGTATGGGGACTACGACGAAGATGAAAATACATACATTGTGCAAAAATGAAAAACGATGTAAAAAATGTATAAAATAAAAAAATGTCACTAGTAGTGATACTAATAGTGTCTCTGGTCATCCTTCCCCTCAGAAAAGTCAGTGGAAATCTACATTCACAGCAGTAGGCAAATTGCCTTTATTAAGTGAAATAGCAAAATGTAGACTAGATCCTCATAGAGATGTGAGGGTTCCTTCTTCATTTAGGAATAGATGGGGGAGTGCTTGCTGTGCCTCTTTGTTTCCCTTAAATGAGTCAGCACTTAGCTCTGGCTTTAGGAAACACTGGGGCTGACATCATTCGGCACTTTGGAGGATGCATGAAATGAGTTGTTTGATTTCAAAGGTAGTTACAAGCCAAGTGTTTCCAGATGTTCACGGGCATCTGATTATATAAATGTGTGTAGTCGCCATTGTTGTGGTTTTCTCGGGGGGTGGGGGGGTTACATTGTTTATTTATTCATCTTATATTCATTGCTTATCTGCTTTTGTGCCAGACGCTGGCAGCTAGCAACGAGGCGTGGTGCCTACCTTTGAGAAGCTTACTGGTCTGGGAGATAAAATCATAAGAAACTAGACAATTATGTTATGTTTTCTTAGGTGTGTGGTAGAAAACGGGAGCAAAAAAAACTGCTCCAGTTCTACTTAAGTGTTTTTGACTTGTTCTGTATATGAATGACTCAGGAAATAATACATTAGCTTTTACGGTGTTTAATTCTAATGCTAGACTAGTGGTACTTAATGTTCCTCAAGCATAGAAATTTCTGATGATACTTAAGAAGAGTGACTTGATGTCTGGATTTTAATCATGTATCCAAGAAACCTGTAACAAGTGCACCATCATTATGTGTTATCACTGGAAAAACTCAGAAATTCAAAAATCCAACTTTTAATCAGTTCACCCTCCAATCCATTAGTTTTTCCCCAGAGACTGACTCCATGCCTCTCGGCGCCAGGGTCTGATTTTTCTCTTTCTTTATTCCCATTGGGGAAATGAGCAACCAATAAAAGCAGACTTTTGCTCAGCCTTGGTGTTTATTAATAAATACCATAAAATTTGGCATTTTGCTTTGGACCGTTTTTTTTCCTGTCTTTTCTACCTAAACTTCCTCCCTACAAAGTGTGTTATTTCCTGTTCTATCATATATGCTTTAAACAGCATCAAAAAAGAAAGCAGATGCCATGTGCACAGCAGGCAGGAAATGATGCCACTTCCTTGCAGTTAGGCTTTTCCATCTCCACTGGAGACAGGTGCTGGTGTGTGCTGGGAGCGTGCTGCTGTGCATGAGGTGCGTGTGTGTGTGCTGGGGAGCACGCGGCTGTGTGGTGCTCACGAAGGTGTCTCTGTGTCTCAGTGCTAGTTGCCCCCAAATCCATGTGTACTGGACCTAGATCTGGCAGGACCAGTGAAGACATTTGTTGAAAGGGAAAGCATTTAGATGTTCCCCACTTTGGAATCATCATCCCTGCCTTTCCCGTTCCTTTTCTTTCTCATTAATATATTTTTGTAATTAAAATATTTTCAAGAGTTAACCTTGAAAGAAAGCCTGCATTTTCAGAGTTAATGTTGTCCCTGGTTATGGTAAATATTACATCTTTTGAGGATAAATGCTTTGTTTTCTGGTGTCCTGTGTCTGGGAACACATGCTTAAGATTGTATATGAACTGATCACTTAGTGGTATGAAAGTTCATCCCTATCCCCGTATCTCCATCCTGTTACCTAAGAGAAAATGGTCTGCCTTTGAGAGAAAGAGTGATAGTTCCTCCTTTCAATGTTTTCCCTTGCTCTCCCCAAATGCACCCCTCTGCTCCTGTCTCTGGATGCCACAAGGTCTTGACCTCACCCTCTCCCACTAACCTATCCAAGTCCACTAAGTCTGAGGCCCAAATGCACTGTTCCTACTCCTTGAAGACTTCTCTACTCCCTCCAAGCCTGAACACTCATTGTACTCACCACCATTCACTTAGTATAGATTCTGCCTTGTTTGCATGCCTGTTTGACTTTACATGAGGCTATTTATGTCTCTCCAACAAGATTGTAAGTGCTTTGATAACATCAAATATTGGTCATATGCCCTTGATTTTCCTATGATGCTTAGCATATAGTAGATGTTCAGTAAGTTTTCATTGATAAAAAAAAAAAGGGTGTCCTTAGTATCTCTCAACAAGCCCTGGGGAGTAAGCCTCTGGATTCTCTTTCTTGCTAGATCATTCTTGGGTCAGCAGTGATAACTGGTTTTTTTCTATCATATTGGGGGCAGATCTGGACATCAGCTTCATGCAAGAGCCCTTTGGCACCAGCTATATGTGAATCTTAGGGGTGGAAGGTAGCAGGTGAAATTAGTCACCTTTATGTTCACAAATCTGCCTTTTTGTCTGCAGTCTATCTGTTTGTATGAAAGTTGACATAACAAAGTGAAAGTACTGTCTTTATTCCCACCACCAACATCCTTTCTATCCCCTTGCCCCACCCTCTTAACCTCAGAGTGCTCGTCTGTTTACTAAAGCCCACTAACTATTGTGAGGCTTTCACTTTATCAAACCATCTCCAATTTAAAGGTTCAGGATTTGTCTTTGTCATTCTGACTTTGCTGCACATTGTTTCCTCAAGCTCCCTCCATTTTTGCTATAAATGGCCACATTTCATTTTTCCTTATAGCCAAATAGTATTCCACAGTGTGGCTGTACTGCATCTTCTTGATCTAATCAGCTATTAATGGACATTCAGGCTGATCTGTGAAGCACTGTCTTAAAAAAAAAAAAAGCCACAATCGATAGACCTGGAATAGAAGTTAATATATTGGAATGATGACACCTTGTCATATGTGGAAAATTCTCTTATTTCAGTGATAATATAGTCATAACTATGATTTAAAATCCAACTGGACAGATAACTTTGGGGTTATAGTTCATGTAAAAAAACACAGTGAATTTTATTGATAAAGGTGTTGGAAAATAAATATTTTCATGTGCTGTTAATGGGAGATGTATAAGGTAATTCTACTTTTTTTTTTTTTGGTAAGGAAAGGTATTGGGCATTACAAGTTTATTTGTGTGGCCCTACTCATGCATTATAACTCTTCATAATATTAGCCTTCAGACTAATGTTATTATTATATTATAATATAATTATATATCATATATTATATATAATATATAATATATATTATATATAATATATTATAATATATTATATATTATATATAATATATGATATATAATATGTGAAATATATAATATTATATTCAAACTTTTTTGTTAAAGCACACTCTCTCTTCTGGAAAAGGTAGTAAAGCAAATGTTACATTTCAAAAATACTCCCTCTGCTCAAACATATAAGATAAAGTATAAAAAGAAATAAAACAAATACAAAAATGCATACATGGACGCAACAAGAAGATAAATATTTCTGTGCTACACGAATGGAATACTGAGTGGGACCAAAGCAACAGCCGGGCTCTCTTCCAAAAGTAGGTGGTAGCAGCCAGGAGCTCAGCTCCTGCCAGTTAAGGGAACTAAAAATGCACAAGCAAGATAAGCGACTGGAGCCAGGTCACTGTTTGAAGCCAAGGCCCCCACTCCCAAAAGGAAGCCAAAAAGAATGGCAATAAGTGGATGCTGGGGCTGGGGCTTCAGAGGAAGCAGTGCATCTGGGGTACCTCCCAACCAAGAACTGAGTTGCCCCCACCCCCACTCTCTCCCTGACTGGGTCTGTGAAGTGCAGATACCACAGTGGAACATCAGACAACATGATAAGACCTAATCAGGCACTAGGGGCCTGGAGATGGTACAGGAAACCACAAAAGAACCCATGAAAGATGATGACAAACAGGCTCCTCGACCCAGCCTACCACCCAGAACTCTTGAAGAAAACTGTGCTAAGAAAGCCTGTCCACAAAACTAGCAGTTGAAACATTGACTCACTCCACATGACAGTAAGATTTGAAACAATGAAGATAAATGTATTTAGGGTGGTCAAAGAAATGAAGATATAACATGAAAGAGTAGGAAGCAGGTAGATATAACAAGAGAGTTATAAGTTTACTGAGATCAACATAGACATAGGGCTGAAATCTCTCTCTCTCTCTCTCTCTCTCTCTCTCTCTCTCTCTCTCTCTCTCTCTTTCTCTCTCTCTCTCTCTCTCTCTCACACACACTCACACACACACACACACACACACAGACACACACACACACAGAGACTGAAAGATCCATTGGGAGGCTCTAACATACATACATCTAATAGGAATTGAAGGAAAAGTAGAAGAAATGGTGAAGCAATTTTAAAGCAACATTCAAAGAGATATTTGCTAAAATTTTCCAGATTTGAAGAAGTCTGTGTTCTTAGCTCTAGGTTTTGAACAGAATTAATTTACAGCCTTTCAAAATTAAAGTGAAACTATAGTAGATCTGGGATGAAAGGTAAAATCTTAAAAGCTATTATAGTGAAAGTATATCGACTAAGGAACAAAATCAAGCTAATAGCAGGTATCTCATAGCAAAAATTTCAGCCAGAGGAAAGTAGGTAATATTTTAAAGTGCTGAAGGGAAATTCCTGTCAACAGAGAATGTTATAATTTACTAAACTTATTAAAAAATGAAAGCAATATAGACATTTTCAAACAAGGTATATGAGTTTTCTATCCATAGACCCTTCTTAGAATTACAAAGGGACTTACTGCAACCAAAAGGAAAATGGACCCAGAGGTAGATAGAGGATCTAAGAAAACAGTGAGCATAACATTATATTTATATTTTAAGAGGGACTGACATCTAGATGGTGTTGATTATTTCTCTCCTTGGTATTTCCACATGTTCACATTTAATTTTGCCTTTCCAGGAGTATTTTATACTGCTCTAATAAATACATAAATAATCACAACCACAGATTATTTCTAATAGTGTGCATTTCAAAAGAATGTTAAAACAAGGTTTTGCAACAAGAAAATGGAGTGAGCAGTTAAAACATGCTAGAAAGGTGAATAAGGATACTGTTTTTTTAAAAAGAAATTATAGGTAACCTCCATTATTAAAAATATAGTTTCCTGTTCAGCAGAGGTGGGATGGGAAATAGGAAATGTACTTAATGTTATTAAAGTGCTTTAAAAATATCACATTTGTGTGAATGAGAGACCAGCTGAGGTCAAAATAGAATTACTTAATTAGATAAAGTGCTTGAATAATAGAGATAAAGCAACATATATAAGGACCAGCTTAGTTATTACATACCAGAGAGGTAAGTGACCTCAACAGGGATGGTGTAAGACATGGAGAAGGTAAGTGCTGAAGAATTCTGCATGTGCCCTTGGGAAGAGTCAGCCATTTTGGATTAATGACTAGATGTCAAATGTATTAGGTTAATGAGAATAAGCCCTTCCAGGTCTTGCACAGACAACCTAATCAGTGATTAGAGTGATTGAAATGTATAATCAGCCTGACCACCTCCAGAGAAAATAAACCATTGGTGCTATTCTTATTGGCATTACATTATATTTATATTTTAAGAAGGACTGACATCTCGATGGTGTTATTTCTCTCCTTGGTATTTCCACATGTTCACATTTAATTTTGCCTTCCCAGGAGTATTTTATACTGTATTTTATTTTATCAATGTCCCAATGGACATTGCTAGTTATGACTATTTTATATTTTTTTAAAAAGTACCTTTTAGGCCTCCCTGGTGGCGGAGGGCGTTGAGCGCCGCAGCACTGTGAGACTGTCCGTGGCCTTTGTGGCTCGGGTTCGATCCCCGGCCAGCTGGAGAGCAGCCCACATGGCACGGCAGAGACCTTTCTGGGCTCGGCCACTGCTCCCCTCAACCATGTGTTTCGGTCCATCTACCTGTTCTGCTCCCCACTATCCCTGGTGAATCTTCTCATCCCAGCCCCCGTGACTCTGGCCTGTAGCCCTCTTCTTTAAAAAAAAAAGTACCTTTTAATGCAGAAGATAGAGTCCTCCATATGCATTCCTTGTCAAGCCCTGATGAGTCTGGTGTATACTCTTCTTGATCTAGGTCTGTACATGTACATTTATATGGCATGTAACCCATGTGATCATAATATGTATAATGTTCTTGCACCTTGAATTTTTCACTCTCATATGTCTTAAAGATAACACATTGGCACACAGAGATCTACTTTATTCTAAGGACCACAGAATCACATAGGGTGGATGTGCTCTAATTTATGAAGAACATCCCCAGGATCATGTGCATTTAGTAATCTTTCTATTAAACTAATCTCAAAAGATGACATAGGACAGAAAACAGATAGAGACAGAGATAGATCAGCAGCTGCCAGAAGTTCACTGCAAGGTTCAGCACAAGGGAATTCCTTGGGGTGTTGAGATTCTTCGGTACCCTGTTTGTGGTGATAGTTTCAAGAATGCGTGTTTGAAAACCCAGATATTTACTTTGCTTTGATAAAAACCACATTCTTCAAGTTGGATTAAATGTTACCTATTATTATTGCTGTTTCATCAACTTTTCCTGTATTTTTAAAATCATTCTTTAATCTTTATTTTGTGCCTTTGGATTTGGATTCATTTTTTAGGCGTCTGTTTCACAGATTTTTTTTTTAATTCAAACTAATTACCTCTTTCTTTTTATAAGTGAATTTAATTCATGACATTACTTTGTTCATTCATTTGATTATTTACCACTATTTTATATTCTGATATTTTAATTTATTTCTATTTTTTTTTACTTTTATGTATATCTTTCCCTCTTTATTTCTGCCTCTGTCATATAGATAATACTTTTCACATGTTTTTCTCATCCTACCTCAACTCATTAGGAAGACTATATTTCTCTAATAGAGAATTTATAATTTCTTAGAACATATAAAGTTTTTAGGTGTCTTTACTCCTTTCCAAGCATGCGTTAACTACCCAGTGAACTATCCTATTTTGTTGTTGCAAAATCTCATTAAGTGGTCTCATTCTAACCTCAGTTAGTCTTTCACTCATACAAGTGTGATATTTTCTCAGCTCGTTACCCCAAGGGGGTTCTGCTTTTCCTATTTTCACATCACTGTGATGTAAAAAAGACTGAGAATCGCATAACCATCACCAAAGAGATAACACACAATCAAAGGTGCTGCCATGGACATTAAAAATGTAAAATAGGTAAAGTTACTAATATTAAAAGGCCCTTAGGGTGCATTGGCCATGCAAGGATTTCAAAAAGTGATAAATTATCTATATATTCCATTCAAAAATGCATTTCTTCACTGACAGGAAATTTTACATAAATTTAGAAATTTGATTTTTTTTCCTAGATGTGGACATTTTAGGCATTGTTTGGTGATTGTTTCCCCTTTTTTAAAGAAGCTTGAGGGTTTGCTTTGTTTCTCTAGAAAACACACCCTCTATACCCTTACAGAAAGCAAAAGCAAAGAAGTCATTTATGTCATTGACCTTAAAATTATGGAAACTGAGTCCCCCCCCCAGGATGATTTGCAAATGAGAACTCATGAATGCAAATTTTATTGAGTCCATTTTTCCAATCCCTGCAACCCTTAAACTTCCTTTCCATAAATATTACCTAGATATAATCATAGTCATGGAACTATTTCTCCCAGAACTTTAACTATGATGGCTTGAAAAACATTTTATACACCTAGATGTCAGCTGCTCCCTAAGATTTAGAAGCTATTGGGTCAAACTCCAGTCCATACCCCTTTCCAGGTTCTGACAGATTTGTGGAAGGACTAGATCCTTCTGATTAGAATTTCTGTTTCTATGGAAACCATCCCATACAAAACCCTGTCTGTACAACTTTCGTCCAAACATGAACTTTGGCCCCTTTTTGCTATGATTGCCTCCAAAATCCATTCATAACAGGTGTGTGTGTGTCAGATTTTATTGAAGGTTTGGGAAGACTTGGAAGGTATGTCCCTCTAGAAGTGAAAATAAATAGTTTATGCTCTATCCTTCCTACCATATTGTCTGACCAGTTTTCTTTGATTTCAGCTGCTCTGCTCTGCTGGCTCACCACCTCCAGCCTCCAAGCCTCTTTATACCAGTTTGGGGCAGGACTTGAGCTGTAGTTTGCTGCCTGGCTTCACTGTCCTCGACTCTCAGTGACTTGTTTTCTCTCCCAAGCTAGTAGAGATTTTCCTTAACAAAGATGATTTCATTAAGAATATTCTTGGACCAGGGCCTCCCCTGGTGGCGCAGTGGTTGAGCGCTGGGTTGTGAGGCTGCCCGCAGCTTCTGCAGCGCCAGTTTGATCCCCAGCCACTGGCGAGGGTCCCACAAAAAAAATATACATATATTCTTGGACCAGCATCTTGGACAGTAACTTTTGCAGCTTGCTCTATTTTAATCAAATTCTCTTGTTCATCTTGCTTTTTAAATAGTTTTCTACCCCTGCTCCATTTCTCTCCTCTTATTTTCTCCCTCCCCCTCTATACAAACACACCCTGTAGTTCTATTGTCAAGCCCTTTTCTGCAAAGACAGTCTGAAGATTGCACTTCGAAGAAAATGATAGAATTCCCCTAGTGGGGACGTGTGCATGAGCTGTGGTGATGCTTTGAGCCTTAGTGTCTGTGGACCGCCACCCCCCAGCACTTTTCCTTAGGCCTGCGCAGCAGCCTCCCTGTGATTATCCCTATGAAATTTGTTGTGTAGCATTTCTTTGAGGCTAGTTTTGCCCTCTAGTCTTTCAGTTACTGGGTAGGTAAACAGAAGCAAGGTACAGGTTTAATTAGGTAAACATCTCATAAAGAGCAAGAAAAGTCAAACAAAACCTTGAAGACCTTACGCTACTACTATTTGCAAAAACTCTCTTAACCCTTTTTTAAGGAAGGCTGGCTGCCTTATTTTTTATCTTATTTCTCTTTTTTACTAGATCTTTCAGCATGTTGGCTCTTCGCCTCTTTTCAACGTTGCAGTGTGCAGAATTACTGTTTCTATTAAAAATAGAGTATAACTTCCTTCCTGTCTCCTGTAACCATTTTACTGTTTAAATCTTCCTAGTGTTTACTGTTTATAGACTTCCAACCTAGTCTGTTCCTCGTCATTGTCCTGGACTAGACAACCTGACACCACATCCTCAGTGACTTTCACTCCTCAAACTTCTCTGTCCCCTGCCGAGTCTTCCTATGATATGTTCCCTCAACAGCATAAGCATCTCTGTTTCTCAGTGACCAAATCTCAGTATTTTCTCTACACTGTGCTCATTTCTAAGTAATTTGTATCTTTTGGAATATAGTTCACTGTCTTTCCCATCCTGGGATTTAGGCAGGCACTTTTAAAAATATATATATAGATTGAAGATTGAAAGAAATGTGGCATCGGGAGGCTGATGGAAACTTCTGAAGATCATCTGTGGTACATTCCTGCAGGGGGAGGTTCTCTACAAAACCTTCCCGGCAGAAGCTGGGGGAAAACTGTGTGTGGTGGAAGAGCAGCAGCCTGCTCTGCCACTTCCTAGATTTGTGAACTTGAGCACAAAGTTCTCTGAACCTCAGGTGGTTTCTTCTTCTGTAGACTCGGGGGAATATGGTCTACCTCTGAAACAAGCAATACGGTCAGCCGCGAGCCTTTGTGCAGAATGGGAAAAGGCATCCTCGCTGTGTGACAAAGCCCCAGGGTCACGGAGCATGGGGAGCACATGCAGGATTCCAGCCCACGTTTGTCCCTTTGCTGGGCACCCTGGCACAGCATACAGCCTGAAACCCTAGTCAGCAGCCAGGCTCCAGAGGGCTGTCATCTTCCACCAGCAGGAGCAGGCCTTAGGGAAGTCTGGGCGAGGGGACAATAGCAGGTTGCTTGGCAGGATTTAGCACTTAAGTAGGTGTCTTTTTATCTTCTAACTGATCTTGCTTTCGCACAGTTCTCTATTTGCACCACACCATTTAAAATGTCATATTAACATATTAACTCAGAGGTGTCACTCTCGGAGAATGTGCTCAGGGAAGCTTGTTCCCTGCTGGTCTCTAGCCCTCCTCCTACCCCTCCTCCACAGATTGTTGGAGCATCAGATGAGACCAGGAATGAGAAAACAGCCCCAACATAACCCCAAACACTGAATTCATATTGGTTTCTCTTTTACTTTCCTTTGAGAAAGCTAGGCATTTGTCTAGACTTTCTGCTACTGTTTTCTACACCTGGGGTTTGGACCCAGAAGAAATAGGAGGGAAACTCCACTGATACGTAAAAACTTTGATTTATATTTATTTGAAATTTAAAGGGGAAGGAATTAAACTGGTCTAACATCTTTCATAGGGGTTGACAGTACTTTATGGATTTAACTATAAATAGATATATACATATTGAGGAGGTGTGCTCCATCTTTTTTCTCTGGTACAGGTAAGCGGTACAAATGTTTGAGGAGCAGTGCTCAATCTCACACCACTGTAGCCCAAACACCTCTGAACGTGATCACATTTACCACTCTTCCCTGCCTTCTTTTGTTTTATACAGTAGGTGGTTGACCCCTGCTTTATCATTCATGACTTCACTTTTATAAATATTAGAGTTAAACTTCCTCTCTCCCCCAACCTCATTCTTTTGTCATCTGCATAGGCTATGGAAAGAAGTAAACTTTTTCATGAGTCATTTGTGTAAGGCAATTTGTTGCTTTGGATAAGTCGAGTTGAATTCTTTCAACTCATAAAATAAAATGTGGGCGCTGGGTCCAGGTGGTGAATGTGAATCTGAAATTGGGATATAAGAGTACCTGACTCATCAGGTTAAGGTGACAATTTAAATGATTGATAACTGATATATTGAGAATTGAGCCAATTGCACATTTTTACAAGAGTCAGGTTTGCTGCCATCATCACTATAATCACCATCTTTACCCAGATCTATGCAGCCTGACCTGGCAGGACAAGTGACAGTGAGTTCTAGATCCATTCACCGAATGACTGTTTGCTGGTAGTCTCCTGTTATTGGGCACCCTACTAAGGGTTGAATGCTCTGTTCCATCGTCAAACCTTGTACTTCTGTCTGGGGTACTGTACCTCCTCTGCCACCAGTTTCTCATACTATAGCGATCCTCTTTGCAAACATTTCAGTTTCTCTTCTATAATAGTATAAAGAACTTTGCTGATAGAAAATCACTTAATACTTTGCTATTGCAGAGTCACTAAACACTATTGATTTCCAACCACTTGACAATTTAGGGAACAAACAGACTTTCCCTGCATTATTAATTCTACATGTCTCATTGGCAGTCCTGTGTTTGGTAGTCCCCCACTGAACTGTTTGTTATTCAGAGTTTTACCCACTGGGATTTCTTCCAGTGGATGATTCCTCCATGTTGGTTCATTGTATCGGCTCCCTTATACTGCCTTGTCTTCAAAGGGAATGCGTTCTCTCTTACCCAAACTGCAATCTTATGAAACTGCTGGGCTGTCTTAGCTTAGGGCTTAATGTTTTGTTGTTGTTGTTGTTGTTGTTGTTGTTTTTCCAATCAATTGAAGTATCAGTAGAGGAATGTTTTTTGAAAAGCCATCAGGTTTAAACATAATTAACTATTGAATAATTCTGTATTATTTCCTCTCTCTCTGAAAAGAATGGTTTTAAATTCCCACTGAAGCTATTCATAGTCATTGTGTATGCAGTCCAGGAAATGGGTAGGAAGAAAAGGGGAAATTATAGGAATTTCTTCCATATTTCCTTCTTCCAGTCCTTTACTTCTCATACATGAGCTCACATAGCCGTGGGAGCCGTCCAATTCAAGATTGAGTCTGCTAAGGGGATGTGCTTCCTAGACCAGTGACTGATTCTCCCAGGCCCAGTGAGAGAAGAAATACAAAGTTTTTAAAATACACAAATGATCTTTAAATATTTATTTTATTGTGAATTATTCTGTGTACTAACCAAACTGCTGGTTCATGTCATAACTTAGATGTGCTGAACAAAGTCAGATAATTCATTTTTCCAACATGTGGGCTAAGAATAAAATTGTGGTGCTGGAATTGAATGTTGCATTCTCCAGACAAAGGAAATGGACTTTTATTGGATGTTATTGCTGCTTTCTTCACACTAATGATATTATGAAAGCTCTTGGAATAATATAATTTGAAGATATTATTTCTGTCTTTCAGGTCATGCAAGACAAGATAATCTGCCTTCCGAAAAGAGTTCAGCCTTCTCAGAACCACTCTTCTGTCTCAAATGTCTCTCAAGCAGTTGTCAGTACCACCTCACTGCCTCCCACGAAACCATCTCCCACTAACCCCGTCACTGTGGAAATGAAAGGACTGAAGACAGACTTAGACCTTCAGCAGTACAGTTTTATAAACCAGATGTGTTACGAGCGAGCCCTCCACTGGTATGCCAAGTACTTCCCTTACCTGGTCCTCATCCATACTCTGGTCTTCATGCTCTGCAGCAACTTTTGGTTCAAATTCCCTGGCTCCAGCTCCAAAATAGAACATTTCATCTCAATCCTGGGGAAGTGCTTCGACTCTCCCTGGACCACGCGGGCTCTATCTGAAGTGTCCGGGGAGGACTCCGAAGAAAAAGACAACAGGAAGAACAATGTAAGCAGGTCCAACATTATCCAGTCTGGTCCAGAGGGCAACCTGGTCAACTCTCAGTCTTTAAAGTCAATTCCCGAGAAGTTCGTGGTTGATAAATCCACGGCAGGGGCTCTGGATAAAAAGGAAGGTGAGCAAGCAAAGGCCTTATTTGAGAAGGTGAAGAAGTTCAGAATACACGTGGAAGAAGGTGACATACTATATGCTATGTATGTTCGTCAGACTGTACTGAAGGTTATAAAATTCCTAATCATCATTGCATATAATAGCGCCCTGGTTTCCAAAGTCCAGTTTACCGTGGACTGTAATGTTGACATTCAGGACATGACTGGATATAAAAACTTTTCTTGCAATCATACCATGGCACACTTATTCTCAAAACTCTCCTTTTGCTACCTGTGCTTCGTAAGTATCTATGGGTTGACGTGCCTTTATACCTTATACTGGCTGTTCTATCGGTCTCTACGGGAATATTCTTTTGAGTATGTCCGGCAGGAGACTGGAATTGATGATATTCCTGATGTGAAAAATGACTTTGCTTTTATGCTTCATATGATAGATCAGTATGACCCTCTGTATTCCAAGAGATTTGCAGTGTTCCTGTCGGAAGTGAGTGAAAACAAGTTAAAGCAGCTGAACTTAAACAATGAGTGGACACCTGATAAGCTGAGGCAGAAGCTCCAGACAAATGCCCACAACCGACTGGAATTGCCTCTCATCATGCTCTCTGGCCTTCCAGACACAGTTTTTGAAATCACAGAGCTGCAGTCGCTCAAACTTGAAATCATTAAGAACGTGATGATACCAGCCACCATCGCACAGCTAGACAATCTCCAAGAGCTCTCTCTCCACCAGTGCTCGGTCAAAATCCACAGCGCGGCGCTCTCCTTCCTGAAGGAAAACCTCAAGGTCTTGAGCGTCAAGTTTGATGATATGAGGGAGCTGCCCCCCTGGATGTACGGACTCCGGAATCTCGAAGAGCTCTACCTGGTTGGCTCTCTAAGTCACGATATTTCCAAGAACGTCACCCTGGAGTCTCTGAGGGATCTCAAAAGCCTTAAAATTCTCTCCATCAAAAGTAACGTTTCCAAAATCCCCCAGGCGGTGGTGGACGTCTCCAGCCACCTCCAGAAGATGTGCATCCATAACGACGGAACCAAGCTGGTGATGCTCAACAACCTGAAGAAAATGAGCAACCTGACAGAGCTGGAGCTGGTCCACTGTGACCTGGAGCGCATCCCGCACGCCGTGTTCAGCCTGCTCAGCCTGCAGGAGCTGGACCTCAAGGAAAACAATCTGAAGTCGATCGAAGAAATTGTTAGCTTCCAGCACTTGAGAAAGTTGACAGTGCTCAAACTGTGGCATAACAGTATCACCTACATCCCAGAGCATATAAAGAAGCTCACCAGTCTGGAGCGCCTGTCCTTCAGTCACAACAAGATAGAGGTGCTGCCTTCTCACCTCTTCCTATGCAACAAAATCCGCTACTTGGACTTATCCTACAACGACATTCGATTTATCCCACCTGAAGTCGGAGTTCTACAAAGTTTACAATATTTCTCCATCACTTGTAACAAAGTAGAGAGCCTTCCTGATGAACTTTATTTCTGCAAGAAACTGAAAACTCTGAAGATTGGGAAAAACAACCTATCGATTCTTTCACCGAAAATTGGAAATTTACTCTTTCTTTCCTACTTAGATGTTAAAGGCAATCACTTTGAAATCCTCCCTCCTGAACTGGGAGACTGCCGGGCTCTGAAGCGAGCTGGCCTAGTCGTTGAAGACGCTCTGTTTGAAACTCTGCCTTCTGATATCCGGGAGCAAATGAAAACAGAATAACTTATTTTTGTTTAAAGTTTGACTGAACCACGCTTCTACCAAATACAGTATAAATAATTAGGTAGTCTTAATGCCTTTCCTATTTTATTTTATGTTTTTCTTTTTCACACGAAACATATTGTACACAAAGATGAGTAAGGAGTATGTATTTTTAATAAAAATTTAATTGTATTTTTTCAATATTAATATTTTAAAGTTTTATTTCTCTTGGAACCTAATCTATCATTTTCTACTGGCATTAACAGATGGTTCCTTCTGTTTTTCAGTTTTTTGTTTCGTGTTGTGTTTTTGTTTTTGTTTTCAGTTCATTCTTATAAGAGGGAGGGAATTTTAAGTTGCATGCTTTTGGTATTTTTTAAATAGATGAGGATATTTTGCCAACATCATTTTTAGCTTGTTTACACCTGTACAGGATCCTTGTTTTTATTTTTGTTATGTCTGTATCAAGGTATCTGTGCTGGTTATTTTATTATTTTAATACTAGCTGCTTTCTCAATTGACCAAGTCCCTCATTCTACAGAAAATTCTCCAGAGTGTAAATTCACATGAATGCATTGTTGCAGCCTATTATTTTTTAAATTCCTCCCCATCACAGAACTCTAAATTATCTTATTTCATGTACCTGACCCTTAAAAATATCCTTTGACAAGGATTTTGTAAGTGGGTGAAGTCAATATCTTCTGTGGCTGGCATGCTTGAATTAGTTATTTATAATTTACAGATTTATATTTTTAACTGAATTTTAAAAACATCATTGAAAAAGTAAATAGAGGCTCCCCTCCTTTACTCTCAATATTGCTATGTAGTGCCGATGAACAACCTTAGAGAAGCCAGATTTATTTTAATTTAAGTAGATAATCAAATTTAAAATCATGGAATTAGAAGTCTGGTTTTTTGAGTAATTTAATCATCTTTGATATCTTGATACGCGGGTACATCAGATGGAAAAATTTCACTGCTTTGTAAAGTGTCTGCTAAAAAGCTGGTGTGCCCCATCAGGCCCTCTCCCTTCCTCGGGAGGGTGGCCATGATAATTATTCAAATTCCACCCAGTGCACAAAATAATCCACTTACACACACTTATGTGTATATATATATATGTATATTAATCGATCTCCTTCAAGCCTGCCCTTGCTGTGAATGTTAACGATGCAAACACAGGAACTCACTCTGCTCTCTTTGGCTTAAAATAAGCATCTCATCTAAAACAGTTCTGTTATTTTAAAAGTTAGAAAGTGTGAATACATTGCTCAGTGGATGTCACTTCATAATACCTTTTGCCTGATGTCAGCAGAGCTTCCTATTGATCTTTGTACTTAAAAAAATCTAACAACAGTGTGAATCTTCGGCAAAAATTGTCAATGACTGTTCAGCTGTGTAGAACAGAAAAATGGAAACACTATTTGTGCCCTCAATCCAAGAGCTATGCTACTGATTGTGGGAATTGTCTTATGTACCAAATGCCCAGATCAGACATAGGTCTGATCTAAGGTTTTGTGGCTTAACAGTAAAAGAAAGTGAGAAGATGATTTGGGGTTTTCATGCCGTTTTTAAAATTTGCTTCTGGATCCTGAGGAATTTGCTCGATGCTGCTCTCAGCCACGTACAGAACACAATTAGAGGAACTACAACAGAGATACGTACCTCACTCATGCTTTCCTTGGTGTCCTCCATGGGGTGAAGGATTTGGGGAAGAGATGCTTTTCATCTCAATAATCTTGTCATATAGACCAAAGTGCTTCACTGTGTCTGCTCTATGTTAAAGGTGAGGATGGTGATTTTTGTATGACTAATTTATTTCTACCTGGCATGAAAACATGTTTAAAATAGTAACATGATTATATTTATTGCAAGATGAAATGTTCAATTCCACAATGTTGTCAGAATTCTAATTGTGGACAATGTGTTGTATTAGAAATGAGGCCCTATCTGTTGAAACAAACAAAACACCCAATTGTCCATGCTGAGCATGACAACATCCTGTTGATAAGTAAGCTTAGCTAACCACTTGCAAAACACTGGGTGTGCTATTTTTCTGGATGAAATTTATATTTATTTTGTACATCACCCTTCACAAGGGATTTGTTCAGGTTAAAAATCATATTTATGCTATAGCCTTTATCTGATGTTAACTCATAATCTCATGTGTTCACAAATGAAGTGAAGCACTAAATAATTAGATTTTTATCACCTGTAACAATTTGCTCAAAATTCCAAAAGAATTTGACTTGATTTCCTAATGATTTTGCAGGCTGACCCTTGACCTCAGTTTAGGTAACATCCAGTAAGCACATAGTATAGTTCTATGACCTTATGTTTTAACTAAGGAAGGAAATTCATAGATATTTCTATTCAATTTTATAAAAATTCAAGAGTCCCAAACTTCATCTTGAGTCTAAATTTTCTGACTCTGGCCCTTTTTAATAGCATAGGTTTTTGTTCACATTCTTAAGTGAAAAGTATTCAATGACTATTTAGCCTTTAAATGGGAAACTCAGGTAAATGAACTGCTAACTTTTTTCTAAAGTCCTTTAACTGATCCACTCAGTATAAAAGGGGTATATTACTGAACCCCTTTTGGTGTTACAAGTGCTCTTGCTAAAAAGGAGCAACTAGCTCTCTTTCTCCAACCTCTACAGGATTCATGAGAAACTGCTTATGTAAATATAAAAGCACCATGTGTATTCATAACTCCTCTGACTGCTAGACACCCACAGCAGTTACGTTTGTTGGTCAGTTTTAATGGTGGCATAGAACAAACAATTGTGTGATGAGTCTGGTTGACACAGAGCATATAAATATATCCCAGTGGAACTTGCCAAGAAGACCACACCTCAGAAAACTATTACTTTGTTGGGTTTCTGTTTTGTTTTGTATTTAATGCTGCTTTTAACATAAAGGGTCTTCATACAGTAAAAGCTGGTATTTACACTTGCAAAATTTTCTCATTACTCACCCACTTATTATCCTGCCATCATATTCCCCATGCACCAGTTGTAATGTGTTCTAATAATTTACATGGCATCCAGTGCAGCAGAAAGGCCTGGAAAACATGCCCACTATGAGTATTTTATTCATTTAGAGGTGAATCTTTCCCTGGCCCTCATGCCATCTTTGTAGAGAGGGGCTTACACAACCCGGGATGAGGAAAGTACAAGTTCTTACAATATGCTATCTTATAATTTCTGAGATTAAGAAAGAAATAACATCTTTATCTCTCTTATTATCATTTCTTCCCAAGAGAATTTTGCTGCTTATTTTCCTAATTCTATGGTAAGAAAAACCCATTCGTTTTACAGTTTATTTTGCTCTCAAATTCAATTTCATATCAAATACCTGATCAATAGTAATGATACATTTACTTAAACAGTGAACATTCATGTCCCATCTTTATAAAAGCTGTCAGCACTATTGGGGCCTCCCCTGATGGCTCAGCGGTTGAGCATTGGGTTGCGAGGCTCTGCAGCGCCAGTTCGATCCCCAGCGAAGGTCCCACAGACACAAAACTGTCAGCACTATTTAGCAGTGAATAGGTAAATGGCAATGTAATTTTAATTCACTTTTAGACACTAAATTAAGATTCAATTGGCATTCTCAGATTAATACTGAATGTGATACAAGCAGTTCCCATTTTTGATAGGATCTCTATAACTCAGGTAGGCTTCCATACTCACCTTAGGTCTGTAGGATTTCTCATCCTTTCTTGCCATTCAGAAACGTCGTAAGAAAATTTAATCATCTCCAGACCTGCCACTCCAAATCTGCAACAGATTTAGACCTCAGTGACATGCTTCTAATACAGGTTTGTACCAGCCTTCCAAAGTGGGTATCCACTTACACCCTTCTTCCTAGAGCTATTCCCTGATAAAGGTAATATCTGTAAGTTCATTTTGAGGAGAAGAGCTCCTCCACCCCCAAGGAATTACTATTTAACAAGAGACCTTGAAAAGGAGTATATAACTTTGGGCAACTTAATTTCTCGTCGTGTTAAATAACAGTTTCTATGCATGATTTTTAATGTGGTATAACTTTGCTTTCTGCTGTATATCATTCCCTCTCCCACCTAATTCTGCCTCTTTAATGAATATTTTTATTGGGGTTGAAATTCTATGCCTTATGTACCTACTCAGTTTTTCTTCTGTATGTTTTTTTCCATTGTATGTGTTCAGATTATATCAAATGCGGGCAAAATCTGTCAGACAAGAAAATGCTTGAAAGTTTATTTGTCATAGTACAAACACATGATAAAATGTCTCAATGTTATGTAGTACATAGGAACAGAAAATAACTTAAATAAAGTCATTTTTGTAATTTATAATGGAGATTTGTCCTTTTCTTATTCATTGGCAGAAATTATGCTTACTGTCTGCGCTGCTCTTGTGTTTTTGCACAAACTGTTACTAAGCCTTCCTGCTGCAGTCTACAGGAAGTAGCCTGCATGCCTTCTCTCACTGTATGTTGAGCTACTTCCTGCAATTGTGACTAATTATTTCCTTCCTTAATTCACTGTGCCGCATCTACCTAAGGTGCCCCTGGAGTTTCATTTGGATAATTAGTGCCTTAATATGTAATTTGGAGTGCAATTTCTGAACATTTGCCAGGTCAGATTGTACAACTGCTGTCCAGCCCAGCTTTCAGTAAATACTTTTATGTAATGATTATGGTTACTTAAAAGGAATCAGAACCATTTTGCACAGCTAAGAGGCCACTCCAGTTAAAACTACATACAGTCCAGGCTCAGGGAAGCCCTATGTAAGGAGACTTTATGGGCTACTTCCATAATGGTTACTGATGACGTTTGAAACTATATTGTCACTTCATACATTTTTTTGTAGTCATTTTTTAAAAAATATATTTATGCATACAAGAACTGGGGTGCAGGCCAGAGGAGGGGGGTGGGTGAGAGGCTCCACCAGAGACAGTGGGGAGCAGAACAGGCCGATCTACTGAAATACACCGCTAAGGGGAACAATGGTGAGACAGGAAAGGTGTGCTGCACCATGTGGGTTAGCAACCTGGCCAGGGATGGAACTGCGGACAGCTTCCTAGTGCTGCCACTTAACCCCTTGTGCCACCAGGGAGGCCACATTTTTGATTCACTTATTTTACAGATTATCAATGGCCTTTCTTTGGAGATGGACCACTGAGGTGAGGCAGATAAGATTGTGGGGAGAGAGGCCACGTGACTGTGTGTTTCAGAAACTGAACATGAGTGTGTGAGAGCCCTGGAGACAAGAGCTGAGAAATGCAATAGACTAGAGACATCTGGTGACTTGAGTGCAATCTGCACATAAGACTTCACTGTTCTTTTCACTGTCCTATCTTTTAGTTCATTGACATAGAATATTGAGATAAACACAGAAACAAATTTGACTCAGGTATGTTATAGGGCAAGGTGAGGGGTAGCCCGGCATCCCCAAACCTGCACGATCTAAATGGTCTCTGCCATCCTCCACATCAAGACAAAACCTACTGTAGTGCATTACATCTTCAATGGAAAGGAACTTCAAAATAATTACTGAGCGATAAAAAGAAGGTAAGGAATAAATAAAATGGTTTTTACATGAAACACCCAGTTACTCATTTTAAATCTCGTCCATAGCTCTTCTTTTTTTTTTTTTTTTTTTGAAGGTGTTTTTTTTTTTTTTTTTTTTTTGGTAAGAATAGATTATTTTATTTCTTTTTGTGTTTTTTTTTTAATAAATTTTATTGTTATATTCCCCATACAATTGAAGCCCCTCATTCTGACCCCAATCCCTCCCCTCCCGCCCCCGCCCCCCTAAAAGTGTCTCTGGTTCATAGTTTTTTGTTGATTTTGATTTTCACTTTCTTATAGTTATTCATTTTCCTGGTCCCTTATTTAAGTTTTCTAGATTCCTGCTATGAGTGAGACCATCCGGTATTTTTCTTTTTCTTTTTGGCTTATTTCGCTGAGCATGATCCCTTCCAGCGCCATCCATGTTGCAGCAAATTGCATGTGTTTATCTTTTTTGAATAAAAATATGGAACGCTTAACGAATTTGCGTGTCATCCTTGCGCAGGGGCCATGCTAATCTTCTCTGTATCGTTCCAATTTTAGTATATGTGCTGCCGAAGCGAGCACTCGTCCATAGCTCTTCTAAGAAAAAGATCAACTTCCCAGCAGTGATTTTGAATTTTTTTTAATTCCAATTTTTTTTCAGTCTGAATTACAAGGTTTCTTATAATTCCACCTAGGTGATCTGG
Source organism: Talpa europaea (assembly GCF_964194135.1). Classification (NCBI taxonomy): domain Eukaryota; kingdom Metazoa; phylum Chordata; class Mammalia; order Eulipotyphla; family Talpidae; genus Talpa; species Talpa europaea. The sequence continues at coordinate 92,693,796 of NC_140076.1, forward strand.
AATAATTTTGTTAAAACCATACTCTAAGTAATATTTGTGCGACTTTGAACATCTGAGACTAATTTAATCCAAGAATAATTAAAACCAATGCCGAAATGTGATGATAAATGTACACTGAGAAATAATTGCCTACAGATTTATGAAATAGTCACTAAGTTCCATTTGTGCCTGTTGAATGGAATATATAAATTATGTTTCTTAGTGATTATATTGCTTTAGGAGAACCACAGTATAGCTGATTTCAATAAAAACCTGAAAGACCATGGACAAAAGTGCATGTTTTGTGCCTCCCTGGTGACACAGGGCTTAAGTCGCAGCACTGTGAAGCTATAGGCATCCACTGCAGCAAGAATTCGATCCCCAGCCTGGGAGCTAACCCACAGGGTACAGCAGACCTCTCCTGTCTCGCCACTATTCCCCTCAGCAGTGTATTTCAGTCAGTCTGCCTGTTCTGCTCCCCACTCTGTCTCTGGTGGGTCCTCTCATCCCCCACACCTCTGGCCTACACCCCAGCTCTTGTATATATACATAAATCTTTTTGTAAAAAGTGTGTGTTGTGATATTAAAGAGCTATATTCTGACACCTGGTAAAATGGTAAAACTTTATGCAGTGCTCATTATTTTTTCAGGATTTTTTTTCTTCACTTTCCCCAAGTGCTAGCCCCTGGTAGTGAGACACACTATTGTGGGCAGTCGCGTGCTGAGCCTTAACCATGTCAGTCTGCTGACAGATTTAGCTGCTCTATGCACCCAGCAACAAAGACAGGATGTTGTCTGCCTTTACCTTAAGTGAGGAAGTTATTCACAATGAGCTCATGCTTGTGAAATTGAAAACTGCAGATTCAATTTCAGTCCAAATGATTCAGTCTACACATATTTTGTTAAGTCCAGATAACCTCTCAAAGAGACTGAATTGTTTCAAATGGGAAATATGAAGAATGCCAGAGGACGTAAATACCCGATTTAAATTACATAAGGCTTTTGTTTATTGTATAGGGGCAGGGGGGAGGAGGTGCGTTTTGCTTAACATGAGGTCTCCTGATAAAAAATTCAATTCACTTTCTAGAATTTAGGCTGAGCTGTCCTTCTCTACCAACAATAATGTTAAAACAATCAAAGCTCAAGCACAGCAAACCAACTGGAAAGTTATTTTCAGAAAATGCTAGTGACTATTGCCTTTCTATTTTAGAGCTTCATTTCTTCGTGGGATTGTAAGTCTGATCAAAACCCTACTTCAAAAATGCCTGAACATTGACCCAAAACCTTGTGGTAAATGCCAACCATGGCATTCCTAGCAGCACTGAGGGCTTCAAGTGAACAGCTGTGAGACAGAAGCTGCATTCTGGGTTGTTTTAAAATGTTTAGAATCATATACATTGTCTTTCTTGTGTTTTCATGGAGAAAGAAAATGTTACACAACTATTTATCTAGGACCCCACATGCTTTAAGTGGGCCTAACATCACAGGAGCCACACCTTACTGTAGACTTTAAATGAGTAGAGGGGACCCAGAGAGAGTTAGATATTCATAAAAATGCCCTTTCTATCTTTGGTTTTGTCCATCCAGGTATGGTTTTGTCTCTGCATATTAAGATCCCCATGTTATGGGGCATGATGAGGGGTACCCTAGGGCCCCAAAATCTGCCTGCTCTAAGTGGGTTCTGCTATCCACATCAAGAGAAAATATACTCTAGTGCATAAGACCTTCAATGGAAAGGAACATTAATACAATTAATGTGTGATAAAGAGAAGAAAAGGAGAAAGGGTATAGTTACCAAATCAAGCACCCAAATTTACTCATTCCCCGTGGGTAAATGCCCAGCCAGAGTTGGCCCAAAGCCTCTGAGGCCCAAAAACTTGCCATGGTGTAAGTCACCTTCCTGTGGGGACCCATTGGACAGGGGCAGAAGGGGGCAGACATATCTGGAAGGGAAGAAGCAAAATCAAAATAAAAATCAAAATAAAATCTGCCTTTGTCAGACTCCCCACAGGTCTCTCAGCCATGTCTTTGTCTCAAATGTCTTCTTCCATGTCCCCCAAGTCCCTGTACAAGTCCAAGGCTGAGAAGCAGCTTCTTTACATCTCTCTCTGCTCCACGAGCCTCCTCCGGGTCCTCTTCTTTTTTTTTTTTTTTCTTTTTTAAAGATTTATTTATTTATGCATACAAGAACTGGGGTACAGGCCAGAGGTGTGGGTGGTGACAGGATTCACCAGAGACAGAGTGGGGAGCAGAACAGGCTGACTGACTGAAATACACTGCTGAGGGGAGAGGCGGGCGAGTCAGGAGAGGTCTGCTGCGCCATGTGGGTCACCTCCCTAGCTAGGAATCGAACTCGTGCTGCAGTGGCTGCGAACAGCTTCACAGGCTGCGTCTTAACCACTTGCACCACCAGGGAGGCCTTGGGTCCTCTTCTTGATCCCCTTCCTTCCTTCCTTCCTTCCTTCATCTTTCCTTCCTTCTCCTCCATGTCTTCGCTCACTTCTCCTCCCTGTCTATTTCCACCCTTCCTTAGGGTGGGGCAGGGAACCTGAAACCTCCCCTTTCCCTGGGGATTACCCTGTTACACCCAGACTTTTGAAAAGAATTTTAAGACTTAGGATTTCTCTAAGAATACGTGGGAAAGGAGACATTGGTGGCATCTGTGGAGCCGCACTGTCAGGCCGTCCACATCAATCTCTTCAGCCGCGAGTAGCCCCTCTCCCTGGCACTTTAGTGATCACTGACAATTTTGGACATGAACTCTAGAATCTTTAAAGCCAAATAACAATCATAGATTGTATATAATCTTTCAGTATGTCCAGTGACTTATTGCAGAAAACCAGAAAATTAGGAAATCTGGTGTTCCCTCCATCTCTTTTCTTTATTTTACTTTCTTTGGATAAGCTGGGGGAATCTTTCGCCAGGATTTCTAGTACGGAAAACCAGAAGAAAGCCATCATTTCATGTACTGAGTCATTTGAAAAATCATCCACTTTTTGACATTTTCACAAGTTTTATTTGACTGTCGTAGCTTCTCCCAAGTTAGTCAAAGTTTCCCAAGTTAGAAATGCTGTGGGCGGGCACAGGCACAACCCCTGGCCTGTCCTCTTACACAAAATAAGAGGATAAGAAAAGAGGCTTGGGGCCTTGTCCAGGCTTTGAACTGTGCCCAGTACCCCCGGGCCCTGCCCCTGCCCAGTCTGGGAAACCCTCACTGAGAGGCGGGACAGACAGCCCAGTCTGTCTCCGAAGACTCTCACCCCTTTTCTGTTAGCTCCCCTCCTTCCAGCTCAGAAAGAACATTTGGGGATTAGAAAAGTTTTCGAGGAAGCAATTACTCATGAGCAAAGAGACCAGAGAAATCCCAGAGAAGTGCTCCAGCAGATGATTTTAACTAATGACTCGCAGCTGGGCAGCCTGCCCCCTGACAGCCCACGTGAACTTGGTCTGTGAAAGGCCACGTTAGGATCCGTGTTCTCCCTCATGCCTATAAATCTCCGAGCCATTCATGTGGGATCCCGCACTCAAGTTCACTCATAAAATCCACCGACACGTTTCGCTCATTCAGGAAGAATAGCTGCATACTAGCACGACTCCCGTCTCAGCTAGTACCGCAGCTGGAGTCTGACTGACCTTAAGATTTGAAAGGACTGGCCATATGCCCCATCCACAATCTCTGGAAATCCAGAGTCTTCCCCAAGATTGCACAAATTTCTGAGGAGTGTATGTTTTCAGGTTACTGGCTGTGAACCTCTGTTTTGATGGCAAGTCTTTCTCGCATCTCCTCACCTTTCCATGCTGTAAGTCCCTGTTCTAAAAGCCAAATGTACCCTGTTCCTTGATTTCCCCCAACATGCACAGCAGGCATTCAGTAAAATTAAGTGGCCACAGAGAGCTCTGCAGGCCACCTTAAAACCCCCTATTTGGTTGTGTGGTTTTTTTTTTAAGATTTATTTATTTATGCACACAAGAGCTGGGGTACAGGTCAGAGGTGCAGGGGGTGAGAGGATTGACCAGAGACAGAGTGGGGAACAGAACAGGCAGACTGATGAAATACACTGCTGAGGGGAGCAGCAGGCGAGTCAGGAGAGGTCTGCTGCACCATGTGGGTAGCTCCCTGGCCAGCCGGGGATTGCACTCGTGCTGCAGAGGCTGCGGATTGCTTCATAGTGCAGTAAAGCCCCCTATTTGTAAAAGCCTTTCTGTGGTCAGCCAAGCCCTGCCCCATTCTCTCCACCCCCTTTCTTCACCCCTCCTTTCCCCTCTCCCCATCCCTCTCATATTTGCTCCAATCTCAAATCCTTCATCTCAAATCCAATCTCAAATCCCTCCTATTGGAGGGCAGCTTAACAGTCTCTCTGGCTTCCCACCCTCTCCCCGCTGGCACTCAGCCCTTGCACCTGGCAGCATATCACAGTCTTCCTCAACACACCTCCATCCACAGGAAGAATTGTGGAGGCTGCTGTTAAACTGCTTTATCAGCCTGTCTGTGACAAGTCATTGTTCTGACCTGTGCCTCCCTGACCATTCCTCCTGTCCTCTTCAAAATCCCCATCTTTCTCCTTAACTCTGAATACACCAAATCTCTGAGCTTAGCCCTCAGCCCCCTTTGTCCTTACTCCCGCCCTTAACGACCTCATTTCAAGTATGCACCTGCAACTTCCAGATCTCTCCTTTTGTTCTCCCACTTCCCTTCTTCCCTCCACCGTCTGGACATTTCCACTTGTCCTGCCAGCTCAAGCTTAATGTGTGTGAGGCAAATTGCACGTAAGTATCACTAGTGTGACTGCAGCCGCCTAAGCTCCCTCCCCATCTCTCTGCCCTCCTCCCTTCTTGCTCTTCTCCATTGCCAGACTGTCTGCCAAGGTGGAGCTCTGGTCTCGATGGCCCTCTTTCCAAAAACCCTCTTTGAGCAGTCTCTTGCTGTAGCCTGTCCAGCACTGGACAATACTTAGCCTGCCTTTCAAAGGCCACCACATCCAGGCCTGATTTTTAAGATTTACTTTTTATGCACACAAGAGCTGGGGCACAGGTCAGAGGTGCAGGGTATGAGAGGATTCACCAGAGACAGTGGGGAGAAGAACAGGCTGCTGAGGGGAGCAGCGGGCAAGTCAGGAGAGGTCTGCTGCACCATATGGGTGGCTCCCTGGCTGGGGATTGAACCTGTGCTGCAAAGGCTGTGGACAGCTTCATAGTTGCATCTTAACCCCTTGTGCCACCAGGGAGGGCCCCCCCAGGCCTGAATATTTTGCAGCACAAGCCCTACAATTCAAAGTGAATTCATGTCCTCACTATCCATTTACCACGCAAGGAGAGCTGGGTGGAGTTAGGAAAGGGTAACTTATTCCCTCTTCTCTGAAACTCACATGCAGACAGAGAACCACACACTGGGCAAAGGGCAGAAGCGAAACCAGTGCTGCCTCCGGGCATCTGAATCCAGAAGGTCACAGGAAACCGTGCTCAGGGGCGAGTTCACAGCCCATCTTGGCCTCTTCCCAGACATGTGTATGGGAGCTCCTGACCCACAATATTCTCATATCCAAATGGACATGGGGTGGCATCTTCCAGGCTGTTGTGACGGTTAGTAATGTGACATGTGTGAGATGCACAGCTCAAAGCTTGCACCCAAGAAATGTGCTAGTAAAACGAAAAATACCGGATGGTCTCACTCATAGCAGGAATCTAGAAAACCTAAATAAGGGACCAGGATAAAGAATAACTATAAGAAAGAAAAAATCAAAATCAACAAACAACTATAAACCAGAGACACACTATGGGGGGCAAGGAGGGTGGGGAAAGGAGGGATTGAGGTCAAAATAAGGGGGGTGCAATTGTATGGGGAATATAAAAATTTTAAAAATATATAAAAAAAAGAAATGTGCTAGTGCCATGATGACTAAGGGTTGAGCTGCAGACGATGCACAATCTCCTAAAGTCAAGCCTTATTTAAGAACTAGAATGTGCTAGACATTGTCTTAAAATCAGCAAGACTATATCTCTGCGCTCTAAGAGCTGGAGATCCCAGGACTGCAGAGGTAAACTGTTACCATTCGGGCAGGAGAGTACAGAGTGCAGACCCTGTACTCTGGAAACACAGGTGCTTTCTCAACCACTGGTATTTTCTTAACACGTTCCATGTGCCAGATACGATTCTAGGGACTGAGGATTCAACAATGAAAACTAATATGATCCCTGTTTTTAAATAGCTCATAATCTAATTGGAAGACAACCACTTATTCAAATGGCCACAGTGTGTTACAAAAGCTCCCCTAAGTCTGTTCAGTTTGAAGCAGGAAAGGGTTTGGTCAGATACACCAGTGATAGGGAAGTTTCAGGTGAACCTGAGGTGTGTCTGGGTACAGGTGACCTACAGGCAGGAATGAGAGGACCCTGGGGAAAGAACTTTCCGGTGGACCCACTGAAGTCACTGGAGGGCCTCCAGGCAGGGAAGGACCAGAAGCCCTTGGAATGGATAGGAGGGGGAGATGAAAGACCCAGCATCTGAGAGATCAGCTTGAAGGTATCCCAGATGTGCCTCCCATGCCAGGGAGCCCTTCAGTTTATCCTTCTGGCAGTGGAAAGCTGGAGGGAATTTAAACCATTCTCAGTTACATTCAAAGCCTGAATAATCTCACTGAGACTATCTTAGACCATCCTCTGTTTTCAAATCCTCATAAAAGAAAAAAGTTGCCATCTGGTCTGCAGAAAACCGAAGGCTGCAGACTAAAGCCAAAAATGGGCAGATTGACGATGCCCAGGGCAAACTTGGCCCCTGTATACTGAGGCTCATAAAAATGAGTGTGTTGCTTTCATTTGTCCTTGGCTTTCACCAGTCCCTGGACCTCGGGGAACCCACCCAGCAGACTCATTCTCCTTTGTCCCCACCTCATCTTCTTCCTGCCCACCCTCATTTATTCCTTTGCTTTGCTGCTGTTTTTTAATAGTTCCCCTGACTGCAGGAAATTAACCCTGTATATAGTTTGGAAAGGCACCTAGAAGCCACTCAAATAAACTAGAGTCTGAGTGTCATGCTCTAGGTGAAATCTCTTCCCCCCATGCCCTGCCCTCGCTGTGCTGGAGTGCTCATTCTCAAGTGCCGCTGGCTTCAGGCACAAGAGGATGTTGTGGTTTCTATGCCCACCTGTTGAATCAGAGGCCATCTCCTGGGTGAGCCCCAGTTGCCTGCTTGAGTCACATGGGCTGGATGGTCCAGACCAGAAGAGGAGGAGGAGGAAGATGTGGCTCCACTCAGCCAAGTGTCCCCGGCTGACCTCTTGCTCTTTTCTGTCCCCAAAGGAAAGGTGGAGCTTTCCTGCCCACAGAACTTAATTTCCTTTTCCCATTCTTTACAAGGCTGCATTCCTGTCTCCTCCTGGGGAGCAGGGGACATGGCATTCAGTAGGGCAGCACACCGCAGAACCTCTTTGTTCTGGAAGCAAGGGCTTGCCTGAATCTAGAGGTTGAAAAGCTAGAGGTCATCCCCTCCTCTGGTGGTTCCATTTTTAGTGTATGTTGCTCTTCCTGTTTCCCCCTTGGGTAAGACTTGGGATCTGACAGGACCCCAGGGATCCTGCTGAGAGTGTCAACACTAGGAGCTCCTCACTCTTCCAACCACTTTCAGACACCAAAGAAGAACCACAACTGAGTATGAAATGGCCCCCCACAGCCGCTGTCAGGAGGCCCAGGGGATGGGATCCAAAAGTGAAGGGGAGCTCATGCTCCCCTTTATCTCTTTGGACCAAAGTTGGGGGCAAATCAATTCTACCCCCTTCCTCCTGTAACAGGGTAGGGTGAGAGGCACCCTGGGATCCCCGAACCTGCCTGTTTCAAATGGGTTGTGCAATCTGCCTCCTCAAGACAAAACATACTCTAGTGCATAAGACCTTCAATGGAAAGGGACTGTAATACAATTAGCGTACTATAGAGAGACTAGAGTTTCCAAATCAAGCACCCAGAGTACCCATCCCCTCATGGGTAAGTGCCCAGCCAGACAGGGTTGACCCAAAACAGTACCGCTGAGGCCCAAAAGCCTGCCACCAGTCTAAGGCACCTTCTAGTGGGGACCCCTAGCGAAGGGGCAGAAGGGACAGAAGGGGCCAGACAAGTCTGGAAGGAAAAAAGCAAAATCAAAATCAAGATAAAGGCTGCCATCGTCAGCCTCCCCACAGGTCTCTCACCCACATCGGTTTCAGGTGTCTCCTTCCATGTCCCCCAAGTCTAAGGCCAAGAAGCAAAAAAACCTTCTTCCTATGTCTCTCTGTTCCATGTGCTCCCTCCAGGCCTTCTTCATCTCTTTCCTTCTCCTTCTCTTCTTCCTGCTCAGCTCCACCTTTCCTTAGGGTGGGGCAGGGAACCTGGAATCTCCCCTTTCCCTGGGGATTACCCTGTTGCACTCCCTCCTCTAGATTATTCCTGGGCTACATGATTTGATGTGTCCTACCAAAGCTGTGCCATGTCACCAAGTAACCAGCTGTGTTCTATCTTGAAACTATGACCAATTCAGTAACAAGTATTCACTTTCCTGTTTCCCTGCCTTGATTTCTTTCTCTCTCATTTTTTCAACCATACCATTGTACTTCCCAAAGCAGCCTTAACAGATTGAACCCTTAGGGACTTCCAAAAAATTGAAAGTGATTTTCTAAAACAATACATTTTTACAAAAATCTAGGCAGACACTAAAAATAATGTTCCAAACATTACATATAAAATTATCATGTTAGTTGAGAAAACTTAAAACTAGAAGCAAGGTTAACTTACTTTTGCAAGAAACAAAAATACATAAAATCTATGTGGAGAAAAGTTTGGGGAACAATATATACCAAAAGCAGACTATGTTATTTGGTGGTAGGATTATGAGTGAGTTCCTTAAAATCAGAATTTTAAAATATTTTCCTCTAAGAAATGCATATTAATTGAGATTCATTTTTATTTAAAAAGAAAAGTTTATCCTAGACCTAGTGCACACAAATGTGCTTTTTTGCCAACAATGTGCTGTAACTTTAGAAAGCAAATGAGGGCTAGACCTCGGCGAAGATTTGGAAATCTAAGGATAACAAGTTTTATAGACATTTATAAATGAAAAGTATTGAGGGGATATTATTTGTAAAGAAGTATAAAACTAATATGTACACATCTCTAACAAGAGGAAAGTTGTAACATAATGTTGCTGCTGTGAGTCATCCTTTGTGAAGCAGTTCATAAAGTAAGCTTATGGATTTCATTACCTTATTATTGTCAATAATTGTACTGTTTTGTTAACTGCAACAAAAGTCTCAACGATTATTAAAACAAACAGTTTATTAGATCATCAGTTTGAGGAATCAAACCCAGGAAGCAATCCAGCAGTTTTATTCTGTGAGAACTGTTCCAACAATCACGAGTTTGAATTTAGTTTATTTAGGTAGAAACAGTGAGTCATTGACATTAAAAATGTAATTATTCTTGTGTTGAGAGGAGGGTCCTGGTTCTAAGTTATTTTGACCTAAAGATGCACTTATACTACATACTGATACAGTATACTATTAGTATAAGGCAATGCCGGGACTAGGAGCTATAGAAGGGAGAAGATTCAAGACTTAGAAAAAGTTAATCTGTTGACCATGGGGTAGTTCTGCATCTGTGTGCTCCAAAATGGTAGCCGCTTGCTCTGCCGCTGGCCTGAGCAAGTAAGGAATTACAATTTTATTTCATTTTTGAAATTTAAAAATAAATAGCCATGAGGTTAGTGGCAACTATCATTTTAAAAATCATTTTATGGAATTGTGATTGACATAGAAAAGTTCCTATATATTTGATGTGTTGAACTTGATGAGTGTGGCTACATCCATGAAATTGTATGTATGTGTGACAAGATCACTTAACAAAAGATTTTCTGTGGCTACTGTATACAGCACTAGATGAGATCTGATGCTAGATCATGTATGTTGTTTTTTTCCTAGACAGTTTCATTTTCATTCTAAAGATGAAATGGAGTAACTGTTTATTTTCAACATGGAATGAATCCATAAGTAGACTTAGAAGAGAGATTATATGCAAGTTTGGAAGTAATTTGGCACATTTTTAACAGCATTCATTGCCCATGACTTTTGAGAAGGTGACCAAAAAATCTCCATATAAAACAAACATTGCCAGAAAATGCATCTTTGAAATGATCTGACAGTGGGAACTACCAAACAATTAGCTCACCTACAAAGCAGTAAGTCAAAGATAGCCATCACAGCGGGCAATTGACTAGATGGCATTAATGGACCGTTCCTTGGGGCTGCATACAGATGGCCAATTAAAATGTAAAAGTATGTTCAACCTCACTTGTCTTCAAAGATACTTTAGTGAAAATAAATTCCCATTTTTCAACAACCAAATTAGTAAAGTTTTTATTCTGAGGTCTGTATATTGCTAAGAATATGGGTAAACTGTTGCTCTCTTATACATCTTTAGGAGCATTAATTGGTTCATCCTTCCTTGAGGCCAGTTGGCAGTGTTTTAGCAAAAGACTTGATTACGGTTAAACCCTGTCAGCCAGCTAATCCATTTCTGGGAATTTGCCATTAGGAAGTAATTAAGGATTCTTGCAAAAATCTATGCACAAGGCTGTCCATGTCTGTGTTACATACAACAGTGAAAAAAATGACAACAACCTAATTGTGGTTCCCAACAGATTTATTAAATAAATGATATATCTATACAATTGCATGCTGCACATTCACCAAATGTCATGTTATATATGAATACCTTAACTGCATGGGGGAAATGTGTGCAATAGATTTTTCCTGGAAGAAAATCAAATCCTGGTTAGAATATAAGATTTCAGTTGTTTATTTTAAAAAATGATTAAGGGGGCCTCCCTAGTGGTGCAAGGGCTTAAGCACAGCATTATGAAGTAATCTGCAGCCTCTGCAGCATGAGTTCAATCCCCGGCCAGCCAGGGAGCAACCCAAATGGTGCAGCAGACCTCTCCTGTCTCGCCCGCTGCTCCCCTCAGCAGTGTACTTCAGTCAATCTGTCTGTTCTGTTCCTCACTCTGTCTCTGGTGAATCCTCTTACCCCCACCCCCATACCTCTGGCCTGTACCCCAGTTCTTATATGCATAAATAAATAAATCTTAAAAAAAAAAAGATAAACTCATGCCATTTGTGTCAACATGGATGGAATTGGAAGGGGTTGTACTAAATGAAATAAGTTAGAAGGAAAAAGATAAGTATCTGATGGTTTCACTGATACGCGTAAAATTGAGAAACCGAACAAAGGTTCTGGGAAAAGGCAAAACTTGCAAACTGACCATTGACCCGGGGCATACAGCAGGAAGGGGGATGGAGAAAGGGTCAAAAACAGGGGAGGGAGGAGCACAAGGGACTGTGGTGATAAATCATGGGTACTGTGGTGGTGGGGGAAGTCTGGGGACTACACCGGAGGGGAGAAATCAAATACTGTCTGAAAATTAACAGTAATGTAAGAAACTTAAATAATTTAAAAATAAATGATTAGAAAAAACACTTGAGGGCGGCGGGGGGAGGAGAAGAGGGATTAAGGTCAGAAAAAGGGGGTGGGAATTGTATGGGGAATATAATATAACCAAAATGAAAATGCATACATTATGCAAAAATGAAAAATGATGTAAGAATTATAAAAAATTAAATAATTTATAAAAAGAAAGAAAAAACACTGAAAATATATTCAAGTTATGCTGTTCAGGCTGTTTTATCTCTTAGTATAATGATAATGGGTGAGTTTTATGTTCTTTATGATTCTCTGTATAATTTTACCACAATTGATATCATTTCTATTTTTTTTATATTTTCTAAGACTTGTTTTATGTCCTAGTATATGATTTATTCTTGAACATGTTCTATATGCACTGGAGAAGAAAGTGTATTCTTTGCTTTTAGGATAGAAAACTTTGTAGTTGTCCAGTGAATCCATCTGATCAAATGCTTCATTTAAAACTTTTATTTCATTGTTAATTTTCTGGCTGGCTGCTCTACCTCTTGTGTCAGTGGTTTATTGGCGTCTCCAACAATTGTATTTTTGTTGATATATTGCTGTAGGTCTGTTTAATAATTTGTTTACATATCTAGGTGCTCCTATATTTGGAGCATAAATATTAATGAAAGTAATATCCTCTTGGTGAGTTGTTCCTTTGATCATTTTATAGTGTCCATCTTTGTCCTTGATTACCTTTTTTACTTGAAGGTCTAACTTATTGGATACAAGAATAGTAGTTCCTGATTTACTCTCTGAGTTATTAGCACGTATGACCTGATCCCAGCGTGTTATTTTTAGTTTGTTTTTTCTTTCAGTTTTAAATGGGTCTCTTGTAAACAAAGTATTGATGGATGGAATTTTCACACACATTGTTAGCCTATGTTTTTATTGTTGAATTCTGACCATTCACCTTTAGGGTGATTATTGACATGAACTGTTTATTTTCAGTCATTTTGTTTTTGATTTTTGACTGTTCCATTTTTCCGTTGTTTCTTTTTCCCTTTGTTTCTCTCTACTCTAGAGCCTGCATGGCTTTCCCTAGTAGTTCCATCAATTTCTTTGCTTCTTCCTCTGCAGATGTCTGACTTTTTGGTTAGTGGTTACCATGCAGGTTTTATTTGAATTTATTTGGATCTGAAGAGGATTCACCAGAGACAGAGTGGGGAACAGAACAAACAGATTGACTGAAATACACTGCTGAGGGGAGCAGTGGGCGAGTCAGGAGAGGTCTGCTGTGCCATGTAGGTAGCTCCCAGGCCAGGGATCGAGCTCATGCTGCAGTGGCTGCAGATAGCTTAGTAGACTGCGTCTTAACCCCTTGTGCCACCAAGGAGGCCCCAGTTTTTCTTTTCTTGTAGAAGATCTCCTTGTAGTATTAGTTGAAGAGCAGGTCTGGCAGTGGAAAACTCCATTAGCTTCTGCTCGTCTGAGAAAACCTTTACTATCCCTTCATACTTAGTTGATAACTCTGCAGGATAGAGAATTCTTGGCTGACAGTTCTTGTCTTATGGGATTGTGAATATTTCCTTCCACTCTCTTCTTGCCTGAAGAGTGTTTGGACTGAAATCCAGGGAAATTCTAATTTGGGAGCACTTGAAAGTTATTTTTTCCCTTGTTTTCTACAATTTTTTTTTCTTTGTCATTGATTTATGTTAGTTTGTCAGTGGTGTATCTGAGTGTAGATATTTTTTCATCTAAGAATTTAGTTCTTCTCTCTGCTTACCGGACTTATATATTTAATTAATTCTGTAGGTTGGGGACGTTCTCCCTTGTTATTTTTTTCAATAGGGTTTCTATTCCTATTTCTTGTTCTTCCCCTTCTAGGAGTCCAATCATTCATTGGTTTCCTATTCTAATTGAGTCTTGTATTTCTGCTAGTTTCCTCATTTCCCCCTTGTCTTGATATTCTCTTCTTCTAAATGTGTAATTTGTTCATTTGAGCCTTCAAAGAAATTCTTTCTTCTGCCATTTTGAATCTATATACAGCATGGCCTAAGTTTGTCTGCATTTCATTCAGAATCTCTTTCTGGGATCTTTGTAAATATTTAATCTTTTTAGTGAAGAACTCCTAGATCTCCTTTCTGAGATCTTGTGTCTGCCTGTCTGCCTTTGACACATCTTCCAGTATCTCATTTAGCATTTTTAATATTGGTGTTTGAACTTGTTAGATAGTTTCTCTATTTCTGTCTCCTTCATATTTGTCACAAGACTTCTGTGCTTGGGCCTCCTTGGTGGCACAAGGGGTTAAGTCTCAGCACTATGAAGCTATTGGCAGCCACTTCAACATGAGCTGAATCTCCAGCCAGGCTCCCCCATTACCCCCACATGGTGCAGCAGACCTCTCTTGCCTCGCCCGCTGCTCCCCTCAGCAGTGTATTTCAGTAGATCTGCCTGTTCAGCTCCCCACTCTGTCTCTGGTGAATCCTCTCATCCTCCTGCTCCTCTGGCCTGCACCCCAGCTCTTGTATGGATAAGTAAATAAGACAAATCTTTAAAAAAAAACAAAGACTTCTGTGTTCATTTTGTTTTCCCATCTTGTGTTGAGATGTTCCTTGCTTCCTAGGCATATATAGTGCCTTATTTATTGCTGTGTGTGTGTGTGTAAGGTGGAGGTAGGAGGGTGTCTAGGGCTTTAATACTTGATCTCCGTTTGAGGAGTAATGTTAGTCACCTCTTGTGTTCTGCCCTGAGTTGTATTCTGTGCTGAGGCTGTCTTTGCTTCCCTCTCCATTTCTCCATTGTTTCTTTCTTCTAAGGGTCGTGGTCTATGAAGCTGGGCCCTCCCAGTGGGATAGGCCAGTCAGGACCAACAGACTCACTCTGGGGGATTAGGTAGCACTCGGCTCAGAAGCTGTGCCACGTGTGTAGCAGGCTCATGTGTGCCTCCTTAACAGCACAGCATGCGCACTGGCCATTGCGCCCCACCCTCGCCTCAGCGGCTGCTTCTGCAAGGCTGAAAGTAGACACACCCTCAGCCTGCCTTCCTGGAGGACTGGTGAGTTCACTCTAAAGTTTTTCTGCTGTTCGATGTTTTTTGGGAGTTCAGCTTGGCTCAGCCTGGCTTTTCTTTGATCTTGTCTGCGAAGGAGCTTTAAATGAGCAAGCCACTCCAATTGCAGGGTCCAGTTTTCCTGGGTCAGGGGCTGCCAAACTTCCACTGGCCCAGGTTAGGCCCAGGCCCACTCTCATGTTAGGAAAATTCTTCCAAGGAGTTTTGCAATGTCTGGGTTTTCCTTGGCATGGCTTGGGAAGTTCACCCCCAGCCCTAATGCTTCCCCTCACTGCCTCCTAGCAGATATGAACCTTAGTCCTTGAGCTCCCTGGGGAAGACCTGGAGCTATATAAGTAATTTGAAGGAACTGGATTTTGCTAGGCACACTATCAGTCTTTTTTTAATAGTTATTTTCAAGGGAGAGGGTGATTCCAGCCTCTGCCATGTTGTGGAGTCCCCAAATTTTCCACAATTAAATCTCTGAATTTAAAATAGAAAGGCGTTTTTTTAAGTTGTTGTTAATGATGTCGGTAGTGTTCAATGGTAACAGAAATCATTGAAAGTATATAATTGCAACACTTCTGCTGTACTAGATAAAATAATTTCAGTGGTGGTAGCCATTAGCTGCCTGGACCTGTGGGCAGCAGAGCTTTTAAAGGAAGTAAGTGACTTTGCAGTCCTTTTCAGAAACTCTTCCCTGCTGTTGGTAGCAGCAGAAATGCTCTAATTAATCAAGAAAAATGTTATCAACCAGAGATAATTATGTATATGAAGGTGACCTGCTAGCCAGATATGTGGATGGTTTGTATAAATAAGAGATATTTTTTGGGCCTCCCCGGTGGCGCAGCGGTTGAGCGCCGGGCTGCAAAGCTGCCTGCAGCCTCCACAGCACCGGTTCAATCCCCGGCCACCTGGAGTGGGTCCCACATGGCGCGCAGACCTCTCCTGCCACCCACTGCTCCCCTCAGCAGTGTATGGTCTGTCTTCCTGCTCTCTTCCCCGCTCTGGCTCTGGTGAATTCTCTCACCCTCCTGTGCTTCTGACCGTACCCAGTGCTTGTATAAATAAATAAATACATCTTTAAAAAAAAAAAGAGAGAGAGATTTTTCCTCTGTTAGGGTCTTCTTGATATTTTAAAGCAGATGTATCTGCAAAAGAAGAGAAGAGAGTGACAAGGATAGGTTTAACCAGAAACCAAACAACCAGAAACTTTAGCTAAGGAGTTCTTCTGCCTTTCACTTTTAGGAGAGAATATGAAATGTCAAGAAAGTGATTCTAAATTGAGAATTGCTTATCATCAACTTTCAGGATATTTCTCAATGCTTTCCCAATTCAGCCTCGTCTCCAGACATTCTACATCAATAGTTGTCATTCCAATGAAAATAATTTCTAATGGTGAATATGAGATTCCAGAAGGATTTTCCTTATCAACTAAAGTAGATTAAAATATGCCTTACTTATTATGCAATGGAGGATGGGATGGAAGGAGAGAGAGAGAGAGGAAGAACAGAGAAAATACACAGAATGGAAAGACTAGACTCCATCCAGAGACTCACAGGGTGATCTGGTTTCCAGAGGTCTGCTACATCTTTGCATGGTTCCGTCAAATGTTCGGTACATACTTCGGTATTTTCCTTGAGGAATGAGTCCTGTTATTTCATCACCTCCCTCCTTTAACTTGGAGACTCACAGACATTCCATGGCGTCTCCCACTGCTCCTCACCTGCCAGTCGCTTTCCCACCTAGTGTCATAGCAGAAACCATCCTCTGCTTCTGAGTGTTCCTGGATGCTCTAATGGGATTAGCTGGTGAACTGTCTAAGCAATTCTGCTCATATATTCTATATATTTAATGATGGGAATTATTTGTTCTGGCAACTGGAAACTTTATGAAACGTGACTTCTCCTCCAGGTTCTGGTAGTTACTTTGAGGAAAAAGAAACAAAAATGATCTTTTTCTAAGGACTTGGGTGTGTAATGGGGTTTAGGCTGAGGTAGAGAGGGGTTAGCTGATGGGCAGATGATGGCAACTATGAGTCTCTGCATATTACTATGTTAGAGTAACTATCATTTGACCAAGCCTGGGTGAGACAGGACTGGGTTATATGTGGGCCTCAGTGTGGAAGGGAAAATAAAGACAGTGTAAAAGGCCTGTGAAAAAACATTTAACATATCTACATGTATCTACATATACATATATAAAATTTTTATTTATTTTTGCATAAAACTGGGATGCAGGCCAGAGGTACAGGAGGTGAGAGGACTCACAAGAGACAGAGTCGGGAACAAACAGGCAGACTGACTGACTGACAGAACTTGTCTGTATCCCCAAGGCCTAGTGCTTAGCACATAGCTGAGTTCAGTAAATATTTGTTGAATGAATACATGAATGTAAATAATTAACATAATCACTCCTACCTTACATTGTTTTTTTCAACACAAGTTGATCTTTTATGGCACTGAATTTCTAAATACTGTCCTCTCTGTCTTTGCCTAGGGAAACAACTAACATTTGCTCTTGGATGAATTACTTAACCCAAGGGCACTTCACCTCCATTGAGTTCTCTTAAGTGAGCTTGTGGCTTGATGGCCTCCTGCTTCTGCACAGCACCCTCTGTCTGCATGAAAAGGGAGGTGCAGTTTCGGCATAGTTTTTAATTTTGTTCCTAGCAGAGCATCTCAGTCAGTAAAATGAGGGCTGGGGAAAAGGTGACCCCTCTAAGCTCTTCCCCAGATTCCTTTTTGAAAGTGAGGAGAGCTCTGATTGCCCCTCAAGGCCAATGTATCTATTAAGCACAGAGGGCTTAAGACCCACAAAAATGTTTTCATTTTAATGTCTTTCAAATCAGAAGGAAAATGAATATAGTAATACTTATGTAATAATGAACCTAGTCTGGATTATATTCATCTTTACACCAGCACAGTTATAGGATATTCTTATTTACTGTTATGGAAGAAGGGATGCAGGAAGGATTCCCAGAAGGAACCGGGGCCAGGAAAATCAGGGCGTGGCCCTCGTGTGGCCTGAACAAAGCTGGTGACTTAGCTGAGCCTTGTGCTGTGCTGGGGGTGTTGCTCCTCAGCAGTGTCCTAGAGAAAAGCAAGCTCAGAAGGGAAGAGGCAGCCCTCCTTCAGCAACAAAGGGCTTCCTAGCCTCCCCAGTGTCTTCAGGCAAACCCAGGTACATATAACCTCGCCCCTCATCCTAGGCCAGAAAGAAGGAAAGGGTGACTTGATCTCACACTTCTCCCTCAAAAGACAAACCCAGATGTGCGCTCACCCCCTGACTCTCAAGGAAGCTCATCAATGACTTCACCTTTTCCCTCAAAAAGCAAGCTGAAGCATAACCTTTCCTGAAATCTGGAAAGATCTGGCATGATGTCACCCATCCACCCAGGCTTCTCTCCCGCTGCCCCACTGGCTGATGACACATTTCCACCCCGGCTGCTTCTCAGAAGTGGCTGTGCCTGAAGGTGTGGGTGTCTGGCTGGCCACTGCCCCCATGAGCCACAAAAGCAGTGAGAGGGTGAGTGAGAAGTGATCGAGGCTGTGACTCAGCACTGCGGCAGGCCAGAATTTATTCAAGGTTCCACATTGAATAGGGAGTTTTTAGCAAGTCTGGAGCACAAGTTGAGCCAACTCAGGATGAAAAACTAAAAAGCAAAAGTGGAAATGCAGGACTGCAAAATTCCTAGAAAAGAATTTATAGCCCTGGAGGGAGGGGGAGGTGGCCTGGTCGGTTGACAGGGCTACTAGGCAGGAGCAGCCCGACTCACAGCAGCTCCTGGCCCTGCAGGCTCTTGGCCACCACACCATCTGTACGTCCCTGTTTCCTCATGGCCTTCTGACCTCCGCTGCCACTGGGTCCCCTGTGTACACACGGGGCCTGGCAGGCCCCAGACAGACCAGGCAGCCAGGTGAGCACAGTGGCCCAGCATCCAGGCAGCAACATTATTTGAAAGTGCAGCTCGGATTTAATCTGAGAGAAAAGAAGAGGGCGGGGAAGAAGTTAGCTTTGTAAATTAAAAGGGGTGGGGTGTCTACAACAGGAGAAGCTGTACATGTGGGGCAAAGAGTCTATCTGGGAACTTTCTGTGCTTTTCACTCAATTTTGCTGTGACCTGAAGCTGCTCTAGAAAATGAAGTCTATTTTAAAAAATTGTTGTTTTTTTTTTAAGTCTGTTCCACAGCCACAGAACCCTGCTGTGCATCATGTAGAGATTTGTTCTAGCTCAACAGTGAGGCAAGAAAGCAAGGAAGGCAGAAGCTTTCCTCTTCCCTCTGGCCCTCGGCATGCCCCTGGGTGTTACAGTTCCTTGACTGTGTACAGTTACTCTGTGTTCCACAGTTAGGAAGAAAGTTATAGCAAATACTTCTGGAAGAAATAGGCAGTAACACATGAACAGGACAATAGACTTATTCTTTTTTTCCTAAAGATTTATTTATTTGTGCATACAAGAGCTGGAGTGTAGGCCAGAGGTATTGGGGGTGAGCAGATTCACCAGAGACAGAGTGGGGAACAGAACAGGTAGATTGACTGAAATACACTGCTGAGGGGAGCAGTGGGTGAGACAGGAGAGGTCTGCTGCACCATGTGGGTAGCTCCCTGGCCAGGGATTGAACTGGTTCTGCGGTGGCTGCAGATAGCCTCATGGTGCTAAGACTTACCCCTTGCACCACTAGGGAGGCCCTAGATTTATTCTTGAGAGAATGCTTTTCTATTTTAAGCTTAGGATTCTTCTTCTGGGAAGTGAAGATAACATCTGTCACCCAGAGACATAGGGATCAGCTTTCAGTGAAATTGCCACCATCCACTGGATTTAAAGTAGCCATGCCCTCTCTGCCTCAACCTTTGCCAGCACTTCCTAACACTCTTCCTCTTTTTATTTTGCCACAACATATTTATCATCATCTCCACATCATATATTTGTCTTTTTAAATTCTTTTCAACACCTATGGGCATGTAAATTCCATGAAGCCCGGGATTTTTTATATGGTTTATTCCATGTCCTTACCACCTGCACCAATTTCCCATCTATAGAAAATCCTCGGTAAATACAGTGGGTGTGAATGGTTCCATGCCCAGTCCTTGAACAACTCAAAGTGCCCACTGTGGAAGAGTAGTCATTGTGTTTACCTTGGAGAACCTTTAAAAGAAAGAAACTGTGCATTTTAATCAACTGATTCACCTCTTTTTGATGCGTAGGGCAGATCCTGGTGTGAGCCAGTTGTAACCCACTCAAAAAGCAAGCTGAAACACAAGTGTTACATACTTATTTCTCTTGTTGCTTTTTAAAAGAGTATTTCTTAAATTTATTTACAAACCAACTATGTTACCTAGGACAGAGGACAAATCTTGCCATTTCTACAATCGAGAAATCAAATAATGGCTTTCCATTAGCATTGAACGCCAAACAAGACTTCCATAAGTTGCCTGCCTGGAATTTTTTAGCTCAGGTTTCCTCCCCAAAGTAGCATTGCTTAATTCAGTGACTTGCATCACTATATTTATACTGGGATAGCTCTAATTTTTATTTTTATTTTATTTTTTAATATGTGTTATGTGTTGTTATCGTTGTATATATAGTGGTGTTAAAACTACACTGAAGATTACTCAGTCTTTTCCAATCTTGGTTTCTCGGTATTCTGTATCCTCTGAAATACTCAACAGCTTGACTTTTTTTCATCTTCCATCAAACCATCATGCCCATAGCCCATCTGGCTCTTTTTTTTTTTTTAATTTATTTATGTAATCAAAATCAACAAGCAACTATAAACCAGAAACACTACAGGGGGCAGGGAGGGATTAGGGTCAAAATAACGGGGGTGGAAATTGTATGGAGAAGATAACCAAGATGAAAATGCATACATTGTGCAAAAATGATGTAAAAATATATAAAAAATAAAATAAAACATTTTAAAAGTGAAAAAAATTATGCATGCAAGAACTAGAGTACAGGCCAGAGGTGCGGGGGCTGAGAAGATTCACCAGAGACAGAGTGGGGAGCAGGACAGGAAAATTAACTGAAATACACTCCTGAGGGGAGCAGTGGGCAAGTCAGGAGAGGTCTGCTGTACCATGTGGGTAGTTCCCTGGCTGGCCAGGGAATGAACTCATGCTGGAGAGGCTGAGGATAGCTTCACGGTGCTGTGCTTAACCCCTTGCACCACCAGGGAGGCCCTCATCTGCCTCTTTTGATGTTAAAAGGAAATACAAAAAGTTGTCCAAAACCAGTTCCAGTTTGCCATCCCAAAATAGCACCACCCAGAGTGTGTCAGACTAAAGGAGCAAAGTGGAAGCGAGGACAGACACCCAGACAAATGACTGGAAATGCTGCAACAGGTAGAACTTGAGCCATGACAGGCAGCAGAAAATAAGAATGATCCTAGTAACTACTAAGCCATCAGGGCATCCTAATAAGACTTGTTTCTACCATGAGTTCGCAGATCTCATAGGCCAAAGCCAATCAACAGCCCACTTTCCATCTTTTTTTTTTTAAGATTTTTAATTATTTATTTATTTTTTGCATAGAAGTACTGGGGTGCAGACCAGAGTTGCGGGAGGGGGGTGAGTGAGAGGAGACACTCACCAGAGACAGAGTGGGGAGCAGAACAGGTGGAGCTACTGAAATACACTGCTGAGGGGAGCAGCAGGTGAGAAAGGAGAGGTCTGCTGTGCCATGAGGGTCAGCTCCCTGACTGAGGATCAACTCAGGCTATTGTGGTGGGCTTTTGAAGAGGTAGCACTGAGACTCAACCGCTAGGCCATCAGGGAGGACCCCTTTCTACCTTGATAGAAATTTGGCCCTTTCAAAATGTGCCACACTAGCTACAACACACATGCACACACACATACCCAGATCCCAGATCCTTCCATATCGAGCTTGGTTTTCTTATTAAACTGTTCTGCTGACCCTCCAAGGGAAAAGGAGAAACTCTTCATTGTCACAGTGAAGGCGCCCTTGTCATGATGTGTTGGGAGGACCAATATGGAACTATTTGTCTGGTTTCTTTATCTCAGCTCCTACTTTCCTCACACGGAGGTTGACTCAGGCTCCAGACAGCAAGGCTAGGTGCTGAGCTGGCCTCAGAGCAATCTAAAGTCCAGTCAGACTGTCATGGTTTAACTTTCCCAAAGGAAAAAAAGAAGTTTTGTGAGGCAGATGTAGGCAGGTGATTCAAGGGGCACAGCTATACCTCCAGGGCTTTTGTGTAAATTGTAAAAGGTTGGAAAAAGCATGCTGCATTCGTCAAGACTCAAGTACCTATAAGACTGCCAAGAGAAGCTTCTCTCTCTCTCTCTCTCTCTCTCTCTCTCTCTCTCTCTCTCTCTCTCTCCCTCCCCCCCATCTATTATCGCTCTATTCATCCCTCTATTATCTACCTATCCTATTTATCTATCCCTCTATGCATCTATCTATCTATCTATCTATCTATCTATCTATCTATTTATCTATCTATCTCTCTGTCCCTCCATCAATCTATCCTCTATATCTCTATCTATCTATCCATCTATCTATCTATCTATCTATCTATCTATCTATCTATCTATCTATCTATCTATCTATCAATGCCATCCTTCCCTCTATCCCTCCATCTACCCATCCATCCATCTATCCATCCATTTATGTGTTTATCTCCATTCTTATCCTCCCCCTTGGTTGGGCATTGTGCAGGACAGAAACTACATTAACTATACCTGCTGGCTGGTGATGTGAGAAGGGGGTATTGGAGAGCTAGAGGTACATGGAAAACAAAATGCCTGACTCCTACCATATATCCCAAGGATGAGACCCTTTTCCTTTCACACTGAAGTTTAATCTGTTGTTAGATCTCCCCTAGAAGGTGCTAACCTCCTGCACTTTCTCCTCCATGCTGCCTTCTGGTTACTAGGCAGCCCCACTCCAGACCTGTGGCACCAATACTTAAACTAGGCTGAACTAGGGAAAAAGGCTTTTGTGGAGCTGGACACTGAACAAGTAACTTCCCTACAGTGACATTTGGAGGGAGCCAACATGGTGTCATGGAAAGGTTTCATCAGGACATGGAATCACCATGTGGTGACTTGATGAATGTCTACCTGGCCAGGTGTGCTGCATTTCCCAGAATTCCCCTCCCTGCAGGGTTCCATAGATTGGCCCCAAGAGATTTTCTTGAGTGAGATCTGAAGGGCAGATGTGAAGCATCAGCTATTTAGTAGGTCACGCATGTTGCCAATCATCTACTATTTTACAGCTCACCCCAACCCCCACAGGCCCTGGCTGCTGCTCTTGCCTTCTGCAGGACTTCCCTGCAAGAACAGTGCTGCTGCAGACCCACCTCTCCACTCCATCCAAATGTCTATGCAAGATCTCTTGATTCTTAGCTGACAGCTAAATAAACCAACCCCATTCCCGTACACTGTTCTCACTCTCCTCCCAGGCAAAACACCAGTGTTGTCTCAGGGTCTTTGAGAAATAGGACTTTCACCCAAAGAAAGGATGTAAGCAGAGTTTGTGGGCATCACACCAGGCTGGTGGGGAAAGCATTTTGGGAGAGTTCACTCCAAATCCCATCATGACCTGCATCAAATACTCTAGAGGGATTCACAACAAAGGTGATTATTTATGACTTTACTAGCAGAAAATATAACTACCTCAAAGAAGGACACCATTGTTTAAATTCCATCCAGTTAAAAACTTGCTGGAACATGGACTCTTCAGGCAGGAAATCCTCTCTCCACACCCTCTATATAGACGTTAACTCTACCCCCTAATTCTACCCCCAAATTCCAGGCAGACATCTTCATCCAGCCACTCTCCCTCTCACCATGCGGTATGACCACCCTGTTCTCCATCTACACTGTCAAAATGGAACAAAGGTTGATAAGCCATTCTAGGACAGTTTGACACAGAAAACCTGTCTTTTCCAAATCCCAAAATGTCACCATGACTAGTTGAGAAACAGTTTAGCGACTATATTGGCCTTTCCAAAGTCAGGCTCTGTGGAAAAATACATTGAATATTTGACTTATTCCCTGACATTTGGGACAGTTAAATGGGAGAGAAAATAGATAAAGAAGAAAGAAATGGATAAATGCTTTCGTTTTAGCCTGTAGGTATCTGGTTCAAGCGCCAAAGCTCATGAATCTCGGAATGCAGTCAGCTACAATTACGGGCGATTCTCCAAATGAAGAGGCCAAACATTGGCAAAACAAAAAGCAGATTTGGTCCATCACATTCCTAGTGCTAATGGATGCTGAGAAATGGACTCTTCACAACACCCACAAGTTTCCTGGTATTGCTTCTGTCATTGCAAAATCCTGGCTCGTTCAAAGTCTCATCTCTTGCCCCTGCCAGAAAAAATGCCAACCTTTAAAAGAAACTATATCCAAGGTCACTTTCTTCCACATAAAGAGAATATTTTGTCAGCTGCCCAAATGCATTTTTCTAATGTACTCTTACCCAATAACTGAAGCCTGGTGTGCTGGGCAGAGCCCAACTTGGGTAATTCCATTCTTATAACCAAATTCCCCCAAGGAGTTTGAACTGGGCATGACATTATTCTTTATTTCTAAAGCTATCCTTTTATTAATCGAACTAAGGCTTTTCATCCCAAAGCATATGGGCTATGGCGAAGGCGTTCTAAAAAGGAATTATTCTTAAGAATTTAGTGATAGAAAGTTCCATTATATGAATTTAGTGGCATTATATGAAGCAAAATCTGTGTTCATTAATTTAACAAAAAGCTGTCAAAGTATATGCCAAATGCTTGTCCTCAAATTGCAGATGCAGCAGGAAGAAGAAAAGGTTTCTGCCCTCAAGAAGTAAATATTAGAATAACTATACAAGATTGGAGAAAGAGGCGGGAATGAGACGATTTAGCCATGATATGGAGTTTGGATATTACAGACATGCACCACATAAACTACAGACCACATATATGACTTTGGTCTCCAAATTCTTACTGCCTAATACTGTCCCTGTACTACAGGAGCGACAAGAAGTCATGTATGACTCAGCTCTTCTTCCAAGATGTCTCCTGAATTGCTATGCCAGCGAAATGGAGAAGTACTTTATGTAGATCAACAGATTTTCTATGATGTTGGCACAATGATAAAATTACTATGGCATTTCTCAGGCTGTATGCTTGCTATTAGGTGACAATTGACTGTATTGTAAGCATATCGGAGAGTATTTGTGGAGTGATATGATCAGATTTGTGTGCTTTGTAAGCTTATCATGAATGGAAAGAGCCATTACACAGAATATCCGTAGGTCAGAGCCCTACCTTCTGCTATTTTTCACTGGAACTGGGGTCACCACAGCTATGGCCATATTTTCCTCCATTATAATGACATTAATGGCCATCACATCCAAGCTCCCATGCAGTGTAATATTCTTCTGTGCAGTCAATACCAAAGATTCCCCCAGTGTTCTGTACCCTTCCTGTGTCAGATGGTGGCCAGATGAGTGGCAATTTAATTGCACATTGTTCTGTTGACTCCGGAAGGTCATAGACTGTGGCACCTATCGCCCAAAATTGTGATCTCAAGGGACAATAGAAAAAGCACCGCCTTAAAGAAGGACCACAGTCACAAGCCTGATAGAGAACAGCAAGTCAGTTTGCCATTCTCAAGCAAGTATGAAGAATAAAGGGCCTCCCCAGTGGTGCAGCTGTTGAGCGCTGGGTTGCGAAGCTGCCTGCAGCCTCTGCAGCACCGGTTCGATCCCCAGCTACCGGGAGAGGGTCCCACATGACGCGCAGACCTCTCCTGCTGCCTGCTGCTCCCCTCAGCAGTGTGCTTCAGTCCTTCTGCCTGCTCTGCTCCCCGCCCTGGCTCTGGTGAACTCTCTCACCCTCCCGCGCTTCTGACTGTACCCAGTGCTTGTATAAATAAATAAATAAATCTTTAAAAAAAAAAAAAGAATGAAGAATAAAGGATACAGTCCAAGAAGATGCCCAGGATGCTAATGTATGAGGAATACAGAGCAGGTGGCCTGGAGGTGAGCAGGTGTGAAGGGATTCCAAGGGCACATGTAGGTTCTTATGATGGAATTTGTACACAATTCTTACACAAATGTGTATGGCTGTGCCAGGTACTATTGGGAGGGTTGGGATGGGACAGACATCCCTGGTCTTCTCAATGGTCACACCTCACATGGAAGCCTGTTTCATCATAAGGAAGCCCCAATGATCAGAATATTCTCTGCATTCTCTCTGGCCATGTGTCTGTTCTCACATGTCACACAGAGCAATTCTAATTTCTTTTCTCATAACAATCTTTCCCAGTTTCCCTTTAAGTATTTTCTGCTCTTGGCCACATAGCCCCAGGTTCTTTCAACATTCTGAAATAGCATAATCTCCTACATGCCACACTTTCAGGTTGAAAAGGACTTTAGGGCCGTCACAGCACAGCACTGTGAAGCTATCCACAGCCTCTCTAGCATGAGTTCAATCCCTGATCGGCCTGGGAGCTACCCACATGGCACAGCAGACCTCTCCTGTCTTGCCCACTGCTCCCCTCAGCAGTGTATTTCAGTCGGTCTGCCTGTTCTATTCCCCACTCTGTCTCTGGTGAATCCTCTCACACACCCCCACCTCTGGGCTATACCCAGTTCTTATATGCATTAATAAAAATAAATCTTTTTAAAAAAAGAAAAGAAAAGGACTTCAGAAAGTCAAGTCCAGATTTTTCTCTCTCTTACCAGGAGGAAAATAAAATTGAGAGCAGTGAACCCAGCTGCATAGGAAATAATTTGTCCATAGTCAGCTGGAAGAGTTGGACCCAGAACTTAAACCCATATCTCTTATTTTCCAGTCAAGTGTGCCCCCATATTTTTTAACAGAACTTACCACCCCACATATCTGTCTTTGGAGCCTTTCCAGCTCTTCAGATATAGCTCCTCATGCTGAACCCACTGGCAGATGTAGTTCAGCCAAGACAGTAAGGCGACTGTTACCTATTTTATTCTTAACTGTATACATCCATTAATGCTGCTGTGATTACTTTAGAGTTCTTTGGCAGGCATGGATGTACTGAGCCTGCAACTAACTAAAACCATGCATTTTTCTTAAAACTCCGTATGTGTCGAGAAAGGTATTTTCCACCTTGTGCTAGAATGGTTCATTTTTTAATTGAACCTAGGCTTAGGACTTTATATTGAATCTTTCTAAATATGTTGTTTTAGTTTAGACATATCTCTCTACCTGGTTGAGGTGTTTTTGAATGTTAATTCTTCTATGAGGCATATTAGCTAACCGTCCATGTTTGATTACATACATAGACTCAATGACCACACTGTAGCAAAGACATGTGGCCATATATTCCATGAGCTCCCTGACATTTCCCACACTATGTTGTGATTGAATTGGGTTCGTGGGGCTACCTCTGGCCGGTGGGCTGTGAATGATGTTGCTTCTGGACCAAGGCACTTAAGGCCTTGTGTTATTATTCCACTCTTTTATTCCCCTGATACAGAGGCGGTGGAGGCCCATGTTTCAGTTGTCATCACTGCAGGGGAGTGACACCGAAGCTATGACAATTCATTAAGATCATTAGCAGCATTCCCCTGAAGTCTGTACATTCAGCTGTAAGTTCAATGTATCATGCAAAAAACAACATAACCAGTGGCTTAAACAGCTTGTTAAAATCCAGATACATTCAGTCCCAGGGGCTATGGTAATCCACTGAATTTTTTTCCCTTTTCTTTTATATAGATGATATAGATTTACAACATTGTATGTGACTCAAAGGCATAGGATTCGATGTTTACTGTGCACCAAGCACAATTCTAAGCACATGAAAATTGTTCACTCATTTAACCATCACAGAAACTCCATATATTAGATACTATTGTCCTGGTATCTGATATGGGGAAACTGGGGCACACAATGGATAAGAACTTTGCGAGGATCACAAGGCTAAGTGGTGCTTGAACTCAGAGACTTGAACTCAGGCCGTCTGCCTCCAAGAGCCCTGCTTTGATCTTATTTCTCACAAGGAAAAGCAGTTTTCCTGCTATGCCAGGCAGCTTGAAAACAGATTGCCTAGCTTCACTTTACCTGCCTGTTTCAAACAGATGGCCATGTTGGGCCCCTCCTCTAAAGAAATTCTCCAGCGTGCCCTCGGGGATGAGCCAAACCAAGGAAGGATGTACTGGGGAGTGGGCAGGGTTCCACAGCCCCAATCCTGCCCCACTAAGAGTCTGAGGAGAGAGGAAGCTCCCACAGTTCTCTCACACCAGTGAGAGGACATGTCCTGCCCAGTGGAGCATTGTAACATGTGCATAAGGGGGAAGTGCAGGTGATGGCACCTCAAGTGCCCCTCACCCCATCTGTTCCCTTACTCAGTTTCTGAATCTCTGCCCTTGCCTGTTTGCTCTTCAGCTTCCCAATTTCCCTTTTACTCGAGTCAACCAACTTCACAAGGTACAATCTCTCAATGTTATGGCCTGTAGATTATTTTTTCAACTTTAACAGGCAACCTCTTCAGCCTGACATAGCTAAAGTCTTAGAGACAGAACCCCCTCAGCACCCCTACAATGTCCATCTCCTACTTCTAACCAGGGATGGTTACAGGCAACCTGCAAGGAAATCAATTCCTGGCTGGAAATCTAGATTTAGCACTAACTACTGAACTTAGAGCATTAGAAATAAGACTGGCAGGAAAGACCAGTGCCCAATCTCAGGCATGTGGACTTCCCACTGGTGTAGTCTTACCTAGAGAGTGTTGGACAAGGGCTCTCTGGAACTGTCAGCTATACCTTCATTTTTAAGGGACAATTAATCAGCACACGATGGAAGCTAACGTGTAAAGCGAATGGGAAAGAGGGCTGCAATCATTTCCTTGCTAAATGAAAAAGGAGATAGAAATCTAAGGAACACAATCTAGCACTGATTGAAAGTAAATTACCAGCTTGATTAGACAGCTGTTAAATACAGGGAGAGAAATCTCAACAAGCAGCTGGATGTCACAGGGAAGAAGAAAATTAGAGAGAGTGCAGGAGGTGCTGAGGACAGACAGGGCTCAGCAAAGAGGAACAGCAGCTCAGAGCTTCCAAGACTGTGAAGGCAAGAAGGAGGGTGTGGGAGGTGCTCTGTCTACAGAGCCTGCAGCTCAGGCAGCACTCCCCCACCACCTCCACCACCCACGTCCTAGTGAGCCTGAAGGAGCTAAAGGGCCAAGCCCATATCCGGCAGCAGCTAGGAAGGGTGACTGTTATTACCACACAGGAAGTAGCAATGATTTCAGTTCAGAGGGAAGACCCAGCTTCTTTTTTTAAAATTTCAGCTTTATTGCAGCTTAATTGACAAAATTGTAAGGAATTGAAAGTGTCCATGTGATTTGATACATGTATACATTACAAAAGTTAATCAACACATGCATCGTTCCAAATCTATATACACACAAATATATTTGTATGTCTATGAATATTTATTTGGTGAGAACATTCAAGTCTGCTTAACAAGTTTTAATTAAATAGCATAGTCTTATCAACTATTGTTGTGTTTTACATGACATTATACTCAATCTGGAAGCCTCTCACTCCCTATACCAAAAAGCAAAGAATTTACAACTCTCATCCCTCAGTCTACCCCATAGGGACAGAGTCCATGCAGACCTCCGTGGGAGTCACCATCCTCCCCAAAGGAGCTGGGCCAGTTTCTGCAGAGAGCAAGAACTGAAAGAAGCAAGCCCCATGGGCTCAGAAATCTTTGCATTAGTGAAGGAACTTGGGACAAGAAAGGACAGAGTAGTAACTAGAAAACTTAGGATTCCCTCTGCATTACAGAAAGACCCCCTCTTTCTCTGGAAAATAGGGGTGGGGGAGAGTTTGGCAACCTTAAGTAGAAGTGATGGATTGGGGAGGAATTAGCAGAGGAGGATGACTGATTTTTGCTTTGGTGATGAGACTGAACTTAGCAACAGACAGCAGATGCCTTAGCCCCAGGGACATGACTGTTTCCATACCCCTGAGCCCTGCCCTACAAGCTTCTGTAATCCCCAAGCAAGGCAGCTAGGCTCTCATGGTCCAAGGAGAGAATCTAGAGAGAACATGGAACTGCTAGGGAGAACATGGAACTGCTAGGGTCACTGGGCAAGTCTGCACCCTGTCTTTTGTGGGTTCTAGGCCCTGGATATGCCTCTTACTGGGAGTGAGCTCCTGGGGGACAATGGCCCCAATGACTTTCTGCTATAGTTTGCATCTAGAAGGAAGTATTCCAATATAATATGAAGACATGAGAAGATGGATAAATAATACAGAATAATGGTAATGGAGGGAAGAGATGGACAAGAGGTCGCCTTTGAGCATGAGTGAAGTCATTTCTTAAGCCAGCTCTGACTAAGGGCATCACTAATTTAGAGGCATTTTAGGCTCCACTACACTTGATGTCTTTTGAAGCTTATTGTGTAGCTACCACATTTAAAGTAAACTGATACAATTAACTATGTTAGCTAGATACAGTTCTCATTTCACAGATGGGATTAGTCATTCTCAAGTCTGAATCCCTTAAAGCATCCAGGGATACACAAGACAGTTATCAGCAGACAAAATCCTCAGGACAAATGCCAGGCAAATAGTCCTTATCAAATGCTTTCTTAACAATGTTTGCTGATATCTCCGGGGCCTCGCTGTTGGCACAAAGTGTTAAGTCTCAGCTACCAGCAGCCATGGCAGCTGCCGTTCAATCCCTGACCAGGAAGCTGACCCACATGGTGCAACAGACCTCTCCTGTCTCACCTGCTGCTCACTTTCAGTAGATCCACCTATTCTGCTCCCCACTGTCTCTTGTGAATCCTCTTACCTCCCCCTCCCATCCGCCCCCCTAGCCACACACACACACCTCTGGCTTACACCCCAGCTCTCATATGCACAAATAAATAAATCTTAAAAGAAAAACAACAACAACAATGTTTGCTGATATCTAGATGTGATCACAAAAGCCAGGATAAATCAGATCACTAACAGGACACAGGTAACTATAGAACCTACACAGGCCAGGAAGAATTCAGTTTTTTTAAACTAGTGTAGGGCCAACTTTTGGATGCAGGCAGAAGGGGAACTGAGCTCACTTCATTGGGTGTTCACTGAAATAAAAGTAACATGCCACCCAGCAGGGCCACTGACTCAAAATAACACCACAGATGGGAGAAGTAAAGGGTGTGGCTGAGAGGAAGTGGTGACACTGAAGAAAACGGCACCAAAAAGGATTTAGTTTTGAGAGCTGGTGCCGCACTGATCTGAATTATGAAGAGAATGCAGAAGAGCCCAAGGGGCAGTGAGGGCCTTCAACAAAACCAGCCTGCATGACGGGCCCACCACTTCTTCCCTGGGTAGGCCTATTTTCCAGAACCCCTCAAGTGAATACTCTTCCTGCCCTGCCCAGTAGAGGTCAGGATCCATTTTACTTGAGGGAAACTTTGTTTCTCACGAATGCAAAAACACAGTCCACTTCTCTTAAGGCAGCTCTGTTGTGTTTGCCTCACGGTGGCCAGTGATTCACAGGAGATATTGTCAGCCCAGAAGGAGCTAAGTCCAAGCACAAAATCTGTTCAGATTCCACGGTCCTAGGATGGAGCAAAGTTTACTAGCAAATATCACACCAACTATAACTGCCCAGCTTTCTCACATAAAGAACATTTACACATTTCCTGTAATCAGAAAATATTAGTTGTACCATAAAAATATGGCCCAAGCAAGAAAACTTTTTTTAAAAGATTTGTTTATTTATGCATACAAGAACTATGATGTAAGCCAGAGGTGCTGGGGGCGGGGTGGGGGGGTGTTGGTGGGGTGAGAGGATTCACCAGAGAGAGTGGGGGCCAGAACAGGCAGGTCCACTGAAATACACTGCTGAGGGGAGCAGCACGCGAGGCATGCCATGTGGGTTGCTCCATAGCTGGCTGGGGATCGAACTCAAACTCCTACTGCAGTGGCTGGTGATATCTTGATAGCATTGTCTTTAACCCCTGTGCCACCAGGGAGGCCCTACATCCCCTTCCCCCAAGCAAGAAAACTTTAAAGCTGCTTGGGTTAAGCTGTGCTCCTTAACCATTTTTCAGAGAGAGAGAGAGAGAGAGAGAAATCGAGAAATCTTCTTTCTTTAAAATTGATCCATGTGAATGCAATTCCTGTAGAAATCTCAGCAAAATTTTTTGTAGACCCTGACAAGCTTATTCTAAAATTTATATGGAAGGATAAAGACCCTAGAATATCCGAAACAATTTTGAAAAACAAGAATGAAGTGGGGGAAAGAATATTTCTCTTCAAGCCTAAAACATGACTAGCCCCAGCTAGAAAGGTCCCAGTTGTGGGAACAGACATATCCACCAGTGAACAGAATGGCCACCCAGATGGAGCTGTGCCACACACCCAACTGATTTGTGACAAAGGGGTAGAAGCAATCCAGTGGGGAGGAGACAGCCTTTGCCATAATGGTGCTGGAACAGTTAGACATATATATCACAATTATGCAACAATTAACTAAAAGAATCATGGACTTATATGTAAACATAAAACAATAAAACTTTTAGAAGAGAAGATAGGAGATTACCTTTTTAAGTTATGATTAGACAGAGTTTTAAACTTGATACTAAAAGCACGCTCCATTAAGAAAAATTTATAAAACAGACCTCAGTAACATTTCTAATGTTTGCTCTGTGTAAAAAGAGATTGCTCATTGTAAAAAAATGATGAAAAAACAAATTATAGACTGGCAGAAAATATTTATAAATCACATCTAAGAAAGACACACAGCTTTGTGTCTAGATATATATAAAGAACTCTCACCACTTAATATTTAAAAAAAAAAAAAAAAGTATCCAAGGCATCCAGCACTATCTTTCACAGTATATGTTCTGGGGACCACTGACAGGATTTTGGGGGTAAGGGTAACAGGAAAGGGCTTGGTAAAACACAGATTCCTGTGCCTCAGAAATTCTGATTCCATAGACTGGATGGGACCTGGCACATCTGTGTTTAAAACAAGCTCCTAAGGACACTAATTTTTCTGACTGAAGTTTGAGAATTTACATGCTGTTGAGCTGACAAGTCATAAAGGAAGAGAAGCAAGAGAGAAAACTGGAACTGGCCACTTGTGCCCTGAAGGACACTATTTAGACCCTGACAAGCAGGGACTATTTTGACATCAACACATCAGAAGTGTAAAGAGCAATTTCTAAGATAATGTGACCATTCTCTAGATTTATTAGGCTGCAAAGGAAATGATGGAGATTCTTCCCCCATTCAAATATGTAAGTCTGAGGAGGTTTTAAAAAAAACAGCTGTTTTTAAGTCCTCATAACCATTCTACTCAAGGCCTGGTCCCCCAGGCCAGGGAGACACTTCTCTGAGAACAAGGCAAATGCTTAGACAACCTAAGGGCCTCTTGTTCCCCAACTGACTTGATGTGAGTTGGGTCTCTGGGGATCCCACAAACAGGAACCCCAGCTATTGCTGGTGAGTGAAGGCCTGTCTTTGAGGTGTCAAACTTTACTTTCTACCACCACCTTTCCCACACACTCACACAGGAATATATACACAGCTCTGGAGATGAAGGAACAGTTCCTCATAGGCAGCAAACATTCTCACAAGATGGCAACAGCTACCTTTGTTCTGCTCCCAACCCGTGTGTGTGTGTGTGTGTGTGTATGTGTGTTGGGCATTGGGGGGAACAGGGGGCAGAAGTAGGCACAGGCTGCGCAGCATGATCAAGTGCAAACACAGGCTGAAGCCAGGGCTGTCAGAGCAGCTGGTAAGTGCTGGTAAAAGGTGACAGAAATGTGCCTGGGGGAGGTGATGCAGACAACCATCAGCTCCTCAGAAGAGAAGGGGCCTTTAGTAAGATCAAGACCAGCCCCAAGAGAAGATGGCCAAGAGGAGATAATACACACACCTTGTCTGTTGACAGGAAATCCACTCACCTGTACCATGAACCTGAGATTCTGGCATGTTCTTTCCTGCCTAAGGGACTCCTGAGTGGTTTCCTACTCCTCCCACCCCACAACCCTGGCCCCTGGGTTTCCATCCTTCGCTCATTTGTGCCTATTGTTTGTCCTAGTTGTCAAAATTGATGGGAGCTAATTAGTGTTGAAGTAGAGACTCCAGTTTGTTTCCGTCACCTCATTATTTGTTTCTCTTTTGCACTGAAATCAAGTAACACGCATTAACATTCCTACCACGGAACAGACACACGCAGACTCGGGGGAGCATGCTCACGTGCCCCACACTCTCACAAGCACGCACGACTATGTCCATACACTCATGTAGACATAAGCACCTCCACGCTCACACTTGCACACACAAGTATCCAGCATGCACGCATATACACACCCATACAGACACGCATCCACTGCACTCAGCTGTGCCCACATAGCACCTATATGCGCACACTCACCCAAACACATTCACACTCATGCACATGCATCTGCTCAGGCAGGGAGACTAGCAGTGGCGCCCCTGGGCAGGGTCTCTGGTTGGCCTTCTAGGAACTTCGAGGACTAATTCCTCTTTCCATTTCGACCCTGTGACAGGGAGAGAACGCAAACAACAGCTGGCCTGCTCCAGTGACCCATCCAGGCAAGGAAATGATATTGGAATCTCTAGAATCTCAGTCCCCTGGGGCCAGGACCAGCTAATGCCTGCTGTTGGCATTTCGTGGACAGCTGTTTCCCGCTCAGCCCCAGGCCGCCCGGGCACCCACTCCTGCACGTTTATTCATCCCACATCTTGGGCCCAGTTTCCAGCCGTTGTCAGTTGAGCCCGAGACCTTCCAAGTTTCCAATTCAATGAACAGCAACTGTTTTAAACGCAGGCTCCCACGAAGCGTTCCAGGGACCAGCCTGACTTGTATGTTAAACAGCAGCTCTGCACTGGCCTGCTCCCTGCCCTCCTGCCTGGGAAGCGACCTGGCTCCACAATAGGCGCAGAAGCCCCCTGGTGGCCACAGCTGGTGTGACCAGGACTCTGAGGATTGGAGGGTGGGAGGGACGCAGGAGAACTGCAGTGCTAAGATCTTTCTTTCCCAACTGCTCTTTCCCCATCACCCCCAAATCCATTCTAGTCATCAATTTCCTGTCAATTTCCCTTCCTGAAAGCTCTCCCCACCCCCGGACTTACCACCTGAAATCAGTCCAGTGTCTCTTCCTTTCAACTGTGTCTAATTCATTACTCACTCTGCAGACAAAGTTGTCTTCCAGACACTCATTGTTCACCTGTGTTATCTCTTAAAGAATCTTCCAAGCTACCCACTTAGAATAACATATCAGTGGTTGCCAGGAATTAGGGACTGGGAAGAGGCTTAAAAAACAAGGGGTAACGTAAGAGAATTGGGGTGTGTATGTATGTGTTAATGTTCTATGTCCTGAGTGTGGTGGAGGTTATATAAATGTAGG
Source organism: Talpa europaea (assembly GCF_964194135.1). Lineage (NCBI taxonomy): Eukaryota > Metazoa > Chordata > Mammalia > Eulipotyphla > Talpidae > Talpa > Talpa europaea. The sequence goes on from NC_140076.1 coordinate 92,728,624, forward strand.
CTAGTATTAAAACTCATAGAATTAAATAACAGAAAGGTAGTCCATTGTATATAAATACAAAAATAAAATATTTGTCAGAACCCCAGAAGCAAACATGTAGTTGAATCTCAATGAGGAAAGAAAAGGAGAACAGTAAGTCATATCATTAATTAATTCAGTATAAAAATATTGATTCCCTATTATGTACAAGGCACTGGACTAGACAACAAAGAAACCAAATGTTCTTTGACATCTTCTAGAGTTAAGATCGAATCCCTTGACTTCGCTTTATGAAATGTTCTTAGGGAGGTGGCTTAGCATCTTTGAGTTTCAGTTATGAACCCTGGCCTCAGCCGCTGTCACCTCCAGCAACAGCTCACCAACTGCCCTCCCCACTCCTTACAGCCTCTTCTCAACCCAGCAACTGGAATGATCTCTTTGAAATGAAAGTCAGATGTGTCCTTTGCTCAGAGTCCTGCTGTGGCTTCCCATCTCACAGGCCTTGCTGTATTTGACTCTTGCTTGCCTCTTATTTAGTCTGCATTGCTTTCCCACTCTACTGGTCACCTTGACTTGAACACACCCAGCATTTACTTACAGTCTTTGTGTGGTTCCTCCTTCTGCCTAGAACAATCTCCTCAGATGCCTGCATTGTTCACTCCCTGGCTTCCTTCATCACTCTGCTTGAATGTCACCATCTCAGAAAGAAAAGAAAAAGCCACCATCTATACAAAGCCAAATATTCAAACAAGTTCTCATAAATTGCTGGTGAGAGGGTAATAGGTTATGGCCATTCTGGAAATCTTTCAATGATTTAAAAATCTTTGAATCTTTAAATTTAAATCTTTGAAATATTTGAAGTGATTATTAAAACAGAGAAGTGATTTTTAAAACAGAGAGGAGTGCTTCTATTCACCAAAAGACATATATTAAGGAAGTAAATAGCAATTTTATTCATAATAGCTCCAAGCTGGAAACCATCTAAATATCAATTTACAGTAAAATGGATAAATTGTGATATTTCCAAATAATGAAATAATACACAGATATAAACAATGAATTACAGATATCCTTTGTGACATGAATGAATTACAACCTAATATCAAACAAGAGAAGTCACTCACACAAAAAGAACATTCTGTATGATTTATTTGAAGTTTCAGAAAGGCAAAGATTTTTAAGGACAGAAGTCAGAATAGAACTACTTATTTCCCTAATGGGTGGTAACCTAATCTCTCTGAAGAGAATACAATACCATCCATCTTGCAGGGCTGAGCTAATTGCAGATAATGTATATCCAACAACCAGCACCAGTTCCCAGCACAGAATAAATGCTAAATAAATGATGACATTGTATTCTTATATCTTCTCAACTCAAGTTCTTTTAATAATAAGTAAAACATAGTTTTATTGATATTCAACCCCAAAGTTCCAGCTGCATATACCACTGGATGTCTCCTGATATACAGTCCCCTTCCATCCTTTCTAACAGAATCCATATTTCTATTCAGGGAAACCCCATGCCCAATCCAGAAAGATGAAGCATGAATAAGACAATCTTGGAATTCTCATAACCATTTGTCAGGCAAACACCCACTTTCCTAATTCCCTCTTGCACGCAGGAGTGCTTGTGTGCCCAGTTTTCATGAATGAGACCTAAAGAGGAATTCTGATGGGAACTGTTTGGAAAGATTTCTCCTCCTTGTGAAAAATTCAAGTTCATGCACTGTTCCCACCTCCCTGTGTTTTCCCTTTGGGGAAATGAAGTGTGGAGCCAGAGCTGGGGCAACCACCTTTCACCTATAAGAATTTTTTTTTAAGATTTATTTATTTATGCATATAAGAACTGTAAACCAGAGGGGTAAGAGGGTTCACCAGAGAGAGTGGGGAACAGACCAGGCATATCTACTGAAATATACTGCTGAGGGGAGCAGCAGAGGAGACAGGAGAGGTCTGCTGTGCCATTTGGGTTGCTCCCTGGCCAGCTGGGGGATCGAACTCATGCTGCAGTGGCTGGCGATAGCTTGATAATGCTGTGTCTATAACCCCTGTGCCACCAGGGAGGCCCCTCACCTATAAGAACTATGGAGACAAGGACCCAGAGTACCCAAGTAACACAATTATCAAATCACCTACCTTGAGACTTTGTGTCCTAAGAGTTAATTTAGTGTCTTTGTTATGTAAGCCACTGTTAGTGAAGAATTCTGTTACTTCCGCCATTAGTGGCGTATTCTATGAGTATTCCCTTCTAGAATACAGGTGTACAAAAGGGAAACTGATCATTCAGGCATCTTACCAGGCTCTTTTTTAATGTTCCCAAGTCTGAACTCAAGTCACCCCTTTCAAGGTTTCCCCACACATACCCTCCTTGCTAGTTTACTAAAATGTCTTCATTTTCTGAAATGTTTCTCAGTGATGAACACATGAATGATGTCAGTCACTTCCCCCAAACCTTGAGGCTAAGGACTAAAAGTTAAAACTTAGGAAAATTCCATTGTGTATATGTACCACATCTTCTTGATCCAGTCATCTATTTTTGGGCATTTGGGTGTTTCCATAGCTTGGCTATTGTAAATAGTGCTGCTATAAACATAGGGGTGCAGGTGCCCTTTGGAATTAATGTTTCTGTGTTTTAGCCTGAAAACATGTTATCTAAGGTACTTTCAGAAGAAATCTCAAAGCCCATAAAACCAGCAGTTAACAGTGGCTTCACTTTCTATTACAAATTTTTATATTTGAAGTATTTGTATATTGAGCAGTTACTTTTCTAATAAGAGAAATAATTAAAAAGGCTTAAAGATAAAATGGGTAAGAATTCTATCAGTGGTAAATAATGAAAGATCATGCTAGTAGTCTTAGATGTCAGAAATTTGTCAGTTCCCTCCCCCCCCCAAGGAAAACAATAGGCAGCAAGGACAGTAACTGATTTGATATTGAATTCAAGTCTAAGTAATACAATCAGAAAGGAATCTGAGGCTACTCTAGACCTGCCTGCAGGGATGAGGTGAGAGAAACCCAATAAGGCTTCAAGGAAGTTCTATTCAACAAAACTTACAGAACCCTTACTTGTCCTCTGCTCAATTGTTATGTCAGGGGTTAACAACCCATCAGCACATGGTAAATCTGTGCCACAATACTAACTGCAGTTGACAATGCTTATGATTGGCCAGGCACTGCATTTAGTCTTATAAAGACTATTACACCTACATAACCTTATAAGGTAGAGTCATCTACTATTTTTCAGACAGGAAATGGAGGCCTGGAGAGGTTATACAAGTAGCTCAATATCGCACAGCAAATAAGCAGCAGAGATAGATTTTTAAGTCAGGCAGAATGGGCCTAGAAGTCCAAGCACTTGTGCACATTACCCTCTAAAAAGGACAAAGTAAGATAAAGGCTGTTCAGTGTGCTCTTTTTTAGCAAGTTTCATAATTATAAGTTGATTTGTACTTACGTAATGATAGCACTTGGCAATAATGATGAGTGAATGAAAAATGAACTTTTCTACTGAAGAAGGACCTGCGGTCCTTGGAGGAGCAGTGCTGCACTCTTTCTGTTTCATCACCTGGTAGAGTGCCCAACATGTGAGTAATAAGAATATTAATTTATAAACATGTTTTTTAAAAGTTGTGAAACAATCAAGCTATGTCAGCTGATTCCAAAAACACTGGGGTAATTTATAGGTAATATCAAAATGGACCCCTTTTACTTTTTTTTTATTTTTTAACATATTATCATTTATTTAAGTTAAAAACCCTTCAAAAATGGACTGTGAGCCTTTTATGACACATCCACATGCATTGGTAGTATACAGGTTTACTGTATACTATATTAAAGTATTATATTATTTTTTAACTCTTTTTTAATTTTTTTTATTTTTATATTCCCCATACAATTGCAACCCCCTGATTTTGACTCCAATCCCTCCTTTCCCAGCCCCCCTCCCCAAAGTGTGTCTCTGGTTCATAGTTGTTTGTCGATTTTGATTTTTTTCTTTCTTATAGTTATTCTTTTTCCTGGTCCCTTATTTAGGTTTTCTAGATTCCTGTTATGAGTGAGACCATCCAGTATTTTTCTTTTTCTTTCTGGCTTATTTCGCTGAGCATGATCCCTTCCAGCTCCATCCGTGTTGCTGCAAAGAGCATGTGTTTATCTTTTCTGAATGCTGAGTAATATTCCGTTGAGTATATGTACCACATCTTCTTGATCCAGTCATCTATTTTGGGGCATTTGGGTTGTTTCTAAAGCTTAGCTATCGTAAATTGTGCTGCTATAAACATAGGGGTGCAGGTGCTCTTTGGAATTAATGTTTCTGTGTCCTTTGGGTAAATACCTAGGAGTGGAATTGCTGTAAAAGTCAAAATCAACAAGCAACTATAAACCAGAGACACTATTGGGCCGGGGGTGCAGGGAGAGGAAGGATTAGGGTCAAAATAAGGGTGGGACAATTGTATGGGGAATATAACCAAAATGAAAACGTATACATTGTGCAAAAATGAAAAATGATATAAGAATCACATAAAATAAAATATGAAAAGAAAAAACTTAGGAAAATTCTACTCAGTTGCTGACTTCTGTTGTGAATAGACACTTTATCTAAACAGGCCTCCTTCCTGGTGAGCAGCAGACATACCTGAAAGTTAATCCTTTCTGGGCCCCTCACATAGGCCTTCAAGGCCCATTTTGGGGTCCAAGCAATGTGCTCACATGTGGTTTTGTAAAACTTGTAAACCATGCAATCACTTAAGACTCTTTCCGGTTTTGCTCTGATATGCTGGCTCTTCCTTTGGGCTGTGGTAGAGAGACCGTGAACCATAGAGACTAGGCTAAGGGGAAGTTGATTTGAAGGTACACAGAATTTGAGTTATTTGTAAAGGAATTAGAAATTCAATTTGGATTAAGCAATTACTACAGGTCAGGCAAGGAAGCCCTGTGGCTTGTTATGATATGATCCCTGCACACTATGCACCACCCCCCTTTCTATTTCCTTAAAAGGAACCATGAAAGAATTAGGGATTGGGCCTCCCTGGTGGTGCAGGCAGTTGAGCGCAGTGCTATGAAGCTGTCCGCAGCCTCTGCAGTGCGGGTTCAATCCCGGCAGGCAGTGGAGGTGCCCACATGACACGGCAGACCTCTCCTGTCTCGCCTGCTGCTCCCCTCAGCAGTGTATTTCGTCAGTCTGCCTGTTCTGTAACCCACTCTGTCTCTGGTGAATCCTCTCACCCCCCACATCTCTGGCCTGTACCCCAGCTCTTGTATAAATAAAAAATAAATCTTTAAAAAAAGGTATTATAGGCAGGTATTATATATTGTGAAGTAAGGTATTATATATTATATATTGAGGTATTAATATATATAAGGTATTACATATTATATTATATATTATATATTGTGAAGTAAGGTGTTATATATTGTGAAGGTATTATATATTGTTTGGAGTTAAGGACTCAATGATTTGTTAAGGACTCAATGATTTCAAACACCTCACCCACAAGAGCTGTTCCTTCAAAATGCTCACACAACCAGCAGATGGCAGACTTGGCTATGTTGTTCCTGGTGAAAAACAAATCTCCAGCAACAGAGAGCAGAATAATAGACATTTTAGAAAGATGAGTGTGTACTTCCCCACTATCAGGATATCTTAAACATTTATGCACATGTACCCTTTACCCTCACTCACTCCCATTTCAAAGTACATTTCTGAGTCTCTTTCCCCAAGCCCTAACAATAGAAGGACGTCACCTTTAGCTAGTCCCAGGACTCACAGAACACTCAGTTCAAGAGAAGATCCGATTTGTGAAAAAGGGTATGCAAGCTCTGGGCTCTTTCTTCATAGAAATATTAACACAGTCCTTCCAAGAAATTATGAATTTAGGATTAGTATAAACTACCATCAGCAACATTGCTGGACTTTCACCAAATCCTGAAGAAACCCTAGGAAGGATCGGCCTGGCCTGGAGCCAGATAAGGCTCCTTCTGACCTTTGCTTCCTGAGCCCAAATGTGATTCCAAACAGGGCTCTGTCCACAGCCCCTTCCCAGGCCTTTGATCACATTCTGGGTCCATCTGACAGACTAGACTTTTGCTTTGAAGTCTATCTTTGAAGTCTATTTTTGAATTAATTTATTTCACATTTGTAATAATCTTTTTTTTTAAGATTTATTTATTTATTTATACGAGCACTGGGTACAGTCAGAAGCGTGGGAGGGTGAGAGAATTCACCAGAGCCAGAGGGGAGAGCAGAGCAGGCAGACTGACGAAGTACACTGCTAAGGGGAGCAGCGGGTGGCAGGAGAGGTCTGTGGGACCCTCACCTGGCGGCCGGGGACCGGCGCTACAGAGACTGCGGGCAACCCAGCGCTCAACCACTGCGCCACAGGGGAGGCCCTGAAGTCTATCTTTAAGATTCAGCTCATTGGTTCACACACATAAAAACAAGGAAACTAAGGTCTTAACATATAATTGTGTGAATCTTAGTCATCTTCTTCTTCCTGCAGGATCACAGGATCAACTTTGGAAATGCCAGGAATCTCATTTCCTTTTCCCCACTGGCAAAAATAACAGCTAACACCTACCAAGAATTTACTATGTGCCAGGGACTATTCTCAACACTGTGCCTGTATTTATTCATTCAACAAATTTTTATAAAGTGACTGTCATTTACCCAGCACAGTTCTGAGCACTAAGCACAAAATACTTGCTTTTGTAGATGGAGGTACTTGGGAGGAGAAAAATTATAATCATCAAAATAATAATTAAATAAATAATTAAGTTATATAGTATTGATTTTTTTAAAGATATTTATTTGTTTGTTTATTTGTTTGTTTGTTTATTTATACAAGCACTGGGTACAGTCAGAAGCGCGGGAGGGTGAGAGAATTCACCAGAGCCAGAGCGGGGAGCAGAGCAGGCAGAAGGACCGAAGTACACTGCTGAGGGGAGCAGCGGGCGGCAGGAGAGGTCTGCGCGCCATGTGGGACCCTCCTCCGGTGGCCGGGGAACAGCCGGGGATCGAACTGGCGCTACAGAGGCTGCGGGCAGCTTCGCAGCCCAGCGCTCAACCGCTGCGCCACCGGGGAGGCCCTATAGTACAGATTTTTTATAGTTCCAGAGGGGGAAAAAATACTGCAGGTAAGAGGGATAGGAAGTGCCAGTGTGAGATGAGGAGCAGTTGCTGTTCTAGGTTGAAAAGGTGGTGAAGGAGCAGAGGAGAGCATCAGTGCAGAAGTGCTGGGCAGGAATTTACCTGGGATGGTCAGGAAGAGCGGGGATGCCAGTGTACCTGCAGCAGAGGAAGCAACAGAAAAGAGGTATCAGCAGGGTGTTCGGGGCAGATTAGGAGAGGTCTTTAGGTCATTGGAAGGAATTAGACCTTTTATCTTTCCAGAGTGAACAGGAAAGTCCTGGAATGCCTTGATCTAATTTATGGTTTTATCAAGACATTGCAGCTACTAAGTTAGGAAGAAACTGTAAAGAGTTAAAGAAACTAAGCACAGAAATCATTTAGGGGCTATCATGTGACTCCACGGGGGAGACTGTCTTACATGGGTTCTTTGAGAACAAACTCTGAGATGGGGACTGCATGTGGGAGGCTACAGAAAATACCCCACAGGGACTTGCAGGAGACAGAGGGAGGCAGAGGGAGATGCCAGCCTAAAAATGATGGCAACCAAAACAGCCAGTCCCAGGGGGAGGTCTTAGAGCTGGGGTGTTCCTTCAGAGTTGTCCAAAATTGTATACAAATAACCACCAACCCAATGTATTAAAAAGACACGTATTTATTATCTTAGAGTTCTGGATATCAGCAGTCTAAAATGAGTCATTCAGACCAATTGAGCTGTTGGCAGGACTGAAATCCTTCTAGAGGCTCTAGGGGGATCTTCCGTTTCTTGTCTCCTCCAGTGTCTAGAGGGTACCTGCATTTCAGCAGTCTATCACTCCTCCCTTTGCTTCCACCATCACATCCCCGCCTCTGACTTCCATATACAAGGACTCTGCTGGTGCTTTGGTCTACCCAGATGATCCAAGATAATCTCCCCAGGTGAAGAGCAGCTGATTAGCAACCTGAATTTCCCCCTTGCCTTGGAGTCTGACCTCTCCATAGGTTCTGGGGGTCATGCCATTATTCTACCTGCCACAGCCAAGGTGACCGGTTCTTTGTGTCTTTGCATCAGCCAAGACACAGCTTGGCCCAGCTTACCAGCTTGGGGAAGTTTTAAATGTGGCAGCTGTCTGCAGTCAAGGCAATTCCCAAGAGGGACCTACTTGTATGCCTGCAACAACCAATATTCCCAGCAGGTGGAGGATGGGCCTGTGGGCCCTAATGAGTACCTGGTGGGGTGCATATCTGAGGTAGTACCTCATATATGAAGGTGGCCACAACCAGATGATAACAATGAGTATGTCACAAAGCAACTGGATTCTGGATATGTTTTGAATTTAGATGCAATAGGATTTGCCAAGAGGAACAAGTCAAGGAAACTCCATGCTTTGGGACTCAACAGTGGAAAGCTGGAATTGCTGTTAGTTAGAAAGAGAGCACTGAGTCATTACTGTCTGCCTTAATCCTCATAACTAACCTATATGACTAATACTTTTAGTAACTATGTAGAAATTATGCCCTGAGGAAACTGAGCTACAGATCTGTAAAAACAAACAAAAAAAAAAAAACCTGCCCAAAGTCCCATGGTTTGTTAATGACAAAGTGAGGATTCGAATCTAGTCCACCCCCCTCAGAACACAGCACTTTTTATTATCTGAAAAGGGAAAATAGGAGCCCTTCTCTGAAACGTTTGTTTAAGGACCCAGAAACTGAATTTTCATCATCTTGTAGGTTCTTGATCTAGGCTTAGAACAGCAACTGGCACACAGTAGGATGCTCAAAATATGTGTGAACCAGCTGTGAAGATCCAGTTGGCTTTATACACAATGCCTGGATGTAATTCTACTTGGCTGGTTAATAGTATGTCCTTGTCCAAAACTCCTCAGTACCTTCCACCATTTGTTTAAATAAAAAAAAAGCTCAAACCACAGTTGAAAATCCGCAGTGCAGCCCAAGGCTCATCTGTTGCGACTCTCAGCCCCTTAGAGCTGTCTCACACATCAGCTCCTTCTTGTTCTTTTTTAGGCACTACAGGGATGTGTTAGCCTTGCTCTGCCCACACCAGCTGCTTTCCCAGCTTCTTCTTAACCCACCGTGGTTAAGCTTCTGCTCCCCTGTTGTGGGGTAGGGTGCACCCTACACCTTGAAAGGCCTCCATTTCCTCCAGCCCAGCTGAATATTCCTGACCTTCAAAATTTAGAAGGACTTCTCTTCCATGAAGTTGTCTATGCAAAATAGGATTTTGTTCAATTGCTTGTGACAGAAACTTAACTACAGTGCTTTAACCCCATAGGGGGTTGTTTGTCTCATAGAGTAAGAAGGCCAGAGGGAGGCTCAGCTGCTCAACAAAGTCAACAAAAAACAGGCTGCTTCTGACTTCCTCGTCTTCACCCTTCACCTTTGGCTTTGGTCCTCATGATTACAAAATGGCTGCTCCACTCCAGGGATTGTTCTGGGTCCCAGGAAATAAAGAAAGGGCAAGAGGGAAGGGTTAAAGGCGCATGCCAACAATCTGGGCTTTTGTATCAGGAAAGTAGTGGTGGTGCAGGAAGTCCCGCCCAGCTGACTTGCTCTGCCATCCCATTGGCCAGACACTGATTGTGTGGTTACCTCCTACCAGGCACACTGCTATCCTAAACCAAACTGGCTCTCGGGTAGGAAGGAAGAAGAGACTGGAGATGAAAGCCACACCTTTAAGCCTAGCCAGCCTATCTGACCTTTACACTCTCCTGAGCAATGGTTTATTATTGCAATTTGTGTGCAACTGAAGGGTAGAGTCCATTCCAGAACACCCTGAATAAGGACTGAGCATGCGGTCAATATCCCAGCGACTAATACCCTGAACATGGATGAATGTGGTGTGATGGTTACTAGCAGGTGGCCTGGATTGGAATCCCATTTATTAGTTCTGCTTCCCTGGCCAAATTACTTAACCTCTGTGTTCTTCAATTTTCCCATATGTAAAATGGAGGTGATATGATAATACATACTATATACATACAGTTGTGCTTAGTTAATTTTAATAGTCAGACTGGTAAGCACTCTGTAAGCATCTATTTAATAAATACGTGGTTGTCAGTAATGTTTAAAATATTACAAAAGATGGGGCACACCATTTGACAAGTTAGAGCATCTTCATGAGCTAAAAGGTTGTATCTCACACAGTAGCCAGATGACTGAAGACAGTTGGAGGCGTGGTGTTTGGTAGTTGAGACATCAATAAGAAGTCTGAGCAGCGGACAAGTTCACACTGTAAGGTCAGGTTGCCCAGATTCAGCCTCAGGCTTTTTCCCACTTATTAACAGTGTGCCCCTAGACAAATCACTGAATCTAACACTCAGTTTTCTCATACATGAAACTGGAGTCAAAATAAACAGAAGTTAAGTGTTTTTTGAAGATTCTGAGACCATTTATGTGAGGTGCTTAGCATGGCTCAGGGCACGTTCGAAGAAATGTTAGTTTTAAGAATCATGACGGAGGATGAAGAGGTCTGGGGACTGAGTCACCTGCCTGCAGGCGAGCACGGTGAGGCTCTGCCATAAATTTAATCCACACTTTGAAATCCATCCATTTCCAGACACATTAAATCGGAAGCTAGAAGTTGGAGGTGAGAGAAAAGACTTCCAAGTACAAAGTTTTCAGGCTTCCCTGAGGCACCAAGTCTGGGCGAGCCACAACTTGGAGTTCTGACAATGGATCCTTCCAAAAATGCAGCAAAATGAACTCTCCTAAGAAACACCAATTTTATTTTTTCTTAGAATGGGCACATAGGAGATAATCTGCTTACTTCTGGAAGCCCCTGCTGCCCTCCCACGAAAAGTGGCCTGGGCAGATCCCCATCGACCTTTACCATCCTCACTAAATCAAGCCCCTGGGTATCTATCTGCTCAGCTTCTTCTCTGGAGATAAAGCTGTGTCATTGCCTTTCTCCAAGCTCAAGCAATAGTGTGTGTGCTTGTCTGTTTTCCAAGACATAAAGTGCTCCTGAGGAAGGGACTGAGTTAACTTAGTGAAAAAAAACCCGTAAGTTCACTGTGTCACAATTCAGATTCCTTGTGCATATAGCACATGTTGTTAAAAAGTTTACATTTACCATTCACCAGGAGAACAAGAAAATTCCAAATTGTTAAAAACAAATCAACTGGGCCTCCCCAGTGGCGCAGCGGTTGAGCGCTGGGTTGCGAAGCTGCCCACAGCCTCTGCAGCGCCGGTTCGATCCCCGGGCCGCCGGGTGAGGGTCCCACATGGCCGCAGACCTCTCCTGCCGCCCACTGCTCCCCTCAGCAGTGTACTTCGGTCCTTCTGCCTGTTCTGCTCCCCGCTCTGGCTCTGGTGAATTCTCTCACCCTCCTGCGCTTCTGACTGTACCCAGTGCTTGTGTAAATCAATCAATCAATCAATCAATCAATCAATCAATCTTTAAAAAAAATAAAAAAACAAATCAACTACCTACTAAGTTGATTCTGTGGAACAAAATCTTTCAATTAGGATTATAGAGAAAGCCTTGTTTAAAATCACTAATACATATTTGTAGAATGAAAGCAAAATGTGAAAAATCTTTTTCGGGAAACATTTCTAATCCTTTTAGGTAAAATACATATAATTAGCATCAATATATTCTAACTAAATGACAAAAATGTCACAGTTTAAAAGTTATCATAAAAATTCAAGAAGTATTTGCCAAATATTTTTTGTATTTGCATAAAGTAACTGATTTGCTCCAAATTCTCCTATAAGATCACATGCACACACACACACACACACACAACATGTCAGCCTATACCATGCAGTAGAATCTGAATACAAACCTTCTAGCTTTAAATTTGTGCTTTGTCACATTGCAAAGTAATTTCCTTGTGTTATAAGATCAAGTTCACAGCAGTCTGTGTTCATGTGCATTTCCCACTTCCCCTACATTAAATCTTCCTCTTAAATAACTTGGCAGTATGTTATCACACACAGTAAAATAGATCACCTGGATGGAAGCTCAGAACCCTTCGAGTCCATCACCCACACATCCCTAACCCTATAAGAAGTGTTTGAGTCTGTGTACATATGGAGGACTATGTTGATCCAAGGGAAAGTTGGACTTTGGCCTCAAATGCCATTACATTCTACCTGCAGGTAAGACTGAGCAAGGTAAAGTGGCCTGGAGCCCAGAAATAAAACTGGTCACACAGACTATTCAACCTACCTCTGGGCAGCATTTTGAGTCTCAGCTTCCTCATCCCTGAACTCAATGAAAAAGATAAGAACAAGCCAATGAAAATAAAATGACCAGGTGACCAGCCCACAGAGATCCCTCTGTCCAGGATAGTTCTCAGAGGGATGGATAGAGCACCAGAAGCTTCCTTAGCCTACATGTCAACACATCTCATGTTCTCAGTGTAAACATTTTAGAACTTAATAACATTGTATAATGAAGTAATAAGTCATGGGGGTTATATGAATAACCTTGGAAATTTCCCCTCTCCCCATTGTAGACTTGCGATGTTGTCTGGTAATTTTACCCTTCCAAGCAGACATAATCCATGCTTCTGAATGAATCCATAATGCAAAACTTTCAAAGAGTGCTGTGCCAGTTCCACCTACTTCATTTTTACAACAGGGGAAAATTATTTCCAGGAAGGGATTTTGAAGATGTGAATATTAAGTGAGCAGGGCAATTATTTATATGTGAAACAGAAAAGTCTCCTAGTATTTGGGAACTGATGCAGTGGACCAGAGCTGGTTCCAATTATGCAGAAGTGATTGGTTACAGTAAAATCCAAGCAGGATAATTGCCTCAGAGTTAAAGAATCCATAAGATTTTAGAGTTAGCAGAGACCAAAGTGATCATCTTATTCAATGGTGTCCTACATTTTATCCAATCCGGTCAACAAATATATTTTTTTAAAGATTTATTTATGCATACAAAAGCTGGGGTGCAGGCCAGAGGTGTGGAGGGGGGCGGTGGTGAGAGAATTTGCCAGAGACAGAGTGGGGAACAGAACAGATCTACTGAAATACACTGCTGAGGGGAGCAGCGGGTGAGACAGGTGAGGTCTGTTGCACCATGTGTGTTACATCCCTGACTGGGGATCAAACTTGTACTGCAGTGACAGCTTCATAGAGCTGAGACTTAACCCCTTACACCACCAGGGAGACTTAACCACTTGCAGCACAAATATTTCTTGAGCATCTATTATATGCTAGGAAATCAAATACAAAAATTCTTTTTTAATCTTAAAAAAGGTCACTGTCTTCTATATGAAAGTAATTATAATTCTAGACTTTAGGAAAGAAAAATACATACTGGGACTTTAAAATAAATTTTAAATAAAATTAACTACAAACAGTAAAATATACATACATGAGTTATTTATTCCCTTGACAGAAACTGCTTGATTCACAAACATTTCCTAAAATTCCTTATAATGACCCCACAGTTTCTTCCAAGTCTAAAGCCAGGAAGATAGAAATCACTGACCTAGTCCAACATGTTCATTTTACAGATGATGAAAGCTGAGGTCTGGGGGTGAGGGGGGGAGATGGTAAAAGTCACTTACATCTAGTTTCATAACTAGTTAGCAATAATCCCTTGCAGGTAGGCATGGTCATGTGACATAGACCAATAGGATCTAAGCAAAGGATCCCAGACTGAAGAGTGCAATTTTCTTCTCATCAGGGAAGCCCTTACCTCTTCACACCCTATCCCCATCCTCTTTCGCACTTGTGAGTCAGCTTTGCCCCTGCATATGAAGTCAGTTCTCTAGGGACAGAGGCACAAATAAAAGAAGTCTGAGTTCTGGATGACCTCAGAGCACCAGGGAAGCCACCCTGTGCTGCTCCTCCCTTCTGGACTGGCATCGGAAGGAATAGGCAATCTCTCCCTTGTCTAAGCAGCTGCTTTTGGGGGAGCAGTCTGCTTTATTTTGGCGTCTCTTTGTTGCAGAAAATTTTGCCTAAACCTAACAAAAGTATTGTAATATACTCAGGTAAAAGACTGCAGGGTGAGGGAGGAAGGAAAATCGCAAACTGTGCCCTTTTAAAGTAAGAGTTGCCTATTGACAGCAGATTGAGTGACAAAGATATAGTGTGGCATGTCCACACTATGGAATGCCATTCAGCCAGAAGAAAAGATGAAATGTTGCCATTTATAGCAAAATGGAGGGAGTTAGGTGCAGTAAAGCAAGACAGAGTGATAAAAACAAATATTGGACGTTTACATGCAGACAATTCCAGAAAGCAAAATACTTATAAAAACTGACAGACCCTGTTAAACGAAAGGGAGGAGGGTCAAGGGATAATTGATGGTCGGTGAAAATTAAATATTTAAATAAAAGAATAAATTTATTTATAATTTCCAGGACTGGGAAAGCAAAAGTATAAATAAATTTGGAAAAGAAAATACCTATGGACTCAAATAAAGGAAGGGGGAAATGATTAAAGGCAAGAATGAAATGTCATTGGGTCTCCCCTGGTGGCGCAGCAGTTGAGCGCTGGGCTGCGAAGCTGCCCACCGCCTCTGCAGCGCCGGTTCGATCCCCAGCCACTGGGCGAGGGTCCCACATGGCGTGCAGACCTCTCCTGCTGCCCGCTGCTCCCCTCAGCAGTGTACTTTGTCAGTCTGCCTGTTCTGTTCCCCGCTCTGGCTCTGGTGAATTCTCTCACCCTCCGGTGCTTCTGACTGTACCCAGTGCTTGTATAAATAAATAAATCTTTTAAAATAAAATTTTAAAAATGATATTTCATTTATATTTTCACGTATATGTTTTCATATATTTTTTCATATATATATTTCATATATATTTTCACATATATTTGTATCTGAATAATTGACCCCTGGTGTTGACACCCTTGGGCAATCCCCTGGTCAGTGTGACCAAGAGAATATAGCGGTAGCAATGGTAAGTGACTTTGGAGGCTAGGTTTTGGTAAAAAAGCTGTTACTTGCTTTTGAATATATATGGTTTCTGGAGGTAAAGAGGGGGTGAAGGGACAGGAATCAGTAATTACAAAACAGTTGTGGCATTGCTACTAAGAAGAAACTATGTCACAGGATGTTAACATGGGCTTTACACTCTGCTTGGGTTGCAAACACAAGATGATTGGTAGCAAGTGTTCCCATGTTCCAGAGTGAGTTGCTAGCTCAATTGTGCAGGATTGCGAAGGAGGAAGCTAAGGCTAGCGTTAAGTCCTTAACTAACTACCAAGCTCCAGCCTCTGAAAAAGACTGGAGAGACTGAGAGCAAGGCTGGAGCAGCAGGAGGAGGGTTTGGTCTATGGATGGTGTGTTGTTCACTCCAAAATCCCCTTATGCAGAAGAGCTGGCAGCTGTGGGGAGACTTTCTGGGGGCAACAGGAATGTGTCCCTTGGCTGAGGGTGAAGGGTGTTTGACTGGCACCTACTGGTGCCTTGTGCCTGTGAATCTAAAGGGAGGAACGCAGAGGGTATAATTTGGGAAATAAATTCACTCCACTGACAACAGGTCAAAGGTGTGAGCTTACCGTGAAATAGAAGTAAATATCCAATAGTGTGCTGTGACTTGACTTGACACTTCAAAGGACTTTTTGCCCAAAGGGTCATTCTTAAATTACTCCAACATAGGGCCTCCCCTTGTGTTGAAGCAGTTGAGCACAGTGCTGTGGAGATGTCTGCAGCGCTGGTTCAATCCCAGCCGGCCAGCAAGATTCCCACATGGCGCGGCAGACCTCTCCTGTCTCGCTCGCTGCTCCCCTCAGCAGTGTATTTTGTCAGTCTGCCTGTTCTGTTCCCCACTCTGTCTCTGGTGAATCCTCTCACCCTCCTGTGCATCTGGTCTGTACCCTGGTTCTTGTATAAATAAATAAAAATTTTTTTTAAAAAGCATTGGAAAAAAAAACTACTCCAACATAGAGCGTTCAACCCCAAGATCAGTGGCTAAAGGGGGATTTTGAGTGGCATTGTAAATTAAGAAGCAGCTGACTTCCTCCCTCTTTCCTGCTGCAGCCTCCCTGCCCACAGCAGGCTGCCTGTGAATCACCCACGGTTACTATTCCCGTGGCCTGGGCACAATCAATACTAAACTGACACTGTCCTGAGAGCTAAACACTCGTCCTGATTTGTGAGTGAGCAGATAAGCTAGGGGACCCAGGGAGAGTCTAAAGTAGGGGAGAATCTCAACCAGGGGAGCTTCAGGGGAGTTAGGAGGGATAGGGGGTGGCTAGGGGAGATATTTGCTTTACAATTGGGCTCAATTCCTACTCTTTCAATTACATCATGAAAGAAAGCTGCAGGCGTGTAAGTGACCCTCCAGGGACTGGATCTGGAAGGGAAGAGGTGAGGGAGAGCACAAGCAAGGCCTCAGGCTGTGCGGAATCTTGAAATTTCACAGAAGCAATGAGAAAGGGGGTATGAAGAGCCATAAGGAGGTCATAAATTGAGGTCAGAGTGACCTTTCTGAAATACTTTATGAGAAATGGTTACTTTGGGGTGACTTCCAGGTCAAGCATAGTCATTGGAAGTGAAGCCTGAACTGAAATGCAGAGAAGATGAATTTCAGACGGAGACCCATGGAAGCCCAGGACCAGGGCCATCCAGGGCATGAGAGAACCACCCAAGGTGGTGGCAGGAGGCAGGACTTGAGACAGAAGCGCTATAGCTGCAGTCAGCAATGAATGAGAAAGACCAACCAGGGAGGCTACCTGGGCCCCCAGGGAAGAGGGGTTCACAAATTTAAGAAGTTTTTGAGGAACTAGGGGGCCTGGATGTCAGTGGAAGGGCCTGGGGAAGGGGAAGTGAGCGGGAGGAGGGAGAGCACCAGCTTTTGCTGAGGGTGAGATCAGGGTGGGCAAACCACCAAGCACAGGAATGCAAAGCAGAGGTGACTCAGTCCTGGCGGGTCTTTACAGTCTCACCACCCCAAGGGTGCTCTGAGGACCCTCAATATTGGCAGCACCCAGAGATGGGTGTCAGGTCCCACTCGAGTCCAGTTGGATCAAATTCACACTTTGCAAGCTCCAGAGGTGGTGCTATGCACGTTAGTTTGAGCGGCTCCATTCCAGTGTGTGGCTTAACCCAGTGTGGCTGGGGGGAGAGCGGTGAGGTCATTACAAGCATCAGGACATTCTTCTCTCTTAGGTCCACAGGGGCCTCTTGCAGTGGCCTCCCAGTATATGCAAGCATACATTAGGAGACTTATAAGCGTGACACTGGGCACATGGTCAATGATAGGGGGATGGGTCCAGGCTGCTGTGATGGTTTTGGGGAATCTGATCCGCTCTGTGGCCTTGGCGATTTGGTAGGGATAGTGTGGCTGATGGGAATTGAAGCCAGTTTTAGGTATGAATAGAGAAAGCAACTGAAGGCAGTAAGCAAAGGCAAAGCCCCAAATAGATCCTCATGGGCTTGGCTTGCTACACGTCTGACTTTCCACATAGCTCCCTCTAGCAGCCAGTTCCACAAATATTTGTTGGGAGAGGACAAGGGATCAGGCAGGTACCCTGAAGTATGCCTTTCAGTTTTCAATTTTTGCATAAAACTTATCCCACTTAAAGTCTTATTCTCATAACCACCCCTTTGGGATCAGTAGGGAAGGTAGAACATAAGTTCTCTATTTTTAGCCCTTGAGGACCTGTCACAAGTCACACCACTAATAAGTGATTAAGTTGGTATTTTAGTCAATTTTCTGACTATAGTCTGTTTCTACAGGAAAAAATGGGCTCTTATGTAAAGGTTCGTATTACTTATTTCAAGAGACAAGAGTTTAGTGGGACTTGAATTGTTGCAAAGTGTTTTATTTCCTAATTATATGAGCAAGAGACTTTGAAATGCAGAATGAGGGCCCTTTCAGTGTCAGTCTTCTTCAACCCATGTCCTGGGACACTGTAAACAAAGAAGCGTCACAGAAAGCAGACCTACCCACAGGTACCGAGGCCTCTGAGGCCATGTGCCTTGAAGGCCTTGGCTGGAGGGGGAGCACTCAGGACAAGTTCACCATTCCTGATGACAAGTTCTTCATTCCTGATGCCCCACCCCCCCCACCCCATGTCAAATTGACTGCTGCTTGGCTATAAAACATCTCATCACCCTGATTCTAAGGTGAATGCACATCACCTTAGCTACATCACTGGAGGAAGGCTTGTAGTTTTTAATCCTATTAAGGTAACAGTGGTTCACAACACTATATGGAATTCAGAAGTATAGGGTCACAGCTCCTCAGAGGCATGTCACCACACCACACCACACCACTGCCAAGGCCCCCATAGTTCTCCACATAGCCCATTGGGCCTCCTCCACTCTGTTCTCCAACCTCCCCACCCCCTCTGGTAACCGTAATTCTACAGGTGGATTTCTGGGGGTTGTTATTGGTGTAGTTTTTGACAGACCCTTTGTTTTGTTTATTTGGAGTCATAATTTTTAAACTGGAGAAATGGAAGAGTGAGCCTGCTCACCTGATAGCAGGAAGATTCTCTCTCAGCCTTCTCCTGACATACTCCTGGCGGTCCTTCCCTCTGACAAGACAGTGAAAGGAGACTCTGGGACTCTTTTGTCACTATTGTTCTGCAACCTGGGCACTCCTTTCAGTTACACAATGTGAAAATAGAGGTTATTTGTGAAAATCCATTGGGGGGAATTTTGACACAAAGTTGCCACCCTTGACATGGAAGGAAGCTGTCCATTTAGCCCTCTAAATATTTTTGACAGATGAGGCCCACTAGTTCCCATGGAGCATTTTCCTAGATTGTTTTTGCAAAACTTCTTAACCCAAGATGGCAAGGATGATTGGAGGAATCAAAGAGAACATACTTGTTTAATAGTCATCACTGGTCCACAGACACACACATCACAACTTCTTGCTGTGACCATTGTCTTCTGATCTTCTTTGGACTTCCACATTTGTCTTTGTTTTTATTTTTTAAGGGACATGATTTAGTGATTCCAGTCTGAGTCAAGGACTCAGTAATGAGCAGCATCTGTCCAGACTCTAGTCCTTTCAGTAGGCAGAACATGCAGACCACACTGGTTGATCTGGGAGCAGCAAGGCCCAGTAGGGTCAAGAACTATAAATCCAGAAAATCCAGACATTGAGCACTTTCAATATAATCATCCTGTTTAGGTAGCTCTGGCTAACATAAATCAAGTCACATTCTGAATTTCTAAGTTGGCTTTTCAAGTCGAATGCCAGAAAAAGCTCTATACCAATTTTCATACCATTTGAGACCTTGTAGAGATGGTCTTTTCAGCACATTCCTGAATTAAAGATTTATGCTACAGGGTGTGTCTAAAAAGAATGCCATTCAAGGATCTAAGAAGAAAGTCTTTGGTAACTTGCAAAAAATCATTTAACTTTCTTCAATTCTTTACCCATTAAATGTTATAATAAAATTGATTAGAGAAAACTAATAGCATTTATTTATTGTGCTCTTATTACATCCAGGTACTGTGATTAGTCATTCAAATATATCTCATTTAATCACCCTAATAGTATTGATCGCTCTTCTTTTATAGATAATAAAATTGAGACCTAGATTTACTTAAAGTTACAGAAAATACGGAGATACTAATGGGTAGGTTTGAGATTTAAACTCAGATGTTTGTTTTTAAAGCCCTTAACTGGGACCTCCCCGGTGGCAGAGCGGTTGAGCGCTGGAATGCGACGCTGCCCAAAGCCTCTGCTTTGCGGGTTTGATCCCCAGCTGCTCCCCAGCGGGTGCAGGAGAGGTCTGTGTGCCACTCCCCACACTGGCTCTGGTGAATTCTCTCACCCTCCCGCGCTTCTGACTATACCCAGTGCTTGTATAAATAAATAAATAAATCTTAAAAAAAAAAAAAAGCCTTTAACTGTCACAAACGTTACAAAGAGATGGCTAAGAAGGGGTCCTTGTTTTAGTACCTATTACACTTTATAGTGTTCAAAGTATTTCATGAATAGCATCTTTGTGGAGTCTCAAAATAACTACAAATAAGGCAGAACAGGTCTTTCTCTCATTTTATAGATAAAGAAACTAAGGTATATACAGGTAGATTTATTGGCCAAGGTCCCAGAACTGGTAAATGCTGGAACAGAGATAAGAAGATGGGTCTTCTGACTCCTGTGTGATATCCACTCCCTGCTCAGTCTCTATCTGGGAAAAGAGCCACATACTAGAAGCTACCTAAGTGATCATAGAGCCTAAATGACTTATTTTGTATTTGCAGAAACAAAGATCCAGAGGAGAGTCTCCTAACCAAGGTCACCCAATAACAAAACCAGCACCAGAAATCAGACTCCTTATACTCCCAATTGAGTAATATCTTCACTCTTGCAAAGAAGAAAACTGTAAGTGAAATAATTTTTAAAAATTGAAGAGAGCATTCTCAGTTACCTTGGAGTTGTGGAAGAGGAAGCCTCAGCATGGGGCACGTTTGTGTCTTCAGTCCTATCTTCACCATATCTCCAAAGAGATTTTGTTTCAAGAAAAAAAGTAGTGAATTGGTCATTGACATCATGGGCATACAATTAACAAGTAATTTGGCCTTAGTGTCAATGTGTAGCTTCCTGTTAAAGATGCTATTTATATGTAGGCCACATTAACTTTAGGACATTTTTTCCCAAGATCAGAAAATGTATCCTTAGTTGGCTCTCTGAACAAGTCACTGTATCCACCACCAGAGGGCGAGCCAGGAGAAGGCTGGAGACTCGACTCCTAGGGAGCCACCCCAGCGCCAAACAGGACAGGAAACACACAGCACACAGCTACAGAAATAATTATGGGGCTGGTCATCACAAGGCATGTGATGTGTTATGAAAGGTGTGTGTGATGATGACTTTTGTTTTTGTTATTGTTTTAGTTTAGCACTAGTACAGAATAGTCCTTTCAGTAGGCAGAACATGCAGACCACACTGGTTGATCTGGGAGCAGCAAGGCCCAGTAGGGTCAAGAACTATAAATCCAGAGAATCCAGACATTGAGCACTTTCAATATAATCATCCTGTTTAGGTAGCTCTGGCTAACATAAATCAAGTCACATTCTGAATTTCTAAGTTGGCTATTCACCTTAGAAATATGATTTTTCACATATATACCATTCAATTCTTAGAACCCTAAAAAGTAGGTTTTGTTATTTCCTCTTCATAGATCAAGAAGTTGAGGTTCAGTGAAATTAAGCGATGTGTCCAATTTCATAAATGCAAGAATATATTATTATTAGCCATCCTTCCAATAGCATTTCCACTGTGCTAGGACTTTTTCTGTGACGACTATATAATAGTTTCCCATTGTCTATATTACTATTCCTATTAAATAACTTTCATTTGCAAAATTCCTTAGAATTTCTTTAGCTAAAAATTGGCTACTCCACAGCATTGCCCTTCTGCTCCAAATAGTAATTTATAATTAATTTTTGCATATTGTTTTTCATGCCCTTGTGGCTTAATTCCAACCTCACCTACTAGAAACAGCCTCCCTTTTCTTCACGTACCTCTGAGAGCACCCTGCCTTCCTGGCCCGGGTCTTCATTGCCCACTCCCTGAGCTCACACCACTCCTCTCTGGTCCTGACTATAGGAACATGTTGAGGCACAGAAGGTACTTAACAAATACACACCCACAGTGGTTCTCAGCCCTGGATAGTCATTAGTTACCCTGCATGCTTGTTGAACTTGCAGATCCCCCCTCCCTCCCTGCACGCATGAGTCCCAAGGTCCAGGATCCTGCCCTTGCATGTTTAACAAGCATCCCGGGGGGTTCTGATACACATGGTCTGTGAATCTCATTTTGACATGGTATCTCTTGTTGAATTCTTCTGAGTAGATTTGCACGAATATATCACATCATCTGCTATCATTTGCTGTTTGTTGCTGTTATTTTGGGCATTTTCTCAAGTTGCCTCATTTCTATACATTTTTTTTCCCCAGTGGGAACTCTGTCCCCCCTTTCCTACTCATTAGGTCCCTGTTGGGTGGGCACTTTCCCCAAACTTCTTTTTGCTTAAAACGTATTTTCCTCCCTGGGCCCTGACCTGGGTAGCTCCTGCTCCCCTGGTGCTCCCAGTGATCTTATCACCTTAGTCGGGGGGCAGGGGCACTCAGCACCACATCCCTGTGCTCACTAGACCTCTCCCACCAGAGGGAGGTCCAGCCTGGTCTCTGTTTTGTTTGTTTTGTTTTGTTTTGTTTAAAATATTTATTTATTATGCACACAAGAGCTGGGGTACAGGCCAAAGGTGTGGGGGGTGAGAGGATTCACCAGAGACAGAGTGGGGAGCAGAACAGGCAGATCCACTGAAATACACTGCTGAGGGGAGTAACAGGTGAGTCAGGAGAGGTCTACTGCACCATGTGGGTAGCTCCCTGGCTAGGGATCAAATTCATGCCGTGCTGCAGTGGCTGCGGATAGCTTCATGTGCTGCAACTTAAACCCCTGTGCCACCAGGGAGGCCCCTGGTCTCTTTTCGCACATGTCATTCTGTGTCTTCTTAGTCACTCTGTTCCTACCTCACTGCCTGCATACTTTCTGTATCCCTTTGAGGTGGGGAGAGGGTGCAGGAACTTTGGTTTCCTTGGTCATTATTGTATCACAGCACCAAGCAGACAACCTTATATGCACTTGGCTCATATGGTTACTGGTCAAAGAAGTGCATGAGTAAACTGTGAAGAAGACTGTGAAGACAGAAACTGAAAAAGCACCTTAACTCACAGTGGGTTGTTAAGTGTGAAGACAATGAACTTTGGGGTGCAACAGTCACCCAGGGAGTGGCCAAGGGGAGCTGAGAAGTCCTGATTACTATACCAACTTCATTTACACTGTGAATCTGATTCAGTTCAACTCAATACGTGTGTCCCAGCACTTTTGATGTGATAAGCATTCTGCTGAACACCCGGGAGGCAAAAATGTCTAAGACCGTCCCTGAACTTGAAGGTGTGACATTTAAAGTGAAATCATTTTGTGAGGCCGGTGTGTGTTTTACTATTAATAGGAAACCAGGGATGACGCCATTCTACTCTCAGGAGAGTTCAAATGACTCTGAGTCTTATAATTGCCACATAATGTAAGATAAGTATTAAAAAGCTACAAGGCAGAATGGAAAAAAGCCAAGTTTTAAAGTCCCACGATCCCAGGTCGGAATACCAGAGTACTTATAACTTTGGCTGCATGTGTAAAATAAGCCTAAAAATGATAAAATAATCCTGGCACATAACAGCAATGATTAGCAGGATGAAGCCCCGCGCTAGGCACCCTGCTAAGCACTTCTCATGCTTTAACTAACTGTGCCTGGGGTTAAATTAAAGCTTTAGGGCTACTGAATATACACTAGTGATGCCTTTCACTGTTTCAACTATGCAGTGGAAATGCATTTATTGTTCAAAATTTACTCCTGAGGACACTGACTCAGAGAGGTTAAGAAGTTGGCCTAAAGTGACCCAAATATTTACTGGCACCATCAGGATTTGAACTTGGGACTGGCTGATGAATCAATGAGATAAAGTAGATACACATGGTGCCTGGCAGCTAATAAGCCTCTGATAAGTGGTTTGTAATATCCTTATTGCACTGAAGAAATGAGGCCCACAGGGTTGAGTTACATAGAGGATGATTTGGCAGGCAGGAGGGGGCCTGGGTTCCTGAGCGGTGTTGCTGTAACTCCTCCTGCTCTTTGCTTCCCAGACTAGCACCCTACTCCCCCAGTCCCTGAGGAACTATGGCATTGTAGGTGCCAAGGGCCTCACAGGTCACCCACTCAGTGTTCCCATCTGATGCATGCTTTCTCTACCACCTCCCTGCCAAATGGCTGTCTCTCCTTTCATCTCCATCTCACACCTCCTGCCACCTGCATGCCAACCCTTCATGGCTCTCAAGCAGAGAAGCAGAGGAGAGAGTCCAAGCCCCATGAGTCATCACTGGACCATGCTTCCAGGACTTCTTCTAAGTCCACCCCATGGGTCCCACAGATGACCCATCTCAGGCAGGGTTAGCTGGCATCACCTTGGAGGGACTGGGGCTCTTCTCGCCCTCCTGCAGAAGGAATTCTGCTTTCCCACCCCCACCTTGCTCTTTGTCCCTCCAAGAGGCAGGGAGAAGCAGGAAAGATTCTTGTGTTTAAGAATTCACATTGGGCCTCCCTGGTGGCACAAGGGGTTAAGCACAGCACTGTGAAGCTATCCACAGCCTCTGCAGCATGAGTTCAATCCCCAGCTCGCCTGGGAGCTACCCACATGGCTCGGCAGACCTCTCCTGTCTTGCCAGCTGCTCCACTCGGCAGCGTATTTCAGTCAGTCTGCCTGTTCTGTTCCCCACTCTGTCTCTGGTGAATCCTCTCACCCTCC
This sequence comes from Talpa europaea, assembly GCF_964194135.1. NCBI lineage: Eukaryota > Metazoa > Chordata > Mammalia > Eulipotyphla > Talpidae > Talpa > Talpa europaea. The sequence continues at coordinate 92,752,974 of NC_140076.1, forward strand.
TCACCTCTGGCCTGTATCCCAGTTATTATATGCATAAATTAAAATCCACATTAGCATAGGTAAGACCAAGAGAGGCGCTAAGTCCTGGGACTGGAGTGGTCAGCCCTGCCCTGGCGGCAGGAGGCAGCCATCAGAGCAAAGCAGGCCCCTCTGGCCAAACTTCTCTGCACTGTGTTCAGAAGCAGCCCCTTCCTGTCCAGGCCAGCACAGGCCCTCATTAAAACTCTCAGGCTACTGAGTGCTCCTTGATGACTAATTTTCATCTCCTGGGCTATCCTGGCCTTTCCTTTCACCAACATGAAAACCTGGGCAGGGAAGTGTCAGAATATAATTTGCTGCCCCATGAGCTCTCCTAATCAGCTCTCAGCACAGGCATCATTTGGAGGGACACGTGAGCACACCTCCTGCTGTGTTTACCCGCTGGTTACCTGTTTGCTCGTCCTTTTACTATTGGCTGGCAGCGGACAAGACTGTCTCATGCCTTGATGAGTCAGGGCAGCTGTCTTCTTCCCATAGCTGCTGCCTCAAATCCAGGCAGTTCTTCAGATTTTCCAGTCCCCACTCTCATGGATGACACCAGTTACCCGTTATGCTAAGCAGACCAGAGTCAGGAACTTGTAATGTCACCAACTGGTAGCTCTGTGTTAGTGTTTGGTAAAAGCAAAACTGAATAGAATATGAGAAGAGGCCACTGGTGGAATGGGGGTCATTCTACCCCTAGAAACCCTCTCACCCAGCCCTACTCTCCCCCTCCTGTTGGGGTCCCTCAGCTCCTGCGGAACTTCAGATTTCAATTGTTGAAAACCTCTCCCCAGAACTCATCACCAGTTCTTCCTAACAACTAAGGCTTTCATTGCTTCTGAGACTTGTGCTTTGGCTATTTTTAACTTGTCCTTTCTTTTTTTAAAAAAATTACACCAGAGGAGCTTAATGAGCCCCATTTAGCTTTTTGTAGAAAAAGAAAATTTGCAGACATTAACCAATAACTGCTACCGAACGCCCTGGCTGGCTGGCAGGCGCTCAAATGCAGCCTCCCCCACCCCCGACTCCCCACTCAATACAATAGTTTATTTTTGGACAGCAGCCTCCGCACGACATCACAAATATGCCACCCTGGGAACTTAACAGGAGACAAAGATTTAGGTGAGAGATTTAGAAAAAGAACTCAGGGTGGCAGAGGGCAGGTAGGGGGAGGCTGGAAGAGCCCTGTGCTTGGGAAGTCCTGGCTCCGGGAGCTCCTCTGCACACCTCGCACCTGCAGAGCTCTTTGCTTCTAACCAGCCAGCAGTGTGAGACCCCAAGCAAGGGAGAGAAAGGGAGATTTCAGATTTTTGTTTGTTGTCATGGAAAACTAACACACGTGCCCTACCACCACTCCCCCCACCAGCAACAACAATAATATAACACATGAAAAAACTCGAGTGTTCTTGCAGAACATAAGAAATGATGGTGAGAAAGATCTCAGCCCTCCCTCTACCCAACCCCAAGCGTCCCTCTGGGTCAAGTCTGATTCCAAAGAAAGTCCTCAGCTGGTCTGCATGGCGAGAGGTCAAGTCAGAAAGTACGGCATGGACGTTTGCTCTCTGGACTTGTAAGTCAAAGTATCCGGGAGGCCTTTTCAGGCGTGAAAGTACAGCCCCAGCCTCCCTCGCGCTCACACCCATCCCTGCGGTCATTCCAAAGTCTGCTAATCAGCAGCCATAGCACTTGTGTTCGTAACTGGGGCTTGGCCATGCCTTTAGTTAGTGGACCTGCACTAAATGCTCTCAGGTCTGAAGTTTCAGCATGTAGTTTAAATTTTTTTATAGAGGCATGTTTTATTTATTTATTTGTTTGTTTGTTTTGTTTATACAAGCACTGGGTACAGTCAGAAGTGCGGGAGGGTGAGAGAATTCACCAGAGCCAGAGCGAGGAGCAGAGCAGGCAGAAGGACCAAAGTACACTGCTGAGGGGAGCAGCGGGCGGCAGGGGAGGTCTGCGCGCCATGTGGGACCCTCCTCCGGTGGGCGGGGAGCAGCCGGAGATCGAACCCGCGCTGCAGAGGCTTGGGCAGCTTCGCAACCCAGCGCTCAACCGCTGCGCCACCGGGGAGGCCCTCAGCATGTAGTTTAGAGGCACATGAAACAGTCTGTAACTACTACTGGTGTGTCTAAATTCCAGGAATCAAAAAGGGAGATATTTAGATTTGATTGGAGGAAAGCTCCTCTCTCTGAACTGTGTTAGCATGCTCATGTGCCATCCTAGAATCCATGCGATCTCAGAAGACAAAATTACTCCAAGCTGGATAAAGTGCTGCTACAGCATCTTAGCTAAAATGAAAAGAATTTTAGGAAACTGGAAAAATGAAGGTGAAATTGGAACAGGAATCATCTTTACATTTATTATTGTGAAAAGAAATTATCTTTGGTCAAAAGGAACGTAAAGCATTTGTTCGTGATGTATACGGCTTTGATTTGCTAAATCAAAATCAGGCTCTTTTGAGTTGCCACTCCAGCCTATAATGAGAAAGGCAAAGAATCTCATGTTTAGGCTCTTGAGGAGAGATTAAAACCTCAACAAAGCCCTAGTCAAAAAAAGGTAATTGGCTCAGGTTTTTACTTGCACATTTTCTATTAAAGTTAAGCAATAGAGGGCCTCCCCGGTGGCGCGGCGGTTGAGCGCTGGGTTGCGAAGCTGCCCACAGCCTCTGCAGCGCCTGTTCGATCCCCTGGCTGCCACCAGAGGAGGGTCCCCCGCTGCTCTCCTCAGCAGTGTACTTCGGTCCTTCGGTCCTTCTGCTTGCTCTGCTCCCTGCTCTGGCTCTGGTGAATTCTCTCACCCTCCCGCGCTTCTGACTACCCAGTTCTTGTATAAATAAATAAAAAAACAAATCTTTAAAAAAAAAAAAAGCTAAACAATAGACGTGAGGCTCTCCTTTTATGCACAGTATAAACTGAAAGTGTATACTTACCCCTATTCAAGGATTCCTTGAATTTAGGTGTAGAAGAGACCTTATTCTTTGGCTTATGGCTATAGAATAGAATGAAAGTGAAGAATCGAATGCTGAGCCTGTTCCTGTGCTCACACCGCTCCCTGTACACACCGCTCCCTGTACACACCGCTCCCTGTACACATCTTCCATTAAGATGAAATTGTCACCTCTTCCAGGAAGCCTCCCTTGTTACACCAGGCAGCATATCAATCTTTCATTTGTATTTCTGTCTCTCCCAGCCAGACAGGGAGCTCCTCAAGGACTCAGTTCATTGATGTGTATTCCAGTACCCAGTACAATATCTGACTCATGGTTAATACATACTCAGGAAATGCTACTATCTCTCATGTATACAAATAAATTCTTGTTGAATGCATGCATGTATAGCAATGCAAAGGAGAACACTTAATAAAAAGGATTGGTGGTAGTCTTCATTAATAAATGTGACAATCATTAGCTCATCACTGCGCAAGGCAACGCGAAAGACTGAAGAAACATAAGACAGAGCACAGGTCCTGGTCACGAGTCAAAGGAAATGCATGTGAACTAGCAGGGGAAATATAAAACACTGAACAATTAAGAGTAATAGGTGGGGCCTCCCTTGTGGCGCAAGGGATTAAATCTCAGCACTCTGAAGCTCTCAGCAGCCACTGCAGCACAAGTTCGATCACTGGCCATGGAGCTAAACCACATGAGGCATCAGACCTCTCCTGTCTTGCCCGCTGCTCCCCTCAGCAGTGTATTTCAGTAGATCCTGCTCCCCACTCTGTCTCCAGTGAATCCTCTCACCCCCCCACCTCTGGCCTACACTCCAGTTCCTGTATGCTTAAATTAAAAAAAAAAAAAGAGTAATAGGAGATGAGTGTCAGGATTTGGTGCTTTGAGTCTCTATGCTGCTGGCCCCAAGAGAATTACCCAAGCCAATGTTTAAGTCAAATAGCTGTCAGAATCCCTAGATTGTTCCTAAACCCACTTTGTACCCACTCTTGTTCTAATTTGCTTGTTCCCTGAGCCCTGCCCCTTTCTTATTGCCCCAATCCCATACCACTTCATGTTTTAGCCCTTGGATTCTCTGCCAATCCAGCCCTGGACCCCTCACCACTCCCAGCCCATGACTTTTCTCTTCGTTCCTGTCTGCCTTGGCTCAGGCTGACATCATCTTATGCCTTACTACCACGATTTCTTCTTTTTTTTTTAAGATTTATTTATTAATGCATACAAGAGCTGGGGTTCAGACCAGAGACACAGGGGGTATGTGTGAGAAGATTCACTAGAGACAGAGTGGGGAGCAGAACAGGTGAATTTAGTGAGATACACTGCTACGGGTAGCAGTGGGTGAGACAGGAGAGGTCTGCTGCACCATGTGGGTCAGCTCCCTGGCTGGGGAGCGAACTCACACTGTGCTGCAGTGACTGTGGATAGCTTTATAGTTCTGATACTTAACTCCTTGCACCACCAGAGAGGCCCCTGCCACAATTTCTGAATCCTCACTCCTGATCCAGGGCAGATCTGTAGGAGTGGCTCAGTGGCCTGGTGTTCACCCTTTCCCTGGTCCATTTTCTAGAAAGGCCAAATAGTTACAGAAGATCCTGGAAAGAGGAATTGCCTTCCCTGCTACTCCCTTTATGCCCCACATAAAAAATGTTCTGCCCCAAACCCAGTGTGTGCAGGTTGTGTGTCTGCTGACACTCTTGGAACTTGCTCTCACCATTCCTTTACCCTTTTCCAGGCAGCGCTTCTGCTTACTGCCAGTTTCAAGCCAGCATTGGCTTTCTGATTCGCAATTCTATTTCCACTGACTTCTCATCCTAACTTTCCTCTGCTGCACCCTCATGCTGGAGCACTCCTGAGACAGAGCCTGGGGATCCTCCTAGGCCCCTGCCACCACTTGCTATATTATCTACCCCAGCCCTTCCCCACCATTGTTCCAGGTCTCCTGAAAAGTGGCAGGCACCTGAGAAAGCAGGTCTGAACAACAGGGTCAGATCCAAAGACTGAACGGGAGAGGGCACACTTGTCAGGTGATGAAAACAGCAAAAAATGGACAAGGAAGGAAGGACTTTCTTCATGACTTTCTTCATTTGGATCAGTCGTCTGAGGATTTCATTGGGGGTTCAACACTATTCAGGTGGTCACCACCAATGCTACTATCCAAATGAAGGACACCCCAAAGCTCAAAACAGCTAGAATCCCAGAAACCATCTAACTTCAAGCAAATCCCTGATGATTTTCTGCATACATCACTAAGAAATAGTTGTGGGTTCTGAAGCTTCCAGTTCCCTATGGAATGGTGAATGTTAGTTGTGCAAGGCTCTGTTCTATCAATGCACTAGCTACCTGGCATGAGGGCGAGCGTGTGTTTTCATGCCACTGTCCGTGCTCGCTAGAGAATATGGGCAGAGCCTGTCATCTCTAACTTGACATCTTTTGGGACTACCTACCCCTTGCCTTCCAGGTAGCACACAAGAGGGGAAGCTAGCATGGATAACTCACAAAACTTTTACTCTGTTAGAAGAGAAAAAAAGAGGAAAGATTTAGGAAACAGGACAAAGTTAATAAGGAAAGTGGCACAAGGAATTATCTCTGAGTGACAAGCTCAGTTTATCCCTAGAGATAAACTTGCAGGGGGTGGTGAGGGATTGCAAGAAGACAAAGTCCTGATTACCTAGCCTCACATATTCAGATTTAGATTTTGGTTCCTAGCCTTTCCTTTCCATTGGCTCAGGTGCCCAGCTGGGCTGAGCAAAGGCAGTGACTGCAAGAAGGCTCAGAACAGGAGAAGGCGCCGGTGCCTCCGCCCACAGGTCAGCTTGGCCCAAGCAGCAGCTCATGTTTGGGCCCAGCTGACTTTTCTCTCCATGACTGCAACTCCTTAGTCTAAACTTTATTTTCAAGTCATCTCCAGTCTGCTCTGTTTTGAGCTGCTGTCAGATGAAGTTTCAGACAGTGCTCAGACATAATGTTTCAGACCCAGAATGCTAGAATTTCATCCATGAGTAAGAAAACCCCACAGGCTGGCTGCCCTCTTCCTGTCCTCCACATTCCTCTCTCCAGCTCAAGCACTGCTCAGTCTCATCTTGACATTTAAGGTTTCTGGCTGTGCTCGTCTTCCCTTCCCACAGACATGAACTCTAAGGAGATGTCCTAACAGAGGGAGTTCCGTGTAGACGTTTTAAACATTCAACTCACCGCTTGGAAACAGCAATAACTCTTCCTTCCTCTTTTCAACTGACCATGCAAATCAGTTAACTTTTGGCACTAGCTGTTTTTTTTTTTTTTTTTCTCTTTAAGTGCTGTCCCGCTTCTTTTTAGGGTGACTTTTCTCAGGATTTTTGTGTCATTTGAACTTTCAGTTGCCAAAACTATAAGATTCCCACTCATAATTTTACCCTACATTGATTTTTTTTTTTTTAATATATCAAAAGGGCAGGTTTGGAGCCTCCCTGGTGGCACAAGGGGTTAAGACACAACCTGTGAAGCTGACCACAGCCACTGCAGCATGAGTTCGATCCCCAGCCAGGGAGATACCCACATGGCACAGCAGACCTCTCCTGACTCTCCCGCTGCTCCCCTCAGCAGTGTATCTCAGTCAGTCTGCCTGTTCTGTTCCTCACTCTGTCTCTGGAAAATCTTCTTAACCCCCATTCCTCTGGCCTGTACCCCAGCTCTTGTATGCATAAATAAAATAAATCTTAAAAAAAAACACAAAGGACAGATTTATTATGAAAAAGGGAGAGAAGAATAAAGGACACTTGCATGGACACAAGTGGGCAGAAAGTGCTGCCCCTGAAAGGCACAGGTTTGCTAAAAGAGAGGCCATGCATGGTCACAGGCAGGCAGCCTTGGGAGGAGATGTCTCTGCTGCTTTGCAATTGGAGAAGCATCTGTAGGGTCACAGGTCACAGGCGGGCAGGTGGGCTGCTGCCCTGCAAAGGGAGAGAGTTGGCAGCGAGGAGCACCTGCATAGGCACAGGTGGGCAGAAGGGCTGCTGCCAATATTCTTTCACTTCACTTAAACCTTTTCTTTAGTCAGATTTGAATACATAATGATATAATGACATACCCGACAGTTTCAAGTAAGTGATGTGTTACAGGGACTGTTTAATCTGTTTTTATTCTTTTCACTATCATATATGTTTTTTTTTTTTTAAAGATACTTTTTTTTTTTTAGGATTTATTTATTTATTTATACAAGCACTGGGTACAGTCAGAAGCGCGGGAGGGTGAGAGAATTCACCAAAGCCAGAGCGGGGAGCAGAGCAGGCAGAAGGACCGAAGCACACTGCTGAGGGGAGCAGCGGGCGGCAGGAGAGGTCTGTGCGCCATGTGGGACCCTCCTCCGGTGGCCGGGGAGCAGCCGGGGATCGAACCGGCGCTGCAGAGGGCGCGGGCAGCTTCGCAACCCAGCGCTCAACCGCTGCACCAACGGGGAGGCCTATCATATATGTGTGGTTGAATATTTTTCTTAATAAAAATGTCATTTATGACTTTGGAATTATGACTTTGCAATTTTCCTTGTTAATTCACATCAGATTGTTTTCCTTTTCCTGTTTCCTAGGGACTAGCAAAAAGGTAGTATTTCCCCACTGAGTTTCATCTCCTACCACAATAAACTACTACTAGGTGCAATTTTAGCTTAAGGTTTAAGTTTGGAGACTGAATATTAATATCTTTTTCTCAGGTTACAAATACTTAGAGAACAGCATGATATGAATAAAAAACTCTTCCAAGTAAAAATCTTCCTGAGTTTCTATTGACTAGAAATCTGAAAATCATTCATTCATTAAAACAAAATTACTGAGTGCCTACTATGTGCCTGCCACTATTTAAATTATATCAGTTATATCAGTCAGCAAAGCAGGTAAAGTTTCCTGTCTTTAAAATGTGTATAGACAAAATATCAATACATAAGTAAATGATAAGCAAGGTAAGAAAAATGGGGGCTGGCAGGTAATTAAAATTTTAGATATGGTTTTCAGGGTATTCTACCCTGAGTAAGAGACATTTGAGGGAGACACAGATCATGTAAGAACCTTGCAAGCCACTGAAAGGTCTTTGGTTTTATTCTATGTAAACTGGGGAGCTTTCACACAGGGTTTAGGAGAAGGAATGATCTGTTTAGACTTACATATTAAAAGGATCACTTTTGTCGCTGTTGAAAATAGGCTGTCGGGAGGATGAAGGAAAAGCACAGAGATGAGTTAATGAGTCAATCCCAGAGATGCTGGTATATGGAACCAAGGTGTGGCGGTGGGGGTACAGTGGAAGGTAGAATTGCAGGATTTCCTGACAGTTTCCATATGAGTTGTGAGAGAAATAAAGGAGCCAAGGATGACCCCAGAACATTTAGCCCAAGCAATTAGGAGAACACAGTTGCCATTTACTGAAAGGAAAAAAGCTGTGTGGGTTGCACAGGTTTTGGGGGGAAATCAGGAGTTTGGTTTTGCGTTTATTAAGATATTAGATTCTAAGTGGGAAGACATTTTAGAAATGCAAATTGGAGCTCAGGAGAAATTTAAATATGGAGTTGTTGGCATAGAGAGGGAATTCAAAGATTGGGTGAGCTCAGGGAGGGAGTGAGTGAGTGCTGTGTTTTGGAAGGCAAGAGAAGGCAGTTTACCAAAGAGGAAGGGGAATTCAATAGTGTGCAATGTTGCTGAGAGGTCAATTAAGGCCTGAGAATTGAACTCTGTATTTAGCAAAGTGGAAGTCATTTCATCAATTACCTTGGCAAAATCAGTTTTCATGATATATTAGAAGTCCCGATTATATTGAGCTTAAGAGAAAGTGGGAAGAAATGGAAACAATGAGTATAAACAATTCTTTTGAGGTGTTTAGAATCGAAGGAGAGAGCCAAACGGAATGGGGAAAGCAGGGTGAAGAGAAATTTTATTCCTTAAGTCGTGAGAAATAACAGCATTAAAAGAAGCGGTGAATGCTATCATCCAGTAGGAAGGGAAAAATCAATGACGCAGGAGACATGGGACAATTGCCAGAGTTAACATTTGAGATTGCATGAGATCTAATGTGAAAGTGAAGGGACTGGCTTTTGATAATAGTTTGGACAGTTAATCTCTAGTATTAACAGGAAAGAGGGTAGAGCCTATGGTTACAGATCTTTAAGCAGTTGAATTTTGCATTTCTTAACGTTTAAAACAAATTTCCAGGTAAGGGACTACTTGACTCAATTAAGAAGCACTGGCTTACCTGGGTAGGGGACCCAAATTTTATCACTCTATAAGGAATAGGGTCAACTTCTTCCTTCTCCCTGTGGTTATGTAACAGGGTGGTCCCCAGGAAAGGGGGAGGTTCCCTGCCCCACCCAAGGGAGGGTGGAGCTGAGCAGGAAGAGGAGAAGCTGAAGAAGAGAGTTAAAAGGTACCCTTAGTTTTTCTAGTTTCAATTTCACCATATTATTTCTAAGTATAGCAGTCTGGCAATTTCCCTTCCTCTTTGGACCTCCTGTTGTGTCCCTGCTTATGGAGAGCCACCCCCCACACCCCACCCAGTTTCACTTCCTCCGGCTGCTTCTCTTCGCCCAACGTGCTCATTTCTAGTCTAGCTCTAGCCCTTCAGTTTCCCAAGATGTGAAAAAGGGAGACAATTTACTTCCTACTCTCAAAGCTCAGAGTTTAAATAACTCTAAGGAGTAAAATGGGTTTAAGTCATCCAAGGGGAAAGGAGAGGTAGCACAGGAGATAAAGAAGGCTATTATTTTACCATTTGCTTAGGCTGAGGCCCTACTGTATAATTTCCAAACGTTGTGTGTGCTGGAGTTGCATATAATGTTAGTTATGGTATGTATACAGCCCTAACCAATTACGAGATCTGTTCACACATGTGGACACATTTATTCTAGTCAACATTTACTGAGCAATACTGATGTATTGCTAAGTCTGGCTAAGCCCTCTCCATGCCATTTAATTGTAGACCTTGCAATTATTTAAAATATGTGTTATTATCCCCATTTAATAAACCCAGAGGAGAAACAAATAAATTAAAATTCTGCATCTTTTGAGTTCTTTAGCATTACTGCCAAGCAAATGCTGCAAGCAAAATATTCTGCATTTATTTGGGCACATTTGTTCAGGTGTGTCCAGATTTAGCCTCTTTACCCCAGAGTTATTCTTCAGTTTAAAAGGGGTCCATTTAGATATTACCTATAAATTACCCCAGTGTTTTTGGAATCAATTGACATAGCTTGATTGTTTCACAACTTTTAAAAAACATGTTTACAGATTAACATTCTTATTGCTCACATGTTGGGCACTCTACCAGGTGATGAAACAGAAAGAGTGCAGCACCGCTCCTCCAAGAACCGCGGGTCCTTCTTTAGTAGAAAAGTTCATTTTTCATTCACTCATCATTATAGCCAAGTGCTATCATTACGTAAGCACAAATCAACTTATAATTACAAAGCTTATTAAAAAAGAGCACATTGAACAGCCTTTATCTTACATTGTCCTTTTTAGAGGGTACTGTGCACAAGTGCTTGGACTTCTAGGCCCATTCTGCCAGACTTAAAAATCTATCTCTGCTGCTTATTTGCTGTGCGATATTGAGCTACTTGTAGCTCCATTTCCTGTCTGAAAAATAGTAGATGACTCTACCTTATAAGGTTATGTAGGCATAATAGTCTTTATAAGACTAAATGCAGTGCCTGGCCAATCATAAGCATTGTCAACTGCAGTTAGTATTGTGGCACAGATTTACCATGTGCTGATGGGTTGTCAACCCCTGACATAACAATTGAGCAGAGGACAAGTAAGGGTTCTGTAAGTTTTTGTTGAATAGAACTTCCTTGAAGCCTTATTGGGTTTCTCTCACCTCATCCCTGCAGGCAGGTCTAGAGTAGCCTCAGATTCCTTTCTGATTGTATTACTTAGACTTGAATTCAGTATCAAATCAGTTACTGTCCTTTGCTGCCTATTGTTTTCTTTGGGGGGTGGGTAGAGGAAACTGACAAATTTCTGACATCTAAACTGACAAATTTCATCCCAGATGAAACTGGGTGGGGTGTGGGGGGTGGCTCTCCATAAGCAGGGACACAACAGAAGGTCCAAAGAGGAAGGGAAATTGCCAGTGTTGGACTGTTGTTACCCATTTTATCTTTAAGCCTTTTTAATTATTTCTCTTATTAGACAAGTAACGTGCTCAATATAAAAATACTTCAAATATAGAACTTGTAATAGAAAGTGAAGCCACTGTTAACTGCTCGTTATGTGTGCTTTGAGATTTCTTCTGAAAGTACCTTAGGTAACATGTTTTCAGGCAAAAAATACAATTAAAATGGGATTGTAGTATTCATGTTGTTCTGCAGTTTGTTTTTTTCAGTTGTAGATTTTTAGTATCAGGAGATCTAATTTCTATGAATGGCTACGCATAGTGTTCTTCTACAATACAGTTCCAGCATGATTTGCTTACCTATTTCCCTACTGATGTTTTTAAGACTTTAAACCAGTACACGTGCCCACATTTACAAACAATGCAGCAATAAACTTACCTGTATAAATATCTTAGGATGTGTGTAAATATTTCTGAAATACATCGTTTTTGTACAAACAGGCCAAAAAGTTTAAATTCCAAGATGTGGTTGTGTCTACAGAGGACATGTGCTTACCTAAAATTGCAAAACTGTCCTCCAAAGGGGTTTATCAAACTTTTCCTCACATATAGAATGTATAAAAAGGACTGTTCCACATTTGGCTGTCATCTGAGCATTTCATTTTCAATTTATACCAGTTGTACAACGAAGGGCAGAACTGTACTTTTAGTGGGGAACTTAATGTACTGTATACAGATACTGATTGACATTTATAAATAATGATACCGTAACATTTATTTGTAATGATGCACACCTGAAACATGTTATAATGCAATGTTACTTCAATAAAAAATATGTATTAAAGAAATCCAAAGAAGAAAAAAGGTGGGCAAAGTACAAAAGAGTTTTTACAAGCAGCAGAACATTCCAAGTTAATTATAATAGTGTTTCAATTTAAAATATCATACCATCATAAGTTTTTAAACTGTTCTGACCTCCCGGATCAGCAAACCTGGCACAGTGTGGAGATCATTTGCTGTGCAACCCCTGTCCACACCTCCCTCTCGGCTGGGTGTTTGGAGAGGTTGCTGGCATGAGGGACAGGCCAAGTCAAGTGAGAAAGCAAGAGAGAAGAGGGCTCCACACCTCATTGCAAGTCATGCAGAACAGTCCCTAGAATGGGTTCTGATCTTCCCTGTTTACCCTCTCCCTGTCTGAGCGGTTCTTTTCCTCCAGGGTGGGATGACCAAGTGTTCACCATGCAAGGATCAGAAAATCCTAGAAAACCGTTTTCTTTAATGACTCACTACATCTGAACCCACACCCTCCTGAGTACCTGTAACGTTTTGTGCAGCGTATTTATGAACATTCGGGTGCTGAGTGGCTGAACGTTCAGTGACATGGAGACATCTTGGTAGAAGCGAAATGGGACTTCCCATTGTTGGCAGGAACAGAAGGATCCAGATAAAAGGAGATATGAAAGTATTGGACTGTTGTTAAAAACAACCCCAAATATCCCTCCTGACTTTATTTCTCCACCTCTGCAAGGCCTCCACCCTGGAAAAAGACCGTGACTATACCTCGATCTTACAACGAGAAAAAGAGGGAAAACTATGGGTTGGAAAATACATTTTGGCCAAGAGCAATCTTTCATCTGCCCTTTTCAGATACAAAAAAAAAAAAAAAAAAATCCTGGCAAAAAGGAATGGGGAACAAAAAGAGTAGACTCGGATTAATATGAGAAGTGACTCTCCAATTTACCTTTAATAGCAAATGAGGCTGGGAAGCTATGCGTGCCAAGATCAAGCTGGATGTGCCCCAAAGCCCAGGCAAGTACTTTCTCCTAAGGTTTGGAAGCTTTAGATGACTTTTACGCAATTTCCTTCTACCATTTCACTGCATTTCTCCTCAAAATCAGAAAACTGATCAACAGGCCAGACCCAGAAAGGGCGAAGGGTCCCGACCTCGCCTCGCCTCGCCTCGCCTCGCCCCTGACCGGCGACCGCGGCTGCTGGCACCGCGCCCTGCAAAGGTGGGCGTTTGCGAGATAAGTATTAGGGCGCCGGCGCCCGACGACGGCGGCGGCTCTTCCCCGCCCCCGCGCACCTGCTCGACAGGTAGCAGCGCCCCGGGCCCCCCGACTCCCGCGCCGCCCCCCTCGGCGCTGCCCGCCCGCCGGGCCGCGGAGAAGCCCGGACCCCCGGCCGGGGAAGCCGGGGAGCGCGCTCGCCATCACATGAGGTCCGGGCCCGCCCCATTGGCTGCAGCCGAGCCAGTCGCGGCGCTCGCCGGCTGCGGTTGGTCCCGGGGCTGCAGCGCCTGCCCGGGCCCGGAGTCCATGTTACGCTTTGTCTAATTCCCCTCGTTACAGAGTCATGTGCTGCTGCTCCCGTCGCCGCTGCTGCCGCCGCCCGGGGTGCCCCGGCTCCTCCGCCGCGCTTCGAGGTGGCAGCCGCGGGCGGGGCCGCGGGAGCAGGGTCCAGGGCGCCGCGCGCCTCCCTCTCCGCCGCCCCGGCGCGTCCCGGTGCAGCCGCCGCCCGCCGCAGGTGATGCCGCCGCCTCCCGCCTCCGCCTAAGCCCCGGCGCGGCGGCCCAGCGGCCCGAGCCGCCCCCCAAGGTCGGTGCGCGCGCGTGCGGGGCCGGGGCCGGGGCTGCGCGGGTGGGAGCCAGGCCCGGGCCGGGGCGCGCCACCCGGGCGCAGGATCGGGCGCCGCGGCCCGCGCGGAGGCCGGGGCCGGGCACGCGAGGGCGAGGGAGCGGGGCGCGCCGGCGGTCTGCGGGGACCCGGCGCCCCGGAACGCCCGGCCGGGAAGACGGTTCCGCTTTCGGCGCTCGGGGAGGCCGGCGCCGCGGTGGGCCCGGCGCACCCCCGCGCGCGCTCCCTCGGCTCGCCGCCCCCTCCGCAGGGCGGGGACCCCCGGCGGCGGCCCCGCGGATGCCTCCCGAGGTGGGCGCCCGCTGTCGGGCCGCGCTGGCCCGGCGCCCGAAGGTGAGCCCTTTAACTTCCCCGCAGACGCCGCCCCGCGCCGCCTTCCCGCGCCGGGTGGGCTGGGCGGGGACGGGAGGGCCGCGCCCCGCCCCCCGCGCCGAGGGGAGGGAGCCCGGAGCCCGCAGGTGCACCCAGCCCGCCGCGGGCCGTCTCCGGGTTGGGTACCGGTATAATCCGCTTCTAGCTTGTTTGGAAGCGTGGGCACTTGGGAGCAGCACTTCTGCTCGATTCCCGTCCGGGGGCTTGGAAAAAGGATTGAAGGTGTTTGCCCAGGGAGCCATCACCTCCACCTCCCGGAGGGTTGCTAGGGGCCTTCTTCGTTCTGTGCCCCTTTATTTGGGGTATCCCTGACGGCTAAAGAAATGCTTTTTTTCGGTTTCTTTAAAAGCCACCCGCAGTGAAGACGAGTTGCCACAGGTCGAGGGGTGGAGAGGTAGGTCCCTGCTGGGGGAGAGAAGTGGGATGTGCAGTCCCAGCGGTCAAGCAGTTGGGGTGTGGGGGGCGGGCAGGTGGGAGGTAGGGTTTTGGGAAAGAAGAGGTGCAAATCTGAGAGGGAGGGCGCCCCAGAAGGTAGGCAGTGAGATGGGGAATAGGGTTTGGGGTCCTAGCAGACTGTGAGCCCCAACTTGAGCCACTTAGACGCATACATGGCTCTTTGTGTTTTGCGGATTTCTTCCCCTTTGACTTTGAAGAATATTTCTGGTTGAGCAAAGAAAGCTGTGAGGGCATATTTTGAAAAAAGAGACAGGAGTAAAGAGACAGCTGACTTCTGGAAACTTTCCCTGGCAGCCATAATAATAAAATTCCCTGCCAGCTGCATTTATTGAGCACCTAGTATGTGTTCTGTGCTGGCAGGTGGGAGAGTCTGGACAGGCAGGGAATTCCCGCCTGTAGTAATGGTGAGGGCTGTTTACCTCATAAACAACCAGAGGACACTTGCAAATGCCAAGAATGACAGTGATGCAGACCTTCTCAGCCAGAGCTTCAGGGCCTTTGTTTCTTACAGACCTGTGGGAAGAATCCTGCCCCATCACCATAAATGGGGTCTGGGGTCTTGGGACAGCAGTTATCTTTAGGCTCCATAAATGCTTAGTAAACACCTGTGGACTAGGGCACAGGGTTAGCTTTGCCTCCCCTGTCTTTGACATCAGTTGAACAAAAGCCTGTTAAAATGCAAGAGGAAGACTGGAAACATCCTGAGCTTAAAATCAGGTAGTTCAAATAAGGTTCCGATGTAGCAGATTTGGAGGTGTCTGTAGGTTATTTAGGAAGCTTCCCATAAAATAATGAAGTAATCCATGGAGCTGGAGGGGGAGAAATTCCAAAATATTGAATTAGCATAGATAATTAATTTATTTGAAGCTGTTAATCTTAGATTTGTCTCATTTTTTATTGAGGGTGTGTACTATGTTGATTAAACTTAACAGGTTAGAAGGTTGGAGACGAAACTGTCCTTAGGTGACCCTGTCTCCCAGTCTCTCCCATTGCGGTGCTGAGCAGTGTATGATGCAACAGTTAAAACATTGAGCCATATTTGTATCTTTTTCTCCCTGCTATGTAATTTGGAAATTTAGAAAACTTGGTCAAAACTTGGTCCCTTTCCCTTAATTTTTATAGTGTGTAGAGCTTTTCTGACTAGTTTTAGAAAAATTTCATGTTTTAATACTGTTCAAATAAATTTTGGTAGCTATATTTTGGAAATTAGACCTGGTTCAGCCTCAGGATTATAAGAAAATTGGCACTGGCTATGAAGATGTTAAAGTTTTCTCAAAACCGTGGCAGGATCACATATATTCTTGGAATGACGTGTTAATAAGGGATTTCAGGTGTTTATCATTGGAGTTGCTGTTTGACATTCTAAGAAACCTGGTCAGTATTTATTGAACATTAGCACTGAGTAAGCAGAAAACAGAGTGGGTGGTGCTCAGCACCTTAGCCAGGAAGGGCAGGATTCTTGTGCTAATTGAGGGCAGGTAGGGTGGTATGTGTGAGGAGACCACCAGAAGCAAGAGATTGTAGTTGGCTAAGAGGTCAGGGGGTACTGAGAGGGAAAGGGTGTTTGGCACCATGTAGAAGTGGGGTTGGTGTGTGTTGAGGGAGGAGGAAGTAGTGGGTGTTGAGGAGCTTTGAGATGCGTCCATAGGTCAAAGATAGTAAATACGTTTGCCTGACTAAGCAAAGAATATGATTGTTAAAGTAGAGGGGATCTAGTTAGTGGAAAACTTGCACTACAAACTATGGTGTTAATCATTTGCTTTCAGTAGCGAGTCATGTTGCCTCCCGGCAGGCGTTTGCCAACCTCTGAAGACACTTTGTGGGGAAGGGGCCAGGCTCTGCTGACATCTAGTGGGTAGAGCCCAGGGATCTTGTTGAACACAGTGTAGGGCACATGACCACCAGGAATGACTCTTGTGTCAGTCGGGCCAAGAGTGAGAAACCCTGATGCAGACTGTGGCTGTGAGGGCCACACTGAAGCAAAGCTACATCTCAGAACAGGCCTTGAGGGAGGTGGCTCTTGACAGAAGAGGCAGAATGTTGAGGATGGGAAGCCAATCCAGGAGACTTCAGTGCTCAGGCCTGAAGTGATTCGGATCTGGGCAAATCCTAATCAGAAGAAAGGGACAGTTTAGAGAGATCTTGGCAGATGAGCTAGCAAGGGCAGTATAGTATCAGGTGATTGGGGAGTCTTAGAATCAAAAATGAAATTTTAAGGAAACCCTTGTCTGACTTTTTTACTTGAATAAATTCTTGCACTTAACTAAGCACCCTCTGTTTATACACTCCCAGGAACAGGGAAATTGGACTTATGAAGACATGCCATTATGTCTTTTGGCTGACATGTGTATGGTTATTTTGGGGGGCTGAAGTGTGCCTCCTTGAAACTTTGTTGCGTTGACTCCAGTCTTCTGGAGCTTCGCCTGCAAGACAGTGCTTTGAATGCCCAGGCAGTGTGTTGCCCTTCTCTCCTCAATTAACTTTATTCAATGCAAAATAGTCCCCATTCTTTTCACGGTCCTGCGTGGAACATGGTTTCTAGATGTCTTCTGAGTTTGTCAACATCTCTCATGGAGAGAAACCGCATCTGTAATTGAATATGGTAATTGAGATGTGATCTGATCAACAAAGAGGACAGTAAGAGAGCTATTTCCTCAGACTTAGGAAACTGCTGTTTAAGTGTACAACTACCTTTTTTTTAAAGTAGTGCCCAGCACATTATAGGTTCTGGATAGTTAAATCTCTGATCTTAGATACTGGTTTTCTTTGAATCAGATTTTTTTTGTGGAAGTTGAATAGAAGTAAGTTTTTTATTTGTTTATCTTTGTCCTTGTTCAGTGATATCCTATTCATTTGGGGTCTTCAGACCTTTTGTGATTTTACAATCTTGTTTCTGCCTTCTAATCATATGAGAGAGGAGAAGGAGATGACTTTGCCAGAAGCTTTGGAGTCACTTGTTAACACCACTTGAAGCCCAGCAGTTTGGCGCTGCTAGTCCTATTTGAGAGGTGGGATGCTGAGTGACGGGGCGGGGAAAGAAGGGGTTGCTCCAAAGGGTTGATTAGCCCTTAGTTTGGGGGCTACTGTATTCATGACCAAGCCACATCTCATTTAGCCCTTGCTAATGTTTGCTTCTGAGGTGCCCTTTCGAAATTAAATCTGAGTCTGTTGCAAGCTCCTGAAATCTGTACTCTATCCTCTGGGGTCTTTGTAATTCTGTTTAGACATCTGGAAGAGAATTTCTAATGTTCTGTGCAAATCTGAAGCTTGCCAGATCAGAGTTGCTTTTGAAATTTGTGAAGAGGTCAGTAGGCTAACTGGTGCTGGTAAAAACCACGTGTGATCTTGGTTCCCATCAGGCTAAGCTTTGTTTTTTCTTCTGGCTAGTATGCTCAAAATATTTAATTAGTGACAGTTTTACATTTGGAAGGAGAGAGGATTGGGACTTAGAAACTAGCCGTTTTCCCAGAACTGGGTTTTAAGTTGTCATTGGTGAAATTTCGTATTTATCAGATTTCATGGGTTTTTACTGAGAAGACATTAGGAAATTTGCCATTCTCAGATGTCTTTTGAAGCAGGCAGGTCAGAAATCCTAGTTAACTTAGTGCCAAGTTCTCCAAATGTTCTAGATCTACCCAATAAACTAGATTTAAATAAATTATTCGGTTTGGACGGTAGCCTTCCAGCAGTGGTGAGAGTGCTAGGGAAAAATTCCAGCTCTCAGTGCCAACATGTGCATCTCTTTGTTAGGCAGGTCCGTCATGCCCCAGTCCCTTGCTGGTGTTGTCTGTCCCGATGCCACAGTCGACTTACTCTTGTTTCTCTGTCATCCATATGGGACACCCCTCTGTATCCTGGGGAGGTGAGGGACATGCCGAGGAGAAGACATGAATATATGAAATAGCTCAAAGGAGAAAGTAATTAAAAACTCTTAGATTTTGTACTTTTATTTTGTACTTTCAAAAGCAGTGTCAACATTGAAATCACCTTGAAATGAAGCATACAATGTATTGCTTGAATAGAATTTTCCAGACAGAGAATCAACACTTGAATTTTATAGATGAGAAAATCAAGGCACAGGGAGGTAATGTGATTAGCTGCAGTTTCCACTTGTGAGAGCTCAGGCATTAGAACCCATCTGCCTTAAAGACCACAAATAAAGGGTAAGGTTGGAGACTTCTCCTTGACTTGGAGGTGTGTAAACAGTGGGGTCCCTCAGGTCTTATTTATATAATTGATCCAAAAGAAGGTACACACAGTGGAATTTCTAGGGTTACAGATGACAGTAAGCTCTTCTGAATTATGAAATAGCTAGCCAATGGGGAGTTACTCCCGGGAAACCATTCTAGGATATGTTAGTCATCAGAAGACTTGCAGATGAGTTTCTTTGTGGGCAAATATGAGGTCATGATGCCACAAGATGGTGTTGTGGTAGAAAACTCTGGAAAGGACTTTGAAAAAACTTTCTCAGTGTTGTCTCAACTTGCTGTTGAAGATTAAAAAGGAAGGAAATGCTAAACTTCATTAAAAAGATTTTGGAAACAAAACAAGACACAAGTCTTAATTGAGTTTCTACTGTGCTTTGTTCAGAGCATGGGCACCTGAGCTTAGGAAACAGAAACAGGCTTGAACTGGAATGAGCGATGACATGGTACCTCGCAAGTGTGGACGTTCCTGATAGAATGGAAACTCCAAGGACAGAATCCTTGGCAATCTGTTCTGCTGATAAAAAACTATTCAGGTCTCTGGTATCTGAAAAGAAGACCGCAGGGAAGTGTTCCTAAACTGATGAACCCACTAGGAAAATACAGGAAATTTAGATTGTTCGCTAAAACCTAGCAATTCCAAATGGCTTGCCTCCTGGTGTCCATGCCCCGTCACTCTTGTTTGCCACTGATTTTCCAGACCCCCTTGTCACCTGACATTGAAGAGTTACACCTTAAAGCTTGAGAAGACATAAATTCAGGATGAATGCAAAAATATATGGGACCAGATTTTCTTAACCTTGGCTGCATCAGAGTCAGTCTGGGGATATTTTCAAGTTACATGAGCCCAGACCTCATACCTATTCAATCAGAATCTCTGGGAGTGGAGTTTGCTTTTGAAAAGAGCTTTTTCTACCTCTGCTGTGCAGCCAACACAGAGAATCACCGTGTTACACACTTGTACACAGAGGCAGCACACTCACTGAACACACCTTCAAAGAGGTTCTGAAATATTTGTGGCTGACATCAGGCCTAGGACTGGTTGTAAAGAGAAGCAAGGAGCTTTGAGAACACACCAGTGTCCTTGGACGGTGATGCCCGAGAGAGCAGATAGTCCACGGTGGTCGTGTCCAGGGTGGGTCCACCATGGCAGTGGCAGCAATCACTGGGAAAATTAGAAGAAAGACAATGCAGCAAGCTTTTTGGTTTTGAGTGCTGAGGTCGTTCAATTGAAAGGGTCTTTTAAAAAAAATCTGGGGTTGTCTTTCCCACTCAGAGGGTTTGATTTTTTTGCCTTTTATGAAAACATAGTGATTGTTTGCTTTTTGGTGTCATTTCTTAGTCACCTAAAACCTGGCAATTTTATGACTGTCTTCCTTTTGAAATTTTATTAGTCAGTGAAATCAAGTCTGGGAACCACTGCTGCTCTGAGGAGCTCAGGATGTCTCTTGACACCTGCTATTGGGGAAGCCTCACAGATAGGCACGTTTAATTCCATTAGGAACATTTTTAAAAACCTTACTTCCTGTCTCTGCTTGCTGGTCATAGAAACATTGCCAGAGGAGGCTTCACAACCCTAGCGGCCCTTCAGTCCCATTTCTGAATCTCAGCAAAACTGATCACCAGTGCTGCAGTGAATTCTGCAAAGCAGGGAGAAGAAAGGAAATGTGGGTACCCCTGCATCAGAAGAATGTTGATCATAGGAAAGCTGTCTTTCCAGATTGCAATCCAACACAGATTCGGCATACCCATCCCATGAAGTAGGCAATGCCAACAGTCAAAATTACCTGCCTTGATTGTTCCCCAAGCAGTACTGAGAAATGCTCAAAAAAGAAAAGTCTTTGGAAGATAGCCCCAATGATGCTGTGATGCCCCATACTGAATAAGCCTTGAAAATCCATTTGTTTTCAGATATAACTAGGTTTTTTTTAAGTTGGCTGATTACAAAATAATAGGTCAATTTATGGCATACACAAAATTAGTAATAACTAGTGCTTTTTAGGCATTTACTGATTGTCTGAACTTGTACTCTGGAATGTCCATGCCTTCTCCACTAATCTTCAGAACAATCCTGAGTGCAAGGTGGACTTATTCCCACCTTACAGATGAGGTGACTGAGGCTTGAGAGTTATGTGATCTCCAAAAAAAAGTCACATGGAAGTGGTGTGGTAGAATTCGAAACTAGTCTTGTTTATTTTGAAGCCCTTATCAATTGTACTCTTCTCATTTCTCGCTTAGATTTCTTTATATCATTTTATAATACTTAATAATATCTCTTTTAGGAAAAGCGCTTTAAAGAATTTTAAACCAATTTAAGGAATTCCACTCTAAGTTGTAAAGGGACCTTTGGTTTGTCTAATTTGCGTGCCTCATGGATCAGATATGAAATGCGGGGACATGTCTGTGAAGAGTGGAGCTGAGCGGCCTCGATTCTTCAGACTTCCAGGCCAGGGTCCTCATCAGTGCATACTGCTTTGAGAAGTAGCGACTTGTTGGTAATACCACTGAAATGAAGTTTATGCTAGAATTGAGAAGGTATTTGAAATCATTTAATTGTTTTTGGTGCTTTCTCTAGTCCTATTCGCTCTCCTTACTAATATAATATTGGTGGTACTAGAATGCCAGTTGCAACAGTACATGTTAAGCACCTCCTCCCAGTTAGAATCTGGCCCTATCACAGCTATTGTGCATAATAATGTCATGTAGAGCTGTAGCTAATATGTAATTAATCAATTACATGTAATTAATATGTAAAGCTGTTGCTAATGTGTTATGTCCAAATGTGTGCTGAATAAATGCTATAATATATGTTATACATATAGCAGTAATAAGCAGCAGTAAAATACATAATCATTAGCCATGTTCTTTTTTTTAAATTAACATGCTAGTGGCTTTTTTCTTAAAGATTTATTCATTTATGCATACAAGACTGGGGTACAGGCCAGAGGTACGGGGTGGGGGTGTGTGTGAGAGGATTCACCAAAGACAGAGCGGGGAACAGATTGACTGAAATACACTGCTGAGGGGAGCAGCGGGCAAGTCAGGAGAGGTCTGCTGCACCATATGGGTTGCTCTCTGGCCGGAGATCAAACTCATGCTGCAGTGGCTGTGGATAGCTTCATAGGTTGCATCTTAACCCTTTGCACCACCAGGGAGGCCCTAAATTTTTTTTAAAGATTTATTTATTTATACAAGAATGGGGGTGTAGGCCAGATATGCAGGAGGGTGAGAGGATTCACAAGAGACAGAATGGGGAACAGAACAGGCAGACTGACTGAAATGCACTGCTGAGGGGAGCAGCAGGTAAGACAGGAGAGGTCTGCTGTACTATATGTGGCTTAGCTCCCTGGCTGGGATTCAACTCAGGCTGCAGTGGTGATATATCATGCTGAGACTTAACTCCTGGGCCATCAGGGAGTCCCCCCCATATTTTCTAAATAAAGAATGAATTAAATCCTTATATCTATATCATATTTATAATCTATTTTATTAATCATTTTGGTGGAGTGAATTCATTCTGTTAGTTTTTACATTAACATTTATTTTTCACATTAACATTTAGCCATAATACAAAATACGGATGTGGAAGGGCTCTGCAGCATTACACAGTGTACATAAATATACCCCCTTGTTATAAGACACGTGAGCAAGGAAAAGAGAGGGAGAGAAAAAGAAGACAGACATTCTCTTTAACTTAGTTCTTTTCAGATGCTTTTCTATTATGGAACATTTTCCTTTTCACTTAGTTCTTTGTACCTTGAAAATTTTCTACCAAGCAGAAACTTTATAATTATATCTGTAATTTGCACACTAACCAAAGGGAGTGAGTGAGAGTTGGATACTAGCTATAGCCCGAGGGTCTCAGGCAAATACCAAACACTGCTAGGAGTGGGCCTCACATAGGATGGTTTATGGCAGCTGGTACTCAGCCTCAGGGCAGGGTAATCAGGAGGGAATGGGGGCGGACCTGGACTGAACTAGAAAATACAGGTCCTGTCTAAAGGGGTCTGTTCAGCTGATCTACTCAGCAGCCAATTGTTGCCATATGGGAATGTGGGCCTGTCTTGCCAGATCTTCTGATTTTTCACTGTAAGCCAGAAATCTGGATTATTATGTAAAGAAGAGAAACCTTCTGATTTCAAAAAGATTGGCTAACTTAACATTTTAAATAAGAACTTCCTGCAGCCCAAACAAAATAGCTTTGTGGGCTGGATACAACTTTCCAACTCAGGACCTTAGAAATAGATAGTTCTTCAGTGGCCAAATAAACTGAAGCATCAGAGTCAAATAAAAGCACAATACAACTTTAAAAACCAATTTAAGTTGAAACCAATCAAAAGTTGATATTACTCTTTTGTGACCCACTCCCTCCCCCCATACACAAACATAGCAAGACAAACCAAAAGCCTCATACTTGTAATGGTACATTTGGGCCACTGGATACATTTGTCCATGGGGTGAGTAAGGAAGAGATAAAGTAAAGGGTCTTTACATGAGAGGGAAATTTGTAACATGAAGATTCTTTGGAAATAAACTCAGAATCCATGTGGGTGAGCAGTGTGCTAGGACTTTGTCATGCTTAGTATGTGTGTGTCATTTGTGTTGTGGCTTCAGCAAAAGGAGAACTGGTGTGACAAGGAAGAGAAAGGGCTAATGTTAGAAAGGGGACTTACAGAAGCAAAAAATGAACTGAAGAAGAGCTGATATTGAAATGTTAACCAACAAAGCTGGGAAATGTTTGCTTTGTAGAAAGTTGGCTAGTTTGAGTACAAGCCAATATTGTTTCCCCCCCACCCCCGACCCAAAAGTAGGGCAGAAAGGGGCATGCATGGCAGCCCCCAGTACCCAGATGGCTCTGGACACCAGCTCATTTTGCTCTGGGGATTGGTGTGCTTGGCACCTTGTGGAGCAGCCCCCACCATCCTTTGTGGGAAGTTAGTGGCCTCAGGGCTGCTTCTGAGCAGTCAGAGCATCAGGTGCTTACAGAACAGCTTGGCTGGGTTTTAACCCCTCGCGCAGGCTGGCATCCCAGCAGAACACAATCTCAGAGCAGTATTGTGACCCTGCTGGTTTGCCAGACTTTAGTTTAATCTGCTGTTCTGGGGAAATCTCTTCCTTCACTTAAGGAATATGTTGTATCTCTCTCCCTTTTGAAAGAGAAGGGAATGAGAATGCTTTAGCAGATCTTTATATTAGATGAATCTAGACTCCTCACCTAAGAGGGGACTTTTCAAAAGCATTTTCCTCTTAATTATCCACCTGAAAAAAAAGAAATCATGCCAAGTGTGGCACATTGTTCCTGGAATTTCAGTGTTTTCCAGGAAAGAAACCTTTTGATTCATCAGCAGGTTTTATTCCAGTCCTTGGAAGTGCTATCCCTGTGTGATCTCAGCCACATCTTTCTCAGCAGTGTAACTTTAATTTTTTAACATGTTGCTTTCAAAACGAAATGCATTTTACATATGTGTCCCCACATAAGTTTAATGCAATTAAGGGTCTTTTCCCCTCTCATTATGGCAGCCAATTTGTGGTGTTGAATGGGTGCAGGTTGCTGGCACTGTTGCTGAGAAGGAAAATTCTTCAGATTCCATTGTTTGTTCTTCTAGGGACTCTAGTCCACAGATGGAAATCCTGGAAATGAAATCCTATCAGGAAGTGAAACATATAATCTTTTTGCCGATTTGGGGCATTATGGATTAACAAGTTGTACAAGATGTCTTCTTTAAATTTCTTAAAAATATGCTTCAAGAATACAACCGTAAACACTAATCTGTTCTGGAAATAATAATAGGAAACACTTATGTAAGTACCCGCTCGTGTCTGGCACTTTTAGAGCACTTTATATACATTAGTTCTTTTACTCCTCATAGCAGCCGATTTTGTAGCAGAGGACACCAAGGCTCACGTCTCCAATCTGGCTGCAGCCCCCCTTTCAGCGCCTTCCCCCCATTACTGAGCAGCCAAGGAATTCAAGCCCACAAAGCTTTTAAGTGGCAGAGCTGTGATCTGACCCCAGGCAGGCATGGCTTCACCAGCTATGTATATTTTTTAAAAGGTTTATTTATTTTTGCATACAAGAGCTGGGGTTCAGGCCAGAGATGCAGGGGAGTGAGAAGATTCACCAGAGACAGAGTGGGGAACAGAACAGGCAGACTGACTGAAGCACACTGCTGAGGGGAGCAGTGGGCAAGACAGGAGAGGTCTACTGCGCCATGTGGGTTGCTCCCTGGCTGGCCGGGGATCGAACTCATGCTGCAGAGGCTGTGGATTGCTTCATAGTGCAGTGCCCAACCCCTTGCACCACCAGGGAGGCCCCAGCTGTATTTTTTTGAGGACAATCTTATTGTTTTGTACTATATCACAACAGGGATTATAAATTTGTTCTAGAATCTTCTTTTATAAAAAAATGTATATAAAAAAGAAACTTCTTTTGGTTTGCCTACCACCTCAGCCTTAAATTCAGAATCAGCATTTGAGGCCTCATCGGTGGTGCAGCGGTTGAGTGCTGGGCTGTGAGGCTGCCCGCAGCCTCTGCAGCGCCGGTTCAATCCCGACCACCGGCGAGGGTCCCACATGGCAAGCAGACCTCTCCTGCAGTGCCCGCTGCTCCCCTCAGCAGTGTGCTTCGTCAGTCTGTCTGTTCTGTTCCCGGCTCTGGTGAATTCTCTCTCTCTTCCGTGCTTCTGACTGTACCCAGTGCTTGTATAAATAAATAAAATAAATCTTAAAACAAAGCAGAATCAGCATTTGATTTTAGAAAATGAAAGAAAATTGTATCCCTTCCCTAACACCGCCTCCCCCAACTAAGTGAACAACAAAATTGTCGGGAAACAATATCCATCTAGGAACAGAAAGCTGAAGAATCTTCCCGGACCATTCTCCTCAGGTATGGGGCTGGTGGCTCCAGGGCTACAGTTGGTGTCACAGTCCTCGCTCTTGGCACTAGAATTGTTTGCAGTGGCACAAAACCTCTCTTGCCTTTACTCTTACAACTGGTGGCTTTAATGGGCTTGTGAGAATATTTCACAATTCACTTTTCACTATTAATATCGGGCAGTGGGAAGAACCCAGGACTTGGAGCTAGGAGGACTCAAGAGCTGACCCTGGCACTGTCTTCTGCTGACTCGAGTGACCTTGCCTCTCTCAAGATTTGGGTTTCCTTCCCTGTACATGGCAGAGGGGGTAGTAAGGGCAACATGATTGGTTTGATGAGGATAAAAAGCTGTTGTACATGGCATTATTTTATTCACAACAGTAGCCATGTGTGCTAGGTCCTGAGTGGGCCTGCATGTCCTTTGAAATGGGGATCCCATTTAAAAGATTGTGGGTCTTAGAGGCTGTTTGCAGGGATGTGTGGCCAGGTGGATGCTTGGGAGCAGTTGGGGAAGTTTGTGTTGATCTGAACGCCTCTCCTACCCTGTTCTCTCCTTACCTGTGTTACAGTGTGCACGACAGCGTGGGTGTCAACTCAGTTTCTGGCACAAACCTCCTTCCCTTGGTTTTTCCCCCTCCTACTTTGGGCTCGCCTCCAGTTTGCCTACAAAGTGCTGTTTGTTGTAAGGGTGAAGCGGGCGATTCTCTGGGCAGCGACACTGTGGCTGCAGGCAGTTACTGTAGTTCAAAGCAAAAAGCCAAGATGGAGTAGGAGGGACACTGACAGGGCTTGTTCGGTAGATTTTGTACATTGATTTTTGAAGGAAAGAACAGGGGGTCAGAGCTGACTTCTCAATAGATATATTATGAAATGTCCTTGGTGACAGAACAAAATTGGGTAAGGAGAAAGGGCTTTAAGACATCACTGCGCATTACTTTGAAAGCAAATGGCCTCTTTTAGTCGTTAATGAAAGCAAATACTTTGTCTGCAAAGCTTTCTAGTTGGATGGGAGATACAAGTTAATAATAAATAATAATAACAGCAACTATCATTTTGCTGTATTTTATGTGGTCCACATTGGGCCGAGTACTTCATACTTTTCTTGTTTTATTTTCACATCAGTCACGGAGGTCAGTATTTTTGGGGGGATAGGTCCTATTTCAAAGATTACAAAATTGAGGCTCAAGGTGGCTAAAATCTCTCAAGGGTCAGAGTGCTAGTAAGTAACTAGAGGAACTTATTATTTGTTTTTTTTCCTGACTACAGTTTCATCTCCTCAGTAAGAAAGATGAGTGAGCTCTGGCCCTGAGTTCAGGGGGAGACTGGCCAGTCGACACTTGAGTAGACTCCAGGACAGCGTGGGCTCTCTACCATCTTCCTAACATGAGCTGATTTTTTTTTTTTCACATTTGCTCAGAGGAAGGAGAGACTGATAATTGACTGAAAAAATCTGAGGTTTCACAATGAGTAGAGCCTTGAAGGATGAGGAAGAGCGTGACTTGTCGGGGAAGTGTAGGGAGCACTGGGGACAGGAAAGTCAGGAGACATTTAGGGAGTGGTGCTAGATGGAGTGAAGGCTGCAAGAAGAAAGGAGGGCAGAAAAGGAGCTTGGGGCAGAGCCCCTGGAGTGTCCTGCTAAGAAATTTGGACTTCATTCCATGGCCTTTGAAGGTTATTCCATTAAGGGTACTTGAGAAGGAAAAATACCTTGCTCTATCTCTGACTGCAGTGATTGTGGTGGGAGAGTAAAGAAAGGAGTAGAATGTCTGTAAGAGAGGTTCCCCCAGCCTGGGCTGTGCCTTTGGTTCACTTGGAAGTTTCTGAAAGTCCACATTCAGGGAAAACATCCCTCAGTGATTCTGATGCTGTAGATCTGGGGAGGCCTGGGGAATGTTTCCGAAATGCTGCAGGTGATTCTAAGTGCAGCCAGATGAGGGAACAGTTCCTATAGTATTAGGACATTTGGGAGAGGGGTCTGGGCTGAGGCTGCTTGTAGGGTTGTCCTTGGTGAATGATTTTTATTTTATTTTTATTTTGAAATGCTTTTTGTTTACACTGTTGTGAACTTTTTGACAATATATGATTTCTCCTCTCAGGTGTGTCGTAGGGCCACCACCACCAAAGCACCCTGTTCTGTCACCATATTCCTGTGCTCTTCCCCTCCTTGTTTTCACCCTCACCCTACTCTCCTGGATGCCTCATTTCCTTGGTCAGCTTCCTAGGTTTGTCTGTAGTCTATAGTTGAAACCATCTGCTATTTATCTTTTTCCTTCTGATGTATTTTTCTTAGTATGATCCCTTCCAGCTCCATCCATGTTACTGCAAATGGTGTGAGTTTATTGTTTTTGATTGCTGAGTAGTATTCCACTGTGCATATTCCACATCTTGATCAATTCATCTGTTTGGACCATTTTTTAGGTTGTCTCCAAAGCTTGGCTAATGTAAATAGTGCTGCAATAAACACTAATTCCTTTCAAATTAGTGTTTGTGTTCTTTGGGTGGATTCCTAGGAGTGGAATAGCTAGACAGATTGTATGACAGATCCGTTCTTAGACAGAGTATATGACAGATCCATTCTTAGTGTGTTAAAGAACCTCCACATAGCTCTTGGGAGTGGCTAGACCAGTTGCAGTCCCATTAGCAGTATAAGAGAGTTCCTTTTTCTATGTGTATTGATGATTTTTAAACCTGTCTGGGGAAGATGTCTCTATTTAAATTTTATGGTTTGCTTTTTATTCTTTTAAATATAAATATTATCAAAACATAGTCATTTTCACATACATTTTCCCACTTGTATCTTGAATAGTACTGCTCTAACCTTATGCCTTTGTGCTAATTTCCCTTTTGTTTTTGTTTTTGGTAATTAGAAGGAAATGGAATCTGAAGGCTTGTGTTGGTGGCTGTCTCCTCTTTGACAGTCTCTCCTGGAGCACATGATCTGGATTCTGCTGCTGGGACATGTGAGCTGTAGCTCATAGTTCATTTCTTTAGTCTCTGAGGAGATGAATGAAGTAATGGTCCCTTGTTCATTTCCTGGGACCAGCGACCAGCTGAATTTGGGCCATTTCCCTGCTCCCCCCCCAACATTACAGACCTTACTCCCATTTCTTGAGTTCTAAATAAACTACTGACTTTCAAAGTTTAATTTTTGCTGGGAAGGCAAATAGTTCTACCAAAGGAGAAGTGACATCTCAACATTAAAGAAATTAGAAATTATAATTTATGCTTAAAAAAATAATGTTAGTCCAAGTTTTAGCTCCCTTTGCTCCCCCTTCTTCTCTGTTCTTTGTCCTGCCATGTGTTTGCAAACCATTCTCATGACCTTCTGCCTGTGCAGCATATTTGTAGTGGGGCCAGATTATACATACACCACTGACTTTCTCATCTGACCTCTAAAGTCAGCTTCTGAGCCCCTTCATTTCTTTGGGTTTTGCTAATGTCTTCTTGTTAAAAGAGAAATATTATTTCCCATGGAACTTTACTGATGGTGTGTGGAATAATAGGATCATGCTTTGTGAAGTTCAGACCTGAGGTCCTACATTTTTAAACATCTCCAATTTGCTGTTGCTTGTTTTACTTAGTTCAGTCTTGGTATTTCAGGACTGGAGGCGGTGGCTACCCATTGGGCAGCATCAGCTCCTCCCTGAAAATTAAAGGGAGCACAAAAATGAAACTGAACTTCTTGTTTTTCTTCACC
Organism: Talpa europaea; assembly: GCF_964194135.1. Classification (NCBI taxonomy): domain Eukaryota; kingdom Metazoa; phylum Chordata; class Mammalia; order Eulipotyphla; family Talpidae; genus Talpa; species Talpa europaea. The sequence continues at coordinate 92,782,249 of NC_140076.1, forward strand.
TCCCTGTTAATTTAACCAAGCCAATTGGCTCGCCCTCATTTGCCCTTTTCACACCTCCCAAATTAATGTTATGTGCAAATTTGATTATAACAGTGTGAATAATTTCTAAGTTACTTTTGTATACAGATTGGATACTGTTCCTTGTGATTCCTTTCTTCATACTACTAGATGTATCCAGTGTTTTTTTTTCTTTCTAGTCTGTTTAATTCCTTTGTGGTTCTTGTAGCCACATAAGTGTCAGTTGAATTGGAGATCCTGACTCCTGGGACACTGTATCAAATGCTTCACCCAGATCAAAGTACGTGGGGTTCATTGCATTCTTTTCCCTTGCTAATTCAGCTGTGCTGTAGCCAGAGGTCCTGGAGCCTTGAAATTTAGGCTTCTGGTCAAGGTGAGGAAGCAGCCCTCTTCCTGACTTTTCCAGTTTACAAATATGTTTTCCTTTCTTCCCAGAATTCATTCATTTAGCAACATGTAGCAGGCTTTGCGTCTTGGCCCCCTCAACCAGTGGCTCCATTCTGGTTGCAAAAAAGAAAAACCTCCTGGCCTTTCACTTCACCCCTTCTGTTATATGCATGGGACTATACATTGGGCACTTTCGTGCTGGAGAAACAAACCCAATCCAGTTGTATCCTCTGGGTATTAAAATGTTGGTTAAAAGTCAACTCTGTGGCCAGCCAAGCTGCGCAAATTCTTGTATTTGCTAGCAGTGTTTCCTTGGGCAAATCACTTGACATCTCTGTTTCCTGATCTGTAACATGGAGATAATGGTAATTTCTACCTCACAGGTTGTTGTCAGGAATAATTGAGTGATACATGAAGCAGTTGCAATTTGTTTAGCTAGGATTAGTTTAAAAACTGATGAATAATTTTTCAAGAATTTATAACAACATTGCTGGATTTTCTAAGCAACTTTGGTTCTCTTTTATGTTATTTGCCTGAACAATTTAACTGTAAGAAAACTAAAGGAAATGAAAAGCAACCTGATTTTGCCACCTTAACTTATTCATAACTTTTCTTCTTTTAGACTCCCTTATAGTGAATAGTTGAGAATTGATATTTAAAAGACAGTGATATGTGTGTCTTATTCCACATCAACTCATATTTTGCTACATTTAGGTGTTATTATACAGATACTTACATTAAAATCATTTCTAAGACTAATATTGTTTTAGTGAGGTGTATTTTAGTTTATTTATATATTTAGTTTACTAGAACCAATCCTTTTAAATTGTTGGATTTTTTTAATATATTATTTTCTAAATAGATGCCCAAAGAGAATTTAATTGTTTTTAAAGAAGGAAACAGAAATACCCACTACAGAAGATGACTAGACAAAACATGCCTTCCAAAGGGAAATGCCTTGGACGACTGTGTTTAGTCTGTGCTGTATACATCACGATGCATCCTCAGCAAGGAAGGGCTGTTGCAAGTTGTCTGTGCCATGAACATTTTGAATATTCTTGACTTTCATATAGGTATTTGCATTTAGTCAAATTTTTGTGGTTTCTTGCTGTTCGTTTGTAGGTGCGCTCAACTAAATCACAGTGCATTAGTCAAAATGGCCAAATTTACATACATATTTGCATATTAACTGAAGAATGAGAGGAGAAACTTGGAAAAAATATGTATTAATATTTTGTCCATCTTAACTTGATTGATTAATATCTATACTGTTTTACAAATTAATATTCAGCTGCAGCTCAGAAGCACACTTCACCTAATTTATATTCGACTTAGATTGCCAGGGCTTAAAATCAGTTGGCCTGTTTCAAAATCTAGGTTTATAGTTGACATTTTATAAAAATTTGGCAAGGTGATGAAGTACCATGATGCAGATGAAAGAGAACATTGCAAATTGAATTTATTCTGAGTCAAAGATGTATAGCACAGGATAGTAAATCCACAGCCCAAATGACCACATTCTATTCTCTTCAATTGGAGTGCTGAAGAACAGACCCTGGCTGAGTTCTCACTCATTACCTAGTGCTTTGAGAAAATCACAGCATCTGTGAGTTTCACTTCTTCTAACTCAGTGACAATGACTCTGGTGGACAAAGGCAGCCTTGAGAATTCAGTGAAGCAGGGCATGCGAGGGTCCCGTGTAAATGTTGCTAATTCTGTGCAGGGTGGATAAGCTTATGAGGTATGTGTTGGAAGCTGAGGACACCGAGGCACTGAACTGAAGAACTTGTGCTTCCCCTGTGTTTTGGTCCCCCGAGTATTGCAGGCCCTCACTTCATGTCATCCATAGGTTCTTGAAAACTGTGACTTGATGCCAAATGGTGGATGAGGAAAGTAGGTCCTCTAATAGTGGTTGTTTTGGTTAACAACAGTGGAGATTGGTTTTGTTTTGTTTTGTTTTTTCTCATCACTATTATAACGAAACAAAACTGTAAATGCTCCAGGGTGCTGTAAGTAAGGCTTTTCTTCTTAGCTTAAAACCAGGAAGCTTTGTGGCCAGAAGGAAGCCTACACCATTTTGCAGGCAGTTTTTTAAAAAAAGAGGACTTATACCCCTTACCCCCTCTTGCTGCATTTTGCTACAGGAAATGACACTCTGGCTCCTTGAAGATGGCTAATAATCCTCTGCGGGTAAATGCCCATCAAGTCAGCCAGTTTGCTCTGAGGAGGTCTTCCTTGAAAGCCATGGCCCAGGTTTTTTTTTTTTGTTTTGTTTTTGTTTTTGAAGATTTATTTATTTATTTATACAAGCACTGGGTACAGTCCGAAGCTCGGGAGGATGAGAGAATTCACCAGAGCAGGGAGCAGAGCAGGCAGAAGGACCGAAGTACACTGCTGAGGGGAGCAGCGGGCGGCAGGAGAGGTCTGCGCGCCATACGGGACCCTCCTCCGGTGGCTGGGGAGCCGCCGGGGATTGAACCAGCGCTGCAGAGGCTGCAGGCAGCTTCGCAACCCAGCGCTCAACCGCTGCGCCACCAGTGAGGCCCCATGGCCCAGGTTTTGCAGAGGCTTGGAGGTGAGCCTGAGGGCCAGATGCCTTTACAGGAAAGTCTGTTGCATGTGCCACCCTGGAAGTAAAGACAGAGACAGAGACACTGCTGTGCAGGCCGTTAGCACAGACAGGCAATCTCTTAGGTAACCAGACAGTTTGTCATTTTACTTTTTCTTGTTTGCAAAATCTAGCAGTAATAATGGCCTAGAATCCTAATACTCACACAGCAAAATCTTGTGGCAAACATTGTTAAGTAAGGTCTTTCTCTTTGAAGATGAAGAGAGATAAGCAGTAGCATTTTTGGATATGAGTTTATCATTTCCTCCTCTACACCCATTAGTCCTCAGAAAAGACAGCTCTTGTTACTTAATTTGGAGCCTCTAAATGGTTTTCGCAGTGTCCTCGTCTTCATCCATGATTTGGGTATTAGGGAATGGAGATGTTCAAAGTGAATCCCCACAACTCTTCCATAATCAACCTTATCTTTTGTGGCCACGTAACCTTATAAGAAGTAAAAATATTGTCATTTTTCTCTTCTTAGGAGGTTATAATTTTAGTATAATTTTGCTACTCAACAGTAGTAAGGAAGAAACACTTCTCCATGAAACACAGAGTGGACAGAATAACTGTCCTCGGAAAGTATGATATGATGCTGAGGCCTGTGGTTGCTAGGAAACTTATTGGGAAGATGCAATCTTTGGAGTGTTGGATTAGCCAAACTATAAAATTTGGCATCCATACACGGAGTGAATGTCATTAAATATTTTTGAGGAGGAGGAGGGTTTTAGTTAAGGGAGTCTAAGAGAGAAATGGGGTGGCTTTTACCCTGTGGCTGGCAGCTGCTCTGGAGGAGAGTTTACGAGAGCAGGTGTGGGTACAGCAACACCTGTGAGTGTGGTTCCTAGGCCCACTGGTGCTTTTCCATATTTCACTTCTTACTAAACAGTATAATGTTCAAAATACATTAGAAAACTATCACTTATCACAGTACTAGGACAAAATAGGAATAGTTCACTGTTGACTACTTTTACACTAATGCCTTTGCATTTTTTAGCACAAGGGAGAATTTTCAAAGTTAGATAGATATCTTCTGAGTTTCCAAATCCAGAAACTCTTGAGACCCTGCGGATTAATTTTAGCATATTTCTTTGTCTTTTCCTTATGAATTTAATTTTTCTTCAGAGGTTTGCCTTTCAGCTTTTGGGGTTATAGAGTAACAGAAATGAAAGTGGGGACACCTATAGGTATTTATAATAGAATTATATCCTCAAAAATATGGTAGTAATTGACAGGGCTTTTTTTTTTTCCCAGTGAGAGAAGTTTTGAGCTACATGCCTTCCTTCCCGACCTCCTCCTTGTAGACATCTTGCGATGAGAAATGGTGGTGCTTTGGGAAGAAGCATTAAGTTTATGAAAAGAGATGGAGAGTTGTCAAGTCCAGGGTGAAAAAGGGACTGAAAGAAGGAAAGAGCTGGCAACAGAAGCAGACCTGGACCCTAAAAATGTCCTCTCAGTCCCCTAGGAAATTTTCAGTGACAAACCCTCCTTCACCTGTGCCTATCTGAAGGATGGGGATGCATGCACCTCTGCCCTGCTTAGCCCCTGCCTCACACTTGAGGGCCCCTCTGTACACTCAAACTGCCCTGTCCTTCACCTGCTTGCTTTCCAGCTTGAGTCCACACTGCTTAGCGAGCTGGGGGCAAAGGGTGAGTGCGAGGAGCTCATCTGGAGAGAACACAGAAGTGCCTGATTTCTCCCACTGTCTCTCCAAGTGTTTTGGCTCTCACTGTTGCCAAGACTCTTGAACACCTTTTAATCTGAGCTCTGTTTTGTGCCTGCACTAGGAGGCTGATAGCAGCCTGCTACCAACAGGTGCATGTGAACTAAGAACTAAAGCAGAAGGAACCAGAAAATGAGAGAATTTCAGGTTTCACTATAAGTAGAGACCATGTGTGTTTTGTTGGTTTGTTTTACCTTTTTAAAAAGGGCCAGTGAGTGAAAAAGAACTCTGGGACAAATATTAGTCAGCTGATTCGGTTCTGAACTGACCGACTTTGTACCTTGGCATCTGAGTGGCTTAGAACCTTTTGAACTTTTGCCACTGAGTAATTCTGAAAAGGCTGACAGAGCCAGGGGTAGATAATGGGCAGGAGCACAATGCCCTCTGCTCCAGAAATCAAGGTAAGCAAACAGCTCCTTCAGCAGTGATGGCATGGAAACTCGAGGACCTTAGGGGGATGAGGGAATGGGTCACAGATGGTCAATGGATTTGCTTTTTCTCCCAGAATTCATGATTATTTTGAGAATTAGCAGAGTGTAGAGGAAATGGCCTAGATTTTATACTTAAGAAAGATGACGTGTTATCCAGCTCTCCATTTGCCCACTTTCTGGCTGATACATGGGGACAGTCACTTAACTTCTCTGACCCTGTTTCCTCAGTTGGGAATCTGAGGGTAGGACTTTTGCAGCTCCACTGGGAAACGTTAGGACAAAGGAAAGATTAAAATGAGGCCCCCGCCTCGCTCCAAATGTCTCAGTATGCATCCGTGTCTTTTAGCTCAAGTGAAAATGTAGCCTTTTAGGGAGATAACCATCCTGTAAGTTCTTATTCTCCATTTTGAGTTCTGAAATATGAATAGCATTTATTTAAGCCATTGGCTGGATGCTAAAAGATGCTGTATAACAGTGACAGTCCCCTAAGTGCCCTGGAACCTGATGTATTTGTGCATACAGGCACACAGATGAAGCCTGCTATGCCCAGAAGCCCAGACACCGGGCACTGAACATATGCAAACTCCCAGCACCAGCACACAGTGCATATGGCAAATTCTTAGACCATCGGTTTACTATTTTTTAAACACTATCCTGAGTTCAGAGGGTAACGAAATGGACTTAAACCCAGAACTTTGGAACTGTTGTGGGAGTCATACACCCAGAGAAATAATTCTTTTCTGGAAGAATGCACTATGTGATTATCCTTCATGTAGAACTGATATAAGTAAATATTAGAGGACTTTAAGGGTGAGAGTGAGTCCTGTAGAGGCCTGTAGGGGCAGGAAGGCACAGTGGAGTTTCTCTATGATCCAAGCAGACGGGTAGAGGAGAGTCCTGGAGCCTTCAGTGGTTTTTTCAGGCTTTTATTGAGCTTTTTCTGGGTACATGGCAGGGGTGCTGGGGCTGGCAGGCCTCCCGGCCCCTGACAAGTCTTCACTCTTTCTGGGCTCTCTGGCATTCTCTCGTGGTGTCCCCCATCTCTGCTTCTTCCACTACTACTACTCTCTGTACCTCCTCTTGGTTCCGCTGGCGTCCACAAGACACTGCCCTTATAAGCCCAGTCTCAGCTCAGGTGTACCCACCTATGCATGCCCACCCCCTATTCCAGGTGCCTGCCATCAGGCATGAATGTAGGACCACAGGGATCCATCATCAATGCTAATGGCGGGAGGGCAGAAAGCCTAATAATCACTTACCCTACAATCCATCCCCTCAGGGTCTTCTGCCATACAGTCTATATACAAGTTTTATACACGTTTCCCTTGGTGAATTATGAACACTGTAGCCTTGGCCCACAAAGTAAAAACAACTGAATACATAACAAAATACAGCAAAATACAAATAAGTCCAGGCAGGGCACCACCCTAGGGGCAAAAGACAAGATTATTGTCACCAGCAGATGATCTACCATGTCTGCTGCCGAAGGTGCTGCTGATGCGATTGCATCTGCCGTCACACACCAGTAGCCATCAGGCTTCCTGGCCTTCTCCACACTGCATCCACCCCCAGGATGCACTGACTCTTGGATTGAGGAGTGCTTTGCAGACAATCGCCAACCCTCAGGGTTTCTGCCTGTGGTCATTCCAACACTTGGCTTTCAAAGCCACCAATGTGACACACAGACCCCTGCACTCAGGCCAACCCATTGCACAAGCACATGGGTCAGGAATCTGTGGATACAAGCTCCACATGCGGCCTCTCTTGGGTCCCCTCTTTGGCTTTGGGCTCTACCACAAGCCACATCCTCCACCCATCCCCCAAGGGGTTCCTCAGCTCCTCACCCTCACTCATCAACGGACAGGGCATCACCACAGGTGATTTTAAGACACTCACTGGCCTTCTTTAACATACTTAGGCTGCTTAACAGCCACTCAGGGCTTCCCAATCTTAGCACCAGCTTTTGCCTTTCTAAGTTGGCCTTTTTTTTCTCCCCTAAGTTGGCTTTTTTTCATACATCTCTGCCTGGCTGCAGAGCCCTTGGCGAGGGCTTCCTTCAGCCAATCTTGGGCTCTTCTCATGCCTGCCCCTTCCTCTGCTCTGGCCATTGCCTCCCTGGGTTGTGGCCTGAGCATTGCTGGGCAGTACACAGGCTGCTTTTGGCCACTGAGGCCCAATGGCCATGCCTTGATTATCATCTCCTGGGGTTTACAAAGGATACCATCCACCCGCAGGGCCCCCAAAACATAACCTCAACCTGCAAAATTTCCTTCGCCTTCTGGCAGGATTGTCCATTGGCTTTTCCCTGCATAAGCACTGGGCGAGCTCTGAATCACGGTCCCCTCTCTTCTATGATTCTGCTGCCTCAGGGGTCATGGGCTGGTCCTCGCAGGTTGTCTCCTTCACTCGAGGTCTTGCAGCTCCTGGACCTTGTCCACCCCTTGTGCTCCTGCAGCATCTTTAGCTCTTCCCACAGCCCTGGACTTGGGTCACCACTGGTGTTGCCATATGCCCCCAGCGTTGCCACAGGTTCATGGTCTGCTATTCCTCAGTCCCTCCTGAGGTCTTCGGAGTGCTCCATACCCGTCTGCCTCGAATCATCCTGCCTACTTACGACTTATGCCAATTGTAGTCACTTGCCCTACAAGGCCCTAGGAACCCTGAATTGTTTATTTCTCAGTTCATGGTAGCCATGTGCATGCTCTGGTTTGAGTCAGCAAGGCACGGGGCAAGTCACTTCCCATCCTGAAGCTCTTTGCTCTGCAAAGCTGACTAGTGGATACACTAGGATTTGACTATTAACTTTCAGATTTTACATAAATCCAGCCTCCACTCCCTGGAAGGGCTCAGTCTTGTCTTTACACCTTCCCCGAGGTGATTTTTTTTCTAGGGGCGGAGGCGGGAAGGACCGGAAAGGAGGGAAAAGGAGGCAGACTGCTCAGGGCGCCTGCCAGGAGCGCCTGCCGTCCAGTGACTTGGGTACTGTGGGGCGCGGAGCCCCTCCGAGGGGCTGCAGGCGGAAGGGCTGCGCGCCGGGGCCGGGCCGGGGCTGCTGCCGGGGAGGTGGCCGGCAGGGGGAGGCCCGGGCCGCGGGAGCCACCTCGCGGGTCTCGCCGTGGCCGGGCGCCGCCGGGCGGGAGGGAGCCGGGCGCCGACCATGGCGTGGCGGGCAGCGATTATGCAACCCGCAGCCCCCTGGTCCTGCCTCCCGCCGGCCTGCGCCCCTCCCTGCGCTCTGCCAACACTCAGCTCCCTCTCGCTCTGTCTCGCCCTGTGTTTTAAACAGGAAGTGCACGGCTGTCTGTAACGTGCTGCCGGGGCCAGGATGGAGCAGTGAAGTCGCCGCCTTGTTTCCAGCCTGCGGAGCCCACTCGAAGCCCAGTCCCCAGAGCGCGCCCTGAGGGAGCAGGGTGACCACCTGGTCCAGGTGCGTGGGTCGGGTCCCCACCCCACCCCCATCCCCGGGTGGGGCGCCGGCCGAGGGTGCCGAGGGTGCCGAGGGTGCCTTGGAGCGGGATCTCCAGCTCAGCTCCGAGCTGCAGCTGCACTTGCGTGCGCCGTCCTGGTCGCGCCCCTACTGCTTTCTCCCTCGAGGGTCTGCTAAACTCTGTGGGTTCCTCCGCCCAGGGCGTGTTGGCCCGGGGTCGGAAGGCTTGGGGCAGCGCCTCGTGCCTGCAGGACCTGCCAGAGCTTTCCAGGCTGCGCTGCCTGGAGTCCCCAGCTGCCCTCGCCAAGCCTCTCTTCCTCCCGCTGCTGCCTGAAGCAGCGGCTCTTTGTTCCTCAGAGCTGACCTGGGGTTATCTGTACACACGTCCTGGAAGGGTGGGGGTTATTAGGAATGGTGAGAGTGTGTGTGTTGGGGGGCGGGGGTGGGAGGAAACCTAGGGAGAGAAAGGGAGAAGTTGTGGATGAAGCTTTAGGGGGAATGGTGCCCAGGCTGAGAATTCCCATCCTTTCAGCGGTGAAACAGAGGAGCCCACTCTTTGCAGTCTGTCTTGGGAGAGCCAGGCCTTCAGGAGCTGAGGGAATTAGTGATGCAGAGTGAAAAGGTAGTTCCAGGGAATGTGGGACACCTGGTTGAGGTGTTCAAAGTCTGGTCTCTGGCTTGGTAAATCCAGTTGTGAACTTCCTCCCTGAGACAGAAGTTACCTTTAAAGGTAGGAGCCAGACATCTTTATTCATTAAATTCCATTTTTCATCAGAGTGACTTTTCTCAGATTTGCTAGGGAGATTATCGTTTCACCTCCTTGTCTTGCCCCAGCTCGGATGTTCATAGGCGGGGAACAAAATGCTAGGGGCAAGGTTGGTTTTATGCACAGGCTCGTTGCTTCTTCATTTCCCTGGCAGCTTCATTCTCTACAGACTGAGAAAGATTGACATCTCCCCCAGTGAAATCCTGGCCTTGTTTCTCCACTGAATTTATCTACCTGATGAATCTCCAGTTGTGGAGGATGCTAGGAGAGGTGGGATGGTTGAGCAGAATCGGTTTGATGGGACAATTGTGTGGTCTCCAGTATTTGAACGCTGGTAAAGTGAGTAGCATCTTTGGGATAAAGGATGTGAGCAAATGAGCAGAAGGGAGGAAAATGAGATCTACAAAGGGGTTCTATCTACAGCAGGGAGGGAATGCCCATAATCCCAGGACTGCGAGCATGGGGCTCCTTCACCCTGTTGGGTGACCAGGCTTCTCAGAAAGCAGGGCCAATTGTAGAATTTAAATTCGTCATGTCATATGCTGACTGTACCATTCTAATCCTGATAAAATATTTATAATGAAATCTCTTTGGTACACAATTAATTTTGCTTTTAGAGGAAAGTCTTTTGTAGTTGAGTAGCCTGGTAAATTTTTACTATCCTCCCTTTTTTTCCTGTCAGCAGTATGAAGGTAATTTGAATTATAAGATCACTTTATTCCAATAGTCCTTCAGAACTTTAATCTCTTAAAATGCAATTGCTTTGAGCATTGTGATAATATCAATAATTGGCATAATTAGCGGTAAGTAGCTAAGATACATTGTAAGAACTGAGCAATTAATTTCATCTTCCAGAAAGACATGGACTTCTTAAATTTGAATTTAATTCTGAGATATCTGTTTATGCCTCTTCTCTTTCCAAATACATCATGAGATTAAAAGTGAAAACAGCTCATTAAGCGATTCTTGAAAGACCTTAACAACCACAATATTTTGCCTCTATTTTTATACCCAGGTGTAATCCAGATCCTCTAGCTTATTAATTTCTTTGAGGACTATCTTCAGCATCTGTCACTCTGCTTCAACATGAAATATAATAATGGCCTTTGCAATCCTCCAATTCTGTGCTCTATTTAGGAACAGGATTTACTCCCATCCTAGAGGAATTTCAGCCCAGGAATAATAACTGCCATTTAATTCCTCATTTTTTGTTGTTGCTGTTTCTAAAGCATATTTTATGTATCTCATTTACAATTTGTTTCTGGGGACACAGTATTCATTTATCCCACTTTATGGGGAGAGGAAATGGAGGCTGATGAAATACGGCTTTTCAGTGGTCGTATTAGAAAATGGAGATGTTGAGACTTGAATAAGTTTTTTGATTTCTAACCTCTGGCTCTTTTCTAATCTGGAGAGTAGCTCCCTAAGGAAGAGATGGCAATGCTGATTCTTCAGCCATTCCAGAATAGAGCCAAGAAACACCTGACTAGAGATTAGCCTTAGTAAAGTTTCCAGATCCTTTCCCATTCCTGCCCTCCCCAGAGCTCAGGGTTTGTTTTGTTTTGTTTTTCCATGTTTGAAATTTACACTTCTCTCTCAGTGACTAGATTTAGCTGTGTTTGCATCAATGTGATTTGGTTTTTGCTGCCAGAATTCTCATGGCATATTTTAATTTACAGATATGTCAGTTCTTGGTGAACAAGACTTTTTTAAGAGTAGAATATTTTAACTTTTTAGAATTAAAAAGTCAATACTTCTCGTTTATTCCTATGACAGTTTACATCCCAGAAAGGAAATATTGAGCAAATTAAGAAATGATGTATATGATACCTCCTCCCCTCCCCTCACTATCGTGTGTACCAAACCGCCATCCTACAGAGCCCCCACCTGCCATCCCAGTTCAGGATAATCTGGAAAACTCACATTACAGAAAGACATGGGCAAAAGCCTTATATACTTTAAATTATATATTAAATATTTCTGTAGTATTTCCCAAATAGAAGCAAGTATTTTTCTTTTCTTTGCAGTGTTTAAGACTGTCCTTGGCTAGGGTTTTATGTTGCATCTAGAAGAATATAAATTAAAATTTGGAGTACATTTTCCTTGAGAAATTGTGGATTAAATATTTATATTCTCTTTAGCAATTGGAGTATTTATAGTTATCTACAACTTCCCCTCAGTAAAATTGTGTCAGAATATCAGAAGAGGGAGAAAGGAGGGCATGAGGGAGGAAAGAGAGGTGAAGTGAGGAATGAAATGATTTAGGTACGTATTGTTAATACATAATTTCTTATTTTTAATGATTTTTTTTTAAAGATTATTTATTTATATCAGAACCAGGGTACAGGCCAGAGGCGCAGGAGGGTGAGAGGATTCACCAGAGACAGAGTGGGGAGCAGAACAGGCAGAAGACTGAAAACACTGCTAAAGGGAGCAGCGGGAGAGCCAGGAGAGGTAGGCCGCACCATGTGGGGATCTCCTTGGCCAGCCGGGAATCAAACCCTCCTTGCAGAGGCTGTAGACAGCTTCATAGTGCTGCGCTCAACCTGCTGCGCTACCGGGAAGGCCTGTTAATACACAATTTCTGTCTGTGTTGGGCAGTTACTTTGGCTAGTGATCTAGCCTTGTGTCTCCTCCAACTGAGAGGCTAAGAATGAAAGAAAGGGTAACTAGCTTTGATGTTAAATGCCAAGGAAAAGTTATCGGTCAAGAGGACTAGGAGTGGAAATAAATGTGAGTTAAGGTTTTTGTTTTTTCAAAATCCTCTCTTCATGTCTATTATAAAATCAAAGTTATCTATAGTTGGAAATTAAACTTCAAAGCAGTGCTTCTCCACCCTTACAAAATTAGAAAGGTTTTTGTTAATACTAAAAGATTTCAAAGATGTTGACTGGTTTAGAGTTTTACTTATCTCTAATGATTGCAAATGCTTAGTGGCAAGTTACTAATTAGTGTCACTCAACTGAAAATATTTTGTAAATAATGACCACAGCATCTTCCAATATTTGTAAAGTCATAGCACATGCCTGAGGCAGGGAATCAGTCTGCGGATGTCTCCCAGTATCCTAAAGTCCACAGGCCCCAGCCCCAGTCAGGACCAATGCCAGAGATCTGCTCTGCGCTGTTGGTGCTACAGTGGTGATGTGAATCGAACGGTGTTAGCCTTCAGGTTAGGAAGATTCCCAGGTGGATTTTTTTTTCTTTGTTGTATATTAAGTAGCTGATGTGTGAAGTCCTCACTTTGGATCTGATCTCATTTCTGGGATAATTGCTATTTCATGGTCAGTTGTGAGGTCTTGCTGTTGCTGTCAGAAAGTTGAAATTCTAAGAACATCTTCGCTGCTGTTTTGGGTAAATATCCTTTCTCATATACAAGTGGGTTCTGGACTCCTGACTCCAGCTGCAGAATCACCACTGTTAATGGTCCAGCAGCTGCAGTTTTATATTAACTTCCCAGAAGTTAAAAGAGGTTTTCTATACTGACCAGGAAATCTGTACAGTTTTTGCTCAGTGTGTGGAAGGGCAGATGTTATTTGTTTTGTTTTGCAATGGAAAAAACTGACATTTAAGTTCATATTGAATCAGTCCCTCTGGTTTCTAGGCCTGTTGCTGTGGCTTTGGTATCTCGCTGAAGACAGGTGAGGCAGGACACCCAAATCTGTTGGACTTAGTGCATAATGTTACTTTCTTTTTTTACAAAATCATAATCACTTCCAATTTATTACAGATCTCATGTCTGCTACATGCTGTGCGTGGATTAGCTCTAATCCTGCTGGCCTTGGGCTGGGTGGGTACTATCCTGTTTTCATAGGTGACAGACTGAGTCAGGCAGAGATTGTAACTTATCCAAGTCACGTGGACAAGCTCAGCCCTGGACTCAGATCGAGGCTTGTCAATCCCCAGGCTAGAACAGTTCCTGTTTTACCACTGCTTCTTTCTCTGTCCTAAACTCACTTGCAAAGAGAAATGATAACATTTTGTTCAATCTTACCTTTTTCAGTAAAGGTTAAAACCATAGAGGAGTGTTAGGGATAGGGACGTGACAGGGTCAACATTTTTATAAATATTTTTGGCTTTCTATCAGTGAAAGTTTCTTGAAACAGTATTGCCAACGAGCAGTATTATTTGCATCCTATAATAGAAGCTTAATAATTTTGCTAGAAACTATACATATTGTTGTCAGGTTTATATCTCCATCATTATTGCGCAGTGATTTCTTTTTTATTAACAAATTTCCTGCTTTTGCTAATCCAGTAGATGGTGATTATAACTCCACTTTAATTTTGCCCTTCTGTTTTTTTATATATTTTTATTACAAGTAAGACGGAATACTTCTTTATTAATTAATTTAATTTCTCTGTACTGTGTATTGGGTCTCTTTCTTGTAAGACAATCCTTGAAATATTTCTTGTGGCATTCCTTTTATAGACCCTAAAAATTAATTCATTCTTACCTTTAAACATAGTAAATACTTTTCTCCCGCTATGTCACTTGTCTAAAAACTTGGTCAATGATGCTTTCATTAACAACAAAAATCTTTAATGTAGTTAAATCCACCAATTTTAAATATTATTGTAGGCTGTGCATTTTGAATCATTTAAGAAACTGGGCTCATAATGCAGTATCTCTTCACTTCATTAGCTTTCTACATTTACTCTTACTTGGGTTTTTAAACTATTTGGAATTTAGATATGATGTATAAGTCCATTTTTGTTTTTAAAAATTTGTCATATTGTGAGTCAGTTTCCCCAACACTATTTACTAACAATCCACTCATTCGCTACAGATTTTTAAATAGATTCCTTGCCCTTATTTGCATGTGCGTTAACTTTTTGTACATTTGTGTTCTCTAAATATGTGTTTGCTTCTCTGGGGATGTTATTTCACTTTTCACACAATTTGATTTAATATTCCTAACATTGCATTTCTTTCTCAGTCTTTATTTTTTAAGCAGGCATGGCTCCCTTTCCTGTTTGGTTGTCTGTGTAGGGCAGGTGGGTGTCTTACTTCGAAGGCTTCTCTTCGGCCTCTCCATGTGCAGGGGGAGCTGGGATGTGTGTCCCTGGTATAGCCTTTGAATGAATGTTTTATGAGGTGTGATGCTGTAATACATGGCTGAGTACCCTTGAAAGCCTGTTAATTATAGATGTTTCTTTATTATTGGGAAAACATTACCAGTTTTGACTTGGTTTTCTCCAAGTTTACCTTGCTTCACTCAGTTGCCCATTCCCTGGATCTTGTTTCTCCTCCAGTTTCCAGTTGATGTCACGCTGAGTGCTGCATGTCTGTGCAGAATACAGTGTATTTGTTCCTTGGTTTATAAAATGTGATGGCACCATGTTGTACCTAATATGGCTTATGATTATAAATAAATTTTACATTGTTGTGGGGAAGAACTTACGGTCTCAAAATACATATTCATGATATGGTTTATCTAAGCCAAAGAGGTTACCTTCAGCCATCACTACTGGGATTGTATGGGTAATGGGTTATATTTTATTTTCCTTGGTCTCCAGTTCTTAAGGTGCTTTTTGCAGGAGAGGGTTATATATACATATAAATACTGAAATTTTCTGTTTGCACAATGTGTGGTAAAATGATAATGTCAGGTATTCTAGAGCCCAATACTGGCTTAGACAGATAAAACCACTGCCCTTGGAATTGTTCTTCTATTGTGCCTTAAACAGGAGTCACTTAGGCATTCACCGAAATTTTATTTTAACAGCCTCCATTACTGACCTGACTGAACTTAGGTATTCAGAGAAAGCTTCATCATTCTAGATGTTTTCCATTTCTCCTTCAGGTTCATCTCTACTCACCTCACCGACTGTCAGATCCTCCTGTCTTAACATCCTCCTCTTATTTAATTATTCTAATGTAATTGACAGCCAAGCTCCTTCATCTATTCAACAACATCTGCTGAGCTCCACACTATTAAATCTTACTTCCCTTACCTGTCCTCCTCCTACCTGCTGTGGCCAGTCATTGTACTAAGTCTGACGATACAATGTGAATATAACACAGTGCTTGACCTCAGGAGATAGACACATAAATCATTAACTGGAATTCAGAATGTCAGGCACTTTACACCATTACATTGTGATAAACAGAGAGACTGGAGTGCAAAGGAAGCAGTGATTTGTCTGTCTTGCTGTGAGGAAAGAATTCATTAAGGATGGAGGTGATTCTGATGTTGAATATTAAAGGGATTGAACTATTTACCAAGCTGGACAGGAGAAAATGCAGAAGCAGCAGCCCAGGGTCAGAGCTGAGAAGAGCTCAGCATGGGAGAAACATGGCGTGTGACCGACTGGGGCAAAGAGGTCATGGAGAGAAGCAAAAAAGAGGTTGGAGGTGCATCCTCCTTCCAATTCTTGGTCCAGTCGTGTGCAGGGCCTTCCTGACTATTTCTGAACACAGGGACTTTTCCCTGACAGGGTATGGAATCTTCAAAGGTGAAATAATGCTCAAAGCACTGTCTTAAGGTATGTGAAAAGGGAGAAGGGACAATTAGTCTATTAGTTTATTAAAATAAACTAGGCCGAATAAAGAGAACTGGAATTAAGGCGAAAATAGTGGGAAAGGAAAGCAGAGGATAGATTTGACAATCATTTATGAGAAACAATCAGTTACTGACTTGATGGAAAGTGGAAGGGGAGTGGGGAGTTAGAGGGAGGAAGAAGAAAATGTCTCTTGTTGATATTTCTGGCTGGGAAGATTCATTGTTTGAAGGTATCATTAACACCTGTCATCAACAGAAGGGAAACAGGTTTGGCAAGTGAGTAGTGAATTCATTTTGAGATGGGGTGCAAAGTTGGGGTGCCTATGGGGTATTTCCCCCCCATTTGACTGTGACTTTAAATGTAGCTGACATCCTCCAGTTATGACCAAAGAGCCAAAGATTGAGCAGTTACAAGAAGCAGAGCGAAAATCGCGAAATGATAGATAATATCACTGAGCAGCTCGGGGTTTGTTTTGCTTTGTTTCCATATAGCATGTCATATACTCCTTCCAACAGCCCCCTGAAATAATTATAGTTATTGCTTTTTACAGATAAGCTGTCTAAAGCACAGGTAAGCATTTTGCCAAAATGCCCAGATACTAATAGGGAAAAGCTGTCAATCTGTCACAGATTCCCCAGGAAGGTCAGTGAAGATTGAAAATGAGAGCATGGATTTCACAATTATGGTCCTTTTTTTTTTTCAAGATTTATTTATGCATACAAGAGCTGGGGTGCAGGCCAGAGATGCGGTGGGTGAGAGGATTCATCAGAGACAGAGTGGGGAACAGAACAGGCAGATCCACTGAAATACACTGCTGAAGGGAGCAGCAGGCGCGACAGGAGAGGTCTTCTGCGCCATGTGGGTCACCTCCCTGGGTGCGGATCAAACTCGCACTGCAGTGGCTGCAGATAGCTTCAAAGTGCTTTGTCTTAACCCCTGGTGCCACCAGGGAGGCCCCACAATTATGTTTTTAATTGGTTGGTAGAAGAATTGTAAAATCTCAATCTAGATTGTCATGGATAAGGAAAGAGTAGGAGTTGAGAAAGTAGGGGCACCAAGTGGCGGGGCAGGGGAGGGAGAGAGAGTGAATGTATGTGTGTGTGTATGTGTGTGCACACATATCCCTGAAGGCATATTTTCGCATGTGTAATAATGACTGGAGCTTATATTTTGACTAAGAACAGTGAAAAGGAAGTCAACAAAAATACTAGAGAGAATAACTCATGGAGTAGGGTTGTAGAAAGGACAGAGCAGGGAGTGCTGAAGTGCGAACATGCTCAAAGGTGGTGTCTTGGTGCAAATGGGTACTTTTAGTTCCTTTGCAAGGAAAAAAAAGAAAAAAACGTGACTGGAGATGAGTGTGCAAGTGGAGGGAAGGAATTTGAGAAAATTCATGACTGAGGGCTAGGGTGTTCTCAGTAAAATAATAGCAGACATCTGCTGAGAGTAAGGCAGCCTCTAGGAGGAAGGAGACAGTTGAAGTAACAGTTAGCTTGGGAAAAAGGAGCTGCCAGATTGAAGATGAGTAATAGTATGTATCACTGAAGGCCCAGTTGGGGTTTTGTTGGTGAGGATTAGGTGATGATGTTTTTTGTTTTTTTTTGGTTTTTTTTCTGCTTGATAGCGTAGTAAGAACACCATGAACAACCTTTTAAAACAAACACACTCCCTTTGCCCAAACACTTCAATTTAGATGGTGACTTAAGGAAATTTAAGGATTGGGGGAGGGAGAGTAGGACAGAAGGAGCAATAGCTTGAGAATTAGAGAACTTGAGTTCTAGTCTTAATTCTTGCATAACAGAGAATGGCCTTAGTGTTGTCAGCTAATCTAGAGCCTGGTTTCCTCATCTTTCAGAGGAGGAAGTTTTGCTAATGTCCTCTTAAGAATGGAACTCTCAGAACTTCCCTGGGATTTAAACATCATTAGACAAAAGCAGGTAGATAAAAGAATAATGGTAGCTAGGTACTTGTCATGTATCATCGTTAGTTCTTCTGAGAACAATTCCAAAGTGCGTGACCTTGGGGAACTGACAGGAGAGGGACGACACAGCTCTCTGATGACTATGTCCATTACTGCACCTGGCAATAGGAGAGAAGCGACTGGTCAGGGCAGGGGAAGTGAGCATGGCACTGTGATGGGAACTTGCCATGGTAGAGGGAGTGTGTTTGCTACATACCCTGGTGCCCTAGACACCTGGGTCATTTCATAAAGTTAGTGCTGCACTAAATATCCACTGTGTCCTTGCTATCTCTGTATGACTGCATTTTACCCCCCACTGGGGTAATTTCTCCCACTAAGTTAAAAATGAGGCTTTGTAGAAGAGAATCTTTGTAGCTGGAGAAGCTAAGCATATTTATAGTACCACCTTAAAGCTCTACTCCTTCCCATTCCCTTCACAACCTCTTGATTTTCTTTGCCAGTTGAGAAATCAGAAACAGTTTGAAGCATTTTGTTACTCTTCTCAGTTACATCTGTTCTCCCCCTGGAAGGTTTATTCTTCAAAACCATTTCACTGGCTTTATTCTTATTAAGAACAGGAATGATATCTTAAAACCCTAGAGGTGTGGTTAGTGTTAAAAGGTGGATGCAGATCATACAAATAACTCCAGATATTATTGCAACAATTTAACAAGCCTAAACGGGTGATAGGACACTTAGAAATTAAGCCTCTAATCCTTCTATACTGTTACATATTTGAGAGAAATTTGGGCATTTCCTTTTTTCCTCATTAAGCTCTTACACAACTTAATGCTTGGAAAATTCTTCACAGGAAGAAACAGGGTGTAACAGTTTATGTGAGACTTTTTTTTTAATTCACCCTTTTAGCTAAAGTCTGAGGATACTGTTTTCTCCCCACTGCTGTTTCTTTCTCAATGTCTTCATTCCAACACATAATTAAATACTCTTCAAAGTGAGAAAATTAAAATCTTTTAAACTCGGAGTTAAAACTTGGTCTCTAAGTGTGTTCTTCAATTTCCTGAGAAACAACAGGAAGGATTTGCTTTCTCAAAATAAACTGAGAAGCCTGACTGAGCTCTGAGTAGTAGAAATCCGTGATGCCAGTGTTGTCACACAATGGGAAATCTTTAGTCATTTTTATTCTAACCTCAGAAAGTCAAGTCTAGTACTTTCTTGTTTCTTTTTTTTTAACACCAGGGACCAGGATGTGGATTTGCAATTCAGAAACATACCTATGGCATATGTGAAATTGCCATAACAGTGCATATGTCAGGGAAATTGCATGTACATCAAGATCTGATGTTTAGGAGACTCCTCTTCCAAGCTGTGTTTGATCAGCTGTACTGGAGGCCATGCAGCACTGGGAAATGTCCTTCTTGGCCATTCAATCTGGAAAGTGTAAAGAAGTCAACTGACTGTGCATCCACTGAGCATCTAGACTTGAGCTTCAACTTGCTCGATCTCTATTATTTCAAAGCTCTGCTGATAAGAAAAGTTTGGCAGCTCAGGTTAAGCATAGAACTCTGTTGAAGAGGCAGTCTGCTACAATAATGATATATATTCAAATTCTCAGGTAAGAATAAGGACATTTCTCTATTACAAGAATCGAGGTATGAGAGACTCTTATAAAGATATGAAATCAATTGTGTTATAGCCGATTATATATTTGGGAAATTATATGTACATCAAGAAGTTTGTAGAATTTTTTAAAAAATAAACTTAATTTTTAGAGCAGTTTGAAGTTTGAAGCATACAATTTCTGTAGAAAATTATGGACTTTCAGCTAGTCCCCCCCCCAGTCTTTCAAGAAAAGGTAGAAAAATGTCTCAAAGCAGTATACTGCTATGGTGTGAGTTTTTCCTCTATTTTTTGCTTCTCTAACTCTTTGTAGTTGGTCTCTTATAGACAAATGTATTTGGATCTGCTTGGCTTATTTAATCTTCTCTGACTATTTTTTAACTGGTATATTTAAATGATTCACATGCAAAGGGATTTTTGATACCATTGGGTTAATATCTACTAAGTTTGTAACTGTTTTCTTCTTGTATTTGCTCTTTGTTTCTTCCCCCGCCCCCCCAAAAACCTTTTCTGTTTTCTGTGAGTTTAAGTGAACATTTTATATGATTCCATTTTATCTTTTAAAGTGTAAATTGTATATCCTTTCTAAAATGCTTGGTACTGTCCTAGAATTTACAATTAATCTCACTTTCTTAAAAAAAAAAAAAAAAAAAACCCACACAAACATATAGTCACCATATGCATAGAAAAAAATTTAGAAGGATATATACCAAAATAGTAGGAGTAGTTTTCTCTGGGTGGTAGGTTAAAAATGATTTTTACTTTCTTTTTTTTTACAGTTTTCTGTATGATCTGATTTTTTTTTATAATAAGTAGGTCATATTTTAGAATCAGAAGCAACAAGGGTCAAATGCAATTCACAGCAAGACAAACCAAAATTCTCCCATGGTTTTGTAACAGGGTGGTCTCCAGGAAAGGGGGAGGTTCCAGGTTCCCTGCCCCACCCAAGGGAGGGTGGAGCTGAGCAGGGAGAGAAGAAGATGCAGAGGTGACTGAAGAAGGAAGCAGGATGGAGCCAGAAGGAGACCTGGAGGAGACGCATGGAGCCTAGAGACACGTGAAGAAACTGCGCTTGTCTTTTGGTCGTGGACTGGGTGACACGGATGTGGGTGAGACCCGTGGGGAGGTGACCATGGCAGCTTTTATCTTGATGTTGATTTTGCTCTTTTCCTTCCGGGCTTGTCTGGTTGTTTCTGACCCTTTTCTATGGGTCCCCACTGGAAGATGCTTTAGACTTGTGGCAGGCTTTGGGGCCTTACTCTGGGCCAATCCCATATGGATGGACTTTTACCCACGAGGGAATGGGTAACTTTGGGTGCTTCATTTAGAAACTAGACTCTTTGCCTTTCCTGTATTGTTTCCTAGTTTTATTAAAGTTCCTTCCCATTAAAGTCTCATATGTTTTGTGTTGATGGGGCGGATGGCAGAACCCATGTAGAATAGGCAGGTTTGCGGGGTTTGGGCTCCCCTCTCCCTGTCCTGTAATAGATTCAGTATTTACCCTGTTCTTGGAGCTTGAGAACACCACCACATTGACCCTTAGCCACCCAGAAAGGGATTGGTGGCTTCTCACCTGGTATCAGGAAGGTTGTCAACTCCTGCCCTGCACCTTCTCTGCCTATGCAATGAGGCTAAAACCTTGCAATAATTTAAAATCAATCCACCCTGTGGTTAGACATTTAAAAAAAAAAAGGTTTCTACCTAATAGAGAATTAACCAAATCCTTGTATTTTTGCATAGTTAAGTTTCCCTCTACATGGAATATCTTTAACTGCCTTCAAAAAAAAATAATAAGCAGAATAAGAACACTTAAAAGTATAGGTTTTTTTCCCTAAAATGTGTTATATCTCTTCAGTTCGCTGGTATGAAACTTCTCTTTTTGGGCAGGATGGAAAAGTGGTATTAGAGATGGATCTCTAGTAATAGGAAAAGAAATTATAATTAATGTAAGGCAAGGGGTCTCTGGATGTCAGGGAACTCAGTACTTGTGAAGTTTTAGAGAAAATTACTGTTGTTGTTCTTGTGATGTTGATTATATCATCTGAATTTATTATTTGCTTTATATGTAAAGCAAACCCAGATTAAGGTTTAAGCAAGTTTCATAACTCAGTGCAAACAGATGAAAAGTAGATTTTTAAAAATGGTTTTAGTGACAACCTGTCAATTGTTTTCAACAAATGTGATGTATATGAAGTTTTGTTAGGCTATAAAACAGGGTCCGTTATCTTTTGCTGCTTACCTGTTGCCTTCATGTAAACAAGAAACACGTGATACTTTCTGAGTCTCTAAAAGAAGAAGCTAATAAGACAAACTACTTTTTTCTTTACTTTAGTCAAAAAAATTATTGGTCTCAATTTTAATCTTATTATTGGAACCAGGGAATTTCTGTTAAGATAAGAAATGAAGCAGTAGTCATGGTTTATCTAAAGCTAATACAATTAAACATTGTGATATATATATATATATGTATATATAACCAAGTAGAAAAATTATGAAGCAGAAATAAAAAGCAATTCATTGATTCTTGCAACCATGCTCTACTTTGCATTAACTATGTTACAAAGTACCAAAAAGTACACAATTGCTATTTCAGAGATTATAAGTAAAGTTTAATAAGTTTTCTTTATAATATTTTGATGTTAGATATTGTATAAGAAATAGAAATGTAAGAAATCACATTTTTTGAATGTTTAGTAAGATAAATGTGAAATGTTACTGAATTTTTATATTTGTACTATAAGCCATGTTAGCAGATTATTAAGTAAGAGTGGGAGATAAGGGTAAGTAATTGACTCCTTTACTCATTTTTTAATGAGAGACCAGAGACTTGAAACTTGCTGAAACAATGATGAAAACTCTTTCTTTGTTACTCTGCTTGCCCAGTATCTAAGCTTTTCCTGTATTGGTTGGCCTAGCCGCCTTTCAACCTGATGCCGCTGGTCCACTATGCTGCTTTAACTTGTCCAAGTCTGTATTGTAACATTCTGTCTTTTTGTCCTAAAGGATCACTGTGAAAATTACTTAAATGAGAAATGATTTGGGGTTAAGAACTGTCAATGGAGAAAAGAAATAATCCTCTCATTATTTTGAGTACAGGCAGGCAAAGAGGATTATCTGCACCCCTCAGCTTTTACCCCCAAAGAACTGATAGTATAAGAGGTTATTTTTGCTTTTATAAATGTAAACCCTAATGCTTTAATAACTACTCTTAGCAAAAGATTGTTAGGCACTGATTTCAGCCTGCCCTCTCGTCCATTTATTTCATGATCCCTTTATGTGTGTCCTAATCATTTGCTCTTTGAAAGAAGTGTGAGTTTGGGATGGGCCATGCCACAAATGCCCAGTTTGAGTCCTAGATATTAAAGCAGATATTGACAGAGGCTAACAACTCCCATTTTGAGCTTTATGGAAGTGATTATGAACAGTGAAGTGAAACTTTTAAAATTGCCAAATGGACTTGGGTAGTGTCCAATAAAATTACTACTTGTACTATTTATATAATTATCAAACTAACATATATTTTTAAATGCTTATAAGGAAAACTATAATATTTGAAATATTTTATATATTTGGTAAAGTAAATCCCCTGCTTTTTTAGTGTTTCATTCTAGATTAGGATTTTGCATATTTTAGGGGGCTGTGAGACTGAAAAATAACATTTTGTACAACATTCTTAAGTTACTATTTAGCAAGTTGTATTCCCACCTTATGGGTGGGACCTAAAAGCCAAGCAGTTAAAGTTCCAAGGTCACACATTAGATAGATTCCCCCTCCTGAGCAAGCTTATGCTGGGAAAGAAAGCTTATGAACCTACTTAAGACAGGCTTTTATCAGAACCATTCTAAGATATAGGAAATGAACAATTTAAGTTTTTCTTAAAGATACTCTTATTCTCATCTCTCTCAAATCAGTATTTCTAACTACAGACATTCTATGCTAAACCTTAAGACAGCTCTGATTCCTTTTTTAATAGAAATAAGTGTACACTATCAGCCTCTATGAGACAACTAACCAAAAACAGGTTCACTTCAATTTTCTTTTAGTAAATTTACTAATCCTAATGCTCTTTACTCCTACCTTATATGTCCTGTTCTTTTTTTTTTTAAACAGAATACTGAGATTTTTGGGATTTTCCTTGAAAAGTTTAACTTTTTTCCATTCTTCCATTAAGGTTACTGTTGGGGGCATTGGCAGAAAAATTGATTTGCTGCAGATGTGATGACCCCCTGGGTCAATGCAAGTGGAGTTGCAGGGAGACAGACACAGTAGTCCTCCCATTGGGAGGATGGGCAGAGTCTTTCAGGTCACAAAGAACATATGTACCAGTCAGTCACAAGCTCTGTGCTAAAAGCAAAAAACTCAAGTTCAAATATTAACTTTGCTGTGTTGATCCAGAAAAGTGAGCTCAATTCTCCAGCCCTCAGTTTGTTCCTCCTTAACATGAGAGGAAAATGGAAGGCTTACCTGAGTCTTTCGTTTTTGTAAAGAAAGTGTAGTTATTCCTTCCAATGGACTGTGATTCTGTAGAATTTCACTATGTGCCCCTTTTTCTTTTCTCTCTGTTCTTGTTTTTCTGTCTTGACATTCATTCTTTCATAGTCTAATTTTTTCAGTTGACTATCTTCTCTCCCTGGGTCTTGGGATTAGCAGCAGTGCCCAGGGATGCTCTAGGCACCTCAATAGCAGTGCTTTCAATGTCTGATTCCTGAGCAAGCCAGTGAACAGTTACTGATCCTTTGTGCCCTCTGGATTTGGCTGTGGGGCAGCCCTGAACACCTTGATAAAATCCCAGTGCATCCCTACTTGAGCTTTCTTGTGAACTTTTACTATGCAGCACTTTTTTCTTCCTAGTGGATGGTCATGAGAGCATTAATTGGGAATTGGGATGGATAGAGAAACATGTTATAATACAAAGGCTGTTGGAGGTAGAAATCTGTTTTGGGAGTATTTGATTTTTTTTTTTCTCTGCTTAAGTTTATTGGTTGAGCTTGGCTCCTAATTGCAAGTGTGTGTCTGTGAAAGAGAATATCTTTTAGGCCCAAAAGGGCAAAAAACATTCTTTTAAGAGGAGCAGTTAACAAAGCTTTATGGAATTGCTGTGAGTACTAAAAGGGCAACATAAGAAATGTATTCATTATAAGTTATTCAAAAACCAACTTGCTTGGTTACAAGTGTTGAATGATAACACTTAGAGATGGGGAAGAATTTCATTTGTACATATCTCATGTTTAAAAGAGATTTGGCTAGGGCCTCCCTGGTGGTGGAAGGGGTTAAGACACACCCTATGAAGCGGTCCACAGCCACTGCAGCACGAGTTTGATCCCCAGCCAGGGAGCTACCCATATGGCTCGGCAGACCTCTCCTGACTCACCCACTGCTCCCCTCAGCAGTGTATTTCGTTAGTCTGTCTGTTCTGTTCCCCACCCTGTCTCTCGTGAGTCCTCTCACCCCTGACACCTCTGGCCTGTACCTCAGTTCTTGTATGCATAAATAAATAAATCTTTTAAAAAAATAAAGAGATTTGGTTATACTGATAAAGAAATGCAAATTGTCGGAGCTGGAAGATATCTTTGGAGCCACTCATTTTAATGAATTTCTTTTATTAATGATGAAATAGAGAATCATAGAGTTGAAGTAGCATGTTCCTTGAAATGTAACTCTTCACATTAAAAAAAGAAAAAAGAGACAGTGTAGGGAGACAGGACCCTGCCATCGAGCTTCTTTTCTACATTTCATCTCGGCACCATCACTCCAGCCCCTGAGCCTGGGAGCCATTTCTTGTGACTCGGAGCTGCTATTGCTAACTAAGGTATTAATGAAAAACTTCCTATGTTCTTAGATACTTTCTGCCCACGTTTGATGATTTTATGGAATCTTTGGTTTATTTAATTGCTTTGACTCAGAAATAATCTAAGTAAATATTTGGACATTTTCATTCATCTATGTTTTAATTTTTTTTTTTTTTTTTGGCCTCTTATTAGGTGGCAGCTACTTCTTTTTTTTTTTTTTAAGTGGCTTAAGTGTGTTAACTCTAGGAAGTAGGGGTAACTCTGCACATTTGTCAGATCAGAAAACTGAGTCTTCATGGGGCTCCAGCAGCTTGTTCCAGGCCTTCTAGTCTAGAAACTGGAACTAGGCCCGACTAGTCTTGCAGGCCACATGTTCTTAATCACTCCACTTCTGTTTTTTTGCTCCCCTTACTGCCTGGGAAAAGGGGTGTAAAATGAACATCTTGTGATAAATGACCCAAAAAAGATCGTCTGACCTAGCCCCTCGGCTTCGGGCAGAGGAGGTGTTTTTATTCCTATGTTTTCATAGATGAAATATTCAAGTTCTCGTTTCTATTTATTTTTTTGACATGCAATTTCAAAGTAAAAATTATCTCTTTTTTTTTTGTCTTTATAAAGGCAACAAGTCCTCATTTTATGAAAATATAAAAAATAAAGGAGCAAGTTAAACTTAAAGCTCCATAGTCAGATTGTTAGGGGGAAGGGATGTCCTGAGCAGGCAACCCGTTTTGTATCGGGGCTGCCCTATAACAAGATGATTAAGAGCAGCCTCAAATCTCTACCAGATCACTTACTAGTGGTTTGATATTCGGCAAGTGTTATAGTCTTTCTGTGCCTCACTTGCCCATATATAAAACAAGAATCATTGTCCTCCCTGGGTGGCTCTGTGGTTGAGCGCTGGGTTGCGGAGCTGCCCACAGCCTTGGCTGCGCCTGTTTGATCCTCAGCCGCCGGGCGAGGGTCCTACATGGCGCAACAGACCTCTCCTGCCGCCCGCTGCTCCCCTCAGCAGTGTATTTCGTCAGTCTGCCTGTTCTGTTCCCCACTCCAGCTCTGGTGAATTCTCTCACCCTCCCATGCCTCTGACTGTACCCAGTGCTTGTATAAGTAAATAAATAAATCTTTAAAAAAAAAAAAAACAAACAAGAATTATCATAGCGCCTGCCTCATACAGTTGTATGAAGAATAAGTGGGGTATTATTTGTGGAGCATTTAGAACAGTGTCTGCTACACTGGAAGTACACACAACATAAGTGTTGAGTCCATAAAATTGGTGATCACCCATGTACATAGTCTTCCCATCTGCTGCCCCTGGAGGAGGTAGACCCAGAATGGAGATTAAGCAAGTGTCACTGGCTAAGCTGTATGAAAGCAGGTAGGGAGGGTGGCCTTGGGCCACCTACTTTTCTTTGCCTCCTTTGTCATCCTAATAACCTGGAATATTAATAAAGTTCCACTGTCCCTCACTTTTCAAGACATTAAAAATGATTGTGATTCTCCTTTATCTACCCAATATTTGTAGGGAGCTCACAAAAGCCAAGCCTGTTTATTTGAGCTTTTTTCTGTTGTAAACTAGACCAGAAGGAAGTTTCCTTTCATATGGTATTTTCTGCAGACTCTGTTAGGTTAGTTCTTCCTTTGTTTTCTCATGCTTCGGTGTGAAGAATATGCCCTATTTATAAAGCCTCCATAGCCTTCATGTGCAATGAATTCTTAAACTAATTCCAGTTACTCTGACCCTTTGAGTTTTTTCAAGTGCTTTGTTCCAGTATTTTTGAAATATTAAAAATGTCCATGAGGGGGTGGGTCATGGGAAAAATTTCCCAGTGGTTTGTTCTTAGAGAATTGTGAGTTTGCATGAAGAGGTTTAATGCAGGGTTAAATTCTGCCAGGTGCATTGGTCACTTGAACTTGAATTCCCAGTTATTTTGCTATTCAAATCCTTGTTTTTTATAGCATAGAGTAGGAGCCTCTTAAACCTTAAGTGCCTGTCTTGCACTGTTGCTCATTGTCCCATCAAAGACAGATCTGAAGTAGGGCTTGGGTTTGCATTGAAGCACCATGTCAACAGTGAGGATCAAAAGATTTGTCTGTTCTGTTTTTTGTCTTTGAACCAAGACTTCTAAAAAGAACACAGACTTGTTTTGAATATTGCCGCCTCTGGGTGTGAGTGATTATGCAAGTCAGTAGTATTTTTGTTTTTGTTTTTGTTTTTTTTAAAAAAAGCTTTTCATAGTAGATCCAGAGGTATGAATTTGCAAGAAAAACAAAAATACTTTTTCAAATAATTCATACAAAGCAGTCTTTGAATGTGGGTGGTCCTCAGCTTACAAGGATTTGCAGTTCTTCCTCCATCTTGTGAAAGACACCATCCTCCACTTACCTCTTGGGCAATTGAAATAATATATTCTTCTCACTTAACTCCCACCCCCAGTAAGTTGCCAAAGTTGTTGCAGTTCTATCTTTATTTATTTTTTTTAGATTTATTTATTTATACATACAATAACTGGGGAATAGGCCAGAGTTGGGGGTGGGGGTGAGAGGATTCACCAGAGACAGAGTGGGTAACAGAACAAGCAGATCTACTAAAATTCAATGCTGAGGGGAGCAGCTGGTGAGACAGGAGAGGTCTGCTGCACCATGTGGGTAGCTCCTTAGCTGATTGAATCCCGAGGGGATTGAACTCGTGCTGTAGTCACTGTGGCGAGCTTCATAGGTTGTATCTTAACCCCTTGCGCCACCAGGGAGGTCCTCAGTTCTATCTTTAACTTAAGTTCTTAAATTTTATATATCTCTTAAAATTCCCCAGTGTGTTGCTTTAATACACAACACAAGTTGTGGCCACTTTCTTTTTTTAAAAACAAGATTTTATTTATTTATTTATGCACAAACTGGGGTACAGGTCAGAGGCGTGGGAGGGCGAGAGAATTCACCAGAGAGCAGGGAGCAGAACAGGCAGATGGACCAGATCGGAGGAGGGAAGTTGGGGGTGGAGGGGAGACAGGAGAGGTTTGCCACGCCATGTGGGTTTCTCCCTGGCTGGCTGGGAATCGAACCCACGCTGCAGAGGCTGCAGACAGCTTAACAGCGCAGCACTCAACCTGCTGCACCACCGGGGAGGCCCCAAGTTGTGGCCTCTTTCACATCTTGCCAGAACTGCTGGAGCTGCTCCTGCTTCAGCCCTGCCTGGACTGCCAGCCCTCATCTAGAGCCTGGAGGGATTTTACAAAACAAATGCAAGGTATCGGTGATTTGCATAAAACCCTGAGGTGACTTCTCATTGCCCTCAAAACTTGTTCTTAAGGGACTCAAAGGCAGACTCCTTAAGAATTCAAGACGTTACATAGGAAAGTCCCTGCCTCCCTCTTCAGTCTAGAGCTCTTGCCTTACCTCACCACCCACCTCATTCAAGACACACACACTCCATTTAGAGCCTCACAAAACTTCTTTCTGTTCCTCTAATCAGTTAACTTTTCCTGACGACAAGCCTTCAGGGTATGTCTGATGCCTGGAAACCTTTTCCTCTTTGTTTGCTTCACTTTTGTCTAGCTTCTGTTTCTTCCTTTTGGCCTAACTTAAATGTCCTATCCTTCATGAAGCTCTTTTTAAAACCCGCCACTAAATTAGGTCCCTCTGGCATTTGTTTCTGTGATCCCATGGACCTCCCTAGGATTTCACTTACCAGTTTACTTGCCTTTCTAAGACTCCAAGCCCCATGAGGTCATACGCATGTGTGGCTGTTCCCTCAGGGTGCCTGTTACCTGGCACACAATAGGATCTTAGATGTTTTTTGAATGGATGAACATGTTCCAAATCACTCCCTTACGATTACTTACAGTAGCGCTTATCAAACAGCAGATGCATGCATTTCTTTCCTTTAAAAGGAGTTTTCAAAAAAAAGGAGTTTTTAGTAAACTCCTTTCATTCCCATAGCTCTGTTTAACAGTATTAAATATGAATCCTCTCTTCTTATGCTCACAGTTTTTGGCACTATTAAAACATTTGAAAAATTACAAATGCAAGCAATATTTTTAAATATTTAAATATGATGACTATGAAAAACTAAATCATAAATGTTGGTTTTAAAAAATAGTGTAAAGGTGTGGTCTTAGGTCTTAACATATTGGATATCTATGAGTCTGTCAATTTTGATGATAGAAATACTTGTTTGCAATAAGCACCTTA
Source organism: Talpa europaea (assembly GCF_964194135.1). Taxonomy (NCBI): domain Eukaryota; kingdom Metazoa; phylum Chordata; class Mammalia; order Eulipotyphla; family Talpidae; genus Talpa; species Talpa europaea. Next base: position 92,811,624 of record NC_140076.1, read on the forward strand.
TGCAGAAGCACATTATGAACTTGAAGCCTTGCTTACTTTCTTGAGACCATCAAACCACAACTCTACCTATGAGTAATCCTTGAGTTACAGTTTTAATGATTTCTAATTTCCTTGCTAGAGCTGTCGCTATCTTGTACATTCAGAGATAAGGTTAGCCCTCCAGAGGTACTGAAATCCAATCAAACATATATCTGATTCAGCTATTGCTGCAATCAGGAACAAGACTATAATGTTTGTTAATTTTAGTTCTTATAGATGTGGAAATTTCATTTCAGCATGTAGCTAAGTGTCAGACTGCTGAAGGAAGTCAATAGATAATAGAAATGACTCATTCACACTACTTGAAAACAACTTGAACATACCTCTTTTTCTTATCATTGCCTCCTCTTGTAATTTTGGAGCCACTAACACAAAGCCTTTGTTCTGTATCACCTTCATGCCACTATGAAAGTATAATAATAAATGTCTTAGTATAGGGCTTCTCTGGCGGCCTAAGGGTTAAGTCTCAGCGCACTGTTACCACAGAGACCTGAGTTCGATCCCCAGCCAGGGCCAGGGAGCTGACCCGCAAGGCCCAGCAGACCTCTCCTGTCTTGCCCGCTGCTCCCCATAGCAGTGTGTTACAGTAAATCACCCTGTTCTGCTTCCCCTTCTGTCTCTGGTGAATCCTCTGATCCCTGCCCCCTCCCCCCCACTTCTGGCCTATATCCCAGTTCACCTACATAAAAATAGATTTATTAAAATAAATAAATAAATGGTTTAGTGTAATTTGGCCCTCACTGGGTGTGACTACATTGATTATGTGTCAGGTTGGCTTCTGTCCTTTCCTTATACCCTGTAGTTACAGTACTCGCCTGCCTATGATTTCATGGTTTTGTGAAATCAAAGACTTCTCTATAAGTAGTATCTTAAGTTGGCCCTGATTGTTGTCACGTTTGCTTGCCAGCACACCCTAAGTGCTGTCACGGATGAGGGTCACTTGATGTCACTGTTCATGAATACTAATTAGAGCGCTGTACTGGGAAGGGGATCATTAGATGATCCAGTGTGTATTTTTATCAGTTTCTTTTAGGTCAACCCTGAAATGAGAATAAAAATTGAAATTATTTTGGACAAGTCACAGATTCTTGTGTGTGCTGTTGCCCCTAGAGACCTCAGACCTCCCCTCCCACTTGAGAATGGTGCTTGTAGTACTCACAGCAAACTACAGACCACACACGGAGAGGCAGATCACTGTTTCCAGAGGTGTCTGGTTCATGTGGATTATTCCCTTGCTGCTATCCCTCTCCATAACCTTCTCTTCTCTCCTGCATCTTACAAAGCAACATCTTGGTGAGGAGGATGGAGAAGTCTTGTTTTCAGGTCTTACTAAGGCTAATAGGCTCTCTGCTGGAGTCTCTGGCTATTTATGGTAACCTGGGTCGCTCTGCAGCCCTGTTGCTCAGGAGCAGTTTGTACTTGTTAAAGAGGGCACATAAATGAAAAACTGGTGCAGAACTTGCTGCTCTAGACCCCAAAGTTGAAGGCAGCTTTGAAGCCAACCCTAACATCATGACTATAGCCTAATGACCTAGCAACTCACTTATTTTTTTTGGCTTATATATTTTTAATGTAATTATTGAGATATAACTCACGTACCATAAAATGGGTCCATTTTATGCAATTCAGTGGTGTTAGTGTATGTAGAGTTGTGCAACCATCACCACAATCAATTGTGGAATATTTTTCATCCTCAAAAAAGAAACTTCATACATTATAGATCATTTCCCTTTCTACTTGATCTCCCCTAGCCCCTGAAAATGACTGAACTGCTCTCTCTGTAGATTTGCCTGTTCTGTACCTTAACTATAAAGAGAATCACACAATACATGGTTAGAGGTGACTGACTTCTTTCACCCAACATAAAGTCTTCGGGCTTAACCATGTTGAAGCCCATGCCATTATTTCATTTCTTTTTATTCGTCACATAATAGTCCAGTGTATAGATGATACCCAAAAAGATATAAAATGTATTCTTCACTAGCATTATATTCACAGTTGTGAAAAAGATTTCTAGAACTTTTTCATCTTGCAAAACAGACTATGGAAATACCAGATTGTATTAGATGCATTCTCTTTGGTTGATGGACATTTGGATTGTTTTCTACTTTCCTGGCTATTGGATACAATGTTGTGTTAGCATTTGTGTACAAGTTTTGTTTTCCTTTTTCTTGGATATATATGTAGAAGTGGAATTGACAGGTCATGTGATAACTCTATATTCAACATTAAGAGGAAACTGCCAAACTGTTTTCCAAACCAGTGATCTTATCTTAGCTCCCCAGCAGCAATGTGTGTGCAATTCAATTTCTCTACATTCTGGCCAACACTAGTTATTATCTATCTGATTATAGCAGTCTTAGTTAATAGTGCAGTGGTATCTCATTGTGACTTCGATTTGCATTTCTCTAATGACCAATGATGTAGAACATCTTTTCATGTGAAGACATTTCATTAAATTTTTTTTCTTGCCTTAATATGTGGCTTTCCTAGACTCTCAGGGTTACAATTTAAGAAGGAAATACAGCCTTTGGGAATTCTTGAAAGATACAAATTGTAACCCAAATTACTATGATTTCAAGGATTGGAAGATTGAGAGGAAATAGCTGCCCTCATTGTAAGCACCAACCATTGACAGGTCAGAATTTAAATAGAAGTAGTTTAATAATTTCTCGTTTTTAGGAACCTACTAAATGGACTCCTTCTCTATGATAGAGGAAGGAAGAAAAATTGGAAGGAAAGCTGTTCCCAAATGAAAGAGATTTCCTTTGAAGGTGCTAAGTTACCAGTACAGCCAAGCCCCAAAAAAGACCTTCAGATGGTGAGAAAATGCAGAAGTCATCTCTGTATTCCTCACCACCTTGTTTGGTGCTTGACAAAGTATATACTGTTTTCAAAGATGTAACCTTGAACATAGCAGGCAAACCAAGCTGTTAGAATCATAACATATAATTATTAGAAGCTACTGATTCCTGCAGGGAACTTGCTATAAAAACAGGCTACAAGTAAGGCATTCCTGGATGAAGTTCTTAAGAGTCGCCAGGCCTTTTCAGATTACACTGATTCCTTCCATCATATCTACCTCAACTCTCTCACGGTTACCACCATGCATGCATGCCAGCTACTGTGAAGTCATACCACAAATGAGGCTTGTTCATACACCTGACCTGTTCCCTCTGAACAAGGCAAATCAACTCCCACAGGAAGCCAAACTCAGTGCTGAGCTCTAACCATATGCCAGGAGTGGTGCTGAGCAAGTGCACCTTGTGACACAGCCCTCAAGTGAGTTTGGTCCCACTCAGATTCTCATATTACAAAAAAGGAAATTTAGGCCCAGCATGATTAAATATCACACCAGCTGTAAGGAGGCAGGCCTGGGCCACTCAGGCTTCCAGCCAATGCTCTCAGCCACTGTGCTCAGTACAAAAAAAGACTTCCTCACCCCGCTGAGTCTTTTGCAGCAGGAATGGGGAGGAGCAGAACAAGCATGCATTGGTGTGTGTTTGTTTGTTTTGAGTCGGTGGTGTCAGTGCTCTGCTCTCTTGGCTCTGCAAGTGCAGTGAGTGTGACAGGGACCCTCCAGGGTGTGTGTAGCCATCCTTGTACCTGAAGTGGTTGTTGTAGCTCTGCACACCTGAGCAGGTTGGACTTGCTCCTAGAACCAGCAAAGGGTTCCAGCTGGGGGAGAGTCGTGATTAGTTTTCCCTTTCCTTTTCTGAAGGAAAGGAACTGGTGGCATTGTAGGGGGTAAGCTGGAGTTAACAGAGATGGGAGGCAGAGAGACTTCAGTTTGGGTTAAAACCCAGATCAGACAATGAGAAAGGGAGGACCCATGTGAAAAATTCCTACAGTGAAAACATGAGGACTTCCTGGTCTTCAGGAAGTGAGGGTTAGGAGAGAAAGAACTTGAAGATGACTTCAAAATTTCTAGCTTGAGAGATTGGGAAAAAGAGCCTTGTGGACACAGAGTAGCAGGATTGAGGCTGCTGGGGCGGGGAAGCTGGGAGCAAGTGGTTGACTTAGGTTCAAGGCTGTGCTCTGGTCATCTCTGTTGTCCTCTTGATTTGGGTACTTCTGTCAGCCTAGTTTGAAGATCAAAGAAGTTAAATGTGGTTGCCTTTGAGTATTTCTAGAAAATAGATGGGTTTCCCCTAACCACACCGAGCTATGTAAGATAAGCAGAGAGTAGTTCAATGGATGGTACTTTTATGAAAGTTTCCCTGTGTTTTTGTAAAATTTTCTTACAAGAAACAGCATTTAGAGAGGAAACTCAAGAAACAACATTTTATCACTGAAGAGATGAAGAACATATTATTTCATTTTTAAAGATTTTATTTATTTATGCATACATCGGAGACAGAGTAGGGACCAGAACAGGTAGATTGACTGAAATACACTGCTGAAGGGAGCAGCAGGCCAGATAGTAGAGGTCTGCTGTGCCATGTAGGTAGCTTCCTGGTGGGTTGCTTCATAGTGCTAAGATTTAACCCCTTGTGCCACCAGAGAAGCCGCTCAGAGATGAGGAACATTTTAAACTCCCCTCAAAGGAATTTGGTCTGCTCTCCTTTGTGGGTACAGGTACATTGTCCTGTCTTGGGCCATCAGATTCCTCCAGATTGAGCTTTAGTCCAAGGAGAAAAGTTACTGTAGGCACAGCAAAATCCTGGAACCAGGTACCTCTCCCAAATCAACTTGATGAACATTTGTTCCGTTTGATAATTTCTAGATGAACTAGGAATAGTATCAGCACTTTCCTCTTGGAAGAATTACATTTAGATTGTTTCTGCAGGATACCCCATCCCTTGACTTAGGCGTAGACTTGGACTTCAGTAATTCTACTTCAAACTCCGTTTCTGAGATGAGATACTTAATAAAATAAGAGTCCGAGTGGTAAAAGATAAAGTTACTTTTTGTGTCTATGTTTCATTCATGCCTCAAGGTTGCGATGGTTATATAAATTGTTTACAGATAAAACACTAGTGAAGAAAAGTTCATTTGCCACTGCTAGAAGGCACAAACCTCCAGCATTTGGCATGATGAGTATCTTTCGCTTTTTCTTGCAGGTGCCTTATGTTTACAGAGTCCAATTATCTTATGTATACATGGGGTTAAATGTCGCAGTGGCATGGATAATACATTGTTATAGTTGCTATTCTGTGCTTTGTTAAAGTGAGTAGATGATTACCTCAGGTTGACTTGGTATTTAGTGCCTCATTAATGATTAATTAAAAATACACAGAAGTACTTTTCTTCTAAGTGCCTGTATATAACGGTCTTTGGGGGTTCAGATATTCCAGAGATATCTTCTAATGACTCCAAAAAATGTATTTACTCATAGACTTCATATATATTTGAACAGAGTTCAAAACTTGGCGTTCTTATACTATTTGCATTTACATTAATTTACACAGGGCATAATTACTCTTACATTTTTTAATTAATTCTTAAATTAAAAAAAATTTTCATTAACACTGGCTTCTTTCTGCTACTTACAGGAATACTAACAGGATATCTAACAGTTATCTCAAGAAGTAATGATTTATGTCAATTAACATCATTATAAAACATTGGTACTTTACTGTTGGAAAATTTTGACAACCTGTAGTCTCTAGTTACCTGCGGTTTGATATAAATGGTGGACAGATTTATATCAGTATCTTTAACAACTCTTCTGTAGCAAAACTCAACTGAAAACATTATGAGGTGTTTTGTACATTTGTCTTGGCATTTTAATTTTGCTTATTTGCTTTCAAATTTTCCTCCTATGTCTCCACTTTTGCTTTTGAGCACCTGTGACCTTTACTTGCATTCAGGACCATTATGTTTCCATTAACCTTCTTCCTTGACTGATATCTACCTGGCAATTCCACAAGATTTCAAATTTATATTTTATGACTTGGAGTATGGCTTCAGTCGGTAACATAAGCACTTTGCTGAGAACATTAAATGTAAGTTCTTTAGGCCCTTGTGTAGTTTTAAGGTAAACTATCCGCTGGTGGCAGCTAGCATCAGCGTGGTGCTGTGTCCAGGGTGTTTTCCTGGTAAATGCTCATGGAGTTGAGTTGCCCTGGGTGTGGGGTGGACAGTTTTATTACCTGGAAGCAGAACATAGAGAGTGTTCTGCTAGCTGCTTCAGTGACGTCGTCTATCCAGTTCAAGCCACTCACTGCTAGGTCATGAGGTCTGAAAATGCCCAGTGGGGTGGAGGGGGAGGAGAGGCAATTAGTCAACTGTCAATGTTTGCTTTATTCTTCAGGGCTCCTTCTGCTAGTGACCAGGTCTTTCTTCTGTTGTTATGGAGGAGACAAGACATGAACCAACCCAGTCATGTTCTGTGCCAAATCCATCAGCAGTTCACGCTGCCTTCCCCAGCTTTGCTCTCTGCATTACATGTCTCCAGAATGTCCCTATGGAATGACGTATTGTGGGAAGCATACCCGGTTAATGTTGAATGACTACCTCTGTGCTGTTCTTTGGAGAAACCAGTCTCTGTATTTAGCTATTTAACTTTCCTCTGGGTTCTATCAACTTCCTTCATGCAACTGCATTTCCCTGAGCGAATGCTGTTGTATTTGTCTCCCCAACTTTTCCCCTCCCTCTTAAATGAAAGCACACACCCACAGGGCCCATGCTGCTCTGCCATCTGCCCTGTGCTGGGCACCCAGTAGGTGCTTACAGTGTGTGCATGCAAAGATTGCGTGAATGAATGTTTTTAAGAGGGTTAGCCTTAGCATTATTTTGCTTAATTTCCACAAGTTTGGGATGGGATTGGTAGAATTGAAATTGGGAAAGAATCTTGGGACTTTCAGGTGGGAATATTAATGACCAAGATGAATGAAAGGGAAATTTTAAACCATATTATAATCAGAATTAAAGTGAAAAGGATTACTTATTCTGTCCAGACTGTGAACAGTTGTCTTGTTCTCACCAAAGGCAATTTTGTTGAAATGTTCTTAGAAGCAACGAGTACAGGCTTCTCTAATGGTACAGGGGAAAGATCATAGAGATCCAGGGAACATCAAGATACGAATTCAACCTGCCCTCTTTGAAAAGTGTTTGACCCTTTTCTCTAACTCAGCCACCCTCCAAAGCTGTCAACAAGAAGTTACAAAATAGGAAGCAATATTAATTTCTGTGTAACAATTTATGGGATGAGGACGTTAAGAGGAAAAAAACATATCTGAATGTATAATTGCCAGATCCTCTTAATAGGTTTCTCTTGTATTTGCAATGACCAAATGCCTTGAACATTTTTGATAAGTTGAGTTCTTACAAAACACTGAACTACTCCACACAAAAGGCAGTTAGGCAATGAAGGACTAGGCGGTTATCAAAGCTGCTGGCTCCTTTCCATAGCTTCTCCTTTGTACACTGGTCCATGTTTGTGTCCAGCTTGGGCTGATAACATTATGTGCCAACTATTCTGGATACGGGAGAGGAGGGCTATAGCTATTGTATAAAACAGGACCCTCTGCAAAGTTAAAAATAAGCATTTAATAATTAAAATATGAAATATATCTTTGTCACTGTATAGGATTGGAAGCTATCTTGATTTAAACAATCAAATCAAATTTGTAACATGATTCTTACAATCCTAAATTTTATAATCTTGTCAGTTAAGTTCATAAAGTCCAAGTGTTTTACCCTTTTGTTCCTAAAACAAATTTATAAGAGTAGAGGATCAGGTATATCATAGCAAGCTCAGAGTATCCTTTCAATGCCAAATGACCTAGTTAGTTATTAATCTTTTCTAGGGGGGATGTTTTTTTCCTCATCAGCTGTCTAAAATATTTGGGAAATTATATCTTGTGGGAGTTGCCATTCATCAGGAAATGCTTGTTCATAGATGTAAGCCAGACCACATGTAGCAGTAAATGTTATTTATCACTATGGAAACCAAAAATTACAAATGGGATAGTCGTGAGCATTGTGCTTCTTATGGGGATAAGTCATGTCCAGCTTTGGTTCAGTTCACTCAAATATTTATGTGGCACTTAGATTCAAAAGGTCTGTGGGTACTATGTTTAATGACTAATTTTCCTCTACACAAAACCATAAAGATGATTCAAGGGAAAAGCTAGGAGGAAAAGGTCCTAGTTTATATGGATTAACAAACTCAGAAATATAGAACTCTGGATAGGGAAACAGGAGAGTGGGCTTTTAGCTCTGGCTCTTTCAGAAACCAGCAGTGTGGCTTTGGTCCATTCTTTTAACTAATTTGGTTCTCGATTTTGTCATCGATAACAAGGTGGACTTGGACTGTGTGATCCTTCAGTGATGAATCTGTTTTCCTTCACTGTTCCTTCAGGAGTATGAATTTTGTTGTTGCTGTTTATTGAGAGATGTTATACTTGGATGTGTCTCCTTTTATTTAATTAGGATTGTTGTTATGCTGCAATGACTTTATCACCCAAAAAAATCTGTGTTCAGTAAGGATTAGGAGGGCCACCTGTCCCCATTGCTCATTTGTGGGACCTGCCTTCCTCCCTCCTGGGTATGTCACTATTATCAAGTATACTGAATTATAGAGGTTGATTTCCACTTGAGCCAAAGGTTGGTGTTTAAAGAATACGTTAGCTCATGAAAGGATGGATAATGCCTTAAGCAACAGGCCAAAGATGTTAAGAGGTTGGTAGAAGAGGAGGTTAGCTGCATTAGTTGGTGAGAAAGTTTAGTTCTGCTAACACTTTGCCATCTTTGTCATTTCATTATTATTCAAAGGGATATCTCACAAGAGGAATTTAAATTATTTGGCTCTAAGGATGCAGCAGAGCTCATGAGAGGGGATATATGCCTGTATTTGTAGCATTGTTGCTGATCTGGATGTGTGGGGACACAGTAAATTCTCGTGACTCCTTTCTCATTATTAAATGGGGAAATACCTATCCTAGCCTTATCTATCAAGTACCATAGGAAGATAAACAAGATAGTCAAATGAAACCAGTGTTATATGAGATACTAGCCAGGTAGAATATTTTGGACTTGACTCAAAATGCGAGTGCTTTGTTGACTCAGATACTGCTATTTGCTTTTTTTTAAAAGATTTATTTATTTATATGAGAACTGGGATACAGGTGGAGGCGCGGGAGGGTGAGAGGATTCACCAGAGACAGAGCTAGGAGCAGAACAGGCAGATCTACTGAAATACACTGCTGAGGGGAGCAGTGGGCGAGACAGGAGAGGTCTGCCGCGCCATGTGGGAATCTCCCTTGCCCACCGGGAATTGAACCCTCGCTGTAGAGGCTGCGGACAGCTTCACAGCGCTGCGCTCAACCAGCTGCGCCACCGGGGAGGTCCTGCTATTTGCTTTTTTTTAACATGGGAGAAACGGACTCCATCACGAGTTTTGGAATATGTATATGATTAAAAGTGAGAAATTCCAAAATATTTGAGTAGCTGGCCTTTGCAGCATATGTAATAAGAATTCATCAAATGTTCTCCATCCACTCTTTAGTTCATGTAGTAAATAGTTTTTGATCATGTGCTGTATGCGGGGCACTATTGTAAGAGGCTAGAGATAAAGCAGTAATAATAACAAAGTACTTACCCTCATGACAGTAGATAGTGCTGAAAAGCATTCGCATTCTATGTATATCTATTAGCTGCCCCATATTAACTGCTAATAAGAAAAATTAATCAGGATAAGAAGACAGAGTAAGGGAAGGGGCTGCTAGTGTCAGGGAAAGCCTTTATGATTAGGTGACCTCCTGGAAGTGAAGGTGCAAGCCAAATGGATATCAGGAGAAGAAGCTTTCTGGGCAAAGGAAGCATAAATGCAGTGTCTTCCAGAGCCTTGGAGGATGGGGGAGAGCAGAGGAGACTTCAGGGAAGCTCAAGGAGATGGGAAAATCTTTTAGGGTCTGTTGGGACACCATACACACTGCATTTAAGTTTTTTGGTGTTTGTGATAAAATAGAAACATAGTGATAAAACAAAAGGATAGAATTTTTTATTTTTCAATAAGATTTGAAAGTTCTGATTCAAAGACAATAATACCACATATCACAGAACACAACAAACACATAAACTCACAATGAAAATCATTAACTAGGGCCTCTCTGGTGGCGCGGGCAGTTGAGCGCAGCACTGTGAAGCTGTCCACAGCCACTGCAGTGCCATTTCGATCCCTGTCGATCCCTGTTGTCCCTCGGAGCAACCCACATGGCGAGCAGACCTCTCCTGTCTTGCCCGCTGCTGCCCTTAGCAGTGTATTTCGTCAGTCTGCCTGTTCTGTTCCCCACTCTGTCTCTGGTGAATCCTCTCACCCTCCCGCGCATCTGGCCTGTACCCCAGCTCTTGTATAAATAAAATAAATCTTAAAAAAAAAAATTTTTTTTTTAAATTTTAAAAAAAAGAAAATCATTAGCTGGAGTCTTCCTGAGACCATTGTATCATGGAAGGAAAACAATTAATTGATAATGAAAGCCAAATAGGCTCTCCTTTAAAAAAAAAACAAGGCTCAGTTTTCTGATTGATATTATTGTCAGAATAAATGCTATTAAGGACTTTATTAAGGAATCAGTTTCTTCTTTTTTGCAATTGCTGGAAATTTAATAATGAACAATATAAACAGTGTCTCAGACTACCAGCCTAACCTTTGTCCTTCCCATGTCACATCTCCCTAGATGTCTGGAAATCCAGTCTTCGGCTTAGAAACGGGTCTTTCGTTAGATCCCCTCTGCATCCCTCCCACTTCTGCAATCCCATCTCTTCATACCCTCCCTTTAACTTTCACATGTGATATTTTTTATTGTGATTAAAAAAAAAAATAAAAGATTTACTGTCTTAACCATTTCTGGGTATACAGGGTTATAGTGTCACATTATATTGCAACAGATTCCTGGAACTTTATCTTCCATGTTTCCATACTTTGTTCTTTACATATAGCATGTGTGGCAATATTTTACCTTTCATTCTTTTGAGGTTCTCTTTATTTTCTGTATCTTTATATCCAACACTGAACTGAACACATAGATGGTGATTATTAAAAATCAAGCAGCATTTTTATTTATTTAGCAAATGCTGGAGAGTACTCACTTTGTGCCAAGGAGCGTTCTAAGTGCTTTGTAAATATTAATTTGTTTGATTTTCACAAGAACTCTTTGTAAACTTTGTTTCACTTTAGGAGAAAACTGAGGCACTAAGATGTTGAGGAACTTGCACAAGATCACAACTGCGAATGAATAAATCCGTTTATAATGAAAGAAAAATAATGTTTACTAAGACAGAAACCTTGCTCCTTTGTGCCACCAAGGTGCCAGGAGCCCTGGGTGGGAGGGCCTGAAGGCCTTGGAAGCAGTGGCGGAGCATGTCAGCTTCTCAGGTCCTTCTGAAAAGCTGCTTTGTGTTCTGCCTTCCAGGCCAGGCAGACACTGCTCTCCCCAGGCCTCCCACCCAGAGCTCTTTCCTGCGGGACCCCTCGAGACATGGTTTGGGCTGTGCTCACCTGCTTGGCTGGTGGCACCTGGGCTGCCCTGGGCAGTTGGGGTTAAGTGCAAGCTCCTCCCTGGGGCTTGGGGGTTACAGCTATTGGAGAGGAATTTACCTGCTCTTTGTCCCATCTCTCCTCCAGCGTTTTAAAGGCTAGCAGTGTTTACATGCTGTGGTGCACAGACCACAAGGGCTAAAACCAGCATGAAGCACATTTAACATGATTATTCCTGGGCCCCACCCAGCCTCTGCAGATGGGTCCCATAACCTGCATTTTAAGCTTCTGAAGAACTACTGGGCTGGAGCATGCACTGGCCCTCATGAGGGGAAAGAGAGACTATAGAAGAGATACGTGGCACAAGTTTCTCTCTGCAGAGTGCCATGGGATTCGTAGTCAATTCTACAGTCCTTCCTCTTTGGGCTAAGGAAGAGAAGTTGCAGGATATTGGGAGATCAAAAACTAAGGGAGAATCTCAGTGAAAACCCCAGAGTTCTCTAGATAGAATAAGGGTTGGTGAATTGGGACCTGGGGACAGCTGTTTGTGTTGTTGGGAACATGGCCATATTCATTTGTTTATGTGCTGTCTATGGCTGCTTTGCACTGCAGTGGGAGAGCTGTGTAACTGCTGCAAAGACCAGACAGCCCAGAAAACCTAAAATATTTACCACTTGGTCCTTTATGGAAAAAGCTGGTTGGACAGTCAGGCTATCCAGTGGAACTTTCTGAAAAGATGGCAGTATTTCTCTCTGCTCCCTCCAGTGTACTTGCCTCTGGCAGTTGAAGTTTGGGCATGAGCACTTGAAGAGCGGATTGTGTGGCCAGGTAACTGAAATTTTCATTTTATTTAGTTTTAATTAATTTAATTTTTAAAATTAATTTAAATAGAAAGAGCACTTTTGACTAGTGACTGCCATATGAGATTGGGCAGGAGAGGCACAGAGGAAAGGTTTCAAACTAGGAGTGTCAGTTAAATACAGAAAAGGGTTTATTTCAGGCCACTGCAAAGAGTGAAACTAGGGGAAGAAATGGCTATAAAAGATGCATTTTAGAAGAACATTTTTCTCTTGGGACTTTTGAGACTTAACCCATGTTAGGAACCATCTCTGCCACTTGCTAAGTTACTTAAGTTACTTAGCCTCTCTCTGCCTCAGTTTCCTCATCTGTAAAACAATGATACTAATAGTTTATACTATAAGGTTGTTAGGAAGTTAGTGCTCAAACAGTGCCTTGCACAGAATAAGAGCTTTTAAAGTGTTTGCTGCTCTTATGGTTATTTGATAACTTTTTTTTTGTGACCTAGTCCAGAAAAAATTCTTTTTTTTTTTAAAGATTTATTTTTATTTATGCATACAAGAACTGGAGTGTAGGCCTGAGGTGGGTGTGGGAGGAGAGGTGAGAGGATTCACCAGAGATAGAGTGGGGAACACAACAGTCAGATCCACTGAAATACCCTGCTGAGGGGAGCAGTGGGCGAGACAGGAGAGGTCTGCTGCACCGTGTGTGTCAGCTCCCTGGCCGGGCATGGAACACCTGCTGCAATGCTGGTGATAGTTTGATAGCACTGAGACTTTAACCCCTGTGCCACCAGGGAGGTCCCCAGAAAAATAATTCTTCTATATTTATCCATTTCTCCCTTTTTTTCCCCAAAGAAAAATGGGTTATGAATTCCAAGATAACTTGTACCTTAACCTGGCTAATAGTATCGTCCTTATTTGGAGGCTGACTATACTACTTCCTCTCTGTCCATGTAGGTTCATTATACCAATTAACCCAGTTGGTCCAGCCTGTGACACATACAGTGTGGTAATGTCTGGGTTTTACAGATGGTCACCGTGGACATTGATAGACCAGCCAGAATATTTTGCACAAATTCTTCACAAATAAACTAGGTATATTCCATTAGAAGCAGAATATTCATGGTGGACTTTGGGAGATTTGGTGGTGGGTACCCTATGTGGCGATACCCTAACAGGGAGAATACTAACCTTACCACAATGAAAAATAATTAATATTTATGAAGAATACATTTTAAAAGAAATAAGAACATTTCTTAGTGCCAGAGCTTGCTCCTAAGCAGAAGAAAGCCTAGTAATATTTGAAAGGGAGTATGTTTCTATTTTATCTTGAGATGTGTCAGAATCTCCTAACATAAGTAAACTTAATGTCTTCCCTTATAAAGAAGCATGAGCAGGGCAGCAGGAATGTCTTGGGAGGTGGGAGTTGCAGTTGCTTGAGTATATAACAATAATAGAAATCCAAGAGCGGGGAAAATACTCAGAATGATATTCTATGGGTTTTAAAATTATGTGATTAACTTTTTTTTTGCTTATTTAATTTTTTATAATAAATTTTATTTTTATATTCCCCATAACTTTTTAATCTTCAGTCATGTCTGCTAAAAACCCACTGCTGTAGCTTGCCATGGCTAAACTATATCACTTTCAGGGATGTCCCAGAAGCCAATTAATGTAGCTTCTTGAAAAACTACAGTCACTTTAGGTTTTCTGAGGTAGTAGTGATGGAACAGCCCTTTTCAATCCTTATATCTGAGCTCCACGACTGGAAGAGCAGTGTCAGGCAGATGTGTTCAGCATTTGCTTTTCCTGGGCTGCCTTTTTGATCTCTAGACTTCTTGCCACACTCCTTGATAAAGGAATGATAGAGGAAGAAAGCATTGCCCACGTGGCGGGACTGTTTTATTATGTAAGTAATGCCCATCCTTTAGGTGACGGGTGTTTTGTTTGTTTTCTATTTTCAAATTCTAGATTGTATTTGAATGTATCTGAGAGGCACTGAACCCACTGAGAGTTTTCCTGGGCTCCTTTTGGATAGAGCAGAAAGAATGAGAGAGTGGTCAACAATTAATATATCCTCTAGCTTGAAAGCATGTGAGCTTGAAACTTGGTCACTTAGGGGAGGGGAGGTTAAGGAAGCATTGAAGCCCCTGATGTGATGTGGCCTGTGAGGGATTGGTTGTCCTGTAAGTGCAGCTATTTGACCACAGACTGTTTTTATAGCACTTCTCCTACCTCCCTGCACTACTACCTCCCTTGCATTTGCTGTTAGACTTGATCTCCTGCTCTCCCAACACACTTACCTCCAGCACATTGATATCCATTTGCATCACTTCAGCTGATAGAGAGTAAACAATAAAAATTTTTCTCCTGCTATAAAGGTAGTTCTTACCCCCTCCTTTTGTTTGAACTGCAGAGAGAGAATGCTGCTTGTCGTTTGGCAGACTGTGGTTGCAATTACAGTTTTCCTTGGAGTAGAGACCTTTCTAATATAAATTGTAGAGCTAGAATTAATGAGTAGATGTTATGAGAAGGCCAACTTAAGCCTAATATAGGGAAACAGTTGCTAAGCACTAGAACTGGCCAGCAGGCTGCTACAAACATCCTTGGATACATTCAAATAGATTGTTCCATTGGGGATGTTGAAATGGATAGAATTGAAGATTATTGTATGGTGTGATTTTGCACATTTAGAAATGTTATAATAGAATTATTTTCCTATTAAATCTGTGATGTCACCATAGTTACAGTGTTGTGTACAGGAATTACTTCTTTTTTCCCAAATCATAGGTGAATGAGACTGATTTATCAAATGTGGCACTCTGATAGATACATTTGTTCTAATGATGTGCATTGTATAATCATCTGCAGATACACTTTAAAAATTAATTAGTAGTTGGGCTTCCCCAGTGGCGCAGCGGTTGAGCGCTGGGTTGCGAAGCTGCCTGCAGCCTCTGCAGCGCCGGTTCGATCCCCGGCTGCTCCCCGGCCACCGGAGGAGGGTCCCACATAGCGCGCAGACCTCTCCAGCCGCCCGCTGCTCCCCTCAGCAGTGTGCTTCGGTCCTTCTGCCTGCTCTGCTCCCTGCTCTGGCTCTGGTGAATTCTCTCACCCTCCCGCGCTTCTGACTGTACCCAGTGCATGTATAAATGAAACAAACAAACAAACAAATAAATACATAAATAAAAAGCATGCCTCTATAAAAAAAAATTTAAAAAAAAAATTAATTAGTAGTCTATTAGTTATATAGCACATGAATAAGTTCAGCAGTTTTTCATTTGGAGTCTACCCATCACACTACACCTGTCATGGAGATACTCATCCAGTATCTATAAACGAGATACGTAGCCTTCCCAGTCTAATTAGAGAAATAGACATGTGTACTTCGGCCAGAACATAAACAAGATTATGAAAAGCATTAAAATCGAATTACAAAAAAAGTGAAGGGGAAATCATTTAATTCTTCTTGAAACAATCCAGGGAGTTAAGGTGGAATGAACTTTAAAAGACAAATGAGCTTGGAGGGGTAGGCATAATAATTCACATTTATTGCTATCAGTTAGGTATGAGACATGTCTCTATGTGCTTTTGTACTGTTTTCTCATTCTATAAATGAAGACATTGGTTATAAGGAGGAATAAGGAGAGAATGGTCAGGATGATGAGGGAAGAAATATTACGTAGCCGACTGTAGCAGGAGGTAGGGTTTGTGGGGACAGGGAACTGGGTAAGCGATGGGAAAGGTCTACTGGAGTCAGCTTACTTATTCCAAATAAAAAAAGTTGCCATTGCAGCCTCTCCTCTAGGACCATCAGAGGTAAATTTTTCAAGCAAATGAAGTCAATATTGGAGTGATGAGCTTTAGGTTACAGTTCTAGATTGTAATACAAAGAAACCTCACTAGGTTAAAACATTTGTGATAAACCAGAAAGAGAACTAGGTTTGATTTTTTTTTTTTTTCCTACCGATTACTTGCTGAGTGTCCTGTGGACTCTTAAGTTTCTTCACCCATAACGTGAGGGACAACAGTGCTATTCTGTGAGTATGTGACAGTTCCAGACTGGTGTCATATATATGAGCTTAATAACTATCAGTTGTTATAAATGGGAAATGAGATTTAATGCAGCAGCTATTTCCCAGTCAGCCACATACTCCAAATATATGTGTGCTGTATCCTCTTCAATCCCCTAGGGTTAGCACCTCGTTTCTTCTTGTGTGGACTGTTGCACTAGTCTCTGAACTGATTTCCACACTTATTATCCTGAGTATAGTAGGTCAGACTCAAATTTTTCAGTGTAACATATGTCAAGCCATTTATGCTTATATGTGTGCGTCCAAATTGTCTTCTTAATTTTTCAATATAGTTATACATTTAAATCATAAAATCAATATTATAAATTTTGGAAAAATGAAAATTAAAAAATCTTAACACAGTCACTACTGACATCTAAATCTCGTTCTAAAAATGTGTTTAAAACTGTGGTATATAGAGCATTTTGAATTACCACATTTTTTCATGTTAATATGTAACGATCGCTATCATGTGACTATCTAATATTACATTTAGTGACATACCACTATTTTACTATCACTGGAAAATCAGATTGTTTGCAGCACTTTCCTGTATCACTTTCCTGTATACTATTGCCTGTAATGCTGATTGTCAAATACCTATAGTTTTCCTAGGTTTTGGCCTATTGTCTAAGGTGAGATTTCTAAAATGACTCTTCTCTTTGTAATGTTGAAGATAAAGGAAGAACCATTCGATGGGATACATTTTCAAAATATAATAATTACTTACTTATCCCCTCCCTGAACAGTTTATCAAGAAAAGATGGCATCATTGTAATCAAACAGCAGTTTGTATAAATATTCTGGAGAGATAGTGGTGGAAAGTTAGAAAGTTGAGGGTCTCGTCCACAAAGGCATGAATTGCTTTTTTTTTTTATAGAGGCATTTTTATTTATTTGTTTGTTTGTTTATACATGCACTGGGTACAGTCAGAAGCTTGGGAGGGTGAGAGAATTCACCAGAGCCAGAGCGGGGAGCAGAGCAGGCAGAAGGACCCAAGGACACCGCTGAGGGGAGCAGTGGGCGGCAGGAGAGGTCTGCGCGCCATGTGGGACCCTCCTCCAGTGGCCGGGGAGTAGCCGGGGATCGAACCAGCGCCGCAGAGGCAGCGTGCAGCTTCACAACCCAGCACTCAACCGCTGCGCCACCGGGGAGGCCCCGGCATGAATTGCTTTTAATTGGGGCAAATAGCTTTTCGCAGAAACAAGGAAAGACAGGTTGTGGGTGTAAACACAGGAAGGCTGGTAAAAGTGGAAGCATGTGAAAAATCCTCCTTCAGCTGCTTCTGATCCAGAGGATTGCCAGGCTAAATCTAAGGATCCACCTAAGATCAGTGGTCATAAATTTAAAATAGAACCTGTTGGTCAGCATGGTTATATGCATTTCTCCAGCAGGTTCAGCAGCCCAGCTCCACAGGAGCAGAGTAGGCAGAGATTAGGCTTGAGCCAAAACTATGGTTTGCCATTTGAGTTGGAATAGGAGAGTTAAGTGGAGCTGGGGTGGAAGGAAGTGTGTTTAATCACAGGCATGGGAAAAGAGGGAACACAGGGGCAGGGTGGTGACACTGAGACAGTGCAGGATCAGTGGGTTTTAGTCCTGGTGGGATTAACAAATTATTTGAATGAATGCCTGAAGGAGAAATTTAGAAAATTAAGAGTTTCAGAAATGTTTAAAACATAAGAACTTTCTAATTGGTTAATTGGAAGGAGGGGTGGAGTCAGAAATGATGCTCAGGCTTTAGTTTGGGATAACATAGAAAAAAATGGTTTCTACGCTCAGATTTTTATGTGGCCAGGCAGGTAGGAGTATTGAAAAATATGGGATGTGTGTGGACACAGGGTCTTCTGCAAGGGGTCTGCTCAGTTACACCTTTTATTACCGGCAGGTATGTGGATCCCTGGGTTGCTAGATCTTTCCATTAAAAAAAATTGCAGTCTCCCAGTTTATAAATGCTGACTTTTTGTTTTTAACTAAACACAGTAGCAAGTTGTGCTTACATCCCAGGCTACTTTTTCTTTTGGAAACACCACTTTCTATTAAGGAAATGCTACTTATATACTTCAAACAACACCTATGACTCACCTTATTCAAGAAAGACTGAAGCCGTGAGAGGTGGAGGCAAGCAAAGCCCTGAGTTGTGTTGTCCAGGCCACTGCAGCTGGAGCAGTTCTGAGAAGTGGCATGTGAGAGGTTACAAAGTGCTGACCAGCCTGGTGCTGATTATGTGCTATCTCTCAGAACCAGGGCCTTGCCTCAGGCCTGAATTCCTTGTGGTTTCCATCCCATTAACCTTGAACAGTTTCACTGAATTTTATTTTTAGCGTCTGCATTTCATTTCCAAATTGATAACTGAGTGAAGTGGTCCTTGGCGGATATGCCTCAGCCTGGAGCAGAGCCCCAAAGCATGCCTGCTGTGGGTACCCCTATCATAAGAAATGGAGTTGTCTCTGGTAACTTCAAGCCTCTTTGTGAGCTGGTCTCAATGTGGGATAAATCCATCCATGCTCCTGCCTAGACAATGGAATAACTTCTTTGGAGGACCAGGAGGGCTTTACCAGCAAAGCAGCTGTCAGGGGCATGCAACCAGGATCCCGTGTTTCTTGTTCCAAGTTGCCCACAAAACTTCCTTTGGACACGTGCCTGCAGAGGAAACTAGAAACCTGACGTTGGTTGAGAGACAAGTTCCTCAAGGACAGTGGCTGTGGTTATTTACTAGATGTTTGTTACCTTCCCGTTATGTGCCAAGCCCTGTTCTGGGCTCCAGGGACACTAAGGTAAACAAGGCAGACGTCCCTGCTATAATGGCGGTTTCTTCCTTCCTTCTATTCATTCCTTAGATTTACTGAGTGTCTATGACATGCCATGTTCTTGACAGGCTTTTGGGAATGTAAAATAATAATAATGTCACTCTGCTCAAGGATAAGCAGACCAATTACAATACCCTTTTGTTTATTATTATTTTTTAAGATTATTTATGACTACAAGAACTGGGGTACAGGCCAGAGGCACAGGAGGGTGAGAGGATTCACCAGAGACAGAGTGGGGAACAGAACAGGCAGATAGACCGAAGTACACTGCTGAGGGGCACAGTGGGCGAGACAGGAGAGGTCCGCCGCGCCATGTGGGTAGCTCCCTGGCTGGGGATTGAACTCGCACTGCAGAGACTGTGGACAGCTTCACAGCTCTGCGCTCAACCCCTTGCGCCACCACAGTTTGAGAGTTTGGTGAGGCCACAGATGGTTCAGTGCTACAGAAGATTCAGACAAAAAAGAACCCATTCCCTGTCCTCAGGAGGGTGATATTCTGTTTGAGAGAAGGGAAACCACAGCACTGCCAGAGGCAAATACCACGATTTCCTTTTTTTTTTTTTTAACTATTTGATAAGTCTTATTTTAGCTTCCATGTATCTTTGTATTTTCACTACAGTACCTGTTGCCCCAGTGCTTAGTAAATGTTAGTTGTATCAGTGAACAAATGAGTAACTTGTTGCTGTAATAGAGAGCAGCCTTTTAGAAAGAGTGACATTGGAACCAGGCCCGGGAAAATAGGTGACAGTTCCACATGAGAAGAGAAGACACAGCCAGCTTTCTACTCTCAGCAATGGTGGGATCACTCAGTAAGCCTGGGAAGCAACCCTGGGCTCTATGGGAGAGATAATGGAGGTGCTTCCACTGCCAGCCAGCTGAGTTTAGACTTAATGAGCAACTTAGTTTACAAGGTTGTTCCAGAGGATACTTTTAGAAACTACCTTTGATGGCTATGGAATGATTAGAGGAATGGCAGGACCAAAAGAGGCATTTATTTTTTTTCGAGAGGGGAGAGACCCAAGTGTGGATTGAAGGGATAGAAGGAAGGAAATTTTTTTTGAGGTTCCAGGTCATCCTAAGACGGTAAGGGAAAGTGAGATTCACGACATATCTTTTGGAGGGCCTAGCAGGGCACAGTTGTCGAATTACAGGAGTTTCTGGAGGTCTGGCTACTCACTGCTTATAAGCTAACACTCGAGAAACAAGAATTGGTAGAAGGAAGTCAGGTTTGAGTAGCTGCTAGAAAATCTGAGGACATGGCAGACCACCATCACAAAGGCCATCTCCCTGAAGTGGGGAGAAGCAGAGACTTACATGGGGGAGTGCCAAGGAAGGGGAGAGGCTGACAGGTCTGTGTCAGAATTTCAGAGGGAAGACGGAGTTGCCCAGGAACTGTAGTCACACCCCTTTCCTTCCAAGTTCGGTCTGGACTGGGTCTGTTGTAGAGCCGGTGGGCTTGCTTTTTACTGCACAGATAATGAGGTGGTGCTTTAACCCTGGTTTAACCCTCCATCTTGATTTCAGCCAGTCTGGTCTGGATTTCTGTACTTGTATCTACAAGAAAAGATAAACAGGAACAGAGCAAGGACAGACAGGCCAAGGCCAAAGGAACTTAGGGTTACTAGGCCAGTGACAGAAGGGTATCCTCACCAGAACTGCCACTAGAGAGATAATCCCACAGATGCTGGGCTGGGCTGCAGATTCTGGGCCTTTGAGTCTACTATTAAAATGAGTAGCCATGAGGTTTCAGCTGGGGCAGGGGCCCAGAAAAGGAAAATCCAAAGAGACTAATGCTAGATAGACACCGTTTATGTTCAACAGCATCTAATACTGTACCAGTGAAATAACAGGAATATTGGAAAATTGAGCCTTCATCGCTACGGCACTAATTACCTCCTTTGTAAAATAACTCTTTATGTCCTGTTCTGTGCTAGCCATCTGTGGATCTGTCTGTGGAGGCACAAAGGACTTTAGAAAACCTGGGTGCCTCCTGAAAGCCCAGACAGCCACCCCTGCCAGCATCTGGCTCAGGGAGGCCATGCCAGCCTGGCAGAGTGTGGGACTTGGATCCCCACATGCTGACTCATTGCAAATACTTCATAGGTAAAGTTCCTAGGAAACAAACTAGCTGGTTTCAAGTGAGTTTCACATTAACCTTTTTTCCTTCTGTCATTGCTGAAGAAAGTAGGGCATGTGGTGTTAACACCATCTTGTCGTGCTGCAGCCTGGACCTAAATCGCAGATGGGCCTTTCTGCAAGAATCCTAAATGCATGCGCACAGATTCTTGGTTTGTTCTCTATAGCTTGATGAAAGGAAAATGATCTCATAGCAAGACTTAGTAAGTTCATCTTGAGGGTGGGCTGTACAGGGGTAGACACCGTGTAATGGAGCCCTTTCTATTTCCTGACATTAGTCACTGAAGGAAGACGCCCACTTAATAATAAAAATAATACCTGACATCTGTTCAGCACTTTAGAGCTCCCAAGTGCCATATATATATTCACATCCACATATCAGACATTGCATATGAGATGTGAAAACAAGGACAGGGCCTGGGTATGGTAGTCTCCCTTATCCACCTTCCAAGACCCCCAGTAGATGCCTGAAAGCACAGATAGTACTGAACCATAAAGCATATATATATATATATATATATATATATATATATATATATGATAAAGTTCAAGTTATATATAAGGCACAGTGTGAGATTAACAACTAATAACAAAATAGAGCAGTTATAATACTGTACTATAATAAAGACTATGTGGTCTCTCTCAAAATATCTTATTGTAGGCAATTTTTTCGGACCTTGGGTGACTGAAACCGTAGAAAACAAAACTGTGGCTAAAGGGAACTACTGAATAGGGTAGTGTTAATTTAGGTAGGATTTATGGTGAGGAGCAAGCCACTTCTGTTTTTTCAAGCCTTCACCCTAGGGAAATAATAGAGTGGATAGGATCCATGGAGTGAGACAAACATGGGTTCAGATCCCAGCTGACCTCAGCAAGCGACTTCATGTCCCCAAGCCCCAGCCTCCTCATTGTCATCTGGAATGATAATTCCTCGCTGCGCGGGGGTGACAATGGGAAGAAATTAGGTTTATAAATCTTCTTGGACATAACCTGACCTGAACCAGAGAAGTGCCCAGTGACTGATGGGTGTAACCAGGGTGGCTTACTAGACGGGTCACCGCTGGAACTCGGCACCCGTGACCCTTCCTCACCTTGCGCTCCTGCATCCAGATACCGCAGTTCCCACCTACAGTTCTCCTGATGAGACATTGCATTTGCTCTTTCTCCCTCACTGCTGTTCACACTCTGCTTGACGTGACTTCCAGCTAAATCATGGCAACAACTTCCTGGGGGGTCTCTACTCTGTCATTCTCCATTTCATCCCCCTGCCCTGCATTGTCCCCACCATAGGTCTCAAAAGTCATGGTGTGACAGTGCTTTCTAAAGCTGTTTCCTGTTACGAACTTGAACTGTCTCTCTTTGCCCATTAAATAAAATCAGACTCTGTTTGGACGTCATTGTCCTCAGACATCTGGCTACACTTGAACCCTTTGACTTTATTTCATGTGCCTGCTTAGTAGAAATCCTTTGCTCCAGTCACACCAAGCATCTGAACCTGAACTTCCATGAGCTGAATCCTACCTCTGTGCCTTTGCTTGTGCTGCTCCCCCAGCTTATAGTGCTGTGTGCAGGATTGTTTGTGTATTTCATTTGCCTGTATCTTTAGTCATGAATGAATCATGAGGATCCGGAAACCTGTTTTTTGTTTAAAAAAAAGAAAAAAGATGAGGAACTTCCTATCTTGACACACCCTTCTGCTTTCCAATTTATTTCTGCTTTGATAATGAATTTTCTGACAGGGTTGGGATATATTACCTTTGTGGTGACATCCCTACGTTCCTGGTGAGGGTAGTACCAGAGTATTAACCTGCCCAGAGAAAGATGGTTTTGAATTAGGGGATTTAGGAAGTTCAAAAAGAAAACAGTTTTCCTTTTTAAAAATTTATTTATTTTTTCATGCATAGAAGAACTGGGGTGTAGGCCAGAGGTGGGGAGGTGAGAGGATTCACCAGAGACAGAGTAGGGAGCATAACAGGCAGATTGACTGAAATACAGTGCTGAGGGGAGCAGTGGGCAAGACAGGAGAGGTCTGCTGCACCATATGTGGGTTATCTCCCTGGCTGGGGATCGAACTCAGGCCATAGCAGTGATAGTGCTGAGACTCAACCTCTAGACTACCAGGGGGTCCCAGAAACAATTTTCTAGACCCCTTGAAGAATGCTTGTTTTGCTGTTGCTGTCTCTCCATAACCCTTTGCTCAGATGGAATAAAGGTATTGAGCTTTATTTATTTTTATTTATACAAGATTTATTTTTATTTATACAAGAAGTGGGGTACAGGCCAGAGGCGTGGGAGGGTGAGAGAATTCACCGGAGGCAGAGTGGGGAGCAGAACAGGCAGATGGACCGAAGACATTGCTGAGGGGAGCAGTGGGCAAGACAAGAGAGGTCTGCCACGCCATGTGGGTTTCTCCCTGGCTGGCCGGGAATGGAACCAGCGCTGCAGAGGCTGCGGACAGCTTCACAGCATGGCGCTCAACCCGCTGTGCCACTGGGGAGGCCCTGTGCTCAGCATTCTTGAGGACCTAGTATAAGGAGCCTGTAGGGGAAGAATACCCTGCTGTCTGTCTCTGCTGTGAACCTCAGCTTCCAGCCACAGGCTATGGAGGCAAAATAGGCAAAAAGGCATTTGCTTCACTCCCAAGGTTCTTTTCCATCAGTTTTCTTCAGCCATAACCAGATGTTTCTTTGACATATAGACAAATGCTGTTTTGCTTCATCTGTACCATTAAAAATTTCCTGGGGGTTTAGATTGACCTCCCTAATTTGTATTTTTCTCTCTATCCCTTTATCTCTGCAAGGAGATGAGAGGGAAATTATTCATAGAATCAGTTCCATGGTATAGCTCATCCAAGGTCAATTTCATTAATCTTTGAAATTCTCTCCCAGTTTCTAAAATATAGTGCTTCATCCATGGCAGGTTGTAGGAAGTTAGATATCCTATATCTTGTTTTTGCCAATTCATTTACTCTCTGAAGAGTAAGAGAGACCACCTTAAAACAGGAGAATACTTTTCTTAAGAGACCCAGAATGGTGACTTGTAACTGCTTAAGAGCTAGCAGTCACATTCAGGATTTTCTTTTTTATCCAATTTTCTTCTTAGAGGCTTAAGTAGTGGAAGAAGGATTTGGTAGCTCTGGTAATTTAACTCACTCAGTAAAATTTCTCCTTTGCCACTAAGATAAATGCTGTTAAATCACAGCAGCAATTAAGAGATCACGTCTCTTTTTCTATTAGTATTCACTTAAAGGACAAGGACATCTTTTTAGAATCTGTAATGTATTTATTTAATAAGTGTTTTAAAATGGGGTGGAGGAGGAAACATTTTCCTTGGTTTTTATCTCAAAACATATGGTGTATTCACAGCGCATAAATTGACAGTAGCAGTCTATTTAGTAAAGGTGGAAGATGCTTCTCAGATTAAACAGGTCAAATACAAGTATCACATGCAGTGTGGGGACTTCAGTGTAATGAAAACCACAGATTTATTTATAGAAGAAATGCAGAAGAACACCACAAACGTTAACCATGTCAGAAAATTATTTGACTTTGTGTGTATTTACATCTCTATGTGGCATATAAGAACACTTCAGGAAGTAGTTTACTACTTGCTTATTCTTGCTTAACTTGAAATGTTAACAGAATTCATCTATTATTTTTTTTTGGCTAATGACAGATTAGAGCCCCGAAGTTGAAAAGGAAGAGAGAATTTTTAGAGCTGGTGGACTGACTGTAGCGTGAGATGATGGTCTCATGTCTCAGGAAAGTACAGAAAGATGTAAAAAGTCACCAGCAGGTACATGGCATTCAGGAGGTTGGGGGAGGCCAAACTGGAAATCCATATTATAAATGTATAAAATCATGAGTTAAATGAAAAGAGGAGTGACTTAAGTAACCGGAAATAAGTAGAGGCTGTAAGATTAAAAGCAAAGGAACAACATATAAGCACTTTATCAATCCTGGCTGAAAAGCTGTTTCCCGTGAGGGGTGGGTGGTAATGATGTATGTGTACTGGAAGGGGATAATTAAGTAAATGAGTAATGGATGATGGGAGCGAGGTTTCTCACTTTGGAATCGGAGTTAGGATAAGCAAGGGAAGGAAGTGGTAATAGATTACAGTTGGAGATAGCAGTATGAATTCATATTTTAGCTTAATGGGTATATGTATAAAAATATTTATAGATGTGTGTGTACACAGGTTAGTACATGCACATACATGTCTTTGTTCTGTCAGCCGAGAACTCCTAGAAATAACACCACCTCGGTAACAACCAGCATACTAGCATTCAGCTTGTACTTTTTTTATACCAGTCTCTTATAAAAGGCACTCCTTGCACAATGGCTTATTCGAGAACTGGGGCAGGGAAAAGCAAGATGTACCTGGCACATCTTGTAGTGCCAGAAAGTAAGAAGTACTCAAAAATAAATAAATAACAAAAAACTATGACGTTTGAGGTTTGCCAGAGATACACAGGCGCTAACCAAAGCAACTCCCACTGGCCAAAATTGACAACTTAAGTAAAAAAGTAAAGTAGTAATGAAAATTACAATCCAAATTATAAAACAAATGTTCACATAATTATATGCTTGAATAAATAAACGAGAACAGACAAATCTGTGCAGAATATTTGTAAATGATTTACTCCACTCTCTTGGAGCTCAGCTCTCCTGAAACCATGGACTTTGCCTAGTGACTTTCCTCCAGAGTGCAGGAAACCTAGGGGTTACCCTGGCAAATACCTTAGTCAGGTGATCAAGTCTCACACCAACAGCAAGTCATGTTGGTATTCCCCCTTGATAGAATGTGATGAGAATGGCACTTTCCTGAGGTCTTTATCTCCTTAACCCATAATTTCCTGCCTAACTATAGGGAAAACATGAGACCTATCCCAGATGAGGGCTATTTTATAGGACACCTGACCATTGTGCCTCCAAACTGTCAAGGTCATCAAAAATGAGGAATGTCTGAGGAACTCACACAACCAAGAGTATCCTAAGGAGCCAGGACTACTAAATATATTGTGGTGTCCAGGAAAAGAAAGAAAACATGAGGTCAAAACTGGGACATCTATATGAAGCATGAAACTTAGTGAATTATAATGTATTGCTATTGGTTCATTAGTAGTAATGCTCACATAAGATGTTTATAATAGGGGGACATGGTTAGCACTGCAACTATTGATAGTGGCTTTTTAACTTTTCTGTATGTCTAAAAAGTGTTTTTGAAATAGTTTATTAAAAAAGGCTTCAGGATTCCAAAAACATTGCAAAAGAGAGTCCCTCCCTGCGCACCACACCCAGGAGCCCTGGGGGCTTCAACGGTGTGTTGGCTATTGCTCTGGACTTGGGAGCTGAATCATCCCTGTACCACTTCAACTCAGAGTAGTACATTTTCCTGACCTGAGCCAACTTTCTGTTATTTTCGGCCCCAGGCTCTGTACACACTGTCATCCATTCAGTCTTCCGGATGTAGTTTTGCCTAGGAATACCAATAGCTCAAGTTCAGGTGAGGCAGCTTCGCCTTATTCCCTTTATCTCCTGGAACCTCTGGTTGTGGGATCATTAACATATTTTGAAATATTTTTAGATTTAAGGAAACATCATAAAAATAATGCAGAGAATTCTCAAATACCTTTCATCCAACTTTCCCTGATGTTAACATCTTATATTCCATGTAAGACTCCAGGATATTAACTTTCATATAATACCAGTTAACTAATCTGCAGGCCTTATTTGAATTTTGTTCAGTTTTTCTGCTAATGTTCTTCAAGTTCAGGGTCCACATTCTTCATGACTGTTGATCTACTCCGGTCTACTGCAGTTCCTCAGTTTTTCTTTGTGCTAAGCTCTTGATTTCACTGTTCACAATATCCTGTGAATTAGCTCATCTGTCCCCAAGTGTTATCTTCCCTGGAGAACTTCTTTGTTAACTCTCTTTGTTCCTATATCTTAAAATTTGCCCCTTGTTGTTCTTCCTACCCCCTGGCAATTCCAGGTTTGCTATCCCATTAGACCTGGGGTCTCTCATCCCTGGATCTGTTGCATCATAAGTGCTCAGAAGCTGCTTATTGAAAGAACTCAGTTTAGGGCCTTTAAAACTTTGGGTCATCCCCTCTGACCATGCTTCTAATCTTTGTAGGTCTTTGGAGCCAAGCCATGTTTTTGCTCATATGAAACTCACAGTCAGTGATGAAAACTGGACCTTTTTCACAGGGGCCACTGTGTTTATGCCAGGTGTCCTGAACGCCTTCTTCCTCTTCAGAGTCCTTAAGTTCAGGGATTTGGGCTGATTCCTATTAAATATCATCTTGGTTTTTATAACCTGTCTTTTCAATGTCTCTGATTCTCTTCTCCAGTCCATTTGCTATCTTGCCAGCTTTGTGCTTTCTCCCTGCAAATGATTGGTGATAAGTTTGGAAAAGGCAGGAGCAAGTACACAGAGAGATGGCTCTCACCCTGACACTCTTCAGGTGCAGCGGTTTAACCTGCAAGGATTCTGCACAACTGTACTAGATGATTGTAGACCTAGCACAAATCAGATGATAAATTATTTTCTTAGTCTTTTGTAAGACAGCATAGTGGAAAATAAGAGTTTTGTTAGATGTACATCTAGAGTAATTTAATTATTAGTTTCTGTATCTGAAAAAATGGTCTTCTGAGTTTTTGACTGATTCTTTCCAAATGGGTTTAAAGTGAAATGTACTAAGTCCTCCTCTTACAATTCTCCTTGGAGCAGTGTAATCTTGAAAGCAGAGTGCTCTGTTTCACCATGTCATCTCCCACTTTTCTCTTTGTCTCAAAGTAGGCCAAGTGCATAACATTCTTGGCATCAGTATCACAAGAGTATGAAAGGAAATGCTTAAAGATGATTGGAATGTACAGTAGTGTGTCTGAATCTTTTTATCTCTGAGTGTTAACTTTCAGAACATAGGAAATTCAGATGGGCCCTTATTTTGAACATTTCTTTTATATAACAATTTAGAGAGAGGTAAATTAAATCCTCAGTAGTAAATCAGACACTGTCAAATTCTTCTGGGGTCAGAGGAAGTTAGTGTAATTAAGGATAGTGACATAAATTGGATGAAAGTGAATTGAGAACAGAATAAACCAGGAAGATGAGGTTCATGTACGTTCTCAGTACAATAGTGAACTGAATTATAGAAAATTAATTTGTACTTACTACAATGTACATTTGAGTGACATTAAGTATATTTTCATAAAGGTAGTACAATGAACCACTTAAGTACTTGTGTCTTTCTCCGTCATGCAAGCTGTTCCATGCATTATAGAGCAGAAACTCTTAGCTTACGTTTTATGGAAATTCTTGGCAAGTTCAGAAAGAGCCATATACCCTAAGAGGGAGAGGGAAAAGCTGTATTCTCTGCAGCATGCTCATGTTCTTTCATTGTGAACCCCAAGGCCCAAGTGTGTCTTCCAGTTCACCTAACCCTCCATCATGAAGAAACAGGCTGTTGTTCCAGAAGCTACAGTGAGCAGTGTTAACTAGCCCTGTCCCGGCTTATGTGAGGACAGAGGTATGCTAGGTAATTTAATAATAACATATAGAATAAGATACTGAACATTTTTGAGAAGCAACATTATTACATATTCCTAAAAATAAAATTGAATATACTGGGAGTATATATCCAGGGCTTCTACATTACTTCTCAGTGAAGATAAACCATAGAGAATATTGTGAAGTCCTATTAATGGTGTTTAAATTTGTTTTTTTTCTTTAGTACAAGTTTTAAATCTCTATTTACAAACTTGCCTGTTTTTCTTAAGCTAGTACTCTAAACCAGCAAATAGCTTAGAAAAATTCAGAGCTAGGTAACCTCACCCCAAATATCTGCTTAAATTTCAAAGGCAAGTTGAGGTAGCCCTGAGCAAACCCAGAAGACTATTCAAATATGATTTTTTTTATGCAGTGCATGTGTCTCCTCTGTCACAGATTTGTTGACTTGAAAAAAATTACATAAATATGTATCTGTTTATTCTTTATTTAGCTTGATTTTAGTTTCTAATTTTCTATGTGAACAGACTTGACATGTAATTTTTTAATTATTAGAAATATTTTCATATCCACCAGTTTCTACTCACATGTGACATATTTCATTTTGTACAGCAGCTGAACTTCTGAGAAGCTGTTGAGAATTGAACTTTTATAACATGAATGATTTTAGACATCTTAAAAGAGTTCCTTTTACAAAAGTATAATCACCTGTAATTCTTTAATGTTTATAGTGAGCTCTTTATCATGTTCCCTTAAAGCATTTTACATCTGTGTAGAATCTGTAAGAAGCAGAATAAAATTCCTGAGCCTGACACTTCACTGTGTGTTCCCCAGCTCGGTGGGGTCACATTTCTATGGGAAACACCAGGAAGAAAGGTGTGCCAGAAAATGTTTGATAAACATTTTACCTATAGTATAGATACTACATTTTCTCCCAACAGAAAATTGCTGGAACCATACTAGACATTATAGTTTAATGTGATCTTAGTGTAGTTTATAAATACATTCTCTCAAAGACATATGATGCCTGAGTTTTAATCTCCAAAAAGCAGTATCTTAAGTGACTTGTTACAAATCTTTGCCCACTGATGGTATGTTTCCAGGCCTTGCGCAAAGTGTGGTGAGAGGGTCAGTGCTTGAAGACTCCCCTTTGGTGAGTGCACAGAGAGAGAATAGATGAGGGGTGGTGAAGGGCAGCTACAAAGAGGCCAGAAGGAGGGGCAGGAGCTGTCATAAAACTGGCTCAGGATGAGACCTCAGAGATCATACTAATGATAGTACAAAAGGGGAAACAGTTGCAAAGTATATGAGGCTGGCCCTTGGTCGCAGGGCTGGCTGAGATCCAGGTCTCCAGACACCCCATTCCCTTTCTACATGTGAGCGGATGCGCTCAGGAGGCAGCAAATCCGCACCCTGGAGCTTGGAGAGAGACCATGAGGAAGGGCTAGTGAGGAGGCGCCTAAATGAGGATCAGGTTTAACTTCTCCTGGGGACAGAGATGGCAAGAACTAGGCAGTGAGGTCAGGCTCCAAGCCAAATAGATTAGCATTCAGGACAGAGGCCAGTGTAACAGTGGAAAATTGCCACTCCGCAGTGGTGATAATTACACTCCTACTTATTGGATGACTATTATGTACTAGGCATAATAGACTGTGCATTTTTATTTCATAGCCTTCATTTTCATAGTAACCTATTTAGAAAGGTGTGCTGTTCCCATTTTCACAGAGGATGGTGTAAAGACTGAGAGTTAAGTGACTTGCCCGAGTCACACAACTTGCTCTGAGCATGAGTGCCACAATTTGAGTCTGGCTGCCTGAGCCAAGTTGCTTTGATTTATGACATTTTATGCTGCCAAGCCCGAGTAGCAGATGAAAAAAGACCAGACAAATGTGACAGACGTTGGACATGGGGCAAGTTGCGGTGTGGTGTGTCCTGGCCCTGGAGGCTAACAGCAGCAGATAGCAGAAGCAGATAGCAGAAGAAACCCCCACCTAACCCCCGAGCTTGCTCCTGGAGAGCTGAGTAAAGATGACTCGTTGTCTCTGAAATTTGGCTGAACCGCTGCATATGGTTTAGTGTCTGCGGGCAACTGATTCTGGGAGGGAAATTTGGGGGCTCCGGAAAGTTATATAACATTTCACATGAGCCATAGAGTGTTGGATAATATGCCACATGCACTGTCCCGGTGTCCCCTGATAATGTGGAAGTGAGGCCCCCACAAACATTTGTCAAAACTGAAGCATTGCAAGGAGAACTGGGATGGGGAACGATGGATATAACACAACCTGATGAGGAACCATTAAATATCTGTGATATTTAATGGATGTTTCTCCTACAAAAATGAGAGAACTTTGAGGGAAGATTTGTATCCACCCTTACGGGGAAAAGGAGGAGAGCATAATTCACTAACATCTCCTAGTGTTCCAGATAACAGCTGCCTTCCAGTCCTCACAAATCCTATGAAGGAAATTCTCTCACTTCCTATGGATCGTATAATTGAAGCTTAGAGAGAGATCACTTAGCTAGTACATGGATTCAAACCCAGGCATGCCTTAATCCAAAGTCAAGTGTAAGAGGAATTAGACTTTGTTAGAGTGGCCCCAGCAGCAAAGCTAGAGCCAGTGGGTATTAAGTATAACTAGGTTAAATTCACAGGGTGATCCATATGCTTCCTTGGAATAAGTGCTATTCTCAAAATGAACAAAGGGCCTTTTAAAAAAACCACAACGTTATGTGTGGCAACGTTCACCTGTTCTAAGCATACAATTCCAAAGTGCCTTTTAAGGCAATGGATTTTCTGTGGTGGAAAATATTTGAGTAGAAGATGCTGGAAAATCTCCCCAGCAAGGCTATAGTAGAGGAATGTTATGTTTCTGTTTCTGGAAAAATGGATTTGAAGTAACTCAAAGTGGTTTCAGCACCCCCAGAAAGTTAAGTGGCTGTTCACTCAAGTGTTTTCAACTTCGATGAACATCTGGTCAAGAGAGGTGCAGGGGCTCCAGTTGCACTTGTCATCTTAACTGGCTGCACCCTAGAATTGCAGAGGCTCTTGGAAGCCCTTAAGTGGCAGACATGGGGACCACACCCCAGCCAGCTAAGTCTGCCCCTCTGGGGTGGAGACCAGCCCTGGATGTCTTTTAGAGGCTGTACCCTCCGTCATCCCCTCCCTCACATTATACTAGAGCACTCTCATCAGCTGAAGAGAGGGGCTCAAGTGCTCTAAGAGGGATGAAGGACCCAAGACCAAACCAACCTCCTCCGGCCAACTGCCCCCAGTTCTGCCTCATACTGCTCCTAGCCCTAATGGTGAATCAGCCATGTCCGGGTTTCTAGTTTGGCAACTGCTGGCAGCCATCCTGCTCTTTCAAGATGTCTCTGGACATGTTGACTATTTAACCAGAGACAGTTTATTTCATGACCTTTTAACCAGATGAACTTTTGTTTATATTTAATTCATGTGCACTGGATATTTCTCTGGAGCTTTAGGATGAAAAGATCCTTGAGAAAAGAATTGGTGTAAATGCCATTTCCATAACCATTCCGTTTTCCTGCCTTCAGAACAGTGATTTTACCCATATTTGAAGGTTTTGTGTCTCTCCATCTCTGCAGTTCACTGTCCCTATCAGAGGACTAACGCCTTCTCCTAGATTCTGTGTGGAACTTGCACGGTTTGCTGATATAATGGGGTCCGGTGACTCAAGCCTGGTGTGGCTCCCAGGTGTGGCTCTAAAAGGTAGCCTTGGACGCCTATAAAACTTCTCTGAACCTGTTTCTTTGTCAACTGAGACTAACAGTTTCCGCCTTATGTCACTTTAAGAATGCAGTTAAAGAGAGAATGTGTGCAATAATGCCTTGCGGGCGTGTATGTGTTGCTGCTACTGACTGCCAGGTGCTCTGTAGTCCCTGGGGAAACAAACACGCATGAGCTATGTGATCCCTCCCCTGGAGAATCTTACAGCTTAGTGGACTACAAGGAGATGGACTCAAAACCAGGGAGCTGCAAAAGAGTGTGGAGGGCCAGAAATCCACAGGATACTCTGGGAACTTCAAGAAGGATTAAAAGGACTGGATTTTTGGCCTGGAGATGTCAGGGTAGGCTTTCCACAGGTGGATCAAAGGGGAAGTTAACCAGATGAGGTGGAGAAAGCGGGGTACTCCTGGAAGAGAAACCTAGTGGCTAAGGCTTGTAGGTGAGAACCTGGAAGAGAGAGGTCATCATGCTAGTGTGGTTCAGTGTTTTATTCAGTTCTCCCTTGCCCTTTGGGAGAAATGACTATTAGGTAGGATGCCTAGGAAAGCTTGCAAAGGAGGAACAAAAATTAGAGATACAGATTTAAGCTCAGGCTTTCTTCTTTGTCTAATTTTGTGTAGGTGTTTGGGGCATGGGTCAGGAATGAGGTTGAGTGATTTATTGGCATCATTAAAACCCCATGATTAAAAAGAGCACGTTGTCCTGGTCAGATGCAGTAGAAGTTGAACACTCGAGGTGGGCATTCAATCACAGTGGTACTTAACAGAAAGTCTCTCTCGGGGGAAGGAGGCTGATTTTTATAAAGAAAACCTTGGTAGCCCAGGAGGTCTAGATTGTAATTAAGCTAAGAGATTGGTCCATAATCATGCAGAGCACTGAACAGGAGCTTCTGTTGAGCCTCACTATAATTTACTGCGTCTGTCTCAATTTTACAGCAAGAAAAAACACAGCAACATTTCTCAAGACTGTTCTTTAAGCATTTGCCTCAATTGGCTGTGTCTTATCCTCACTACCACACTCTCCCAGGAATCAAGAAACGCCCAACTACAGCGGCAAATGCATTTCTTCTGCAGCAGCCAGTGGAACTGGAGGGTGGTAGAGACTGTCAGGCGTGCAAAATTCTTGTGCTGTGTGCTTTCACGCTATGAATTGCCCTGTCTGAGCCTGATCCAGCCAGATCACCTCCTGGCCGGGAATCAGATGGTGTCCGAATGTTTCTCACCCAGGGAATCCTACCAGGCCAAATGGCTTTATCAATAACAATGTGATAACCAGGGGCCTAATCTCTCTTGCCGCTTCTTGTGGGCACACTGTCAGCAGGCAGCTTTGAGGCAGGGAAACTGCAGGGCTCTGAGCCCTGATCCCTCATGCTCTGTGTGCAGAAGATGTGCTGATGGAGAGAGCTCTACAGAAACAGCCAGGGGTTCCCCGGCTCCCTCTGACCCGCAGTGTTGGCCTTGAGTAAGTCACTGTCAATGGGTTATAGTTTCTCTCCTGTAACAGGGGATTGCGTCTAGCTCATCTCTGAAGCCCTCTATTCCAGGTTTAAACTGGAAGGAATCAAAGTCACTAACCTTACTCTAACTGAGACATGGCCCAGTCCCCGACTCTCCTCATCTCTGCCCTCCTTTCTGCTTTACGTGGCTCCTTCACTCCGCTCTGTCCACCACCTGCCCCTGTCTAACCCTACTCTTACATGTCTGCCTCTGTATCTGAAGAGAGTCCCACATAGTGCAGTATTACCAGACAGGCAGACTGTGTTTTGGAACCTGCAAAGCAAAAGCACCACTAGAAAATGTTTTTTAAAGAATTTAATATTCCCTGCTTCAAAAAAAAGTAATCATCATGTTAGTGTGTGACTTAAAAGTACCCAGGGACCCGCAAACTTGTATGTTCTAAAGGGGTGCAGCTATCCATGCTCAGGAAGACAAAGCATACATAGTTTAAAAGAACTTTAATAGTTTTGTGTGTGTAGAGAGAGAAGAGAGAAAGGATAGTAGCTTCCAAGTAAAACATCCAAAGTTACCCATCCCCTTGTGGGTAAATGCCCAGCCAAACAGGGTTGGCCTGAAGCAAGGCCACTAAGGCCCAAGGGTTATGTGGAAGGCACCTTCTGGCGGCATTGCAGGAGGAAAGCGAAGGGTGCCAGGCAAGTCCGGGGCACAAGGAGTGAAATCAAAGTACAAATCAAGATAAAGGCCCCCATTGTCAGCCTCCCCAAACGTCTCTCACCCATGTGACTTTCACCCACGTGTGTCTTTCAAGTGTCTCTGCATGTCTTGATTCCACATGTCTCCTTCTAGGTCCCCCAAGTTCCTGGCGTAAGGCCAAAGCCAAGAAGCAGCCAGCCCTTCTCCCCGTGTCTCTCTGCCATGTATCAGCGCCCACCTGCCTTCTTGCTATATAGCTTCACCTGCCACTCAGCTCCACCCCTAGTTCCCAGTAGCTAGTCCAAGGCCACTGCATGTAAATGGGGGTGGGAACCAGGTACCTCCCCTTTAATGGTGACACCTCTGTTACAGTTATCGGAGGAAAAAAACAGACTTCTGCTGGCTTCTTTATTTTATGGTTTATTATCTCAGTTTCCTTTGGAGGAACGCTAGCTATAATCTTTAGTACTGGGGATCACTTGATCATCCTTGAAACTATGCACTCAGCCTTTTTACTAGAGCCTAACAAAGTAAGGCAAGCCTGCTGCTTTGCTCTGTGCCCTTTTCTCTGCACCAACCACGTGTGAACTTACTTTGGTACAGTAACATGGATCTCTTTAGCACCTCTAAACCTTCTGTTTTTCTATTTATTTACTTTGCTCGGGTTTGGGTCCTGGGACAGAAGTAGGCCAGGAAGAGAGAGAAAAGAGTGTTTTACCATGTTACTGAAATGTGCATATCTGAATGGCCTGTCACTTTATTCTAAATTTTAAATCCCATGATTATGGACTGTTGGTTGCAACCCATTCTCAGAACTGCCCCAAACTGGTTTCTCCCAGACCCAGGCGCACTCTCTGTTAGATAACCGTATCTTCCCCTGCCCTGACTGGAGTCCTTAGAGCCTGCCCCCTTCTGATAAGCTGTGGTAGCCACTGAGAAGAATCACCAAGTTGAGTCCCCTGTGCCCACAGAATAAGAGTGTTTTGTGTTGTGTTTTTTTTTTTCATAGTGACCTCTGTGAGTTTAGCTGGGGGCACATTTGGCTTTTGTATAAGCCCTGAGTTGTCCCCAGTTTCTTATTTACATCACAGTCTGAGTAAAACCCTTTTATCAACTTCATCATCACTGAAGTTAAGTGTTATGTGTGCTAAGTATGTGCCAGGCACTGTGCTACATGCAGTAGATGCTAGATGCATTCCATCTTCCCCACAGCCTTGGAGATGAGTGGTGTGTGTTCCTGCTTACTGAAGTAGAAAGAGAGGGACAGGGAACCTGCAGGAAGGACACATATCTGAGAGCCATTTATCAGGACTTTTGCTCTAACAACGAGATTCCTGAGCCCTGCTCTTACCATTTCACCAAACTCAAAGGAAGAGACACTGGGGCCAAGTGGTCGTGCTTTGTGTTTGAGGAGTGAAGCACTGATTCTGCTTTTCATTATCGAGAGTTGTTTGAATTGTTAACATGAGCAAATTTCAGAAAAGTGCTTCTTCTTAACCATACTGGGTAATATTTTTTCTCTGTGATGCGAATCTTTAATTCTCATCCTTTTGTGTTTTTGCCTACCCAGAATTTGATCAAAATGGAAGTCTGATATGGATGCCTTTTCAAAAGTGAGGCACCCGGTGTCACGTTACCAAATGTAACTTCTACTCAGATAGCGCAGTTCCCACCACTGAGAGAAATGGAGGGGTTAGCCTGGAAAAGTGGTGTTCAGTGTCCTCTCTCTCACTCTGCAAACACGCACAATCACACTTTTCAGGATTCTGCTGGTGGTGTTTTGTTTTAAGAACAAGGGTTTCCTTCATAAAATTAAACATTATTTCCTCTTCTGCTTTACCAAATTGACTTTTTGGCCAGTGTTTACTGATGTTCGTCACTGTGGTGATAACCATGACTCATAAAGAGGAGTCTCTTTATTTTATGAACATTTCAATCTGCTACTTCCCTTGAATGGAATTCTGAAGGCTAATTTGATGTCTCAAGTTGAGCCCAGAAATTTTATGGGCAGCGCTGAATTAATTTCTTCCAAAACACAAAGTATACTTTTAAGATTGTCTGAGTAACTGATATCTGATATCCTCTTGTTATTTTATTTAGTGATTCTAGGGGCTTGGGAGTCTCCTGTTACTCATTGTTTTTGTTCGTAAGAAGATTTGTCATTATGGAATTCTCAGTTTTGACTGAGACTGAAATCAGAGACCCCCCCCCACCTCAAATTGGGACTCAGATGCCCAGCCCTAGGGCACTGCTGTGGGCAGTACAGGCAGCAGCGGGTGGTGGGCATTTTACTGCCCACCACTGGGGCTCAGACCGACGGATGTAGTGATGGTAGATGGCAGTGGTTCCCCTACCATGCCACCCCCCACATGCAGCTGGCCCCACAGGACCAGCTCTAACGCCATGGCTCCCTCCAGATGCAGGCAGTGGAGAAGCCCATGGGTTTGGTGCCTGGATCATGGAATGGACCCACCAGGTGTGAGATGTAAGCTGATTGGTAAATGGTCCATCAGCCATGGGATTGAAACTGGGCCAATCAGACTGGTAAGTGGGGGGCCCTGAGAGGTAAGGCAGGGCAGATCCAGCTAGGGCTCTCTCAGACGGAACTCGCTTGGGCTCGCTTAGGATGTCCTGGGGCTCTGGTCTTCTCATGCCTGTGTTCTCTGAGACTTGCTTGGACTCACTTGCTTGAACTGGACACTTGCTCCCCAGACTGGATGCTCTCAGAAGCATCCAGCAGCCAACCTCCAAAGGAAGAAAAAAAGTGAAAAGTTTAGAGAAGCCCAAGAGCTTGGCATGGCCGGGGGCCATGGCACCTGCCTCCAGTCTGCCCGCTGACTTCACCTCATGGAGTACCAGGCCTCGGGCCTGGTGCCTCAAAGAGCTGTTTGTTGTTGGTGTGCACCAATAACTTCTGCTAGAGACTGGGTGACCAGCACTACTGGCTGCTGGCCAGTGCTGTCTGGCACTGTTGACAGGTGACCAGCACTCTGTATTCGATCACCTCTGAGAGCTGTTGGTTGTCCAGCACCACCTCCCAGTGCTGCTGCCTCCATTATTGTCTGGTGCACCGTCCAGTGCTGTCCCTCCTGACTGTTTGTGGGCTCCTGTGGCATCATCTCAGTAGCCCCATCTGTAGTGCTTCCAGCTGCGGTGAGTTGAATCCTGGCCCACTGCTTTTGCTGGCGTGCCACAAACTAGCTTCTCACCCTCATTGATGGGCAGCGCCATCTTGGAGGAGCAGCTTTTATCAGGACTTTTGGTGAGATAACTGGCCTCCTGGGGCCCTAGAGATCCCTTGTTTCCCCTGTTTGTTAAGTAAACCCCATTGTTGTTCTCTGAGCCTGAGTGGTCTTGCAATTGTGTGCACGGCTGAGAACCCACAGACAGTGACTTCTCCTCTGTGGGGAACTGTCCTTGAAGGCTATAGCCCTGTTTCAAGACCACCCAATATCCCCCCTACTCTGGATTCAAGCCTGTGATTACTCTCAGGATAAACCAGAGGAGGTAGGGCCTAAAGGAATCCAGAGTGGGTGCAGTTTGAAAACTTAGTAGGAGGTATGTTCTGAGCTCTCAAAGACCTCACCCTTTCCCTGTGTGCTGTGAAAGCCAAAACCATTTCTTTCGCCCTTAGCTTGGCTCCTTCAAGAATCATGGGCTCGAATATATAATCAAAATGAAAATGCATACATTGTGCAAAAATGAAAAATGATGTAAGAATTATATAAAATAAAATATTAAAAAAAAATAACACAGCAACAAATGATTTTTTTTTTTTTTTGTGGGACCCTTGCCGGTGGCCGGGGAACGAACCAACGCTGCAGAGGCTGCGGGCAGCCTCGCAGCCCAGCGCTCAACCGCTGTGCCACCAGGGGAGGCCCACAAATGAAATATTTTCAAGTGTTCAAATAAAGGAGTAATTTAAAGAGAAAAAAAAAAGAATCATGGGCTCAGCTGTAGTTTTCTTCGCAGCTGCAAATGGCCATCTGACTACCAGGAATTCAAGAAAGTTCACCCTTCTGGTTCCCTTTGGAGTTAATGGACCAGCATATAGTTGAACAGATGTGAAAATGTTTTTAGAGCTATCAGCTGCCCCCACTCTGGTTCCTAGGCTCTGTCTTTATGGGCTAGGCCTAGGGAAAGGAAGGAAGGAAATAAAGTGAAATGACTTCACTTACTTTTCTTCCATAAAAGGAATCTGCAGAAATACAAAAGGAACATAAAAGGTCAAGGAAGTCTGAACTCAATGCATTAGCTTACTCTACTGTCTGCTTCAGGTTTTTCATTTGGTTTTTGCTGACTTGTTCCACCTGGAACTCAGCAGCTCCTGCAGTGCCTAGGTCTCTGGAAAGCCATAGGGAGAGATGTGAACACCTTAGCCCCAGTTCCAGAATCACAACTTCATGGAAAGTGCTTACATTTTATTATCAGAAAACCTGGTTTGAGTAGCAGCACCAGCCCTGTGAATTAGCTGACTCATCTTAGAAAAGGAGGTGAACCTTTTGAGCACAGTTTTCTCCCCTGACTTGAGCTTGATGATTCACTCATTTCCCTGGGAGGTTCAGAGGATGAATTAAAATGATGTCACATGTTAAAATCTGTTAGCTGTCAGATGTCCTCGCTGTCATGGTTCCACACAAGGCTGACTTTCTCAGTTGCAGGCAGATAGCTAGCTTCATGGTGAAGGTCTTTTAATCACCTTTTTTACAAAAGGTTGATAGTTTAAAATACCTGGCTGTGAAAATGGGGAAGGACTTGTGTGTGCCCTTCAGGTTTATTTCAACATGCACAAAGAGATTGTCCTAAGAGTCAAATTTTCACCTGCGTCATTTGGCTTATAAATATTTGGGAGAAATTTTCCAGCTGCTAATGCCCCTCCTAGGTCAAAGACCTATTTCCTCGTGCTAAAGTTATCAATAATACTTTTCACAGGTCTGTGTGTCTCTTCAATATGCTTTAGATTCCTTTCCTCTAAGAATTCAGACAGAAATTGGATACTGTGTCTTGGACTATCTTCTCAAGAACTTGGTAACACAGGGTATGGTCACATCGACCCACAAATAAACCAAGCAGTTGATTTTACTTTCCTTTTGCACATATACAATGAATAGTCATTAAAAACTATAAGATATTCAAGGCAGGGAGACCTACTCACTCTTGAGGTTTGAGGGAGCCCATAAATAGCCTTTCAGATCCCTGCCCAAATTAAAAGGCAGTTGGGAGAACAAAGGAATTGGGCTCCTGTACAACAAAATGCCATCTTTATTACTGAGAATGCCATTTAGCAAATGTGACTTTGGTCTGCAGCCGAGTGGACCTGCTGAAATTTCATCCTTGAATTAGATAGACTGATTTGCTCTTTCCCTGGCATAGCAAGACAATGGAAGTTGGCAACCGGTAGGAGAAAGCCTCACAAGAGAAGAGGAATCCACAATTCACCATTTCTGTGGGCAGGTAGATCCCAAAGAGAAGAAAGGAAGGAGGAATTAGTAAAAGTGTGGAGAGAGAGGCCAGGTCTGCTATTGGGGGATCTTCTCTCCAGGTGGTACCATGAGGAGGGCAAATAAATGTCCTCTCACAACACCTGCTGTGGGGTCTTCAAAAGGTGGTTCAGCCGTGGGCCTGCTCCCTAACATTCCTGGAGTAAGGAAGGAAGACATCTCTTCAGCTGTGACTGCACCCAAGCCTGCCCTTCCTTACCCTTGACAGCTGTAGTTGAAGCTTTCCCTGAAGAGTGGCAGCGTATTATATGTGGCTGCCACATTTTGCCCTCTTGTTCTTATTGACGCTCACTCCTTTCACTTTGACCTCCCTTTATCTAAAATTTCTTTCAAGTACTACTTTTAGGTTTGAAAAAAAATTCTGGATTTGACTAAAAAAAAAACAATGAGAGGACCAATTCCTCTTCATAAAGTGCCAGGCAGCACTGCCTTCCAACACCTGGCAGTATATACAACTTAGTCCAAAGGTGAATCTCACCCTCAGTGTAAGCAGGATAGAGTCCATTGCATGGCAACAGGTCAAACAGAAGTGAGTGTGCGGCAGCTGCTGAATAGAAAAAGCGGAGCCACTGTCCTCATGGGAGAAAACAGTGTCAGCACCATTCAAAGCTTTGCAACTTGACTTGTAGAACTTCTCTGACAGACTCCCACTATTCCCACACACACACACACCCCACCCCCACCCTCTGCCCACCCACCAGGCTTCTGCCTTTCATACCTTCCCCAGCTTCTCTGCCTTTTCTAAACTACAGGATTTTATAGAATTTAAGGTGGACCGTGACCTTTCTTCTTGGTGTTCTTAGCCAAACTTTTGGCAACTGGTTGCAACCAGGACTTGGGAGGCTTTCTCTGGAAAAACCTGCTTGTATGGTGCCAAGTGGTGTTAGCCCCTTCCCTGGTGGGTCTTGGACTGTCTGTGGAGTGAGACCAATTGTGCACATGCCTTTGTAGGAGCCACTGGCTAAGAAGGAGAGCAATGGCTCCTGGAGGAGAGGGTCACAGCTCTGAGCTGCTGAGTCATCTTGGCTGGGCCTCTCTGGCCTGGGCTCCCTGTCTGCGCTTAGGTTGCATTACTGTTCAGTGCATTCCAGCCTGTTTTGCACATCATTGTGGCTCATGTAGAAAGGAGTAGGTCTGGATAGAGCCCAGGAACCTGGATTTATAATGTGTACCCCATTTTATATTAATTCAAGTCTTACTTTAA
The DNA here is from genome assembly GCF_964194135.1 of Talpa europaea. Taxonomy (NCBI): domain Eukaryota; kingdom Metazoa; phylum Chordata; class Mammalia; order Eulipotyphla; family Talpidae; genus Talpa; species Talpa europaea. The sequence continues at coordinate 92,853,019 of NC_140076.1, forward strand.
AGAAACGCAAAAGAGTGGGCAGCTGAAGCTCCTCAGTTACAAACCTGTCAGCATTTATTCTTGCTGGGGCTTTTGAGGTTGGTTGTGTTCAGAACATAGAGTCCCAGAGGGCTTCCCCGCCATCCTCGGGTGCTGTGCTTCCTGTCTTCCTCTGTGCCTTCATGCATGAGTGCCAGCAGCCTTCAGTGCCTTTTGTTCCTCTGTGCCAGGTATGTGCATGAACAAGAAAAATAAATACCGCAGAACCAACAAGTCTACATGAGATTTTGTTTTGAAACCTTAAAGCTACACACTTTCAAGTCAAAAAAACATATATTTACTTCTTTTCCCTGCCCAGGCCTGATGTAACCTTACTGTTAACATACACCACCCCGTTTGAATTTTTTGTTAACCTTTCCTAAGCTTTTTTTTTTTTTTAACTTATCTTAAGTGTTTGTCTTTTCCAGCTCTGAATCAGTCTCTACCCTTATGAGATCACTTTTTCTTCTGAACATTTGAATCATTAAAAATAAGCATGACACAGATTCATGCCCTTAACATAGAGGGAAAACAGAGGAGGAAAATATGGCAAGGCTGTGTATGGCGGAGCATAAAATGTGAAAGCTTCCATTAAAGGATCTCAGAGATCTTAATACAACAGCAGGGTTTTCCTATAGAACTCATCTATACATATGACTTAAAATATACTAGTATTACTATTCATCTTCACATATGATTGTCCTGTTTCTAAATTGCAAATACTTTATTGGAGGGGGGGACCTTGGCTCATCTGCAGAATACATTTGAAACAGAAAAGATTTCAAATGAATGCTTAAGAGTGTGGTTGGAAGAATTTATTCCCAAAACATTTATTGCGTATCTTTTATATATAAAAATCAATAAGACACAGTCTCTCCTCTAGCATAATTTATGGTCTGTTGGATAAACAAATAATTGCATCCTAATGATTAACCTAATGAACTGTGAATAAAGTAGTGTGGGAACTCAGCCACTCTGAGCAGCTAAGCCTGCCTCGGGGTAAGAATGGGAAGCAAATGGCTTTCACTGGAGGACATATTTGAGTTTGGATTTTATGTGTGGACTGAATTTTACATCAGAAAGGAAGAAACAACCTATTAGAGCCTTCTCATTTTACAGATTAGAATCCTGAGACTTAGACATTTTAATTGCAGTTGCTAGGGTGTAGTAGCTAGTCATTGTCAGAACTAGAGTTCTACCAGAACTTTACTGTTTTCGTCTAGAAATAGAACTTGGAGTATCCAAAGAAATTGTTTTGGAAAAAAAGGATCGGCTTTGAGTATAGTTGCTCTTGGAACAGCCTGGTGTTTGTGGAGTCCCTATTGTCATAAAGCTGTCTTAAAAGAACTGATTAACTTGTGAATTCTCCTTTATGGGAGCCTGAAATGACATTTCTCCTGGTCCATGGACAAGCTAGATTATTTCCATATTTCATTTCCAAAATAATAAAAGGCGGGACAGTTTGAAACTTTATTAATTGGAATAGTTTGTGGGCCCGGGTAATCTAGATGCTATAAATCATTACATCAAATATACCAGAACATCACACAATAAATTAGGTAGATAAAAGATAGGAAGAAATAATCTTATTCATCTATTTCTGAGCATAGCTCTTGGTACATAATAGAAACTCAATAAATGGCCCTGAATTATTTGAATGTTGAAGCCCATCTTAAACCTTTTCTGTAAGGCTTTTTAAATATCACTGTTTGTTTTAATTTTGTTGTTAAAATAATAATTCTTGTTTTTAATTTATTCTGATTATAAGGATAGGTTATATGAGAGTTAACTTGTCATTTTGACCTTATAGAGGCCCCTAAAAATTCTGTTTCACTGTTTATTCCTAAATTTTTGACTATGTATCCACAAAGAACTTGTAAGGTTATTTTATATCCTATCATTTATAATTCCTGATTAGTAGAATTAAGTAGATTATTACCTGTATCAAGAAACATTTGAATGCCTAGTTTCATCATAGTTCTCTAAAATATATACCTGACATACCTACAAAATTGTGTGTGTGTGTGTGTGTGTGTGTTTATTTAAGTTTGCTTCCCGGTCTATTGGTTTTTAGCTTTGTGACTTTATGAGGATGAGGGTGCTACCTAACATTTCTAAGGTTTTTCTTTTGCCTATAAAATCAGGGAAATAACCTGCTTCTAGGAGTTGTAGCAATCAAATGAAATCTTGTAAAAACCCCTCCCCCAATATGCCTGACACATACTTGAATCTCAGTAAATTACAGGCGAATTATTTTGCTTCATTTCTTTTCTTTTTTTTTTTTTTTTTGCTTCATTTCTTATGGCTATGTTATAAAGCATTAAGAGTCACAATGCACACTCATTTTGTGCTAAGGAAAATGTATCCCATTCTTTCTAGAACTTAATAAGAGTACAATAAATATTCTTTCTCTCTCTGTCTCTTTTTATTCTTTTGAGGTTCTGGTGAAAATTCTTTGTAGCAGCATTTTAATGATTAATTTTGAGACCTGAACCTAAGCATTATTGACTCAGATAAAAACCACAGGCCCCAGGAGTTAGTATTGATGTTGGCTTAGAGCCAATGGATGAATGATGTTCAATATATTAAATATTAAATGCAGCAACTTTTGGCTTGGTGAATGTTGCTAATGCTGCCAATTATAATGTCCAGTTTGATTTACAGACTTTTAATTTTATCTAGATACACTGCATTTCACCTAACAGTCACTACAAAATAATGATAAAATACTGTTCATGGCCCAAGTATTTCCTTAAAATTCTATGGGAATTCAATAAGGAAAATGAATATAACTTTGTTATATAAATGCTTGTTTTGTTTTGGTGAGTACTTAAGTTTGCATTTTTTTAATATTACCTTGAATTCTTATCATTACAAAGAACTATAAATTATGCTTTAAAGATAAAACTAAAACAATAGAAAAATTCTGTGGATTTGTAGGCATCTCTCCCTCTTCATTTCCTGCTTTTCTGTAATTTCCAAAATATATTCAAATTTCTGATATAGTCATTTTAAAGGAAGACAGTTTCCTAAAATACAAACATTTCTGATGATCTGTCACCTTAAATCTACATTGACTGTGTTAGTTTAATATCTACCACTGGAAATAAGTTTTTAAATTATTACTAAGTCTGGTACGGTCCTCAAAATTCTGCTTAATGCATGTATTTTTGAGGTAATCTACATTTCATCATTTACTACTTGAATGCTCCATAGATTTCTTTTTTTTCTATAGATTTTTTTTTTAAAGATTTATTTATTTATTTATACAAGCACTGGGTACAGTCAGAAGCGCAGGAGGGTGTGAGAATTCACCAGAGCCAGGGCGGGGAGCAGAACAGGCAGAAGGACCAAAGTACACTGCTGAGGGGAGCAGCGGGCGGCAGGAGAGGTCTGCGCGCCATGCGGGACCCTCCTCCGGTGGCCGGGGAGCAGCCAGGGATCGAACTGGCGCTGCAGAGGCTGCAGGCAGCTTTGCAACCCAGCCCTTAACCACTGCGCCACCAGGGAGGCCTGCTCCATAAATTTCTAAAAAAAAAATAAATAAAATGTATGGATTGAGACCAAATCTCAAACTTTGAAGTTTAAGAGATTTCTTTTTAATAGAGCTCACCAAAGTTCCAATTACACTTTCACAAGTCACAACATCTAACTCAGCCTTTATCTTTTGTAAGAACTGTTCTAAATGCTTGTATATATTAGCTCATTTAATCTTCACTACAACCCTACAAGATAGGTAGGTGACATTATTGTTGTTGTTATTGCCGCCACCACCGCAACTTCATAGATGAGGAAACTAAAAACACAGAGATTGACTTGTTGGATCTGCCTGCCTCTTGGATCTAGTCTCATATTTATAACAGAGCTAACTATAAGCCCCGCTTTCACAAGCTTCCACAGATTTATAAGTAGGATTTGAGTAATATTCTGAAGAATCTTATTTTTCAGAGCTTTCTGAACTATAGTTTTCTAGCTCCTTAAGTAAATTACTTTAAATGGTATTTTGGCATGAGCAGATATTTAAAAGGATTTGTGCTGCGTCTTGAGATTGCTGACAACCTCAGCCTAGTTTTCTCAGAGTTTTGGCCCCCAAAGGGTCATTGATAAATATGTAGTTTGCTCTCTGCCTTTTCCCAGTTTACAAATTAGAGGAATTCTTCCATGATTCCCCCAGACAAAGTTAGTCATTTCCTGTTTTGTGATCCTGCAGTGCTTTGTTCATACTCTATATTTTAAGTAAATACTATTTTGTAATTAATCTGTTTATATGTCACTTCTTTCCATCCCCCACCCTTGCCTCCATGTGAGTTCTTCAAGAGCTGGAACCAGGTCTGATTTATTTTTGTCTCCCACCAGCTTGGTGACAAATGGATGAATCATGTTGCCTGGAGAGGTTAAGGGACTTGCCTGGAGTTGCAGACCTGAAATATGAGCAGCTTTCGTAACTCCACCTCGCGCTTATCGCACCAGTGCTGCCAGAAATGTTTTCAAATGATGGGATGCCGGCTAAGGGGTTAGACACTGTGTTTTCCCATTATGTTCTTCTCAAGCAGTTTCTAAAGCAACCACAATAATCATAGTGATGATGAGGATGAGGATGCCACCTTTCCTGCTGTATCTTTCTGAGGATCGAGCAAAATAATACTTGTGAAGGCTTTGGAACTGGTAAAACTCCTTCTGCGAGGACGTGTATTGCTCTTTTTCTGTCTGTTATTATTTATGTGTGATTTGCAAAGTGTTTTCACATTCATCATCTCATTTACTCTTCACCACACCCCTGCAGAATAGGCAGTTTCATCCGCATTTCACAAGAGAGACAGAGGTGAAGTATTTCAGCCACCGTCACGATGGCTGAAGGGGGCCTCCTGCCAACCCAGCCATCAGACAGAGGCTGGAGAGTCCCTCAAGATGTGTCCCTGTCCCCCGAAGTCTCCTGAGTGAGCCCAGGATCCTGCCTGAGAGCTGAGAGCTAGTCTGTCCTGGATCGGCACTGTATCTCTGTTTAAATTCTAGACAGATTTTCTGTCTTGTCAAAGTGCAAGACCTAGTGCTATAAAGCACAGAAAACTGATAAAGCTTTATAAGATAAAACGAGCAGTTTGATTTCAAGTGGTCAGCCAGAGTCTGTTATTGTAAGGTCAGCAGCAAGTGGGCTGTGTGGGTCCAGGCAGGAGGAGGCTAACCCCTCTACCGCTTTTGTCTCAATGGGGAGTTCCTTACTATGACTCTCAGAGGAAATAAAGGATGATAAATCCAGCTGCTGCTTCCTGTTTCTATAATTCTGAGATTTATTTTTTAAAGGGTAGAATATTTTTAAACCAGTGGAAAATACCCTCAACCTGTTCCTTGTTAGTATTTCCTTAAAAACTAGATACACAAAAAACTTGGGCTTTTAAAGAGCATTGGGGTGTGTGTGTGTGTGTATGTGTGTGTGTGTGTGTGTGTCTGTCTGAAATCCCTGTGGTGCTGCCTGGGCTGGCTCGCTCTCAGTTTTTCAAACAGCAGAAAGAAAACCAATTAAGGCAGATTTTACTGAGCAGGAAGCTCCATGTGAGATTGATGACAGTGTCTGATTTAGAGGAAGAGGCCTGTAATTTATATCAGTGGTGCTACTATCTCTCAGGCTGTGCTTGTGCAATTCAGGTTTGCTTATGCCTGTGCTTGTGTTATTATTGGTGAATGAACACTCAAGTCGTTTAAGAAACACACTTCTTCCTCACATGCTGTAGCTTACAGCAGCCCTCAGGAATAGATCATGGATTACTAAAATGCAATTTGGTGCATTTGGTTGTGGAACCCATGGCTTCATAACTAAAAGTAATAGGAAAAAATAATTTCTCTGATGCCATTTTTTTCTTCATTGCCTGATTTAACAGGGGGCACCAATGGTGCAACTTTGAAGAGGTACTAAAGGAAGTTTTCTTTGCAAAGTAGAATTACAAGAATATAGGAAATATAGCCCCTCATTGAGTAAGAACCTTAGCACTGGGCCTCCCCGGTGGCGCAGTGGTTGAGCGCTGGGTTGCGAAGCTGCCCGCGGCCTCTGCGGCGCCGGTTCGATCCCCAGCTGCTTCCCGGCTACTGGAGGAGGGTCCCACATGGCGCGCAGACTTCTCCTGCCGCCCGCTGCTCCCCTCAGCAGTGTACTTCGGTCCTTCTGCCTGCTCTGCTCCCCGCTCTGGCTCTGGTGAATTCTCTCACCCTCCTGCGCTTCTGACTGTACCCAGTGCTTGTATAAACAAAACAAACAAACAAATAAATAAATAAAACATGCCTCTATTAAAAAAAAAATAAAAAAAAAAAGAACCTTAGCACTGACTTAATTCCCTTATAGTTCCCTTTATCATCCCCCAAATCATAGCTACAGCAATACTCTCCTCACATTTGGTCATCAGGACATATTTTGCACTTTCCAATGACAGGGAATTCAGAATAAAAGGAAATTTTGATAACCAAAATTTAAAGAAGAACTTAGCACGCTCTGGTGCTCTTGATGTAACAAACTCTCTGGTTCTGATCTCAGTTATGCCATTTCCTCGATGCGATGATTTCCTGGCTTAAAAATGAAGTTGACACTATTTTTTTTTTTACTGTTAGCAGTTTATCAGGATCAGATTAATGGGACTCAGTGGAAGTGCTTTTAAAAATGGATATGATAAGACTGTTGGTGCTACTGTTATTAACTGGTGATCGGGTCGTTAATTGTACTCTTACTTTTTAGACTTTTTTGCTCTTCATGTCCCAAAGCAGCCTTCGAAGACACCAAGGTTTTCTCTTTCACTTCAGGGTCTCTTCTAATAATTCGTAAACTTGGAGGGAGAAATTAATTTAATATGAGCTAACTGCTTATTTAAAACAAGTCAAGGGAGGGCAGGTATGGACTTGGGCAGGTCAGTCAGATCCGGGTTTGAAGCGGTCTACCATTTTCTGCTGTGTGATCTTGGTCAAATTACACAAATACCCCAAACCTCAGTTTTTTCTCAATAAAACTGAAACGGTAATCGTGCTGGAGGAGGAAGTGACAGTTTAATGAGCCAAGATGTGTTTTGTCACTCAGTAGTGCATAGTGTGTTTTTTACCTTCTGTATATTTGTAGTGATGTGTTGGAAGACAAGATGCAGCCAGATATTCCCGCTCAGAGACCACAGTGTGTGGCACCTCTCTTCCTTGCCCATTTCTCCGCCCTCCATCCTGTGGCCAGGGAAAGAAGCAAATTAAGCTGCCTTAGGTCACTGACACTCTCCCTAGGAGTAACAAATATTTCTTTCCCCACTTTCTTCCCATCAGTATTATCTGACTTGAGTTCTTTCCATCCTTAACCTTCATGGAGAGTTGTAGCAGGTGAGGAAACCCAATTCTGTTTGGATTACTTGGACATACCCAGAGCTCCTCATGCATAGGTCCATGCAGTGCATTTTCTTTTTGACATATTTGGGTTGTGGAATTAATTTTGCAAGGCATCTTTTATTTTTCTTTAGACTTTCCCCCAAAGTTCCCTTTGAAGTTTTATGACTGGATAAGGAATATGATGGTTAGCAAGGCTAATGTTTACCAACTTACTAAAAGGGAAAAAGCCAACAATATGTAGCCAACTACTGCATAGGAATGTCTGTGAAATTACAAGTTCTTTAATTTTGATTCCTTTATTTAGTTGTAACAGCATGTCGTAGCTTGAGTTATGGAGTGGAAATGCGTTTACTGGAAATGTGTTTATTGACTTTCTGCTCAAAATAAGAAAGAGCCTTATGAAAACCATCTCTGGACTTTCTCACCTGGCTGTCTCCAACTTTCCCATCCTAAAAATATACCCTTCCCTCTAACTCGCCTCCTCTTTTAGTATTGTCCCAGCCTTTTGTTTTCTCCCCCAACCAAATTGCAAGAGGCCAGAGGCCGAAGCACAAGAGGTGGTTGTTCAACATTCCCATTTATTCCTTGCCCACGTGACCCAGACATTTTCACTGAAAGTACTTGGGCTAAAATCTCAAGTGATCTCAGCCGCCCAACCCAGCAATCCCTCTTAACTCCTTACCTTCTGGACTGGCTCGTGCTATGCTGTGCCACTTACTGTCTGGAAGGGTTTGCTGTCTTTGCTTTCCAGCCCAAATTCTCGCTAGTCCTTCGATCCTTTCTTTCCTCCTCCACTGCTGAGTCCTTGTCTTCTACCTATTCCCTGATTGCTGGTGGGTCCCAGGGTTCGTTGGCCTATCTCACTCAGCGTGTTCTCCTTGAGTTAGCTCATCGTCCATATACTCATTAGTCCTAAATATGTAATTACATCCCAGATCCTTCTCTTGAGGGCCAGGTGAATGACTACTAAACATCTCTCTTTACTTAAACTTTATTAAATACTTCTAGCTGTTCAAACCGAGAGATTAGTTATTTGGAAATTGTCTGGACTAGTGTAACTTTCTCTGTTATCTCCCTCTAGTCTTTCCTTTCTCTAGTCCCACAGTCCATTCTCTTGGTAGAATTATTTTTTTTTTTTAAAGATTTATATATTTATTTATTTATGCAAGCACTGGGTACAGTCAAGAAGTGCTGGAGGGTGAGAGAATTCACCAGAGCGGGGAACAGAACAGGTAGACAGATGAAATACACTGCTGAGGGGAGCAGCGGGCACAGCAGGAGAGGTCTGTTGTGCCATGTGGGACCCTCGCTGGCAGCCGGGGATCGAACTGGTGCTGCAGAGGCTGCGGGCAGCTTCTCAGCCCAGCGCTCAACCGCTGCGCCACCAGGGGAGGCCCATCTCTTGGTAGAATTATTTTTAAAATGGAATGCAAGGGCCTCCCTGGTGGCGCAAAGGGTTAAGACGCAACCTGTTAAGCTGTCTGCAGCCACTGCAGCACGAGTTCTATCTCTGGCCAGGGAGCTACCCACATGGTGCTGCAGACCTCTCCTGATTGGCCCGCTGCTCCCCTCATCAGTGTATTTCAGCATATCTGCCTGTTCTGTTCCCCACTCTGTCACTGGTGAATCCTCTCACCTCCCACACCTCTGACCTATACCCCATTTCTTGTATGAATAAATAAATCTTTGAAAAAATAAAATAAAATGGAATGCAGAGCTTCTTGCCCTTCTGGTTCACATCCTTGGGGGATCTTATTGTCCCTTTGTGACTTGGATCAAATAATGTACTTCCCTGGAACAGTCCTCCTGGAAAACCCTCCTCCGTCCTTTTGTGTTCTGAGAAACCACAGAGGCATACCTTGCCCTTGAATATTCTGAGATCAGGCCCATTTCCATCCTTCTGATTCTCATTAAGACTCACAAATTACTCTCTCTGTCTCTATGAAATTCCAGGCCACTTCTTGGTTTTTGAGACAGTCCCCATGAATGAATGTTCGCCCTATAACCACCTGAATAAATCATCTCCTTAATTGTTAAGTGCATTTTGTCTCTCAGATCTTACCCTTTAATTTTTTATAGTTGTTATATCATTTTATGTTTTACATTATTCATGATATAGCTATACAGTGTATTGATTTATTAATGACAGTAAATTATATTCATGAATTATTGTTTATAATTCCTTGTTAACAAAATAATATTTATGCTTTAAGTCCTCTGTAGTTACGAAAATTCTTAAGAATTAACAATAAAATGAGTCTATCCAAATCTTCCTACTACTAGATGCTTTTATTTAAGAGGCATTTCTGAGTCTGAAATGTTATGGCACCAACTACACGGCTGTAACAGAAACTCCCAAATGGAATGGCGTAAATAGCCTATTTCTTTCTTGTGTTGTAGACCAGATGTGAGCAGCCAAGGGCTGGCAGGACAGATCTGCTGTCTCACCTGTGGTTTCCAAGGTTTTGCCTGGAAAAAGGGAAAGATCAAATCAAGTAGCCTTGTATGTACAGCACCTGCCACAAGGTGAACAATCACTTCTCACTTCCTATTTTTCCCCTTCAGTTATGCATATACCTGTGGCAAATGAGACCGGGAGATGTCCTCTCTAGTGGCAGCAGGCACCCAGCTAATCTGAGTGCTGGTGGTCGCAGGCATCTGTTACCAAAACAGAGAAAGGGAGAATAGCTTCTGGAAGATGCTTTGTTGTCTTTATCACAGGAACAAAGAACTATGTTGATTAAAAAGTCAAACTGGGACAAATTCAGTGATTTTTTTGTTGTTGTTGTTGTTGTTCCATCTAAACCAAATCTGGAAGGTTTCAACAGTTGCCATATGTAAATGATGTAATTCAACACCTCTAACTTGTTTTCCTTCCCCTTGTAGAAAAATGTGCCATCCAAGGTTAAGGACCTTTTTTTTTAAGATTTATTTATGTCTACAAGAACTGGGGTACAAGCCAGAGGGGTGAGCGAATTCATCAGAGACAGAGTGGGGAACAGAACAGGCAGACTGACTGAAAAGCTCTTATCATCCACTAATGCATTTGCGGCTTATGTACAGACAGCTAGCAGCACGGAATTTCCTTTTACACTTTTGTGTCTTGTCACTTAATGTCCAGAACAACTTTTCATGTCATTTTATTACTATCTTCAGGACATTTTCTGGAAAGTAATGTTGATATGTTCTCTAAGTGGAATCATTCATTTCCTGCCATCTTCTCTCCTTCACTCTTAGATGTGTAAATAACTATCTATTGATGTGTTGCATAATTGGGGTCAATTTCTTCGCTGAATGTGCCATGCACGCTAGTCTCGACAGCTTAAGTACATGTTTGCTGAAATACAAACCTTTTCAGCCACAATGCAGGGTGCTCCAGCCATGGGCAAGTTCAGTCCCCTACTTTGTAGAGCACAACTACTATCCTTTTGTACATATATCCTAATGCGGGGAATGCTGTTCAGTTGTTTGTGTCTATTTCAGCTTTCTAATTCTGAGCTTCATAATGGAAAATAATAATAATATTCAATGTGCTACCATGGTTAAAATTAAGTCCCCATGCATAAAGTATTAAAATCTAGAGACATCAACTACTTTGAACCAACCACAGCCATGAAATAGCTAAACTAGGATGTGTCTACAGATAATTTGCCTGAAAAAAAATCTAATCTGGTGTTTATATTTCACCCTTACATAATGGCATCCAGTGATTCTACCCCTTATGGTTTACACTTAGGGTGACAACAACTGGTTTTCCAGGAAGAGGTCTTATCCTGGTATCCCACCCTGATTAGCATTTGTCCCTCTGAAAGCTCTGCAGTTCAGAAAATGAATTTTATGTTCACTCTACTTTTTTGCATATTGCTTGTCTCAGCTATCCATTTTCTTGACCGTCATACTCTTTGTTGTCATTTTAGATTAAGGTGGATTAGCACTGTTTACCCTAAGTCACAATGGGATGTTCTTTTTCAGAGACCATCAATGCTCCATCTTTTTCAGAATACTTAAGGTAAACTTGGGCAGGTCTTTAAACTCTGGGAGGGCAAGGACTGTATATATCTCATTCCACTGTGTATGTATTCTCAGCACTTATACCATTACCTAGGCCAAATATTGATTGAAGTGTTACTGACAGGAACTTGATGGCTTCATGACAGCAAAGGTTGTGTGAAGTCCAGAATGGCAAGATAAGTTATCTTCAACTACAAATCCCTCATACCTAACACAGAGTATGGCATTTGAGAATGAATCAATGAATAGTTCAAGAGCCACCTTCAATTTTAAATAATTCTTTGCATTAACAGCCTCTACCTAATGATACAATCCATTATGTCAATAGACATTGTTATAATGTGTGCATATAAAATAATTACACAAATGAGCAAATTATTTCTGGTTTCAATCTGACTTTATTGTTTTTGACTCCCTTGAAGAAGAAAGGAAGATAACGTCAAATCAGTCCAAAAATTGTCATACTTCTAAAAAATCTTGTCACTTTGAAAATTTAAACCATTGTTTACATTCAATATCTTATCCTTTAGTCTGGAATTCTCAATGGGAATACCAGGAATGGATAGCAGTGATTATGTTCCCCTTCCTCATTTTATCCCAGGGCATTTATAAATCTGTTTTTCTCTGTGGAGCAAAACATGAAATATTTGGGTTGTCAGAAAAGTCATGACACATTCTTGCACAGAAAACAGAAAAAAACATCATGACTTTTCCAATAACCCAATATGTTCAGAAGCACTGTTAATCTCTAGGAGTAAAATATAGCAGTTGCTTAAATAAATACATTGGCACTCAAGTGTATAGCACATTTTATATATTATTTTAGACAGTTTTTACAGTTAAATAGATGCCATATTTGATCAGAAAGCAATTACTCAACATTTTCCAAATCAAAGATCTTCACGTAATCTGCAAAGAAGAAACTCATCTAAAACAAATAACAACATATTAGCTTAGAAATTGTGTCTGTTTATAGTTTGTACCTCCCCTGTACAAAAAGATTTAGGGGGTTTTACAAACTATGGCCTGATAGAAGGTGCATTAGTATTACAACCCCACTAATTGTTTATAAATGTTATAATTTATAACGTGATGACTGTGGTGCTCTTTGAAAACTCCACTGGTTCATTATAATTTGGGAAAGGAAAGGATTATTAATTCCATGCACGCCTTGTCAAGGACTTCCAGTTAAACATCTTATCAGACCTGTTTTTCTAAAGATCATTTGTACTTTTCCCAAGAGGTACACAAATAAATGCTAAGTGCTTAGAAACAAGATTAGATAAATTGAATATGGATAAAACATTCCTTTGTTTTAGCAAATCCTTTGAAATAAGACTGAAGTGATATTTAGCTAAATTTACCAATTTGTCACTAATTCTAAAATAAGACTATGTTTGTATTACTTTAGAAGGTGAACCCTTTGGGGGAAACTTTCATAAATTCTAAAATGGTCTCCAGTGTTAATAAAATCCTGGCTTTTCCTCAGATCCCTCACACATACCTTCCCTAATTTTTTTCTGTATGTCTAGAGACAGTTTTGAAAAGTAACTGGGATGGTAACTTTTAGTGAGGATGCCCTACTGTGTGCTCAGCATTACACCAGCTTATGTGTGTGCCTTGTCAGAGTGTGTTTTATCCCCATTTCATTGATGAGGAAAAGGAAGGCCCAAGTTTACAAAGCTGGTGGTGAGACATTATTAGTGTTGCCAGTTTACAAATGAATTGGTAGGAGGTGGAGATGGAATGAAAACTCCAGCAGGCTAATTCCTACCCACATTCTTGTCCCTCTTACATCCACTTGCTAAGAATTTAAATTCTATTTTAAATTACTAGCTCAGTAAAAAGAGTCATTAAATATGTGTGCATAAATTATGTCCTTTTTTAAAAGATTGATTTATTTATGCACACAAGAGCTGGGGTACAGGCCAGAGGTGCGGGGGGTGAGAGGATTCACCAGAGACAGAGTGGGGAACAGAATAGGTGGATTGACTGAAATACACTGCTGAGGGGAGCAACGGGCGAGTCAGGAGAGGTCTGCTTCGCCATGTGGGTTGCTCCCTGGCTAGCCAGGAATCGAACTCGTGCTGCAGAGGCTGTGGATTGTTTCATAGCGTGGTGCTTAACCTCTTGCGCCACCAGGGAGGCCCTATGTCCTTTCTTGATTATCTTTGTAGAGGTTTAGAGTATTGACATTATTTCCACATTGTTCCCACTATGTCTTTGCCCACCCCTTACCGCTCCACTGCTTGGCTTTTATCTAAGAGGTAAACTAGGTTGAACACTAGCCTAAAAAAAGCTCATAGACAGCATAAAGAATGTAGAATGAAATGATGCTGCTTTAAGGTATAATGAAATTTTTTTAAAACTAGTTTCTATTTTAATTTATTCCAGAAACCAGATTTTGTTAGCATGAGTCATCACATACTGACTGTAGGATTCATTTAGTACTATACATTGACTCCCTCATAATTATATTGCAAATAATGCTGTACAGTGCTATATATTATATGCATGTGTTCTCTAAATATAGAGGTAGACAGAACGAATTTTGGTTTTAAAATTTTGCTTCTCTCACCAAATAGTGTAAAAGGTAGTTATCAATCATCTGTAAGTTGGCAACAGTACAGTAACTTTTTCAAAATATCTAAGCTTATAGGGCCTCCCTGGTGGTGCAGGGGGTTAAGACATAACCTACAAAGCTATCCGCAGCCACTGCAGCACGAGTTCTATTCCCGGCCAGGGAGCTACCCACATGGCTCAGCAGACCTCTCCTGTCTCGCCCACTGCTCCCCTCAGCAGTGTATTTCTGTCACTCTGCATGTTCTGTTCCCCACTCTGTCTCTGGTGAATTCTCTCACCCCCCACATCTCTGGCCTGTACCCCAGTTCTTATATGCATAAATAAATCTTTATTTAAAAATCTAAGCTTATATATTGCATGCAGATTTTATACTCAAGCATGAGAAGGCTTGTATTTCTAGTCATTCATTATGTATAATATTCCTACTTTGAAATAAAAAGAATAGAGGATCCTGGAAGGTGTGTGAGAAGGAAAGATTATGAAAAATAACTCAATGACAATAATATCATGAAAATGGATGTAAGAGAACAAAGTGCATGGAACAAAGAAGCAGAGAATTAGCAGAAATCTGGGAGTCATCCTTGGGTGGCACCTTTCTTTCCTGCACCTTCCCCATATAATCCATTAAGTCTTCATGCTATTTCTTTGACCTCTTAGCTCTTAGATTCATTCATTCCACTCAGTCCTGTTTCCATTCACAACTAATGTTGACTTCCATCCTTTGCCCTGGGTAGTGGAATAACTGTCATTCCAAACTCACATCTTCCTCCTTAACCTCCTTAACCTCCTTCCTCCTTAACCTTCCTCCTTAACTAGGCTGACCCTGATTTTTTTTTTATTCCATTAGCATTGAACTTTATTTTATTTTATTTTATTTTTATATTCCCCATATAATTTATACCCCCTTATTTTGACCCCAATCCCTCCTTTCTCCCTGCCCCCATAGAGTGCCTCTGGTTCATAGTTGTTTGTTGATTTTGATATTTTCTTTCTTATAATTATTCTTTTTCCTGGTCCCTTATTTAGGTTTTCTAGATTCCTGCGATGAGTGAGACCATGCGGTATTTTTTTTTTTTAATAGAGGCATGTTTATTTATTTATTTGTTTGTTTGTTTGTTTGTTTTGTTTATACATGCACTGGGTACAGTCAGAAGCACGGGAGGGTGAGAGAATTCACCAGAGCCAGAGCGGGGAGCAGAGCAGGCAGAAGGACCGAAGTACACTGCTGAGGGGAGCAGCGGGCGGCAGGAGAGGTCTGCGCGCCATGTGGGACCCTCCTCCGGTGGCTGGGGAGCAGCCGGGGATCGAACCGGCGCCGCAGAGGCTGCAGGCAGCTTCGCAACCCAGCGCTCAACCGCTGCGCCACCGGGGAGGCCCGACCATGCGGTATTTTTCTTTTCTTTCTGGCTTATTTCGCTGAGCATGATCCCTTAAGACACAAATCTGACTTCCACCTGCCTCCCATCTCCCGCTAAAAGCAGACCAGTGACTTCCCTCTACCCTTAGTTTATGCCATCAGAAACTTCCACGTGGCTTATAGGACACTGCACCTTCTCACACCCACACCCCCTCACCGCTCACCTGTGCTCCAGGCTACTGCTGGTCTTAGTTCCACAGAGGTTCTGTGCTAGAGCACCCTCTCTCTTGCCTTCTCTGCCTCTTTTTCCCCCTCTCCCTCTTTCCCTATTCCTCCCTCTCTTTTCCTCTGAATCTCCCTCCTTCTCTCTCTCTCTACTTCCTCCCTCTGCTTTTCTCTCGCTCTTTCTCCCTCTCTTCCCCTCCCCTCCTTCTCTCTCTCTTTTGCTTTCCCTCTCCTCCCTCCATTGGACCTTTGGACATTCTTGTTCAGTCTACTTTTTTTTTTTTAATTTATTTATTTATACAAGCACTGGGTACAGGTCAGAAGCATGGGAGGGTGAGAGGATTCACCAGAGCCAGAGTGGGGAGCAGAACAGGCAGATTGATGAAATACACTGCTGAGGGGAGCAGCAGGCAGCAGGAGAGGTCTACGCGCCATGTGGCACCCTCGCTGGCGGCCGGGGATCGAACCGGCACTGTAGAGGCTGCGGGCAGCTTTGCAGCCCAGCGCTCAACCGCTGCGCCACCAGGGGAGGCTGAGGTTCAGCCTACTTCTATACTTTTTCGTCACACCTTAGTTCAATCATGATTTCCTCAAAAGATTCCCTCCTGTTCCTGTCAACTGGAGAAAACTCTATTATTTGCCCTCATAATACCATATAACCAGGGGATGATCTGGGTTTTCTGGAATCTGGAATGTTTGCAATTTAGAGACCTCTTTTTAAGAAGAACAATGTTAGATATAATACACTAGGTACAGGATCTTGTGAGGGGCCTGTGCAAGGGAGGGGTCCTGAAGCCTAGTGTTCTTTTCCTGTTCAGCAGATCTGCCCCTCTGCATCTCATCTTGGTTGTCTTTCTCAGTTGACCATTATTTTTTAATTTTTTTAAAGATTTATTTATTAATGCATACAAGAACAGGGGTACAAGCCTGAGGTACAGGGGATGAGAGAATCACCAGAGACAGCAGGGAACAGAACGGGCAGATATACTGAAATATACTGCTGAGGGGAGCAGTGGGTGAGACAGGAGGGGTCTGGTGTGCTATGTGGGTTGCTCCCTGGCCAGGGATCGAATTCATGCTGCAGTGGCTGCGGACAGCTTCATAGTGCTGTGCTTAACCCCTTGTGCCACTATGGAGGCCCTCAGTTGAACATTTTATATATTCAGCTACATAAATATTCTCTCCTATACAGGATGCACTATGTGAGAAAAAAAAAATGAGTCTGAGTTTACTCACCAAGATTTCTCCAGGGATTTGTATCACGTTAATATTTATGTATATAGCACATATTTCATGGATGAAGGAGTAACTGAGAAAGTGAATAATTAAATGGAGACTTAGAGTAAGGGCTAATGTTTATAATGCTTATGTATAATTCAACTGAATTTCTTGGACACCAAAGTAAAATGCAGGCCAGCTGGGATTCCACAGGTCTCTCTATCAGTACATCGTAAAGGACAGTTTTTTTAGTACCTAGTGATAAAGATGAGTCTTTATGGAGTTTATGGAAGACACCATATTCAAGATCATGAATAATAACCACACCTATCTTTTATGGAGTGCTTATGACGTGCAGGGCGTTTGCTCCAAACTTGGACATGGTTTTCTGATGTTTATTGACTCCCATAAACTGTCCACACACAGTTAGATACAGTGGAGCTTCTGCAGCCTCTGCCCAAACAGAAGGGTAGAAAACCCCAAGAGCAGCAGAAGGACAACCTGAGGCTCCTGCAGCTTCGCTGTCTGTGGGCCGGCTTCTTGAAAGTTCCTTCCTCCTACCCCCTTCTATCTTTCCTGGCTGTGTGCTAAAATGGTGCCCATTTGCCCCCTGCTAGAATTCCTGCTGGCTTATCACCTGCCCACTGTCAGGAACCACATCTTGAGCTTATCTGCTGGTCAGGGTGTGGCCAAACTTACCTTGTCTTTTTGTTTTCCTGTGGAATGTTTAATTATGAGCCAAACTGTAAGCAGATGGTCTGCCAGGATAAATCACCTTCAGAATAACCTCTTAAAAAGAGTTATATCATGTTGTCCATCAGGACATTGAAGAATGCCTGTTAGAGCTGAAGATTTTGACTTTGCCATAATTAATAGTGACCTTGTATGTCACGCTAATTAATAATGGCAGTATCTGGCTCAGTAGTTCAGCCTTTCCTGAGCCTTCCCTAGACTCCTGTTGTAGGTTTGCCTGATGCTTTCTGTTAACAGAACTTTATTTAGTGTCTTCCCTGAAGCATGTGTGGGGGGACATGCAGATAAGAGAAACTCTGCTCCCTTTTGGGTAGGAATTCAGGCGGAGAGAAAAGGGAGGCAGACTGACAACTTGTTGATTCAGCAAGGGTCATGAGCAGCCATTATCGAACTTTGCATTCATTTTTCATCCTGATGACCAGGGTCTCCCACTAACCTGCCAGCTAGTCTTTTTAACTAAAAAAACTATCTACTGAAGATACATTGTATCACTCTCTCAGTATGTTTCTCTCTTACTTTTTTTTTTGTAAAAAAAAAAATTTATTGTATTATTTATACCAGCACTGGGTACAGTCGAAGCAAGGGAGGGTGAGAGAATTCACCAGAGCCAGAGTGGGGAACAGAGCAGTCAGACTGACGAAATACACTGCTGAGGGGAGCAGGAGAGGTCTGCTTGCCATGTGGAACTCTTGCCGGCAGACGGGGATTGAACCGGCGGAACCGGCGCTGCAGAGGCTGCAGGCAGCTTCGCAGCCCAGTGCTCAACCACTGTGCTACCAGGGGAGGCCCTCTCTCTTACTAACTTTGAGAAGTTTTTTGAAGTTTAATAAGATCAGCAGCAGGGCAGGGGACTCAGGTGCTTTTTAGCAAACCAGGTGTAAGGACAGGCAGGCTCATCCAGAGGAGGTACTCATGAGTGTAAGGTCAGAGGGGCTTTCTGCCCCAAAGACAATTGAAGAGAATCTAGTGAAGTTACTTAGGGTGTCAGGAGCTCCATGCTAATTCACTTCCTTAGCCCAGTTTCAGCCATGTGCCAGTCATACTCTAGAGAAAATGGAGTCCTAAGAGTAAACCTAAAAGGAAAATGGTCAGTTGTGGTTCTAGATGTCTGTTTTACAGATGGAAAGGAATTTAGAAATGTTAGGGAATTTAAAAATGTAAACAAAGCTTCCCTTGGAGACCTATGGCTGCTTCATAAACTGGACAAAATCAGGCTTATAAAGGTTTGACCAAATACTTCATCTGAGCTTGCTATGGTTTTCTCTGAAGCCTTATGAAAGTGTATTAGCTGCCAGATTTTTTTAAGGTCTGTTCGGAACACAGCCACTATTTTCTCTGTCTGCATCCTCCAGGCTGCTTTTGCTGTAAGGACAATTCCAATTTCGTTTTGTTTTTTGTTCCCTTTTGTATTCTCAGAACCTGTATCTAGCACACAGAGAATAGTGAGTAAAGATTTGTGAGATGAAATAGTTTTTAGTAGATGGTGTTCTGAGACCTGGAGGTACTAAAGCATTTGTGAAACTCTGCTGTCCTGAGTTTCAGGTTAGCACATGCTGGTGGTAACTTGTAGAAGAAATTCTGATGTTGTGTGGATATTTTTCAGTTTAGTTAATCTGATGGTTTTCAGTTCTCAAACATGGGCCTTGACTTTTGGAATTGAGAGCTAGAAGAAAAAGCAAGAAAATTCACAACAGTGTATTAACACATTTTTGTTTTGATCTAAGGCATATTTGCCTTAGATCTACTAAAACATATTTAGAGTTAAATTATATTCCCTACGTTTGAAACAGATTTCTCTGTGAATCACAGTGCTCTAGAAGCTCCAAATAGGTACTAAAATATACTTTGTGTAAAGTTCCTTTTATATTTCACAAGTTGTGAATATTCTATATCCTCTACTTTCAGGTCTTAAATGTATTTCTAAAAAGCTTTTGAGGATGAACAAAATGGGTGGATTTTGTCCAATATAAAACCTGATTTTGGTGGGTTTTATTTAAGAAGTATTGTGTAAAATCTTAAGGGGGTTCCCTAAAATTATTTTCAGTTATTTTTGAGGTATCTAACTAAACCAAAGCAGTATTAGAAGGAAACTATTTTTAAGAATGTTATTTCTTATACTCTTAAGAGGAAGTAACACTGGTGAGTAATTTGTAGTATTATTATAGTAGTATATCAGCTATAGAGTATCTTGAATGATTGTAATATTCATCATTGTTAACAGTTATATAATAGTAAAACATTTGGAAAAAACAGACTCACTGCTTTATTTTACCTAAAGCATTTATTTTCTTTAACCATATAAGTTGTTGATACCCAAATTGAGTGTGTGAAGGGTGTATGTGTGTGTGCCCACATGCCTGGTGTGTATGTGTGGATGGATATGTGCGTGTTGAAGGTTGAGGAAAGGTTATTTGTAGTGGTGGTGTAGTTCATTGCCTCTTTATGAACTTTAACTTAGTCTCCTTTGACTATTTCAGTGAAGGACTTTAAAATTAGACCCTCACCTTGGGTATTCTCACATCTGTCCAGTTCGGCCAAGAAAGATGATTGGGTTTTTGTTTTGTTTTATTTTTATTTTTATTTATTTTTTTGTTTTGTTTTGTTTTTGTTTTTTTATTTTATATTTTTATTATAGAAATAAAGAGAAAGCTGGTATCTGATTGGGAAGTATTAAATTTAGATATTAGATTGATTTATCAAGTTATTTACTTCTTCAAACACCTCTTGTCATTAAATATCATTTCAAAACTATTTGACTTCCTGTTAATAGGAGTGTTGAATACCTTCTAGAATAAGATGGAACTAAATTTTAAAGTTTAAATTAAGAGATATTTTCTGTTTCGATGCAAGCATTTTGCTATATGCTAATAATAGTCTCATTAATAGAATTATTCAACAGTCAGTTCCTCACCTTCACACTGCTGATAAATGTGGCCAACAAGCATGATTTGAATCCAGTTCCCTTTGGTATCTAAGTTATGTTCTTTCTACTATAATTTGCCACTTCCTAATATAAGTAATTCTAATTGAAATGTTTTTGAAGAATGAATAAAATTTGGCACAATTTTTATTGTTAATCATTTTTCAGTATTATCTGGTTTTTGTTTTGTTATCTTTTAAGGTTTATTTATTTATACATACAAGAGCCGGGGTACAGGCCAGAGGTACAGGGGGTGAGAGAATTCACCAGAGACAGAGTGGGGAAGAGAACGGGCAGATCACTAAATACACTGCTCAGGGGAACAGCGGGCGAGTCAGGAGAGGTCTGCTGCGCCATATGGGTTGCTCCCAGACTGGGGATCGAACTTGTACTGCAGAGACTGCAGACAGCTTCATAGGTTGTGTCTTAACCCCCTGCGTGACCAGGGAGGCCCCAGTATTGCTCTGTTTATAGTGCTATAGGCTCGAGCAAATTCAAGAAATTGGCCCAGTCATCTTCAGTTGAAGACTAATTAATGATTGCTCTTCTCCTTAGTCATTCTTTTCCTACATCCAGATTCAGCAATATATTTTGAGGCTTTATGACAGATCCTGAACTGGGTGTTTTCCATGTCTGACCCCTGTGTGGTAGGTATTACATTAAGATTTTATAGATATGGCTCAGAGAGCATAAACAAAATGCTAACAGTGCTTTTTATCAAGAACCAGTTCAACGTCATCATGGTAACAGCAATCATTTGAAAATGAATTGAACTTAGTTTGCAGTCTAGCATGAATATCTACAATTAGACTAAATCATGTCTACTTTCACTAGCCTATTACTGTTGAAAGGCAATTTAGGTCATAAAATAAACAAAGACTAAGGTCTAACTTCTGAATTGTACCTGTGTAATGGAGATATAATTCACATACAAATAGAGTTCGTCCCTTTAAAGTGTACAATTCAATGTTTTTTTAGTGTACTTACTGTCTGACCAACATAGCTTCTGATTTTTGAGCTTGGTTGTTGGTTATTGATTAATTAAATTATTACTGAACATACTTTCAGATAAGAAAATAGGATTATAGGTCAGAAAATAAATTCTGATTCAGTCTTTCATTTTGTTTCATCTTTATGCAAAGCCCAAAAAGCTTTCAGTTCTCACACAAAAAATTTTCTCAACCTCCATGAGAAATGCTTGCTTATAGGAATGTTAAGCTGATTTTCTTAATGTGCCATAGACAGAGAAACTTTGGAATGTGAAACCCATTTCCTTGTAATTCTATAAGTCCTTTACAACAGAAATGTTATAAAGGAGAATCTAAATAATATATAAAATTATTGTTTACTAATGTGCTTCCTTTGGGTTACAAAAAGAAATCTCATGAAAATCATTTATAGCCATTCCATGTCCTGATTCACTAAGGATATCAGACTTCAAGAAAGGAATTCAGAAAGCTAGGTACTAATGGCCTCTCTCATTGACTTGACTTTCACAGAGAAGGTCACTTGTAGATCATAATGTTTACTTAATCTTATGTGCATATGTAGTTAATATACTTATATACTCAGTATATAAAAAGCAACTTTTATTTTCAAACTGCCCCTGCATCTTTGATTCAGTTCACAGTTGAAACACCTTCTGGGAGGTAGGAAGTTTTTATCCATTTTGGATGGGTAAAATGGGATCTACAGACACATTATTTCAAGTCCCATATTTGAGGAAAGAGCTTGTCAGCAGTTAACACTGAAGGAAAGTACTAGTTTCATGCTTTGTTTTCCACCTCTTGACTTACCCACAAAATGGTATCTGTACTGGAGCATACTAAACTAATAGGATGGCATTGGACTTATTTATCGTTTCTGTAACACACCTCTTCTCCCAGATCTCTACACCTTTATACTTGCAACTTCTCCCCAAATGATCTTATCGACCCTGTACTCCTATGAGCATCCGCCTCCTTCCTTTATCAGCTTCAAAACCATCTCACTGTAAATTCCTCCCAACTATCAAATGCAGAAGTAAGCCTGTCCTGTGCCACTCCTCTTCTTTGTATTAACCAGGTCAGGACGATTTTCCTACCATGTTGTAGTGGTGCACTTATTGTCTGTCATCCCCCATAACATTGGGAGCTCCTTAAGGGGAAGAATGTTGAAACATTCCTGTTTTCCCCTTCATGTTGCTCGTCCCATGGCTTTCTTAAATTCTGAGTGAATGTCACGAAAAGTTGTCTTAGGGAAGGGGATGTTGCATAATTTTATTACTCTGTCTCCTCAATGTCAAGGACAATGAGGAGTTCCCTCTTTCAACAGCTGACCCTAAACTAATAGCACAGACACTAGATGACTGAGCTAGAGACAGATTTGGGGATGAGAGATTCTGTCAACACACTCACTTTATTACCCCCAGAGAAGTCAATTATGCTTCTTATGCTTCATGTTTTCTCATGTTGTTAGACAATAGTAATGCCTAATTCACTGGGCTATTATGAGAATCAGTTTCTCTCATTTATAGAAAAGTAGTTTGGGAACTCTTCAGCAATGCAAACAAAGAAGTAAAGAAGAGAGTTGGTGTAATCTGGTAGAAAAACATGTGGTTTAGCCATAGATGAGATTTTAAATCCAGACTCCACCAGTTTTTTACTTCCTCAGCTTTAACTCCTATGAACCGATTTCTTTACCTATCAAGAGAAAATAATGACACTTGGGCATCTTGAGTAACGGGGAGAAGGTCAGGCAGAGTTCAGGCAATGTTCTAGCCATGTTCCATTTGCACAGGTTTAGCTGAAACAGCCGGAGCTCTGGCACAGTGTAGATTCACACCGCGGCAGCCTCTTGTCTAAGGGAGATTCTGTTCTGTGTCCTCCAGGGAAACAAACCCCTTCTCAGGGCAGGAGAGAGACAGCAAGGGGAGGCTGTCAGAAGAAGGTTATAGACTTCCCCTGGCTGTGACCCCAGCCCACCTGGGTGTGCCTGGGGTGATGGTGAGGCAAAGCTTCCGGCCAGTGTCACAGCACATTCCTAGGGCAGCTGTTTCTGCTTCAGCTTTGTTTACAACATTTCTTCTTTATTGAAGTTAAAGCATGCCTACCCCAAAAAGCACCTAGCCTAAGCATACAGATCACATTTTATAAACTGATCATGCCCATGTAACCAGATCATTTGTTCTCATTGCTGCCTGATAGTGCATTTTGTGAATATATCACACTTTATTTTCCCGTTCTTCTATTGACAGAATTTGGATAAATTCCAGCTGGAGGTATTGGAAAAAGCACTGCTGGGAATGTTCTCATATATATCATTTGATGAGTATAAGTGTTTTTCATGAGGGTATACTTTGCAGTGAAATTGCTGGGTCATAGAATACAGATATATTCAGTTTTAGTGGCCACTACCCGAAAGTTTCCAAGTATGATCCTACCAACTCACTCTCCCACTAGCAGTAGTGAAGAGTTTCAGTAGTTCCTCTTCCTTACCAGCACTTGATATTATGTCTTTTTGATTTCAGGAATTCTGGCAGATTTTATAAAGTTCTGTAGCATTTTAGAGATGGAACCATTCCTTCATCCCACCCAAATCTGTAACTCTGTAAACTTTCATAAACTCATTTTCGGGATATACTGTAGAAAAGCAGAAGCAGTACCATTTGTGACATACCTAGTCTAGCCCTGGGTTTATGGAAGCAAGATGACAAATGACAGCTACTGTCACTATAATCGTTACTGTCACTCGCTGCCTTCTCTGATCTTAGGGAGCGTAGGATCCAGTGGACACAAGGTTGTAAGGCATAGTTTCTGCCTACCAGCAACTTTAGATCTAGTTAAAGAGACCAACATTGGAAAACCATTGTTAATACAATAGGCGCTTAGGGAAGAAGTAATGCTTGATCTGGTTTTGGAAGAATAAATGAGTTCAACAGAAAGAAAGAGGGGAAACAGACTGGAGGAAATGACAGGGACATGAAGCCCTGGGTGGGGACTGCCGGAGTAGACAGCTGAGGCTGCTCATCCCATTCTGGTTTGGGGTGTTCAGGGTGTGTGGGGGTGGGGCTGAGCATTGGCATCAACATGAAGTGGCAGTACTCTGATGCTATGTTCTCCACACCGCCTTTTCTTTTTTTAAGATTTATTTATTTATGCATACAAGAGCTGTGTTCCAGGCCAGAGATGTGGGGGGTGAGAAGACTCACCGGAGACAGTGGGCAACAAAACAGGCAGACTGACCAAAGCACACTACTGAGGGGAGCAGCAGGCGAGTCAGGAGAGGTCTGCTGTGCCATGTGGGCTGCTCCCTAGCCGGCTGGGGATTGAACTTGTGCTGCAGAGGCTGTAGACTGCTTCATAGTGCAGTGCTTAACCCCTTGCGCCACCAGGAAGGCCCCCACACTGCCTTTTCATTCTTTCTTCCTCTCTGGGGAGATGATCCACCTCCTCTCTCCTGTCCTGAGAACAAGTGCTTGAAAACCATCTTTCACAGCTGCAAAATATCATGCATTGCAAGAACCTAACGATTTCTTCGCTGTGTGGTCCTTTAGCTGTTTGTTTTTATGTTGAGGACTGGAAGAGTTTTATTTTGCCTGGACCCAAGTCACTTTGTGGTGACAATTAAGTCTAACAAAAGGTTCTTTTACCCAATAACATATGTAGACAGCTAATGAATGTTCTTGAGGAATTTTGATGATGATGATGATGATCAAGAGTCCATATAGTCTTTCATTGATGGTGCATCCACTATAATATTAACTGCTTAGCAAAAGGAAGATGGATGTGGTCCCTGTCCTCACTGATAAGTGTAGTCAATTCTGCCACAGTGTTATAAGAGCTGCGAGGGTAGAGGTACAGAGTCCTGTGGACACACTGGAAAGCACCTTGCCCAGGCTAAAGATCAGGGAAGGCTTCCTTGGAAAGGTGATAGAAACCTGACAGGCCTTGTAAAGAGATGAGAAAGAAGTATTCCAGGTAGAGAAAAGAGTTTGTGGAAGAGTTGAACACAGGGGAGAATGACTGTTGGAGAAACTGAAAGAAGTTATCATCCTAGAGCATAGAATGTCTAGAAAAGAGTTTTAGCCAAAAACCAGCATCAGGGTGGAAGATGGACTAAAGGAAGTCAAGGCTCGAGGCAGAGAAACCACTCATAATTATCAGCCTGAAGAGACAAAGAGCCAACATTCTCAGTATAGTAAATCAAAATTTATGCCTCTTTCAGTCCTAACACCCAAACGCACTAATGGTGCACCTACCATCTCAAGAGCCCGGTACAGCTATTTGAAGAGTAAAGAAATATCCTGTTAAAAACTTTTTGTACAAAACATTTTCTCTGTTACCCTTTTTGATAGCCTTTTAAAACCATGATTCTCAGATGTGATTATACAAAGTTGTTTGCCAAGAATAAACTCTGCAGTGTGTATCCTCCAGTCTCTACATGAATAAGAGTTCCTCTGTAACCTGTGGCTTGGTACTTATTCTGTGCATTCTAGATAGGGGACAAAAGAGCTCACATGATATGTGCTGAACTGTTTCTCATTTAGTTTGGTCCACTGTGCATTCTGGTAGCCCTGCTTCCTGCTTAAAGCTTAAAAGGAAAACACCCAACCAGCACAAAAGCAAAACACACAAATACAGGAGCTCATAATGAAAGGGATTCCCATGGGTACGCTCTCATCTGCGAAGATACAAGTATTTCTTTCACTTCCTCCCACTTCTTTGGTGTTTTTTTTTTTTTTTTTTTTAATAACAACTGGATGCCAGGTATTTCTTACTTGAGCTCTGAAGTCTGGGAATATGATTTCTAGCAACTTTTACAAAATTTGTATTTAGAGCGAGTCTTCAGTTTTGAATCTGCCTGGTTACATAAAAGATAATCCACTTAAAAATAAACCCTATAGATGCAATAACTGCTGTTATATTGAGTTGATATTAAGTGTGTTTTATTAAGAAATAGTCCCCTGCTCTGTATATACTAGGAATGTTAGGAATGTGGGAGAGTTTAAAAATATAACACACACACACACGCGCAAAAAAAAAAAAAAAATATATATATATATAAAACATAGTCCCTGAGAGAGACCTTTCACTGGCTCGGGTCACCTGCCTTGGTATGCCTTGGTAGAGAATAAAGTTCTTAATGGCCCTCATCTGCTTGATGTGGTCATCCTTGATGGTTCTATACCTGCCTGTTTCTTTGGCACTTTTCTCATTCCACATGTTTTCCGTAGACGCTGCATTAAAGGCCAGGGTTTCAGCTACATGTATTGATAAATGCCAAGTACAGCAGTCCCCAGTTATCTGCAGTTTCACTTTCCACAGTTTTGGTTACCTGCATTCAATCATGGTCTGGAAATCATTATATACAGTGAGATATTTTGCGAGAGACAGAGACAACACTATTGTAATTGTTCTACTTTATTATTGTTGTTAATCTCTTATTATGCCTAATTTATGAGTTGAACTTTATCATCATATATACATATACGGAAGAACATGGTATATATGGGATCCAGTACTATCTGAGATTTCAGGCATCCACTGGGGGTCTTGCAACTTATCCCCAGTGGATAAGGTGATTCTACTATATATATACTATACTAAGACTCTTCTTAAACTCTGGAGCCCTAATTTCAGCCATCCATGGGACATTTCCACAAGGTTGTACTAAGAGATTTACATTTATTACTTAAGCTTTCCAAAAACCCTTAGAGGTCTTTGTCCCCATTATATAGATAGTAAATACAAGACTTAGAGAATGACATCTTTAGTCGGTGGCAGGGATGAGCCTGGTACACAAGGTTTTCTAGAGCTTAATAGTAAACATAGACCCTTCTTTTTGGCTTGTACAATATAGAACTCATCCCACATCTCTACCCCAGAATTTCAGTTTGAATCTTAAATCAGTCCAGTCCACAACAAATGCCATTCCTGGTCTTATATGCTCCTTTGGGGTTCAGTAAATAACAAGTCTTTCAATTCCACCTCTTAGGTAATTCTCAAATCTTTCCTTTTCCTTCTGTTCTAACCATTACAGATCTCATACATACAGTCTTTATTTCTTACCTGGATAGAGTCCTTTTTCCCCATCCATTTTTCTCTCTTGATTGGGGCGGGGGGAGAGTACTAAAACAAATAAATCACTTTCCTCTCCTGTGTTCCTCTTAGTTTATTTTCTACAGTTCCTATCCTGGATCAAAAGATAGGTCCTGGATGAGAAAACTTTAGAACAACTGCAGGGTTTTTCTCATTTAATATGTGCACTTGTATCTCTGTAATAATGTCTTTTGTTTGCTTGTTTTCTAGGAATGTTTACCCTTGCGGAAGTTGCTTCTCTCAATGACATTCAGCCAACTTACCGGATCCTGAAACCATGGTGGGACGTGTTTATGGATTACCTGGCTGTCGTTATGTTGATGGTAGCCATCTTTGCAGGAACCATGCAACTTACCAAAGATCAGGTGGTCTGCTTGCCAGTATTGCCATCTCCTGTAAATTCAAAGGCTCACACGCCACCAGGAAACACCGACATTACCACCGACATCCCAAAGCTGGAAGCAGGCACTGACAGCGACCAAGCTGGGCAGACGACAAATGACATTTCCCTTAGCACATCTGCTGTGACACCTGACATACCTCTCAGAGCCACATATCCTCACACAGATTCCACAATTCCAAGTCAGGAGACAAAGAAAGAGAAAAAAGATCCAACAGGCAGAAAAACAAACTTGGATTTTCAGCAATATGTATTTATTAATCAGATGTGTTACCATCTGGCCCTCCCCTGGTACTCCAAGTACTTTCCATACCTTGCTCTTATACATACTATTATTCTCATGGTCAGTAGCAACTTTTGGTTCAAGTATCCCAAAACGTGCTCAAAAGTGGAACATTTTGTTTCAATATTAGGAAAGTGCTTTGAATCTCCCTGGACTACGAAAGCATTATCTGAGACAGCATGTGAAGACTCGGAGGAAAATAAGCAGAGAATAACAGGTGCCCAGACTTTACCAAAGCATGTGTCTACCAGCAGCGATGAGGGGAGCCCCAGTGCTAGTACCCCGATGATCAACAAAACTGGCTTCAAATTTTCAGCAGAGAAACCCGTGATTGAAGTCCCCAGCATGACCATCCTCGATAAAAAAGACGGGGAACAGGCCAAAGCCCTATTTGAGAAAGTCAGGAAATTCCGTGCTCATGTGGAAGACAGTGACTTGATCTACAAACTCTATGTGGTCCAAACAGTTGTCAAAACAGCCAAGTTCATTTTTATTCTCTGCTACACAGCAAACTTCGTCAACTCCATCAGCTTCGAACACACTTGCACGCCCCAAGTCGAGCACCTGACTGGTTACGAGGTGTTTGAGTGTACCCACAATATGGCGTACATGCTGAAGAAGCTTCTCATCAGTTACATATCCATTATTTGTGTTTATGGTTTTATCTGCCTCTACACTCTCTTCTGGTTATTCAGGATACCTTTGAAGGAATATTCTTTTGAAAAAGTCAGAGAAGAGAGCAGTTTCAGTGACATTCCAGATGTCAAAAACGACTTTGCGTTCCTTCTACACATGGTAGACCAGTATGACCAGCTGTACTCCAAGCGCTTTGGTGTGTTCTTGTCAGAAGTCAGTGAAAATAAACTCCGGGAAATTAGTTTGAACCACGAGTGGACATTTGAAAAACTCAGGCAGCATGTGTCACGCAACGCGCAGGACAAGCAGGAGCTGCACCTGTTCATGCTCTCAGGTGTGCCTGATGCTGTCTTTGACCTCACAGATCTGGACGTGCTCAAACTTGAACTGATTCCAGAAGCTAAAATTCCTGCTAAGATTTCTCAGATGACTAATCTCCAAGAGCTTCACCTCTGCCACTGCCCTGCAAAAGTCGAACAGACTGCATTTAGCTTTCTCCGGGATCACTTGAGATGCCTTCACGTGAAGTTCACTGATGTGGCTGAAATTCCTGCCTGGGTGTATCTGCTCAAGAACCTTCGAGAGTTGTACTTGATAGGCAATTTGAACTCTGAAAACAATAAGATGATAGGACTTGAATCTCTCCGAGAGCTGCGCCACCTTAAGATTCTCCACGTGAAGAGCAATTTGACCAAAGTCCCCTCCAACATTACAGATGTGGCCCCACATCTTACGAAGTTAGTCATTCATAATGACGGCACTAAACTCTTGGTACTGAACAGCCTTAAGAAAATGATGAATGTCGCTGAGCTCGAACTCCAGAACTGTGAGCTAGAGAGAATTCCACATGCTATTTTCAGCCTCTCTAATTTACAGGAACTGGATTTAAAATCAAATAACATACGCACAATTGAGGAAATCATCAGTTTCCAGCATTTAAAACGACTGACTTGTTTGAAATTATGGCATAATAAAATCGTCACCATTCCGCCCTCCATCACCCATGTCAAAAACCTGGAGTCACTTTATTTCTCTAACAACAAGCTCGAATCCTTACCAGTGGCAGTGTTTAGTTTACAGAAACTCAGATGCTTAGATGTAAGCTACAACAACATTTCAATGATTCCAATAGAAATAGGATTACTTCAGAACCTGCAGCATCTGCATATCACTGGGAACAAAGTAGACATTCTGCCAAAACAATTGTTTAAATGCGTCAAGTTGAGGACTTTGAATCTGGGCCAAAACTGTATCACCTCCCTCCCAGACAAAATTGGTCAGCTCTCCCAGCTCACGCAGCTGGAGCTGAAGGGGAACTGCTTGGACCGCCTGCCAGCCCAGCTGGGCCAGTGTCGCCTGCTGAAGAAAAGCGGGCTTGTTGTGGAAGATCACCTTTTTGACACCCTGCCACTCGAAGTCAAAGAAGCATTGAATCAAGATATAAATGTTCCTTTTGCAAATGGGATTTAAACTTGAGCTGATCCATGCACATCCGTGCACGCGAACAACTTCCTAGATGGCGGATGCTCACGTACAAGTTATTGCAAGATAATGCATCTTAGGAGTAGATACATCTTCTAAAATAAAACACAGAGAGAGGATGCATAGAAGGCTGATAGAAGACATAACTGAATGTTCAATGTTCGTAGTGTTTTAAGTCATTCATTTCCAAATCTTTTGTTTTTTCTTTGGGGAAAGGGAAGGAAAAATTATAATCACTAATCTTGGTTTCTTTTTAAATTGTTTGTAACTTGGATGCTGCCGCTACTGAATGTTTACAAATTGCTTGCCTGCTAAAGTAAATGATTAAATTGACATTTTCTTACTATACCATCTTTTTTTGCTGTGTCTTGATTTACTTTGTTTAATTGGTGCAATATGGCTATAACTGAAGACACGTCAAGTCCAATTTAGATTGCTGAAATAATGATTTCTTTCCTATTTTCTTTTAAAGCACCTCAAATAAGCACATTTTACAGCATTTGTTGCTGCTGCTTCTGAGAATTCCATTTTATAGATTTTATACTCCTGAAAGTTGTATGCAGTAAAGGCATGTAGATTGTTGAGGGGGTTTGTTTGCTTGTTTAGGGATAAATAACAAGAAAATAACATTCCCTTTATAGCTGTTTTCTCATAGTCTAGAGATCTAATTATAAGGTGATTATTTTTAACCAATCATGAAGGATTGCCAATAAATAGAAAAAAAATTAACAAATATATTTAATAACCAAAACACAAATTGTAATGGCTTAATGATTAATAACCTTGCAATATCCCCTTTTGGAAGATAACATCAAAGCAGGTATTTAATTTTTTTTTAAGATTTATTTACTTATGCATACAAGAGCTGGGGTGTAGGCCAGAGGTATGGGGTGTGAGAGGATGCACCGTAGACAGAGTAAGGAGTAGAAGAGGTGGATTGACTGAAATACACTGCTGAGGAGAGCATCAGGTGAGACAGGAGAGGTCTGCTGCGCCATGTGGGCAGCTCCCTGGCCGGGATTGAACTAATGCTTCCAATAGCTTCATAATGCTGAGACTTAACCCCTTGCACCATCAGGGAGGCCTCCAAGTATTCAATTTCTTGCCCTCTTCACTGTTTTGAGGAGAAATAAGACTTATTCACTGGTGTTAGAAAACTCTTAATTATCCCTGTTCATATTAGTGAAGCTGCATTTCCTGTGTTTGTCCTTGGCGAGGGGGAGTCACATCCCAGGAAGTACTGTTAGATGTGCTTTTCAGATCAAGGACTTCCTTCTTTTACTATAAATCCATCTCAGAAAATAAAAATTTTCCCTTCTACCTGTTTAGGTACTGGTTGGCAAATATATCATAAGCCCTTCTAAAGGAGTGTTTTTTCAAGGAAGAACTGTTGTGTACTCTGAATGACAAAGTAGTGTTCTCTCTGTCAAGACTGGCTTCACTTAGTGAAACATTGTGCATTCTCTTATACTGTAGCATGACTCAAAGGAATTTGCAGAGAATGCACTCACATCCTTGCTTTTCCTTCCCAAAATTGACCTCTGCAGGTTCTGACCTGCAGTGTGATGGTGTGATTGTTCCTGCTGTAGAGCTTGTAAATACTTGGAGAAATGTTATCACTAGTAGAAAAGGCTCAGGCCCTGTGGCTGCATCAAAAACTGACCTCGGCCCCAGCCCCCTGGCCACTCCCTCCCCTCCTGAGAGAGGAGGTTAGAAGACTGGCTTAGAAAAAGCCAAGTCTAGAAAAATCAGATAAAGGGCCATAGCGAATATTCGATGCAAGCAAATTGTCTCCCATGTACACATTTCCCACAATGTCCGTGTTTACTGCTGTATGCACGAGTATCAAATATGCATCTTCTTGGGGCCTCACCACTGCCGAGAACTGGAGATTCAGTGTTGAAAAGTCACATCCAAAAAAAAAGTCACATCCTCTTGACAACATGGAACATTACAGTGAAGTGGAGGAAATATTATAGAATACAAATAATTACAACTCTACCCTGGCTGGCATACAAAATCTTTGTGAATAAGAATGACTGGGATGGGGCAAGCTTAATGAAAAGAGGAGTTTCAGGAAAGTCTACACTTAGGAACTCAGCCTGTAAACATGTACTCCTGGGCTTTTTCCGCCTGCCAGCCACATAGGCACTGTGCTTTCTGCATAAGCTGTGCCACCACCAGATATTGGTATCACATTTTTAGGGGGATATCGACCTATCTTACTTATGAGATAAAGGGACCAGATCTCATGATCATTAATTTACATAGGAAACTTGTCCTTTTTGAAAGAAAGGCTTGTTGATTTTGAAGGGCACAAGTGACAGGACACCCTCTGCTGACCTTGC
The DNA here is from genome assembly GCF_964194135.1 of Talpa europaea. Taxonomy (NCBI): domain Eukaryota; kingdom Metazoa; phylum Chordata; class Mammalia; order Eulipotyphla; family Talpidae; genus Talpa; species Talpa europaea. The sequence goes on from NC_140076.1 coordinate 92,885,679, forward strand.
TTTTCAGAAGGGGCACCTGCGGAAGCTGGAGTGTGGCACACGCCTGGTGCTTGACCTCTGGCAGCTGCCTGTAGATACCTGTTTCCTAATCAATACTCAGTTCAGTTGCTTGGAACTGATGGGTGTTACCTGCCTTAGATAGTAACAAGGGGTACCTTTCCTCTTCACCAGACTTATGTTGACTTCACCAGCCTTAATGATTTCCTTGAACTCTGGAGAGCTCATGGTCAATTGATTTAAATGTGTGTTCCTTGCTACGGTTTTCAAATAGCAATATTTTGTTTGGTTTTGTTTGGTTTTGGTTTTTGGTTTTTTTTTTTTAATTTATACAAGCACTGGGTACAGTCAGAAGTGCGGGAGGGTAAGAGAATTCACCAGAGCCAGAGCAGGGAACAGAACAGGCAGACTGAAGAAATACACTGCTGAGGGGAGCAGTGGGCGGCAGGAGAGGTCTGCGCGCCATGTGGGACCCTCGCCAGCGGCTGGGGATCAAACCGGTGCTGCAGAGGCTGCGGGCAGCTTTGCAGCCCAGCGCTCAACCGCTGCGCCACCAGGGGAGGCCCTCAAATAGCAATATTTTAAAAGAGGTTTCCTAAGAATGCTGATTCACTTACCAGACTTTAAATATACTGGGTTTTGGAGTTATAACAAAACAGCAGATGAGAGAGTTATGGGCCCAAATATACTGTCAAACCATGTGTCTTCACAAGTTTATGTTGGCACCACACACTAGACACAGGGAAAAACAACTTAGAATATACAAGTTCAGGCTTACCAGTGTATTTTTATCTGTCTCTGAAGTCTCTGAGCATCCAGCTGAAGAAAATCATTTCAAAGTATCGTTAAATGTTCCATGTCTATGTGAGTCCCACAGAGTCTGAGAAAAGCTGCTTTACTTTTGGTAATTTAACTTTTATCACCAGCCTTCAGTTGGCTTGGCATAAAGCTTTGCTTTTTCAGGGGTTTAATGGGAGGAGCTGAAATTGTTGCAGGCACCTCAGTTACTTAATAATAGGTAGAAAGAGTTTATTCAGTAAGAAAACCTGACCATTGGGTCCTGACCATTTGACATTTTCCTTTACATACAATAAAGGAAAAGTCTTTTGTTAATATTACTGCCAGTACTTCCTCTGTCTGCGTGCCGTGTTCTCTTAACTTCAACCAGCAACTATTAAGCTGCTGATGGCAGCAAACTCCAAAGTGCCCTTGACACCAACGCCCACTAGTTATTTCCATTCACCTTGCTGAATGAAAGCCAGCGTGCTGTCCTCTTGCTGAGATTTCTGGCAGTACTTGCGTCAGTAATTCATTCCAATGAAATGGCCCCTTTATCAACTGAATCACCAAACAAAGGCTGTACTGACAAAAAGCCCCTTTCATGAAAAGCAGAACTGAAAAAAAAACCCAACCCCTAGAAAATAGTTTGCAAATGTCCTCTAGCTTGTGACTGGGACACAAAGAAGTGGCCCCATCTGGTCCTGGCCAGCTGTGGCTCTGCTAGGTAGAGGGCAGCAGGTATTCAGAGTGGAGCCTGCCAGGGAGTGGTGTGGAAGAGCAGCAGGCTACAAACCCACCCCACCCTGTCAAGTCTCCATTCTTCTGCCTCTCAAGATGCATCAGTTGTCCCAGGAAGCACTGCGTTTCACCGTAGTTTGCTTAAAGTCACCTAGATTTATGATCCACCATCCCCCCCAGTGCCCACTGCTCTGGAACCCCCCCAAGGGCACAAACAGCCCTTCCCCACTGTCTCTATCATCAGTTCTTCACTCCCAAATTTTCAGGCCCTGTAGTGAAAGTCCCAGGATTTGAACCCTGCCTGTGCCTCAGCCATGTGATAAGCTGCTTAACCTGTCTGAGCCTCAGTTTATCATCTCCTACATGGGAATAATAATAGTAACTTGCCAGTGGGAGGGTTCTGTGAAGTCAGGTGATTCATTTAAGATGCTGTGCCTGGGAGACAGCAAGTGCTTGACATTCACTATTATTTTTATCCCCAATTGAAATAGTGACTATGAACTTCCCATTAAATGTATTCTCTCCTTACTCACTCAGGGAATGTTCAGTGTATATCTGGGAACACAGAATAAAATAGGCAGAAAAGAAAACATTCTCTGACCTTCCTTGGCAGCTAGATGAGACCATGTGACTAAATACTAGAGCAAAGAGTGGAAATGGAAGTGGAATGTGCAGCTCCCCATAAAAAGAAGCATGTGGTCCCCTTCCCATGTCTGCTGGTTAAACTGCAGATACAGAAGTGATTTCAGTGCAGACTGCACAGACCAGGAAACAAGTCAGGCCTGGCCCAGCCACAGGACAGAAGCATGGGCTTCTGACAACTTTGAGGCTCAGGGTTACATAAGGGGCTCTGACACATGCAGCACGTCTCAGACCTGCTCAGGCTGCCGTGCTGGACAGCACTTGGGAATTTGCTAGAAAGGCAGAATCTCAGCTCCCTCCTCAGAGCTGTCAACTCAAAATTTGTATTTTAATAAGGTGATATCCACATGGTTTATAGTCATGTTAAAGTGCGAGAAACTTTGTCCTAAATAACCTAACTGTCAAGAACAATTCAGCTGATCAGCAGCAGGAGCTAGAAAAAGAATGGGGATGGGGGCCAGCACTGATCGTCAGCCTCCTGGTAGACTCTGATCCGACAGGAATTGGGATTTTGCTGGTGCCCTTGTGCCACATCCAAGGCCCCATTTGGTCCAGTTGACAGCTCTACCCTTCACATCACCGTAGCAACCACAGGAAGGAGGGGTGATTGTCAGTGCTTGAATGAAGAATATGTCATTCTCCCAGGGGTAGGAGGCTTCAAAGGTCCTATACCTACCCTAATGACAAGCACTCATGCTCAATCCGTGCACACCTTTCACAAGTCCAGATAGGTAAACAAGTCCGATTTATTGTTTCACCTTCAGACTGGGTCTAGAGTAGCTGCTTCAAGCTCAGTCAACCATGCGATAACCTGCCCATTTTGAGCCTTTTCAAAATGTCCCTGGGAAACTGCCAAATAGTCCTGCATGAAAATTGTCTGGCATGGATTCAGGGGTAGGCCCTCCCCAAAGAATCACCCAGGTGTTAAACCAAGTTGGGTAGATACTGTAAAGAAATGAACTTTTACAACATGGACTAGAAAACTAAAAGTAGTAGGCCCACAATTCAGTACTTTAAAATACCTGGATGGAAACCTCAAGATATATCTCCAAGGGCTTAACTCAAATCTTTCCTGTGACTTAAGCCTACTGGCTCTTTATCTGGCTATGATTGTAGGGGAAACAGCTGGTCACTATTCAGATGATAACCCTTCATCTTCTTAAAGATGGTGATTAAATCATCCATCATCTCCTCTTCCCCAGGATGTTGGGAAGATTATGTCAGCACGATTCCTAGAGCTCCCTGGAGATAAAGGATTCATAAATACAGTTTGCTATTAATTTATCATCATGCTGGGCAGGAAATTCAGTTGAAGGCAGCATTTTCATCTCTGCTGAGAAATAGCTGACATATTCAGGCCTATACCTTCCACTGCCAACTCTCAGTAACTGCTATATTTTAGGGTTCAGATTTCCATTTCTGGGGTAGAAAAAGATGTTAGAGAAAGGAATAGATAATATAAGTAAGGAACTATAATAAGAGTTTGGGCTCAGTAATAGATGGACACTTGACATTTCTGATTTATCTGCCACAGCAGACCTGGGAGGTGTGATTTATCTGCATTTTAGAGATGAAGAACAGGTTGGACTATCTTCCCAAGGTGAGTTAGCCAGCAGGTAACAGGGGAATTGCTAAATCCAACAATGTCCCTATTTTATCTCATTTAATCCTCACAAAACCACCAAAAGAAAGGCATTGCCTACATTTAAGAGATGAGCAATCTACCTCAGAGAAGCGAATGCGTGTCTGATTCTTCCTTGTAGGTAGCAGAAGCTAGTCTGAAACCAAGGGGTCCCTGGGCCTCCCTGGTGGCTCAAGGGGTTGAGACGCAACCTATGAGGCTGTCCACAGCCACTGCAGCATGAGTTCAATCCCGGTCAGGTGTCTCTGGTGAGTCCTCTCACACACACCTCTGGCCTGTGCCCCAGTTCTTGTATGTATAAATAAATAAATCTTTAAAAAAACAACAACAACAACAAGGGATCCCTATCACAGGAGCTACGATTGTCCCCCAACTACGTGGCAGATGTCTGGTGCTCTGTCAGCAATGCTCTGTCAGCAATGTCAAATCTGTGCTGACATTCAGTTACATAAATCTGCCCCAAGCTAGGATGGTCCTTCATTCTTTAGCGTTAGACTCTGGATATGTCTCAGCATCTGTCCTTTGTGTCACCACTTGTTTCCTCTGCTAGACTGTCTGACAGTCATAAAAGGTCAGTCCACCCAAGGTCATGTAATTATTTTTGCTCACTAAATGTTCAAAGCATAACTGTTTTTACTTGTGGCCATTTACTAACAAATCAGAAAGTTCTGTCTCAGCTCTTTGATGCAAAGTGGCTGCGGTGGAGAATGACATTCAACAGGTCCAGAAAGGTGGGTGCAGGACAACATAGTAACATTTGCTGGGCCCTCCGGGCAGACATGACTTTTCTTTCCAGCATGGCATTTCAGGCACAGATTCTCAAGCTGTTACCAGCCCAGGCAGCAACCGGAGTCTGCATTTCCTGACCTTTATTTTTACTGGATTTTTTTCTCCCTTTTTCTGTTCATGGTCGCTGTACTCCACCATCTGGGCTAGGACAAGAATCAGATATTTGTGATGCATGGGGAGAAAAAACCCAGTTTTACATTAAAGAACCTGCTTAGAAGAAAAAGAAAATGAAGTTGAGGAATGTAACGTTTCTGCCCCAGCTGGGTCTTGGTACCCAGCCCCCGAAATTAGCATTTCAAAACCTTTAGAACATTTTAAATTTTTTTTTGCCATTTTCCTTCCTTATTCAATGTAATTTGTTCCAATACCTTGCCTTAAATGAGCTCATTTTGATGGAGTGAATTTTAACCAAAACGTGAATTGTCCTTTGAAAACATTTAGTTATGCGTGTTTTGTAACTTTGTCCCCTTGAAAAAGTGAGTGGAACTTTTATAAGATAACACAACTCAAATACAATCAATTTAAACCAAAGAATTATTTATTCACCAGGACTAAATTAGATGCCGCAGTGTGAATATATAGTAAACATTCTGAGAACCCCCACTCCCTGGCCTACCAGGTAAAGGAGCAAAGTCATTTGCACAGGCGTTAAGTCAGCACTCCCTGTTCTGTGAACAGCCATGCAGGAATCTGCTGCCTGCAGGTAAACCAGCCTTTCAGCCCTCACTAATGACCAGGAAACCAAATAAAGAAGATTCAAAAATGAGTCCCCAGCCTGTGCATCTCCATGTGCACTTAGTGATCAGGGAAGTGGTTAGACCCCAGCATTTGCCCTCCTCTGTGCATAAATAGCATCAAGATTTCTTAAGGTCAGTATAACACAGGAAATCAAAATAGCTAAGCCTAGGTGAAACCAAAGCCCTACAACATAAGCCAGGGGCAAGATAGCTCTTTCCCACCCTCACGTAAGTGGTGGGAGCTGTTGTTGGAGCAGCAGTGGGGGTTCCCATCTGCCCCTGGAGTTGCTGCCTGTGGGCAGCCTATCCCCAAGCTCCAGCAGGATTTGAGTCAGGAACCCCTAAGTTTCCTGTTGCACAGGGGGATTTTTCTGCAGGCCACCCAGTGTGCTGCCTTTGGGCAGCATCCAAGCTACCCTACAGCAGAAGGCTGCAGGACACCCACCTCGGTGGGCCAGGCTTGATGGTCAGCCTGGCAGTAGCTGGGTTTGAGCACTAGAGCCCCCACAATCAGGACTCAGGTGCCCAGGCCCAGAAGCTGCTTGTGGACAGTACAAATGGTAGCAAGTGGCAGATATTTTGCTACCTGCGTCCATGGACCCACTGGGCTCAGGTTGCTGGCAGAGACTGGCAGGTGGCATGGTTCTCCTGCCACACCACCCCAGGGCTTGCAACTACTCAGGGCAGTGGCAAGGTTGCCCTGTGCTGGAGCCTGCTCTCCCCAGGAGTAACAGCTAGCCCTGCAGCTCCTGCTTTAGGGCTGCAGGGAGGAGAAGGGGGCCCCCCTGGGTCAGCTACAGCACTGTGGCTCCCTGGAGTCAGAGGCAGTAGAGAGGCCCATGGAATCCCAAGTCAACATGGCACACTCCCCTCAGAGCCTACCCTGAGCAGCTGGGAAAGTGTCCCAGGGCTGCTATAAGATGCCCCTCCCCACTTCCCTTCATGTTGTTATACTGGGCCCCGCTGAAAGGCTACTGGGCGCAGAGTGTCTCTGGACCCACTGAGACCGGCTCTGTCCGTGGCTCCTTGGAGCCCACCAGCCCATCAGCCTGCCCTGACCTGTGTGCAGGCACCAAGCTTTCCTTTTTATATTTAGCGACTAGATCATAAAATGGACGAATCAGGTGCAAGTTAAATGAAACCAATCAGGTTCAATCAGCTCATTAGTTACTTATTTGGATCAAAAATCAAGAATGAGTTGATTGGTGCTAAATGGTCCAGTCAGTCACTTAGAATTGAAAATGACCTAATCAGGCTTGTAGAGTGGGGACCCTCAAAGAAGATATAAGGCAGGGCAGGAGCCAGCTTAGCAACTCTGTTCCTGTCTCTAAAAAAAGAAGAAAGAAGAAGCATCCAGCAGGTGGCCTCTGAAGAAAGAAGAGAAGCCAAAAACCATTGCAGAGACCTGGCCGCTGCACCTGCCTCCTGCCCTGTAAGTCCGCCTCAACCTGTTGTCTCAAAGAGCTGTTTGTTGTTGGTGTCGGCCAACAACTCACAAAGAGCTGTTAACACAGGTGTCCCTAACACCACCTTCTGGTGACCAGTGGCAGTGTGGTCACTGCCAGTACTGACCAGCGTTGTTGACCGATGACTGGCACTCTGTGTCTGGGTCAACTCTCAGAGCTGTCCATTGCTTCTGATTGTCTGGCACCACCTCCTGGTACCGTTGCATCCATTATTGCACAGTCCAGTGCCCAGTGCTGCCCAGCCGGACCTTCAGACTGCTACTATGGGCTGCTCTCAGCACCCCCATCTGTGAGTACCTCTAGCTGCCACCATGAGTTGAATCCTGGACCGCTGCTTGCTGATGTGCCATAAGCTCCGGGCTCTCGTTGACAGGGTGGCTCCATCTTAAGTGAGCAGCCTTTTGCTTGGGACTTCCGGACACTGTGGACGCTATCTGGGGTGAGATAGTGGGTCATTGTGGCCTTATAAACCCTTTGTTTCCCCTGCTTGTTAGATCAACCCACTTGTTGTTCCTTAACCTAAGTGATCTTGCAATTGTGTGCATGGGTGAGAACTCACAGACAGTGACCTGTCCTCTACCTGGGCACTGTCCTTTGTCCTAATATAGCACGGCTACAACCTTGATTCATATAGGCAAAAGCTAGAAGGGCCTCCCTGGTGGCGCAAGGGGTTGAGCACCGTACTATGAAGCCATCTGCAGCCTCTGCAGCATGAGTTCGATCCCCGGCCAGGGAGCAACCCACATGGCAAAGCAGACCTCTCCTGACTCGCCCACTGCTCCCCTCAGCAGTGTATTTCAGTGGATCTGCCTATCCTGCTCCCCACTCTGGCTCTGGTGAATCATCTTACCCTCCGCACCTCTGGCCTGTACCCAGCTCTTGTATACATAAATAAATAAATCTTTAAAAAAAAAAAAAAACAACCGGGCCTCCCTGGTGGCACAGAGGTTGAGCGCTGGGTTGCGAAGCTGCCCGCAGCCTCTGCAGCACCAGTTCGATCCCAACCACCGGGTGAGGGTCCCACATGGCGCGCAGACCTCTCCTACTGCCCGCTGCTCCCCTCAGCAGTGTACTTCCTCAGTCTGCCTGTTCTCTTCTCCGCTCTGGCTCTGGTGAATTCTCTCACCCTCCTGTGCTTCTGACTGTACCTAGTGCTTGTATAAATAAATAAATAAATCTTTAAAAAAAAAGTTAAAAAAAATTTTTAAAAAACCAACCTAGAAGCCCCTCCCCTCTCAAGAATAATTATATTTTTTACATTATTGACTCACTGTTCATGTAATATATATGTACACATAAACATATATACACATGCTATATATATGATATATACATATATACATATATAATATATACATGTGTATACATATATAAGTATATGTATAAACTAGACAAAATCTTGTGGCTTGTGGAACAGCTCTTACAGAGTAAAATCTGCCTGACTGCTTCCCTGGTTCATACCCTCACTTTAATTTCTAATAAACTCTGTCTAACTATTCTTGCATCTTATAGTAGTCAACAGTAGTGACCCAGAAAGTCTATAGATGGAGCAATAAGATGGAGCTCAAGGGAGACCTGGAAAGAGGTGGGGATTTTAAAAAAATATTAAAAATAGTTCTTCTGTTATGTACAGAATAAAATTATCCCAGTGACACATTTTAAGTATAGCCTCAGTTCTTCCTCCAGCCAGAGGTGAAGACAGTAAATAACATGTGGTCAATTGCAATGAATTGGGACCTGTTGTGGTTGCTTTTGCGATCAAAAGAGAGTGTAAGTTAACTCTTCTCATCCTGAATGATTTGTTGTCAGAAGTCTCCTAATTGTATGGGCAGGAAATTCAGTTAATTTCTTGGCCTCAGATTTAATTCCCTATGTATGAACAATCCACTGCCAATGATTCAAGTACTTGTTCTTTGTCTTTGAAACTGAGAGGTTTCAGGGCCTCCCTGGTGGCCTAGGTGTATAGCACTATCACTGTGACAGCCTGAGTTCGATTCTCCACCAGGGAGCTAGTCGACATATGGTGCAGCAGACCTCTCCTGTCTTCCCCATTGCTCCCCTTAACAGTGATTTCAGTAGATCTGCCTGTTCTGCTCCCCTCTCTGTCTCTGGAGAACCCTCTCCCATGCTGCAACTGCCCTACATCCCAGTTCTTTTATGCAAAAATAAAAAAAAGAAAGAAAGAAACTGAGAGATTTCAGTGTCTGGCTAATAGAGTGCAAGCTGCTGGAACTGTCTGTCAGGGAATTTGCTTAAGATGGATGTGCTTTTGCTTTTTCTTCTTTGAAATGGGCTGAATGGCAGTATTTACCTCATATCATCATTGTGTGGATTCAATCAGTTACCACATATGGAGCACTTAGAACAATGTCTGGCACACTGGGTGCTTAATGTTTAGTAGTTTTGTTTTTTTTTTTAAGATTTATTTGTTTGTGCATCCAAGAACTGGGGTATAGGCCAGAGGCGAGAAGATTCACCAGAGACAGAGCGGGGAGCAGAACAGGCAAATCTACTGAAATATACTGCTGAGGGGAGCAGCTGGTGAGGCAGGAGAGGTCTGCTGCGCCATGTAGGTTGCTCCCTGGCCCGCTGGGGATCGAATTTGTGCTGCAGAGACTGCAGATTGCTTCATAGTTCAGTGCTTACCCCCTTGCGCCCCGGGGAGGCCTTGTTTAGTAGTTTTTATTAATGTCTTTAAAAAATTTGGGAAGTGTGTCCATAAACAAACAAAAATCTGGAAAATAAAGTTGTTTGAATGTAATATTTCACTAGATCTAGGGATATGGCCAATGTCCAAATAAGAGTTAATTGGGTTTTTGCTTTCAAAGGACAGAAAAGACAAGTCATTGATGACTTGATGTCTCACAAGCAGCTTTTCATCCATTTATTAACTTGTTGATTTTGCTCATCCTATTAGAATATCCAGGCTAGATATTGTTAAGAACCCTCTTTGGTTAGTTATGACTGTTCCTAAGTAGTTCTCTAAACTTGGGTCAGACCCAATGACCTATCTGGCCAAAGGCCTAAAGAGAGATTTCCAAAGAATAGCTACATAATAGCTGTCTGTCTTGTGTTAACTTATGGCATGCTTAATAAAGAATGCTGATTATTTTAGTCGTACAAGGAACAGGAATTGGATGGTGGTATAGGGGAGGGAAAAAACTCCTTCCCCTCTTCCTGGGTTCATTGTCTGAGGACCAGTGAAATAGAATGACAAGAGGTTTATGGACAAGTGCATCGTGTATACATGGGAGACCATCCAGAGATGATTAACTCAAAGAGCCAGTTAGAAGTTGGGCTTCCATAGCATTTTAACAAAAGAACAATATATTTTTAGAGCAGTGACATGACAAAGATCAAAGACTTTGTGCTTCCAGAGATAGGAAATTGTGGGAAGAACACTATTATGAGGAAACTAAGGGCTAGGTTCAGCAAAATTTGTTTTATAGACTCCTCTGGTGCTATCCTGAGCTGATAAGAGTATAGATGGTCTCCAGTGATTACCTTTTGTCTTTCCTTGTAGAGAGGGAAGGGAAGACACCCTTACAAATAGGGTGAGGTGTCCTTTCCTTGCATTCACTTCTCAGTTGCTTTCAGCCCAAAAAATTCCTTATGTCAAGTGGCATATTTTGGGATGGCATGTTTTGCTACCCTTCACTGACTGATCAGTAATTTATATTACTTTTTTGTTAACTGGAAACTTGTACTAAAACTGGTCATTAGAACTGAAACTGGTCATTAGAAGCTTTTCTAATCTATTAAAAAAGATGAAAAATCATCTCTATGATCACAAATAGATGGCCATTGCTTTCTTTAATGAATTCATTTTGTGTGTGTGTGTGTGTGTGTGTGTGTGAGAGAGAGAGAGAGAGAGAGAGAGAGAGAGAGAGAGAGAGAGAGAGAAAGAGAGAGAGAGAGAGAGAGAGAGAGAGAGAGAGTTTGCCACATTTTAAAAATATCTGATCCATAAAATCCCCAGTTTGTAGAACATATGACTAAGGGGATGATCATTCACGAAACGAAAAATAATCCTTCTGTTCATCAGGGTCAGCTCATGTAGAACTTGGAAAACATTGGTTTATACACATTTAGGAAATGCATCTGTTGGTTACAGCAAAGTATACTTGTACTTCGGGCAGAATGCTCATTTAAAACATATTCTCCATTCAGCCTTGCTTTGAGAATCTCCCTCTCCATTCATCAATCCTTTTGCCAATAAAAGAGGAGGAAAAAATGACTAGGGCTTTTGTTAGATGACACAGCTCATACAACCTCTCCAGTGCACTTTTAATTCTGCCCGTCCCAGTTAATACTTACATAAAGATGATAATGAGATACAAAGGGCTTCCTGAGAACTTGTGCCATTTCAAGTGTACGTGAAGTTTCATCTCAAATATTACCTCTTCAAAACTAGAAACATACCATGAGGTAAGCAGGGCTGAAGCAGAGCAGACTTTCACTATTTTGTTATGTCAAGTATTGTCCTTCCACTCCATCCCACTCTTTGTTTTAAAGATCCCTTTAGAATCCAGTTGTTGCAACAAGGAAGAGAAAGTGCATCTGGGGTGAGTGGGGTGAGGAATCATTTAGAGTTACCGGTCAGTCCAATTCATTCATTTCTTCAAGAAATAATCATGTTCCCATGCCCTGTAAGTGAGGCAATGTGCTAAGGGCTGGGGTAGATCAGATGTACTTAGTTTCTATCAAGGAAGAGTTCCCACCCTGCACTGCTTTGTCTCCTCTTGGCTCACTCTCTCTGCTCCCTGCCTCCTGTCTTGCCAGGCTCCCCGCTTCAGAGGTGCAATTACCAGGGAGAAAAGAATCAAAGAAGACAAGTTCTCCAAGAACCCAAGGGTAGTGACATGGTAAGGCTTGCGCTTCTCCTCAGCTACAATCTCTGTTCCTGCCTTTTCCTTCCTCTTTCTCTCTCCCTGCTTTCCTCTGGACCCATGTGACAGCAGTGAAGGACACAGCTTGTACTTATTTGCTTATTGCTATGTAGTTTTCTAAGTGTTCGGATGTCTTTTTTCTGATGACAAAAGTAACACATGTTCATTGTTAGATAAAAGTCAAAAATTACAGAAATGCATGTCCTTTGAAAGCATGTAACTCGACCCCTCACAACTGCACTGACTTTCCTTTGAACTCGGGTAAAATGCAGTCTCTAAATGGCCTACTGATTTGCATACCCTTTAGTGCTATGACCCATGTCCCCCCCCACCATCTTCCCTCATAGATGGTGCCCTCGCTTCACCTCCCAAACTGCCTGTACTTCAGGACCTTTGCACCAGCTGTTTCTTCTGCTGGAAAGCTCTCCCCCACCCAGAACTGCATGGTTTTTCTCTTAACTCAGCTCAAGCTGCCTTAACTAAACACCTTCATCAGGGTAGCTCAAACAACAGAAACTTATTTTCTCACAGTTCTGAAGGACAGAAGTAGAAGACGGGGCCTCCCTGATGGTGCAAGGGGTTAAGTCTCAGCACTATGAAGCTACCTGCAGCCACTGCAGCATGAGTTCGATGCTCAGCTAGGGAGGTAACCCACATGGCTCAGCAACCTCTCCTGCCTCACCAGCTGCTCCCCTCAGCAGTATATTTCAGTCGATCTGCCTCTTCTGTTTCCCACTCTGTCTCTGATGAATCCTCTCACCCCCCACACCCCTGGCCTGTACCCCAGTTCTTGTATAACTAAATAAATAAATCCTTAAAATAAATCATAATTTGAACTTATTTTCCAGAACCCTTTATCTTTGATAATTTTATGACGTTGGACACACCTTTACTGTTTACACAATTTTTACTATTTACTGAGACTTAACCCCTGCACCACCAGAGGTTAAGCATGTTTCCATTAAATCATCTCACTTTGCCTTTCATGACACTCTCACTAGCAGTCAGGATAAGTATCACTGCTTCCACTTTATGGATGCAGAAAAAGGGACCTAGACAGGCTGAGTGACTTGTCCTAGGATACACAGCTGTTGAGGAGAGAGCTCTGATTTGACACCCCTGGCCTCGCAGCCATCATGCACCCTCCCAGGTGCAATGCCCCTCTGCCTCTTAGCTTTCCTTCCCCCATGTTTCGTGCTCGGGATGCTCTGTTGAGTACATAGTTTTGGTTCCCCAACTGGCTGCATGCTGGGGCCTGCAAGGAGAAGCATTAACTCTCTGAACTCTCCCGTGGACCTGGATGGCCCAGAGCCATCAAGACACTATCCAAAAGGGCATCCTAACCTTTCCCTGTGGCCCCTGCCCTAGGCTACACCGTGCTGTTTTGTCACTTAAACTGCAACTCCAAGTGATTATCATGTTCTGGTTTGGTTCAATTTTGGTTCGAGCAGAAAAAAGCCTCTGAAGCTTTCAGCTGCTATGCTTCTCAGACAGGGTTTAGTTAAATAGCAAATCTTAATGTTAAAGGGAAATAATACCAGATGGAGCAAGTAGCAAGTATGCAACTCAGGACATTCAAAATGTGCTTTGGTGCTTTTAGGGGTGGAGAGGAAGATTTGTCTCCTTTAAAGCCCTTTGAGAGACAGCTTGAAGACTAGCTAGAAGTAAGTTAGATGTGATAGAAGTCATTTTTTTAAAGATTTATTTATTTATGCATACAAGAGCTGGAATACAGGCCAGAGGTGCAGGGGGTGAGAGGATTCACCAGAGACAGAGCGGGGAACAGAACAGGCAGACTGACTGAACTGCACCACTGAGGGGACCAGCAGGCGAGACAGGAGACATCTGCTGCACTATGTGGGTAGCTCCTGCTAGCCGGGGATCAAACTCATGCCTCAGTAGCTGGAGATAGCTTGATAGTGCTGAGACTTAACCTCTGCGCCACCAGGGAGGCCCTAACACTCTACTTTTGGCTTACTGAGGATTAAGGAAAAACTTGAAAGGAACTTTGGGTTGCCATCTTTCCTTTTTTTTCCTATGACATTACATTTAGTATAAATGTCTGGCTAATTCAGGGATGTAACATGAGTAAGAAAGAATATGATAGGATTCTCTAGTCATTTGATAAATAACTAACATTTACATGTAGCGTGCCATTACTTTCTGTTTTCAAATCAAGTTCTGGTTCAAAGAGAAATCATATACAGTGTTGTAAACTAATATTACCTAAGTAACGAATAATACAAAAAAAAAAAAAAAAGACAGCAAGATTTCTCAGGGCTGTGAGATTGCTCCCCCCAGCCCCTGCTCTTTTATAGATGGAACTCACTTACCCTGCACTTGTTTTGAATTTTCCAGGAACTCCCAGCCATATTTAGGGTTCCTTGGGAATTCTGTGCTCACAGCACATCAAGAATGCTATGTGCAGGGGCCTCCCTAGTGGTGCAAGGGGTTAAGACACAATCTCGAGTCTCTCCCCAACCACTGCAGCACAAGTTCAATCCCTGGCCAGGGAGCTGCCCACATGGCGTAGCAGACCTCTCCTGACTAGCACGCTGCTCCCCTCAGCAGTGTATTTTGGTCAATCTGCCTGTTCTATTCCCCACTCTGTGTCTGGTGAATCCTCTTACCGCACCCCACACCTCTGGCCTGTACCCCATAAATCTTTAAAAAAAATGCTCTGTGCAAATAGAGCAGCAAGGAAACATAGACACTCAAATCATCTCTCATCTCTCCTTACATACATGCTCTATCAGCATGACTTATAATATCCAAGTTAAGATAAAATTATTAAAAATCTCACAATGTGAGGGATAGGGGGTGGGGAGGGGAGGGATTGGGGTCAAAATAAGGGGATTGCAATTGTATGGGGAATATAAAAATAAAATTTATTAAAAAAAATCTCACAATGGTGACAGCAGTGCGCTCTATAGATTTAGAGTTCTTTTAGTTGGTGCAGTGGTGCCCAGCCCCTCTGTCACTGCAGGCTGGTGTATGCTGGGCCAAATATATATGAAAGTGTGGAATATCTGCTATCTGGGGAGGGTCCCTGACACAGGGTCATAAAACCCTTGTAATTTCCTAAGTGATAAAAAGACTAGGAGCATATTTTTTCCTAATGAAGCAACTCTGGTTGGGCTGTTGGAGGAATACTGAGTAGGTGTTGGTCACCAGGACCACCAAGCCATGATTAGAAACTTGGGGTCTTCAGCCCCACCCCTCATTTTCCAAAGAGGGGAGGTGGATAAATACGAGGTTAATAATTGACCATGTCTATGAGAGGGAGCCTCCATAAAATCCCAATAGTATTGGGTTGGGGAACTTTCAGTTTGGTAAAAAGATCCCATCAGAGGGATAGAAGCTTCTGCTCTCACGATTGTTGCAGACCTTATCCTATGTATTTCTTCATTTGGCTGTTTATCTGTGTCCTTTGCAATCGCTTTCATTAACTGGTCAATGTAAGTAAGTGTTTTCCTGAGTTCTAGGAACAAATCTAGCAAATAATCAAATCTAGGGGTCAGGGAGTTCATGGGAGCCTCCAATTTGCAGTCAAGTGGGACAGAAGTTGTGGGTCACTGAGAGCCCTACTATTTGCCATTGGTTTCTGAAGGGACTAAACCCTTAACTTGTGGGATCTGATGATCTCTCCAGGTAGATAGTAACGAATGTATTAAATGGGAGGACATACAGCCGGTATTACAGAACTGCTTGGTGTAGAAAATCCACCCACAGCTGGGGTGGGAAGTGTTAAGTATTAAGAATAAAAGAGAGGAACACAACTCAGGTTTTGCCCTACTCAGATGTTAACATATTTTCCCTTTTTGATGGCTACTAGCTGACAATGTATTCCATTCAGTGCAATAGGAAATACAAAGTTTCAACCTTTAGTGTTTTGCAAGATCCAGAATGTGAGAAACTAGCATAATCAACACCATTATTAGGGAACCCGCAGGGATCTTTTTCCACCTGCTTCTGCAGGTCTCTCTGTGTAGTGCTCTGCAATGCCACCTCATTGTTTCCATCTCATCTGCAAGGCCAGCCTTCTTATTGTCCTTAAATTTAATTAGGTTGCTGCTGCAAATTATTTGTGCCAAAATAACTAATTTGAGTCATAATTCTTCTACCTGGTGATTAGGTCTGTGAAAGTAAACTAGAAATATAAAACATATTCTATTTCACCACCTCTTTGATTATTAAGAGTAAAAATGTACTTTTAATACATTTGCATCTACCAACATGTGTCATTTTTTTCTAGGAGCTAAGACACTCCACTCCTCACCTTCCACTAGATATTCATTTATCTATCAATTATCTATAGATGTCATAGGCTAGGTAGTAAAAATAGTATTGGTCAATATAAACACAGCCCCTGCTTTCACAGAGCTTACATTCTAGAGGGAAAACACAATAAGGGTTTTAGTTAACAAGTTCTTTTTGGGTCTCCCCGGTGGTGCAAGGGGTTAAGATGCAACCCATAAAACTATCTGCAGCCTTTGCAGCACAAGTTCAATCCCCGGTCAGGGAGCTACCCACATGGTGCAGCAGACCTCTCCTGACTCGCCCGCTGCTTCCCTCAGCAGTGTACTTCGGTCAGCCTGCCTATTCTGTTCCCCACTCTGTCTCTGGTGAATCCTCTCACCCCCCACACCACTGACCTGTACCCAGTTCTTGTATGCATAAATAAATAAGTCTTTTTTAAAAAGTTTGAACATGATCTTATAGCTCTTCGATCCTTAAAGTCTTCCATCACAACAAAATAAAATGCAAACTTCAGTCCTCTAAGGTCCCACAAGATTTGACTGGAATTTTTCAATGTGAGTAGGTGATTTCTTAGAATAGGGGTGAATGGAATGTTAGGGTATTTCTCAAGACCCACTAGTGAAATAGAAAAGGTACCCTCTCAAAGATTGTTTTGGTTTCCTGTGAATGATTTCTGTTATTTGAAAGAGTTTAAGAAAAACTTAATTTTTTTTTCCAGCTG
This sequence comes from Talpa europaea, assembly GCF_964194135.1. Taxonomy (NCBI): domain Eukaryota; kingdom Metazoa; phylum Chordata; class Mammalia; order Eulipotyphla; family Talpidae; genus Talpa; species Talpa europaea. Next base: position 92,902,340 of record NC_140076.1, read on the forward strand.
AGCCTCTATCATATCTTTCTGATACCATTAATATACTTATATTTTCAGTTGAATGGATGGTTAAGATTGAATTATTGTTCAAGCTCCCCCCCTTTTTAAAGCAATACTTTTTTCTTGAGGGTTTTTTGTCACTGTCAAGGTTAAGTGGAGTCACTACTGAAAAAAAAAAACCAGAAGGAATTTGGAATGCTTTTCCATAAACATTGAACCCCAATGACCTATCCCATGAGAATCACCAGTAGGTTTTGGGGGGTTTTAGGATAAATCATTTTGGGGTTTTCTTCCTTCACTACTAGGTTAAAATGACAAAGGAAAAATACACTTTGTGTCAACCTTTGTTCTAGCATGATTTTTTAAAGCAAGGTTATGGAAACCATGGGAATTTTCCCTCAAATGATACAAAATTGCATTTTCACCACCCATTACAGTGTATTGTTGATACTCAATAGACAGTAATTGAATTACATTGAATTCCAAGAATCTTCTAGAAATCTTAGATTGTTTCCTTTCATCTTGCAGATAGTGAGCTGGAAGTGAAGGGGGAGAAGTTGACAGTCTAGCTCCTGGGCAAAAAGACACATGTTGTTCAGGAATTTCGCTGTTTCCTTTGAAATTGAAGACTGTTAGCTTCTAAAGGACACTTTATAGATCAAGTCTCTCAATCCATAAACATTCCCTTTGCAGTTATCTTGCTAATTTTCATTAGAATGTCTGTATTTTTGCTGTGGCAGGAGAAACAGAGATCCTTCCCACCCCCACTCCATCTGGGGAGCGATTTGGGGATCAAAAAATTCTATCATAGGAAATAAACATTCTCAAATAACAAGGGACCTTTGTAATGAAAAATTGACTGATCCAGCAAAGAAACAAACTCATTTACCACCACAATGCTAGAGTTTTGATAACAGGCCTGAAAAATACTTTGCTTCTCTATCACTAACCTGTATAGTTTTTGGAAGAAGAATAAAGTGGTCATTGAGTGGCATCTGTCATTAGGTAATTCAGGAGGAAATTTGCCTCAGGCAGCAGACGCCACTGCCTGGGAAAGAAATGCATTTAAGGTGCTCCCAGTGTTCCACTTCCGGACCAGGCCCTGCCCCTTCCACTTGAGAGCGGACAGCAGGCAGGACAGAGAAGACTTCCACTGGCGCCCCAGCGGAAGCCAAGCCCAAGGAATTCAGTTTTTCAGTTCATGGTGTGTATTTTCTGTGGCAAAGGGGTAGGGACATTACCTAGTGGACTTAAAGGAATAATAGGACAACCGAGGCCTGAGGAGAGAGAATTAGAGGGCCAGCTAGCTCCATTTGGGAATTTAGGACTACTGGAGTCCTAAATTGTGAGTTCTCCTGTTCACCTCCAGCTTTCCCCAGGGAGTAGTAGGGAACAAGTTAGTAAGATACAATTGAACTACTGATCCTTCTGCTAGGAATGATTTTGCAATGCTTACCTAACATTCTTAGTGACTCTTTCATCAGTGTCATGGATTGTTTGGGCTCAGGAAAACAGGTACAGATATCTTTAAGAAAGACAACAAACTTCTGATCACTTATTGGGCCCTGATGGAAATGGGACGCTGGGCAGACCAGGATAGGGAGAAATGTGCAGACCAGCAGCCACTCCCAAGTCACAGGAGCTTTTGTCCTTCATGCCACCTCAAGGGCTAGCAAAGTCCACGCACGTTGCAGGACAAGAAGGAGTTCCTGGCACACACGGGTCATGTGACATTTAATCATTATGGTTACAAAACCACTTTTCAAGGATTTGTAGGTACTGGGAACATGATGTCTCTGAGTATTCCTTCCGCAAATGCTAATTAAATGCCTTTAGGTGCAAATTCTATGTTAAGTTCTGGGGAAATTAATTCTTTTTGTTCTCTGGCCTTAAGGTTCTCATAATCTACTAGGGAAGGCAACCATGAAGCGATAATTCATTTCAATTCAATTAGACGGTAGAAATACTGCAAATGAGTACAGTTAGTTCACTTACTAGATTTAAAGGATCTGAACCAACGCAGTGGCAATAAGGTAGAATAGGAGAGGAAAGCTGAGTCTGAGAAACATTTCTGATGTAAATTCAAACTGATTTGATAGATAATTGGATACAATGGGGAAGCAGACGTGGGTGAAGAAGTTCTTAAGTTCCTCTTAGGTAATGCTGACCTCACTTATTTAACAAAAAATAAAGTTAAATTTACACATCAGTACTGGCAAAGCGAAAGGAAGAACTGGGAAGCAGCTCTCACGTGGTTTTGTCTTCTACTGCCCCGCATGGTTTTGCTTGATTTGTAGTGTGATAGCCATAGAAAGGGGAGGTGCCAGCTTCCTTGCCCCACCCAAAGGGTGAAGCTAAGTGAGGAGAAGCAGAGAGAGGAGAAGCCTGGAAGACGACTGGAGGAAACATTTGGAGCAGAGAGACATGGGAAGAAGCTGCATTTGCTTCTTGGCCTTGGACTTGTATCATGGACTTAGGGGACATGGAAGGAAAAAATTGGAAGAGAAAGAGAAATGGGTAAGAGATCCTTGGGGAGGTGGACAATGGCAGCCTTTTATCTTGATTTTGGATTTGCTCTTTCTAGATTTGCCTGATCTTTTCTGTCTCTTTCCTCTGGGTCCCCACCAGAAGATTGCCTGAGACTTGTGGCCAGCTTTCTGTCCTCAGTGGCCCTGCTTTGGACCAACTCTGCTTGGCTGGGCATTTGCCCACTAGGGGTGGTGTAACTTTGGGTGTTTAATTGGAAACGTTTAAACTATATTCTTTCTCTGTTCTTTTATCTATTGTAATAAGGTACCTTTCCATTGACGGTCTTAACACGCTAGCTTAGGTTTTGTCTTTATGCAGTGGATGGTAGAACTATTCAAAGCAGGCAGGTTTGGGGGTCCTCATCTTCCTGCCCACCAACAGTCAACCCTACGGGGAAAGTTGGCTTCCCCATTACACTGGCCACCTTACCCTAAGTGCAAATGTGGCTTTTGTTTCCCTAGTATGTTTGTGTTTCAGATATGAGCAGATTTGCTTCCTGACCCTTATATTGAAAAAAGTGGCTTAGACCTTGTGGAAACTTTGTGTGTATGTGCAATTTGTTTCCAGTCATTTGCTCAGAGGTTTGATTTTGTGAAAATTGTTCTGTGTGGTAGCAAGCAGTTTTATTCAAAAGATGGTAATAAGTTGAAACTATGTGGTTAGATTAAATAAGGAAGCTACTCTTCCTTCTAAAACCTGTTTTCAAGATGGTGTTTGAGGCAACTTGGGAGCTACTCTGGACACAGAAGTTTTTGTTCTTTTGGTCTCCTACTAATATTTTTTGCTTTCTGTTTGTGCCATCCTTTACTAAAGTTGCTGTGACTTTGGAATTTTGCTTGTGATCTATGCTGGATTATAGGTCTGATGTGATTAACAATTCTAAAGATTTATTTATTTGTGCATACAAGAGCTGGGGTACAGGCCAGAGGTGTGGGGGGTAAGAGGATTCACTGAGACAGAGTGGGGAATGGAATAGGCAGATTGACTGAAATACACTGCTGAGGGGAGCAGGGGGTGAGTCAGGAGAGGTCTGCTGCTCCTTGCGGGTTGCTCCCTGGCTGGAGATCGAATTCTGGCTGCAGAGGCTACAAACAGCTTCATAGGTTGCAAAACCCCTTCTGCCACCAGGGAGTCCCTGATTAAAGGCAATAATGGTTGTTCTGTGAGGAGTTGCTGTGACATTGAGCTCTTGATTGTGACTACTATCCTGATCTCTATCTCAAGGGATTTTGCAAGCCAACAATGGAACAGTGATGGTTTAAATTAGCATCTTGATGCCTGGGTGCTAAGGTGGAAGCTGACTTGAGCAAAAACTGGTAATTGCAGGTAAGCTTCATGGATTCTAAGAGATAACTTGGGTCTTTACAAGGTCTGAATCAGAAAAATTAAAGACCTTTTATCTGGATTAAGTCTGAAGGATTTTGCTGCTGGGAATTTTGTCTACACCATATGTTTTGGGCACATTTGCCATTTAAATACTAGGATTTGTTTGATTGCTGGTCAAAGATAAAATTGAAAAACATTGCATCCTACTGAGGAAGATCTGTTGTGGAAAGCACTTTATTTGATGCATGGGATAAATGTACCAGGTTTTGATGCCCATGTTGTTGTTCCTCCCTAGTCTGGGGGATGTGATTTTTACTTTGATGTTGATTTTGCTTTTTCAGCTTCTGTACAAAATACCCCAGGATTGACTTCCAATGTAAAGACTTGAACACTAAAAACCCTAAAATGATAAGGCCACATACTCCTTTGTAATTGCTCTAACCAAACCTTTTTTTCCTGTTTCCGAAGTCTTGGGATGACAATTGAAATAAAATTTATGATGACTTCTGCCAGCAACACTGTAAATTTATTTTAAGAGTTTGATTTTTATTCCATAAAAAGAACTTGATTTTTCTTTTTTGGCCAATGGGTAAAACTGCAGCTGTATAAGATATTCCATGTAGGGTAAATACTAACTAAGGAAGAGGTCTGTGTCTCTATGTTGTATGTCTGTATGTCTTTCCCTTTGTGCCTAATAGTCTTGGCCTCTAGAGGAGGTAAAGTTGTTGTAGATGGTGTCTACAAAAAATTTGAGCTAAAAAAATGTAATGAAAATTGGTATCAGTACTTCTAGAAAACAAGGGATGATTTTTGGTTAATGAAAACTAATTGGTAATTTAATGTGATGTTTTGAAATATGTGCCTACAAGGCTGTATTGGCTATATAGTTATATTTTAAAGATTTTGTTTGTTTATTTATTTATTTATTTATTTATGCAAATAAAACTGGCGTGTAGGCCAGAGGTGTGGGGATGGGAGGTGGGTTTGAGAGGATTCACCAGAGACAGAGTGGGGAGCAGAACAGGCCTATCTACTGAAATATACTGCTGAGGGAAGCAGCGGGCGAGATAGGAGAGGTCTGGTCTGCTATGTGTGTATCTCCCTGTCCAGGAATTGAACTCAGACCACAGTGGCTAGGGATAGCTTGATGGTACTAAGACTTTAACCCCTGCACCACCAGGGAGGCACTTGGCTATATATTTTTTGTCTTTTATGTGGATTTTTGATGGGTACATAATGCCTTAAATATCAGGACTTTGGAAAATTTTAGGTTATTTTTTGAAAAAAATAAAAAAAAAACTCCAGTTAGAAAATCAAACTAAAGGTTATGGTTTGACTATCAACATTATACTACCAAGTTTAGCCAGAGCTTTTATAGAAATTAAATATTTTGTTGTTGCTGTTTTTTAATACTTATGTCAAAACTTGCCAGAAATCTAAATTAAATAAAAAATTTGGAAGTCTTTGATTGATCTGAGAAACAAATTTTTTAAAGATTTATTTATTCATGCATACAAGAGCTGGGGTACAGGCCAGAGATGCGGGGGTGAGAGGATTCACCAGACAGAGTGGGGAGCAGAACAGGTGGATTGACTGAAATACACTGCTGAAGGGAGCAGCGGGAGAGTCAGGAGGGGTCTGCCGCGCCATGTGGGTTGCTCCCTGTCCAGCCCAGGATCGAATTTGTGCTGTAGAGGCCAGGGATTGCTTCACAGTGCAGTGCTCAATCCCTTGCGCCATCAGGGAGGCCCGATCTGAGAAAATTTTATAGACCCTTAATAGAGCTCCGGAGATCCTCTATAAAGTTTCTTCCTTTCCTCATGGGAAAGACATTGGATGAATTTGACCTATATGGCATTTGCCTAGTAAATTCAAACTGGAAGGAAAACATTGTCTTTTAGAAAAATGTTTAACTTCAGTATATACATAAATACTAACATTGGTGTTCTAAAATTTATATAAAACATTTAAATACCTGATATGTAAATTATCAATTTTGATAGTTGTCCTATCATATTGGTTATTTCTATGGTTTGACATCTGCAAAAAATTGTTTCTGGAAAAATTAATGACCTCAACTCACTTCAATTGATGCAATGTGAGAGTGAAAGTTCACTGCAAAGAATTAAATGGACTGTTGGAGATGAACGTAATTTTTGATAAGTTTTTGTTTGACATAATGCAGTTTTTTGTATTATTTTGGTAGACAAGACTACATTTTTGTAAGCAAAACTAACTTGTTTACATTTTTTCTCTCCTTGATACCAAGTTAATATGAAAAAGTGGTAGAAATTTATATTACTCATGGCAATGGGCCTATTCTGTAATTGTCAATAGGAAATTTTGTGTGTGTGTGTGACAGAGAGAGAGAGAGAGAGAGAGAGAGAGCGAGTGAGAGCAAGTGAGCGAGCCCCTGGAAACCTTGAAAACAGACTCTACCCCAGGTAGAGAAGGTTCCAGTTAGGGGAGATTCCAGTTTCAGAGAGGAGACTGGGAGAAGGAAGGAAGCAGGATGGAAAGCCAGAAGGAGACCTGGAGGAGGCACATGGAGCGGAGAGACATGTGAAGGAGTTGCACTTGCTTCTCAGCCTTGAACTTATACCAGGGACTTGGGGTACATGGAAAGAGACACTTGAAAGAAGTGGGTGAGACTGGTGGGGCATGGGTGAGAGACCCCTGGGGAGGCTGACAATAGCAGCCTCTCTCTTGATGGGTTTGGATTTTGTTATTTTCCTTCCAGACTTGCCTGGCCCCTTCTGCTCTTTCCCTATGGGTCCCCGCCAGAAGGTGCCTTAGACTGGTGGCAGGCTTTGGAGCTTCAGTGGCCCTGCTTTGGGTCAACCCTGTTTGACTGGGCATTTACCCACCAGGATATGGGTAACTTTGGGTGTTTCATTTGACAACTATTTTATCTATTTTTCCCCTTCTCTTTCTTGCACACTAGTTGTATTAAAGTTCCTTTCCATTAAAGGTCTTATGCACTAGAGTATGTTTTGTCTTGATGTGGCAGATGGCAGAACCTATTTAGAGCAGGCAGGTTTGGGGTCCTGGGGTGATCCTCCTTCTCTACCATGTAACAGATTGAATTGACAATTGAACTCTTTTAAACCTGGGAACTTTTCATGTGGGTTCCAAGAAAGCCTCCAAGGAGCATCAAAGCAGCCCCTGATACCAAACACTGGACTATCACAACCAGAAATCGGTTAGTTTGGGGCATGCATCAGGGAAAGAGAGCATTGGGGTGTCAGGGTTTACAATATTCTGTCATGAAGGAGGGTGTTGTTTTGACTTTTCTGGATGAGTTCTGGTGTGATGGAGTATGTAGATTCTGGCAGTCCCAGAAAGGTGGGGTAGGGAACTCACCTCAGGGAAGGGACGGAACAAAGAACATGGCAGAGTAACTTCTCCAACACCAAGAGCAGATACACCATTTTCCTCTTGCAAAAATGAAAAATGTCGAAATGAGGAAGGAACGCTTGCTGGGATAGTGAGGAAGCTGAGAGTAAAGCCTCCTGAGCTAGACTGGCTGGAGTGATCACTGTTGACCCAGGAGACCTGGATGTCTCAACTCTTAGCAAGGACTGGTACATAGTAAGTGCTCAGTAAATATTAGCTTCTATCATTCTGAGTAGTTTGGGGTCAGGAAATGGAAATCAGGATTATTTTTCTAAACCTGAACAGGAAGCTGGAAAAAACAGCACTAGAATATAACTCTAAAAGCAAAAGCAACAAAAGAAAAAAATGAATAAATGGGACATCATATAATTTTAAAACTTTCTATTTCAAATGATATCAAGAAAGTGAAAAGACACAGAACATGAGAGAAAAATTTTGCAACCCATATACCTAAAAGATATAGGTAATAAGACATAAAATAAAATATATGAACAATATATATATGTGTTAACATACTAAGCATATATTTAATATGTATAAAGTAAAATAAGTCAGATAAAATGACAAACACTGTATGATCTTTCTTTTTTTAAGATTTATTTATGCATACAAGAACTGGGGTGTAGGCCAGAGGTGTGAGGAGTGAGAGGATTCACTAGAGACAGAGTGGGGAACAGAACAGGCAGACTGACCAAAGTACAATGCTGAGGTGAGCAGCGGGCGAGTCAGGAGAGGTCTGCCGAGCCATGTGGGTAGCTCCCTAGCAGGCTGGGGATCGAACTGCAGAGGCTGTGGATTGCTTCATAGTGCTGTGCTTAACCCCTTGAGCCACCAAGGAAGACCCTGTCTGAACTTTCTTCACTGTGGAATAAAAACAAACAAAAGAACAACCAAATACATGGATACAGAGAACAGATTGGTTGTTCCTAAAGGCAGGAAATGGGGGTGGATGGGAGAAATGAATGAAGAGGGTCAAAAGTAAAAATAAAAACAGTAAAAATTATTTTTAAATATAAAAAACTCTTACAATTCAATCATAGACATGTACCTATTTTAAAAGTGGGCAAAGGGGGCCTCCCTGGTGGCCTAGGGATTGATTGTCTCAGCACTGTCACCAATAGGGGCTGAGTTCTATCCCCAGCTGGGGAGCTACCCACATGGCACAGCAGACCTCTCCTGTCTTCCCCGCTGCTCCCCTCAGCAGTGCTTTCTGTCTGCCTGCCTGTTCTGCTCCCCACTCTGTTTCTGGTGCGTCCTCTCACCCACCCACCCCTCCCCAATGCACCTCTGGCTTACACCCCAGTTCTTCTACAAAATAATTTTTTTTTAAAAAAATGGGCAAAGGACCTGAGTGTACATTTCTTCCAATAGATGTACACATGACCAATAAGCACATCAAAAGAGGCTCACCACCTTTATCAGTCAGGGAAATACATATCAAAACTGCCATGAAATACAACACCACAGACACTAGGATGGCTACAAGCAGAAGAACAAGTATTGATAAAAATGTGAAGAAATTAAAACCCTTACAGATTGCTTGTAGCAATGTAAAATGGTGCAGCCACCTAGGAAAACAGTCTGGTAGTTCCTGAGAAAGTTAAACATCGTCGCCATGTGACCCAGGAATTCTGCTTCTAGGCATGTTTCTAAGAGAAATGATGTCTATGCAGAAACTTGCACATGGATAGTCCTACTTGTATTTTACATAATGGCCCCAAAGTCCCAAACAACCCAAGTAACCATCAACTGATGAATGAATAAAGACAACATGGGGTACCCAAACCATGAGGTACTGTTTGGAAGTGAAAAGAAATGAAGCTCATGCACTGGATGACCTTGCAAACATGTTTAGTGAATGAAGCCAAACACAAAAGACAACACTTTATATAATTCTATGTATGTGATGCCCACACTGGGTAAATGTATAGAAAAAGAAAGGTTAGTGGTTGCCAGGGGCTGCAGGTGCTGGAGGACCAAGGAAGAATAAATGAAAATGAATACAGATGGAGTTTCTTTTTTTTTTTTTAAAGATTTATTTATATATGCATATAAGAGCTAGGGGTAAGGGCCAGAGGTGTGGGGAGGGGGTGAGAGGATTCACCGGAGACAGAGTGGAAAACAGAACAGGCAGACGGACTGAAGTACACTGCTGAGGGGAGCAGCGGACGAGTCAGGAGAGGTCTGCATCGCCATGTGGGTAGCTCCCTGGCCAGCTGGGGATTGAACTCATGCTGCAGAGGTTGAGGATAGCTTCATACGTTGCGTCTTAACCCCTTGCACCGCCAGGGAGGCCCCGATGAAGTTTCTTTCTTTCTTTCTTTCTTTTTTTAATTAATTAATTTATTTATACAAGCACTGGGTATAGTCAGAAGCACGGGAGGGTGAGAGATCTCACCAGAGCCAGAGCGGGGAGCAGAACAGACAGACTGACAAATTAACACTGCTGAGGGGAGCAGCAGGCGAGACTGGAGAGGTCTGCGTGCCATGTGGTACCCTCGTCTGCAGCCGGGGATCAAATCGGCGCTGCAGAGGCTGCGGGAAGTTTCGCAGCCCAGCGCTCAACCACTGAGTCACCAGGGGAGGCCCTGGAGTTTCTTTTTTAGGGGTGATAAAAATTATTCTAAATGCGATACTCGTGATGGTTGCATAACTGTGAACATACCAAAACCTGCTGATTTATACATGGTAAATGAGTAAATTGTATGGTGTGCTAACCCAAGTTCACCATGCTGTTTGGTGGCAGAATCTAGATAATGTCTGAATTCTGATTTTCAACAGTAGTCTATTCACTACATTTCATTGCCTCCCCAATGAAATGCTTCTAAAAGCTGATGAGTTTGAGCCAAGTTGGAGGGGACTCAGTAGGTCTTACTGTTTTCTCAATGTTTGCTTGCTATCTACAATATGAAAAGGCCAGCCTCCCTGTTGTGGCACAAGGAGTTAAGTCTCAACACTATGAAGCTAGCCATAGCCACTGCAGCATGAGTTCAATCCACCATCCCCGGCCAAGGAGTTGACCCATATGGCACAACAGACCTCTCCTGTCTCACCTGCTGCTCCCCTCAACAGTGTGCTTAGGTCAATCTGCCTGTTCTGTTCCCCACTCTGTCTCTGGTGAGTCCTCTCACACACCTGCACCTCTGGCCTATACCCTAGTTCTTGTACGCATAAATAAATAAAATAAATCTTTAAAAAAATATGAAAAGGCATCATACACCACATATCCAAGGCATTTGTCTGCCTAACTTGAAACTGAAAAAAATACAGTATCTATAATATATTTTTTTAAATTTTTATTTATTTATGCATACAAGAACTGGATACAGGCTAGAGGTATGGGGGGTGGTGAGAGGATTCACCAGAGACAGAGGGGAACAGAACAGGCAGATTGACCAAAATATACTGCTGAGGGGAGCAGTGGACGAGTCAGGAGAGGTTTGCTGCGCCATGTGGATTGCTCCCTGGCCAGGCATCGAACTTGTGCGTCAATGGCTGCGGTTAGCTTCATAGGTTGCATCTTAGCCCCTTGCGCCACAAGGGAGGCCCTATAATATTTTTTTAGTTTTAATGTTTTTTAAATTTTTGCATAGAAGATCTAGGGTGTAGGCCAGAAGTTCAGCAGTGTGAGAGGATTGCCAGAGATGAGAGAGGGGAGCAGAACAGGCAGATCTACTGAAATGCAGTGGGCTAGACAGGAGAGATCTGTTGCATCATAGGTGGGTTATCTCTCTTGCCGGCATAGAACTCAGGTAGTGGTGGTGATAGTGCTAAGACTTAACTCCTAGGCCACTAGGGAGGCCCTTTACTATTTTTTTTTTAAAGATTTATTTATTTATTTATACAAGAACCAGAGTACAGGCCAGATTTCGCAGGAGGGTGAAAGGATTCACCAGAGACTGAGTGGGGAACAGAACAGGCAGACCGACAAAATACACTGCTGAGGAGAGCAGTGGGCGTAACAGGAGCGGTCCGCCGCACCATGTGGGACCCTGGCCGGCCGGCCTGGATCGAACTGGCTCTGCAGAGGCTGCGGACAGCTTCACAGTGCACACTCAACTGCCTGTGCCACCAGGGGAGGCCCCCTGTACTATTTTATTGAAAAACTTTTAAAAGTTTTCTTGATTGTCCTTATCTACTCATTACACAAATATATATATTGAGAAGTGCTAATTTAATTTAATAATATTGTAGCAAATCCAACAGAAGAAAAATCCTTGCCTTCATAGAACTTATCTCATAATTTTTTTATTTGAAGTGAATGTCATATAAACTAAGAGAATTATTGCCTTTCCAGTAGTCACCACCTCCAAGATGGCCTCCAAAGTTCCTTGCCTCCTGGAATTCACGTTAGTGTGGAATGTACTCCCACAATGCCTTGGATGAGCAATCGAATACTGTGGAAGAGACAGTGTGTGACTTCTAGTTTCCGGCATAAAACGCAACGTAGTTCTGCCTTTGTTTTTCTTGAATCACTTGCTTAGAAGAAAGACCCATTGGAGAAGCCATAAACTGGGAGGAATTGCAGCCTCCTGTCAACAGTCAGCACCACATTCCAGCCCTGTGAGTGAGTCTTGGAAGTGACTTGGAGTGAGTGGTGCTGGAAGTCAACCTTCTGGCCTCTGTCAAGTCTTTAGATGACAGCAGCTCTGACGATATCCTGACTGCACCCTCATGGGAGACCTGGTGTCAGAATTGCCCACCAAGCTGTTCTGGGATTTTTGATCCATCAAAACTGAGAAATATGAATGACTGTTGTTCTTTCATATCACTAAATATTGGGGTGATTTGTTGTGCAGCAATAGATAACTGATACACCCCTGAATTTTAGGAAGTCTCCCTGTGGAAGATGATCTGAGATAGACCTGCATGTTGGAACTTGGAGAGAGGAAGCAATATTTTCCTTGGTCACAAGAAGACAGAACCAACTCTTACTTAAAAAGGCAGATACAGGGCCTCCCCTCCCCGGTGGCGCAGCAGTTGAGCGCTGGGTTGCGAAGCTGCCCGCAGCCTTTCCAGTGCCAGTTCGATCCCCAGTGTACTTTGGTCCTTTTGCCTACTCTGCTCCCTGCTCTGGCTCTGGTGAATTCTCTCACCCTCCCACGCTTCTGACTGTACCCAGTGCTTGTACAAATAAATAAATAAATAAATAAATCTTAAAAAAAAAAAGGCAGATACAAACATTGGCCATTTCAAACCCATAGTTTCTGATAGTGTTCCATGGTTTTGGTGCTGTCAAAAATTTGGGGTTTCAAAATGTGAGGATAGGGCCTCCCTGGTGGTGCAGGGGGTTGGGGTACATCACTGTGAAGCTATCCACAGCCACTGAAGCAAAGTTTGATCCCTGGCCAGGGAGCTACTCACATGGCACAGCAGACCTCTCCTGTCTCGCCCTCTGCTCCCCTCAGCAGTGTATTTCAGTCATTCTGCCTGTTCTGCTCCCCACTCTATCTCTGGTGAATCCTCTCACACCCCACACCTCTGGCCTGTACCCTAGTTATTGTATGCATAAATAAATAAATCCTAAAAAAAAGAAACATCTGGGGATGAAAACATGTATTTAAAAAAAAAATGTAAGAAGGATGAGTATAAAGGAGGTACACCTTTATTACATGAGAGAGCTTGAAATCCAGGAGTGAAGAAAAGGCAACTGTCTTGACTATAATAAAAGCCACAGACATTTATTTAGGCTGGTTAAATTCAGCAGGGGCATGGCAAAAGACAAATGTTGCAAAAAGTACAATAACTCAGCAAGACTATTTGCTAATAATTTATTTTCGTCAAGAAAAGAAAAACATATCCTTGGTAATGTGCCAATTCTCAACAAGCTAATTCATGGCAAGTCTTTCACTGGGAAAAGAGATAATTAAATCTTTCTGAAATCTTTGCTACTTAACTGCAGTAGTCATTAGGGCTGTTCACAGATATCCCTGTTCTCTTTCCTTCCTGACATATGGCGGCTTGTACGTTCCTAATTACTGTAAGATGTTATATTTGACTTGCTTGGGCCAATGAAACTAAGTGGACATTTTATTTTATTTTATTTTATTATTATAAATTTCCCCATACAATTGTGACCCCCTTATTTTGACCCCAATCCCTCCCCTCCCCGCCCCCTACCCCCCATAGAGTGTCTCTGGTTCATAGTTATTTGTTGATTTTGATCTTTTCTTTCTTATAGTTATTCTTTTTCCTGGTCCCTTATTTAAGTTTTCTAGATTCCTGCTATGAGTGAGACCATCCGGTATTTTTCTTTTTCTTTCTGGCTTATTTTGCTGAGCATGATCCCTTCCAGCTCCATCCATGTTGCTGCAAATTGCATGTGAAACTGAGTGGACATTTTAAAAGTCAGGATGCTTCACGATCATAAACTTGTCTTCTTTTTTTTTCTGTCTTGACAGCCTAGAATATTCCTGCCAGTGACTGCTCTGTTAGCATGGGGCCTGGGATGAGGCTGACACTGGTGTGCGATAAATCCTTGGGCTTGACCATGACTGATAGAGAGTATGGTGAATACAGAACTCAATCTTTGAATTCAAGTCATTGAAATTTTAGGACTGCTTGTAACCACAGAATGTTCTAGCTCATCCTGCCTGAAATAGTCAGGTGTTGCTTAACATTTCTGCCAGGGGTGGACTGTGTATGGAATGGTGCTCCCAATAAGCTATGTCATACAACCTGGCTGGTGCAGTAGGCTGTGCTAGTAGATTTGCGTGAGCGCTCTCCACCACACTGCAGAGTGAAAAGGCCCTGCCATTCGGATTTCTTGGAATATATCCCAGTTATTAAGTGACACATGACTGTACTGACACAGCTCAAGTTCACATTCATCTGTCCTGCCTCTTAGGTGTAGCCTCAGCAACTGGTTAAGAACAGCGACCCTGTGTAAGAGTCTTGCTGGGAGCCAAGTGCCTCCCATACTACATCTCAATATATTTTCCCAATAAACCCAAAAGGCAGGCTTTATTCACCCCATTTTACCTATAGTGAACTTGACAACTGAAGTGACATGAACAGCTCACTGGCAAACAGCACAGCTGGGATGGGAAACTGGATTTTCTGATTGTAAAACTCAGGTTGAGTCACTGTTGTGCTGGGTCCTTCCTCTATGAACCAAGATAACTTTGCTTTACTTGATAACTCAGCTGTGACTGCTTCCTGTGTTAGTGACCTTTGTATCATCCTCCTTTTCTCTACTTTTTTACTTTTCTCTAAGAACTTGAGCTATGGGAAACTTTCCCTCATTAAGTTCCCCTACTTGGAGGTAATCATCACCCTCCTACTTAATGTAGAGGTAAGAAAAACATTGCATACAGTCTCTAAAAGTATGCTAGGTATTTTTTATTCATTGCAGTTTTGTTTAGTCCTTATATAAACCTTATGGCAGAAATATTATTAACTCAATTTAATTAAAAATTTTTTTAATTTGAATTTTTAAAAAGATTTATTTATTTATGCATACAAGAATTGGGGTATAGGCCAGAGGTGTGGGGGCAGTGAGAGGATTCACCAGAGACAGAGTGGGGAGCAGAACAGGCAGATTGACTGAAATACACTGCTGAGGGGAGCAGCGGATGAGTCAGGAGAGGTCTGTTGCGCCATGTGGGTAGCTCCCTGGCTGGGGATCAAACTCACGCTGCAGTGGCTGTGGATAGCTTTATAGGTTGCATCTTAACCCCTTGCATCACCAGGGAGGCCCCTAACTCAATTTTAAATGTGGTAAACCAAAGCATAAATGGGTTGGGTAAACTGTCTAGGTTTTAGTTAGTAATCATTGGTGAGTGGTGGGTGGTGGGTGGTGGGGTTGTGGGTGGTGGGTGCAACTCAAACCTGCTTCTACCTGACTTGAAGCTCCTTGCTCTTTCCAGTCCTCTTCCCACAATGATACTCCCTCCATCTAAATCCCTAAGGGGCAAAAGTGAAAGCAGAGTTGACTTATCTATTAAGATATCTTGCATCCAGTTTGGTTGGGCTTTCCTGAACTATTCTTTTGGTAGCCAAGTGTCTTAAAATTTCAAACATCCAATCTTCATGAAATAGCAGGGCCCTCCAAGTTCCTTAGGATAAATCCAGGAGTGAGATCACTTAAGTTCCATCTTTTGCTCTGCATACAGAAAAGTGCCTGATTTGTGTTTGTTCATAAATATCATTTCTCTGGGGACAGCGAAGGAAGCTTGCACAACTTCTAGCTCCAAGATGGGTGTGGATATTTGACAGGTCTTCCAGATGGGCGTTTCGGGCCTCTGCATTTCCTTGGCACTGTCCTGGATTAAGTACCAATTTCTTCACTATTGGCTCCTGTTGTGCTTCGCTTCTCTGTAAATTAATTGTTCAGGTCCCTGTAAGGCAAGAAAAGACATAATGTTCTTGGATCGTGGGGACTAACTCTGCAAGCAGTCATTTACCCCACCTCTTATGCTCAGATGCCTGGCAGTTAATTTGATGTGATCACTTCTTAATTTGTCCATGCTATGAAAGTTTCTCCTTCCCTTACCTTAGTCAACATAGTAGGGGCTTGAGGTTCCCAGAAAATCTCATGAGATGCTGTCTAGATTTAAGGTCTTTTGAATAGTATCTGTTTCAAACTGAAGCTATGTGTGTGTTGGTTTAATAGTCACACAGGTCATTTACTTATTTGGTGTTTCCTGATGACTTTATCCTGGTCCTTCTCTAACTGCTTATCATAGAGCAGGAAGCAAGACAGACAAGGTCCCTGATCCAACCAGATTTACATCCAGTGGGAAGAAAGACGACAAGGAGACAAGTGAACATGGTAATCTCATATCATGAACATTGCTGTGAACAAAATAGATCACATGATAGGGAGTAAGCAGGGAAAAGATTTGTTGCCTTAGATGGATGGCTATGCAAGGCTTCTCTGATTAAGTTACCTTCTGAGCTAAGACCTGAGTGATTAAGGTTCCAGACTGGAAATGAGTATTCCAGGTGAGGGAGTAGTCCTAATTTTAGTTTTTCAGACTGGATAAGTTTTGGATGTTTAAGAAATAGTATAAAATTTAGGATGATTACCTCCATGCATTGTATCATTATAATGGACCAGGCATTGGGCTATGAGTTTCTGTGTATTATCTCACTTTAATTAATCACAATACCCTACAAGGAAGCTGTTATTACCTGCAGGTAGACCTTCAGTTATTATCATTTGGGGTTCTCTCACTTCTATAATGTCATCTCAGAGAAGTCAGTCTCAACTGGGGCAATTTGGAAATTTGTGACTGTACTCTACTAGCATGCAGTGGTCAGGGGCCAGGAAATGGGATGGTCCACACAACAAAAAAATTGTCCCTCATCAATGTGATTCTCAAATGTTCTACCAGATTGCAGTTCATGCAGGTGAAACACCTGTTAATAATCTTTAACCCTAATGTTGAATTCCATTTTATATACACATATAAAGCTGTGAAATAATAGAAAAAAGTATATATATACTCTGCCCCTGGTTCCTGGCACAGAACTTGTAAAACCCTTGTAATTTCTTAAGTTATAAGATTACTAGGGGTATCTTTTTTTCCTAATATTTATTCTTTAACCTTGGTTCCTGACACAGATTTTCAGAATCCCTTGGGACTTCTGAAGCAATAGGGGTGTGATTTGTTTAATATGGACACGTGGGTGGACTTCTGGATAATTTTAGGATGGGAGCTTGGAACGAGAAAGATCAAGCTGTGATTAGAAACTTGGAACTTTCAGCCATATCCTCCGTCTTCCATGAAATGGAGAGGGGTTGGAGAGTGAGTTAATTATTGATCATGCTTACATGATCAAGCCTCCCTAAAAACCCCCCTAATACAGGATTTGGATAGTTTGTGGGTGAATATGTGGAGGTGCCAAGTCTCACTAAGTGCCCTGAGCTCTCATGAAAGTATCTTTTCCTACCCACATATCTTGCCCGTAGGTATTTTCCTTTGTCTGTTCATCTGTATCCTTTATCATACCTCTATTATACAACCTGGTAAACATACATGTTCGCATGAGTTTTGTGAGCTGTTTTAGCAATAATGGAATTAATTAAAGGAGTAATTTTGGATAAATGTCACAGCAGACAGAAGTATGAGTAATGTAGTAAGCTCCAACTTGCAGTTGAAATCTAAAATAGGAGACAGTGTAGTGGAATTAAGCCCTTGATGTGTGGAGTCTGTGCTCACTTCAGTTATGTCATAATTGAATTGAATTATAGGATACCTAGCTGATGTCAAAGAATTGATTCAATTCAATTTTTTAAAAAAGATTTATTTATTTATTTATACAAGAACTGGCGTACAGGCCAGATGCGCGGGTGGGTGAGAGAATTCACCAGAGACAGTGGGGAACAGAACAGGCAGACTGACGAAAAACTCTGCTGAGGGGATCAGCAGACACGAGAGGAGAGGTCTGTGCGCCATGTGGGACCCTCCCCGGCCGACTGGGATTGAACCGGTGCTGCAGAGACTGCAACAGCTTCACAGTGCAGCACTCAACCACCTGCGCTACCAGGGGAGGCCCTCAATTCAATTTAATTAGAAGAATTGGTTGGTGTGGATGAAGCATTTAGGAATGCAATTACCTACTAAACCAAGGGAAGATCATACTTTAACTGGAATTTCATCAAGAAATATTCACCATTTTGAGCCTCGCTGGTGGAGCAAGGAGTTAAGACACAACCTATGAGACTGTCCAGAGCCACTGCTATATGAGTTTGATCCTCCAGCCAGCCAGGGAGGAGCCCACATGGCGCAGCAGACCTCTCCTGACTCGCCCGCTGCTCCCCTCAGCAGTATATTCCTGTCATTCTGCCTGCTCTGTTCCCCACTCTGCCTCTGGTGAGTCCTCTCACCCCCTGAACCACTGGGCTGTACCTCAGCTCTTGTATGCATAAATACATAAATCTTTTAAAAAAAGAGAAATATTCACCATTTCAAAAAATCACAATATCTCCACAATGCTGCTCAATGGTATTTGAGTCACCAGAATGACACACTGTTGTCAGACTGTATGTGTGGTTGTCACATGCAAATATATAACACATTTCACACTCCTTTCAATAGATTTAAAATCCAACATTTCCAACATAGCAGAGATGCATAAAATCAGTAATCTCAGTGAATCTTATGAATGAAAGCTGTTTTCAAATAGTTTATATAATTATCATCACACATTTTAAGAAAATTAGCACTTTGATAAGAAATCTATAATGTGAAAATTACAAGATGAAAGGATTTTTTTTATTTACTTGTGGGTTATTTTGATAGTGTCCCCAAACTTTCCCAAACAGGACACAACTTCTCTGTAGTTTCTTTGTTACTGTTTCTTCCCCAAGTGTCCTCTGGCTTCTGTTGTTCATCTAAGTGTATTTTCAAATACTCAGTCCTAAATATATGCCTTAAAGCTCGTAGGCATTTCAAGAAAAGAAATACCACGCTACCCCATGTAATGATATATGCACACGTTAGGATTCCATGCTTATAAGATTCAGCTCATCACAATGGAAATCAGATTTCTCATTTTTTCAGCTTTGTATGATTTGCTTTGCATGTAATAACTACTCCAATTAAGTTCACTTTTCTCTTATTTTACCTGAATATATTTAGTTATTCTTTAAGATCTAATTTTAGTCTAGTGTGCCTCAGATCTTATTCTTTCGTTTTCTTGTATTTCTTGTACAGATATTTCACTTCTCTTATTTTTTTTAAAAGATTTATTTATTTATGCATATAAGAACTGGAATGTAAGCCAGAGGTGTGGGGGGTGAGAGGATCCACCAGAGAGAGTGGGGAGCAAAAATACTGAAATGCACTGCTGAGGGGAGCAGCAGGTGAGACAGGAAAGGTCTGTTGTGCCATGTGGGACCCTGTAGGCCGGCCGGCCAGGATGGAACCCGCACTGTAGAGGCTTCAGACGGCCTGCGCCACCAGGGAGGCGCAACTCATCCATTTTAAGTTAGTGTAAGCAATGGGCCACTTCAACACAAAGAGAGACAGAGACAGAGAGACAGAGACAGTCTTCTACTGTAACTTGATCTCAGCAAAGTTATTTAACATGTTAATTTATTTTTTAGTTACCTTTCAATTCTCCTATATATTCAAGGCTTAGTGCTTAAAACCTATTGTTCCAGAAAATCCCCCAGCCCTAGGCACATCAACACTGTTGGCTACCCTAGATATTATTATTGTTTTTCCCCCAGAAATGTAGGTAGGTTATATGCTCAAAGAATTCAATTCCATGACAATAAAAGAAGTTTTACAAAATACTGGTAAGAAAGAATATATTCGGGGCCTCCCCGGTGACGCAGCGGTTGAGCACTGGGTTGCGAAGCTGCCCGCAGCCTCTGCAAGGCCGGTTCGATTCCTGGCTGCTCCCCGGCCACTGGAGGAGGGTCCCGCATGGCGCGCAGACCTCTCCTGCCGCCCGCTGCTCCCCTTAGCAGTGTACTTCGGTCCTTCTGCCTGCTCTGCTCCCCGATCTGGCTCTGGTGAATTCTCTCGCCCTCCCATGCTTCTGACTGTACCCAGTGCTTGCATAAATAAATAAAAATAAAGCTTTAAAAAAAATTTAAAAAATAAATAAATAAAAGAAAAGAAAAGAAAAAAGAAAGAATATATTCGGTCTGATGGGGTGAAGAGCTGCCTTAGAGAAAGTGCTGACTCATGTAGTAGTTTAAGAATAGGATCTGTTTCTACAGGCTGTCCAAAATATGCAGCACTTCCTGAATAGATAAGATTTGCACCTGCAAAACTGGGTGAGCATATTGGGGTGGGAAGGTAAATCTCGGGACATCTGTATTCCTGGTATTGGCTCCCTCCAGCACACATATTCAAAAAAATTTTTTTCCTTTTTAATTGTAGATCTGGAAATTTGCTTTTGCTGCCCTTCACTTTCTTCTAACACCCCTGTTCTCAGACTCCCAATGTCTTCATGTTGAAAACTGTCTCTAAACATTCGGGAAGTAGAGGGTGAGTCTTAGCCTCAGACAGACTTTGATCAGATCCCTGCTTCCACCTAACAATTCCGCGTCTAAGCTTCCTTCTCTGTAAATGAGGGTGAGCATTCCTTCTCTGTTTCATAGAGCTAATGTGAGAAATAAATAGGAGAAATGACTAATGTCGCTCATTCTTAGCATGACACATTTTCAATTTTTATTGAGGTATAATTGACACATAACATTAGTTTCAGTTGTGCAATATAATGGTTGACATTTGTGTATATATAAAATGATCACGAATCCCATTAACATCTATCACCATACATAGTAATTTTTTCCTTGTGATAAGAAATTTGAAGATCTACTTTCTTAGCAACTTTCAAATGTGCCATGCAGTGTTGTTAAATAGAGTCACTATGCTGTCCATTACTTCCCCATGTAATCTATTTTATTTAGCATTATTCCTAGTCCTACACAGCTCTACCTTTCCCAATAGTATCTTATAAATCAAAATTAATGTATTATATTTTTCATTTCTTGTACCTCTTTTCTCACCTGAGTCATTGACTTCATATGGTTAGTAGGAGAACATTCTGTCTCATGAAGTGATTCACACTAAGGTGTGAGTGGCCCATGGAACATACTCTTAGTAGGCTGCCTGCATTTTAAAACTTATTAACCCTCACCAGAGGATTAAGTATGAGATAATTTTTTGAATTGAGGGGAAAGTGGTAGCAGATTTTCTAATGACCGTTATTATGGGTTGAAATGTGTAGCCCTAAAATTCATATGCTGAAACCCTAACCCTTATCTACTATGGCAGGATGGAATTTATTTGGAGGTAAGTTCTTTAAAGGGGTAAATTGGGTTAGATGAAGTCATCAGGGTGAGCCCTAGTCACATATGATTGGTATCTTTGTAAGAAGAAAAGACTGGGAGAGAAACAGAGAAAAAGACCATGTGAAAATTCAGGGGGATGTTGGTGCTCTACAAGCCAAGGGAGAGAAGCTTCAGAAGAAACCAAAGCTGCCAACAACTTGATTTCAAACTTCTGGCCTTCAAAACTGTGAAAAAATGTATTTCTATTGTTTCCGCCACCTAGTCTTGGGTACTTCGTTATGGTAGCCCTAGAAACCAACATATACCCCTACACTGGCCTTGGGCCTTTTGCAGATTAAAATACCTGGGGCCAAATCTCAGATAAATTCCCTGTTCTTCTTTTTCAAGGGGCGAAAAATAGAATACTGAGTTCTACATATGTCAGGCATTTAATCATCTTAGTAATTTATAAATGGTTATTATTAAAGATTAGGAAACTGAGGGTCAAAGAGGTTATGTATCTTAAGCAAAATAATCATTCATTCCACAGGATTTATTGAACATCTATATCTTTACCTAAATACCAGCAATATCAAAGGTGCCAGAGATAACATCAGTGATTCAAACTGACTTGCTCCCTGCTCCCACACAGCTGATAGTTTAGAGGGGAAAACATATCTAAACAAATATCTCACAAATAACTACTTAAATATAAATGTAATAACTTATGAAGGGACATAACATTAGTAGATTAGTTTAGTGCCATCCAGTAAAAATGTACCGAGAGCATCCATTTCATGCCAGGCATTGTGCTAAGTGCTTGAAAAATATCAGTGCACATGACAAAGACATTCTCCTTATAGCACTCCCATGTCTAGGGGGGAGAGACATCAAACAAACCTTACAAGCCAGAGACAGAGATGTGATGAGAGATAACTTCAAGTTTGCCTGGGAGCATTTAACAGAGGCATATAATTTACCAAAAGAAATCAAGGTAGGCCTTCTGGAGGAATTGCTATACTTGCTGAGACCTGAAGCATCAGGTAGCAGTTAGCCAAGCAGGGGTGTGGAACCCCTTCTTCAGACAGGCTATCTATCTCCACATCAAATAATGCAGCTCTCCTATAGGCTCTTCCTTTAAAAGCATCTTTTTAAAAAAAAATTATTTATTTATGCATACAAGAACTGGGTACAGGCCAGAGGTGCAAGGGGTGAGAGGATTCACCAAAAAAAGGACGGGGAACAGAATAGCAGACCAACCGAAATACACTGCTGAGGGGAAACAGAGGGCAAGACAGGAGAGGTCTGCTGCGCCATGTGGGCAGCTCCCTGGTGGGATGGGGAACAAACTCGTCTCGTGCTGCTTGTGCCACAAGGGAGGCCCTAAAAGCATCTTTTCTCTGCCTGGTCATTAAGAAACTGTTCAGACAGAACAGTGAACACTAACCAGAGAGCTTTTGACATTTTCTCTATAGATTGGGGCCTTCCTTCACCTTTGAGGGGATAAGCCTGGGTGCTACCTATCTCAGTAGGTGAACATGAGGATGCTTCTTCCTTATTCTCATATGCAAGGCAGATTTTGTCTCACAAAAGCCTTTGTCCTTTTTTGTCCTCTACTATAGAAGCCAGAAGACAAAAGATTTCTTTGCCAACTTCCTTGCTGGTGTGTTTGATCGTATGGCCCAGTTCTGGGTAATAAGCAGAAGTAACTGGGTGAGTTTCCAATGAGAACTTTGCTAAAGGGAGAGATTCATGGGGTACTCTTGGTTCTCCCTTTCCCAGGCCCACTTCCTTCTTCTTACCTTGATTTTATACATATGAACTGAAAGTCAGCAGGGATCTGGTGACCAGGGAGGGAAAGCCGCTTGCTAAGGATGTTGCATTGTCAGGAAAGGGCCTGGTATTCTCATGCCCCAGGTCAAGTTGAAACATTGGCCCTGCTTCTCTGTTCCAGGTTACCAAACCTCTCACTCTTAGGAGTCCTCCCACGCCTTGTTCTTATTTATACTTTAGTTTTAAAGGATTGCAGATACCGTTGATAATTCTTTAATATTCCTTTAATATTTCTGGTTGGAAAGTTGTAGGTGTTAACGTAAATTCCAGCTGAATCATATTTGTTCAAACTTTTGTACTCAGGATTACAGAGTCAGCTCCCCTTTGAAGTACCCTGACTTGAAACCCTGGGGCTCTTGTATTCTACTGCTTCGTGTTAAAACAGGTAAGACTGTTTCAGGGAGTGGCTCCTTCCAAAGTCTGAGCACAATAGAAATGATGCAGATTAACTTTTTGAAAAATTATAGCTGGAGGGAAAATAGAAAAGGAAAAAGCTAAGTGAGAGAAAAACAAAGGTACAAAATGTCATGTCAGGTAGTGTGTCTAATCCTCTTTGTAAGGCCTAGATATAGAAAATATATCCCAGGGAAAGTCTTTTCATAAGACAGAATCTACTTCCTGATGTATGCCTTCCTCTACAATATTACATCTTTTAGTCACTCAGAGTTTCTTTCACAAAACAGATTTTCTAAGGCAATCATATTGCTCTGCATTGTCATTTTTTTAAAAAAGATCTATTTATTTATTTATACAAGCACTGGGTACAGTCAGAAGCGCGGGAGGGTGAGAGAATTCACCAGAGCCAGAGCGGGAAGCAGAGCAGCAGAAGGACCGAAGTACACTGCTGAGGGGAGCAGCGGGCGGCAGGAGAGGTCTGTGCGCCATGCGGGACCCTCCTCCAGTGGCCGGGGAGCAGCCGGGGATGGAACTGGCACTGCCCGCAGCCTCGCAACCCAGGGCTCAACCGCTGCGCCACCGAGGAGGCCCTCTGCATTGTCATTTAAAAAGTATTTTTGGGGCCTCCCTGGTGGCACCAGGGATTAAGCACCGCACTATGAAGCAATCCGCAGCCTCTGCAGCACGAGTTTGATCCCTGGCCGACCAGGGAGCAACCCACATGGCACAGCAGACCTCTCTTGACTCCCCCGCTGCTCCCCTCAGCAATGTACTTTGGTTAGTCTGCCTGTTCTGTTCCCCACTCTCTCTGGTGAATCCTCTCACCCCCTGCACCTCTGGCCTGTACCCCAGCTCTTGTATGCATAAATAAATAAATCTTTAAAAAAAAAGTGTTTTCTTCCTGAAAAAAAAAAAAAATCTGCCCTTTTGTTTCTGAGAATCTTCCCCCTTGAAACACAACCTCAGTGTTTAAGTCAAAACTATGTCTTTACCTTATTGTAGATTACATCCTCTGATGCACAAAGTTGTATGTTTGTAAAGTTGATCTGCAAAGAGCTGGACTTGACACCTGGGTTTGGTGGCATGTTCTGTGGGTTGTCAGTCTCACAGGTTGTAATGAGGACACTGCAATGAACTGATTTTTTTTTTTTTTAGCTCAGTGGGATTCTTTCCTTGTGGGCAGAGGGGAAAAGAACAGCAGAAACCCTGAAACTAAGGCCAGCTACCCCTGCAGTGGGATCTGAGTGGCCCCTTGCTTCTCTTCTTGAGTATCTGACAGGGGCCACCTCTTTTGTAAGAAAGGTCAGCAAAAACTACTGCCAAGCGGCCTCCCCTGGTGGGGCAGCGGTTGAGCGCTGGGCTGTGAAGCTGCCCGCAGCCTCTGCAGTGCCGGTTCAATCCCCGGCCGCCAGCGAGGGTCCCACATGGTGCGCAGACCTCTCCTGCCATGCCTGCTGCTCCCCTCAGCAGTGTACTTCGTCATTCTGCCTGTTCTGTTCCCTGCTCTGTCTCTGGTGAATTCTCTCGCCCTCCCGCGTTTCTGACTGTACCCAGTGCTTGTACAAATAAATAAATAAATCTTTAAAAAAACAAAAGCAAAACTACTGCCAAGTGAAAAGGAAAAGGCTTCTTTGATTTAAAGTTGCCCAGAAACGCTGAGGCCATCTGGGAAAGAGGAGTCATCACAAAAGTACGAACTGGAACCTGAAAGCTGTCTAAGGGGTGAGGCGGCTCACGGCATGGACTGTTTCCGTTTCCTCTCGCGGGCTAAGCCATCTCCTGCTTGGGACCTCTGCCTTTTCTTCTACGGAATGTCTGCTCTTTTTGTTTCTTTATTAGCAGGTCACATCCTCAATCCGAACGCCAGGTAGAACTAGTCCAAATGACTTTGCTCATTGGCGTTGACCCTTTGGGGAGAGTTATTTGCCTGGAATGTCTTCATAAACCACCAGCAGCTGATGGACAGTCTGCCTCAGGTCAGGTGCCCGCCTCTAGCCTATTCAGCAGTCACTGAAGCACAGCCACTCCTACTGTGGCTTTGCTGGTGCCAGGGGCTATGTGCAGTGTGGTTTATTCTACGAGCAAGTGCTAGATTACAGACTCTGCAACAGGCATTTAGACTGAGTCCCAATGCTATCGCTTCTCGGCCTTTTGGCTAAGATCAAGTGTAGTACCAATGCCATCACACGACTATCACATGTCATGTCAGCACCCAGATTTTCTTTTCTGTAAATAGGGGATAATAATGAAATCATCTCACACGGTCGTGATGAGGTTTAAACAAGATACTGTATAGATGAAAGGGTTTTGTTAACTGTTAAATGTTATACTAGTGATTATTATTATTATTTTTTTTTTGTGGGACCCTCGCCTGTGGCCGGGGAACGAACCGGTGCTGCAGAGGCTGCGGGCAGCCTCGCAGCCCAGTGCTCAACCGCTGCACCACCAGGGGAGGCCCTATACTAGTGATATTATTATCAGCAAGGGATGACCTCAAACTATTTTGACCTAGATGGCTTCTCAGAAAGGGAGCCATTCGTCTAGAAAGAACAGTAACATGGAACAAATAACAAAGGAGCAGGAATCTTTGTTAACCTAATGGGTGTCCAGGAGTAGTTATCTGGGATTGCTGATCCTCAGAATCTCAAGGCTCTGGACACGTGTGTGTGTGTGTGTGTGTGTGCACGCTGCATGTGTGTCTGGTGTGTGTGGTGAGTGTATGTATGTACATGGGTATCATGCAGGATGAGTGTGCATAAAATGAGTGACAGAATAGAGGAGCTCTCCTATTCTTAAGATTTATTTATTTATGCATACAAGAACTGGGTACAGGCCAGAGGTGTGGGGGGTGAGGGGATTCACCAGAGACAGAGTGGGGAGCAGAACAGATGGAGCAGAACAGGTGGATCTACTGAAATACACTGCTGAGGGGAGCAGCGGGCAAGTCAGGAGAGGTTTGCTGCGCCCATGTGAGTAGCTCCCTGGCCGGGGATCGAACTTGTGCTGTAGAGGCTGCAGATAGCTTCATAGTGCTGCGTCTTAACCCCTTGCACCACCCGGGAGGCCTCTCGTGTTCTTCAGAGGCTCTCCTCTCTACTGAGGACACTCCTTTCATCATGAACTTTGCCAAATCCCTTTAAAGACAAAAACATGAACAGGAAATTTTAAAATGAGAGTTGAAAATGAGAGGTGACAGTGAATAGGCAGAACTGTAATAAGATATTGGGTGTGTGAACTCCCCCAGAAGGGAGGGGTGGTTCAGCAGAATAGACTTCTGGGGAATTTTGGCTCATAACTAAACATCCTGTGGCTGCCGGTAAATATCAAGACCTTTGTAAGAAAATTCGCCCTGACCTTGGGCAGAGCTGTATCTGGGCACCCCTTGAACCCCCTGAGTCATTGCTGAAGTAGCTAAGTGAGGTGGGGCACTGGACCAAGCACAGTGGCTTTGTTGCTCAGCTCAACCAGTCCCTCCTCCAAGTACAGGAGGAAGGTGGGGAAATGCAGCTGCAGCTACTTCCTCCCCAGAACCCCTGTTCCAGATCGGAATCCTGGGCCCTATTTGAATAGACTCCTCACATTAAGGTTGTCACATAAAAATGTTCTGAACACACTGAAAAAAAATAATTTATTCATAAAAACAAAGGTTTCAAAAATGCTTTGTAAACTGGAATGTCTTGGGCCAGGAGAAACGGCTGGATTCTGCCCGCCGAGGTGGGCACATGCAGAACCACATGTGCAGGAAGATGAAAAGGGAGCAGGAAAAGCAGCGACAAGGTTTTGACATGTTCCTTTGAGAAGAATACAGGAAGGGCAAGCAAGAGGAGATGGGAAGGAAAGAAACAGATGAATCATTTTCCTCTATATTTGGCTAAATCCCTCATTGGCATTGGCAGCTCTGACTGGCCAATCCAGCTCCTGGGGTCCTGGCTTTCTTCTCAAGGAGCTCTTCGTGCTCTGTTAATTAGGACATTGGAGAAATTGTCGTGATAATTATAGTGTCTAGACTTGGAGCTATGGGAAGCAGTAGGAGAATATTTAATTGTAGAGTTGAGAAGACACACAAGGCTGACAGGATTTTGAGCTTCTTCCAGGAACAGTGCTGTTTTTCTCAACGTTTCCCTGACGTTGTCTGTTCTGGAAGGGGAATTTTGGGTGTTTTGTCTGAGCATTTAGGGCTGTCAAAATTTTCATTTCTTCGAGAAGATTCCGAGAATCTGCAGAGAAAGATGTGCTGCTGTGCCTTGATCCTTATCAATTTAATCCTCAGAGCTTGTCATCAGAAAGGTGGCAGAGGCAGATACTCGTGGGATTTCATGCCCAGAATTAAAGAATCATTGATTGATTCTTTTGGAGAGATAGGGGAAGTGCTTAGGTAGGAAACTGACCTTAGTCCTCATTTGTCTCCTTCTCCAAGTTTAGTGACATGTTTTGGGGAAACATGTGAAATATTCCTTCCCAACATCTAGTAAATCCATTCTTATTGGTATTTAGTTAACTGAAAATCCCTAACAATTAATATTTCCCCACTTGGAGAGGACAAAATGTTTGGTGTTCATAATGATGCCTGAAGTGGCAGAAAAACCTCACTTTGCTCCCCCACTGTTGATTATGTAGGCACAACTAGTGCTGCACCTCCCCTGCAGTGACCTTTAGGGCTAATGGCTATCGCCAAGATCCCTAGGTCTGGCTGGGCAAGGAACCAGCGCTCAGGGGGAGAACAGCAAAAACTCCCCGAGGCAGGGGAGTACATCAAAGTTCCCTGAAGACATGGATAAGACTACGACCACCAGGAGCTAGAACCTTATCTCTTCTTTCTAGAACTACAAACTTTATCCCTTCATTGTCTTTCTAAAACTTCCTTCTTTCTTCTATAAAGGTCATTTGTTGTTAATTAAAAAATCATATGAAATCCTTAATACAAGGCTGACTCAAATGAAACGTTACTAAACCCTGTAATAATTAAAATATAGTTTAAGTAAAAAAGTAGCTAGTAAAACAAAAAATGCGATCATATAGCTTAAAAACAAAACTAATGGATTATCTACTTAAGAAAGAGGCTAGGTCCAGATGTAAACCACTCAGCAATAAGCTAAATCCATTCACTGCTCCTGTATATATACTGGCAACTAACTCAAATAAAATCGCACTCAGATTTACACTCTCTCTTGAAGTGTGTCTGTTTGTCATTTCTTCAGCCGAATCCCTGACCACCCTGCGCAATCTCTCAACCCTGAGACGGCCTCATCGTTCACTGCTGTGCTGGTCCGCGGCAAACTAGCTTATCACAAAGATTCAACATTGAAAAACAGGAAAGTGAAAAATCCCTTTGTAAATATCTCACCTCATATTTAACCCCCATTTGAGCACTTGATAGACTAGTGTGGATCCCCGCAGAAATTTTCATTATATATACACATGTAGGGGCCTCCCTGGTGTCATGAGGGGTTAAGATGCAACCTTTGAAGCTATCCGTAACCACTGCAGCATGAGTTCAATTCCGGCCAGCCACGGAGCAACCCACATGGCACAGCAGACCTCTCGTGACTTGCCCGCTGCTCCCTTCAGCAGTGTATTTCAGTAATCTGCCTGTTCTGTTCCCCACTCTGTCTCTGGTGAATCCTCTCACCCCCCGCATCTCTGGCCTGTACCCCAGCTCTTGTATGCATAAATAAATAAATATAAAAAAATACACATGTTAAGAAAACAAAGAATATAGTTAGACAAAGAAAATCAGACTTCAGTGTATTGTTGAGTGCCTTTCACTTAACATAAAATCCATATCAAACTAGGTCAACCTTTTACTTTTTAATTTTTGCATACAAGAACTGGGGTCTAGGCCAGAGGTGTGGGGAGTGAGAGGATTCACCAGAGATAGAATGGGGAGCAGAACAGGTGGGTTTACTGACATACACTGCTAAGGGGAGCAGCAGATAACACAGGAGAGGTCTGCTGTGCCATATGTGGGTTAGCTCCCTGTCTGGGGATTGAACTCAGATCTTCAAGGTGATAGTGCTAAGACTTAACCCCTAGGCCACCAGGGAGGCCCAGATCAACTTTTTAAATGGCTTGCAATGTCCTATGGTACAAATTCATCATAACTGATTTCACTTGATCTCTGTTAATGAATATCAAAGCCTTTTTGTATTTTTTGCTATTATAATCAATTCTACAATGACATCATAGCAGTTCTTAGATTGTTTTTAAACATAAACTGTATTATTGTTCCTTTTTTTAAAAAAAGATTTATTTATTCATGCATACAAGAGCTGGGATACAGGCCAGAGATACGGGGGTGTGAGAGGATTCACCAGAGACAGAGTGGGGAGCAGAACAGGCAGACTGACTGAAACACACTGCTGAGGGGAGCAGCGGGTGAGTCAGGAGAGGTCTGTGCACCATGTGGGTAGCTCCCTGGCTGGCCGGGGATTCAACTCGTGCTGCAGAGGCTGCGGATTTCTTCACAGTGAGGTGTTTAACTCCTTGTACCACCCTATTATTGTTCCTTTTTAAAAGTTAACTTTTTTTGAGATATAGTTGGTGTAAATAAAATGAACCCACTAAAAGGGTACAATTCCATGAGTTTTGACCAAAGTATCTATCCATGTAACTGATACTATAACCAAGCCAGAGGACCTCTCCATCAACCCCCAAAATTTCCTCATTGCCTTTTGTAGCCAAAATCCAACACACCTCTTGCCCTCGTAACTATTGCTCTGCTTTCTGTTACTGTAGATTAGTTTATACATTTTTGAGAATTTTGTATAAGTGAAATTATATACTTGTATGTACTTTTCTGAGTCTGGTTTTCTGCCACTTAAACCATGTTTTTGAGATTCATCCTTACGATTGCCTGTACCACTAGTTCATTTCTTCTTATTTCTGAGCAGCATTCCATTGTATGGATGTACTACAATTTGTTTTTCCAGTCACAAGTTGATGAACATTTAAATTGCTTTTACTTTTTGGATATTCTGAATAAAGTTGCTATGTTCAACTTTCTTTATAAAGAAACTTAGAGTAAAACATGTTCAAGATCACTCACTTGAAGGGTCTCCCTGGTGGCACAGGGGTTAAAGTCTCAGCGCTATCAAGCTATCACCATCCACTGCAGCATGAGTTTGATGCCTGGCCTGGGAAGTAACCCACATATGGTGCAACAGACATCTCTTGTTTCACCCACTGCTCCCCTCAGCAGCATACTTCAGTCTATCTGCCTGTTCTGTTCCCCATTCTGTCTCTGGTAAATCCTCTCAACTGCCTCCCACCCCACACCTCTGGCCTACACCCCAGTTCTTGTATGCATAAATAAATAAAAATAAATTAAAAAAACAATTTACTTGAATTTACTGCAAAGCTCGTCTCCAAACCCCAGATACGTATGTTCCTATATGCTTTAACTACCACCCTGGAGTGCATAAGACAGGTATTATAAGTTAATATGCAATTGACTTGGCAATGTAACTAAATTGTTGCACATTAACATTACTTAACACCTAATATGTATTCTCATTTTCTAGCATGGTACCTCATTTTTTTACACTAATATTTTTGATACATTAATTACATTCCATGCTATTGATATTATTAGAAACCAGCTATTTATATTTTGACTGTATATTCTTTGTTTTTAAATGGCTTTTATGTGGCTGTCATATCAGCCTTATTTATTTTCATTGGTTTTGAGGGTAAACTGTCTTGAGATTTTAAATATTTAATTTCAGTTTGAAAATGAATTTTCTCAATGTAGAAACTTCATTTTTAAACTCACATCTATCAATATTCTTAAATAAAAACTTATAGGATTCTAAATTTAACTCTGACAAGTTACAACTCAAGAGACATGACTATGAAGGATGGAGAGAAGTTGCTAAGGGAGATGATAAATAAAATTTTGCTGAGTCACAGCCATCCTTCATTTTTGACAAAGTAATCAATGGAAGCATGGAGAGGTGAGGTCTCAGCGATTCACAGTGGTCTTTCAAGAGAAGGGGTGGTGCAGTTTCAACAAGGGATTCAGAGAGATGGTTATGCCTTGGTTTGTATAGTTGAATATCGCTTTGTTAATGGGCTTCCCACTATTTCCTCCAGAAATACTATAATAACTGCCCTGTGTGAAGAGGGGGTGGCTGGGTGAGTAGAGTTACAAAGACAGTTTTAGGAGGAGGAAGACCTCTCCCTCCTTACTTCACTTTAAAAATTAAATGAACCATTAAGTGTACTGTGAACACCTCCAGTTTCCTAAGGCAAAGGACAATAAAGAAAAGAAAGAGTATGGAAAAAATACACTGTAGTTCATATTAATTACTGAAGTAAATAGCATAAAATTAGGACTTCTCTCCCCCGCCCCCATACTAATTCATATCAGTGGGAAGATTCAGGTCCTAAGGAAACTCTGGGAGAAGGGTGTAACACACAAACATCTGCCTCCTCCTGTAGGAGAGACCATTCATTCTTAGGGCCAGTGCTTGTATTTTGTCAATATAACTAGAATGTGTCATCTGTCTCACCCCTCTCCCAGACAGACTTGGGGTAAGGCAGGGAGAGAGAGAGAGAGAGAGAGAGTGTGTGTGTGTGTGTGTGTGTGTGGAGGGGGTGTTTGGTGGAGTGGGAGCAGGGGTTGTTAATTCCTAGAATAAGTTTTATTCAAGGATCCCAGCCAGGGCAAGTAGATCCCTGAAAAAAACAGGGACAGACTTATGCCCAGCTGCAGTCCCTGTTCATCTCCTGCTCCATTCTAGTCTTCTCCCTACCTCTATTTTGAGTTCCCAAAAAGGATGTGGCTGGAAAGGAGGAGAGGTAGAGAAGCCAGAGGAAAAAAGACTCAGTGTGAGGTATATGTCAGACCATTCCATCTACTAACATTGTTTTTCTAGTTGTAATGCTTCCACTTACTATCAACAGAGTGACCCTAGACAAGTACCTTTCCTTCACTAGGCCTCTCACCATCTGATAAGTTAGGGCCTGAGGGTAGAGCTAGATGGTCTCCATATGACTTTCAAGATTTGACAGCTGTGACTCTCTTCTGTGATTCTATTCATACAGTTTGCCTCATCTGAGACTTTGCTGAAGGCCAATAAATAATGCAAAGCAGGATATACTTTTTGTAAGGGTCTGCTAAGAAAAGGTCCAAGCCTTTTCTCCTAAGAAAACTCATTTTCCTACAGCTATGTGTTTCTTTAAAAATCAGTGAGAGAACAGGATTGACCAGAATAATTTACTTTAAAAATAACTGGTGGCAGGAAGACCACTGATTATTAATCAAACACACTATTTGTTCTCCTTAAGGCCTAGAGATAAGCCAGAGTAAGACTTGATACACTTTTTTATTTTTGCACCAGATCTTAGCTGTATACTCTTAGTTAAGGACTAAAGATGAAACTTAGAAAGGATTGATGAAGTAAACTCTTTCACACAGAAGAGTGAGCCAGTGTGAACTCACCTCCCCAAGCCCCATTGAAATAGAAGTAAATAAAAAAGTGTGTGATGGAAAGAGGAGATTTCAACAACTAGAGAAAAAATAAAAAAGGAAAGGAAAGACTCAATGCATGAATTAGTCCAAAATGCCAGGGCAAAATATATAAGGGGGGGCCTCCCTGGTGATGCAAGGGGTTAAGACAAAACCTGTGAAGTTTTCCGTAGCCACTGCATCACGAGTTCGATCCCTGGCCAGGGAGGTACCCACATGGCGCAGCAGACCTCTCCTGACTTGCCCACTGCTCCCTTCAGCAGTGTATTTCAGTCAGTCTACGTGTTCTTCTCCCCACTCTGTCTCTGGTGAGTCCTCTCACCTCCCACACCTCTGGCCTATACCCCCAGTTCTTGTATGCATAAATGAATAAATCTTTAAAAATTTATACACACACACACACACACACACATATATATATGGTAAAACATTAATTTGGGGGAAGTCTAGAGAAACAAATTTTGAACAATAAAGTCACAGATCACTTATAAAGCAAGTGACAACCATAAAAAGCAGTGTAAAAACAAGCGATCCATTTGAACTTGATGCTAGAAATAGCCTTTTTAGAGATCCCTAGGTGTTAGAGCATTGGGTCCAAAAAATGTCCTTACAGTATAATAGTATTGAACTATGTTATTGATCAAATAAAGTGTGTATATTTTATTTTATATTGTATTATTATGTTGCATTATTATTTTATATTTATTCATATTTATATTTAATAAAATTTTTTCTTACAGTTTTAGAAAAATTATAAAGATAGCCAGAGTTCCCTTATTAATATCTTACATCCCTGTGATCTACATTTGTCACTACTAATGGAATGCTCATTGATAACAAATGATCTCACACTAAAGAAAATCAGAGTTTTTCTCAGCAGAGGGACTTACAGCTGAGCAAAGAGAAGAGAAAGGGATGATGTTTTTCACTGAAAGTTCTTTTACAGTCCTTGATTTATTACCATTTGTACAAAATTTTTACATTGAAAGTAAAGGCATCATGAAGGTGGTGCCAGGCAAAATAGGCTACTGGCTACGTTTTGTTCAAACAAACCTTTACTGTGCCATTCCCTTGAGGGAGCAGCCTCAGTTCTGAGAGAGTAAAGGGATGATATCCTTAGGCCTTTGATTTGTAAGAAAGACATTTTAGAGAAAAATTCCTTTTGTTTGCCTTGGAATATAGATTAGGAAGATTTCAATTGCTAAAGAGAAATTGGCAGAGAGAAGCATCAACTGTCTCTGCTTGAAAGTACTGGCAGTCAGTGGAAATTCTGTGTTTCCTGTGTTAGGGATTTATACAACATGTTTTAGTTTAAAAGTCCTTTACTATCATTAGCTAATTACCTCCCAAGGGCTGTAGGAGAGCGAGCGGGAATATTGAAACCATGCCAGCTTTTAGAGCTGTAAGATGTACATTTGTCAGTACCAGCTCTGATTCAGGGTGTAGTTGTTACACCATTTCCCATTCATGGATCGATTGACTAATGTCTGGTTATTCAGTCTCTGAAGTTCCTTTTCTAGATTCAATGTGTGCTCAAGATGTAGGAGTTACTGAAACATAAGAGAACTTATTCCAGTAGTATTTTTTTTTATTTTTTAAAGATTTATTTATTTATGCATATAAGAGCTGGGTACAGGCCAGAGATGTGGGGGTTGAGAGGATTCACCAGAGACAGAGTGGGGAACAGAACAGGCAGACTGACTGAAATACACTGCTGAGGGGAGCAGCGGGCGAAACAGGAGAAGTCTGCTGCGCCCTGTGTTTTCTTCCTGACTGGCCGGCTGGGGATTGAAGTCATGCTGCAGAGGCTGCGGATTGCTTCATAGTGAGGTGCTTAACCCCTTGTGCCACCAGGGAGGCCTCCGATAGTATTTTTATGTGTCTTGAAAGTAGTAAAACATTAGTGGCAGTTTTAGCTTCTTCATGAAATAAGAATCCCCGGGGAGGACTGAGTATATTGGTACTTATTTTTTTTTTAAGATTTATTTATTTATGCATACAGGAGCTCTGGTACAGGCCGGAGATGTGGAAGGTGAGAGGATTCACCAGAAACAGAGTGGGGAACAGAACAGGCAGACTGACTGAAACACACTGCTGAGGGAAGCAGCGGGCAAGTCAGGAGAGGTCTGCTGCACCATGTGGTTTCTCCCTGGCTGGCCAGGGATCGAACTTGCCGCTGCAGAGGCTGCGGATTGCTTCATAGTGCGGTGCTTAACCCTTTGAGTCACCAGGGAGGCCTATGTTTGTACTTATTATCAGATGGTTCTAGATGATCTCTAGGCTCCTGATCCACTGGTTTAAGTGGTCAATAGATGGTCTTTTCTCTAACTGCAGTAATAACTATCTCCAAAGGGAATGAAACAGAATATGCCACTATAGAGAAGTTTTTATGAACATGAATTGTTCATAAATATTATACCTTTTTTGGGGTACAAATCTATATATTACATTATAAAAGTACACAGGAAATTTGGAGGAGAGCAAACATAAACACCAATGTATATATAAGAAGTCATCACAGAAAGAATCATTGTTCATGTTTTGAATATTTTCTTTTTTAAAAAAATTATTTTATGCTTACAAGAGCTGGCCAGAGCTGGGGGTTGGTGCTGAGGGGTTGTGGGGGGTAGTGAGAGGATTCACCAGAGACAGAGTGAGGAGCAGAACAGGCCAACTGACTGAAATACACTGCTGAGGGGAGCAGTGGGCTAGACAGGAGAGTCTGTTCTGCCATATGTGGGTTAGTTCTGTGGCTGGGGATTGAACTCATGCTGTACTGGCTGGGGGTAGTGGCATAGTGCTGAGACTTAACCCCTTGCACCACCAGGGAGGCCCCTTGAATATTTTCTTTCCATTTTATTTTTGTCTTTAAAAATTGGTTGACATTGCTGTTAGCAGACTCCATATATTTTATAACTTGCTTTTCAATATTACCTTTATAATGTGCATTTCATACTTGAAAATTCATCTCTAAAAATGGTATGTAGTAAAATGAGGCAAACAGGAAAACTGAAGCAAAACAGGAATTTAGGTACCTCAGAGAACAGACTGACAGGAACATTCTCTACTCCTGTGTCCTTTTAGGGCATTTCGCATCAAGTGGCTCTGCTACTAGTGCTCGAGTTCCAAGCTAAAATTCGACTATATTGGGTGTGTGGTGCCCTCTACTGGCTTTCCTGGAATGGTGCCCTTTTTTCTGTTTGTGAGGAAGGTAGATTTTACTAGGTGCATGCCTGGATTTTGTTTATCTGTATTTTTGTTTATATGTGTTAACTTAATGTAGAATTGGGCTATCTAAATACTTTGGATCTGTTTTCTTCTTATTTATTCAGTAAGCATTTTAAAGCATCAGCTATGTGTGGGCATGATACTACTAGGGGGCTAGAGACACAAAGATGAAATTGCCTCCTGCAAGTGGTTTATTATCTAGTGGAGAGGCACAAGTAAGTGGGATAACCCATGAAACATGCCTTTATATTCCAGTAGAAGAACTTGACTCCTTGGAGATCCTTGAATTTATTGAGGAAAATTATCCTTTTCGCTGAAGCACAACTATGGGAGAGACATGTGCAGAGGTAGGAAAAAAGGGGACACTTCCCAGCAGGGGACATCTACCTATCAAATTAATTCTGGCATTCAGTGGGGTAGAAGATGTCACAGGCAGCTTGTTCTCTATTTACATAAGAATTTGAAATTTATGATGGCTGTTAATAAGGTAATATTAGTGGATAAGATAAAAATTAAGAGGTTTAGTTACCCTCTTATAAGGGAATAAATGTCATTTTGTAGAAATATATAATGCATATATTAAGTACCCAAGCAGGGAAGGTAACTTACATTTTTTTTAAAGATTTATTTATTTATGCATACAAGAGCTGGGGTATAGGTCAGAGGCGCGCGCTTGCGCGCGCTTGTGTCTCTATGTGTATGTGTGTGTGTGTGTGTGTGTGTGTGTGTGTGAGAGAGAGAGAGAGAGAGAGGATTCACCAGAGACAGAGTGGGGAGCAAAACAGGCAGATTGACTGAGATACACTGCTGAGGGGAGCAGCAGGCGAGACAGGAGAGATCTGCTGTGCCATGTGGGTTAGCTTCCTGGCTGGGGGATCAAACTCAGGCTGCCATGGAGGGCCATCAAGGTGGTAGCCCTGAGACTTAACCCCTAGGCCACCAGGGAGGCCCCATAACTTACATTTTGAAAGCACTTTTGTATTTGGATTTTACCTTGCTTTTAGTGGGAATTAAATGCATAAAAAACTAATGCAGTGTTTCCAATTGGAAGAAGGCCTAAATCACAGGACAAAGTGGGAGTCTCTGAAATATTATCACTTTTTCTGATATGTAGTCTCTTTGACCACATTGGGTATAATTATTCAAGATGATCTGTAGCTTAGCAGAGTCTTTTTTTATGGGGACCTTGATGATATTGGGTCTACAAGATTGGTTTCATACCAATAGATCTAAATATGACTATATATTATTCATCATGATTATATAACTAGCAATTACTGATTGTGTGGTCTTGGATGAGCATGTTAACTTTTTAACTATACCCGTTGGTAAACAGATATACCCTACCTGGTAAGGATCAGAGATAAAGCATTTAAAATGTCCCTCAAAATTCTGGGCACATAACTACTGTTCAGTGGAGCACAGTAGGCACCTTAGAATGACAGAGGTGCAAGCTGGGGCTCTGGAGCCAGGCTGTCTGTGTTGAATCCTGGCTCCCTCTTTTGTTTTCTTTTTCTTTTTTTAATATTAATTTTTTTTAAATTTTTTTACATCATTGTTCATTTTTAAACAATATTTGTTTCCCCCACCCACTCAGGTGTAGTCCCCATAGAGTTTCTTTACCAATGCACCCGTGCACCATCACCTCAGTCCCCTGTGCTCCTCCCTCCCTCCGATCCTTCTCCCTCCTCCTCCCGATCCTTCTCCCTCCTCCTCCCTTGCAGTCTGTCTATGATTTATAATTGTCCGTTTTTGCTTTGTTGTGTTTTGTTTTGTTATTTGGTTCCTCTATATTCCTGCTATAAGTGAAACCATCTGATATTTTTCTTTTTCCTTCTGGCTTATTTCACTGAGCATAATTCTTCTAGTTCCATCCATATTGCTGCGAATGGCATGAGTTTATCTTTTTTGATTGCTGAATAATATTCCATTGTGTATATATGCCACATCTTCTTGATCCAGTCATCTAATTTTTGGGCACTTGGGTTGTTTCCAGGTTTTACCTATTGTAAATAGTGCTGCAATAAACATAGGTGTACAGGTGTTCTTTTGAATCAATGTTTTTTGTGTCCTTTGGGTAGATCCCTAGGAATGGAATTGCCAGGTCATATGGTAACTACAGTTTTAGTAGACTGAGGAACCTCCAGACAGCTTTCCATTGTGTTTGGACCAGTTTGCACTCCCACCAGCAATGTAGGAGAGTTCCTGTTTTTCCACATCCTCGCCAACAATTGTTGTTGCTTGTTTTTTTGATATGTGCCGTTCTTACTGGTGTAAGGTGATATCAGTGTGGTTTTGATTTGCATTTCCCTGATTATAAGGGATGTTGAACATTTTTTCATATGCCTGTTGGTCATTTGCATTTCCTCTTTGGAGAAATGTCTTTTAAGTTCTTCTGCCCATTTCTTGACTGGATTGTTTATTTTGTTTTTGTTGAGTCGTGTGAGTTTTTTGTATATATTTGTGCTCAGTCCCTTATCAGTTGACTGGAGTGCAAAGATTTTTTTCCCCAATCAGTGGGGTGTCTCTCTGTTTCGGTTAATGTCTTTTTTGCTGTACTGAAGCTTTTCAGTTTGATGTAATCCTGGGTGTTTATCTTTTCCTTGACTTTCTTTGCTTTGGGTGATGAGTCTTTAAAGATGTTATTGAGATATATGTCTTGTAGTGTTTTTTACCTATATTTTCTTCTGTATATTTTATGGTTTCAGGTCTTATGTCCAGTTCTTTTATCCATTTTGAGTTGATTTTTGTGCACGTTATTTTCTTTTTAAAAGCTGTGTGATCTTGGGCAAATAACTTTACATCTCTGGGTCTCAGTTTCCTTACTGGTGAAGTAGGGGTGATAATAATACCTACATTACAGGATTGTTGGGAAGATGAGTTAGTACACTTAATGGGTTTTGGAACATTTATTACTAGAGATTAATAAAATCTAGTTAATGTTTTAACTGCTATTATTTTAGCTTTTATTTTATTATATTTTTTAAAGATTTATTTATTTATTTATTTATACAAGCACTGGGTACAGTCAAAAGCGGGAGGGCGAGAGAATTCACCAGAGCCAGAGCGGGGAACAGAACAGGCAGACTGACTAAGCACACTGCTGAGGGGGGCAGCGGGCAGCAGGAGAGGTCTGCGCGCCATGTGGGACCCTCCTCCCATGGCCGGGGAGCAGCCAGGGATAGAACCGGCGCTGCAGAGGCTGGGCAGCTTTGCAAGCCAGCACTCAACCGCTGCGCCATGGGGGAGGCCCTATTCCTTTAGCTTTTAGAGACACTTGTATCTTTGAAATTACATATTCAGGGAGAGACATTTTTTCCATATGTATAAAATATATTCATTCAACAATATCACACCAGCTGTTTTCAGATTCCATTCTTGTGGCCCTAAAACCAAGTCAACTTTGGTAAGTCTTCAGAGACCTCAGTAGGAATTATTTTCTTCATGTTAAGTTTTGGCTTCATTGCTATAAGAAAGTGAATCTTGGTTCTTGATTTCCCTGTCTAAGTATTTATGAATTCCCTAAAGAACATGGAGAGGAAGGATTATTTAGGAACAAATTAGGAAAACAGTGGGTTTACTCCCCTTTGTAACTCCACTATCACTTCCTTTCCAAATAATTATAGGATGCTGTGGTTTTGTGCAGATGAAACTCCCAGCAGCCATTTTTAACCTGGAGTGTTTTCTTCAGTGGCCACTAGGCTACTGCTCCTCCTCTTTGTTATATAGTGACAATGTGCGCCATACAGATTACAGATGGGAGTACAAAGAAGGGTCTCAATCCCAGAGTATGTATGAACAAACAACTAGAGAGGGACATAGGAAGTAACTCACTGATAATAACAAGAATTCAACAGGGCACAACAGCTATCAAGGTAACAGAAGGAAGGGGGTTCTGACTAACTGCTTAAGGATTGGTGGGTAAGAGGCAACGGTGTTTCTGAACCTTGGAGAATGACAAAGAAGTAGAATAGGAGCAAAAAGAAAACGATGAGTGACAGCAGAAGTGTGAAGACACATGGCTTGTTTAGGGGAACAGGAGATGGTTTTGTGTGGTAGAAGGTATGTAGGTGCAGAGTTAGGAGGCGAGGGTCCCTGGGTCCTCAGAGAGCCCACTCACCCATTTCTTCTCAGATTCTGAGGAGTGGGATGGTGGGGTTTCTCTGACAACTCCCTTAGTCAACCCTCATTAACTTCTTTCTCTGGGCCTCCATCCATGTCTTTTCACCTCTGCAT
Source organism: Talpa europaea (assembly GCF_964194135.1). Taxonomy (NCBI): domain Eukaryota; kingdom Metazoa; phylum Chordata; class Mammalia; order Eulipotyphla; family Talpidae; genus Talpa; species Talpa europaea. The sequence goes on from NC_140076.1 coordinate 92,942,482, forward strand.
TTACAAAACTCTCTTTAATTAAATATTTTCCTATAGACTGGTAGTTGAGTATTCACTAACCTGCCACTTATTTTGAAATATATGGAAGATGAAATGACATAAGACTCTGTATAAATCAGTCTTTAGCCTCTCAGGGTAATGCTCTAAACCTAGCCAATAGGGTACAGGCCAGGGACTTTGGAGGGTAGGCAGGGGAGAGAGAATAATAAAGTAAGAAAATGATGTTGACACGTAATTGGTGCTCAATCAATATTTGTCTACAAAATGAATTAGGGGACACCATGACAGTTTCTTAAGTATTGCTGGGTGTCTGGGGTATGACCACTTGCCTTTGTAAGACTTAGGGTTTGGAAAATAGGAAGGAAAAGCAGAAAAAGACCTGTGTATTCTGGCTTTCTATGCATTTGTGGCAAGGCCAGTTTTCTTCAGGAGTTAATATATTTTTTATTCTCTAGCATTTTTATTAAATAACAATGGTTTACCAAACTGTCAAGAGTTAGGAATTTTTGCATGACAGTTTTCTCTTTCAGAGGAGAAAGAAAATATGTGTGGATACGATGTTTATTTCCTTCCAGTCATGCCAAGACCTGAAGAACTCAGGTTATAAAATCATCCCTTTGTCAGAGATAAATCGGGGATAATAACAAGAAAAAAAATTAACCATGTTAAGGACAACTTAGTTTTACAGGGTAAACCTATGTGCTTGACACCTTGGAGACAGGAAAGACTCGGTTCTAATCTTAAAGAACTTTTTTATATTACTGTGTAGAAATGTATAATATTCTCTTCAAGCATTGTTTTTTCTTTGTATTACTAAACATTGCAAATATTCTATAATTTTGAGTTTGATATTCTTTCAAAATTATTTAAACATTTTGAATTTCTAGGTGAGTGTGAGGATGTTATGCTGTTTTGTTTCCTCCTTTTTGCTGACTTCTAATTTTATTTCTTTGGCATCAGATAATGGGTTTCATGTTGTTTCTAATTTTTAGAATTTATGGAGTTTTGGTGGCATAACATGGCAAATTTTTGCAAACATTTACAGGACATTTTGGAAAGTTGTTTTTGTTTTAAGGATATTGGATTAAATATTTATAAGTTCTACTGTATTATTCCAGGGACTTTATATTCTTTTTTTTTTTAATCTGCTTAATCTTATCACATGCTCAGCTCAGTATTTTTATTGTTTTTCCATGTCTGCTTGTATGTTTTTGAATTTTGAAGCTGTTATTTGGTACAAAAAGATCCTTGAGAAATATTTATTGTGAATTGCATTCTTTATTAAGGTACCAATTTTTTTTACTGCTTTTTGCTTTGATTTAGTAATTGTTTGATACTAGAATTAAACCTTTACTTTTCCTTATATGATTGGTATTTGTTCTTTTGCTTTCATCCTTCTTTGTGAACCAGTTTATTTTAAATATGTCTCTTATACCTGGTTGATTATTATTTTACAACCGATATGATATGACAAACTTTGAGATTTAGGTCTGAACTCGTATTACTTAAGGAACTTTTAATGTGGAGAGTCATAGAGCTAAATAGAATACTCAATGCAAGGGAGATAATGCTGTAGCAAATGTTAGCTCAGGGAACAGAGAGGAGAGGCTCTTAGAGTCCAGGGCTTTGCTATTCAAGTTAAGTTTCAACCGCCAGTAGCAGCACTTCCTGGAAACTTGTGAGAAATGCAGACTCTCAAGCTCCAACCCAGGCTGACTGAATGTGAATCCAAAGTTTAACTAGATCCCTAGATGAATCACATGCTTGTTAATATTTGAGAAGTACTGGCATGGGGGTAGGGTTGGAATCTGGGAGTGTTTCGTAGAGGAAGTAAATCTTGAACTGTGTTGAGGATGAAACCAGGTGGTGTTCCAGGCAGAGGGAACAATATAAACAAAAGTTCAGTTGTGTGAAAAAGACTGCGGGTGTTTGGGGCATGTAAGCAGCTTAAAACTGCTGATCCAAAGGGAGAGAGAGAACCGGGAAAGAGGAGGAGGAAGAAATGGAGGAAATTGGCAGGTCAGGCAATGGCCAGATCCTGCTGGGTGTGCTCAGGTTAAGGAGTTTTGCCTTGTCCTAATCCGTCATAGAGGCACATGAAGACATGTTCATACTTTCGTTTAGATCAAGCAGATCCAGGGAGCCTGAGATTAATTAGGAAGGTATGGCAACAGATTGAGAGAAAGATAATGACATTCTAACTAAGGTAGTGGCTTTGAGAATGGAGAGGAGGCAGGAGGCAGTTTAAGACATTTTGGGAGGTAATAAGCAGATGAAATACTTCTGTATGGATTGAGATGAGAGGGTGAGGGAGGGCTGAGACTTGACTAGATAAATTGTTGGCTCCTGGCTGGGATTAGTGGGTGGTTGCTTATGATGCCACTAACAGAGATGAAAGAACAAAGGAGGATGAGCAGGTTTGAGGAGGGAAATTATGAGTTCAGTTTTCAACATGTCCCTTTCAGGTGCATAAGAAACATGTATAGGAGAGAAAGAAAAAAAAAAAAAAGGAAAGAAAGAAAACAAGAAAGGGGTGGAGAACTTGGCAAACCAACGAGGATGGAGAAGCAACGCGATGAGGAAGAAATAATGCCTGCTCGGATTTGGAACCACTGTAGCGTATAGTATACGGCTCAGTTTTTCCTTCAGCCCTATTTGCAGAGGCATATACTCCTAGGAACTTGGACCCAGCTATTGGCTGGACCTTAAAGAAGAGCAAAGAAGGCTTTTGACTGTGATCAATTCATTGTCGAGACTATTTCCTCTATGAAAAAGGAATTTTTTTTTTTAAAGTTAAGAGTTCAAACTGTTCCAGAGTCAAGTGACCAAAAATAGTTGTCATTTTTCATATTGCCCTGTAGATGAGTAACTTTGTCCAACACCCCCAACATACTATTTCCAAAGTGACAATAATACGACGCCATTATGTGTGCACGAGGTGGTGGTGGTGGTGAGGGGGGTGGATTTACTGCAAATTGTGGACGGCTCCTGCTACAGTTCCTGTGTGTGAACTTTTACCACACTTTTATTTACACCTCAAAATTCAGAACTTGCTAATAACCTGTCTAGGATCATTGCATAATTGTTTGCTAGTCAGCACTCCGTCTCCTGCTCAGAGGGTTCTACAAAACGGCCCGTTCTTCCGCGTCTCCACGGCAGGAACGCCATTTAGCAGCTGAACATTCTCTGCTCAGGTCGCCACCAGCCTATGAAAGCAAAGGTCGGCACGTGGAGTTTGGGCAAGAGGAAGCTATTCCAACCAGATCCTCTCGCTCTTGCCAGGATCAAACATGGCGGGCCGCAGGCCGACCTTCCAGAACACCCCAACTCTCTTCCCCGCAACCCCAGCCGGCTTCGGCCCTCCTCTTTCCCCCTCCCCTCCCCTCCGGCGGCCCTGAGAGGGTCAGCACCCGAGAGCGTGACAGCGGACCTGCTTCCCGCCCCCCCTGAGAGCCCGCCCCCCGGCCGCTGCCGGCCAATCGCAGGCCGCGTCGCGGAGGCTGGCAGCGCCGGCCGGCCCCGCCCCCAGCCTCTCTCTGGCCTGCGGCTCCCGGGCCGGTAGCGCCGCTCTCGGTCGCGCGACTGGTCTTGTGGCCCCGCCGCTCTCGGGCACGCTCCGTCCGCCGCTGCTCAGCCCCGCGCCGCCGAGGCCGTCGCTCCCGAGCCTCCGCCATGGACTTCGACGACGGTGAGCGCCGAGGCGGGCCGGTCGCCGCGGCGGCGGGAGGCGGGTGGCTGCGCCGGGGGTCTGTTTACCGTCTCAAGATGGCCGTGTGGGCTTTGTTCTGCGGGCCCGGAGGCCGCCCGCCCGCCTCGGGCCCAGGCTGGGCCCGCCTCGGCCTCCGCGGGGACTCGCGCGCCCCGCGCCCGCCCGAGCGGCGCCCGCCGCCGAGGGGGCACCCGGGCGCTCGGCGCCGGCCTCCGGGCGGGGAAAGGCGCCTCGGGAGCGCCGGGGCCTCCGGCCGCGGGACTCGCCCCGGCTCCGGGGCAGGGACTTGGCCCGACGACGCCTCAACTTCCCGGGCGCGGGCGCGGGGGCGAGCAGGCCCGGCCCCGCCTCGCCTCACCTCGCCGCGCCGCGCGGCGCCCCGCGGGCGGCCGCCCCGAGCGTCCATTTGGTAAAATCCTCAGTCTCGGGTGACTCCTCGCCAGGTGCCTTTTTCAGAGGCGCGTTTAAAGGGGTGTTTCTGGGCGTCTTCGTTTCGGAGGAGTTTGAAGGACATCCGTCAGGGGAAGTGTGGGCAGGGAGCCCTGCGGAATGGAAAATCAGCTATTTGTGGAGAGCGAGCGGGAGTGCTGACCCATCAGAATACCCTGGTCGTTCGTCCCTCATTTGAAACACTCCTGTGAACCAAAAAGCAAAAATTTTTTTTTTTTGGGGGGGGGTTTGGTGTGTGGCTGGGACTTAAGTTATTCAGAATTCTGGCACAGCGTCACATGCCCTTCAAATTCAGCCCTGTGCACAGCCGCCAGGGTTGGATTTACTGGTTCAGCTGCGTTTTAGTAAAATACCTTTTGAGTCGTCTTTTTCTCACCAGTTTGGTAAGCCGTGGAGGCTCCCTGTAAAATTAATTTGGCCTTCCCCGTGGCTTCAGATCTGGCCCAACTTTTATGGGAATTGGTGTCAGGATGAAATGAGGTAGTGATAGCTTTCGGGAAGATGGGAGAAAGCTTGCTTGAGTGGATTTAATCCCGAGTGGATTTAACTTGGATTTCATCCAGAGGGGCCAGGCATTTCTAAATAAACCGGTTTATTAATTACGTATGCGCCTCTAATCTAACCGAGAAATTATCTTTAACATTGAATGTGGTGTGATCGTAGCCTGTGAGTCATGCGGAATGATCTTTGCTTTGACTTCATGCAACAAAGAAGTAAAACTGCCATGTCTGAGCATTTGAACAGGGGCTGGAATAATCCTTTTGTGGATACTTTTTAAGTTACTTTGAAAGAGGACGTTCAGTATTAACAGTAGCACATTCTGGTGCTTTGTTTTAGTTGGACTTTGACTCAATCTGATATAGCTTATCTTTAAACTGTGAATATTTGAAGTAGGAGTGAAATTTAAAAATATATTACCATGTTTTCATGCGGTGTTTCATGACAGTACCAACACCCAAGGTGCAGAAGATGTTACGGAGTGGAAAGGGGGAAACAATACGAGTGAGCAAACCACAGAATTAATTTTCTGTAGAAAATTGAAAGAAAAAATTAGTATGTTTGAGTTTTTAAAAATTTACCATTATCAACTGTGTCAGTGATAAAATTCTAAAAATGCCGGGGTAAAATACTTCCTCTTTTATGCCTTGTCTTCATCTTTCCTGTCATTTTAAGAATGAAATTCGACTAACAATGTATCTGGATCAAATCCTGTGTAGTGTAGCTGTATTAAATTCCTTTCCTTCAGTATTTATCTGTAAAATTATCATCTGCTAATTTAGTTTGATAAGGAAATTGGCATTATAGTTTTTGGTGGTGCCACATCCTTGAGGGGTATCGCAAGCACATGTAGACATACATGCATATGCGTTTCTCAAATAAGATCTTGTGATCTTTTGAGAGAAATAAAGTGGTAAAAGAAAATATTAACTGCAAAAAATTAGGTATTACATAGAATCAGTTCTCAGAATGTCCTTGCTGTTTGCATTTTTTTTTGATATTTAATCTCTGCTTTCTCTATTTGCGTTTTTGATACATAATCTCTGCTTTCCATATAAATCAGTACTGGATTCCCTCTTTGACCTGTTATTGTATATCAGGTATTATAAGCTAATTTTTACTTCACCATAATTTGGATTACAGACTTTCCATTTGGGGGGAGATAGTGCAAAGAAAGTGGTATATTTTTCCCTGTGTGAAATATTAGTAATTATGTATACCCATTTTGCAAATACTTTAATTAACGGCATTTAAACAGTTGTGTTTGTTTTGAGTAGATAGATATATAATTGCAGATTTTTGTGAATATTGCACTAATCCTTTCTGTTAAATGTGTCTTCATAGATTACACACACTCTGCTTGCAGGAATACTTATCAGGGTTTTAATGGTGAGTATCGTCTTTCATTTACCTGTTAAGGGAATGCATTTTTTTTTTTCCTCTTCGTATATGTATAGATAAAGTACCAATGTAAAAAATAGTTTAAATCATTGCTTTGTTCCCTGTTGTATTACTTTTCAGTGTTAATGTTGTCATACATGGTATTTGAATTAGGAACAAAGTTAAGGCCATTAGTTTAATTTTTTTTTAAAGATAGATTTATTTATTTATACAAGCACTGGGTACAGTCAGAAGCGCGGGAGGGTGAGAGAATTCACCAGAGCCAGAGCAGAGAACAGAACAGGCAGAGTGACGAAGTACACTGCTGAGGGGAGCAGTGGGCGCGGCAAGAGAGGTCTGTGTGCCATGTGGGACCCTCGCTGGCAGCCGGGGGGATCAAACCTGCATTGCAAAGGATGCCGGCAGCTTCTCAACCCAGCGCTCAACCACTGTGCCACGGGGGAGGCCCCATTAGTTTAATTTTTGTCTGTTTCATTTGAATTATGATTCTTTAATTTATTCCAAAGGGCTTTGACTACATTCAGAGTGATGAGTTATAGGAAACTAGCTGAGTTATATTTAATGTATTAGAGGCTTCAGTATTGAGTGATAGATTAAATAGTTTATTGATTGGCTTCTATATTGCTCTTATTGTAATGCATTTTGACATTGTTGTTGAGGTCATTTGCTTCAGTGTATCCAAATGTATTAATACATGAAGAGCAGTTTAAAAGAGCACATGAAGAAGCCTGAAAATTACCGTCATCTGTAAGGTTATGAGATATAATCACAATACAGTTGGATGCCATTTTGATAGTTCTTAGAACCAAGACCCTGCCAAGGAGAATGATAACACAAAAAAGAACTTGGGATAATTCAAAGAGATTCAAACATGAAGGATCCCAGGGAGTAGAACTAAATACCTGATTACCAAAAATACAAAATTTAGCCATTGTATAGAATATAATATGTTCATAAAATAAAACAATAGCAAATTACTACTAAATAAAGAAGTCTATCCCATTTTGTGGGAGTGATTACCATCCTGTTAATTTCTATTTATCATCTCTAAAAATATTGAAAACTTAGTCTTTGATGTAAGCTGAAAGGATCCAATGTATAGAAAGTAGTCGGAATGACATAAAAATAGTTTATATGCACATGTAGGTTACATTGAAAATAGCTATAAAGCCAATATATAAACATAAGTGTAAAGGATTTTAAGATCCTGAACTTGGGAGGCAACAGTAGTAATCTGAAAGTATTAAGATGCTTCCAGAGAAAATTAGAAAGATTTGCAGGCTGACTAGTAGTGAGTAGAAAATTGAGAATGGTAAATGAAAATTAACCCGGGATTTAAATCTGGAGCGAGTGCTTTTACTAAGAGAGAGATTTGGAATGGCATGATCTCTAGTAGGATGTACTGTTGAGAATTGGAATTAATGTCTAAAGACAAGATCTGGAAAAGCAGAATCAAAGAAGGCAGACTTTTAAAAAAAAATTTTATACAGTGCTATAAAAATCTTCAGAAATTCTGTCACTAATAATATGACTTATTTTTTTCTCTTAATTTTAGTTTTAGCACTTCACATTTGAGAGTGATTGTTAGACTCTTGAGGAGCTTTTTCAAAGTATATTTGCTCAGGTTATACTCTAGTGTCATTGGATCTAAATTTTAGGGCAAATGTTCCCTGCCTCTACGTTGTAAGAAAGTTTTCAGAATGATTTTGAAATGCTCTTTTAGTTAAAGACCACTGCTTAACAACACTTGAGGCCTGTGTTTACATTTTATACATATAGGACTAAATTTCAGGGTTATCGTTTGACTTCATTCAACCAACAGATATTTATTGTGTGTCTGCTGAGTATATCAGCTGTTGTTCTAGAAGCTGAATGATATAGCAGTGAACAAAATGGATCAGTATGCCTGCCCTCATTCAGTTTCAGTATAATGAGATGAAATCAACCATAAACAAGACAAAGAAGTAGTATATGTTATATGTTAGATGGTAATTGCTAGGGAGAAATACAACACAGGGAAGGTGATCTGTGTGTGTGTTACAATTTTTAAGGGAATAACTTTGGAAGAACTCACTAAAAATGTGACAGTTTGAATATAGATATGTAAGGAAGATGAGGAGACAAAGTCATGAGGCTATCCAGAGAAAGAATGCTATAGACTTAAGGAAATAAAAGATGTGTCCTTACTACATGAAGCCAAAAATTCAAGTCATTTTAGCACTGTATTTTCCAGCAACTGAAATGAAGTAGAAGGAACATGTCAAGATACAGATTTCTTCCACATTGTTTCTTGGAAGGAAGTTCTATTTCCAGTGTCGCCATGTTTCCTTCTTGTTTCATAATGCTTCATTTTATATAAACAGCAGTCTAAAAAATGGAGGACATTCCAGAAGAAGGAAAGCAGGTACAATGATGTAACTGTTGTGCTTAAGTGAGATTTAGGACTGTTTTGAATAGAGTTGGTGATTTTTGCTAAACAGTCTTAAACAAGGTTATTGTATTGTGGTATAGTCAGAGCATTGAAAAATCAGAGGTGATCTGTTTATATCTAAGAAGCAATAGAAAGTGAAGACCTGAAACAAAGAGGAGTGGCAATGCAGGTACAGGGAAAAGATTCCAATTAGACAGGATAGCAGGTGCAAAAATGGGTGTGTGCTTGTTATATTCTTGTAATAGCAGGGGACTTAGTGTAGCTGGAACAGAGTGAACAAGGCTCAGTGCTCCATGATAAAGTTAAAAGGTGACCTGTGTTATTTTTCTATATAGCGAATGAGAAGAAAAAATGATTTCACTCACAATCGCTTTAAAAAGAATTTAACACGTAAGGATTAATCAGGGAGTTAAAGGGCTGTACAATCAAAACTATAAGATATTATTGAAGGATTTTGATCATGGCATAAGGATATAGAAGGATATTCTATGTTCATGGATGGGGACAATAAATATGATCAAAATGAGATTATATTGTAGATTATGTTCTATAATGTGATCCAAAACACAATGCCCACCAAAATACCAGCAATATTCTTTAAATAAATTGACTAGAAAACCTAAGAATTTATATGTAACCCTAGAAGGCCTTGAAATAAAAAAGCAATCCTAAGGAAAAAGAAGGGAATAGGAGTATCATGTTACCTGACTTTATACTCTAAATCAGCAGTAATTGAAACTATGGTATTGGTATAAAAATAGACACATAACTCAGTGGAGCAAAATTGAAAGCCCAGAAGTAAATCCATGAATGTATCAATACTTAATTCATGATAAAGGAGCCATGACGGAGGGAGAAAAGAGAGAATCTTTAACAAGATGTGCTGGGAAAACTGCATAGCTACATGTAAAAGAATGAAATTGGATCATTCTCCAGCTCCATGCACGAAAATAAATTCACAATGGATTAAAGACTGTAAGACATATAGAAAGAAAATTGCTGTTTTGTGCCATCATTTAGATGTTTTTGGTATTTGAATCCATGAAAGCAAAAATATAATTGAAATTACTTCAAATTAAATACCTTTCACATAGCAAAAGAAAATATAAGTGCATTAAAAGGGCATCCCATTGAGTGGGAGAAAATATTTAGATACTACACAATTGACAAGGGATTGTGTAATGTGTAAATTATAATATGCAAGATATATTAGAAACAATTTAATAATAAAAACAAACCAGTTAATAAATGGGCAGCAGATCTAAATATATAACTCATCAGAGAATATCCAGAAGGCCAACACATACAAAAAAAAATCATTGCTTTAATAAGGGAGATACAGTTCAAAACCACTATTAGATACCATCTCATACATGTAAAAGTGGCACATATTTAAAAGACTCCTAACAAGTGCTGGAGAGGATATAGAGAAAGAGAGAGGGATCATTTACACAGATGATGGGCATGTAAACTGGTGCAGCTGTTTTGGAAAGTTATCTGGATTTACCTTAAACTAAAAATAGAAATACCTTATGACCCAGCAATCCTACGCAGAGACATCTATCCAAAGAATTTGAAACCATCAACCTCCAAAATAAAAGCTCTACAATGTTTGCAGCATTGTTTATAATAGCTACAACAGAAACAGCCTAAGTGTCCACTGATAAAAGAATATTGGCTCAAGATGTGTTATATGCATGCAGTGGATTATTCTTCCATAAGGAAAGATAAGTTGTTGGTATTACAGCAAAATGGAAGTTCAAGGGAATTATCTGTAGTAAAGCAGAACAGAATGACGAAGACAAACATTGGATATTTACATAGTAGGCCATTCAGCAAAGTACAGTACTTATAAAAAAGCGTGGACTCTAATAAAAGACCATTTAACAAAGCAAAATACATATAAAAATGACTGGGCTCTAATAAGGTGATGTTTCAGGTTAGGGAGGAGAGAGAAAGGGTCATTAGGGTATAAGGAATGGTGGTGGGGAAAAAAACGGTCCATTCCCAAGTACAAGAACCTCAACTATGATTATGCACTTGAACCATCTTGAATAACCACCATGGAGGTGGAGGGAGATCCCTGGAGCAGCAAGGCATATCACTGAGATAGATATGCAGGCTGGCAGGCCTTGCAGGAAGGGATAGGACTGTGGGGTGTGTGGTTTTCAACATTGAATGGGTGTCATCCAGGCGGAGGAGAAAGGACAAGCAGGAGGCCAGCTCTGTCTGGTAGGTTAGGTTTCCAGCAAGTGATCTCTGAAGAGTTTCTATTGCTGGAGAATAAATGTGAGGGCTGGGAGAAAAAAAATAAGGTGGTGTATGGGTGTGGGTGTGAGATTAAGGGCGGGATTTCTCAGCTTTGACATTATTGATGTTTTAGGCTGGATAATTCTTTTTGTGAGGTACTGTCTTGTGTATTGTAGAATGCTTAGCAGTATCTTGGCCTTAATGCACTATATACCAGTAGTCCTACCATTTAGTTGTGACAACCAAAGATGTTCTTAGACATTACCAAATGTTCTCGGGGAGGGAATGGATTAGAGATAGTGCTTCTAGGAAGCACTGGTATAGGGGTATTGAATGTGACTTAGCTTATATTTTAATAGGCATTTTAGCTATTTTCTTTATAATAAACAGAAAGGGAGCAAAAGTGGAAGCAGGAAAACCAGCTTGTAGGCTGTTGCAGTAATCCAGATGAGAGATGCTAGTGGCCCCCATTCAAGGAGGTAGGGAAAAGTGGTCCCGTTCAAGACTTGGTGTCACATATCAGTTATTTTGATTTTAAATAAATTATATTTTTCCTGCTATTTCACATCTCATTTTTGTGATTTAATTGCAAGTGAATTTTAATATGTAGTGTATCATTTATGTGGTAAAATGATCGAAGCCATAGACTAGATTTAATTGAAAATACTTAGTTTTACTTTTGAGTGAATCACTTTGTCATTTAATATTAGCAGTAAAAAGATAACATTATGTGTTTATAGTTTTTTAAAGTGAATTTTAAATTCATTTGATAACCTGGAAGAATATTGTTTATGTAGAAATAGTCCTCTTATGTAATCTATCTCCCTGTAATCAAACTGACTGTATACATTACAAAAAGTTTTCCTCTTTTTTTTTAATTAACTGCGTAGTTCCAGAGCTATGAACAATAAACCAAAGTCATTACTATATAAAAATAGCTTTTTGATTTTTGTGTACTCCCCAGGGCTTGGTGCAAGGTGAGTGGTTCGTAGAATCAAAAAAAAAAAAAACAAAAAAAAACCCAAAAAACCCTAAAGGATCCAGAAGTAGCCTCTGCCAAATCAAAAATAGAAACTAGCAGAAATAACAATATAGAAGCAATTTTTGCTTTGTGTACCTATCTGAACCTAACTCTAAGATTATTTTTGAAATAGAAGACCTTAGAGGAAGCTTTTATCTCGAAATTTTCCTCTATTTGAGGGCTATGTGTGTAAATTATATTGTGTACTTAACAGCTTTTAACACAAATAATTGACTACTTTTAAATTTTTTCAAAGATTTATTTATTTATTTATGTATTCATTTATTTATTTATACAAGCACTGGGTACAGTCAGAAGCACAGGAGGGTGAGCGAATTCACCAGAGCCAGAGCGGGGAACAGAACAGCAGATTGAGGAAATACACTGCTGAGGGGAGCAGTGGGCGTGGCAGGAGAGGTCTGGGCGCCATGTGGGACCCTTGCCGGCAGCCGGGCATTGAACCGGTGCTGCAGAGGCTGTGGGCAGCTTCCCAGCCCAGGGCTCAACTGTTGCGCCACCAGGGGAGGTCCCTAAATTTTTATTTTTAAAAGATTTCATTTATTTTTGCATAGAATTGGGGTGCAGGCCAGAGGGGTGTGTGTGTATTGGGAGGGAGGTGTGAGAGGATTCACCAGAGACAGAGTGGGGAGCAAAACAGATAGGCAGAGCTACTGAAGTACACTATTAAGGATAACAGTGGGCGAGACAGGAGAGGCCTGCTGCACCATGTGGGTTAGCTCCCTGGCTGGGGATCCACTCAGGCTGCTGTGATGACAGCGCTGAAACTTAACCCTAGGCTACCAGGGAGACCCAAATAATTGAGCATTTTTAATCTTAAATTGTGTTGATCATTTAGGTTGTTTCTGGATTTAAGTTGCAGGATTCTGAGTATTATTTTTATAAGGTTCTTGCTGTCATTGTTGTTAGCACTAAAAATATTTATGTGATTATCACTAAAATGAAATGGTTTAAAATGTAAATTAAGGAATTTTTTCTGTTTAAAGTATTGTATTTGTAAATACATAGTTTGGGCAGTATGGTAATGAAGGACTTTACAGGAAACATTGTAAATGGTTTTAAAAATTTTTCATAGTCATAGTAAATTCATTTTATTACCTTTGGTACTTTTCATGTCAGTTTCAGATATAGGTGGAATTTCAGTGCAATAAAATTTGCTTAGTGATCTTATTAGAAAATGTTTTTGGAGTTGGATTATTCTCTGTATTAAAAGTATTTCAGGATTTAAATATTTGTTGAGTAATTACTACTTAAAATAGCAGTATTACAGTATGTCTCCACTCTGATTTTATTTTTAAGAATATCTTTTCAGTTGCTATATGAAATAATTGAAATTAATAATATGACTGCTTTTGAATTTGTCATTTCTTGAGACCATTTACAGAAAACTATATCAGAAATTTTCCTTTTACATTATTAAATGAATTTTCTTGAAGATAGGAATTATTTGTTATTAATTATATACTCCATTCTGTCTGATATAGGTCCACACAGTAGTAATCTAGTCAAAAAGATGCTGGTTTAATGGAAAATAATTTTAATACAGAACTTTTTAGTTGCTTTCTTTTTTTTTGAAACTTTAAGTTTTGTTAGCATCTGATTTTCCCTTCAGTGTCTAGTCTGAGTTCAGCTTAAATGTTAATGATGAATTGTTACCTTACATGATTGCTCTTGTGTTTATGTTTATGCAAAGATCCCTGATGAAAATAGTGTATTTTACTGACCTTTTGTTATTGGCTTTTTTAGGAATGGATCGTGATTATGGCCATGGATCTTATGGAGGTCTGACATTCAAGGATATTTATCTAAAAATTCTTCTTATGAGTGCCAATAAAGGTGAGCATTTTTTAATTTTTTTCTTTTTAAACTCTTTATAGGGCTGGATCGTGACTATGGCCATGGATCCTATGGGGGTCAAAGATCCATGGACTCCTACCTAAACCAGTCATATGGCATGGACAATCACAGTGATGGTGGTGGGGGTAGCAGGTAAATTGCTTAATCATTTGGCCATAAATTAGACAAATATAAGATTCTGGATATTTTAATTTAAGTATTACTTAGGGATGTTATGATGCTTAAATTTCACTATTTGGTATTGAATTGTTTAAAGGTGTTAATGGTCTAAAAATTATGTCAGGGTCACTGGCAGATATTGCTTTTGTTAAACCTCAGATAACTATTGCCATTTCTAAGATTTTCTATCTTTAGCAGTGAACCTTTTTTTTAACTTCTTTTATTTTTATACCTTATCAATCAGAATGTCCTGAACAAATGATATAAATATGTTACTGGAAATAGTATCTTTTCCTAATGTGTAGTATTATGTAAAGCAGCCAAGCAATCTTTGACTAGAATGAGTTTAATTGAACCAGTCTAGCAACATTCAATTTCTAAAAAAACATTTAAGATAGTTATTCTTTTAATTTTGATTCAAAAATAAGTTAAAAGAGCATACTGCGATAATAAAAATATTCTTTAAGTCATGTTTTAGGCTATTTGTTGGCAGGTACTTATACCAGGACACTTTGGGGTCTAAGCTAGGAACATTGTATAAAATAAAGCTTTTGCTTATTTTAATGCATTAGAGTTTAGATTGTATTGCTGTTTCATTTGTTGATAATCATGTAAAGCTTAAAATTAGTTGAACTACTACAGGCTTTAGGGTTGATCACATTTCAGGCAAAGGGGATCTACTTTTTGAGGCACAGAGATTCCTGCTAAATATAAGTAAAACTAGTTAGGAAACATTAGAAAAATCATCCTTCTTCATAAATTGAAGGATCTGGATTGCTTAGGGATGGACTGAATGATGTTTACTTTCTATCTTACTGATTAAAGAGTGCACTATAGTATATAAGAAAATGAAGTCACAACAATTCTGTTTATATGATAGATGCTTTAAGAATATAGTAGGAAGAGGAAAAATTTTTATATAAAATTACTAGGATTCAAAAGTAAATAGTACCTTCTATCTAGTGATTTGTAAGTAGTTGAAGTAATGTAACATTTAATGTTTTAATTATCAGTTATTGCCCTATTACATTGTAAATGTAACATGCATAAACTATGTAGATGTTATTATCTCATGTGTAATTGTGGGCCTTTATAAAACTTTGTTGTAAGATATCAAGTAACTTTTTGTAATCCATGCTTTGGATTTGTGAGAAGTAACATGATTTGTTTCTTCTGTTGACTCTAGTAAAACTTCGAGGAGACTGTGTGCTCCCTTTTCTAGAGTAGTTTTATGTGATAATTTCCTACCAGGAAATAATTTTTCAAATTATTGAAGACATAAAATGTATTCTTTCTCATCTGCCTTGAAAATTCATATGCAGAGGGTTTATGTTGGTGGTCTTTACTTTTATGTTGTATTTTATGTATACTTAATAGATTAGTTAGATTTTTTAGTCTACAAGTGAAAAGTGATTGCAGATTGATAGCTGAAGTTTTGCAGGATGTCAAATTTTATAACCAGAGATAATTCTCCAAATTTTGACTAGTACAGAAACATGAAGCAATTTTGTGATAGAGATTATTGGGGTTACAATAGGATCTTGCCTGTTACAAATAGCCTATATCTGTGTAGTCTATAATTTGTGTCTTTACTGAAAGTCAAAATATTGTAAATATTTTGTATTTTCCAATATTAGGGATAGGTTCAAAGAAAGTTTGAGTAGTTTGTGAACTTTAGCAAATGACTTTTTCCAAGACTAGGGCTGGGCTGAAATAATGACAGACAAATCTTTTGTTTTTAGTAAAATAGTAAAACTGCTAAAAATTAGCAGAGTTTTAAGCTAAGGTTTACTGAACTCAATTTATATTTAAAAACTGACTCAGATAGCTTTCTATCTGGTCTCATGTTGAACTGCCCAGCCCTAATCAAGTGTGAACAAAAGTAGAACTGTGCAAACCAGTATGGTATAAATGAATTTTAGTTGATAAATGTCATCTGATAATTTGTCTTTTGAATTGTCTAACATTAGTAAGCTTACTTTTGTTTTTTCCCTCACTGTGCAACTTTTCCAGGTTTGGACCTTATGAGTCTTACGACTCCAGGTCTTCTCTGGGTGGGCGAGATCTGTACAGATCTGGCTATGGTTTTAATGAACCCGAACAAAGCCGCTTCGGAGGTAGTTATGGTGGTCGATTTGAGAGCTCCTACCGGAATAGCCTTGACTCTTTCGGAGGTAGAAACCAGGGCGGGTCTAGCTGGGAAGCACCTTACTCCCGTTCAAAATTGAGGCCTGGGTTTATGGAGGACAGAGGAAGAGAGAATTACTCTTCCTACAGCAGTTTTTCTTCACCCCATATGAAGCCTGCACCTGTAGGCTCTCGGGGGAGAGGAACGCCTGCTTATCCTGAAAGTACGTTTGGAAGCAGAAACTATGATGCTTTTGGAGGACCATCAACAGGCAGAGGCCGAGGCCGAGGAGTAAGTACAACAGAATCTTTTCAGATTCTTTTCACTAGTCACTCTTTTAAACCCTTTCAAGACCACGGTTTTAACTAGAATAAACACTGTTCATCCCAGTGTATTTTGAAGCAAAAGTGAGTCATGACATAATTTTCAGGTTGACTGTAATTTTTCCAGGACTTCAGAAAATAAGTGGCAGTGTCAGATGATTATTCATAAGTTTTGCCAAATCTCCCTTTATTAAAAGGTTGAAGATACTAGGTTTGGTCTAAAAGGGGTTAAAAGGAGTTGCATTTTTCCTTGTAAACACTAGCAGTTTTGCTGGTGGGACAGTTCTTGGATTATTGTAAAAGGTAACAACCCTTTTGGAGTTCCTGAGTAGGTTAAAGGTGCAATGTATGATAAAATGTTTATACCTTGCTGTTAAACCCTAACACGTAGATTTCTTCAAAGCTCCTTATTTCATACATCAAACACAAGAGACTAAGTAAAGATCTGCTGATAGATCAGAGTAGCTTAGCCATGTTTATATGGTGAAAAGTTGATATGTATAATAGGTTGTAAGATGATTTGTGGTCAGTATGAATTTGCTAACGCACTTCACTTACTCTATGTCCTATTGTTGGGTGTTTTATTTTCCCGGTGTCACTAGTTTTACTATTGAGAAATAATTTCTTATCTGTACAAACATATTTATGGCTCCTACCTAGGAAGTAATATTTGGTAAATTATTGATTTAGATGGGTGAAATATACCAAGTGTTTATTTCAGGATATATAGTATAAAGATTATGACTTCTTAGGTAACTTGGCTGACTTGAAATTTTACCTAGTAAGTATATGTAGATTGTGGAGTTATTATGTAGTTTGATCATATAAAGAATATTTTATTTTTTGCAGTAATGTAAGAAAATTTTTTTTAAGTCAGTTGCTCTTAATCTCTTGTAGAGGAAAGTACTTCTGATAAAAAATGTTGTAGGGCACACTTTGACTGTTTATTAGTTTTGGTACATCAGTATAGTCTGTCATACTTGTGTAGAAAGTTTGCATTTATAAGTCACTCTTATGTAAAATGCATTGCACCTTTAATGGTTTATTAATGAAGGTTTTCCTGATGTGTCAAAATAAATTATCTGGAAACACTATTTTATTCAAGTTTGCTAGGTTAGATAGGAATTCCAAAACATACTGTAAAAATGTAAGAAACTGGTATGTTGCTATCCCACCATACTTTATGATTATAGGTTAATTGAAAATAGTTGGGGTAATAGGCTTTGGGTTTTGAAATTGAATATTCCATTTTGAAAATTTGGAAAGCATTTTCCATGCTGTATATTATTTTAGGCAAATGATTTTTTTTCTTAATGAGAATTCAAATATCAATTTTGTTTTCATGATAGTGAAACAGGTATTCCTGTACTTTGTATTCACCATTCTACTCTGAATGGACTTTTCTTTCTTTCTTCTGTTAATGAAGTGTAGATGAAGGTATACTAGGACTTTCTTTTTAAATCTTCACTTGTACAATTCCCATTGGATCCTTCTCTTCAGATTACTCCTCAATCTTTGTCTTCTAAAAGTAAAGTTAGTAGAATAAATTTCTATGGACATGTGACCTCTTGGTAAAGTAGATTTTGTTAATGATAAGAGGAAGGGACATAAAGAGTCATTTGGTTGCATGACTCTTCGTCTGTAAACTTTTGCTTCTTAGGCTTCTGGGTCAGAATGTTTCTCTAGGTAAGAATGTGAATGGAACGTCAGATGCAATTCTTTATCTGAAGTGTGTTTTGGAAGTTGATGCATGGTTATGCTTTAACTCTCCTATTTCATACTAATGTTCCATCTCGCCTCCTCATTCCCTTTTTCAACAGGGAGAAATCGTAAATGATTTCTGGATCTTTTTTACTTCAAACTTCAAATATGGTCTTCTTTTGCGTTTCTTAGTTAAGCAAGGTTTTAGTACAATAAAGATTTCTTTTAAGGTCTTTTCATGGGAAAACATCATTTAGGAACTCTGAAGAGGAGTTGTCAGAGAGTTGTACAAGTGGTACTATTCTGGCAGGCACATGTATATATGATCTCAAATAATTTTGAATTGTAAAAATAAATAATAGGTAGGAAATCCATATTTGTTCTACTGGAAATAAAAATACTAATTTGCTGGATTTGAGTAAATGTAATAATTTACAAAGTTTCT
The DNA here is from genome assembly GCF_964194135.1 of Talpa europaea. NCBI lineage: Eukaryota > Metazoa > Chordata > Mammalia > Eulipotyphla > Talpidae > Talpa > Talpa europaea. Next base: position 92,960,873 of record NC_140076.1, read on the forward strand.
CAGTGTATTCAAAGTGGACATGTAAAATTTAGTTACATTTTGGGGGATTTTCATGTGACCATTATTAGATAGATAATGTAAATTTTATATGAATTCACACTTTAATCTTTGGATATTATGCTAATAGTGCTTGATTTCACAAATTTGCAGCATATGAGTGATTTTGGAAGCATTCATAGACCTGGAATTGTTGTTGACTATCAAAACAAACCCGCCAGTGTGACAATTGCCGCTGCAAGAGGAATAAAGAGAAAAATGATGCAACCTTTTAATAAACCCGGTGGAACCTTTATCAAGAAACCCAAGCTAGCAAAGCCCGTGGAGAGGATGGCTCTCAGCAAATCACCCAGTAAGTAAGAAAACATTATTGCTTTGGTTCCAGACACTTGTTTTTTTTTTTTAACTCCGCGCTTTTAAATAATTTTTCATGTTATGCAGACAAGCTAAATAATAGTTACATTATAGAAATCAGATCCATGAATCCCTTAGAACACCTACTAATTAGTCATCAACATCAGAATTATCCAATGAGAGCCTCCCCTGGTGGCGCAGCTGTTGAGCACTGGGCTGTGAAGCTGCCTGCAGCCTCTGCAATACCGGTTCAATCCCCGGGCTGCCATTGAGGGTCCTACCGGTGCGCAGACCTCTTCTGCCGCGCAGCGCTGCACCCTTCAGCAGTTTATTCCGTCAGTCTGCCTGTTCTGTTCCCCCCTCTGGCTCTGGTGAATTCTGTCACCCTCCCGTTTTTCTGACTGCACCCAATGCTTATATAAATAAATAAATAAATCTTGGGGGGTGGGGAGGGAGAATTATCCAATGATAGTTTAATTCATGTGCCCTAGTCATCCCTCTTCCCTAAATACTTTTGGGTGAAACCAGAGCATGCACACATGAACATATACATGTATGTAAATATATATATAGTATTTATTTGTTAATTTTATGGTTTCCATATTTTTTAAAAGGCCTTATACAACTTTGATTTGTGTTATTGTTGGAGGTATATTTTTTTTTTTAAGATTTATTTTATTTATTTATGCGTACAAGAACTGGCCAGAGGTACGGGGAGTGGGGGTGGTGGTGAGAGGACGCAAAAGAGACAGAGTGGGGAGCAGAACAGGCGGATCCACTGAAATACACTGCTTAGAGGAGCAGTGGGTGAGACAGGAGAGGTCTGCTATGCCATGTGGGTTAGTTCCTTGACAGGGGATTGAGCTCATGATGCAGTGGCTGGCGATAGCTTAATAGCGCTGAGACTTTAATCCCTATGCCACCAGAGGCCAGTTTTGTTTGAGTTATTTGTAAGGAAGCAGTATGTTATATAGTACTAGAATTCCCTTTATGAGGATAAAAGGAAGAACATTTTATGTTCTTTGGTGCCAGGAAAAGCAGTATTTCTTCTAGAAAATTAATTTAAATTTTTTGGACATGATGATTTCTCATCATATTTCAGTTTGAACATTGTTAAAAATTGAGAGCCAATCTGAAAATGAAATTAAACATTTTCATTTGTGTTTGCATCAAGAAGAATAAAATACTGAGGAATATATTTAGCAGGCGTTAAGACTTGGACTCTGAAAAGTACAAAAACATTGCTTAAAGAAATTAAAGAAGAGCTAAGTAAATCAATAGTAACATGTTTAGATGGTAATATTACCCAAACTGATCTATAGATTAAGTGCAATACTAAGAGAATTCCACTTGACTCTTTTGCAGAACTTGACAACTTGATTCTGAAATTCATAGGGAATTGCAAGGTACCTAGAATAGCTGAAACAGTCCTGAAAAAAGAGCAACAAACTAGAAAGACATTTTAGGATTTTAAAGCTTTCTATAGGGCATCAGCAATCATAACATTGTGATACTGGCATAAGGACAGACAGATCAACGGAATGGAATTGATAGTTCATAAATAAATTCATAAATCTGTGGTTAACTGGTAAGGATGCAAAATTATTTATTGGAAGAATAGTCTTTTCAGTGAATGTGGTGCTGGAACAACTGGGTAGCCACATGCAAAATCTAAAATGCAATACCTAATTAATACAGGAACTAAAACTGAAATTCTTAGAAGAAACCATAGAGGTGAATCTTCATGACTTTGAATTAGGCAAGGAATTCTTAGATATTACAATAGAAGCATGAACAACAAAGAAAAGATAAATTGTATTATTAAAATTTAAAACTTGAGAAAATATTTGCAAATCGTATCTGTTAAGGGTCTTATGTCTAGAATAGATAAAGAACTCTTTTCACTCAATAAAAAGATAAAACTAATTGAAAAGTGAGCAAAGTATCTGAATTGACAGTCCCCCCCAGCAAGGATATAAAATAGCCAATAAATACATGAAAAAATAGCCAATACCTTGTTATAAGGGAAATGCAAACCAAGCCTATGATGAGGGACCACTTCATACCCACAAGGATGATTAGAATCAGACATAATAACAAGCCTTAGCAAGGTTGGGGAGAAATAAGAACCCTCATTTCATTCACTGCTGGGAATGTACAGTACTATGGGAATGTAATATAACGTACAGTGGGAATGTACAGTACTGATACATGCTACCACTTTAGGAACTTTGAAAAAGATTATGCTAAGTAAAAGAAGCAACTCATCAAAGTTCATATTTTATGACTTTTCACAGGAAAGTCTAAAATAGGAAACTGTAGAATAGTTGATTGGTGATATCTTTGAGCTGCGGGTGTCTACGGAGTACTACCTAAGGGGTACTGGGTTTCTTTGTAAGGTGATAAAAAATTTTTAAAATTGATTGTGATTATGGTTACATTTATTGGTGAATATTGTATACTTTAGATGGGTGAGTTGTATGGCACGTGAAATATATCTCAAAGCGCCTGTAAAAAAATTAAGAACCAATTTACTCTTACCTTTTTTTTTTAAGCTTTGTGTTTCTAAATGAAATCAAGTGCATTTGGTCAAATTAGATTAAGGCAAAGTTATACCTAAATAAAAGCTAAAGAAATGTCTTTTAGCATTCCTTGTGAAAATGGAGTAGCAAAATAATATATAACAATTGTCTTGCCTATTTTTGTCTATATATTTAATTAATTATAATAATTTTTACCTTTGTGTCAGAAGTGTTGTATCTTTCCAAGTACAGTGACATTGCGAGGGTCCAAAAATTGTCTTCTTCAGAACTAGTATGTGATTAGTTGGGACTAGGAAAGGTTTGGGTAGTTGTAATGAATGCCAAATTTTTTTTGGTCATGTTTTTTGCATCCAAGTTTAAAAACGAGGTGTGTTGTGTATTATAATGAATTAGAGTGTGTTCCTTTGATGCTGGAGGTACTAAACAAATGAGACTAACCTTCAAATAATTAGAAAAATAGGAGGAATGAGGCAAAGAAACAAGAGTTGTAGATTAGTGTTAGTTCATTGTATATTTTATATTTTTGGATTCTGATGTATCTTAGTGTTTTGAATTTTACCTACATTTGAATTGTTTAAGGATTTATACATGTATCCAGTTTGATAAAAGAAGAAATGTTGTAATTGTTGATGATAGTAAGGTAGAGTTTAACCAAATGCTTGCTTCATGCCAGGCACAGTGCATTTGAAGGTAAAAAATTAGTTAAATGTATAAACGAAAATAGGCAAAACAGTAGTTGTATATTTTGCTATTCCATTTTCACAAAAAATGCTGAAAGACATTTCCTTAGCTTTTATTGAGGTATAACTTTGCTGTAATGTAATTTGACATTTAAGTTCATTGAGAAATGCAAAGTAAAAAAAAAAAAAAAAAGCCCTCCCTTGTGCCCTTGGGGCTAAGTCTCAGTGCTGTCACCATGACAGCCTGAGTTTGATCCCTGGCCAGGGAGCTAACACACATATGGTATAGCAGACCTCCCCTGTTTTTTCCTGCTACTCCCCTTGGCAGTGTTATTTCAGTAAATCCACCTGTTTGCTCCCCACTCTGTCTCTGGTGAATTCTCTCACCCCCTGCACCTCTGGCCTACTCCCCAGCTCTTTTGTGCAAAATAAATAAAATCTTGAAAAAGGTAAGAGTAAATTAGTTTTGCATCAACCTACAGTGATTATGTGTATCAAATCACTAACACCTGAAAAAGCAGGCATAGAGCAGGTACATAACTTGCTGCTTAGGTCAAAGAACCAGTAGATAGTAAAGTCAGGATTTATTCCAGGGCAAAACTTGATCTACAAACCCTACATTTAAACCTTGATGTGATTGTAACAGCAATTGCTTTTATTACTTTTTTCCTCTTTTAAGACAGCTTTTTAAAAAGGTGTAAAAAAAAATTGAAAACGAAAATGTTAGGGGCCTCCCCGGTGGCGCAGTGGTTGAGTGCTGGGGCCTGCGAAGCTGCCCACAGCCTCTGCAGCGCTGGTTCAATACTTGGCTACCCGGCGAGGGTCCCACATGGCACGCTGACCTCTCCTGCCGCCCCCGCTGATCCCCTCAGCAGTGTGTTTCGTCAGTCTGTCTGTTCTGCTCCCCACTCTGGCTCTGGTGAATTCTCTCACTCTCCTGCGCTTCTGACCGTACCCAGTGCTTATATAAATAAATAAATAAATCTTTAAAAGAAAAAATAAAGAAAGAAAATGTTAGTGTCCTCTCTCAGAATGTAGGACCTATAAGAACAAAACTCAGGGCCTCCCCGGTGGTGCAGCAGTTGAGTGCTGGGCTGCGAAGCCGCCCACAGCCTCTGCAGTGCCGGTTCGATCCCCGGCCTCTGGGCGAGGGTCCCACATGGCGCGCAGACCTCTCCTGTCTCCCGCTGCTCCCCTCAGCAGTGCACTTTGGTCCTTCTGCCTGTTCTGTTCCCCACTCTGGCTCTGGTGAATTCTCTCACCCTCCCACGCTTCTGACTGTACCCAGTGCTTATATAAATAAATAAATCTTTAAAAAAAAAAAGAAAGAAAGAAAGAAAGAACGAAAAAGAAAATAAGTTGGAAGCCTGGAATATTTAAAAAAAAAAAAAAGAACAAAATCAGAAGATTTAGTTTTTTCAGTTTTAATCGAAGTATTTATATCTTAGATACATTTTTGAATAATATTCAGTTTTTCTTGTTAATACAGTTTATTATAGAAATTTAAGCAAAAGAATATAATCATCCATATACCTATCATACAGAGATAATTGATATTTTTGATGTCTTTTTTTTAAAATCCAGGCTTATACATACCTAATTTACACATATATCCATATTCTGACATTCTTGTCTGACTTTGTGCTTTTTCTGCCTGTCAAATGCAGATGAATTACAAGTTAGCTGGTTCATGTCAATTTCACAGCAATTGATGTTGGTCATGTCAATGATGGCTGCTTTTATTCAACACTGCTAGGTACTGGCCAGGCATTTGGGGCTAATAAGTACTTTATCTATACTTTTTGGACCATATTTTTTTAATGTTAATAAATTTGTCAGACTTAAGGTAGTGCCTGTAACTTCATGGTAACCGTTTTCATTGAGCAGAGGTCAGTAGGTGTAGTGTTCTTGTTTTGCTTTACCACTAAATAATTAAAATCTTGACGGTCCCTCATAAGACTGATGGTAAGATTGATTCTCTCAGTGGGAGAAAATGTGCTGTTTGAAATATTCCACCAAGTTATGATAGTCAAATATGACATTATGAGTACTTTGAGAAGTACAATATTTTTTATGAACTTGTCATAGCTGTTTTTTTAATTGGGGGAAAGTTCTGCTTAGAATAATATTTTTATCTGTTTATTAATGTTTAAACATGAATTTTCTTAAATCTACTCTCCTGCCATGGTTTGTAACTGATAATCTATTTAATAAAAAAATAGCACTGTTCTGGAATTCTGGAAACCTGATGCCATGTAAGCTAGTGGAGTGTGTGTTGTAGGGATACCTTTTGAACTTTTAATTGATAGATTGTTACTTACCAAATTGTGTACTCTGGGTATTACTGGAACAGACAATTCAGGTGATTTTCTTGGGGCAGATTTCAAAGATACACTTTGCAGATACAATTAAATATTTTAAAGTTTGATATATACATTGATTTGCTATTAAAGTAAATATATGACTCAACTTTATTTCCTTTTCGACAGAATTTGAGAGTACTGAATTGTAGGTGAGAATAAAACCAAAATTCTTTGGTTAAACAGGCTTTTGTAGTCAAGTGTGACGTATTTACTGAATATTCAGAAATAAGAGGTCTTATTACTACACTGAAGTGTAGACTGAGATTTGTTAGAAATCAATAGGAAAGGGAATCATATTCTATCATTTGACTGGAGATAAAACATTTAGTCTATGAAAGTGAATTCAAATTGCTTGTTGTTTGAGATAATATATAAGTAGATTTTTCATAGATTG